>NC_137268.1:32185596-33480596 GCF_053477335.1 Acartia tonsa | reverse complement strand
TTAACATACAACTTTCTTATTGGTTAGTTCGTTCATCCAGTTGGAGGGGAGGGGATTAGGTAACGGGGGGGGGGGGGATGCGGTTACGACCACTGAAAGTTTCACTTTAATAAAAATCATGAAAATTTGGTGTAATATCCAAGTAATAATACACCCATTTCATGTGTGATCTATTGGTGGCATTGTAAATACACCGCCAATATCCTTTCCTATGGGAGTGATAATGTCATCTCATTTATCAAATCACCAGCCCCCCCCTCCAAACACATCCCATTCACACCCCTCAACACTTCTCCTTAAGTTTTTTTTTCACATACACAAAAACATATTTTTCTTCATAAAATGGAGTTACAAGATAAAAAGGGATATTCTGTTATTTTTTAGAATAAGTGTTTCCCATACACAAAGGTATTTTTTAGTGATGTACATATGTTTTGCTTCACAACCTGGTTCTCGGAACAGTCGCGCCCTTTAATCACACCACTATGACTAAGACGCAGCGCTCTCACCTCCTGTCACGGTCCAAGCTTGATTCAGTGAAACACTAATATCTGTCTGATTAGAAATACTATCCAATGAAATGACTAATTATATTCAAACCAAATCACTAGATAATAGATTACTAAACAGTAGATATATAATTTACCTAAAAACCCTATTCCGAAAATAATGTGCTATCGGTGGTTTCAGGATTGTATATCAACAATCATACGTTTATTGGAAATCAAACTATTAAGTTATTGTTAACCTATAAAACTTTCAATGACTATTTATCAATACTTGCCCATAAGGGCTTAAACCCTATTACTTCCCCCCTATACCTAATACATAAACAAAGTTTTTTAATGTCTCAGATTTTTATTTTTAAGGAAACGGAATAATTTTAATTAACAAAATCTATTTTATTTTAGGTATGTTTTGGCCAAAAATCTCAGAGAGAAGTTTACTCAAGCTAAATTCTAGTCAAAGATTATAACCCGACTTAACCCTTAAGACTTTCGACTGGTGATATAGAGTGTAGTATCACCACTACTGATCAATAGAGCCCGAATGGGCTGCTTTTTATAGGCCTGACTTCCCAGCTAACTAGGCAGAGCCTACTACTCAGGCAGAGCCTGCTATCCAGGCGGAGCCTGCTAGCTAGGCAAAGTATCACCAAATGTTTCTCCTTTTCCTTCTCTTTGAGACATTTGAAAAATCATTGTGTGTTGTTACAATGTGATAAATTAGAAAATTAAAGATTGTAAAGTGATCACATATAATTTCTGCATATTAAAAATGAAGATATGGAATTAGTGATTTCAACGAGTTCTATGCTTGGGAAATTTTAGCCAATAACTGTTCTCATGTTTTTAAGAACTATTAAACTTGTATGAGATCCCAAGCAGAGACTTTCCGAAACCAGAAATCCCACAATAATGTTATTGTTATACTAGAAAAATATTTGACTATTATTTTAACTATTTTTGTTGTTTTGTAGGAATTACCATAAAAAGAGTTAAGTTTTGATTCAAAGACTAAATGCATAAAGACAAAAAGGGGAAGGATATTAATTTGCACATATATGTGGGTAAAATTATGACATGGGGAAAGGCATATTTTTTCATGTGTTAACTCGTGGAAAACTCTTATTGGGGCCTTCAGCCTATTGAATTCAAACCTAACCAAATTTTTCTGGATATTTGCATATAAAAGGGGTAACATTTTGATCAGATACTGTTTCAAGATATAAGGGAGAGAGAGAGAGAGAGAGAGAGAGAGAGAGATAGAGAGAGAGAGAGAGAGAGAGAAGGGAAAAATTTAGGCTTATGTGTTGAGCTGTGGAAAAGATACATGTCAATAAACTATAGTTCATTGACTTTAGCAGGATTTTTCTTGATTATTTTTGTTCATAAAAAGGGGTAAAGTTTTAATTCAAGTACTAATACAAAGAAAAAAGGGAAGGAAAAAAGACTTTCATATGTTGAATTGTGGAAAAGTTATGTGTCAAGGACTATAGTTCATTGATTTTTAAACATATGCAGATTTTTCTTGATAATTTTTTTCTAGATGTTTCTTTAAGAGTTTTGTATAATAAAATAGAATTTAAAGTAGGATTGGATTTTTTCCCTCGTGAAGCTACTCTACAATTTTCTGTGTCCTCGTAAAATTGTCTAAGAGGGAAAAATAGCGATCCATCCTCTCCCCTCAGAAGAGAAGTCCTGTATTGTCATAATCATGAGGTTAAATGAAATATGATCTCAGATTGACTTCACTTGTTGAGGGTTAAAAATTTAAATCATTATTTTCTTATTTTTAGGATTTTTTTGTTGTTTTTTACACGGACGTACTTTTTATATAATATTAGGTTTTAAAAACATGATTTTAAGTTATGTTTCAATTAATTCGTTTATATACTATGTTAAAAAGTGGAAGGCCCTTTAAAACTTATACCAAAACATTAAGGTCGTCTTACCTACATTGGTAAGCGCACGAATGTAATGAATGCCGCGTTAAATTTTGAATGCGCTATATATACCGACCGCATTAAATGGCGTTTAATTTTGTTATGATAGCTACACACTGTAAATTTTTCATTTTAAAAAGGGAAAAATTAAGCTAAAAAATGCCTTTTTAGGCTCTATTCAGTGAAAAATATGATAAAAATATATAGTTCTTTATATGGCTAATCTCTTTTTGGTGATAAATATTAGTTTTCCCTTAAAATTTCGGTAAAAAGTTTTTATAAAAGCCTTCGTGATTAAATTTATATATGTACATGTCATAATATGCATTTTATAAGTAAAAATTCAATTGTAACATATTTTTTAGATTATCATGTTGAACCAAGCTGATAAAATTGGGTGTACTCGGCTTTAGCTGGTAAAAATGTTGAAATGATAAGGCGTTGACTAAAGAAGAAATAAGTACACCATTACTGGTAAACTAAATTTTGTTTTGTTTCTTAAGGTTAAAATTTAATTTCTTTATGCGTTGACTATTTAACGATTTAAACTATTATTACATTATTTGTCTTTATATTTTTTATCACTTATTTATTAATCCATTTCTATCGGGAAGAGTTAAAAAATAGAAAGACATTACATTAAACAATTATTTTTATAAAAATTTGGTCATTTTGTCACTATTTTTCCAAAGTTCATATTTTTGTTTTTAAATTAATACAGATGTTAATTTGCATAATATTTAGTCTTCCTTTTGTAAATCATTAAATAAATGTTCCATTAGACTAAATTTTATACGTATTTATAAAAGTATCTTTTTTTAAGTTTTACTTTTTCATAGAATTGCAATCATTCCTGAATTATGACCTGAACACAATTATTTCAATGATTGAATTTTATGAGTTACTTTAAAATTAGAATTAGAATTTGGAAAAAAACCTAATATGACTTTTTATTTTTTCAGGCGCTTTTGCTGAAGTTAGGGGCGTCTGGTTTGTCTTGGGACTCCTTGGCCGACCCTGAAGTAGGCAACGCTTTTGGCTGCCATTTTGTTCTTGGTTTGCCTCATGGTCGCAGCTCTGGTGCTTAAATTTGGTAGGCACCAAATTTATAATCTTTTTATTTATGACCTTTAAAACACTAGTTTTACATTATTGAACTAATGGCAAGTGGATAAGTATGATAACCTTGTCATATTCATCTCCTTTCCACTAGTTGTACATCATATAACGTTATGTGTGTTGGAAAAATATAAGGTCTATATCAACTTTCCTGGGAACTTATTTAAAAGAACAACTAGGTAGTTTCAGTTTATTTGTTATGGGCCAAATATTTTTCCAACAATTACTGTTTTATTTTATTTATTTCCCATACCTAGTTGTAGAGTAGTTTTTTTAAAACTGTTATAGTTCTTTTTTACGCGTTAGTAAAAGCTACATATTTTATTGGTTTTATCCTATTTAGACTTGGTTAAGGGTTAATTCAAATTTATTTTGGTGTAGAGATTATTAACGGTTATTATTTTAAGGAGTGGAAAAAATAGAAATTTATTTGTTTGAGAATATTAACCCTTATTACATTTAGGCATGGATAAAGATACTGTACTAAAAATCTTAATATTGTTTTTTAGGAGATATCGTTTTGGCAGGATGTCGGAGCCGTATATTTTGATGCGGCTCCGGCTCCTCGGAGCCATATTTGGAAATACGGCTCCGGCTCCAGAACACTATGTTTTGTTTTATCCTACTGCTAAACTTGTCTAAAATTTATCAAAATTTTCCTCATAATTTTTATGAATATTTGATTACCTATAGTTTTTTAAGATTTTATTGGCATATAAAGTAATTTACATTTATCGTATAGTTAGAGTAAAATAATAGTTACTAATTGTGATTTTAAGTGTAGAGGTATGATAAGGACTTCTTTACTCACCATAGACCTAGTTTTACTCTCAAATATTAGTTTCAGCCTCTCGAAGTCATGAGTCATCAGAAAGTTCCCAAAATAAATATTAAATATTGAGAGATTGTCATAGTGTCTTAATTTTTTCATTAAAAATGCAAAAATAATTTTCCCTGTTAACCATTGGCAGGAGTACAGAGTGATCATATCTGCAGGTGTGATGGGTAGGCCATAGATAGGAGTGTATTTGTTCATTTTCAACCAAATCTTTTAACTCTTTTGAAATAAAATAAATTCATATTTAGTTTCTTAAAACGTTAGTCATTTTAGCCTACTACAATGCTATCTCTTCTCATAACATCAACTACAGCTGTAACTTGGATCCCTAACATTACACCAACTGTTGTGAATGTGGTTTAAGAAATTTTGAAACAATAATTGCTATAAGATTACTGATATTAAAGTATCAAAAGTTAGGAAAGGTATAAAATTAAAGACATTGTTGACAAATCTGAGTACAGTGTAAACAAGGAGTTTGAAACTTTTGCAAGTGATATATTTTCTACCGGGTGCGCGTGACCCCCTTTGTCAAAATCCTCAGCTTTAAAATGTAATGGTTTACATTAGCATGATGCGTATTGCTGGTGTTGGTGTTGTATAGTTAGCAACAGTATTGTTTTTACTGCCTAAGACCAGTGAGTCTCTTCAGGTTAATGCTGTAACAGGTTATCTGAGAATCATAGCTTCTTAGAAGGTATTTCTGGTATTGTGGCTGTTGGTGAATATTCCAGTCCAAGTCAGGTGGAATCTTGCTAGGATATTGTGTAGACACATCTGATGAACGTCTGATGAATGGTGCTGCATGTTGCAAAGCTGGTTTCTTAACGTATTTGACTGTAGGACGGCTGATTTTCAGACTGAAGAGCTGGAGTTGTCTGATTGTTTTTATCAGGATTAGGTATTTTGTCAGGAGCTAGTAGATGATGAATCTGGAGCTCACACTTGGGCATATTAATCAGCTTAGGTAATGACAAGGCTACGACTTTTGGTTTTGTGAAAAGAAATCATTTGAAAAATTTTATAAAAAAAACTTGTATTCAAATTGGTCTTAAATATCTTTGCAACCAAAAACTAAAAATAGAAAAACTTTTGTAGGTTTTATTTGTTTAAAGTTTGTACTGGGTTTAAATCTTGAATTAGTAGGCTATTATTACCAACATTCTTAAAGGTATATATACCTCTAAAAAGTATCACAGTTGTTGAGTTTGATCCTAGTACAGGTGTATTTTATCTAAACAGTAGAGATAGGGCTGAGTACTGTTATCTTCAATTTTAATATGCTTCAATGTAAAATTTTAGTCGAAAATTTTGAATGTCTTAATTGTGCCTTTTGAAAAAATTCGATAAATAGAAAGAAAGGATTTTTCTTGAATTAATATTGGCTACTTGACTTTAAAGATATTGGTCATTTTATTGTCATTTTTTATTATACAAAATCTTTTTGGTATTTTAGTTATTGGAATTTTAATCTATAAAGTCTTGAGTCGGTTTTGGAATTTTCTGGTTGAAAATGAGTTTTTTAGGAAAAAGAAGGAATGAATATGACAGCTGATTTGGTTCTCCCATTTTAGTGCTTAGATACTTAACAACCCTTATCATACTTTTTCTAATGTTACCCTAATAAGAAAAAAGTTTTTATTCTTAAAAATTATCAGAAACCTAGGATAAAATTATTGTTTATTATTATTGCCCTAGCAAGAGCAGTAGGATGTCTGTTTGTATAGTTTTTGTTTTTTATTTTCAGAAATCCTGGATATCTTGATTTAATTTAGGGGGTGGTGTGGTAGTGTTGTGGTCTAAAAAGTTGTTTTTTCTTCCAATTTTAAATTATTGAGCAAAGAAAAAGTTTTTCTTTCCAGACTTTATTAACAAACTAATGATGACTTTGTGATGTTGTGTTACTTTATCCATCCCTATTTCTCCAATTTTAATTTTTGGTATTGAAAAAAAAAATAATTGCTTTTTTAATGATACGAATAATAGGTATATTGTGTATTAGACCGATACTTAAAAGATTGATTATTCTAAAAGTTGTATGACTATTTTAATATTTTTTAATTGTTCTTATTTTTCAGTTGTTTTGAGAGAGGAAATGTGATGTTCAAGTTTTGTCTGGGCCGCTATTTATCCGCCCAGACAACCCACATGGAGCAGAGTGTCCCCGACCAGGATCTTGACCTGGAGCGAGGTCCCCCTAGTCCTGCTTTGCCCCTGGAGGTTTCAGGAAGCATGGGGTTTGCCGCTAGTCCGCTGGAGGACAAGGTAGGAGGTCATTCCTCCTCTGGTTGTTGTTCTATTATGTGGTAAGTTATAATATTTATTTTATTCTTTAATGAATTTTTAAGTATCAGACTCATCTTTAATATTGAATATTAAACGGTATTTCTTCAAAACTCCTAAAAATTTTATCTTGTTGCTAATTTCAAAATAATGTTTTATAATCACAAAGTTTTTTGGTTTTTGATAACTATTTTATTTATAATAATTTCTAATTATTTTTTATTTGTTTTAGATTATCATGTAGCTGTTAGCTGTTTTGTTCTGCTATTTTCTTAATTAGTGGGCTTTGTTGTTGGTGAAACTACATCTGAGATAGCAGTTATGAGGTAATGATATTATCATTTTAGATTCAGTTTAGATATTAATTTAATAATTGATTAAGTTCCCTTTTAGTCCTCTCTATTTCATCGGAGGTAGCTTCTAAAAGGTAGCTTAAATGACTATACATTGTAAAAATGATTTGAGAATATTAAGATATTTTATTTACTTGTTAGTTATGATAGTATATAAATTTTCATAGAGAGATAAAAAAAATGGTTTATAATTACAATGAATTTTATGATGAGAAAAAATATTTTGAACAAGATTATGTTTAGGACAGTGCAGAAAATCTCGAGTCTGTTAATTTAAGTTATCCTCAAGATTTTATTAGGTCCTAAAATTTTAGACCTAAGTTTTTTAAGTATAATTATCTTTTGGCTTTTTTTCTGTGTGTTTTTCTTTTTCGTAGAAACCTATTTAAAGCTTATTTTTTCTAGAACATTTTTAGCTTGATTTAATACTTATTTTTTTTTCTGTTTTTTCAGTCATAATTCCTCGGCTCCCAGTTTATTTCGACAAGTGTGGTTCCAACATTGCCGATCGATGTAACCGGGCCCAGCTTGAAGGCGGTGAAGGACCGCCAAATTTTTATGGCCTTGTCCCGCCTATTTTTGACCGCAGGAGGAGTCGCCTGTACACTTCTGGTTTTCTTGGTAAGTGTTCTTTTTGCTTCTATTTTGGTCCTTTTTGGGCCTATGGTGCTTCCATCCCTTTTCATAGGATTGTAAAGCTAATATTTTTAAAGAAAACCCCTTAATACTCCTTTAGTATTATTTTTTCGGGGAATAAGATACATGCATGCTTATTCTTATTTTAGGTGAAGCAAAAAGATTAGGCTTTGTTTTTTGTAAATAGAATATGTGACTGATATATTTATAGTTAAATAGTTATTTGCTTCATAGCAAATTACTTCTCCCCCTCTGCAAAAAAAATTTTCTCAATTGAAAGGGTGAAAATAATTTAGGGTTAATGTTTAGATGACGATTTTTATTAGCTGCTTTACTTTTCAGTTCATCTTGTTAGGGAGTTTGGGTGGGGGGGTGGGTTATATGTTAAAACTTAAATTTATTTTGTTAATATTATTTTGTATAAAACATATAAAACGTTATTTTCTGTCTATCTATAGAGTAATTGAGATAAGAGACATTGATCTTTTGACTTATAGATTTAAGATAAGAGTGAGTGAAAGTGATAAAGAGAAAGAGAGAGAGAAAGAGAGAGAGAATTAATATTGCTTTTTGTTCTATACTGATAGGTTTGGTGTTTTGTTTTTGTTAAGGAGTGTCGTGTAAGGCGAAAAATCCAGGTGTGCGTATACAAAAATATGATTAAAGTTTTAGTTTATTAATGTTGATTTTGTTTTTATGTTGTATGAACTGTGCATGTGCGATCCAGTGTTTTTTATATATTTTCTTTATTTTAATGTTTTTTAGAAGTGGTGTGTATTTCAGCTTTCTTTTTGCCTATATAGCTAGGCGAACGAGTGTAGGGCTGTTATTCTGCTTTCTTTTACTTTTATCAAGCTAAGTTGGCAGGTGTGTGCGTGTTGCTGTTTAGTACATGGTGTATATTGTCAGCTGTTATATAATGCACTTTAGGCCTATATGGCCTGAGTGTGCCTCCCGCCTAAGTGGCTTGGATACAGTTGAATTGTATTTGCATAGCTTGCTGCTATGAAACATATGTGTGTATTTTTGTTTTTAAATGACTTTATTATTGTTATATCTTTTTTGTTTTCAGTTTAATTTTTATGGCCTAGCAATTATTATTTATCCTAATATAAAGTGATAAACTTTTTTGTCTTTAGCGAAGAATTTCGGTAACCACTGAACCGATATGGTTTTTCTTTACAGTAAAGCTACCTATAGGTATTGGGATGGTTTTAGGCTATTTTATTTTTAAAAAGTATGGGTAGGTATGGTTTTAGGCTATTTTCTGCCCTGCCAGATTCTTTTGAATATAGAGCCCCTAGATGCTAGGGCCACAGTGGCTAGTTTATTTAAAAAGACGATAAATTTGTTTAAGAGAAAATATTTTTGACAAAGTTAACATTTTTATGTATAAATTTACGAGAAAAAAGATTTTTAAGTGAAATAAATATTTTAAATGTAATAAAACAAGGATGACAACATCCATAAGTAGCGAAGCATAAAAAAAAATCATTGATGGTAATATGTACAAGTAGATTTGAAGTGTATTTATCAATTGATTTATTGGAGAAAATAAACATGGATGGAGTAGAATTATTCCAAACATGAAGAAAAAATATTTTAACAAAGAGCAAAGTGCTTCTATGGTTTATATTCTATTACACAAAATTTTTAGATTGTTTTTATGCACACGAAAAACGAGTTTATCCTTTATTTGTCTACTTGTCAAAAATTATTTTGCCAAAAACTGACAAAAAAATTTATTCGGTGGCAATTATTACTTATTTAAGGAAAAACTGGGATTGTTTAAGGGTAAAAATTATAAAAATCTAATTTTTGAAGGAGGAACTTTTTTGTATCTTCTCATTTTATGTAAAAATTATAATCGTGTTTAGTGGAGAAAAATAGATATATTGATAGTCTAATATTTAAGATGTTTTAACACACATATTGATTTAGCTTATAGAATTATAAAGGGAGGGATAGGTAAAGTGAATAAAATATGGTATTTAAATATTATGATATTTGATTGTTTAAAAGGGAATAGATATATAATTACTTCTCATCTGATCATCAAAAACTTTTTAATTAACCTTTCATAATTCTAATCAACCGAGATTGTTTTATTAACTAAAAATTGGTAAATTTATGCCTTTTTTCCTGTTTGATAATTGAGGGGAAATTTGAACATTTCTTTTTATATTATGTTTCTAAGGATACTGAACTCGTTGTATATACTTGAAATAATTTACTTACTTTTAAGGATTCATTTTATGACTTTAAATTGTGAATTTATATTTCAATTAAGGTGGAAAATTAAGTAGGAAAAAGTTCTATTTTTAAATTCGTATTATTGACAAAACTACCCCTCTATCTACAAAGGATGAATATCAGAGATAGTTTAGCATGCTAATATCCTATTTATCAAAGCAAGGGTGATGTTTAAAATTGGTTTACATTTTAGGAAAAAATAAATGTTAGACAGTTTACTTTTTGTCTGACAATAAAAACCTACTTAGGAGATTTAGATTTGACTCTTTGTCAGACTGTTTAAAATTAAATATTTCGCCTTTATTATTTAATAATTTTAACTATATATGGGAGAGAAATGGGCCAATTGAAGTTACTTGGACATTTTATTGTAACCTTGTTTTTTGAGTTTGTTATTGTACTGAATAAAAATATTGTTTATTTTATAAATTTCTAAGTTACTTACATTTGTATAAAAAAAGACAATTAGCTGCAGATCCTTTACATCTAGAAAAAGTTCTCATATTTTGGGGTTTAAAATTAAGCAGAACATTTCGTTTTTTAGTGAAACAAGAATTCTTTTTTCCCTATCTTTGAGATTATATTTGAGATGATTTTAAAGTTTGATAATCCGATGGGAAATCCTTTGTTTTAAGGCTATAAAAATTTTTTATCCTGCCACTCATAATCAAAAAGGCCTTTATTTAAATATTTTCAATTATATGCTAAAAAAAATTAACTTCCTGGAGGTCCAGGGATAACAGGATATGTAAAAATTGCTTTGAGACCAATTAATATCCGATGGATTAGAACCGGTTCTCAGCTATATTAAAACTCATGTATAGCATTGAATTATATATAATTTTCAACCAATACCAACTAAAAATTCATAATACTAGTTTAGTAATTTTTTTTATTTTAGAGTTAGTGGGAAACTGTCTATAATACGATTTTCTACATAGTTTACTATATGAAGTTTGAGAATACATGAAATTATTTGCTTTGTAGCCTTAATCTAAAAATAAAATCTTTAAGCCAATGTGGAACTTAATTCAAGCTTCTATAAAATAGAGAACTTAATCAGTTCAGTCCTAAACTTTATAAAGTTGTATAATTAGTAATTTTAAGTATAAGTACAAGAAAATCAAATTTATTTATGTGTATAAAAATTAGTAAAAAGTGCATATTTTTAAGCGATTATCAAAACATATGTTTAAAATCAAGTTTTCTCCTCATAAACACTGAATTTATAAGTTTGTTTTCATAAAAAAATTAGACAAAGTTTCACATACATACAGGGATCTTAAGGGATAAGACAAAGGATGATAATATGTTGGAAATCTAGTTTACGCCACATAAACCCATAATTAATAAAAATTGTATCTATTTAAACTTACTAACAGGGATCTAAAGGGATAAGACAATGGAAGATAATCTGTTGGAAAATCAAATTTAAGACACATAATTTAATCTAGTTAGACATACATACAGGGATCTAAGGGGATAGGACAATGGATGATAATCTATTGGAAATTTACGTCACATATGCATATAATTTAATAAAAATTGGATTTAATTAACTTTGTCTATTTATTAAAACCCGATGTTTAACAGAAGTTTCTATTTCTTTTGGTATCAAGTTCATGTTTAATTTCAAGGTCTTGTATTTTTGGATAACACATGTTTGTTCATAAATTTTGTCAATTATTAATTTATTATTGTGTGGTGTTTTCTTATTACTGCAAAAAAAAAAAAATCTTAATAGCTTTATTTTTTTAATTGTTATTAATTCTTGTATTTTATTTTTAGGTATTGTGTCTGTAATTGTATTTGGTGAAACAAAATTTGTTGAGGAAGCTTGTAGAACTGAAAAGAAGATGACATTGGTGACAGCTGATAATTGCGGAATTCCTACCAGTTTTAGTCTCCCTTTGGGGCCTCCTGTAATATGCAGATGTACCGGATTTGTCTGCAGAGGTGTGAAGGGCTTGTGGATACTAATGGAGGTATTTTTATGCAAAATTATTCTATAACTAAATTGTATGTTTTTTGCAGTTTTGTGGGGAGTTATTTTATAATTTTGATTGTATGTTCTTTTTTGCTACAAAACTAGATATGTCTGTATTTGTTACAGACTAGATAGCTTATCTGCTCTAGAACTAGAATTGTCGTCTGTTGAGCTTTTTAATATTTTATTGAATTTATTTATTTTATTAAGCACACATAATTGCCCTACTTTATAATTATCATGATGTCTATTCTTGTTCAAACTTTTTATTATTTTTTCTTGCCTTTTATAAATAAAACATTAAAGTAATGTATTATATAGAGCAATAAATAGTATATGTAACAACCACCCCTTCTCAAAGACCTTTTACACGACTTTTGGTTGGGTCTTTGAAATAAGCTGAATCATTCAAAAATGTAAATACAGCCGGGTGCTGGCAAAAGAACCAAGAGCATATTGCAAACTAATGTTAACTCAAGGACGCCCAAGCTTTTTACTTAGCATGGGGGTATAATGAGGATTTTTATATGTTCAAGGGGAGTAATGTAAGGTATTTAAAAACTTGAGGGGTTTAAGGGATAAATACACCATTACCCCTTTACCTGGACATCTATGTTTCAGTTATAATGATTTTTCCTGGTTAATTTCGTTTTTGCTTTATTTAAATACTGTTCATTTGTTAAAGATTATTTTGAAATTTATCTATTGATCTCTTGAAACTGAAAATAACCCAATATTTGAAATAAGGACATAGTTAATTTGCCGCCCCCACAAGGGAGAGCTCAACCATTTTTGGAAAAATAATCGAAAACAACGTAAATACAGGCAAAAATTAAATTTGGGAACATCTGCAATATATTAGTTCTACATTTGTTGCTAGATGTCACTAAAAACTTGATAATTTTGATTTGCTACAAAGTAATCACACCATTAGGAAAAATGTCTTATTAATCACAAATAACTAGGTTTAAAAATGCAGTATTGTAAATCAGAAAAGATGATTATGAATATAATGGCAGTTTTAGATACTTCACAGAAATGACAATTTTTCACAAAAATTGTCCCTTTCTTTTTCAAAAAGCAGTAAAAAGCATTAAACAGCTAAACTTAGAAAGCAAAATTTAATGAAATTATTTTTCGTCTGCAACGCTCTAGGTCTTTGCAATTGGAAATCAAATAATATGCTCTTTATACATTTATACTATAAATTTATTAATGAAATTCTGGGTCTCATTGTATAGTTCTAAGAATGGGATCTGGAGATTCTTAAAACGTTTGGATAATGACTATTTTATACCGTATTTTTTTTGCTAGATAAACCCTAATATAATTTAAAACATTAATTATTTTATTTAGGGTTTTAATTAAACGGTTGCTCGATTTAATTGGCTTAAACTCCGGCTTTGTTTCAAGCTTATTCATATCAATCCTGTTAGTTCTGCGTTCAGCCAGTGCAATGAGTAATAATCTCCCATTTGACATATTAATGTATGCAATGATAAAAAATAATAAGCCAAATGGAGCAAGAGTACTACCAAGCACCATACTTGTTAATAGAACTAACATGATTGTCATGAATTTATTTTGAGAAGGAAAGTCTTCAAGATATTGGAGCCATGATAAAGCCTTTGTGTCTCTGGCCCCATTTTTCATGCACAATGCACTTTTAAAATCTGATTTTTCTTTAATTCTATTGTTTTCAGATATGTCAGTGTTGTAAGAGGACTGTACAGTTTTGCAGTAGTCAATTTTCTGCTCATCTAAATCCTCAGGGTAATTTTCTTTGCTTTTTATTTTACTGATGTTTATCTGTTCGTCTATTCCCTCTTTTTGCCCCAAACTATTTTCTAAATCGACTTTGCCTATTGTTTGATTTAAATGTTCCTCTAAAGATTTATTTCCATTATATTCGAAATTTTCAAAAATTTTCCTAGTCGAATTAACGGAAATTTTATTGGTAAATAATTTTTCAATATTTTGACTTATTTTTTGATCCGTCACGTAATTAGGGGATTTACCAATATTATCCAATTTTGTGTTAGACACCTTTTCTTTTACATTGATAATTGCTGGCGGATTAGTTTTATCTATTGGATTATTAACAATAGAGTTTTCCATTATTTTTAAATCATTGTTTATAGACGAACAGTTTAATGTTGAAATATTAGATGTTTGACTTTCCATTAATATATTTTCTATTAGCTTATTAGTATTATTACTATTTACACTATTTTGGGTATTATTATTGACATTATTTTGGGTAGTCGAACATTCTAGTACTTCAACATTCTCAATTTTTATATTTTCATTTTGATAATCAATATCCGAATTTTTCAGGTTTATCTGAATGGACAAAGAGATGTTGATTTTGGGACCAGTTTGATTTAATGGTGAGGTTTTCTCTAGAATAGGGGTGCCGGGTATGTCCCAAGAATCCGTAACTTGTGGTATTTTTACCTGTAATTGTATGTTTTTGCTTTCTTGAGAAATACTCGGCTGCCCTACTAGTTTTTTTCCATTGTTGGCGGGAGTTTGCACGCCGACAATGGATGGTATAGTCTTGATACACCATAATTTAAGCAGCGTGGGCATTGTTCTTTGGAGGGAGTGACATTAGGGAAAGTGAAACATTCCTCACTACCATGGGTGTCAGAATTACACAATAGGCAAACTGTACTGTTAGTTAGGACTTTTTTCTTTTTATCCCACCATTCCACATTTGCTAATTTTCTTTTTCTCTTAATGGCTGAGTTATAGAAGCTTCTGTTATTGCTGAACCAGCTTAAGATGGTTTCCTTATTACAGTAAGGAACATTAGTGGATGTCAAAAATGCAGATTGTAAATGTAGGGGTACCAGATAGGTACATATTTTCTCCCTAAGTTTAGCCATTTGATTTTCATGACTATTGCCTGTTTTTTGCAACATGGCTGCCAAATATATTATTATTCTATTTGGTCTGTCTTCATCTTCTGAAGTGAATCTGTAAGTGTAGAATTGTTTCTCATAGTCTTGCGGGTTGAGTAATTCTGCACCTATGGCAGTTAGGATCGATTTTACAAAATCCTGTGCACTGAGGGTATTTGGGTCTATTTCTAACATATCTAATTTGTTTCTTGATTCTACATTAAAATAGTGAATGAGAATATTGTTGTAGGAACTATGAGTAAAAGGGATCTCATATTCCTCCAAATATTTAAAAGTGCTAAAAAAAGTGTAAGGGTTAGTTTTTTCTCCATATTGGGGTGGGATTTTACCCAATATTTTGACTTGTCTGTGAATACGTTTGTGTTGACAACTGCCCCACACTAAATTATTTGGTATGAGATTAATTATTTTTGCTGTATTTAGGTCAGTGGTAGATGTGCTTTCATGAAGGAGAACTTTGAGTTGCCACATTTGAGATTCAGATAAGATATTTCCAAGTAAGTTATTTTCTTGTCTTGTCTCTCTATTTCTGTTATCTCTATTGGTAGATGGAGTCCTTCTATCTAACTCTGTATCTGAAGAGCTAGAACTAGAGCTAGGACCACTACTGTTACTACGTCTATTCATTCTCCTTGGCATAGAGAAATTCTGTCTGTCTTTATGCCTGTCTTCTTTGTCACTATTGTCTCTTTTATTTTGTCTTTCTTTACTTGACTTAGTTTTGTCTTTATCGTGTTTATAACGATTTTCATGTCTATCATGATGTTGTTCATGGCGTCTTTGGTCCTCATTGCCATGTGGGTTAAGTGGATCATACATTCTGTCAGGCCTTTTTTTTGAATGTTTTTTACTTTTTTGTCTGTCAAAATCCTCACTATAATAGCTAGATTCTGACTCATAACCCGAAAAATCTGAAGTTGGTTTAACTACTTTTTTATTTTGGGTTTTAGTTCCATAATTTTCTTGTTTTATTATTTGAATATTTGGCTCATTTTCATGTATGGGAGATATGTCTTGTACATGTATTTGAGGCCTATGTAATATGCGATTTTGTCGCCTATTGCCTAAGACAAGCATTGCTGTTGCTGAGTGAATCTCAGGCCTAACATGAACACTAGGTATTTCCTCCAGTCTTAGATAATGATTTACTGCATTATTTAATCCAGGTTCATATTCTGGATTATAAGGTGGAGGATTTAATATTTCATCTTCTAATTGATCAATAATAATATCATCCATTTTAGGTTATTGCTGTACTACACATGGAATGAGGCCCAAATCAAAGATAAATGGAGAACCATTGTACATGGCCTATGATCTGGAAAGAAGAGATAAATGGCAATGATGATGGTGACATATGGAATGATTGTTTGTCAATGAAGAGCTGTGCTGTTATGGATGTTTTACTGGTAAGACTTATTTAGTGGCCTTGAGCCATTATCTTACCTAAAAGAAAAAAAGTTAAATCTTACCTGGGTTAATCCGTAGGTAACGGAACCAATTATTATGCTTCACAACCTGGTTCTCGGAACAGTCGCGCCCTTTAATCACACCACTATGACTAAGACGCAGCGCTCTCACCTCCTGTCACGGTCCAAGCTTGATTCAGTGAAACACTAATATCTGTCTGATTAGAAATACTATCCAATGAAATGACTAATTATATTCAAACCAAATCACTAGATAATAGATTACTAAACAGTAGATATATAATTTACCTAAAAACCCTATTCCGAAAATAATGTGCTATCGGTGGTTTCAGGATTGTATATCAACAATCATACGTTTATTGGAAATCAAACTATTAAGTTATTGTTAACCTATAAAACTTTCAATGACTATTTATCAATACTTGCCCATAAGGGCTTAAACCCTATTACTTCCCCCCTATACCTAATACATAAACAAAGTTTTTTAATGTCTCAGATTTTTATTTTTAAGGAAACGGAATAATTTTAATTAACAAAATCTATTTTATTTTAGGTATGTTTTGGCCAAAAATCTCAGAGAGAAGTTTACTCAAGCTAAATTCTAGTCAAAGATTATAACCCGACTTAACCCTTAACCCATTCGTGACAATTCGTGCAATAATGCACGATTTAAAAAACCATAAAAAACACATGAAATTTGAAGGTTTAGGTCTTTTTCGGCTTAATGAATATTATAGAGTCAGGATATGGGCAAAACATTCTATTATATAAGTTTGGTATTGGTCAACCATAAATTAGTACAAAACCATTTGTTATGGCTTCACCATCAAATTCGAAAAAAATATTTTTAAGAAGGTAAAAAATACTCATTTGATTTAAATATTTTTAAAAAGGTAGACTTATCATCTAGTATTTTTTATATATTTTACAACAAAAAAAGAATTTTAGACATAGGTGTTTTTTTAATGCGCTTTTTTTCACATTTAATTGTCGTACAATAATGAACGATTCGGAACGTGCACTATTGAACGATCTATAAATTCGTGTAATATAGATCGATTGGGATCGTACACTATAGAACGATAATTTTTAAATACATTTAATGTTCCAAAAAATCAACTTTTAGCAATGTTTCATAGATGAAAATCTTCCCAGGACCTATGAGAAGCTTCACTGTAAAGGATAACCGAACAGATTCAGCAGTTAGCGAGATCCTTTGGTATACACAGACAGACAGACTTTAGATATTCTGTTAATTTTCGTATTGACATTATATATCTATCTATCTATGTTTAAAAACACTTGCTATACCTTAACAACAACTATAAAACGTCCTTATCTTGTCTAGTAGCAAAAAAGACAATTTCTCTCTATGTCATTTCCTTTCCCTAAAGTTTTCTCTGCTATCGGCTGGGCCATTGTTATCTAATGGAGGGAGAAGTAAAATAGCCTAAAACTAACCAAAGACTTACATATATATGACATATGTTATAGCCTTAAACAATCCCGTGAAGCTTCCTAAAATGAAGAACTCAATCGGTTCAGTGGTTGGCAAGATATTGACAGACAAACATAAAAAAACTAAAAGCTTTCTATAATAGGATGGATAGATCAAAATCTATAGAAGTAAATTTTTTCTTTCAATATATCAATATGTAATGGATGTCTGTATGTCTATCTATCTTTCCATGTGTTTTCTAAAATTTATTTCTATCAAAAAGCATTTAAATCTATCTATATCCATATAATTTTTTCATATATGCAATAAGTATTCTTAAATAAATACACCTCTAAATAGCCTAAAACCGACTGACAAAGTAACACTCGATGCTTATTGCTTTTAGAAATCTTCATATTTAAGATTTTTCTTCTATCAGAATAATACAAAAAAACTTTTTAGACATAGCCACATTTAGAACTATAAAGTAGCTTCGCTACTAAATTTAATTGATACAAATTTTTAGCCCTCTCACAGCAAATAAACAAGGATAAACATATTTAAAAGTAGCGCCGCAATAATAGGGTAATAAGTTTTTTGGAGGGTAAAAGGGTTGTATTAAAATTATACAATTATTAAAGACATTTTTTATTGTTAAGTTTATGAAAGTTGAGTTTTTTAAGTATAGTTCCCTTATAGAAATATCCTACAAATAATCAACTTCTTTCTTCACATCAAAATTCTAAAGTAGAAAGTATTGTTTCACGTCTTTCGAATGTGATAGGTACTCTCAACGCTAAAGTTTCTAAAATATACAAATAACTATTTGTCATTATTATTCTAAAGGAAAATAAATAATGAAAACAACAACCACACCACAATCCCCTCTTGCTACGCATATTCAAAATCTTCAACAGTTGAATCCAACAGAGGGAGTTGAATCCTTTTTTATAGAAGCAGAAATATAATCTATGATTACGGTTTTGACCCTCTAAAAAACGTAATCTACCAATCCCCTTTCCCCTCTCTTGGTGATGATATCATCAACGCCGATACGATTTTTAAAATGTACCATTCCACTTTCAATAGAGGCGAAACTGGAATAGTACATTTATGTTTACATATCAGCATATTCATAAACATTGATTTCCTTATTTAAATCGACATAACAGTAATGGTATATTCTATTTATTATTTTTATTTTACATAAAAAAATTTTAAAAAACGCGCGGCTAGAGCTAACTACACATGTAAGAACACACTTCTTTGTAGAAAATATATTTCACTGAATTCAAGCCTTCTCAATTCTAATTGTTTGAGAGTTTATGTACAACTGAAAATTTTTTTAATTATAAATAGTATTTTAAACATTCCTACAATTAACATAATTTGAAAATAGTTAGTATGATTTCAATTATGTCGATGTTAAAAGTGTAAACCACCATTCCAGTTTTGCCTCTCTTGAAAGTGGAATGGGACATTTCAAAAATCGTACTGGCATTGATGATATCATCACCAAGAGAGGCAAAATTGGATTGGTAGATTACAAAATTCATATCGGCGTTGATGATATCATCACCAAGAGAGGGGAAAGTTGAATGGTAGATTACGTTTTTTAGAGGGTCAAAACCGTAATCATAGATTATATTTCTGCTTCTATAAAAATGGATTCAACTCTCTAACTGTTCAACCCTTTATTTCAGCTGATTTTTTTGTTTGTTTTGTATTGGTTAGACCACTATTAAAAATGTAGCGCAAGTGTAAATATGTTTAAAATGTCAAAAAATTGTATAGGTATGTGTTTTTACTATTATAAATTGTAAAGATTTAATTTTAATCAGCAGTTTTACCTACCCAACATTTTATAATGATGCAATGCATCTCTACGATTCATTAAATCAAAGAAAAAAAGAAATATTAAATATCTGATTCAGATTTTTCAAAAATATACTTTTTTCCTTTACAGGACGATTAAGAATGAAAACTTTTGAAATATATATTTGGCCTGTTAAGATGGATTAATAGATTTTAAAACTATTCTAAAGGAATAATGCATTGGGACGATACATTGATATACAATTATATCTCCAATGATGATAAACAGTATTACTGATTCGGTAATTTAAAAATAATGGTTTAAAAGTTTAGACACAACTCTTTTGGAAACAACAAACCAAAATGCAATAAAAATACCCACAGGTATACACTTTAGGGTACCAGTGTAATTTACAGCCCATGTCCCCTTCCTCCCTGTTAGTTATAGAGTCGCTGCGCATATAGAGAATGTCAAAAATTCATGGCGAATTTAACCAATTTTTACGTACCCTAAAAATATTTAATATCCTTTTGGGGGCATATTAAGCCCTCCCCCCCACCAATCTGTAAAGGTTAAGCTTTAAAATTTTGCTATAATTAGGGTTGGTCTGTCCATCCGTCTGGGACAGTTAACTCTTTTCTTTAATTTAAACAGGTTAGAATTGAATACTGATTCCTATTACCACAAGGAATAATGTTATTAGCAAAGCATCTCTATATTCAAGTCCTGAAAATGTAAGTATGTCCTTATACAGTAACCTGTATTTAAGAAGTTTGAACAAATTTGCTTCCAATTTTGTTTAGACTTATATATTAATTTTCTGCTTATTCAGTTCTGACACTCTACAAGTGTTAATTTTTGTTTGCCTTACTATTTCAAGGTTTCGCTTTTATGGATGATGTTATCCTTAAATGAAAATTGATTAGAAATGAAGCAGCTTATTTTTTGTTCTACTTTATACATACCCCCCCCCCCCCCCCCAATGTGTGATCAAGATGCCTCTGGGGATTTATATATAAGCCAACTTATCTTAGCATAATATTCCCCTTCCCCCACCTTCCCCATCCCCTCAATAATTATGGTTTATTTGTGCAATTGTGTTTCAATTTTTAGTGTCGTGCAGTAGTGTTCGATCCGAATCGTGCAGTACTGAACGAAAAAAAAAACTTTTTTGTCTTACATATTATCAAAAAACTTATTTCAAGACTTGTTTAAGTTTGATAAAAACTAAGAAACCCTGAAAATTTCACAAAAATCGGATCATGGGAAGTAGAATTGTCACTAATGGGTTAAGACTTTCGACTGGTGATATAGAGTGTAGTATCACCACTACTGATCAATAGAGCCCGAATGGGCTGCTTTTTATAGGCCTGACTTCCCAGCTAACTAGGCAGAGCCTACTACTCAGGCAGAGCCTGCTATCCAGGCGGAGCCTGCTAGCTAGGCAAAGTATCACCAAATGTTTCTCCTTTTCCTTCTCTTTGAGACATTTGAAAAATCATTGTGTGTTGTTACAATGTGATAAATTAGAAAATTAAAGATTGTAAAGTGATCACATATAATTTCTGCATATTAAAAATGAAGATATGGAATTAGTGATTTCAACGAGTTCTATGCTTGGGAAATTTTAGCCAATAACTGTTCTCATGTTTTTAAGAACTATTAAACTTGTATGAGATCCCAAGCAGAGACTTTCCGAAACCAGAAATCCCACAATAATGTTATTGTTATACTAGAAAAATATTTGACTATTATTTTAACTATTTTTGTTGTTTTGTAGGAATTACCATAAAAAGAGTTAAGTTTTGATTCAAAGACTAAATGCATAAAGACAAAAAGGGGAAGGATATTAATTTGCACATATATGTGGGTAAAATTATGACATGGGGAAAGGCATATTTTTTCATGTGTTAACTCGTGGAAAACTCTTATTGGGGCCTTCAGCCTATTGAATTCAAACCTAACCAAATTTTTCTGGATATTTGCATATAAAAGGGGTAACATTTTGATCAGATACTGTTTCAAGATATAAGGGAGAGAGAGAGAGAGAGAGAGAGAGAGAGAGATAGAGAGAGAGAGAGAGAGAGAGAAGGGAAAAATTTAGGCTTATGTGTTGAGCTGTGGAAAAGATACATGTCAATAAACTATAGTTCATTGACTTTAGCAGGATTTTTCTTGATTATTTTTGTTCATAAAAAGGGGTAAAGTTTTAATTCAAGTACTAATACAAAGAAAAAAGGGAAGGAAAAAAGTCTTTCATATGTTGAATTGTGGAAAAGTTATGTGTCAAGGACTATAGTTCATTGATTTTTAAACATATGCAGATTTTTCTTGATAATTTTTTTCTAGATGTTTCTTTAAGAGTTTTGTATAATAAAATAGAATTTAAAGTAGGATTGGATTTTTTCCCTCGTGAAGCTACTCTACAATTTTCTGTGTCCTCGTAAAATTGTCTAAGAGGGAAAAATAGCGATCCAGTTTGTACCTTTCAGTTACAGGAATCACAAAGCAAGTTTTTTTTTCTTTATAAAATTCGTTCCAATTATACAGTATATGTTTGAAACAGCTTTGTAAATGTATGAATAGTTTATATTAAAATTTATTAATGGACCCCTTCAAGAAAAGAAGAATATTTACAAATTTATCCCTCCCCCCATAGTTGCCACTTTTCTTTATTTTGGATTTTGTGTCCCTCTATACCTCAATAATATTTGTAATTGTTTCTTGTACCTTTATATTCTGTGTTCCCTGGAAGGAAGGGGACAATGGGCTGTTTATTATAATAGTTCCCAAAGTTTTTAATAACATTTTTTATTATTTGTCGGCTGAACAACATTGGGGACTTTTTATTAATTTGTCTTGGTTAATTCATTAAGCTGAGTTCCAAACGTTTCAACTAATAATTGTAATACACAAAAGAGAAAATTTTGTGAATCATAATTTGGGATGTAAATCATTTTATCGGCCGTTATCTTATCCCTTTAGATCCCTGCTGTGTTTCATATATCTTTTATACCTTTCTGCAACATTTTGGTTTCATGTATAATATAATTTTCCATGACTCGACAGCCGCCAACAATTCCTCCTGTTGTAGGTTGGTATAACAAAACTTGTATTCATTTATGATCTTTATTTTAATTTTCTTGGAAATTGTCTTGAATACAATGCTATATATTATTTTTCAGTATGGCTTAGAACCACTTCTTATCCAGCGGATATCGATCAGTTTCGAAAGTACACTGGAAAATGATTGACTGTTCTTTTTCATTAAAACGGACATTTATGATTTTAGAGAAGTTTCACTAATTTTGTGTTAACAAAGATGCCTATTTTCTTCAGATATACAAGCCTCCCTGTCGGGGACGTCCAAGCTTATTTTGTATGTAAAATGAGGGTTTTCAAAGTTTGAGGGCGTTTGGACGTCTATGCTCCCTGTTAACCAGAAAGGGAAGGTCAATTAATTGTAAATAATTTATTATACACTTACAAACCTGCTCTGCTAATCTTCAGCCTTAAAACTTTGGGGGGGGGTAAAAATAAACCTTGATTCGCTTGTTCTTAGTGACCAAACTTTTCCACCAATAATATTAAAAGGATATGAGTATTAATAACTTGGAAATTTCACGTTTAATACAAATTTGCATTTTTTGCCTTTTAATAAAAAAAAAAAATTAACCCTTTTGTAGTTTTTATGAAATATTTTTATTCTGCTAGTTTGTACTAATTAATTAACATTTGAGAAGTATGTTTATGAAAACTTTAGGTATCATTATAATTTACCTCTATCCTATGTGATCCCTGATCTAAATATTATTAAATCTAAATTTATGAATGGATATATTACTACTTGGACCTGATAAAATAAAATAAAACTCGCAGCGGGCTAAAATAACGATTCCCTCCTTCCACCCCATCCCTTCCCCTCCTAATGGAAGAACGAACTGACCAATAGGGGAGTTCCATGTTAGCAACCTAAATTGACGACAATTTTTCCACTGCCATAATATCCACGTATATTTCACATCCATTAATTTATGTATGTAAACTCTTTTTGTTTAATCCCCTTGTAATTCAGACATCTTATATCTGTCTAACTATACGGGATAAAGCGAAAAGTGAATAGATTAAAATCAGGAAGTCCGACTTTTTAGGGTTAAAATAAAGGCTTCTGGACAATTGATTTGCTCCTTATAAATACTTTTTGAGCAGGATATAGGAAATGTATATCATACACAAAGTTTTTAGAAATCATCTTTAAATTAATATCTAAAACTTAAAGTACTTATATTAGATTTGACTTGTTCACACCAGCAGGGACTAAACTTTTAAAGTATTTATTGATATACTGCATGGGTAATTTTTGTTCTTATAATTGGGGGTGTACATTAATTTCTTATCCATTGTCCTATCCCTTAAGATCCTTGAGTTTTAAGTCATTTTAGTTTGCAGTGGAGCACTGAAAAGTAGCATGTGTGTCGTCATAAAATTGCGTCTAAAAAGGAGGGTGGAGAAGAGAAGTTGGAAAGGAAAACCATAAAAAAAGAGATGGAAAATAGACGTATTTGAATGACGTCACACATGACACTTTCCAGCGCTTCTTAAATTTACGGACACATTCTAGTTATTAAGGAGCTGCGCTTTTGTAAATGTAATTGCCTGTCTGTTTATTACTGAAGTCAATACAATGTAATTGACTTAATTCTAAGTGATATTTGTTTTCTACCCATGTTTTAGTTGGGGCGTTGATCAGATTTCACCCTCCTTTCTATTATAGCTCCTATTAGAGTTGTACAAAATTGAAAAAAAAATAAAAAAAATTTTTAAGAGGATAACGCCTAATTTTGTTCTCTACCTTTATGAGACCCAGCAAAGTTTGTTGTCCTTCTGTAATCGCTATGATGTTGATATTAAAAGATCCATTTAGAGCAAGGAGTGAGGGGACATTGGGTTTTTTTTCACTAGTCCTCGTTTACTATCGGTAACTCATTCGTTGGCTTAAAAACTTTTGGGACTTTTAATGAATTTTGATTGGTTAGTTCATTAAGTTTAGTGTTTAAACGTTTCAATCCCTTATTGTAATCTACAGAAGGGGTAATTTTTGTGTATCATCATTGGGAATGTACATAAATTTACATAAATTGATTGGTCATTGTCCTATCCCTTTAGATCCCTGCATTTAGAGTCTCCCAAGTTAAAGATAGGATAGATGTGTCAACTCCCTAACTGTTTATTACATTAGTTACAAAGAAATGTCCCCCCTCTCTCTCCCCTAAATCAGATTTAAAACCTAATTAGAATTACATTTATTTGTCTCAAACTACAAATAAACAAACAATCCTATTTACTAAAGTAACAAGATGTCTTTCTGTCTGTCTGCTAGGATACGTAAATGGCTTAACCAATCGTTCCACAATTTTAGGGGTTGTGTGTAATTGCCAAGCTTTAAGCTATTTGGTGGGGCGCGGTACAAAACACCCATTCCAAACGATATATGGCTCCAAAAATACTGGTTACCAATCCCGAATGCGAGAACGTGTTTTAAAACATTGGGTACAACTAATGTCTTTTATGGGGTTAACAATAATGAATCAATCCAACACTTTTTTTCGCCGTCAGTTGTTTTTTTGTGGATGGTTAGAGGGTTAATTGAAAGTTTATAGTTATTCCCTAAACCTCCGTTGAATTATTAGAAGCATCGCTATTAAAAGACCATCGGTTAGCGAGATATTTCTCAGACAAAGAGACGTCCTGTTACTTATACATTATAATTATCTAATTTTAGATAAACCAATCCATCCATCCGTTTATCCATCCATCAATCTATTTCAATATATTTAATTAAAAAGTAATTTGAAGGTGTATTGGTGTATTGTTATTTCTATTGTCTTCCTAGCTAAAAAGTATTGATTTTTCCCCCCAGGGTGTTTTCATAATTTAGCGGATTTTTTTAAATAGAGAAATATTAACCAATTGGTTATTATACAATGTTTTTAAAAGCAAAGCTTTTCTATAATTAGGGTCGGCCCGTCCGTACGTCGTCTTTTACAGTAGCTCTTTTCGTTAATTTAAACAGGTTACAATTGTCCTATTGATTTTAAGCTGATTCCTATAACAGTTAAGTATGACTTAGAAAGTGCAGCAACTCTATAATCGTTAGCAGAAAGTCCGTACGTCCATTTAAGACAAGCTGATATTTTACTTTTTTGACAACTAATTTTTTAATGTTAAAATTATCCTTTTCATCTGATTTTTTCAATACTGATTCCTATTACAACAAGGTATAGTGTTATAAGCGAAGCATCTCTATAATCAAGTCCTAAAAACGTCAGTATGTCCTTAAACACTAACATGTATTTAATCAGTTTTGAGACAAATGTACTTACAATTTTGTATAGACATATGCATTAATATTCAGTTTATTCAGTTCTTACACTCTACAAGTGTTATTGTTCGTTTTCTCTTCCATTTCAGAGCTTCGCTTTTATGGATGTTGTCATCCTTGTTTTCTAATGTATCTTTTATTCCCCAGGCAACCAACCCAAATACTTTTACACCTGTAATTGGGGGCAACACTTTGATTCATTTTATTTGATTTCATATGCAATCTATGCATCATTAATTATAATGAATTTTGGATGTAAAATAGCTAAAATTAGAATACTTACATGAACACCGACTTTGATTTGTCCCAAACAATTTGTTGTAACAATTGGGGGGGGGGGGGGATACAATGTCAGGATCAATTACACATTTTACATCCAGGGATCTAAAGGGATAAGACAATGGCCGATAAATTTATGTACATCCTCCATGATGAAACACAAAATTATCTCTTATGTAGATTAAAATTGGTGGTTAACACTTGTGACTTAACTTATAATTGATCAATTAATTAAAATTCAATTGAAGCCAATATGTTGTTAAGTCAACTAATAAGAAAACGTTATTATAAACTTTAGGGACTAGTGTAATAAACAGCCCATTGTTACCTCTTACTCTGTTTTACATCAATATATATCTATCCATCAAATTTTCAGCTGATCAACATAGAAAGATAGATGAACAGACCCTTAAAAGAAAAACATTGGATATTTATCCCACATAAATTATGGAATTGAATCATTATGATTAAAAATATCTTTTTGATTCGACGGATTACTTTGTCTGATAGACGAACATCCAGGGTAATAAAACTATTTCTCGTATTCATTTGAATCCGGTGGATAAGAACCGGTTCTCATCGATACGAATAAACTATGTCCAGCATCGTATTATATCCAGCTTTCTACGAATATAAAAATGTACAATCATAAGATTAAAACCAGTTTTAGCCCGTGCCTTCGACACCTCTAGGCTAAAAAAACTGGTTTTAATCTTATAATTGTACATTCTATATCCGCGGAAAGCTGTTTATAATACGATGCGAGAAATAACTATTAACTTATTTTGTACAAAATGGGCATTGGAATAAAAATTATATTAATACTCAATGTTTAATAAGCACGTTCTTTGGCCCAAAAGCTTATATGTATTAAATTGTAACTGCAAATTATAAAACTTGACCCATTTTCTCTTTAAAAATTCCCTTTAAACACCTCCCCCTTTTCATATAAAGATGCTAATCCCCCCTAAGCCCATTTAGAATATGAGTTGTAAAAACCCCGCAGGGGGTACACTTTTTTAACACACTTCTTTGCTTATTATTTACTAGTCTATTAAAAGGATTCAAAAAGCAAAGACATATATTTTTTCAATTCTTATTTTATACATCTTAATTGGAACTGATGATCTATTTTGATTATAATTGTGAAACAATTGTCTTCCATCAATAAAATGTTAAAAAAAATATAATAAAATGTGTTAATATATATCATGATCTTTTTATTATTGGAATGTTTTGTGCCAACTAGAAATGTTCAAATTTTTCTACCAATAATTATCAATTTAAATGGATACTTTTGTTTATCATAATCAAGGATGTACACCAATTTATCTTCCATTGTCTTATTCTTTAAGATCCCTGATATATCAAGCTATATAGAGAATCTTCGCTAAAAAAATGCAAAGTTTTAAAGAAACCATATAAGGTTTGGCACTAAATATATGCAATACATACTATCATTATACACACATATCATATACGTAGCAATGCTTTGTTTTGGACGTATGGTCAGTATATTTTACATAGCGCAGTAGCAACTAGGAGTTTTGTATTCGAAGGGCGTGGGAAGGAAAACGAGTATGAATTTAATTTTAAGCGTACCTACTCTTACTTATAAATGTTGTCATCCTTGTTCAGCTTATACATTATACGTCTAAGCTTATCGTATCAATTTATACAATATAATATATAAAATATAATCATAGAGAAAAAAATAAAAGAGAGGAATCGAAGCAACTAGAAGACGAAAATAGGCAGTGGGCCTAGAGGCCTACTTAGCGCTGTTGATGCGCTAAAATTTATTGCTATTCCACTACTTTTCAAATGGGAGGATTAAAAATTATTTTAAAAAATATTTTTTTACTTTTTTCTATTCCATATTTAGGGCAAGAATATTAGATTAGATATTTTCGTTTTAATGTTTTAATTAAAAATTATATAGAATTTTATTTTTATTTAAAAAAAATTGTTCATGAAAGATGAATCCTTCTATTTCTAAAAAGGGGGAAATTTTTTTCATAATGAACATTCAGCTGATTCTGACCGCCCACGGCTTTTTGCTAAATATCACTTTTCTTTTTATTCACATTATTATTTATGATTGACTTACAAAAAGCCCTGGGCGGCTTTTGATTTTCGTCTGCTTCTAAATTTAGGGATGGCGAAGTAGTATTTTACCATGAAAAAGGGGTGAGTATTCATCCTCTTATCCTTTTTCCTTATGAATATAATCTTTCATCGAAATAAAATTCAAGGATCTAATACAGTTAAGGGATATTTTCGTTTTGGTAATAGGTCTACTTTAAATTTGATATGTTCGTTTTGTTTGTAGGTTTGGTATTAGCGGGATGGTTTAATTAAGTTTCCGCTGGACTATATAGTTTTTATCAGTGGCGTGCAAACAGATATATACCATAGATATATAAATATTAGGATCATGGAAAGAAAACAAAGTCATTCCTAAATTAGGACAGAAGTCACCTTCCTAGGAAGGACATAAGTAGCCTTCCTTAAGTGAGAATTTGTTAGATGAAGGGCATAACATGCCTCCCTTAACAAAGATTTTGCAAGATTGAGGACATAAGTAGCCTCCCTTCACCTCACAAAACCTAGCTTTTTGATTCTTCACATAGCAAAATCTTGCATAAAATTGGTTTTTGGTCCATCACATAGCAAAATATTGAAAAACTTAGCTTTTTTGTCCTTCACATAGCTAATTCTTGCAAAACATAGCAAATTCTTACAAAACATAGCAAATTCTTGCAAAACATAGCAAATTCTTGCAAAACATAGCAAATTCTTGCAAAACTTAGCTTTTCTGTCCTTCACATAGCAAATTCTTGCAAAACATAGCAAATTCTTACAAAACATAGCAAATTCTTGCAAAACATAGCAAATTCTTACAAAACATAGCAAATTCTTGCAAAACATAGCAAATTCTTACAAAACATAGCAAATTCTTAGAAAACTTAGCTTTTCTGTCCTTCACATAGCAAATTCTTGTAAAACATAACAAATTCTTACAAAACATAGCTAATTCTTGCAAAACATAGCAAATTCTTGGAAAACTTAGCTTTTCTGTCCTTCACATAGCTAATTCTTGCAAAACATAGCAAATTCTTACAAAACATAGCAAATTCTTGCAAAACATAGCAAATTCTTACAAAACATAGCAAATTCTTGCAAAACATAGCAAATTCTTGGAAAACTTAGCTTTTCTGTCCTTCACATAGCTAATTCTTGCAAAACATAGCAAATTCTTACAAAACATAGCAAATTCTTGCAAATTATAGCAAATTCTTACAAAACATAGCAAATTATTGCAAAACATAGCAAATTCTTGCAAAACATAGCAAATTCTTAGAAAACTTAGCTTTTCTGTCCTTCACATAGCAAATTCTTGCAAAACATAGCAAATTCTTACAAAACATAGCTAATTCTTGCAAAACATAGCAAATTCTTGGAAAACTTAGCTTTTCTGTCCTTCACATAGCTAATTCTTGCAAAACATAGCAAATTCTTACAAAACATAGCAAATTCTTGCAAATCATAGCAAATTCTTACAAAACATAGCAAATTCTTGCAAAACATAGCAAATTCTTACAAAACATAGCAAATTCTTGCAAAACATAGCAAATTCTTGCAAAACTTAGCTTTTCTGTCCTTCACATAGCTAATTCTTGCAAAACATAGCAAATTCTTACAAAAAATAGCAAATTCTTGCAAAACATAGCAAATTCTTACAAAACATAGCAAATTCTTGCAAATCATAGCAAATTCTTACAAAACATAGCAAATTCTTACAAAACATAGCAAATTCTTGCAAAACATAGCAAATTCTTACAAAACATAGCAAATTCTTGCAAAACATAGCAAATTCTTGCAAAACATAGCAAATTCTTGCAAAACATAGCTAATTCTTGCAAAACATAGCAAATTCTTGGAAAACTTAGCTTTTCTGTCCTTCACATAGCTAATTCTTGCAAAACATAGCAAATTCTTACAAAACATAGCAAATTCTTGCAAATTATAGCAAATTCTTGCAAAACATAGCAAATTCTTGCAAAACATAGCAAATTCTTACAAAACATAGCAAATTCTTGCAAAACATAGCAAATTCTTACAAAACATAGCAAATTCTTACAAAACATAGCAAATTCTTACAAAACATAGCAAATTCTTGCAATAGGGGTCCCAAACTCAAAAACAAATTTTCAGCGCGATCCGACCACCGCTTCTTGAGATACAGTGACCTGGTGTCCTTGTTACTGACGGTAAGATTTGGCAAATTCTTGCAAAACATAGCAAATTCTTGCAAAACATAGCAAATTCTTGGAAAACATAGCAAATTCTTACAAAACATAGCAAATTCTTGCAAATTATAGCAAATTCTTACAAAACATAGCAAATTCTTGCAAAACATAGCAAATTCTTAAAAAACATAGCAAATTCTTGCAAAACATAGCAAATTCTTGCAAAACTTAGCTTTTCTGTCCTTCACATAGCTAATTCTTGCAAAACATAGCAAATTCTTACAAAACATAGCAAATTCTTGCAAAACATAGCAAATTCTTACAAAACATAGCAAATTCTTGCAAAACATAGCAAATTCTTACAAAACATAGCAAATTCTTACAAAACATAGCAAATTCTTGCATTAGGGGTCCCAAACTCAAAAACAAATTTTCAGCGCGATCCGACCACCGGTTCTTGAGATACAGTGACCTGGTGTCCTTGTTACTGACGGTAAGATTTGGGAAATGGTTTGAATCCTTAGTAAATTTGGCTAAGTCCAAAAATTTTTTGACCTGGTGTCCTCTCAGTAGGTACGCTTGGTGTCACCTTGGTATTTTTTCTTCAAAAATTTGACTAAGTGTCAAAATATTTTTGGACTTAGCCAAATTTACTAAGGATTCGAACCATTTCCCAAATCTTACCATCAGTACCAAGGACACCAGGTCACCGTATCTCAAGAACCAGTGGTCGGATCGCGCTGAAAATTCGTTTTTGAGTTTGGGACCCTAAATACAAGAATTTGCTATGTTTTGTAAGAATTTGCTATGTTTTGCAAGAATTAGCTATGTGAAGGACAGAAAAGAAAGTTTTCCAAGAATTTGCTATGTATTGCAAGAATTTGCTATGTGAAGGACAGAAAAGCTAAGTTTTCCAAGAATTTGCTATTTTTTGCAAGAATTTGCTATGTTTTTTAAGAATTTGCTATGTTTTGCAAGAATTTGCTATGTTTTGTAAGAATTTGCTATAATTTGCAAGAATTTGCTATGTTTTGTAAGAATTTGCTATGTTTTGCAAGAATTTGCTATGTTTTGCAAGAATTTGCTATGTTTTGCAAGAATTTGCTATGTTTTGTAAGAATTTGCTATGTTTTGCAAGAATTTGCTATGATTTGCAAGAATTTGCTATGTTTTGTAAGAATTTGCTATGTTTTGTAAGAATTTGCTATGTTTTGCAAGAATTTGCTATGTTTTGTAAGAATTTGCTATGTTTTGCAAGAATTAGCTATGTGAAGGACAGAAAAGCTAAGTTTTGCAAGAATTTGCTATGTTTTGCAAGAATTTGCTATGTTTTGTAAGAATTTGCTATGTTTTGCAAGAATTTGCTATGTTTTGTAAGAATTTCCTATAATTTGCAAGAATTTGCTATGTTTTGTAAGAATTTGCTATGTTTTGCAAGAATTTGCTATGTTTTGTAAGAATTTGCTATGTTTTGCAAGAATTTGCTATGTTTTGTAAGAATTTGCTATGTTTTGCAAGAATTAGCTATGTGAAGGACAGAAAAGCTAATTTTTCCAAAAATTTGCTATGTTTTGCAAGAATTTGCTATGTTTTGCAAGAATTTGCTATGTTTTGTAAGAATTTGCTATGTTTTGCAAGAATTTGCTATGTTCTGCAAGAATTTGCTATGTTTTGTAAGAATTTGCTATGTTTTGCAAGAATTTGCTATGTTTTGCAAGAATTTGCTATGTTTTGTAAGAATTTGCTATATTTTGCAAGAATTTGCTATGTGAAGGACAGAAAAGCTAAGTTTTCAAGAATTTGCTATGTTTTGCAAGAATTTGCTATGTTTTGCAAGAATTTGCTATGTTTTGCAAGAATTTGCTATGTTTTGCAAGAATTTGCTATGATTTGCAAGAATTTGCTATGTGAAGGACAGAAAAGCTATGTTTTGCAAGAATTTGCAATGTGAAGGACAGAAAAGCTAAGTTTTGCAAGATGAAGGACATAAGCAGCCTTCCTAATGTAAGAATTTGTCAGACAAAGGACATAAGTCACCTCCCTTAAGTTAGATTTTGTTAGATGAAGGACATAAGTAGCCTTCCTTAGATCAATTTCCAGTGACTTCTGTCCTAATTAGGAATGACTTTGTTTTCTTTCCATGATCCAAATATTATATATACAGATAACTACCACCCTCTCTTTTTCAATGACATTTTCCTTCTGCTACAAAATTTTTTTGCTACTTGGCTGTGTTAATACACACCACACCATTAATCATACTCACAAACTGTAGATAATTATTGCGCGAAAAATCAATTACAAATATAGAAATTATCTCTGTTTTGTTTGCCCAGGCCTTTAGCCGCTTGAAGAAATTCAAAGCAATTCAAATTTCCATTTCAATATCTGCGGAAAACTATCTATAATACGATGTGATAAATAACTATTTAGCATTTGATTTCTTCCAACGAAACAATGATATATGTAAATTTTGGTTTTTATACCTTCTTGAATTTCAATCCTTTATGCATATCTAATATACTGGGTGTCCATCAAAAAGTGTGTTGATCACAAATTATCAATTCTAACCCAATTAGTCAGATTTTGCTAAAGGGTGTCCTAAAAAATATGTAAAGTGAAAGATTTTGAATTCTTCCTTTACAGCCAATACTTTTCATGAATGTAGATTATAAATGGATATTATGACAGGGAAAAAGTTGTCGTAAATTTAGGTTGCAATTTACCCTCTCTATTAATTGGCTCTTATTTGGCTCTTATTTATCATCTAGTAGGAGGGGAGGGGACGGGATAAAGGAGGGGGACGGGGGAGATCGTTAGTTTAGCCCGCTACAGAGTTATCTTTATTGATCACTGTTTGATTACGAGCTTACTGATTAAAACATAGTAAATTTTGTCCATTTTTACAGGCCAGTATGTACAAAATATATTTAATTTAAATAGACATTTTATTTTTATATTTAAAACATAAAATGTACATAAAGAGAAAGAAAAATAGAACCAGTGTGGTGACTAATAGAGGACTAACGGCTTCAGCGGTTACCAAGGTCGGATAGATAAACAGACAGATGGTTAGTCATCGTTTTTACTTTGTATTATATATCCTCGTGAGGAAATCTCTATGAGAAATGAAAAAAATATTTCAAAAATTTCTAATAACAATTGAATAAATCAAAAAAGACTTTATTGTGGTTTTAAGGCTATTTTCCACAATCGCTCACCTTTCGCAGGTCTAATTTTTAGATTTTAGGGTAGTAATATTAACTAATCCTAATTAAAACAGCAACTAATTAAACAGGAAAATAACTTCTCTTAATTAAATACAGCATGTGTTATTATGTGCAGTCACTTCCGCTTAATGATTCAATTTGTATGCTATTATAATAATCAACCCTTGTACGATTGGTGTTTTGACAAAAAGTGGGTGTGTTTTTGTAAATTTCGTTTTTTGCTGTATTTTTTTTGGCAATATTTTATTACCAACTGTCAAAATTTCACTTTTAATGCTGTTATAATAACAGTTTTATTGTCATTTTCACACCCATGCAATGACAGTGAAATAATTGTATTTTGTCATGTGTGAATTTGACAATAAAACTTTAATTTATAGTTCAGTCAAATTACTTACAAAGTTTATGTGACAGTAAGTTGACTGTATTTTTGCTGGTCGTAAAAGTGCTAAGTACCTATTTACCAAGATATATATACGGATTTATATCTATCTATATCACTCGAACCATGTAGCGAAAACGTAATCGAAAGAAAAGTGATGAGCAGAAAGATAGAACCATCTCATGACTTAGATCTTAAAATGAAATAGTCTAAAACTACCCTAAGACATATGTGAAGCTTTCTTATAATGGAAAACTCAATCGGTTCAGTAGTAATCGAAATCTTATAACTTTATATAAAAGGATTATAGATAGATTTAAAAAGGCATTTTAAAATCAAATAAACTCAAAATATTTGTAAATTACTTAAATTTAAAATGAGGCGTAAAAATGGCAAGGCTAACCAAAGTATTTTGAAGTAGCGAGACTTCTCATCTTTTTTATTTGTACCAGAAGTACTTTTTCAGTGACGTGCACAGAGTTTTGCCATTAAAAATCTTGACACCCTCCAAAAAAACAAAATGGAGAGGGTGTTATTAATCAGGTTATATTGAATACAAGTAAGGTTACTCCTCACAGGATTGTCGCAACTTTAACTAAAAAGACAAGGATGGCAACATCTATAAAAGTAAATAGTTAAACATAAGGAGGCTTTTAACGGCTGTAAGGACGTTCTTGTATCGATTACAGAGTTGCTACGCAAACTGTGAAAAGTTTGATAGGACAATTCTAAAATAGCTTTGCGGATATAAATTGTACAAACTTGTTTTAATCATATGATTGTACATTATGATTCGCAAAAAAAACTGGATATAATACGATGCTAGACATAATTTTTCAATATAACCGAGAACCGGTTCTAATCATTCAGACATTATTAGGTTTCAAAGCGATACGGGAATAGTTATTTCTTTCATCGTATTATAAACGGCTTTCCGCGGATATAGAATGTACAATTATAAGATTAAAACCAGTTTTTTTAGCCCTGAGGTGCCGAAGGCACGGGCTAAAAATGGTTTTAACCTTGTGATTGTACATTTTTATATTCGTAGAAAGCTGGATATAATACGATGCTAGACATAGTTTTTTTCGTATGGATGAGAAACGGTTCCTATCCACCGGATTCGAATGAATACGAGAAAAGCATTTAATTTATTTCATTTTTTAAAGAAGTTTGGGGGAGTATATGTGTTTAGAACTTGATATAAGAGAAAGCACCAAGTGTGAATTACAAAACAAAATTAAAACTGGTATTTAGTTTAAATGTCTTTTCTTTTTGCAAGTGTCTAGTTAACCAACAGTAGTCTACAGAGGTAATATTGTTCAAATTAAAGATGTTGTGAAAAAGGCGTATATATAATTAGAGCTGGTTCATCCGTCATAATCGGATAGCTCTGATCGTTAATTTAGGCATGTAAATATTATCTTTTTGATTTTAAAAATGACATGATTCGAAGCAATGTGATAAATTTATCTTATTCATCTGATTTTTTAAACACTGATTCCTATTACAGCAAGGTACAATGTTATAAGCGAAACATCTCCAAAATGAAGCCATAAATATATAAATATGTCCCTAAACAGTATCCTGTATTCGACCAGTTTTGGATGAAATTGTTTACAATTATGTTTATACTTTTAAATTTTATATTCCGCTTTTTCAGTTCTGACACTCGCCAGAAGTGTAATTCAAGTGCTCTCTAACATGAGAACAGGTTAAGTTATTTTTCGCATCGTATTTTATGTGGATGGATATTTGTTAGCCCTGAGGCGTGCATTCTCCCTAGTGGCGTGCACAGCGATTCACTAGGGGGTGTGGAGTCATGTGGGGATGAAAAAGGGGGAAGGGTAGTACCACTAAATTTCTTATTTTAGGAGACACCCCCCTTCTGCACGCCTTTAACATATTACCGTTAATGTCTGTTAGTCAAACTGTCTTATTTGTTATGCTTCGATTTTTTTATGAATATTGTCATCATTGTTGTTAAGTACCGAAACCATTCTATAGTTCACTTTGTCTCTCCGTCTGTAACGCTATGGGGGAAATGCGATTTTCTCGGCTGCTATTGAAGTTTATTCAGCCGCGAGGTGCCGGAGGCACCAGCTAAAAAAATGGTTTTAATCTTATGCTTGTACATTCTATATTCGTAGAAAGCTAGACATAGTTTTTTCGTATGGATGAGAACCGGTTCCTATCCACTGGATTCGAATGAATACAAGAAATTATATTAAAATAATTGAAATGATTGAAAGAGAGGGAGAAATAGAAGGATATTGTTAATAAAAGAAAATCACAAAACCTTTATATGCAATATTATTCAATGATTCACGTAGGTCTTTTGTAGTACAATAGACAGACATACAAAAAAAGTTGTATCCTGGTTGTTCTATGAAAATTAATTTTGTTAGATATGAAAAAAATTATTTCCCCCTTAGTGTTACAGACTGACAAACTAATTGACAGACAGACATACGCATAAACTTATGGAGTATCTTTGCTAAAAAACTTCCTAATAGTTTTACTAACTCTTTTAATTTAAAAATATGTGCAACAATGGATTTATAATTACTTGATTTTTATGTTCTCTAATAAAATGAAACAGACAGATGGCTGGAATAACAATTTCCCCCTTACATCCCCTCCCCTCCCACAGGATCAATGAACTGACCAATAAATGACATCAATGTTAGCAAGCCAAATTTATAAAAATATTTCCCCTGTCATAATATCCACGCATATTCTACATCCATTTTTGCAACGCACATTTTAGCTTTAAGGTACAACATATGCACTGTAATATTTGATGTGTATTGTTCATAATAAGAAATAATTTAGACATGGATTGCAATATTGACAGTGTAGTATGCCAAGGTTGACTCTTCGATCAATTTCCTCATATACATATGGGGATTTTTAGCAGAGATCTAAATGGATAAGACAATGGCCTATGAATTGATATACATCCCCAATGATGTCAAACAAAGTTACCTCTTTTGTATTGCAAAATTAGTGTTTGAAACGTATGAACACTCAACTTAATTAACCAACCAATCAAAGATCAATATTAGTCCCCAAAGTTGTTTAGTTAACGAATAAGGAAACGTTGTTATGAAACTTTGGGGACTAGTGTAATAAACAGCGCATCTTCCCCAGGTGATTTATATTCCATATGATGATAAACAAAATTACCCTTTTCCAGTTTATAAGAATCCTTGATAAGTTTGGATACTGCCAATTTAAACCATCTAATCAATTTTTTGCATGCTTTGATTAGTTGGTGAGAAAATCTTGTTTAAAATAAACACAAGTTGAGCTTTTCTGAAAATAAGTTAATTATATTGTGAATACACTTGCATAAATATGGCCTAGGACTCTTTCTATATATGCAAGAAAGTAGATAAGTATTCGGAAAAATATATGAATGCATCCAGTAGCAGTTAGGTAAAATTTACATTGTGTAGCAAATCTTTGATTGCTACCAGAAAGTTATGTTTTATAAAGAAATGTATGATATAATTATCATATTCATCTGATTTATGCAATGATGACTCCTATGCTAACAAGGTACAATATTATAAGCGAAACATTTATATAATCAACTCCTAAAATGTAAATACGATGCTAAACAATGTATTTTTCCAATTTTGCAACAGATTTAAATTAATTGAATTAAAAGTTCGGCCATATCGTCTGATTTTTGAGCTTCGCTTTTATGGATGTTGTCATCCTTGTTTATATGATGGTTTACTTTAGAATGTTTATACCTTTTCTTGATCTTACTTGCTTTTGCTTTACTTTAGTTGTTTTTACATTTTCGACAGAAATTAAAGATTTAGCTTATTCTTATTCAAATAAGATAGAAAATTTTGTTGACTAGAACCTTGCAGGGAGGAAGGGGTGCATTGGGCACTAGTTCCCAAAGTTTTTTGATAATTTTTTCATATTTGTTGGCTTTACAACTTTGGGGACTGTTACTGCATTTTGATTGGTTGGTTCATTAATTTGAGTGTCTAAAGTTTCAACCACTAATTGTAATAATTAGAAGGCATAATTTTGTATCATTATTGGGGATGTACATCAATTAATCAGCCATTGACTTATCCCTTTAGATCTCCAAGAGCCTTGGGTCTTAAGCTACCTTGAGGAGGTGATGTTTTTTTTCTCCAAAATGTAGCCATACAGACAACCAATTCTCTGATTTACAAATATCCATAGCAATTCAAACTGTAATACGTTTGTATCTAGCTCTGCCCTATGAAAATGGGGATAGATGTCACCGCTTTTGGCCTACCTATTCTAATGACGTCATAGTAGAGGGAAAGAGAAAAGAGAACGAAACCCCCTTGACGAGAGATGCGGTATAGGGTAATCCCTGACGTTAATAGACTAGGTAGGCCAAAAGCAGTGGCATCTATTCCCATTTTGCTAGGGCACAATAGACAGCTACCGTTGGTTTTGTTGAACACTAGTTAGATGAATCCAAATTGTATATTCTGAAGGAGACTTTCCATTGTTGTGTAAATGAGTATACAATGGCAGAAGTCTTCACAATAAAGTTAAACAATAGAGGGGCAAATAAAGTCCGATAAAGGTAAAGGAGTAATGCTCCTCTAATAATTTGCCTCTTCCCCCACCCTGGGTTAAAAATAGCTCCCCTACTGAGAGTTTTTTTCCTCACAAAAAAATAATATAAACTGGGTGCTAGTAATTATACAAAATTACGTCATACAATACAAATGTCACATGCCGATACACAGACTAATTTACGAATGGCAGGCCAGTAATAATATATATTGTAATTGACCAACCAAGGGCCAGAATGACATTCTTTTAAGACACTATAAAAAGGTTTAAAACTGGGACGTCCGAGAGGTGATTATAAAAGAGTCATAGTCAAACATGACAAACAAAGGACAATAATTAATACAGAATATTAATTTCAGTATGGTTTCGAAACCGATTATTATCCGCTGGATTAGAACCAGTTCTCAGCCATTTTAAAATAAATATCATAAAATTTCCCCGAGGGGCCGAAGGCTTGAGATAACAAGACTGGTTTTAATCTTATAAGTTAATATCCGCTGAAAGCAGTCCAGTTTCTATAATACGATGCGATAGATCACTATTTTCTCGTTTTGGAAAAGATCCTAACAGTTTCAGTCTTGGTACCGTTTTTAGCATACATCTATTTCTACTAAGTATATGTAAATTCTTTTGTCATTCTGATACAGAAGTATCACAAAAGAAATCCAACTTTAGTATCCTATATATCATACTGTAATATTGATTTGAAAAAACTGAGTTTTGCTCGATGTTCATATAGGATAGACTGAAGTAATTCACATGGAGGGAGGGGACAATAGATTGAAAATTGTACTGGCACCCAAAGTTTTATAAACGTTAACTCTCTTGTGTCAGATAAATTTGGATACTTTTATCAGATCCTTTTAATCCTTACATAAAAGTAACAGGATCTGTGTCAGTCTGTTCTACAAGATCATTATGGTTTTTTTTCTTTACGTAGTAGCTTCTTATAGGTACTGTGAAGTTTTATAAGTTTTTTTGGGGAAATAGCCCCTAGAAATAAATTACCATCCCCATTTTTTTACTTTCTCTTTCTAAAACTAAAATTGAAAGGTGGGTGGGTGATTCTGAACTCAATTGCTCCTAGAGGCCTTTATGGACATAGCCGCTATTTTTGTATATTCTACAGTTTAATTATACAATTTTTCATATATAAATTTTTGTATACAAATGGGGTAAATTTGATTGAAATGCCTAAAAAATGACGTTCACACTACAAATGATTTGCCAATACACAGACTAAATTAACAATAACAGACCAGTTTACATTTGAATTGACCAATGGTTGGCCAGTATGACGTAATTTTTTATAAGTACTATTAAAAGCTTCACAAATTTATCTCTCATTGACTTATTTCTTTAGATACCCCAGGTATATCTAGTATGTATAACTAGAATGAAAATTTAGTAAAATCTATATGTTCTAGCTGCTATTTTGTTCTTGGGGCGATTTCTCTTTGGATGGTAGTGGTACTCTCCCCTAAAATAGTTACAAACCTTTCCAGGACCCAAAAAAGCTACTCTGTAAAGGATAACCATATAGGTTCAGTGGTTAGCAATACACGCAGACAGACAGACACACAGACAAAGGTCCTTTTACTTTAATATAAAGATTTCTAATGAAAAATAGATTTTAGAGGAAATTTCAGCTCTAATAATGGATACAACTGTATAATCTCAAATTTAGATAAAAAAGATTAGAATAAGTTTGCCCCCAACAACCCCATGCTAATGTAGACGCAGCAGTGTAAGAAATTTTCTGGCTGAGATTATCTTTATATACTTTTAACTTTTCACTCACAATAGTTTTGACCTGAGACATAGAAAAAGAATTAGTATATTATACGTGCTTCGTTTCTTTTTAATAAACTAATAATTACGCCCCTACCACCCAGGGGTTCTATATTCGAAGGGATATGGAAAGACAGAAAAAAAACTAAAACCATATCCAGACTTATTCATAAAATAGAAATAGCCTAAAACCATCTCAGGACCTTTGATGAGCTTCACTGTAAAGGAGAACCATATTGGTTCAGCGGTTAGCGAGATGCTTCAAAAAAAGCTTAGCTTACTTCTTAGTTGCGGCGGTTTGTTAATAAATATAATATATTTTTAATTGAATTTCTGGCATCAAAACAGAATTTGTTGTCCCGGCTTGTGGCTATGGATTACTTTTTATGTTTTTTTTTTGTGGCAGATGGTCAATTGATGGTCTAAAATGGACAAATGGCAGTAAATACAAAAAGAATATTTACAGCTTAATAATACTTTTGCAACTTGCAGTATAGTATACTTCACAAATATTTGTTCCCCGTTTACATATTGTTAAAAATTTAACCCTTTTGCAAAAATTACGGGTCTGAAGCCGGGGCGAAGCGTCATATTTTTTTCTTTTGTGATTTTATTAGGTTTTTAATATTTTATTGAAATCTGCCAATATTCAATTAAAAATTTAAATTTAGGTGTTGTGTCTCTTTGATTGTTTGACATTATGTAACAATCAAAGGACAGACTCTGAAAGAGAGAGAGAGAGAGAGAGAGAGAGAAAGGGAAAGAAAGAGAGAGAGAAAGAGAGAGAAAGAGAAAGAGAGAGAGAGAGAAAAGGAGAGAGAGAGAAAGAAAGAGAGAGAGAGAAAGAAAGAGAGAGAGAGAGAAAGAGATAGATAGATAGAGAGAGAGAGAAAGAGAGAGAGTTAGATAGAGATATAGAGATAGGAAGAGAAAGAGAGAAGAGGGAAAGAGAGAGAGAAATATAAAAAGTTAAAAATGAAGAGAGGACAAGAATAAAAGCATACATGAAAATATAGCTTACAAACTAACAAATACAAACTACATTAAAACATTAGCCTCTATACCAATCAGAATCACAAGTTAAAATCTTATAATTTGTTTAGCTTATAAAAGTCAGGGGACATTGAAATGTAAATTGAAGTGGTACCCAAAGTTTTATATCAACATTATCTCATTTGCTTTCTGATCCCAAAAGAAACTAAAATGAAAGCCAAAAAGTACAATAATTTTTAAGGACTTACAGAGCAGAAGTTTAGTTGCCATAAAAAGAAAAGAAAAATAACCTGTATGGAAAAAATATTCATGTTTTTTTTTACGCATGAGTCACAGATCAACGGACCAAAATACTACATGCTGGATACCCATTGGTAAAGGGAATATTGACCAAAAAATTACAGCTGTCTGTCTTAAATAGCAGAAGAGAAAATCAAATAATGCCTAAATGACGGTTAATGATGGTCTGATTGACGACGGACAGACAAAGTTAAAAATACAGTAAAAAACACCCCCAAAACATACGTACTTGTCCCTTTTTTGTGACTGAGATTCTGACGAACACACTTAGTATTGTAAAGCTACTACGCATCTAGAAATATGAATAGATGTTTGATTTTGTATCTATTATTCCTATTTATTGAAAAGAATATCTTTACATAAGTTTTTAAAAGCGAAGCTTTTCTATAATTAAGTTTGATCCAACCGTCCGTCCGTAATGGTTAGATCTTTCAAACTTTGTATGATGATTCCTATATCAGTTAGGTCAATTTAAAAAGCGCAGCAGCTCTGAAATCATTACCAGAAAATGGTATCATGTATTTAATCAGTTTTGCAACAAATTTACTTACACTTTTGTTTAGACTTATGCATTGCTATTCTGCTTATTCAGTTCTGACACTCTACAAGTGTTAATGCTCGTTTGTCCTTCCATTTCAGAGCTTTGCTGTTGTGGATGTTGTCAACCTTATTTTACTTTTTTTTGAATACCTGACAGACATTTATTTCTCTTTATTATAATTTACAAATTCTTGTTCTAAAAAGCTTAGCTTCATCTAATTTTTATGAATGATTAAAAAAGTTTTTAATTGCTTTAAAAATTCCTAGAAGGGTAGACGCTAGATTTCCGCGGTTATTAAAATGAAAAATTATTAGATTAAAACAAGTTTTGTTAGGAAATCCAGGAAGATCCATCTAGTTGTCTGGTTATGCATCTATACTATAGATTTATTCTAAAAACTGCCATGGGTTTGTTAGATATAAAATAAATATAATCATGAAACAATTGTGTTTTTTTTTTATTAGTAATGGAATAATGTGTACATATATAAATTCTGTTACCCACCATTTTCTGTTTTAATCTAACTTTTCATATCTAACTTTGTTCTATCAAGTCCTGCAAAATTTGTAGCAACATACAAAAGAGCAAAATTAGGAAAATTGAAATAGATTTACAGAATTTATATGTTATTATGTTATTTTTTAGAAGCATCCATTTATAAGTTTGTTTGGAAAAGTAACAACAATTTTTCGTATTTTAGATTTAAAAGAAAAAGAAAAAAAATTTCTTTGGGGGGAGGGAATTTTTTTTTGCAGGGGGGGGGGGCTAGTCGACCCCACTATTTTAATTTTAGTTTTAAAAAGAAAAAAAAAATTAGGGGGGGGGGGTATTTTTCATTTTTTGGGGGGGTTGGGGGTGTCCCACCCCCCAAGAAAATAGTTATAAACCTATCCGGGACCTATGAGAAGCTACCCTGTAAATGAGAACCCGATCGGTTCAGCGGTTAGCGAGATCCTTCGCTACAAACAAACAGACAGACAAACAAACATTGTTCTACTTTGTATTATAGATTACTTGATGGCGGGCTTGTCTAAGATCAGGATTCATGAGATCTTTGGTTAATAAATTAATTGAATACAATTTTTAAAAAATTAATTAGAATACAGAAATTTATCACAAAAAGGTAAATCAAAATCAGAAAGAAAAGCTACGTTTAGTTTAGGTTTAACTAATAAAAATATATAAGCTACTAAAGTGATAACATATTTTAATAAAGAAATGTTTTTTTTACTGTTAAAATTTTTGCTATGATGTTCCCAATTTGAACTTGTAACAAGCATGAAATATTGTTCTACTACTTATGTATGCGTGAATAGTGAATATCTATCTATCAGGGAGGTCCAAGAGGGGTGTGATGGGAGGCGGGGATAAGGGGAATTCCCCTCCCCCTCCACAAACGAATTAGGTGTTGGTATTGGGTTCGATAGGCTATCTAAATTTATTTTTGGAATAATACAAACCTAATAACTCTTATCCCCCTACACAAAAAAGCTTGGACGTCCTTCCTAAATATCCAAAAGTCCAAAATGTCTGAAAATAGGCACTTGTAGTGTAGCTTTGCTGCTAATAAAGATTTCACATAATATAAATATTTGTATTGCATAATAAATCAATAATTATTAACATTGTTATTCTTATTATGTATATGGACAGATAATTTAAATCCAGATTAATTTTATATTCCCTTCCTAGCTAATAATAAGAAGAAAAGTGTTTTTGAGAAACCCCTGAAAGTAATAAAATATTGATAAAGAAGAAATAAATAAATTGTTCTACATTTAGGCGGTTGTATTAAATTGATTATTAAATTGTCCACGAGAACTTATCTTGATGCAACACTGAACCAAATCTTGCTTATTTGCTGTGCCTGATTATATGGTCACACACCCTTTATACAGCTAACCCTATGATTGCACGATCTTTGTCTGGAAGTCTTAACAGTACATAGAGTTAGGCCTGTTTAGAGCCAAGGTATTCACCTAATTTTTAACTATTAATGCTGCGCACATAACCTAACAGCAGTAAGAACCACTTTTAACGTGTTTGGTTATGACGCGTTGTTGGACCTAGATTCAAACCTTTCTGACAACGATCTGAAGCGCTATAGGTTTCTAGGGAAGAAATCCTCTAGTGACTTTGCAAAAAAACTTCATTTGCCACATTATAAGAAAACCAATTAATAATAGTAGCTTGTTATATCTACACTTTGCTGACAAAAATAGATAATTTGATGATGATTTCTCATTTGTTATTTAATCAATGTTTTTACATTACAAATAATATTATGAAAAAAAAGTTTTAGTATATTTTTTCGTTTAGTCTTTTTGCCACTGAATTTATAATTTGATAGATTAAGTATGTTAACTAATATCTGCATGAATATTTTTTCATATAGTCTAAGATTAAACTATTTTAAACTTTAAATCAAAATTGTATATATGCTTTCCCTCAAAGCTCCCAGAGAGCACCTTCTAATTTGAAAAGAAATAGAAAATAAGTTTTTTCTTTAAAAAAAAATATTATTCCTGCTTTCCCTCAAAGCTCCCATCAAATCTAAAAATATCAAATGACATTTAAGGGACACCCTTAATTACCCTCATATAGTTTTAAAGACAACCTGTTACAATTATTAGGATACTGATGATGCTTGGAATACTAAAAGCTTTTCAAATATCTTTTTTGGACACCTTATCACAATGCTGATTAGGATACTGATAATGCAGCAACTGAATTATGCTTAAAATACTAAAAGCGTTTCTAATATCTTTTTTGGACATCCTAATGACACAAATATAATTTTTCTGGACACCCTATTACAATACTGATTAGGCTATTGATAATGCAGCAACAGAATGATGCTTAGATTACTAAAAGATTTTTAAAATTTCATTTTGGGACACCCTTAAGGGCATACACATAGTTTATTTTTGGACACCCTATGACAATGCTGATTAGGCTACTGCTAATGTAGCAACTGAATGGTGCTTAGAATGCTAAAAGATTTTTTTAAAATTTCTTTATTTGGACACATTTAAGGGTATACAATTACACATAGTTTATTTTTGAGACACCCTATGACAATGCTGATTAGGCTACTGATAATGCAGCAACTGAATGATGCTTAGAATAACAAATAAGAAAAAAAACTTCTGATTCTCAGATTTTTTGGTGTCGGGTTCTTAAAGTGTTTTAGAGAACAAACATAATTACAAATTATAAAAGCAAAAAAATTTGAAAAAAACAAACAATTTAGAGTAAAACAATAAAGTGGGAAGAGGGGGATCCAGGTAGTTGTCTATTTATACATCTATATTTACAGATCTTTTAGTGAAAGAACCTATTTTATCCAAGGCTTTATTCTGTAAAGGGCATACCTAACTTTTCCTAGAAATATACAGATGACAATTCCCCTTAAAAAAAATAATAAATTTTATTGTAGAGACAAACATACTTTCATAAATCCTACTTTTTAGCTTCTTTTGAAATCATATCCTTGGCGACAATGCTGACACGTCTTTTTGTCTTCATTATAATGATGCAACACATTGGTATTGAATAATATTACCTTTGGTATTATAGTAACACAGCTACTCTAAGAGACTGCGTTAAATGGCCCCAAAAAATGTCGTCATACAATAAAGTTGACCAATGAGAGGCCAGTATACACTGTAATTGACCAATGGTAAAATTTATACTAGCTTCTCATTGGTTATTTTATCGAATTACGTCATTTTTGGTTTCACTTTACGCTGTCTCCTACTCTAAAGTTTAAGTATGTCTGTCCGCATGGCTTTAAGATGAGTTTCCCTGTCCATTTAAAGTATTCAATATGATCTCTGAAACGATAACGTTAGCCCTTTATTTTAATGAACTCTATTGAGATTCGCTAATGAACTTCGTCATTCGTTTCATTTAATTTTTTTTTAGTTTTTAAAAGTTGTAACTGTTAGGTCTTTCCGTTAATTTAAAAAGAATAAAAATGTTATATCGATTTCAAACTTATTGTTTGTATGGTGATTCCTCTAACAGTTAGGTGCGACTTAGAAAGCACAGCAACTCTATAATCGTTACCAGAAAGTCCGTACGTCCATTTAAACCTTCTTTTCCTTTTTTTGACAACGAATTTTTGTATGTTAAAAATATCAGAATTATCTGATTTTTGGTATACTGATTCCCATTAAGACAAGGTACAGAGCTTTATGAGCGAAGCATCTCTATAATCAAGTCCTAAAAATGTAAGTATGTCCTTAAACAATATCACATAATTAAGCAGTTTTGCAACAAATTTCTATACAATTTTGTTGATACATATACATTTATATTCTGATTGTTCAGTTTTGACATTCTACAAGTGTTAATGTTAATTTGTTCTACCGTTTCAGAGCTTCGTTTTTATGAATGTTGTCAATCTTGATTTTATTTGTTCCTCAAAACAAATTATATTTTAAATTTTCCCACTACATAACAAAAAACAATTTTATTCCCTATGGCTATGCCATAAAATCACAATTTAAAAAAAAACATCATATTTTCAAAAAGATTTTATTAAGCAATTGTAATTTTATTGAGAAAAAAAAACAGAAACAAATCCAAATAACAATTTTAATTAAATCACAGAACTTAAATTTAAAATTCGCTTAATGAAATATTATAATGTTAAGTAAACTAAGACCTGACAATTGATTTAGGTCTCAAATTGTAAATGATCGATTGTTGGAATTCTAAAGAATTTAAATTCGAATGTAACGTTGCAAAATTATTGAATTTCTTATAAGTATTAAAATTATATACTTGTATTTAAAGTAATAAATGAAATGAATAATAAAAATAACACGAGAGCTTTTTTAATTCATATTGTTTCCTTTCAGTATTACATTTGATCAAAATTGTTCTTGTTTTATTTCTTTTTAAATTCACTATGATTATTTTTACAAACTTATATTCTAATGATTTTAACTAAAAATCTTCATATTAATAGCACTTTTTAATTTGGGTTCTTTTAAAAGCACTTTTTTGTGTCTTTTGAATCTAACAACACCGGTTCTTTTAACTGTATAGAGTTTCTTTATTGATACAATGCCAGCAGCGTAGCTAATAACAACAAGAGAGTTGACAGGTATGTCTGACCCTGTCCACTCTGACCGTCACCAAGACTCCAGTTAAGACTGTAGGTCACGCCTCCTGAAATAAGAAATAACTTTTAGATTGTATAATAAGAAAAATGAATGACAACTTGTTATATAAAAAAAATCGTTATTTTATATTTATTTTAGGTTAGGTTAGGTCTAGGAAATCCCAATAGGGTTACAGCACCCCGTAAGGAATATAAACTCTTCGGATGGAGGAGTTATATCTTACGTTTATCTTCCGTAAGTACATAAAGGAGTAGCTTCGTTGGGAGAGTCATTTATATAAATTCATAAAATTTTGCGAAAATCATATCAAAATTTTCGTTTTAAAGATCCAGTAGAACTTATATTTTGGGAAAAGCAAAGTTGCTTAAAAGCTAGATTGTACCTTGTTTTGTAATTGGAATACTTGTATTAAACGAGAACATGGATGAAGGTTCTGACCAACCATACATGTTTCTTGCCTGAACAAACAATAATTATCTACTCGTTTCAAAGTTTCTATCTAACTGTCTGTCTGTCTGTCTATCTATTAAAAGAGAAAATGGAAGAATATTCCGACCAACCATGTTTCTAGCCTTAACAAATAATAATTATCCACTTGTTTTAAAGTTTCTATATATTTATCTGTCTGTCTTTCTGCTTTTCTGTCTGTCTGTCTATCTATCTATCTATCTATATATCTATCTGTCTATCTATCTATCTATCTATCTATCTATCTATCTATCTATCTATCTATCTATCTATCTATCTATCTATCTATCTATCTATCTATCTAACCTGTACTATAGCTTCATAATTGCTCTCTTCTTTCAGACCCTCTAGGTCCCAAGACATTGTCTGAAAAAAAATAATTCCCATCAATTTTTTCCTTGGACCATTACTAAAATTTACTGGAAAACTGCTGGTCCAGCAATTTACGAGATCTTTCGGAACACACACATATCTTACATATGATATTATTATTGAATAGTCGGAGAACGGATGTACTTTTTGTACGATGTTTGAAAAAAAGCTGTTCTTAAAAAAAAATTTCGTATTTTCTATAAAATCTTAATATTTTTATAGATATTGTTTACTTTTATAGTTTAGGGTCAAAATGGATTTATGTTTAAATTATTCTTAAAAGTGTACAAAAATAACACTTTTTCAATAACAGAACAATATTTTATCATAAAATTTTACAAAATATGAAAATTTGGGCAGTTTCCCAACAATGGGAAGTGGACCAATATTAAACTTGTATATTTTTGGGGGTTAGATTTATGAAAGTAAGAACCTTAAAGTTATAGGAATCAGATGGGTCATATCTCTTAAAGGGGGATAAAACACGTTTATTAAAGTTAAACCTAAGCGGGGGAGGGGGTGGTAATCTTTGGTTTAATGGATTATACCAAATTTTGATTTATGACTTTAGGGTTTATGATACGTTCAAGGATAAAACAACAACACTTGAATGTATATTTGGCAGGGAGGGTGGGGACAATTGGCTAATTATTACACTAGTCCCCAAAGTTTTATAATAACGTTTTCTTATTTTTGGCTTAAGAACTTTGGGGACTTTTATTGAACTTTGGTTCATTAAGTTGAGTGTCCAAATATTTAAACCATTAATTGTAATCTACAGAAGGGGTATTTATGTTTATCATCAATCATTGGGGAGGAACATTAATTTATCGGCCATCGTCTTATCCCTTTAGATCCCTAATATTTAGGGATTAAATAATACTTAAACAAGTATGACAACTCTAATAAGAGCAAAGCTTGATAAATCAAACAATGTGTCAAATGTTTAAAGATTTGAGAGAGCATTTCATATAACTCTGTGCACAGGGTGGGTACCCTGTCCCTATTTTGTATTGGAATTTTGAAATCAGTTGAAAGCATCGAAAATATAAAAACAGCCAAGTCTATACAAGAGAACAGAAGGCAAAAGGGTCAAGTAGTTTACATTTTATATGATTTTATTGTGTAAACAATTGAAAAAAACACACAATATTATCTAAAATAAAGAGAGACATACATATTGTTAGGAGTTTATTTTACATTAAAAAATTTGTTGAAATATTTTGTTACTTTTAAAACTGTCGATCATAATTTTTATCAAATGCTTTCTTAAAGTCTGATCAACACTAATTAACATTGATAAAATATACTTGATTAAAAAAAAAAGTGGGGAATGTGAAATTATTTTTGAGTTAAAAAGGGGGAAGGAAGGCCTTTTATAAATTTTAAGGGGGAAGTTTTTACCCCTCTAAATCAAATTATTACAGCACGCCACCATTCTAGATTAATTGTACTAATCAGCCAAGTATATACCAATATCTTTTTTTAACTTTGCATTTGTTTCGTGATTGGTAATGTTTACCTTTGAGTTTGATATGGAGTCCTGGTCTGTGCCAGGTATTATCACATTCGTCCAATCCTCTCCCTCATATTTTCCAACTTGACTTGCCTACAAATATTTGAAATATTACTATAGCTAGTTTTATAGAGTAGACTAGTAAATACAAGAAACTAAATTACCTTATCTAATCTTCAATAGAGTAAGTAGCCTATACAGTAGAAATATTGCCTTAGCTAGTATTCTATATTCGAGAAATATTTACTTAGCTAGTCTTTTATAGAGTAGCCTATACTCCAGAATTATTACCATAGCTAGTCTTCTATAGAGTAGCATATACTATAGAAATTATACCCTAGTTCGTCTTCTGTAGAGTAGCCTATACTATACAATTATTACCTTTGCTAGTCTTCTATAGAGTAGTCTATATGTACTCTGGAATTATTATTACCTTAGCTAGTCTACTATAGAGTGGCCTATAATCTAGAATGATTACTATAATTAGTCTTCTATAGAGTAGCCTATTATATAGAATTATTACCTTAGCTAGTCTTCTATAGAGTAGCCTATACTCTAGTATTGGAACAGAGCTTTCCACTGACCAACTTAACTCAAATCTTTGCCTAAAAAAGTAATAATCAAGTCATATATTTATTTATGGGTCAGAATTATTATCAGATTGCAAATTTAGTGTTATCCCACTAGGAATTTTTTACCAACATTTTTGAAATTGAGAAAACAATCCTGATAGGATAACGCCGCAAATCTATTTTTAGTAGTCTTGTTGAACCTTTTTATTGGCTATGGCATTCTCTAGATCATATTATATAATTACTTATAGAAATAAAGATTTAATGATAGCCAGATAAGTATATCATAAAAATATTAATATAATATTTTCTGAAATCTTTTAATGACACATAATAATATAATATTATGTGATTCTTCATAATAGGAAAAGTGGGATTTACTAAGGGATCTAGAAATGTATTATGAAATACAAATAATAATCAAGGCTTTTATTAGCTTTTAAATATTATATGTATACTAGTGGCTCTAAAATTTATTGAAAGCGATGGAATAAAAAGAGAATAGAACCATTTAAAACTTAAATATAAATAATAAAACAGATTAAAACCATCCCAAGAAGATTCCCTAAAATGGAAAACTCAATAGGTTCAGTAGCTATTGAAATCTCAAGCTTCAGACAAAAAAAAGCCTTACTACTTTATATGATTGTAAACATATTTTACTTTTTAATTAATAATTTTTTAGAAGAACATTTTATATCATTAAATCATGTCCTTCTTACAAATGAATAAAAACTCCATAACGATCATCAAGTCTCTATCCAGTCTATACACTGTAAAAATCCCTCAAGAAAGAAGACACATACATTTACTGAATATTTCTGAAAATTCTTAATTATTACTTCATCTTCTGTGTGCATGAGTTTTACAGATAAACTAATATTCCCTGGCCAAAATCTTTTAATATTTTTATGTTCATAAAAAACAGGAAGGGAGTGGACATAGGAATGTAAATCATTCATTGACACGTTCTCTCATTCGTTGGAATTTTAAACTTTGAGGGCTTCTCGTCCAATTAATTTAGGAAGAAAATATTGATAATTTTTTTTGTTATATTAGCAGATAATAAATTTTATAAAAAAATCACAATAAAGCCAGTTATTTATGACATCTAAAATACAAAGTAGCTTGATGTCTGTCCGTCTATCCGCCCGTCCGTCCGTCTGAAGCTTAAGATCTCGGTAACCACTGAACCGATCGGATTCTACTCTTCAGGGTATATACCTATTGGTCCTGTGATGGTTTTAAGCTATTTTCTTGGGGGGTGGGACACCCTAAACCCCCCTCAAAAAAATTTGGTGGAGAGAGTATGGTTCGCAGCACCCGAAGTTTTTTTTTTTCAAAACTACCTCATGGGGCAAAGCTCCTAGAGGCTAGGGGCGAAACCGCTAGTGCATAATATATAATGCTTATTTACAAGTCCAGCATAATTTAACTTATTAACATTGTAGTTTATCAATAAACATTTTTTGCATACATTTTTGCAGTTTGTTTTGTACCATATGTTGTATTGTATGCATATATATAATGTTGTAACATCTTGTTAAATAGGTATACAGTTATCTTATTATTAACATTATCAATAGATGTAGAATATACATGGATATTATGAAAAGAGAAAATTATCGTCATTTCAAGTTGCAATTTCCCCTCGCTTTTATTGGTCGGGCCGTTTATCAAGTAGGAGTGGAGGGGATGGAGTAAAGGATGGGGTTGGGGGAGATTGTTTTTTTAGGCCGCTACAAAGTTCACTTTATTATAGAACATGAAAATCTGGTGTAAGATCCAAGTAATAATATATCCATTTCAATATTATTCCCCTGCGGTGGTTACTTAGTAAACCCTTTTATATCTTTCTATCCATTACTCTTCCTTTCTTTCTCTTACCCTCTCTCTCTCTCCTTCTCTCTCTTTCCCTCTTTCTCTTTCTCTCTCTCTCTCTCTCTCTCTCTCTCTCTCTCTCTCTCTCTCTCTCTCTCTCCTATCATATTCCCTTTCCCTATCATTTACATAATCCCAACCCCTTCACATGAAGTATGTGTTAAGTATTTGATTTTTTGCTGGGAGGAAGGGGACATTGGACTGTAAAATATCCTGTTTTATAAAACAACTTCACTCATTCGTTGGCTTAGCAAACTGGGATACTTTAAGTAAACTTGTATTGATTGGTTCAACAAACTCATCAATAATTTATACTTCAGAAGGGGTAATTTAATTGTCATTTTTAGGGTTCTACAACAATTTATCGGCCATTGTCTTGTTCCCTGAATCCCTGGATTTTCGGTGTTCTCAACGAATTTGCTTATTTTTACTTTGATTTATCCTTAATCAAAAACGCTAGTTGCTTTACACATAGACAAGGAAAATGGAATGATATTCAGACAAATGATTCTAAAGGAAAATTTCCCCTACACCCCCCTTCCCCATATAATCTCCTTCTTACCCATCCCTCTTCAGTTCCATAAAAAACAAAATTTACCCCCCAGATACTTAAAAGGTTTCGTGATTTTTTGTAGAATTGATTGTTAGAATAGCTACCCCTACACATAGAGTAAATAAAGGTTTCATGGGGGGAGGGGGGGGAGTTCTCTATTCTTTATTCATTAAACATTTTTTGTCACATTTTAAATATACTAGGTCATTTTGAAAAAGAACTACCCATTTTATAATCATTTTGAACCAATTCATTCGCCCGTTTACAAGACCTTTCTAGAGATAATTACTTGCAACTTGCAACTTAAGTGTGTATTTTAAGGTTACATTTAAAATTTTTGTTGTTGTTATTTTTAAAATGTTTAATAGCTGTTTTATATGGCCACCTCTAAAAGAATGTTAGGTATTGCCTGGTATATTAATCTGGCACCATCAGGGATATTAAGGATAAGACAACGGAGGACTATAGATGTATTGTACATCCCCAATGATGACAAACAAAATATACCTTTTGTAGTTTATAATTGTTAGTTAAAAGTTTGAACAAAGATCAAGATTTTAAAAAAGCTAAGCCAACGAATGAAAGAACGGACTTATAAAACTTTGGGTACCAGCATAATTTATATTATAATACCCCCTTCCTCTCTGGTTAGCATTATCATATTATGAAGTCAATGATAGCATCTGTTATATATTACATACTTATTTGCAGTTGTATCATCACTCCCGCCATATTTATCAAAATATATAATCATCAGAACAGAAAATCCTTATGATAAATTAACAGGATGTCTATATGTTTGTTTGTTTGTACCGAAGGATCTCGCTAACCACTGAACCGATGTGGCTCTTCTTTAAAGGGTAGCTTCTCATAAGTCCTATGAAGGTTTGTATCAACTTTTTAAATCATAAATAAAAAATTGGTTATTGAATTCAACTCCCCTCTCCTCAAATGCCCCTAGAGCCTCTAGGGGGCATTTCCGCAAGTAATTAATACAGTAATTAATATATACATTAAATTAATTAAAGACGTCCTATGATTTATTCCTGTATTTTTGCGAGTTAAATATTAAGATAAACGGAAATGATGATACACAATATTCGCAAGATCGATAGTGATACCCACTCTATGACCAAATAAGTTTCTTCAATTTCAAGCCGTTTAAATGAAAATATGATTTAGTTAAATAAACCGAACTTTAAATTATGTGTCCAGTTTCACTTCGTAACCGAATAATATCTGGTGGATTAGAACCGGTTCTTAGCTATACTAAGAAATCATAAATATTATCGTATTACAGACAATTTTCAATGAATATTAAAATAAAAATCATAAAATTTATACCAGTTTTGTAACTGTTGCAATCGGCCTCTTGGGGCTAACAAAAAAAGTTTCAATCTTTAATTTTTTTATTTTAATATCCGCGGAAAGCTGTCTATAATACGATGCGATAAATAACTATTATTCTTATTAGTATAACATCGATCTTTTTTTTCATTTTAATATCCGCGGAAAGCTGTCTATAATACGATGCGATAAGTAACTATTATTCTTATTTTATAATATCGGCACATAAAAATGCCCTTATTGTGCGCTACTTCTGTAGTCCTGTCTACTAAAAACTACACTTGATATTTTTTTTGGATGCAGTCCTCCTTGTTAAATGTAAATACATAATATTGAAGAGGTATTTATTTACTATTTAGTATGTGACCCAATTTCTTGAATTATTAAGTTTGAAACAAGGACGATTAAATTATGAACACTGACAAACTTACTAAGTTTCGTAAATATGCTGTTGAGTAGCTAGAACAGACTTTGGACAAAATTCTAAATTTCACCCCAAGTCCCTGTGATTTATATTAGATTTGATTTTTCACTGGAGAATTTTCCAAAAAATTTGGAAGATTTTTTTTAATTTTCAAAGTTGATTAATATATCAAAGTATGTTTTACTTTTGAGATGTCTCTTTAGTATCTTTAACTTTTAGTACATTGTGTTCTTTTCTCCAGTGTGTTTGTGCCAATTATACGTGTGTCCCGTTAATAGGTTTATCTGTGTACCCGATAATTCTAACACTTGTGTTGTTTTTATTACATAATTTATTTCGAGTTAAACATGAAACAAACTATGAATTTATGTATTTTTAAATGTTTAAAATAGATAAATTACGAATTAAGGAATATAAATCATGTACATTTGAAGTGTGAGATATTATTCTTTTGTTTTTAATAGAAACTCAAGAAAATCATTTAGAAAATCGGAATTTAGACCCATGTTATTTAAAATTTTACAACAAACAATGATTGAGAGAAACAGTTTAAAATGGTCCATCTTAATAAACATTCATCTTTACTGATTTTTAATGAGCGATCTTTGGCAATTAGAATTAGCAGTGATAGTTGAAAAAATATTTCATTTTTAGCCAATATAGGGTAACAAACATTAAAAAAGATAGAAATTTTCTTTGAGATGAATGAATTCTGGGGTGTCATTATTGAAATAATAGTCTAAATATAAGGCAAAGATGGTCTATCCACCTATCTATCTATTTGTCTTACTTGTGATACGAAGCATGATTTGCTGTGAACTGAGCACCAAAAGGTCTTCCATGGACCTCGAAAAATTTTCTAAAAATAAATATTAAGTTAGTAGCTTTGAAGTGAAAGGGCAAGACGTTTTTAAAAATAAAATATTGCTTTTTTAGGGCATTTAAAACTTGGTACAAAAAAAATCTGTACCGCCATTTTAGAGATCTTGATAATTAAAATTTTACCTGGATTCTCCCAAAAGATTTTCAGCTTGACATGAGTAGTTACCAAAAACCATGGGTGGCCTTTCCTAAAAAGAAATCAATTTAAAGTAGCTAGTGACTTCATCACAACCTTCTAGAAAATAAATCAATATATGATTTAACAAGGATGACAACATCCATAAAAGCGAAGCACTGAAACGGTAGGACAAACGGACATTAACACTTGTATAGTATCTGAACTGAAAAATCGGAACATAAATGTATAAATGTCGAATCAAAATTGTAGGTAAATTTGTTGAAAAACTGCTTAAAAACAGGATAATGTTTATGGACATACTTACATTTTTTGACTTGATTATAGAGTTGCTTCGCTTATAATATTGTTCCTTGTTGTCCCAGGAATCAATATACCAAAAATCAGATCAAACGGATAATTAAAACACTTGAAAATTTGTTGTTAAAAAAGTACAAAAATCAACATGTTTAAAATGGACGTACGGACATTGTGGTAATGATTATAGAGTTGCTACGCTTTCTAAATCGTACCCAACTACTACAGGAATCATCATGCAAAGTTTGAAATCGATAGGACAATTCTAACATGCCTAAATTAACGAATAAAAGCTATCTATCTCGGACGGACGGACGGACGGACGGACGTACGGACGGACGGACGGACCGACCCTAATTATAGAAAAGCTTCGCTTTTAAAAAGGCAGTAGCTATTTCAGAGATAATTTGCTTCGGACGAAAATTTCTAAATGTTTTCAATGATGGAAAATAGGATTAAAAACGACCAAAGAGTAGTCCGTATTACTGTTGCATGAAATTCTGCCTTATGTAGATTATATATTTTGGATAACTATTTATCGCATCGTATCATAGACAGCATTTAGCGGGTATCAAAATGAAAAATTATGAATTAAAACCATTTTTTAAAAAGTCTAAACCTAGGTTAACAAAACTGTTATCAATTTTATAATTTTTAAATTAATATTCATGAATAATTGTATGTAGTACTATGATATACATGATTTTTCACTATAACTAAGAACCAGTTCTAAACCATCTAATATTAATCAGTTTCAAAGCCATCTATTATATTAATATTCTCCCTTTCACTAGACTTGCGATTTAAATTATCAAATATGATTATTAAGTCAAACCTACACGAATAAAACTTTACTATATACATAAAACTAAAGTCTTAGATCCCTTAAAAAATTGGCTGCAATAAAGTTGTTCCCATATCCAGCTATTTAAAGAAATTTAGCCAAACGAACGACAATTCGGTAATTTTAAATTGTTTGAAAAAAGGATGGTTAATAATCTTTTTTATTTCAAACTACCTTATGCCAGTGTACCTTCTTGTTTTAGGAATCATCATGTGTATAAATAAGCTAATAGGATAATTATGCCAGGTACAAATTTTAAATAAAACAATTTCTTTTAAGTCATGCTTATAAATTAATGCAAGGTTTAAACCCGATATAGCAATTCTAACATGTCTAAATCTGTTTTAATATGATCATTACCTTTAGAATAAGTTTATAGCTTGAGCCGGTCTTCTTAAAATTCACTTTTTGTCCAGTGGTCAATTTTGTTAGGTCCTAAAAAGAGAATTAAAATGCAGGGATCTGAAGGGATAGGACAATTTACAATTCCAATGAAATTACAGAAAATTATCAGTAGATTGCAATTAAGGTTAAAACTTTAGGACACTCAACTTAATTAACCAAGCAATTAAAATTCATTAAAAATCCACAAAGGAATACGAAAACGTTATTATATAACTTATATATACATAGCACATAGAACCATGATCTAATTAAGATAGACGGCTGGAATTGTGAAAATTCTCACAAAATCATAACATTTGTCAGTCTGTTTTTGACGCTCTTTAGTAAGGGGGGGGGGGTGATGTTATATAATGGGCTGTTTATTACACTGGTCCCCAAGGTTTCATGACAACGTTTTATTAATTGTTAGCTTAACAACTCTGGGGACTTTAATGAATTTTGATTAGCTAGTTCAGTTGAGCGTTTTTACGTTTCAACCAATAATTTTAACCTACCGAAGGGGTAATTTTGTGTATAATCTTTGGAGATGTACATTAATTTAACAGCCATTGTCTTATTCCTTTAGATCCCTGGATATAGTAATTGGGTATTGGGAGTTTATAGTTGGATTCCAATATATACTAAAATTACTTTGTCCGTCCGTTTGTTTTGTTGTCTAATGAAAATCTGCTTTGTGATCCTTGTTCATTTTATATTTAAAACATTTGCTTTCTTTTTCCTCACTGAATAACTCAGAGATTGACTGACTAAGAATATTTGTATTTAAAAAAAAACACAAACAAGAACAAACTTCTTCAGTAGAATATATATTTCGCTTTATTTAAGCCTTCTTGATTCTAATCGTTTGATAGTTTCTGTACAATTATTAGCATACCTTATACCAAGCCACTGTAGGAGCAGGTTCTGATTCAATTATACACTCTAGGGTTAGCTCCCCTGAAACGTTGATTTGTAAATAAATATTTTTATCATTAATTAGAGGAGAAATTAGAAGTATAAAAGGTTTAAGCAAAACAATTTCCTTTTGATTTGTGTACATAAGATAATGTCTTTATTATCAATTATGTACAGTAGTAAGGTTTTTAAAGTATTCAATGAACTGTTTGATTTCTCCCTTTTTTACATAGATCCATGGATGGTTGGTCATTTTTTTAAGAATACGGTGTAAGGATGGTTTCATGCTATATTTCTTTTTTACCCAAATCTCTGAAGAGGCACCTCCGTTAGTAAGTAATTAGATAGCTATCTATTTAAAAACAAGAACGAAATACCTCATAGAAATTAGTTCAAAGTTAGTTGATTTTAGAACCTAGTCATTCTAAAAACCTTTTTCATGTATTCTCAAAGGTTTTCTTTTAACATATTTTAAAAACTTACTATTTTGAAGAACATAGTTTTTGCTTCCATGGTCTTGTTCTATTCTTGGTTTATCTAAAAAAAATAATTCAAGTTGTAACTTTACTAAGTGTCTCAAAAATCAGCCATGTGACATAAAAATGAGGGTGATGAAAGGAGAAGTTGGAAAGAAAACCCCTAAAAAAGAGATGGATACTTTAAATTTTAGAAAAATAATTCAAAAATAAAAATAGACAACTATAATCATATATTTTTGTGTAACGGTCAGATGTATTTGAAGACAGATGTATTTGAACAAAGAAATCAATTAAATCTTGTAAAGAAAAAAATAGACTTACATTGAACAGTGAGGTAAATACTGGCACTGTGAGATTCGCCGACGCCGTTGCTTGCCGTACACTTGTACGCCCCGCCGTCGCTCTTTTGTACACCGGTTATTTGTACACAGTGACCGCCGTCACATTGGACACCAGGCAGCTGGTGCCCGCTTCCCTGAAAAGTAATATAATGTTGGTAAATATAAATAAGTAATAGCATATCTGTCTCTCTGTCTATACCGAAGGATATCAATAACCGCTTAAACGATATGGTTTTCCTTTACCATAGGTCCTTGGAACTTTTTAGGGGAGGGGGGAGGGGGGAGCAAACCTTTTCACTAGAAATCGTTAAAAAATCAAGAGCAGGAAAAAGAGAAACAAGGATGACAACATCCATAAGTAGCGAAGCACAAAAATCATAGATGGGAATACGTACAAGTAGATTTAAAGGGTATTTATTAAAATCAAGAATAGATTTATTGGATACACGAAACCTTGTTTTATTTTGTATGATGACGATGGTCAAAGTAAAATACAAATAAAGATGCACATAACAATGGGGAAAATTATTTTGATCCTGATATCCCAAAAAAGTTAAATAAAAAAACAAAGATATGAGGAAATATGTAAAACATATAAAAATAGCCAAAAACCTGATAAAAGGCAATCTGGCCGCTTTGGTTGTTTTCTTAAAACGACAGAAAATTAAATTTTTATATCCTTAATTTAAAAAATTTGGAAAATCGGACCATATACACTGAAGATATGGAGAAAAATATAAAAATAGCATAAACCTGCTAAAAAGGCAGTCTGGCCGTCATTTTTGTTTTCTTTAAAAGACGGGAAATTTAATTTTGATATCAATAATTGAAAAAATTTTGAAAATCGGACCATAAACACTGAAAATATGGAGAAAAATATGAAAAATATAAAAATAGCCTAAAACCTGCTAAAAAGGCAGTCTGGCCTTCATCGTTGTTTTCTTTAAACGACGGGAAATTTAATTTTGATATCTATAACTAAAAAAATTTTGAAAATCGGACCATAAACACTGAAGATATGGAGAAAAATGTGAAAAATATAAAAATAGCCTAAAACCTGCTAAAAAGCGGTCCGACCGCCAATGATGTTTTATAGTCAATTGTGCTCCTTAATGATGGGAATGTTGTCAAAAAATTTCAGCATTCTATCTTTTATAGGAGCTGAGTAAATCCCATTTCCCCCATAGCGTTACGGACTGACGGACTGACTGACTGACGGACTGACTGACGGACGGACGGACGGACATAGTGAATTATAGAGTAGCTTCGCTACTAAAAAAGGATACAATAAAATAACGAAAACATTACAAAGTAGCATAGCAACCAACAGACCAAACTAAAGTCTGTCCGATATCTTAACCCTTAACAGTCGGGCCCCTTGCCGCACCTTAATCAGTCGGGGGGGGGGGGGGGCGTTCAACGCCCCCCCTCATTATCTCAGTTCCTATTAGAGCTAGAGGGCTAAATTTTTTTGTGAGAGTCCCCTGTGTTATGGTGAATTTCCGACCTAAAGTAAGTCAAGGTCAATTTCCGCTTCCTTCACCTTTTTATTTAACAACCTTTGTTTTTAGGTCCTTTTTTACTTAAAAATTTCAACCGGCTGTAATTTTTTTATTTTTGAAGCTAGAATAAACATTTTTTTGCAGAAAATGTTAATCTTTATGTAAATTTTATATTTCAAATATCAAAATATAAATTTCAGCGGCCGCAGCTGTACTTGGCAGCTGCCAGCCGCCGTAGTCGGCGGTCGGCGGGAAAACGGCGGCGGATCTTTATGAAATTATAATACGTTATGTAGACATGTAAGAAAAGCTTAAGTTTAAAATTTGAAGTCTCTAAGTCAAAATTTGCGGCCACAGGAGCATTTTAAAGATTTCTGGAGACCTGGAGGATCAGGACCTGCAGGATCATACCTGGAACCTGAAATTGACTTGAACACCTGTATTTAATATGAGGATGTACTACTAGAGGATATTTTAGTATTTTGGTAAGATAAAATGCTTTGTTTAAGTCAAAATCAAATTTTTGTTCTTTACCTGGATGACCCTGCCAGGTTTGCTGGCATCCTGTGCCCGCAAGGATGGAGATATTCAAAAAATTCCAACTCTCAGTTATGTGTCATACCCATACTTAAAAAGTCAAGCAGTTTGGGCTCTTTATCTTTCACACACAGAAAATGAGATAGAAAAAACCGGATGGGGGGGCGTTAAACGCCCCCCCCCCCGACCGTTAAGGGTTAAATTTGAAAATAATGTTTCCTCCCAAATATTCTGATGGACATATGAACGTTTCTAAACTTAATTCATTAAAAAAATACTATAATATTGTTGTCTAGAACATTGTACTTTGTCAGGACCTTTTAATAATATCTCCAACAATTTTATGACACAATATAAATGAGACCAATTTATGTATGTATACCATATACAGAATATTACTTGTATGCAAGGATGTGTAAGCTTTTTCATTTTTAAGGGGGTAAACTGAGGGGTTTTAAACAGGGATCTAAAGGGATAAGACAATAATCGATAAATTCATGAACATTCCAAATGATGATACACAAAATTACCTCTTAAGTGAATTAAAATTAGGGGTTGAAACGTTTGAACACTCATTTTATTGAATCAACCAATCAAAATTTACTAAAGTCCCCAAAGTTGTTAAGTCAACGATAAAGAAAACATTATTATAAAATTTATATAAAGTATAAAGCCCATTGTCCCATTTCTCTCTCTAGGTTCTAAAAGTTTGAGAGTGGTAAACTCCCTACACCAACTCTTGGACGTCTAAGCTTGTATGTAAGAAAGTTAATTTGTTCAGAAAGAAACAGAACAGATACAAATGTTAGTTAACATACAGATAACACACACTAATTAATGGAAGAATGCACTTCTACATCTTTATTATATAATGAAGTAGGCTGTAGCGAAGGATCTCGCTAACAGCTGAACCGATATGGTTCTTATTTACAGTGAAGCTTCTTATAGGTCATGAGATGGTTTTATGCTATTTTTCTACTATGAACTTAGAGCCCCTAGATGCTAGGGGCTTATCCGCTAGTCCTATTATATAGTAGTAAGTTTTTTTTGTCTAAAGTATAAGATTCGCAAATAACGATACCGTCTGGTTCTCCATTTAATGGAAGCTTATACATATAATATATAATTTACATTAAGAACGCGATCGTAGGGCTATTTGATTTTTAGATTTAGGTCTTGGGATGGTAATGGGATCTTTTTTGGCTTTATGCAGAACTCCTGCGGCTAGGGGCGCAGCCTCATTGATTTTTAACTAAAACAACGTTTTATGTCTTTTGATTTAGGTATAACATTAAAATAAAAGAATTAAAAATTCAATTTAACTAAACCTGAAAATCACTTTTATTTAGAGAGAGAAAAAATGGGGAGAATACCATTTAAAATTGTTTAACTAAAAGACCCCTACCCCATTCCATTTATATTTTAAACTTAAAAAAAACCTGCGGTTTAGCCTTTGTGAAATAATGCGGAAGGGAGCGGACATTGGGCTGTTTATTACACTATAGTCCCCTACTTTTTATAATAACGTTTTATTCTTCGTTGTCTTAACAACTTTGAGGACTCTTATGGAATTTTGATAGGCTGGTCAATTTAGTTGAGTGTCCAAACGTTTCAACCACTTATTATAAATCTAAAGAAGGTGTAATTTTGTTTATCATTATTGGAGATGAACGTACATCAATTTATCAGCCATTGTCATTTCCATATAGATACCTGGGGGTTATTTGTTGACCGCTTTCGAGTTTAAAGATTTTGTATAAAAAACGTATTTGACCATTTACTTAGAGTGGATTTTAACCTTATCCTTTCACTTCAATAACTACATAAAAATCAGGGAAACGGATAATATTTTGTAAAACACTTTTCAACAAGTCAGAAATGATCATTTTTAAGACAAAACTATGTTATACAATTCAGTATTGTTAAATCTTTTGACGCTAGAAAATTTGATTGATTTTTTTGTCATTTTTGCATTTTTTATGAAAGTATTGCTATAAGAATCGTTTTATAGTGCCTATAATAAATGACGTCATACTGGTCTACCATTGCATTGGTTAATCTATTATATAAAGTAGTAGGGATTTTTTTGGTCTGTAGCTTAAGATTTCGATAATGACTGAATTCTCCATTTTATTGAAGCTTAACATGGCTCCATGGATGGTTTTAAGCTATTTTTTTCATAATAGAATATTGGGATGGTATTAGGCTGTTTAAATTATGCTTTCCATAGAAATTTGAATACAGAGCACCTAGATGCTTGAGACACAGTCGCTAGTTACCAGTCATTGATTAAATAACGGCATAATAGTTTGACCGAGGAAAAAAAGAAAAGATTAAACAATTGAAAGAAATTATTAGTTTTACTATGAATAATTTTTCAGGATTTTTCTTTCTGTTCCCTTTCCCTGTCTTTGATAAAAATGGATTTTAGATTTAAGAGATTATTGAGATAACAAGGACAAATATATTCAATTGAAAAAAAAATTTTTGTCGCATTGTATTGTAGACAATTTTCCGTTGATAAATATATTTAGAAATAAAAAAAATAAGATTTAAACAAGTTTTTAAAGCTATGAGGGGCCAAAGTCCAGGACTGACAAAACAGGTAATAATTTTATGGTTTTATGCTAATATAGGAGGAAAATTTCTGTAATATGGTGACATACATGATTTTTAGTTTGGCTGAGATCCGGTTCTAATCCAGCGGATATTAATTGGTCTCCTCAAAGCTAATAATTTGAGTACAATAAATCTAGCGAAATGAGAAAATAATATTCCTTATTTCAATTTTCTATTTTCAAGAGAGTTTTAGAATCATTATCTTTCAAAAGAGATAAAAATATAATAAATCCAGTGTGATTAATTTAATTGTCTTTGTAGTTAGAGAAACGAACCATTAATGTGATTCTTCACATCTTTAAAAATAAATTATAGCCAAACAATTAAACTTCTCTATGATCCCCTGACAGGTGAAGTGACAGACAAACGGACATTTTAAGTTTTAGAGTATCTTGGATACTAAAAAAAAGTTTTTAAAAAGTTTATTGAGGTAAAAATATTAGACCATTAGACCAAATTATTTTAGATCAAATATGTAATTTGAGTTCAACGGAAAATCTAAAAAGTAAATCTACTCTATAAAACGCTTATGTCAGTCGGTCCTTGTAAAGAAAGGAGGGAGGGGATATTGGACTGTTTTTTTCCACTAGTCCCCAAATTTTTTGTAATAATATTTTCTTATTCGTTGGCTTAACAACTTAGGGGACTTTTATAGAATTATGATTGGTTGGTTCATTAAGCTAAGTGTCCAAATGTTTCAACTACTAATTGTAATCTACAGAAGGGGAATTTTGTGCATTATCATTGGGGAAGTACATCAATTTATCGTCCATTGTCTATCCTGTTTCTTACCTCTTTGGTCCATATAACTGTAGGATGGGGGTTACCAGTAACCTAAACATAATAACATTATTAATTTGAGAAATCCTAAAGCGTCATAAAAATCAATCTCTTTTTTGGGGGTTTCCTTTCCCACTTCTCCAAAATAATCAGTTGGTTTATAGTTCAAATTGAAGATAAAAACAAAAAAATTGTCTAATAGTATTTCTTTCATCGTATTAAAAACGGCTTTCCGCGGATATGATTGTACATTTTTATATTCGTAGAAAGCTGTATATAATACAATGCTAGACATAGTTTTTTCGTATGGATGAGAACCGGTTCCTATCCACCGGATTCGAATGAATACGAGAATAGTTATTTCTCTCATCGTATTATAAACGGCTTTTCGCGGATATAGAATGTACAATTATAAGATTAAAACTAGTTTTTTTTAGCCCCTGGGTGCCGAAGGCACCGGCTAAAAATACGAGAAAAAAATTTAAAACCTGGCATTGTAAAAGAGCTTCTTCTCCCTCTTGGATAGTTAAATATGTTTGGTCAGTGTTACTCAAAATTCGGGCAGGCACTAAATAATAATATAAGACTTAAGCATATAAGTTGATGGATATCCCATGACTCTAACTGACAATTACAAAGCTGTTTATAGTGCCTATTAAAAATGACATCACACAATACAAATGACCAATTATAGGCCAATACACTGACTAAATTACTAATTGCAGGCCAGTATACATTTTAATTGACCAACATTAGGCCAGTATGACGTAATTTTATATAGGCACTAATAAAAGCTTCGGCAATTACAAGTGAGATATTGACAAAATGTAAAAAATACCTATGCTTTTGAAGATTTAAATTTAAAGTCATTGAAATATTTCAAGAGCAAAAAGGAGGTTTAGCTTTTGATGAGAAACTAAAAAAAAAATTATGGCAATTTCAATTTTACAAAAAAAAATATACAAACTTTTCGAAATTTTTTTGCTTATTTTTTTTGGTTAGGTTGGAAATGGAACTAGGATAGACATGAAGGTAAAGACCACCAGGTGGTTAAATTTTAACAAAGAAAGGGTTAATTTAAAAAAAATGGAATAAATGAAAAGTGGTGGACTGGCTTTGGTGGTCCAGTCTGGAATTTGTGGGATTTAACAAATGATAATATTAGGCTTACCCAAAATATCAAGACTGTGTTCCACAGAAACAAGATTTGAGGAGCCAGAAGTTGTTGAAATCTGTGTATTTATTTACATTCAGATATTGTTTAAATTTCTACCCAGCTTACTATTTTGATGATATTTTCATCTCTCTATTCTACCTATCTATCTAATTTTTAACCTTTATATTCAGTTTTTTTTTGGTTTTTTAATCTTTGATTAGGTGAAATACATCGTCTCTTTATGTGCATCAAGGTCTTTTTTTCATATTCCGATTAGCTAGACTTTTCTTTTCATCAATATTGGTAGATTTTTATTTCTTTTCAATTTTTAAGTGGGTTCTAAATTTCAAATAACCAATCTTGTATTTTAAAATCTGAGTTTAATGATCAGTTATGAAAACTAAACCAAAAGTAACCCAGAAATCATTTATGATTTGCCAACTCTATTTCTAATGCACTTTGATGTTGTTTATTTGTACTGTTGGAATCAACTTAAATTAGGCAGTAACTAACTTCCCTAGTTAATTAGTCTATCAAGGTCCAAAATCTACATTCATAATTAGAGACATTTTTTTGTCCAAAAATACAAAATTAAATTCTTCACAAGCTTCCTGAAAAACTATACATTTCTTCTTGCTGTTTGACATTTGTTTAGCGTATTACTTTTAACCTGTAAGGCAATTGATTAGAAATGGTGAAATACAAGAGCCCCTAATTGGAAGAAATTTATTATCAATTACAGTTGTGACATACATGTTTATTGTTGGAATGAAACAATGAACAAAACTTTTGTAGATATCTAGTTGATTTACTTTTCTTTAATGAGAAAAACATTTATATTTAAATTTTGAAATGTTTTTCAACTTTAGTCAATTTATTTTGTCTCTTGTAGAAGTGAATCAAGCTTAGTCGTTTTAGACATTTCTTTTAATAAATTCGCGATTGTTACTATTACAATATTTTGAACCGCATTAGTACATGTTTATTATGTTTTCTAATCTCCTCAGTCAATTTATATGATTCTTTTTTCACATAACTTCTGTATTTTCTTTTTCACATAGCCCCACTTATTTTCTTGTACCACCTTGCACTCAAAGCTAAATACTTAAATGTCAACAATTTGGTTTGAGGAAGTGTGTTTATTATGTTTTCTTATATCCACACCCCATTCATAACTTTGTTGCTTTGCATAATAAAAAGTGTTTAGACAAAACAGAAGAAAAATTAAATAAAACAAAATACAGTATGTTTAAAGAAATTTAGAAGGTGTTCCTAATATTAATTTTTTCCTTATAGCCATATGTATTTAATTAAGAATAACCTAAAATGGGATCAAGACCAATAAATAATTTTTTTTCCTCAAAACAATTATGTTGACTTGTGATTCATAAGAGCTCAAAACATTTTTATAGGATTATCGTTATCCACCTAATTACATATTTACATAGCATAACTGCTCAGTCTGTTTATTATTAATTCTGATAATTTTACTTCACATATTGTAATAATTCTTAAAACCTTACTTGAACTATTTCTAAAACTTTCAGAAAATTGTGCAGTAAATATGTTGAAAGTAATTTACTACATGCCTAAGGATTTTTGTAAATGTTAGCCTCAGATATTATTTTGTGATTTTGTTTAAACACCTAAAACAACACAACAAACTAACAGAGACAATATTTGATTTCAAGATTCCACCAAGTAGAAAATGCGCTAATTTATAAAAATATTTAGCAAAATCCATTTCTTGTCTTAAACGTCAATAAATGAAAAAAAAGGAAAAGATTCTCCAGTATTGCTTTGAATCCGGTTAATATCCGATGGATAAGAACCTGTTCTCAGCCATACTAAAAATCGTGTATAGCATCGCATCACAGACAATTTTTCACGAATATAAAAGAAAAATCATAAAATAAATACAAGTTTTGTTAGCACGGGACTTTCAGTTTGGACCCTCTGGGCTTACAAAACTGGATTTGATCTTGTTATTTTTAATTTTAATATCCATGGAACGCTGCCTAAAATACGATGCGATAAATAACTATTATTGTATTCAAGCAGTAAGTAATACTTGAAAAAGGTCTCGGAGTAAAAAAGTAGTAGACTCTGGTATTATATATTTTGACGCAATTTTGAAACAATGCTTTTAGTTGAATTGCAAATGGGAATTGTCAATTGATAGATCAAGTCAATACTTGGATAGGTTTGCTGACAGATAAAAGTTATTTCTCGCATCGTGTTATAAAAAGCATTCCGCAGATTAGAGATGTACAATCATAAGATTAGAACCAGTTTAGCAGCCCGAGATGCCGTGTTTGACATTCGTAGAAAACTGGATATTAGACGATGCTCGATACAATTATAAAGAAAACATTTGCAAGGAAATCAATCTTGAAGTATTTTTGACATTAATGTCGGGTGCTATTCCATTAATCAATACTAGATATTGGTTACTTTGGACATCTATCTATCTTTCTGTCTGTCTAGATATCTAGCTATCACATCCCCGTCCATCTATATTCCAATTAATTTCTATCAAATAGTAAATTTTAACTTATATTAGTTCCTTTGAAATTCTATCTATCTTTCTGTCTATCTAGATATCTAACTCAGAGGATAAAGGGATAAGACAATGGCCGATAAATTGATGTACATCCCCAATGATGATACAAAAAATACCCCTTCAGTAGACTGAAATTAGTGGTTTAAACACTCAACTTAATGATCCAACCAAACAAAAAATCAAAAGTCCCCAAAGTTGTTAGGCCAACGAATAAGAAATCGTTATTATAAGAATTTGTGGACTAGTGTAATAAACAGTGTATTGCCCCCTCTCTGCTCTCTCTCTCTCTCTCTCTCTGTATCTAACTACCTTTCTATAATAGAAGTGGTCTGAAAAAGGAAGATAATAAAAATTCTATATTCTATATGGACAGTCCGCGAAAATAATAATAAGAAATCAGCATATAAACAATTATTATGCTAATAAGTATAGGTTTTTTTCTATTGCCCTTTATTATACATATGTGGACCAACATATCTGTTTTTTATGATTCTTTTATTTACTCTAATTCTATTTTTTTATATTTATTTATCTATCAATCTATCAACTAAACCATATAACTTATATTATTCTTCATTTGAACTAACTGTAGTTGGTTTGGGGTTCAAATCTCGTTCAAAGCCGCGTTGTACCTCTTATTGCTATGTTAGATGTACAATTTTGATAGCAACAGTAAGGGGAATGCTTTGGTATATAACAGGGCACAACTCATTATAATGCTCATATAGGACCTCCAGACAAATGTCGTGGAATCAAAGATTAGAGTAAAACACTAGAGGGAGAAAGGGTTAAAAAACTATATCTACTCATCGTAACTGCCTTGTTTGGTCATTGAAAATCAACTAATGGTGTCGCTTAAATTAACTCAGCCAAGTAGCAGAAAATAATCCAAAAGCAGACGAAAAGGATCTTTGAAAAAGAAAGGGAGGTAGTTGTCTGTATATACATCTGTACTTTAGATCTGTTAATCAAAGGATCAGTTGTCCTCAATAATTGCTTTACCTTCTTATCAACCAGATATATTAATCATGCAATTGTTAAATCTATCTCTATAAATCTATATCTATCGCTAACTATCACTAACTATCTATCTCTATCTCTATATATCTATATTTATCCATCTATATATGTCTATATATATAACTATCACTATCTATCTTTATTTATCTCCATTTATCTCCATCTATCTTAATCTATACATCTCTATATATCTCTATCTATCTCTATCTATCTCTATCCATTTCTATCTATCTCTATCTATCTATCTCTATTTATCTATCTCTATCTATCTATCTCTATCTATCTATCTCTATCTATCTATCTCTATCTATCTATCTCTATCTATCTATCTCTATCTATCTATCTCTATCTCTATCTATCTATCTCTATCCATCTATCTATCTCTATCTATCTCTATCAATCTATATTTATATCTATATATCTCTATACTTCTCTATCTATCTAACCAATCTATATCTATCCATGTCCGTATCTAAATATCCCTGGCAGACATATTGACCGATATCTTGGTTGTGTATATTCTCAATGGTCAGGTAGAATGTTGTCCTGCTCAGTGTTCAATAATCAAACATTATTCCAGGACTCGGCAGCTGCGCTTTAGCCGCGAGTAGGCCTCAGTCAAATTGTCGTATTATAATTTTAAAATTCAGCGAAATGTCTGAACCTTTTCCTAAACAGACAATCCATCTTTTCGAGAATTTTTTTTGTCACACTAGTAGGTATGATTTTAAGGCTCATGCGCGGCTGCCGAGCCCGGTATTATTCTACATTTGTTGGAATATTTATTGGGTGTACTAAAAAATACTTTCGTGCACACAACAAATCTTACATAATAAATATAAAATATACGTGGTTTATTTTGATAGGGGAACAATTGCCGTTGCTAGCATGGAACTCGTTTATTGGTCAGTTCGATCATCCAGTAGGATGAGAAGGGTAGAACAGGGCAAAGGGAGTGAATGGGGGTTATCGTTACTGTAGCCCGCTGCGAGTTTTACTTTATTAGAGAACATGCAAATCTGGTGTAACATCCAATACTTTTTTTTTGTGGAGTAAACCTTATAAAATCTTTAAAAAGTATTACTATATTTTCTAAGTAGATATATGAGATAGAGGTCTGATTTTTCATATAAGGCATGTTTGATTATTGGCAGGAAAACCCGCTTCTATTTACAATTTCATAACATTTTGTGTTTTAAAAACTATTGTTAAAGCTCGTATTAAAACAGTCACCTATTTTTTTAATCATCCACATGCTTTTTTTAAAGACATCTTGTATGTAAATATAAATATATATATTTCATATTCATGTCAAAGACTATAGTTGACATACAAACAGATTATCAGGGTTAACACGGCTTTTTATTTTCGTTTCAAAAACAAAATCAGAATATGGATTAAATAAAAGATCATACTGGGATAAGGCAATTAATGTTCATATTCAAAGATGATAAACAAAATTACCCCGTTTGCAGATTAAAAATATTGGTTGAGTGGACGCTTCTAGTTTTTTTTGAATGGATCGCTTTTTTGGATGCTTTGGTTAATTTTAAATTTATAAAAATCGTGGAAACCCTAAAAAGAAAAATCTTCCAATAGAGTCTCAAAACTCGGGATAAATGGATAGTTCAATTGAAGATAAATAAACGTTTCCCAAAGTTTAACATCTAAATCATAAGTCTAAATGAAACTTTTTTTAAAATAATAATATTGCAACTTTTAAATTGGGGGGTAGATAAATTTTATTTCCATTTCCCAATCTCTGAAGAAATTGAATAATACTTCAATATTTAGCTTTGGGCATTCAATACACTCTGGGTTCAGCACAGCAAAATTTAATAAAAAAAACAAGGTCAATAATTCATGCTGTACCACAGTTAGTTGCAAGGTTGTTTAATAATTACATTCCTATTGACGATGATCAAAAATATCCCCTTTGCAGAATATAATATATTAGTGAAAAAGTTTGACACTCCAGGTTAAAACAACCAAAACAAGGTTTAAGGAAAAATGTGCAAATTAAAAAAAACAAGAATGACAACATCCATAAAGTGAAACTCTGAAACGGTAGGAACGCCAGGCTACAATTGAATCAAGACAAAAGTAAGTGCCGAGCTTTGGAAACTATTTAAGGTGAAATTAGACATAAAACTATGATGACTCCAGGTAAAACCAAAATATTTCAGCGGGATCTTTTTGAGAAAATTAGATTTAAAAATTTCAAGTTCAATTTTTACCCACTAAGAGTTGCCGCATAATCATGACAAGAAAAGCAAAGATTATTTATTCAAAATTTTGAACAACTTTGCTTTTATGAAGTCTTTCATAAAACCTCTCTATATATGATTTACTTAAGGCTAAATTTCCGTGACCTTAGCAAAGCAACTGATAAAAATGGCCATTAATTAACTTCCTTCAGGAGTGGTTTTATGAAGAACTTTATAAAAGCAAAGGTGTTCAAAATTTTAAATAAATAATCTTTGCTTTTCTTGTCATGATTATGCGGCAACTCCTAGGGGGTGAAAATTGAACTTGAAATTTTTAAATCTAATTTTCTCAAAAAGATCCCGTTGAAATATTTTGGTTTTACCTGGAATCATCATGGTTTTATGTCTAATTTCACCATACATTTTCACCCAAAACCCCGTTTTTATATAATTTGTCTATGTTGTGTTCAAATCTTTACGAAAAAAGCAAGAATATTAAAACCATTCTGTGATTTCTCTTAGGAGGGTGTTGGTACCCTCCCCCAAATCAATAGTTATAAACCATTCCGGGACCTATGAGAAGCTTCCCTGTTAAGGAGAACCCGATCGGTTCAATGGTTAGCGAGATCCTTCGGTACAGACAAACAGCCAAACAAAGAGACTCCCTGTTACTTTATTAAAAAGGATATGTCTAAACTAAATTGTAAATGTATAAATTTGTTGATAAACTGCTAAAGTACAGGCTACTATTTAAGTACATACTTATATTTTTAGGACTTGATTATAGAGATGCTATACCCAATTCACTAGGCCATGAAAGTAAAGTTTGCTATAAGAAACCCAAACTAAAAACCTATACTTGAGATAAAACAGAGCAGAAAAAGATATTTGTATTGAAATCAGAGAGAAGCAAGGATGACAACATCATAAGTAGCTAAGTACAAAAGAATTGATAAATGAAAAAAGTTAATGAAATGGAATATATTTTTTTTCATTTCATTTGTATAATGAGTGAGCTGTTAATAGTCGCATTTCCTAAGATAAAGCTTTTTCTGGGTAAACTATATCGTGTACAAACCTATTTCTAAGTAAACTAAGTAAGATAAACACTAGATGCACCAAAAAAAATAAGTCACATATCTCAAATAGGAGCTTAGAAAGTTACGCCCTACAAAATACTTTTCAGTGAGACAGAGAAGAAAAAGAAAATACAAAAATGCATTTACTTATCGATTCAGTGGTTTATATGTTCATAATGAACAATGATTCACCCTCAAGGACAAACAATCATCCAGCTACTTTGGTATATAGGATGCCATCCTATTTTATCAATGGTACAAATAAAATTGTCCATTTTAAATTTATTGTTTAAAAGCTCTAGTGTAGATATGAAAGAAAGGTGTTTGATCACTTTCACATATTTTCAAGGCTTCTAAAGGGATAAGACAATTGCCGATAAATTGATGTACATTTCTAAACAAAATTACCCCTTCTGTAAATCAAAAATAGTGGTTGAAACGTATGAGTACTTAACTTGATGTATCAGTCAATCAAAATTTACTGAAGTCCCCAAAGTTTTAAACTCTTATTATAAATATATTGCAATTTGTATGTATCAATATTCATATAGAAAATGTACGGTTCTAGCGTTGAAAAGAGACTATCCACAAAAAAAAACAAAAAAACAGCTCAAATGTAGGAATATATTTCAATCAGTTACATCTAATCCTTTTTAACTTTCTTTTGTCCTCTAAATACAAAAGTTTGTTTTATATATTTATAGATATGTGTTTTGAAGCATTACTACTGATAGACAGACAGACACCTTCACTCACAAAATCTAAAATAGCAACTAAGAAATTCGCATTACCAATAATTGCGGTTCTAATAATTTGATAATAGTCACATGTGAGGAAGTCATAACACACCAAGAAAGGACTTGTCAATACAGGCAGGAATCTAAAGGGATAAGACAATAGCTGATAAATTAATGTACATCCAAAATGATGATACATAAAATTATGCCTCCTGTAGATTACAATTAGTGGTTGAAACGTTTGGACACTCAACTTAAGTGACCAACCAATCACAATTCGACAAAGTTCGAACACAGTAATAGTGTCTGACTGATTATGACGTAACAAAAAAAATTAGCCAATGAGAGGCCACTATAAATTTTACCATTGGTCAATAACGGCCTCTCATTGGATAATTTTTTTTTGTTACGTCATAATCAGTCAGACACTATTACTGTGTTCACAAAGTTCCCAAAGTTGTTATGCTCAAAAAATACTAATATAAAACTTTCGGGACTAGAGTAATAAACAGTCCAATATCCCCTCCCTCCTAAATATATGAATAAAAAGGATTAAGAAACTAAGAAAAAAAAAAATTTCCACTAACTTTCCACTTGATCATGATTAAATCAAAATATATTTTTTTGGTATCAAAGCTAATGTAATTATACAAGAATTCTTATGTTCATAAGCAGCGCAGCTACATCAATACATTTTACGACAGTAGAACATTAAATTTTAAAAAATCACTATATTGGAAATTTTTTTTGATTTTAATATAATTATAAATGTTATGTTTAAAGTCAAACGATAGGATTTCTAGTTTTTCTTCATATACAAAATTTCTAACTTTTTCTTATTCGTTGGCCTGATTTAGAGACTTAAATTATAATTTGTTGATTCATAAGGTTGAGTGTCCAAACGCTTCAACCACTAATTGTATCTACAGTAGGGTAGTTTAGTGTATCAACATTTAGGATGTACATAAATTTATCGGCCATTGTTTTATCCTTTATATCCCTGGTACAGTAATAGTATTGTAAGTATAATTTTAAGATAAAGGCCAAATATTTAGTATTATATAACTTTTTAGGGGAAATGATTTTGATACTAAAGGATTTTATAGTCGTGAAGAACGTATAGCCCTTTTCAGGTACGTAATAAATGTATGCACCAAATTAGATTAATAATTGTTTTATATGTCATAGGTTAACTTATCTTATATCACTTACCAAACATTCAGGATATGGGCCAAGTCATTCCCCCACCTCTTATGTTGTGTACCTGTTCAGCAGCAGTTTTTGACATTTTTAACGTCTCTGGTATGACGAAACGTGGTCCAGATTTCGACTTCGATACTTTCAAAAATACAGATAAATAGATTTATGAATATACCATGAAGGGTTTGATTTTAAAAATGATATTTTTAGAAGCGTTGCTACTATATAAGTTACATTTGATTATTTGCCTGTCAGTATGTACAGCTATCCGTGGATCTGGTGACAATACTATACTCTCTGTAGCCAGCACCTAGATAGATAGATAGATAGATAGATAGATAGATAGATAGATAGATAGATAGATAGATAGATAGATAGATAGATAGATAGATAGATTGATAGATAGATAGATTGATAGATAGATAGATAGATAGATAGGTAGATAGATAGATAGATAGATAGATAGATAGATAGATAGATAGATAGATAGATAGATAGATAGATAAATAGATAGATAGATAGATAGATAGATAGATAGATAGATAGATAGATAGATAGATAGATAGATAGATAGATAGATAGATAGATAGATAGATATAAAGATAGATAGATAGATAGATAGATATATAGATAAATAGATAGACACACCAATGTGTATATAAGCATCGAATCTAGAAATTAAATTGATTTAACATTTGAAATTATTGTATCAACTGATTAATTATTTAGCTTCAAAAGAATTTCAAACATACCTAATTGGGTAAAATTAAATCATTTTAATTACTGCCATTTATCAAATAAAATACTTCACAAATACGAAGCTGTTCTAAACAACGGTAGCTGTGCAACACCTGCCAAATATTTAGCCACTCTGTATAAACCCCAACTAAAGTTCTTATTTTTTCTAAAATGTTTAAACTAGATTATTATACGGGTTTGATATATGCCAAATATTTAGCCACTCTGTATAAACCCTCAGAGAGAGAGAGAGAGGGGGGGGGGACAATGAGCTGTTTATTACACTAGTCCCCAAAGTATATAATACCGTTTTCTTATTCGTAGAACTTTGGGGAAATTAGTTAATTTTGTTTGGTTTGTTCATTAAGTTTAGTGCTCAAACGTTACAACCACTAATTTAAATCTACAGAAGGGGTAATTTTTTGTATCATCATTAGGGATGTACATCAATTAATCGGCCATTGTCTTATCCCTATAGTTTCCAGATAAACTCCCCACTCAAGTTCTTATTTTTTTTGTAAACTGAGTAAACTAGGATTACGATGCAAACTGAATGCAATCAACAGAAACAATACAAATATCGAAAGGGGGTGAAAATTATGTCGACTTTTAAACATAAGAAAGTGTTGTGTTTGCTTATATTTAGTTTTCATTTGAATTTTGGTATAAATTAACCATGACTCTTTAAAGTTAAACTTGTTTTACGTTTTAGTTATTTTATTATCTGATTTTATATTGTAAGACGAATTTTAAATTTATTCAACGTTTCGATTTTATATTTTACTTATTTGAATATATTCCTCAGCTTTAGTTTATAAGTTGCTACGGAATTACAGGGATAGGTAAAAGTAAGATAAACCAACCCTAACCCTGCTACTATGTTAATTCTTTATATAGTTGTATTTAATGTTTTCTTTTTAACAAAAATCTTCCAAAGAGGTGAAAAGTCTAACAAATATAAATTGAATAATCATCTTATTATATAACTTATTAATTTTTTTTATGTATGTAGTTTAAGATTTCGATAACTAATGAACCAATTAAGTTCTCTATTATAGGAAAGCTTTGCATATGTCCAGTGATGTTTTTATGATTTAAGTCCTAAGAAATTTTTGGCCTTCCTTCTGCAATGTTCTTTAACCCTACATAGCTCCTAGATACTAGGGGTGCATCCGCTAGTATATTCCCATGCCATTACCACATCCCCGTAACTCTGAGAATTTGCTACAGTTGCATCCAGGTCAATGTTGAACTAGATGCTCAAGCAAAACTACTAACTGATAGAATCCTCCAATTGATTTAAAGCTTTGTATGTAAATCAAAATACTTGTTCTATTATATTCTTTCCTTAGCATCTATATTTATTGACTTTGTATTCGAAGAGGAAGGGAGGCGGTAAAAAATAACCAAAGGCATTCAAAGGCCTTTAGTAAAAATAATGTGTTCTAGAACTATTCTTAGGCTTCACTAAAGTAAAGAACTCAGTCGGTTTGTTTGTTAAGATATTAACCCCAAAACAAGTTTTCCATTATAGATTCTTGAATTGTTTAAGTCTATCAACTTTTTATATATAAGTCTTAGGGTGGTTTCAGGCTATTTTACTGCAATTACCTCCATAGATTATAAAGGGAATAGTCGGTTAATATCAATTTCACACTAAATTGTTTCTGTAGTATATATCCCTAGCTTATTTTTGCCACTTATTCCTAATCCCTCATTATTTTTTTTCTTTCTTTGGCTATTTTGGATGACGTATATTTCAGCGGGAATGCGAGCACACCATGTTGAAGTAGAGAAACTAAATTGGCAATAATTGAAAAAATCCTAACCTTTAAATTGCACTTACAAAATCTAGAGAAACAGAAAGAAAAAAAGGAAGAGAGAGAGAGAGACAGAGAGAGGCAGAGAGAGAGAGTGAGAGGCAGAGAGATAGAGACAGAGACAGAGACAGAGAGAGAGAGAGAGAGAGAGAGAGAGAGGGGTGGTTACAAGAATGAAAATATGCATAAAAGGCACAATAATAATAAATAATACATTATAGATAACAGAAAGAGTAATGGAAAGGGAGATAGGGAGATATAAAGAAGGATAGATAGATAAAGAGTAACAAGAATAGAGACCTGCGCAGCAAGTAACGCAGCAACAAAAATGTTAGATACTAAAAAGAAAAAAGAAATCCTTATACTAAAGTAACTAGATGTTTATCTGTTTGTCTGTGTGTCTGAACCTAAGGATCTCGCTAACCGCTGAACCGATCGGGTTCTTCTTAACAGGGTATATTTTCATAGGTCCAGGGAAGTTTTTTTTTAACTATTTAGGGGGAGGGCACCACCACCCTCCCAAGATAAATCACAAAAAATCGAAATTTTGTTTACGTTTCTTGATTTTAGAAAGAGAGTTCAACGTAAACATAAACGTCAAACGCAACATAGACATATTTTAAATATAAAAAAAAAACATTTAAAGTGCCACTGGCCTCTAGGGGCGTAGCCGCTAGTACAGAAATAAAGTAATATTACATCATAAGAGCGAATTACCAATCTTCAGTTAAAAAGTTCAATATAAAATGTTTGTCTGATTCAAAAAGTCTCAAGGAAATGTGTGTTTAAACATTAAGTTCGTTCTTACAGATTACAATAACTTATTATAAATACTTTCAGACAATCTACTCTTTGATTGCTTGATCCTTTCCTGGAAGTCATAAATGTCCTGTTATTTTTAAATGTTAGAAGTAAAATAAGCTATTAAATTCTAGAGCAGCTTTAAAATAGTTTCACTGAAGGTAAACGATTGTAAAATAAATGAAGAAAAAAATTATTTTTTACACCTCGTAAATTTGCGCCCCATTGCACATTTTAATCTTTTTGTTCACAGTTTTGTTGAGTAAATTTTTTGTTTTAAAGTTTGTTAAATTAAAGTAGAACAATCCGAGGTCAATTATGCAGTTTAGATTACAATAAACTTCTAAATTTTAAGGTTATTAGTTGCTTTTTTAAGAAAAAATTGGATGTGCTGTTTTTTACGAACTCCCTATTATATAAAGTAGTAAGGTTTTTTGTCTGTAGCTTAATATTTTGATAACTACTGAACAGATTGTGTTCTCCATTTTTTGAAAGCTTTTTACAGATCCTTGGATGTTTTAAGGCCATTTAGTTCTTATATAAAGGTTTGGTTTTAGGCTCCTTCGAATACATAGCTCCTAAATGCTAGAAGCGCATCCGCTAGTATTTTGAAAGTAACATTAAAATACACCTTAAATAGAAAATTTTTATGCGAAATAATCACAAGTTTCTACATTTATTACACCTATTCCATATATACTAATAATTTTATACAAAGCAAACTATAGAGTAGCTTCGCTGAAAGATACTTACGTCATAACCACGCCTCCAAACGATATGTCTGTCCCCGAGATTTTCAACTGCACACTCAAACACTGCTTTCTTTCCCCTGAAAAATAAGGATGACGACATTAATAAAAGCGAAGCTCAACAAATCAAACATAATACATTAGCCCCCTTTCCGCACCTTAACTGGTCGACGGGGGGTGAGTCAAAGTCGTATTCCGCTTCCTTCACCCAATTATTTACAATTTTTTGTTTCAAGGTCCTTTTTTTTAGTTAAAACATTTTATCGGTTATATGTAATTTTCTTATTTTGAAATTAGAAGAACTTTTCAGAAAATATTTATCTTTATTCAAATTTTATATTATAAATCTAAATTAATTAATTAAAACATAAATTTCGATAGCGGCAGCTGTACTTGGCCTATACCCCCCACGACCATTAATGGTTAATTAACAAATAAGAAGGTGCCAGCATAATTTACGTATTCACTAAAAACAGAACTGAAGGCTACAGACGCAGTAATTAAAACAGTCTTTAAACGGTTTAATAATCCAAATATATGAGGATTCAAATTTTGTTATCCAATGCAATATTGATTTGAAAAAAAGTATGTTATAAAATTTTTAAAAAATCATTGACAAACCAAATGAAACTTTTGGAAATAAGATTTTAAATGAATCACGGAAATTTTCATCTTTTTATATATGACTCATTAAAATTTGATTTGCTGAAAGGTGAAGTTTTTTTACATTCAAAGTCGATCAGTCCATTCTTACCAGATTATCATTCTATATGTTATATTTGTGTATGTGTGTGTGTTTTTTTTGTATTTATGATTTATATTATCCTATTATATAAAGTTGTAAGCGTTTTTTTGGCTGTCCCGAAGGATCTTGCTAATCGCTGAACTGATATTGTTTTCCTTTACACTGAAGCTTCTTATAGGTCCTGTGAAGGTTTTAAACTATTTTTGAGGAGTGTGTCTTCACCCCCTACTCCCAAAAAAATATTTTTCTACTCCTTTGAAACTCAAATTTAAAATAGGATGAGGTTGACTTTCCCCGCTCCTACCTTAAGTGTCCCTAGAGGCTTCTAGGGGGCGTAACCGCTTGTGATTTATATAAAGTACAATAGTTTAAAGGATTAGAGAGGAAGGTTGTAAATTAAATTAGTACCCAAAGTTTTTAACCAACCTTATATTTAGGTACTTTTATACAGTATGACCCTCGAAAAAGTATTTTTTAGCATCTACAGCCCTTATTTCTCAATGAATTATTAAAAAATGTATATGTCCTTGTTCTCTATAGATTTCCACATAAGTAGATATAAAAATTTTAATTTTACCTCCATTAACTCCGGAGATTTTTAGAGCTATAGTTTTGAAAAAGTGACTGAGAAAAAGAATTTTTTTTGTTTCTCATAATTTTTGGATAGTTATATTATGTTTTTCTGGCAACTGAATAATAATACACAAAGAAAAACAAGTTAACTAATTATTTCTTTTTTATTCCATCAAAAAATATTAATTTTATATGGCAAAAAATACTACTGAATGAATTAATTATTTGCAAATTTTAGGTTATTTATTTACCCTTATTTATGAAAAGGATTAATTATGACAGTTGCTCCGCCCCCTTTTCTGACATCTCAATCATTTAATAGGGGGTTAATTAAGTTTTTTAGACTAAAAAATCATTATGTTCTAATTTTATTTTCTTTATAACTTTTTTGTTATTAAAGTTAGGTTTATGACACAAAAACAATTTTCCTGCTATATTCATAAAGATTTATTTAATTTTTTAATCTAAAACAAATTTGCCTAATAAGTAAGTTTTTCAAAATATCATTAAACTAAAAAGACTAAAAAAATATGTGTAAAAAAATGCTTTTTACTCAAAGCCTAAATTTTTTATTTCATTTTTGTATAAAGTTTCTGCTAGTAACAAAAATAAAAGGACTTCTACCATAATTTTGCTAAAAAAGTCGTTTCATGTTAAAAGTTACTTTTTCCTCAGTCCCTTTTTCAAAACTTTAGCTCTAAAAATCTCAGGTGTTAATGGAGGTAAAAAAAATATTTTTATATCTAATTATGTGGAAATCTATAGAGAACAAGGACATATACATTTTTTAATAATTCATTGAGAAATAAGGGCTGCAGATGCTAAAAAATACTTTTTCGAGGGTCATACTGTATAATCTTAATTTGTTGGTTCCAAACAATTTATATGATAAACATGGGTAATTTTGTTTAATAGCACTAGTATGCATATTAATTTATCGTCCATTGTCTTATCCCTTAAGATCCATAATAAGGACAAAGCTACACTCTAATAATAAAAAAGAGAATTATAGACAAACAGACCGATAATCAAAAGTCAAAGGGAAGCTTCGCTTCCAATAAAAAATCTAATTTTACATGAAAGGGCTGAACACAAACAAGGATGAAATCATACATTAACAGCGAAGCTATCAAAATAAAAAAAACAGCTGGACGGACAAAGATATGGTGTTATTGGTCATTGGATTTTTCACAAAAATTTTCAAATAAAAATTTATATACAGACAATGTTAGTTATAGAGTAAATTTGAATAAAAGTTTGACATATACCAGAATACTAAATTTTATATCATTTAAGTGACGAACGAACAGACAAGGTGAGTTAAAAAGTAGCTTTGCTATTTGAAAAAAAATATGTGATGAAATCTAAAGAAAAGTTTTATTTTGAATTATTGAGTTTCTATTGAATTCAATTCATTAGAAATATTTTTTTCTTTCAAAAAGAAGAAAATAAAGTAAATTAGGTTATGTAACTGGAGTTAGTTCTTGAAACAGAGTTAAGTGCCGCCAAAAAAATGACGTCATACAATACAAGTGACCAATGAGAGGCCAGTATAAATTTTACCATTGGTCAATTACAATTTATACTGGCCTATCATTGGTACTTTGTATTGTATGACGTCATTTTTTTGGAGGCACTTTTAGAAATAGAAAAAAACAAGGATGACAACATCGATCAAAGCGAAGCTCTGTAGCGATAAGACAAACGAACATTAACACGTGTTAAGTGTCAGAACTCAATAAGGGAAATTACTATAAATATAACGAAACAAAATGTGCGTTAATTTGCGGTAAAACTGGTCAAATACAGGATAATGTTTTAGAACATACTTACAATTTAGGACTTTAACATAGAGAAACTTCGAATAAAACATTGTACTTTGTTGACCTAGGAATCATTATTTATATTTATATCGTATTTGTAAATTTAGGTTTACAAGTTTCTGGCAATAATGTCTTTACTGTTACCCGAATCATTTTGCCAAGTTTGAAATCAATAGGTTAATTCTTACATGCATAAATCAACGATAATAGCTATTCGTTACGCACGTACTTTTACTACCGATCATGTGGACAATATTTATAAAGTTGATCTTTTTTGTACTTTGATAGAAATTTTTCGTATTCGAAAATATTTAATTGCATAATTTATGTAACCTTGACTTTAAAATAATATTTAATGATCTATTTAATAAAAAAATATTCATAAAATCTCAATAAAATAAAAAGCAATTCTGTTATTCTTCTTAATATTAGGTAAGATTTTTAAAGTATAGCTACGATACTCGTATAAATACACGTTTTAAATCCTTTAAAAACCTATATAAATATCTAGTTAAGGAACTTTAAATCATCCAATTTCTTTAATGCAGATTTCTTCAATTTAGGTTTTTATACAGTATGGTTAATATTACAAATTAGCAAATTTCAAGTTTTTAATTAGTTTCTGATTGTCTGATAGCTAGGAATCTAAAGGGATAAGAAAATTAAAGTGCAACCCCAATCATGATACACAAAATTTCCCCTTCTGTAGAATAATATTAGTGGTTGGAACGGTCAGACACTCAACTAAATAAACATACAAATCAAAATTCAATAAAATTCCCTAAGATTGTTAAGACAACGAAAAAGGAAAACATTACTATAAACTTTAGGGTCTATTGTAATAAACAACCCAATGTCCACTCACTCGGTCATTACCTTTTTTGAGAAAGTAAGACTTACATGTATACTTTATTTTGTTCTTTCTGTATATGCAGTTAGTTACTTTGTCACTAATGGATGTTATCCTTTTTTATTTCACATAATTTATAAGAAATCTATTGAGCTAAAAACTTATGCAATATTTTGACTACATCGTGCAAACACAAATTTGGTTCAAGTTTAAAATTGATGAATGTAAAAAGGCGTCCAGAAATCTGTAGATAAAAAGTTCGCCAAAAATGTTGCTGCTCTAGCCAAGTTACTCATTTTTGCAACTAGCTGTAGAGCCAGGGATATAGGGATGGTTTAATGCAAGATTAATCGACCTTATTCCATTATTTTGTGTATAAAATATACCTATTTTACTTCGAGGAACTTTATCGTTCAAATTTTTGTATGGTTCCCTTGTTTGATAAAATTTTTTGACTATTTTGAAGTCGAAATTAAACTTTGCTCTCTACTGGGATAATGATTTTTGGTATATTTATTCCTGGGACAACAAAGTATAATGTTATAAGCGAAGCAACTCTATAATCAAGTCCTAAAATGTAAGTATATCCATAAACATTATCCTGTATCAAGCAGTTTTTCAACAATTTTTAAAAAAAAATTTGCTTCGACTCTTATACATAAATTTTCTGATTTTCTGTTCTAACACTATACAAGTGTTAATGTCCGTTTCTCCTACCGTTTCAGAGCTTCGCTTTTATGGATGTTGTCATCCTTGTTTTGATGAAAATTTCTTTACATCGCTGGCACCCCATATTGTTTTATTTAATAATTTTTACTTACTTTTGTAACTGTAAAGTTGTTGGAGTTGATATAATTTCTGGCTCTTTAGGTTTTCTTCCGATTGATATATCTAAAAATAAACCATTATAAATAAATATGTCAACGTCAAATGTCAAATAATATCTATAATGAGTCAAATAATACAAATTATCACAATATCAAAAACGACCAACGTAAGTACTAGTAATAGTTAGTTTTCGCTGAGTATTACACTTTTCCGCGATTTTAATTGTACTATTATGAAATTAAAACCAGTTTATTTATCTTCGAGATGCCGATTTTTATATTCGTAGAAAACTGGATATAATACGATACCATACATGACTTTTCAGTATAGCTAAGAACCGGTTCTAATCCAGCAGATATTAATCGGTTTTGAAGCCATATTAAAAAAATACATTTATAAATATAAAAAAATATAAAAATAAGTCTTTAAATCAAATATTATCCGTCTATCGTTAATAGCAGCTATTTTCATTTCATCTTTTATAGAGGAACCCAAAATTGAAAGACCAGCAGCTAAAGTAAATTGTAAATTGGAAACGCATAGCGCTACGAACTGATCAAATGGACAGTCAGACAAATTATATTCAGAATATAATGGCTTTCATATAAAAAAGTATAAACCTTTCCATAAATAACGCTACAGCTCAGGACAATAAAAAAATGACGTCACACAATACAAATGACAAATGATAGGACAGTTTACATTTTAAAATTAGTCATTAGTCAATTAGAATGTATACTGGCCTATCATTAATCATTTGTATTGTATGGCGTCATTTTTCATATTCACTATAAGCTGCTTCATACATAACAAAGCAGATTAACAACAGAAAACAATTTGTAAAATAATATGAAAAGTCTGACGGATAGAGTTAACTATACTGTGAGTGCTTTGCAGATTTTAAAAGTAACTGGAGAAAGTGTCTCAAAAAATCAGCCATGTGACGTCATGAAAATAAGGGATTATGCATATCTTTTTTAGAAATTTTCTTTTCCACTTCTCCTCTCATCTACCTCTTTTTTATGACGTCACATGGCTGATTTTTGAGACACTTTGTCTAGTTACACTTAAAAAGCTTCACACAAAAATGAGCTATTTTGATAATTTTTTAAGTATGAATTTGCTGTATTGACAGAATAGCCCCATTTATGTAAAACACAGAGATTATCCCCCTAGAGTATTTCAAACATTTTAAATTCAAATTCATATTTTGACAGATTTTCATTTTATTAAAAGTGAATGTTTTCTATAATTAGAGTCGGTCCGTCTGTCCCTCTACAAATTCTAGCTTTATGCATATGTGAATTGTCCTGCCGATTTCAAACTTAGCATGATAATTCCTATAACAGTTCAGACACTCTACAAGAGTTATTGTTCGTTTGTTCATCCTTTTGATTGTAGAGTTCCGACGATTGGATGTTGTCATCCTTTTTTTTTAAATAATACCTAAATGTATTATTGAAATTATAAGGTAAAATATTTAGAATAATCCGATCAATCAGAAACTTTTATCTATTGTATTTAAAGAAGTATGATTATGTTAAACAGTTTGGACCAACAAGTATAAATGTAAAAAATGATGATAATAAAAGAAGGCTTTAATCCAAAAAAAGAAAAAAACAAATACTACAGCCTTAAAAACAGTATTCAAATTTTAACTTTAAACAATGAAAATGTATATAAAATCTGTGACAGATTTTTACGTGGAAAGGGAATCATACTATGAAAAATAAATTTCTAAAATTATGTTTCATGAAAAAATATTACTATACTTTCGTCTTTAAATTGTAAACTGAACGGAACGCCAAAAAAGTTTAAAAACCAAGAAACTAAAAAATTTAAAAATAAAGGTAAAAGTACTTGGTTAACCATTTTGAAGATAAATCAATGTTGTAATTGAAATGCTAGTTTGCTTATAACTTTTCTACCATTAAAAAATGTTGTTTTTTTTATATAAGATATGTTTTACTATTTACATTGAAAAACGGTTAAAGCATGATTTAAAATCATAGGGGAGGAGAGGGGGGGTGCAGTAAAATACTTTAATCTAAAAATAAATAGCTTAAAACAATCACAAGACAAAAATTTTTCCCCTAAAGTTTTCAATATAAATGTCTATGACACGCTGTATTTTAAACTGGTGCCGATATTAATAATTCATTGTCCACCATTTTACATCTTTTATTATCCACCAGGATGGAAGGGATTGTACAATGGCGGATAAATTAACAACCCCCAAATTTTAAAAAAGTTAAACTTTAAGTTTAAAATATCAAAATTAGATGATTAGCGAAGTCTTCAAGCCATATTAAACAACGAATATTTGGTAATATTTAAATGACATGGTGCTATTTATAATGCATATAAAAAAGGGGATAAATAGAAAAACTTTTAGCCGAAGTATCCCGAATGACTTCATATTAAGAAATTCGGGATATGACGTCATATTAGAATAGTTCATTATTCTAATATTATGTCGTTCGGGATACTTAAGTCAACTTTTTTTTAATTTATCCCCTTTTTACTGGCACTGTTAAGAGCTTTAATCAGATCATTTATGGTTGTTATATTTCTAAATGTTTAGACAACAAAGAATTAAATCAAATGCAATGGTTTTCGATATGTAATTTTCTCTCATGTCATCAGTTCTGACGACAAAGTAATGAATGAAAGCTGCCATGACTGACTACTTTATGGTATGTTAGATTCGGGAGAAGATTAATTTATCTGTCATTGTCCTTCCCCTCCTCCCTGACAATCTACACACTACTTTTATATGTCTCTGTACATCATTTACACGAGGTGTCCAAAAAATAATGAAATGAACTATAGGGTACTAGTGGCTTTATCTTAGTCTTAGCGGTATATGCTTATCTCTAGCAAGATCTTACGAGACAAACGGACAGACTACAGAGGACTACATAAGGTTTTAAAAACTGTAAAAAATTATAACGAAAGAGAAAAAAACATTTAATTATACTAGTTTAATAAACACTTTTTTTCAAAAATACTTAAAGATTGATTGATTAACTAACAATTTTCAAATATTTCCATTAACAATTTTACTCTTTAGAATAGGGTTTTTTTTTGTTTTTCATCTATGGGTAAATAAATTTATCGGTTATCATCTTAACCTTCAAGATGCCTGTAAATATAGCTGTTATATAATCATCAGAAGGCCAGTGATATGAAATAGCAATTATGGGACTTTTTGATCTGGAATAAAAAAAATTCTTGCTTTTTTGTCCACCCTTAACATGCGAGTGTAGACATTTAAATATTTTAGAAAAGTCATGTTTCAAGTAAAACATGAAACTTGACAAATTTTAATGCTACAGATTTATTTTAAATTGAAATTATGTCTTTCTAAAGGTTAAGAAGTAATGAGAGATACGACAATTGCAGATATATATTTTACTATACATTAGTTCGAAATTTTGCCTTTAATACCATGAAAAATTAATAGAAAAGTAATTATTTGTCCATTTTTATTTATTTTTGTAATTTAAGTTTGATTACTTTTAACTAAGAAAAATATTTGAATTAAACTGAAAATCTAAATAAAACATTAATTGCCAAATCTTATTTTAACCTAGGACGTCCAAGCTTTTTAAGAAGGTGGGGGGGGGGGGGGGGGGGGTAGATAATTGTTGTTTTAAATTATTTCTAATAAGTTAAAACCTTAAAAAAAATGGTTTTCCATTTTTAACTTATTGGAAATTGAATCTCAGAAAGTATATTGATAAATTTCCTAAAAAAGTGAATTGGACCACAATGACAATAAAATTTACTTTCCATTTGTACAAATACACTGTATTACGTACTTATACTCGATCTAAAGGGATAACACAATGGCCGACAAAATAATGTATATCCCCAATGATGATTTACAAAACTACCCCTTTCATAGATTAAACTCAACTTAATGAACCAACCAATCAAAAGTCCAACAGTTGTTAAGATAACAAAAAAGGAAACGATATTATAAAAAAATTGGAGACTAGTGTAATAAACAGCCCAATGTTCCGTCCCTCTCTGCGAACTTACACACACTAGTTATACTTATGAGAATGACAAAGTAAGTTTTAGAGCAGTTATTAACCCTTACAGATCGGGTGGTGGTGGGGGGGGGGGGTTCTCCAAGATCCACCCCCCTCTAGTTTTTTCAATCTCATTTTTTTTGTAGGTAAGATGGAGAGCTGTAACTTTATGACTTTTTAGTTTAGTAATTATACGTCGGCAAGAGTTGATTTTATTAGGATATCTGGTCTGTGTCGGTCGTGGTTTGTGTATAAGGTAGAAAGTATAAGACTGTTTAACCGCTCCCTGACCGACTTTATGACCGATTTTTGTCCGGCTTTTACTACAGACATATATCTTAAATATCTTATTACAGCTAGAGACCTATATCTTTTTTTGGTAAATCCTTGAGCAATAATAAACAGATAAAAATATTAATTTGCGCCGCCTACCGCCGTTTTTCCGCCGTAACCGCCGAAAATGGCGGTTTCTGATATTTGCCGTTTTTCGGGGATGATCAGAAAAGAAATTTTTTTGTTATGAAAAATAAAAGTTCGTCCTAAAATTTGGTCATCCTAGCTGCAAAATTGGCCGCTCTACAGCTGTTTTAAAATTTAGTTGCTGGCCGCTAAAAAGCGGCTAAGGAGCGGTCTGACCGCTATGACTAGAAAAAGTATTTTTCTCTAAAAATACACATAAACCACCAGAAAAAAATTTTACGATTTTATCTGTACCAGGAGATAGAGGGGGGGGCACCAAGAGCCCCCCCCCCCCCCCCCCCCCCCGATCTAATAAGGTAGGAATTGGGGCCCGATCTGTAAGGGTTAAGTAGTTTTAAACAGAAAGAAGATAAAAAAGAGAGGTGGCAAATAAATGTAGGGGGACAAAGTGACTCAAAAATCAGCCATGTGACGTCATAAAAATGAGGGAGATGAGAAGATAAGTGGGAAAGAAAATCCCTTCAAAGAGATGAATAAAACATAATTTTATGACGTCACATGGCTGATTTTGAGTCACTTTGTCCCTCTACAAATAAATGGAAAAAAATGATATAATAATTTAAATGCTTTTGTAACATGACCAACAGACTAACGGACTTAATTAGTAGTATATTACATGAAGAAACTTCACCGAAAAAAAAAACTCAGCAGTCTATCTTAAAAAGGAGCTGAGAATATCACAAAAACGTTTTAGATGATAGACAGACGAACATTTGAAATCATATAGTAGCTTGCTACTCTATAAATACTGAATTATAAAAGGGGGTTGGGGGTCAATATAAATAAAAAAGGATTCTACCCAAGAAATGTTTTAAGTAAAAGGAGAGAGTTTAAAATGCATATTGGAAAAACACATATGTGTTCCTTTAGAGAATACATCAAGGATGCTTAAACACAAAGAAGCAAAATTGAAAATTTTATTCTATTTTAAAAATAACAATGACTTTAATGTGCAGCAATAACAGCTATCTCGTATTGTAATTACGTATAATAAGTAAAGCGAATATTTATATATAAAAAATATTTAAAAACATTATCGATCTGTAAAACATTTAAAATACAAAAAATGTTACATTTTTTTCTCATTATAACAAAACAAAAAAGAATCAACTGTAATCCAATTTATTTATGTTTAAACGGCGGAAAATAACAAAAATGAAAACAAATATGATAAAAAGTGATAGTTTGGTGTAAAAATCTCTAGTTTTTTCTCAAATAAAAAAACAAAATGAAATTGAATCATTTACGAAGAACTGAAAGAGAATTGGAAAAAAATAAGCAATTGCAAACAATCAGTAGTTGAGGAATGAAAATCCTTATGATTTCATTTTCTTTTAATTTTAAGTAACATATCTGTTTGCTCATTTTCTTAAGACCATTAATACATGAAATAATAAGTATCAAACGCTTTGTTGAATTCAAACTGTATGTAATTATCGTTAGATGTCAACAAGAACAATTTAAATTAAGTCTTAGAGAAGCGAAGTAGAAACAAACCAACATAATTTTTAAAAAGTTATTTTATATACGCCCATCTAGGCTTCTAGGAGCAGTTGAATTGGGGGGAGGGGGAAAACCTACCCCATCTTTAATTTCAAAGAGATAAATTTAAAAAGGGGGATGGGTGAAGGTGGTATTCCTCCTAAAACCTTTCCGAGTAATCTGAGATGCAATATAGAAAAGGAGAACCATATCGGCTCAGTGGTTAGCGAGATTCTTCGTTACAAACAGACAGAAAGACACACACACAGACACATATCATGCTACTTTTATATAATGACTAACCATTTCACAAGTAGATTGTTATGTTAACAAAAAAATGTCTTAGGACACCTCAAGATGTCCAACTAAGAGCCATTTTAGAGATATTTATGTACAACTGAATGCAAAAACTAACCTGGAATCGATAGCAAGAAGCAAATGGTAAAAAGAGGTAGATTTGGTCCCATTTTTGAACACCTAAAAATATCAAATATATTTATAGATAGGATTAGATAAATCATTATTATATATATGAACAGCGACGACGCCCCTAGATGCCCTTACGGGCACTAAAGGAGAGGGGAATTGAATTCGGTAGCCAAATTTTTTTCATTTAAATTTTTAAAAAGAGTAAAATTTTTGATTCAAGTTTTAAAAATTTAATATTTTTTTTTTTTGGGGGGGGGAGGGGCTAATTTTTCTAGGGGTGATTTCTTTCGGGAGAGTACCACGAAAATAGTTATAAACTTTCCCAGGACCAATAAGGAGCTATCCTGTAAAGGAGAATCATATCAGCAGTTAGCGAGATCCTTCGGTACAAACTGACAGTAGACATCCTGTTACTTTATATAAGACACACAAACATCCTGACTATTGTAAATACGATTGATTAGTAGAATTTGAATATTGTGTTTTAAACATTAAAAAATAATAATCAGAAAATTTTTAAAGAAATGTAAAAGCTAATTAACATATTTTATTAAACTTTTAACATCGTTAACGAGCTCGTTTCCTTTTCTTCCTATAGAAAATTTAACAGAGTGGAAGGGAGGGTTCTAGCAAATATAGCGTAATCATCAGTCCCCAATGTTTTGTAATAACGTTTTCTTATTTGTTGGCTTATCAACTTTGGTGACTTTTACTGATTTTTGAATGTTTGGTTGGTTAAGTTGAGTGTTCATACGTTTATACCACTAATTTTAATCGACAGAAGGGGTAATTTAGTGTGTCATTACTGGAGATGTACATCAATTTATCGGTCATTGTCTTATCCCTTTAGATCTCTATGAGGAACACTTTGAAAGCAACAGAGAAAACTAAAAACTAAAATAAAAATGTTAGATAGATGTACTAAAAAGACTAATTAATATAAAATAAAATCATTTTTATTCTTTGATCTACAAAACTCTAATGTTATTTTAGGTTAGGTAAATGTTAATGAGTGCCCCGCAGGGTTAGAAAATTGGCCCCGCAATGAAAAAGCTACTATGAAAATAAGACAAAGTCCGCTATTTCGTTTTCTTTCCATGATCTTAGAATCTGAAGCATTCTGCGTCTCCTTAATACCTTGATTACGAGTTCTTTATCATAAACTCCCCTCTCTTTATTAAAATCTCTGGGGGTCTATTGAATTTGAAAACAAAGATATCTTTTCACAAGTTCACTCTTAATTATCTTCTCACTATCTCTCTATCTCACTATCTCACTATCTATCTATCTATCTATCTATCTATCTATCTATCTATCTATCTATCTATCTATCTATCTATCTATTTACCTATCTATCTATCTATCTATCTATCTATCTATCTATCTATCTATCTATCTATCTATCTATCTATCTATCTATCTATCTATCTATCTATCTATCTATCTATCTATATATCTATCTATCTATCTATCTATCTATCTATCTATCTATCTATCTATCTATCTATCTATCTATCTATCTATCTATCTATCTATCTATCTATCTATCTATCTATCTATCTATCTATCTATCTATCTATCTATCTATCTATCTATCTATCTATCTATCTATCTATCTATCTATCTATCTATCTATCTAGCTATCTAGCTATCAACTTTCTAACCAACTTTTTATCTTTCTATCTTCATGAGGGTTAAGGACAATCATGCAGCTTCTGTATTATTTTGGTCTTTAAGTACGTCACTTTCAGCAGTCTCCCTCAAAGTATCTAGTCAATCACAGAACGTCAAACATTTTGAAATAATATGAGAAATGGGAATACGTTTTTACGTGTGTTAGTATTTTAACTTAGTTAGGTTAGGTTATATTTAGGGAAACCCCTTAGGGTAAGGGTTAATGAACTACCGGTCCCACAAGAAAATATCGAAACATCTTATATTAATTTATTTTAAAAATAATTGGGTTGGGGGGGGGGGGGACTGTGCTGGCACTTTGATTGAAAGCACCTTTTCACCAGGAAAACCTTCCAAATAAAATGTTTTTTTTTTATATTCTATATTATTTTTTTAGCTTCCTTTTATAAATTGCTAAGCTTCTTATGACTACATTGCCTTTGAATGCTTAACTACTTATGGTTTATATCGACTAACAAATATAACAAGTCTTAACTAACGTATTATTGATAGGCTAATATAAACAGCTATATCTAACTTGAAACGCTTTTGTAAATATAACCTAATGACTACAGTCGTATATTTGATAGATTAACATTAATAATCAACAGATCATCCTATCTTCCTATCATTCTATTTATCAAACTCCTTGGTGCTTTCCCCCAAAAACCATCCTTCCTTATTTTAAAATTTGTCAAAACAACCTATTCTTTATTCCTTACCCCTGCGGAGCTACCCTGTGTTCTGTACCTAACCTAGTGTAAAACACTAATGAGATTTTTTTATAAGATTATTTTATTAATCATTTAGAGGGGGATTTTTCAGAACGCCAGGATTTTTGAGAGAAACTGCCAACTATTGAATATTAAACTCTTCTCCCAAACTCGAGTTAATTAGGATAGGAAAAATTCTAAAAGATTTCTCTCTCTCAAGTATATATATCCTTCAAAATCATATTTTCTACCTTTTAAATTTGACCCATTTTTAAAAGCAAACATTTTCTAGACTTGGATTAGTTCCATAAATACGTCCATCCGTAGCGTACACCGTGCGGATGTCAACAATTTATAAAGCTTACCAAAACCATTATTGCTAGAAAGTCAACTTTATATATGATTGCTGGGAAGATTATCCAAAAAGCTTTGAGCGAAGCTTCTCTATATTACTGAATGAATATAAAGATGATAATCAGGGTTTTCCAAATAAAGAGGATGGGAAGTTGAAAGAATTGTTAGGATAAGTTTGAACTCGTTTCAAAACTTTCTTTTCTCTTTGCCATGATGATTAAGCTTAATCTCAATGATCTGTGTTTCGGAGGCTGCCATTGTTACAACCAGCATAAGTGCAAATGTATGTTTTTATGTCAAAATGTATGAACATCTCATAAAACTACGGTTATAATATTTGTAGTATCTGTCACAAATACATATATTGTTTTCCAATAGTAAAAGCAGTAAATAGTACCTAATAAAAAATGACGTAAAACAATTGACCAATGGACCAATGGTAAAATGTCTACTTGCTTATCATTAGTCATTTGTATTGTATAACGTTATTTTTTTTATAGGCACTATAGCTACTTCTCTAATTTGTTATTGTAAGAATGTACCCAGGCGAGTCTAAATTTCTATCATGCCAATAATCTATGTATGTATCTACATAACCAAATTTTGATTAAAATTTTCTTAATACCCAATTAATGCCACACTTCTGTTTGGTTCTAAATTCATTCCTAATATTAGCAGACAACCAAATCGTTAGATTTAAAAAAAAATTTTACAAAAGTCTTATTCAATGAATTTAAAAAGTGTGTGATGGCATTGGCAGTGGAAATTTTATATTTGATAATTAAACAGCTGACTCTTTTACCATCAAGAAAGGATCTTTATTTTGCTGCTTGTTGTTTACGCTAATATCGATTACTGAAAATCACTCTATTGTTAAATAAGCATAATTATATTTTTTAAATGAATCTAATTACCTGTTATATAACTTTATTTCTGTTTATTTCATGCTGTTTTGACTTTTCATCATTAAACATCTTTTTAATAGTAACATAATTTCTGAAACTTTATTTCTTGTTTGTTAGTTAAATCTGTCTTAGGGACAGAATAATAGTTGATGATAAAATTTTTCCCAATTATTATTTATGTAGTTATGCTTTTAACAGATGCTGAATATTAGATGCAGAATAATTGGTAGGTCATTAGATCTATAGTTTAGATGTATATACAGACAGCTACCTCCCTTCCTTTTTGAATGACCTCTTTCGTCTGCTTCTAAATTATTTTCGGCTACTTGACTGTGTTCATATAAGCGACACCATTGGTTGATTTTCAATGACCCAACAGTAGGGTTGCACAAGGTGGTTGCGATGGGGAGGTTCCTTCTATTGTTTTACTCTAATGGTAGGTCAATTCAATTGAATTCTCCCACTTAATTATTGAAGGTGAAGATAATAAAGTAATTTTGTCCTTTAAAATCTGCATATTATAAGTTTTCCATTATGAAGAACCTTATAGGGCTGAGGATGGTTTAAACTTTTATACTGTTACGTCTATTAAATTCTTGGGATGGGTTTAGGCCATATTACTGCTCCTCCATTCCATTTTCAATTTACAGCGTCTAGATAAAGAAAAGACAAAAAGTTGGAAGCCAATTAAACCTAGAAATAATGTTTTTTCATTCTTCATTGGTTTTAATTTGTTTAGAATTTGTTTGTTAATCTTTAACGGTAGCCGAGAAAACCAAAGCTGTGCTGTACGGATGGACAGACAATATGAGATAAAGAGTATCTAGAGCTCGCACTTACAAAGAATTTGTTAATAAAAATTTTCAATAACTTTAATGAATAGCTGATTATTCAAAAATTCCAATTGTGAGATATTTGCTAAAAAGATTTTAAATTAGAAAATAACTTTAGTTATTAATTTCAAATTTCTATAGATTCATTATTGTCAATATAATAAAAAGAGATTTAAATAGATTTTTTAGGCAGAATTTTGATAAATTAAAAATTCATTAATTTTTTAATAATAAAATATTATAAAAGTGTTTTCTCTCCGAATGAAAAAGCATAAAAGAAATATAAATATAACAATAAAATTTAATTAAAATTTTCTAAAATTAACGGGGATGGTGGGGACATCGGACATCAAATTATACTGTTTCCAAAAAACAGCGTCTTATACGTTGGCGAAGACGAAGAAAGTTTCTCAATGACGTCATGACGTGGAGAGAGGAGGAGTGGGAAAGAAAACCCCTAAAAATAAATGGATAATCCTTCGTTTTTATGACGTAACAGGGTGATTTTTTTAGGGATTTTCTTCGTCTTCTACGTTGGCTTAACACCTTGGTTTATTTTATCTTTATTGGTTGGCTAAAACTAGCTGCAAGTTTTCAACCTATAATTTTTTACTAGTGAAAAAGGTAATTTGGCCAAGGGCCAGGTCTAAAAAATGGTATTGTTTACCTTAATACTCGTGGAAAATTGTCTGTAATACGATATATAATTTTCAGTCTTGCTTAAAACTGGTTCTAATCTAGTGGATATTAATTGTTTACGAAGCCATACAGTAATATATGCACCGTTCTTTTCAAGGATAAAAAAACAATTTCAGGGAACAATGAAAAGATGTAATTGTAGAGTATCTGCGCTGTCAAAAAAAACAATTTTATTATTTCTATATTTAGTTGATTTCTGATTGATTAATAAACACTAAAAAGTGACACAGACAACCAAAAGAAAAATAAATAATAAGAAATTACAATATCAAAACAAAATAAGAAATAGATAATAAATATTTAGACAATTAGGTTCTTTAGTAGCGCTGCAATAACAAGAGCAAATAAAACCCAGTAAAGTCAGCAAAGGCTATACTTAAATAAACGACTATCTAAATAAAAAAAGTAAATTGGCAGAGATCTAAAGGTATAGAACAATTGCCGATAAATTGATGTACATATCCAATGATACTACAAAAAATTACCCCTTCTGTAGAGTGAAATTATTAAACACTTAACTTCAAACAACCAATCAAAATACACTAAGGTCCCCAAAGTTGTTAAGCCAACGAATAAGAAAACTTTATAACAAAACTTTGGAGAATAAACAACTTATTGTCCACTCTCTCTAGTAAAATGGTATTTTTTGGATAAGTAAATTTTTTTTAGTATTGGTAGTAATTTTCAGGAAAGATTCGTTTTGGCCCTCTAACTTGCTTAAGAACCTTTTGATACATTTCTTATGAAAAAAAATTAAAGGTAAAGAATAATCCTTCATATTAATACTTTTCACTTTGAGTAATATTTTCTTGTTATGCGTAACATGATCTTTCTACCTTTTCATAGTTTTGGACAAAACCATGTGTCCGACGTTACTAAAGAATTTTTATCTCTCCTACTTTCTTGCTCTCTTTCTCTCTCTCTCTATCTATCTATCTTGTTCTTTCCCTATCTTTCTTGTTCTCTGACAAAACCATTCTTTCTCTCTGTCTCTCTCTCTTTCTCTCTCTCGTCCATCTTATTTGTTTTCTTACTCTTTATCTCAACTTGTCCTATCTCTCTCTCTCCCTCTCTCTCTCTCTCTCTCTCTCTCTCTCTCTCTCTCTCTCTCTCTCTCTCTCTCTCTCTATTTCTTTCTATTTTTCTCTGTCTTTCTCTGGAGAATGTCAATTTACTATTGTAAGATATCCCTTTAGTTTACCAACGTTGTACCATTTAAAACAGCTGAAAAGAATATTTAGCTGTGAAACAAGTATTTTAATTCCCTGCAGTAAAACTATGATATGCATGTCAATCCCTATACTAAAGTAACAGGATGTCTGTGTGTTTGTGTGTCTGTACCGCAGGATCTCGCTAACCGCTGAACCGATCGGGTTCTCCTTAACAAGGTAGCTTCTCGTAGGTCCCGGGAAGGTTTATAACTATTTTTTGGGGGGTGGGACACCCCCAAAACCCCCAAAAAAGAAATGGGTTATTAAATTCGACTCTCTCCTCCTCAAGTGCCCCTAGAGGCCTCTAGGGGGCGTAGCCGCTAGTAAGTAATACAGGAATATTTTTTAAACCTATTTCTTAACCAAATTTTTAAAAAAACTACCTATTGAGATATATACCTTTTTGGACTATACTAACCCTTACTTAACCCAAACTATGCATCAAAAATTAGTTTTTTTGTAAAAAAAAGTTCGTTTGTGGTTAAAATGTAAAATTTAAAAAAAACGTTGAAATAATTCTACTATATAGTTTGTATATCAATTTGTGCTTTAAAATTTATAAATATTTTACGTTTAAACTCTGGTAAAATTTGCTGTTTTAGAAAAATATAAACACCCCTTCTAAATTCTTCCATAAGGGACTTTTAACATAACGAGGAGAGAGAGAGAGAGAGAGAGAGAAGGGAAAAGAAAGAGAGAAACGGATAGATTGACGGAGGCATGAACGGGAAATTATCGGAGATTCGTAGATTTTCTAACGGGAAGATAATCTTCAAACTACGGAAAGATTTGTTAGGAATAAACTCGTAGATTTCTTTTTCACATTGGTTTTTAATTTGTTCTTACTATGTAACTTTTAAAAGCGAAGCTTTTCTATAATTAGGGTCGGTCCGTCGGTCCGTCCGTCACAGATAGCTTTTTTCGTTAATTTAGACATGTTATAATTGTCCTATCTATTTCAAATTTTGCATGGTGATTCCTTTAGTAGTTAGGTACGATTTAGAAAGCGTAGCAACTCTATAATCATTACCAAAATGTCCGTACGTCCATTTCAAACATGTTGATTTTTTTACTTTTTTAAATAGCTTTTTTCGTTAATTTAGGCATGTTATAATTGTCCTATCGATTTCAAATTTTGCATGGTGATTCCTGTAATAGTTAGGTACGATTTAGAAAGCGTAGCAACTCTATAACCATGACCAGAATGTTCGTACGTCCATCTTAAACATGTTGATTTTTTTACATTTTTAACAACAAATTTGTATGTGACCTAATTATCCGATTGGTCTGATTTTTGGTATACTGATTCCTGGGACATTAAAGTACAAGATTAAAAGCGAAGCAACTCTATAATCAAGTCCTAAAAATGTATGTCCATAATCATTATCCTGTATCAAGCAGTTTTCTACAAATTTACTTACAATTTTGCTTTGACTCTTATATATTCGCATTCTGATTATTCAGTTCTGACATCATATAAGTGTTAATGTCCGTTTGTCCTACCGTTTCAAAGCTTCGCTTTTATGGATGTTGTCATCCTTGTTTAAAAATCAAAGATTTTCTGCATTAAATGTTCTTCCGTCGTGACGTATAGCTCTCATCATTAATAGAGACATGTTAAAAGTGTTCTATTGATTATGATTTCTGTAATAGTTAGGTATGTGTTTCTTTACATATACATGAGAACAAATTGTTCAATGTTCACATTTTCTATTAAATTTGCGGGTATAGTCCCTTTCGTGGCAACTCACCTTAAGGGGCGATTCTTCGTATTTTTAACAGTGGCTTTTCTCCTATTTCTAGCCCCTGCGGGGGGCTCTAACCCTGCGGGGCCAATTGCCTAACCCTGTGGGGGTCAATCACATAACCTAACCTAAAATAACTTCTAAAAAGCCATTTTAAAAATACGACGAATCGCCCCTTAAGGTGCGTTGCCACGAAAGGAACTGTTCCCAATTTATCCTATTTTAAGCTTTTTGTTCTAGAAAAAAACGCACTTAACGCTGAACTAATATGTTTTTTTTTACAGTGAAGCTTCTTAAGGGTCCAGAGAAGGTTTTTAACTATATTTGGTAAGGGTATCTACACCCTCCCAAAAATCCACTTTGTTTTACTTTTTCTTTTTAAAACTTTAAATAAAAATGGGTGGTTTTAGGCTATTTCTGTGATCTCAAACGTCCCCCCCCCCTTGAAGCTAGAGGCAAAACCGCTTGTATGGACAATAAAGTATGTGGCAAAAAGGTTTGTAAATCTATATTGAAATCTTTACTATTACACTACTCACTACCAATATATATTTTCAGTGTTTATAAAAAATAACACGGATTATAACAATCCATAAGTAGCAAAATTATAAAGTTTTAGAAATGTCACAAAATAGGAAGAATCTCCACAACTGTACCTTAAATAGCAGCTGAGAAAGCTCCCATGCTTTATATTGTATAGAATAAAAGCACATTGGTCAGGGGAATCTGATTAATATATATGGAAAAATAACTTTTAAAATATTGCCAAAAGCCAAAAATTTACACGTTTTAAATCCGCTTAAAAAATCAGACATCCTACAAAAAAAAGTGGCTTTCAAAGATAAACAAAACATTATGATTGCGCATTTTTGGTTAGTTCTAAAGTCTTTTTTTCACTGCAGCATAACATCAAATGAAATAGACATTTTTACTGTATAAATGAAATAAAATTTTATAAAAACCCTGCCTTTACTTTGCAGATAGGTCAATAAACTTTTAATTAATGGTAGTTCAATCATCATGAATTTAAATCTCTGACACTATGAATCTTTTTTAAAATTATAAAATATGTATCTTTATGTGCAGGGATCTAAAGGGATAAGACAATGGCCGATACATTAACACAAAATTATCCTATCATTGGTTAAAATTAGTGGTTGAAACATTTGGACACTAAACCTAAAGAACCAACCAATCAAAATTCAATTAAAGTCCCCATAGTTGTTCCTTTTAAGGGATCACATAATGGACTATTATTTAAAATGTACGTTGCTATGAGTGCTCTAACGAGGTCTATTCTAAATTAAATATTGAATATCCTATGAAATTATATAAATTAGTAAGCTCTTTTCGTCTGTAGCGAAGGATCTCGCTAACCGCTGAACCGATATAGTTTTACAGTGAAGCTTCTTATAGGCCATAAGAGGGTTTTAGGCTATTTTATTTTAAAGATAAGTCTGGGTTTAGTTCTGGGCTATTTTTCTCCCCTTCCCTATCCCTTCGAATATATATAGCCCCTAAAGGCTAGGGGCGCAGCCGCTAGCCTGTATTAAAATATGTACTTTCGATAGGTCTCGAACTTTATTGCTTTCAATAATGTTTTCTTATTGTCATTGTTTAAATCACTGAGCATTAGTTTTCAACCAAAATTGTAGGGTTTATAATGAGATAAGTGAGCAATTGTGTATAATAGAATTATCTTATTCTCTTGATTTTTGTAATATAGATAGCTAGCACAAATATGCAAAAAGTTGTTCTTGTTTAAAAGTGGAATATTAAAAAAATGTATAAATAGCATTATGAGCAATACTTAAAATTCTACCCTTGGGTTTGATAGCCAGAAGTGCATGGATAGATAAATATGTATTTTTAAATAAAGTTAATGATTATATTTTTAGTAGTGAGGCTACTCTATCGTTCGAAATGCCCGTCTGTATGCATATCTGAAACATTTTAACATGCAAAGTTAATTTTCTCGGTTCTTACTCCGCTGGTCGTTGGGCTATACTACTAAAGACGGGTAAAGTCCCTTTTGTGGCAACGCACCTTAAGGGGCGATTATCACAGTAGTTTTTCTCCTATTTCTAGCCCCTGCGGGGGGCTCTAACCCTGCGGGGCCAATTGCCTAACCCTGTGGTGCAAACATCTAACCTAATATAACCTAACATAACCTAAAATAACCTATAAAAGAACATTTTAAAAATAAGACGAATCGCCTCTTAAGGGGCGTTGACACGAAAGGGACTATTCCTCAAAAGACAAATATTTTGTAGTTGTTTTCTTCCTCTTTTTCTTGCCAATCTGCTCTATAACTTTATTTGTCCGTTTGTCAATTCTTAATAATTATGTTGAGCTTCGCTTGTTATGAAAGCTGTCAACGTTGTTTTCGGACGATTTATTATAGTCACAAGATTAGTAAACTTCTAAAATTTAAAAGTAATTTTGCACTTTAAAATTGGGGAAATACAAATTAATCTTTCAAAGACCTATCCATGAAACCCTGTTAACCAGAATAATCAGAGAGGGAGGGGAACATTGTTCTGTTTATTACACTAGTCCCCAAAGTTTTATAAAGTTTTTTTCTTTGGCTTGACTTTTGGGGACCTTTTGAATATCTTTGATTGTTTGGTGCATTAGTTAAGTGTCAAAACGTTTTAACCACTAATTGTAATCTACAGAAGGGGTACATATATTATCATGTGGGGTGTACAATAATTTATCCATCTTTGTCTTATCCCTGTAGATCCTTGGGAATAATACATTTATCAGTATTGATAGATGTAAAATTGGCCAAAGGGTATTTGGATTGAAGGCTGGAATTCTCCCCAGGATTTTAATCCCTTATCATTTTAAAAAAACAAGAACATGCCCTTCCAAAACAATACCAATACCAAGATAAAATGACTTTTTTCTAATATAATCAAATACATTTTTACTGTATTTGGATGGATTTAGGCTAATTTTCTATCATTCCGTAATATTATTGATTTAGTTAGGTCTCATTTAGGTTCCAGGGTGATTTCGGCGCAGTAATTCTTAGAAAAAAAACTTATGGGAGCTTCTATATTTTAATTAAAAACAGGCCGATAAAATAGACGGACGGACAAGCAAAATGAATTAAAGAGTAGTTTTTACACTAAAAAATGAGAGAGATAATAAATCTTTATTTTCAATAGGAACTAAAAAGATATAAAGACTGAAAATCAATAATCTCGCACGCAGTTAGAATTCACATTAACTTAATAGGATATCTATCTATCTATCTATCATATATCTATCTATCTATCTATATTGTCATTCTTGTTTTTCAATTTTTTTTAGCAATATCAACTGTGTAAATGTGAATTTATTTGTTTAATAAATACTCTCATAAATAAGTATTCGTATGTTTGTTTATGTAAATTAATGCATAAATCTTATTAATTGCAACAATATCTTGAATATTATTATATATCAACAAGTGCAAATATGTACATAAGTAGCGCAGTAATTATGATTGATAACTATAGTTTTGTTGTTGCAGACGTATCAGATGCACTTTTTAGTAGCAAAGCTACTTTATAATTTACTTTGTCCGTCAGTCTATCATTAAGTCCGTAACGCTATGTTGAAAATGCTAAATTTCCGGTTGCTTTTGAAGATAAACAATTGCAATTTTCAGTGAAGATTCCTATGAAAAACAACATCCTATTACTTTTGATATATATAAGGAGATATCATTATGTTGTTAATTTGTCAGTCGTGAAACCTTTTCTTAAAGATGTATAAAGTCGATCTAAACTATTTATACTAAATCCTGTATTTTTTCCTAAAACAGAAAAAATATGTTTATATTATCAATATCGATGTAGAATAAAAGTTTGAAAGTAAATAATCGAATCATAGACCTACATAGTTTTATACTTGAGTAGATAATTATTCTAAAAAAAACAAGAATGAGCTAAGTTCTAAGCTCAGAAGATAGGTCAAACGAACAGTAATACTTGTAGGGTGTCAGAAATTAAACATTAATTTTAATAATTAAAAGGCACATTTAAGATCAGTTTTAAAAAATACCAGTGATTTAAGATAATTTCAAGTTTTGCTTTGGTGTATTATTCTTAAAATTGCTTGTTTCAGTCTTTTACATATATTATAGGATAGATTTAGTTTGATAGTTTCAGCATTTATAAGCATTGAAAGGGACAGACATATTGGTTTTTATAAACAAGAATGACTGCGTCCTTTGCACCTACGTTCTTGTTATTGAATTGAAGCTTAATAATAACTAAAAACTGTTCTGGGACCCAAAAGCTAGAAAGAGAACTAAATCGGTTCAATGGTTAGGGAGATATGTACGAACCAACAAAAAATTTAGAATTTAGGTTAGGTGAATAAACAGGGATACGGGATAGGAAACGTAGGAAAATAATATTTCAAGCCTAGGCCTAAAAAAACAGTTTCGGGATGGCGCAGTAGTTCGTTATAAACAATAATGAAATAGCTGTGTGTGTGTGTGTGTGTGTGTGTGTAGATAAAGTATACAATAAAATTCAGGTAGCTAGTCTATATATTAATGGCTTTTGTTAAAATCTCGATATGATGTTTTTTTGTCTCTTACATTTTTATTAAAGAGTAAAAATTTTATTTATAAATATTATTTTATCATTTCTTATTAAAATTCGAAATAAATAAATAAATTTAGTACAATAAGTAAATAAGTACTTGGGTAACCTTCTATCAATAACATTAGTTATTTCATTTAATTCCGTATAAAGTTTTGAAATTTAAAATACAACATTTCATTTATAAACTACCAAATAAATAAATTCATAGCAACCTAATTTTCAAAAATAATCACTCTATTTTTGTTTTGTTTTTTTATATATGGCATTTTTTAATGTAAACTCTGGGCAGATTTGATATTTAAGTTGAAGTGATCAAACACCTTTTCTTATCAATTCCTATTTTTATTAAGAAGCAGACAAGATAAACTTTTTTCATTGCCGCGTTTTATTATATTCTCATCCGCCAATTGGTGATTGGTTGATACAAAACAGGCCGATTCTTATTGGTTTAGAGCGATAGCTACTTGGGAGCGTCCGCCAGTTTGTACAAAAATAAACATTTGATTTGATTAAAATTGCTGATAAATTAACCCTATCTATGTTTAAAGTTATGTCCTTGGACGTTTCCTTTTTTAACTAACGGACAATGAACTAGCAAATCTACTCTACTCTAGGCGATTCTTAGGAATCGGGTTTTTTTTATTATTGAATTAAACGTTACATAAAGCTAAGTGTACGTTTAATTATTCATTTTTCACATGAAGATGTAAAAGTTAATAAATTACAGCATGTTTAAGGACAAACATACATTTTAGGACTTGATGATAGAGATGCTTCACTTGCAACTTTTGTTTAACATCCAATCAACTAAACTACAAGACTGAAGAGGGTGTAATGTCCACAGAAATATATTTCAATAAATAACTAAGAAGTATCAAAGACTTTTTCACTCAGTGAATTTATCATGTCAAAAAATCAATATTCCAAAATCAAGAGAAAAAGAATAATCACATCTAAAAAGCCAAAAAAAACATTATGTTTAAACAGATAATTCTTATTGAATTACTAAACTTTATAAATTGAAGTAACTGCTATATAAGTTTGAAAACTATAAGACATTTCTAGTGAGTTCAAATAGGCATCAGAGCTATATACGGATGGACTAACGAACAAACCTAAAATCTAGGAATAGTGTGATTTGGTCTAATGTTAAAGGAATTATGGTTATAAATAATGTTATTCTGTCTAATGTGACCAGAGGTATCGATTCGCATAAAGTTAGTTAAAAGTTTTTTATTTGAATCTGATTGGACTGGTTTATTCTGCATTACAACAAAAATAATTTTACATACTTTAGCAAGTTTTGATTATTAAGAATATCTAGGCTGTTATTAGTGATAGATGTATCAAATTTTAATAAAGTTAGTGCAACCAGGTTAAGATAGCCCGCGTAAATCTTGAAGCTGTTTTGGTACCTTTAAAATGACTTTAAACTGGCTTACAATTGGTCAATTGAAATGTGTATTAGCCTTTCATTGGTTATTTGTATTATGTGACATATTTTTTTATAGGTATTAAAACACTGGTTAAGAATGTAAAAAAGTTTTCTCCAATTATTAATCACAAAAATTACAAATAAATTTTGCTTCATCAAATAAACTTTTATAACTTAGAAACAAAACTTTTTTTTTGAGATCAAGTTCCTTTTAATGTTCCATGATTTATGATTATACTAGAAATTTGAAACAATTAACAAATTGACAAGGAAAATAATATTACAAGTAGCAAGACACTGGATTTTCATAAATAATTAAAGTAGCAGAACACCCAAACAGATCAGGGATCTAAGTGGATGAGACAATAGCCGATAAATTATACATCCCCAATGATGACAAACAAAATTAAATTTCTGCAGACTAAAATGAAATGTTTGAACACTCAACTTAATTAACTAACCCATCAAAATTCACTAAAGATCTCAAAGTTGTTAAGCCAACGAATAAGAAAACGTTATTATAAAACTTTAGTATAATAAGCAGCTCATTGTCCCCTCTATCTCTGCAAACAGATGGACCTAGAACAAGTACTTATTCTTGATGGAAATGATTAGAATTAATATCAGACGCCTATCTCATATAGCAGCCGAGAAAAAATATCTTAAATTGGCAAAGAAATCGCAACGCATTATGGACAGACGGAAAGATGTACTGTTAAACTTACATTTGTGGTTATAGAGTAACTCAACTCCCCAATAAAACGCAAACTTATAAAAGCGTTTTACGTCATATTGGTCTACCATTGGTAATTTAAAATGTATACTGGCCTGTATTATCTAGTCTATTGATAGGCCTATCATCATGACATCATTTTTTATAGGCAATTTAAAGAGCTTCAAACTTTTTTAACCTACTATAGAAACTAGAGAGGATTATATTATTTTTTTCCCAAACTAAATATGTCTTCACAAAACGAATAAGATCCAAAGTTTTTCTTTCCCACTCCTGTCTTTTCTTTTTATGGGAAATATAGATTTTTAGACGCATAAAAGATTACAACTTTTTAATGTTTTATTATTGACAGATATAGACAAGTATTTAGAAAAAAATTAGAAACTTTTAAATATCTGTTTGTCTGTTCTAGGTCCGTTGGCCTTTTGAGTTAGAGATATTTAGATATTTGTTTAGGTGGGCACCGTAGCTCTGTGGTATCAAGAAAAGAAAATAATCATTTATAAAAGGATATAACTTTTTTCTTATAAAAATTAAGCAATAAAATCATAAAAGAAAATGGGAGCTATTTTCGTATAGCTTTAAAACATTTTGACTTTTGATTAATTGATTTTAGTATTGGAGCATAAAATTAGATATATAAAAAACAATAATATAAAAAATAAATAACATGATAACCACAGCTTAGACAATGAATAACCATAACTGCAGTCAGACGAAAATTACAAAATATAATTATTATGATGTATTTGTTTTCATCGCATCGTATTATAGGCAGCTTTCCATGGATAGTAAAATGAACAATGATAAGGTTAATTCCTTGCCCGAGGGAACAAGATAATTGGTATTGAATTTTATGATTTTTATTAGTAGCGAAGTTTTTGGCTCAAGTTCAAGACAGACGACTTAAATTTTCAAGGAATTAATAAGTTTCATTAAGATTCGTAGATTACTTTGGGTGCTAGATCGATTCCTAGTTTTTTTAAGTTTTCCAATTCAAGAACTATAACTGAAATAAATTCAGGGATTAAATAAGTTCACATTTTAACTATACCCACAAAGTTTCATTAAGATTGGCTTTTTCGTTAAGATGTTAGATCGATTCCTAGATTTTCACATTATAAATTAAAAGGTTTCGTGATTTATTTTAGTTAAATATTTTTATAACTCTGCTCAGTAGTTCGTTTTTTTCCGGATGTCTTTCTAACATTTTCTATTTTATTATTCGTAAAAGAAAACTGTATTTGAATTTTTTTCTGGGAGCAATTTCGTTTTGTAGGGTTTAAGTTACCCCCCAAATTATTATCAACATTCCATGGACCTTTTTGTACTAAGCTTTAATGTTAAGGAGAACCAAATCGGTTCAATAGTATGTGAGATTAAAAAAACCTTACTACTTTATTTAAAAGGATAGGAAGAAACTTTAACCAGATAATAAGAAAAGGAAATAAGATGATATAGGGAATTATAATGCTAATGGTCCACTTTTCTCTTAATATGTGCTAACACGAGATATTTATTACAACAAGAGGTAAGGTTCATTAGGTGCTGAACTAAAACATTCTTAGTGCACTAACAAAAATCCTAGGCAAAATTAACAAGATGTATCACTCTGTTTGATGTTAGTTATGAAAAGAAAATTGAGGCAATTTTACTTCAGAGGGTAGTGGTACCCTAAAGCAAAATATGTATAAACCTTCCCAGTTCCTATGAGAAGCTACACTATAAATGAGAACCATATTGGTTAAGCTGTTAGCGAGATACTTCGATACGGACATACAGGTTTACGCGATAGAGATCCTGTTAATTTATTACGAGGATAGTTATAAACTAGAAAAATAAGAAAAATATACATTAATGAAAAAATTTTAAAGGAAAAAAATATCTCTATAATTACTGATAAATCCAGCTTGTTGAATAATGATTATCTTAACACGATAATTTCGGCAGGTCACTTATTACAAGATAAAAATGGTCTCTGTTTGGGGGAATCTTAATTTTCATCACTGATTCCAAGCAGGGAATTTAAGGGATAAGATAATGGACGATAAATTGGTGTTCATCCTCAATAAAGAAAAATAATTATACCTTCTGTGGACTATTGGTTTAACAATTTTGAACCAACCAATCAAAATTTAAAAGCATCCACAATTTTTAAGCTAACAAATATGATGGCTTGGATATAAAATTTTGGATACAGGTATAATTTACAGTCCAATGCCACCTCCCTCCCTGGATTCAAATATATTTGTTGCATTCATTATGTTTCTTAATGTTGGGAAACTACTGTTTTAAGAAGTTACACATTCAGAAAAAGGCAGAATATGTACAGATCATTGTAATGGCAGATTTGAAAATTTAAAGGAAAAATTATAAATACTATAAAATTTTAGCAATGATGAAAACTATTTAAAACAGTAAACAAAAAAGTTTCTAAGATTATTCTAGTGTAGTAACGTATTGAATTATATAGAATTATATAAAGCGTAGCTGCTTTACTAAAAAAAAATGAAGATATTTAAATTTTTTCTTTTTTTGTGCTAATTTTCTCATAAAGCTTCCCTATAAAAAGAATTTGATCGATCCAGTTCAATTTGAGATCTTTAATAACAAAAAATACATTTAAGGATAATAAATATCTAATAATACTTTTTCTTGTAGTAAAGATTAATTTCTCTATTAACCTATATTAACTGTACTTAATATTATTACTATATTATAACAACATTACTTAGTTAATCCTTTTGTATATCAAAGATAAATGATCAATTAATGTTCTAGACAAAATATAAAAGTAACTGTAGATTGAAACGCACATTTTTTTTACTAATTTTTCATGAAGTGCAATTTTCTTACAAAGGGGGAGGTAGATTGTGATAAAATTCCGTAAATTTTAGAGTTCTACTCCTATTTTAAAGTCTTAAAACTCACACTTTTTCGGAATTTTAGCACAACCTACCTCCCTCTTAATAGATTATCAGTGGGTGTTGGGTTGTAGTCAAATGCTCTTATTAAGTCAAAGTGTGCTTAATTATAACCAAAATTATTTATAAGAAATTCTCCTTAATTAGTCAAAATTGCAGTTTGACTTAATAAGAGCATTTGACTACAACCCAACACCCAACCTAACAGAATTACTCAAAGAAACACCTTTGTATTTGAATTTTAATCTCTTAAGTAGACTGAGGGTTAAGTAAAGAAATTTTTACCACTGGCAGTGTGTTTACAAGCTAAATATAAAAGTAGTAATTATTATCAAGTTTTGAAATCCTATTCCGGGGGTTGAGGACGTTACCCCTGAAGCTTTTCCTCCTGCTTTTAATTGTGTGAAATTACATTTACAAAAGTTTCTGACTTTTCAAATGTCACAAATATGACTGCTTCCAAACTTTTAACACATTAATTTTAATCCATAATAGGGGTGATTTTGTTTATCAAATTATCCTATCCTCTAAGTTTGTTACTTTACTTAGCTAAAAATAAATAAATATATAAATCCTCGTAATAGTTATTAGATAGCTTACCTGTCAAGTTTAATAATTTTTGTAGTCCTTTGAGTATGTTTTAGACATAAATAATGTAGGAGTAAAATAGAATTCGAAAATATGTATTTCTTTCTTTATTGGCTTATAATTTCTTAATAAATACCACAATTTGTCATTCAAAATAATGAAAAGAAGTTTTTTTTAGAGGTTTATGTTATACCTATTCTATTCTATTCATTGGAAACATTGAGAAGTTTTTTTTTCCTATGCTGTAACCCTGTTACTCTACCTATATATGATTGATTATCATAGTTTAGTGAGATGGTAGTATCTTATTATCGGTAGATTATTATAATGTATTGTGCTCAGTCTCAACAATATTTACACCTAAACACCCCAGGGATCTAAAGGGATAAGACAATTGCCGATAATTTCAGTTATATTATAAAACAAAATTACCCTTTCTGAAGAGTTCAATTTGTAGTTAAAATGTTTAGACACTCAACTAACTTAAATAATCATTTCAAATTTATTAAAAGTCACTAAACTTGTTAAGCCATCGAATAAGAAATTATATTTCAAATATTGGGGACTATTGTTATAAACAGTCCAATGTCCCCTCCCTACCTGCACCCACACCCAAACACTCCCTCAAATTACTTCAACATATAGCTTGAGATGTTTCTATAAAACGGACAAACAAACATTCTTATAAAATAGAGTGATATTAAAGGAAAAAGATAATTGTTTTAATTTATTTTTAAAATTATATGTAAATTGTCGCAAAATGTCACATACACATTCTAAATAATACCTAACCGTTTGAGGAATCATCACATCAAGTCTGAATTCAATATGACAATTCTATCATTCCTAAATTAACTATCAGAAGTTAACTAAATCTTATTCTTTACCTAAATTGCTTTAATTGGAAAAAAATTATGTAAAATACTTACAGTCCCTCCTTACTTAAATATAAATTTTGAACTCGGGCTAAATAAAACTTAATTACAACCCCACAAAAATTAATAATCTTGGACGTCCTTGCTTACACATGCCATACTTTTAGAATTATATTGGCACATCCCTCTGAAAATCTAAATAGATAATAGAAGGTGATATAGAACAATGCTTAGGCGATATCCGCTTTTCTTACCTCACACCACTTTTTTGGGGGCAAAATAGGCTTGTGCAAATGAAGATCAATGTAAAAATACAAAAGCAGGACTTCACATATTATTTATTGTGGCCTTAAACGTAAGTTATGCTGATAACCAAATATTTATACACACGTTCTTTCAATTGTTGGTATAAAATTTGACTTTCTTTAAATCCAAACTTGTCCGCCAATAATATTAATGTATAGAAGTGTATTTTTTTACCATTAACAAATGATGAATTAACAACACCTATCGTCAATAAACCATTTCATTGCAAGTCCTTTATTTTTGTTTCATCTTTGTTAATTTCTTTTAATTTTTAGACATATTTCTTTAATTTAGTTGTTCTTTTTTAAAATTCATTTTAAATTTCATTTGGCTTTTTTCCCCATATCCTAAAGTTTGCACCATAAAGCTACGCTACTATTTATCATAATCGTCCTCGTTTTCACAGAAAATGAAATGATTTTTGTGTTAAGCCTAGCCAACCCTTTGTTTCATCCATCTAAAGACTGATAATAGATTATGAGTAAGGGTAAATTCATATTCTATCTATCCATCTATCTGTCTATATATCCATCTATCTAAAGACTGATAATAGATTATGAGTAAGGGTAAATAGGTTAACACAAAAAATATAAACAATTTATATTCTACCTATCTATCCATCTGATCTGTCTGTCTATCTATGTATCTATCTAAAGACTGATAATAGATTATGAGTTAGCGTAAACAGGTTAACACAAAAATATAAATAATTTGTATTCCATCTATCCATCTGTCTGTCTGTCTGTTGTCTTTCTATCAATCTGTATGGTTATCTCTCTGTCTGTATATCTATCCATCTGTCTGTATATTTTTCCATCTGTCTGTCTATCTATCCATCTAAAGACTGATAATAGATTATGAGTTATGGTAAACAGGTTAACACAAAAATATAAACAATTAGTATTATATCTATCTATCCATCTGATCTGTCTGTCTATCTTACCATCTGTCTGTCTATCTATCTATCTAACAGTCTATTTATCCATCTATATAAAGTCTTGATAGTAGATTATGATTTAGGGTAAACAAAAAAGGTTTTCACAAAAATATAAACTATTTTTATGTTTCTATCAATATAACTTTATAATATATGTAAGATGAGTAAGGGTTTAAATTGTTATCAATCTATCCATTTAAAAAGTCTTGATTATTATTTAAAGGGGCTGCTATTCAGCCAATTAATTCCATTTGAAATGGCCGAAAATTAAATATTTTGTTGGAGTAAAGTTGGAGTAAACTTGTTTTTGGTGTAACTGAAAGGAAAGTGGGTAAGAAGGGGTAGAAAGAAGGTAGAGGGGTTGAAAGGAAATTTTTACTTAGAATTGTTTGTCAGAATCACATTCCCTTTTCCCTGATTATTTAGAAAAGCCGAAAGATTTATTATTTCATCTGTTTATCTGCACATATTTATATTTCTAACTATGCAAAGACTTGATAAAAACAGGCATACTAAAACACATCCTCTATAAAATCTGTAAAAGGGGTAATGCTCATGTTGTACGATATTGCATTGAGGTGCGTGCACAATACAGGATTGGATATAGGGGTGGAGGGTGCTCCTAATTTTAAAAAAAATATTAATTGAGAATGGGCATAATATATTTTAAGTGTACATATGTAAAAAGTTATTTAGGTGCGTTGAAGGAAAAAAGTGGTGATTAGGGTTGGCACCCACTTACTCCACTCTCTAGTACGCCATTGGTTGCACTAGTGGTCAAGATGACAAGAGCATGTTCTTTTCTTTTGATTATTTATCATAAACTCTCTGCAGATAAACTTTAATATATCTACAGGGTGATTCTAATGCTCATTTGTGCAGAATGTAATTCTACATATAACATTTCTTTACTTTCAACTTAAAGGTTTATGTAGGTTTAATTTAAGTATAAAGTATGACTTTGGTTGGTAAGATATTCTTTCTTTAACACTGAGAGGTATAAAACAGCACAAGAACCATACAAAGCTTCCATGAAAAGGAGAACTTAATTCGTAAAATGATTAGCGAGATCTTTAAGCATAAACAACCATATCTTGCCTATTTCATTTGGCATTTGAAAGATTTCTCATTGATGTCACAATTAAACCTTTACCCTGTTTTGTTACACTTTCAACTGAACAACAGTATCAAAAGCTTTCACTAAGTCGAAAATACATTTTATGAGCATGTTGTAGAAATACTGTAGCAGTATAACCATTTACTTTGCAGTCATAAGAAACTTGAAATGAAAAGAAGTAACAGAAAACATTAAGATTTGGGTATGGAATGTATAGCAACTTTAAAAGGTTTTACATGTTTACTGTTTTACTTAGATATTGAACTTTATAATGATGCTTTTATTAACAAGACCGTAAACAGTCGTAGATGCACAGATGTACACGTATTCACAGTAATTTATGATTTAGTAAAAATAAAATAAATTACCATATACGTTAACTTTATTAATTTTAGAGTAAAAGGGACTAAATGAAATGTACTTATCATTAAAAAATATGTTACATTTTTTAACTTGTTATATGAATAAATCCTTAATAGAAAATAAATCATATTAAGAATATGGTTAAACTATCTAGTGAATCTCTACTTTGTTTGCAGAAGTTTGCAGATTTAGTGTTTAGTTTATTCTATGGTCTGTTGCAAATATATTTGCATCATTGCAAAAATGTACAACCAGCTCCACGTATAGTGAAGCGCACATTGGTATTCAAGGCTTTGCTTTAAAGCAGTCATTATGTAGTTATCATGTATTAAACATCATGCAATAAGTTAAGAAAATAAAGGTATAATATTGAGTTATCTTTTGTATATAGTAAAATGTATTTTGTTATTTTGGTTATACAAAGTGTTTAAGAGAACAAAAATGTTACAATGGAGGCACTAAGAGAACAACGACAGGGTATTGTATTTTTTAATTAAATATATTTTGCTTTAACATCTATTTAAAGGTGGGGTATTCCACTAGCGTCATTTATAATTATTCAAGTTGGGATTTTCACTAGCGTCGTTTATACATATTTATACAGATTTGTATACAAATAGTATAATAAATACACTCATATCGAATAATTAACATATTTATGTGTATATAATTATATTTTAATTACTTTTACTAATAAGGTTGGTTACCTCTTTCTTAGGTACTCAAATATTATAAAAGTAATCAGGTTAGAAAGCTTTAATAACATTACTTTTGAAATTTTAAGTGAGTTCTTTCTACACTCACTTAAAATTTGTCAAGGTCAATAGTATTCTAAATTTATTTGAAATTTTGTTTTTGATAGGGGGAGGTACCCTATATATCTATAAAATAAGCGTCCAATAAATTATACAGCGTAGTTATCAATTATTTTATCATTAACCTATATTTCTTATAATTACATTTGAAACCTTAAGTGAGTTCTTTCTACACTCACTTAAAGTTTGTCAAGGTATCTAAATTAAAGATACATAGTATCATACAATAAACTTAAGAAGGTAGCATTGAAGTAATTACATTGGAGGTTTTTAACGAAGCTCTTACTATGCTCGTTAAAGGTTGTCAAAGTAATCAAATTAAGGTATACAGTTTTAATGCTAATTGAAGGTTGGACAAAAACTAAATTTAAAATATACAGTATTTGTAATTTCTTTTACGTTTTTTGTCAAAGCTGTAGAAAAGATTAAATTAAAGTATAAAAATTTATCGTATCTAACTTTATCAAATCTATAATTATAAGTTTGTGTTGGTTAAATATTATTCTCATTAAAGGTTGAAATAGTGAATAAATTTAAGGTTAAAAACTTTATACCTAATATCTATAAATCTTGGTGTCCAAAATAATTGGTATTGGTAACTAAACAATCAATAAGCTTTTTAACAGTAATAAATCTTTTCATAAACAAATATGTCTCAATCAGACAACGTTCAAACTTTTTATAATTACTTTTGAAATTTTTGACGAAGCTTTTAATACGCTCCTTGAAAGTTAACAAAGTAATTAAATTGGTGTATCTAAATTTATTGCGCTAAGTTAATTAGAATAAAATATTATTTCATATTTCATATTAAAAATTGTGTTTATCTACATAAAATATGTCCAAGTCTGATGATGAGACGTCTATTGGAATGCCTCGTTTATTTAACCATACATGGGGGCGTTTTACTAACCAAAAACGTTATAAGGGTCAAAATCAACAAAATTCGTATTCTTATAGTAATAATCAACAGATAACAACTTTGCAACAAAACATGGCCAAAATGTATACAAAGATGCAAACTATGCAAAGGACACTACATAATCTAAGTGTTCAAGGTTCAGATACACAAAGTCTTAGGGCACCAGGTCCTAGCGCACAAAACTTTTTAAATTCTAAAAACGATGGAAATTATAGGTTTATGTCAAATGATGTTCAGATTAATACTAGAGGGATGTCTAGGATTCATCAAACAGAATATGTCAATAAAAATGATTCAGATTGTTTTTTAGAAAAAGTCAAAACATCCGAAATATACAAATGAAAACAACTAAATCATGTCAGAGTAACAAATCTGATGTTTTAAAGATTGTAAATAATAAAACCCAAAACATTTATGTAAGAAAACCAAACATTTTAGATTGTAAAAATTGCGTTTTTTCCCGTGTTTCAAAAAGTGTTAATAAACCACAAAGTACTTATGTAAGTAGTCATAACATTATGGATTTCACAGAAAGCAAAATTACTTCTGACAATAAGTCTATTGGTGACAATTACATATCAAGTAATATTTCATGTCCTCCCATTCTTTCTAATAATGATAATATAAGTCAGCGTAATAAGGTCAATCAGATACAAAGTAATTTTGTAAGTATGCAAACTCCCATTCCTTCTAATAATGAGAATATAAATAATCATAATAAGGTTAATCAGATACAAAGTAATTTTGTAAGTATGCAAACTCCCATTCTTTCTAATAATGAGAATATAAATAATCATAATAAGGTTAATCATATACAAAGTAATTTTGTAAGTATGCAAACTCCCATTCCTTCTAATAATGAGAATATAAATAATCATAATAAGGTTAATCAGGTGCAAAATAATTTTGTAAGTATGCAAACTCCCATTCCTTCTAATATCGTTGAAATACTAAAATTAGATACAAGACTATCTCTTTTAGTTTTAAATGTTAAATATTTAGTACAGTTTTTTTCACCCTTGCTGCTCAAAACACTAATGCTCGTATATTTTATAAACTATAATCCTAAATTACATCTCTGTGTCCTTGGTTTACTTGTTTATTTACTTTGTGTTAATATACTAGTAAAAAGATTACACCCTAAAAGATTAAAATACTTAATAGCAAACAAATGTAAAAAGTCTTATCTCGGTAAGCCATTCAAATCATCAAAGGTTAAATTTAAATTTTCTAACATAGGTAGATTTTACAAAAATCTGAAATGTAAAGTCCTGTTAAGCACATTGATTAGATATGAGTGGATTATTTGTAAAAACATATTATCAATTGCTTATTAGCTTATCTATTACCTAACTATAGTTTAAAGGGAACAAATACACTAGAAATCGTATAAATATTACCAAGTATCCATTATAATGTTAAATTGGCAAGAACTACAAAAAAAGCCATATAAAACTACAGCTCTCTATTAAAGATAACTCTATTTTTGTGTTTAATTTTCATTGTTGTTGTTGTAACTCAGATCAAGGCCCGCACTGGCGGGCTGTCAAGGCTGAGTAGGTTGAAAACACACCCAGATATAGCCAGGCTAACAACCAACCAAGCCTAAAAAACAAACTTGCAAATTGCCTTCTGCCTTTTAAATCCAATGCGCGACTATCTGCCATACAAAACATAAAAAAATTGTGTATTGAATGTTAGGATATCTAATCTAATTTGATTACAGTTTTAATTCAAAACCTGCTTAGTAATTCAAAGAAATTCAAAATTAATATAATTATGAAGTAAATTTTAGAGTAACATTTAAAATATTAACTTTAATCTTTTCTAATAATTCTGTTTGCAAAATAAAAACACTTTTTCCTACCAGACACATTAATTTTGAAGGTACGCCTGCATGACAAACTTGCGATATTGAAAAGAGAGCATTTAAAATTGCAAAACTTTTATATAGCTTAAACTTATCTAGTAAATTTTATGTAACATAACTAAGGATTACTAATATCATAAGATATCTTCTGTTTGCATATTGATATTTTATTGATATATACTTTTTACTTTTTACTTTTGTTAAAATATATATATTTAATCTTTTAGTAATTAAGTAGTTATCACTATTACCACAAGTTATACTTTAGTTGTTCTTTGCTTAAATGCTTAAACATCTATACTTAACAAGTTTTGCACTCGGCGCGGACACAGTCATTGCCCTATAGCAACCTTTCAATTCCGCAAAATTAGAAAAGATAAGAAAATTTCACATAAATTAGATTACAGGCATATTTGCATATAAACATGTACACATATGAACATTTTATTATAGAGTATATAAACAACTAGTTATAGAGTATAACTTAAATGCTATCATTATTATCGCCATAAAAAATATGGTCATCATAATCATATGAATTTTGTTAAATTGCTAATATTCAACTACTGAAGCTAAGCAGAATTGATTGTGCATCCTACCATAACAGAGAAGATTATTAGTCATAAAGTACAATGCAAATTTATAAACTTCAACAAAAAGCCAGAAGTTATGATAAGTTATTCTTATTTAAAAAGTTTAAAACTATAAATAAAAAGAAAGACAAAAAAAATTAGGTGTTTAAAAGAAAACAAACAAAAAGCTACCTTAGTCTATTGCTTTAAAAAACACACGAAATATGCCCTTAGTACAGGTATACAAGTGTACATATATTTTTCACAGGCGGGCGTATCCCTTAGTCCCGGACTTCTTAGTATAAAAAAAAAAGAAGAAAAACGGCCGTCACTTATTAGTTAAAGTCAAAAAAGTGTGAAAATATATTTAAAATGGATATTTGTAATAATCGTTTCACTTTTTAAAATTAAAATAACTTACTGTAATACAAGCCAAAGTTAAAAGTTAACTTGAAAATAGTTGTAATCCAAAACATAATAGAGATAACATTGGTAGAGCTACTAAATATACAAACATCCCAATAATAAATGTCTCCGTTCATTCTAACTGTAGAGGTATTAGTTTAAAAAGGTTATCAATGCCGTGTAAACATAAAGAAACCTTTTTTTCTCTCAGACAATAAAGTTACTAGTTGTATTAGTAACTTCTTAAATAAATCACCTATTATTTCTGACAATAGCGTCTAGTGTACCTGTTAAAAACCGTTTATTCACAATGATTCTGATAGATAAGAGATTAAATTTTATAATGTTCAGAAAAGTATGGATGATCAATCTAATGCTAAGTCCTCTATCATTTCTATAAGTAGCATATTACAAAGATAATTTCATACCATACGTAATAAATGTAACATTTTTAGCGTAATAACTTCTAATTTCTGTTTCCTATTTACGCTAATAAAGATAATTTCTATTTCATATTTAGTATACACAAATACCACACAGCATGATAATCAACCAACCATACAGAAATATTATCAATATCAAAATTTGTTTTTATATTAAAACATAACAAACTAATTGGTTTCGAAATATTATTAAAGGATCTTTTATTCTAATATCAATTAGTTTAATTGGTTTCTGTATTCAAAATATTATTAATGGATATATAATCTTAAAACAAAACAAATAAACTGGCTTCAAAATGTAATTGATTGTAATTCCAAATGGTTTTTAAAGTTTCTAATTATTAAAATAGTTTTAAAATTTGTCTTTTTATCTTTCTAATTCCAAGATTAAAATAGATTCAAAGGTTGATCAAGTTTTTACAATAAGTTTACAAACAGCAACCCGCGCATTTATTCTTTTCAAGATTTCCCAAATTTTACATAAAATAGCACCTTTACGCACAATAACGACCTTTTTTAAAATAAAAGTATAAATGAAAATGCATATTAATGTATATTAATAATATTTTTAAACTAAGAAGTCCAAAAAATGCAAAATTTTAGCCCCCTTATTTTCCGTTTTTTTTATGTATGCACTATGCTAAATAGACCGCCCGAAAATCAAGGTTCACAAAAAGTTAATTGTTTTATTTCTATTTCACAACAAATTCGACACCTGAATAAACTTTAAATATAAAGAGCTATTTTTCTAGCAAAATTATGTAAATAATGAAATGATATGCCATCTTTCTAGACATAAGGTCAATGTAAAAGTTTAATTGTATAGTATAAACTTGCTAACATTCTATCAAGCGTTTAAATAAACCTTGTTTTTGCATCATTTAAAGATTGCCGTCTATTTAGAATTTAAAAAGGTTACCATTCTCAATTATAGCTTATGTTGAAGGTATAAAGTAGTATGCTATTTTTTGTACTCTACATGAGCAAATATCTTAAACTATCTTTACTCATGTGTAGCGCATTCCTTCTACATTAAAAGGTTTTTTCTAACAGAGCACATTTTAATCAATAACGTAGCTGCGCTACCTTTTTTAGTCTTCAAAGAAAGATATATTAAACCAAATTATAGGGTAATTCTTCTCCTGTAATAGAAGGTTACAACATAATAATAAAAAAAGTAAAGTTTTTTTACTCCTTTAGCACAACATATTATAGTCATAGAATAGCTACGCTAATATAAAATAGGTTTTATATCTGCAAATTATGTGGTTACATATATCCAACCATCTTGGAATCTAATGTTAATTTTTTTATTCAAATCTCCTTAAAACAGTGTTTTAATTACTAATCTACTTAAAAACCGATACCATATTGAAGCTTTCAAGTTTTTATGTTTTTTAATTATCAATCTAAATTACTAAACCAACAAAAATATCTTATTGTTTTTTTTGAGTATGGGTTCAAATATGTTTTATCTTTCTTGCAGATATTTGGTAATATTTGCTAATTTCCTTGCTTATTATATTATACTAGCGGCTGCGCCCCTAGCATCTAGTGGTTTCTGTCTTCAAATGGATAAGGGAGTGTCAGAAAAATAGCCTAAAACCATCCCAAGTCTGAAATCTAAGAATAAAATAGCCTAAAACCATCCCGGGTTCTATAAGAAGATTCCATATAAAGGAGGATCTTATTGGTTCAGTGGTTAGAGAGATACTTCGCTACAGACAAAAAAAGCTTTCTACTTTATATAATAGGATTATAAAACAATGGTGATTGCGCCTCTAGCATGTACACAAAACCAAAGGTTGTGCTGATTTTCTTGCCCTTTTGCGGGGGAAGATTTCTCCAGTATAATATAAAGGTCCATAAAAACCATATTTGTACTCAATTTTATCATACTTAATTAAGGTTCACTTCACCCTATTTACGAGGTATAAAGTAATTGCCTTTTTGAGGAGGGGGAGAAATTTCTCCACATCAATTAGTGTATCAATAATCAAAAATAGTGTATCTTTTAATGCAAATAATCGAAATTATATTTGAAGTACGAGGTTTCGTGATTATAACATACATATCTATACATATTAACTCAAATATATTGTATAGGTTTCTTATAGTATACCATTATTGATCATTTTGTTTAATAGCTAACATAATAATGGTCAAAGTATTACTTACAGGATCAACACAACACAAGTCATTAGTTCTGTGTAACTTTGCTTTTGAAATCTATTCTAACAATACTTTCCGAAAATAACACTGAACATTTTAAATAATGTACAACTATATATATTTCCTTATGTATAACAATCATTATGTGAATTAATGTAAACTACGACACACTGATGTTCTATTTTAATGGAAGGATATTAAAAGGTTCGATTCCCTTACTGTTGAACCAAACAAACGTTTGTAAGTATATTACATTATTGTTCTCTTTCATAGAACAATGATAGTATATGATTATATAGTAATGGTATAGCTTCCTTACTGTAGGCTAAACTAAATAATTGTTGTTCTCTTTCATAGAACAATGATAGTATATGATAATATAGTAAAGGTATAGCCTTCTTACTATAGGCTAATCTAAGTTATTGTAAAAGGTTTAGCTTACCTACTGTTAGGCTAAACTAAAAATTAATGTATAATACATTGTTGTTCTCTTTCATAGAACAATGATAGTATATGATAATATAGTAAAGGTATAGCCTTCTTACTATAGGCTAATCTAAGTTATTGTAAAAGGTTTAGCTTACCTACTGTTAGGCTAAACTAAAAATTAATGTATAATACATTGTTGTTCTCTTTCATAGAACAATGATAGTATATGATAATATAGTAAAGGTATAGCCTTCTTACTATAGGCTAATCTAAGTTATTGTAAAAGGTTTAGCTTACCTACTGTTAGGCTAAACTAAAAATTAATGTATAATACATTGTTGTTCTCTTTCATAGAACAATGATAGTATATGATAATATAGTAAAGGTATAGCTTTCTTACTATAGACTAATCTAAGTTATTGTTGTTCTTATTCAAAGATAGAACGATAATGATATAGTAAAAGGTTTAGCTTACCTACTGTTAGGCTAAACTAAAAAATTAATGTATAATACATTATTGTTCTCTTTCATAGAACAATGATAGTATATGATTTTATAGTAATGGTATAGCTTTCTTACTGTAGGCTAAACTAAATAATTGTTGTTCTCTTTCATAGAACGATGATAGTATATGATAATATAATAAAAGTATAGCCTTCTTACTATAGGCTAATCTAAGTTATTGTAAAAGGTTTAGCTTACCTACTGTTAGGCTAAACTAAAAATTAATGTATAATACATTGTTGTTCTCTTTCATAGAACAATGATAGTATATGATAATATAGTAAAGGTATAGCTTTCTTACTATAGGCTAATCAAAGTTATTGTTGTTCTCATTCAAAGGACAATAATGATAGTTTAACATTGTACACTAGGTATAGCTTTCTTACTATAGGCTAGCTTAAATTATTGTTGTTCTCATTCAAAGGACAATAATGATAGTTTAACATTGTACAGGTATAGCCTTTTTACTATAGGCAAACCTAAAAATATATAGTTCTCTTTCATAGAACGATGATAGTATATGATAATATAGTAAAGGTATAGCTTTCTTACTATAGGCTAATCTAAGTTATCGTTGTTCTTATTCAAAATAGAACGATAATGATATAGTAAAAGGTTTAGCTTACCTACTGTTAGGCTAAACTAAAAATTAATGTATAATACATTGTTGTTCTCTTTCATGGAACAAAGATAGTATATGATTATATATTAATGGTATAGCTTCCTTACTGTAGGCTAACATAAATAATTGTTGTTCTCTTTCATAGAACGACGATAGTATATGATATTATAGTAAAGGTATAGCTTTCTTACTATAGGCTAATCTAAGTTATTGTTGTTCTCATTCAAAGGACAATAATGATAGTTTAACATTGTACACTAAGTATAGCTTTCTTACTATAGGCTAGCTTAAATTACTGTTGTTCTCATTCAAAGGACAATAATGATAGTTTAACATTGTACAGGTATAGCTTTCTTACTATAGGCTAACCTAAAAATATATAGTTCTCACCTTATTTGATATTTTTGTATGTAACTAATTTTCAATTAACAACAGTTTTTCAAAATCATTTTTCTTCCACTTTTTACTAGTAATTAGCAAAAGTATATTTTATTTTGTCTTCATTTTTAACAAGCCCTGTAAAATTTATGAATTGTTTTTATAAAGGCAAATTTAATTGTTTCTATAAAATTTACTTTGATTATATGTAAATTCTCATCAATTGATTAATTACTTGTAATTTAAAACATTTCTACTTATGTAATTTTAAATAATATTAATTGTAAATGTTAAATTTATTTTTTATGATGATTTATTGTTTGATATTAAAATGTGATTGTAAAAATAACATCTTATGCATAAACTACTTTTATAAAGATATTTTTCAGTATCCTTACACCTGACGAACTGCGGAACAATTGAAGCTAATCCAGCAGTTGAAAAAAAACATCCTCCTTATCCGAAATACAACATCATAGTAATCGCAGTATTACTCATCAAATAACATATTTATGTTCTAATATCTAAATTATTATTAATATGTTAAAAGCGATCCCTTGATTACCTAATCATCCCTGGAGGGGGTAGTATGTTGCAAATATATTTGCATCATTGCAAAAATGTACAACCAGCTCCACGTATAGTGAAGCGCACATTGGTATTCAAGGCTTTGCTTTAAAGCAGTCATTATGTAGTTATCATGTATTAAACATCATGCAATAAGTTAAGAAAATAAAGGTATAATATTGAGTTATCTTTTGTATATAGTAAAATGTATTTTGTTATTTTGGTTATACAAAGTGTTTAAGAGAACAAAAATGTTACAGGTCATATCTGCTTGGGGAGGTGTATCTCAAAAATAGCTGCTTATATTTGGTGTTCAGTTCATTCTATTGTCATATTTTCTTGTCTTTATCACAAAAAAAGCTGCCCAAATTTAGTGATTAGATTTAGTGTTCAGTTTATATTTTGGTAATATTTGCTTATTTAAAAAAAAGCTGTTCACTATTCATAATATTCGATGATTTATTTACTTTGGGCGGTTTTAAAGTATGTTGTCAATGCCTAATGTGCCATATTTGAGTATATCCCTTAGAGGCATCTAATCTGTATTGTTGCTTTATGTTCCAGAGGGGCCTTGCTTTCTTTCTTTCATATCAACATTTATCATTTTTCAAAATATCAGCACAGCTCAAAGCCTTAGGCCGTTTTAGAAACTCATTCAAACACACACACACACAAACAATGATGATATCCATAAAAGCGAAGCCTAGACACTACAGGAAAACAACCACATTTCTTTGACTTCCAAATAGTAATAAAATGGTTACATTCTTACCTATAACCAGTTAAACTAAACAAGTTATTCATAAATTTTTTTGTAAAGTTCGTTCTCTGGTAACTTGTAAATAGTTGCCCTAATAATGGATACAGTTCTTCAATCAAGAATATTGTCTTGTCTCTATATCCCTGGTAATTTGTAAATAGTTGACATAATAATGGATACAATTCTTCAATCAAGAATATTGTCTTGTCCCTATATCCCTGGTAACTTGTAAATAGTTGACATAATAATGGATACAGTTCTTCAATCAAGAATATTGTCCTGTCCCTATATCCCTGGTAACTTGTAAATAGTTGACATAATAATGGATACAGTTCTTCAATCAAGAATATTGTCCTGTTCCTATATCCCTGGTAACTTGTAAATAGTTGACATAATAATGGATAAAGTTATTCAATCAAGAATATTGTCTTGTCCCTATATCTCTGGTAACTTGTAAATAGTTGCCCTAATAATGGATACAGTTCTTCAATCAAGACTATTGCCCTGTCTCTATATCTCTGGTAACTTGTAAATAGTTGTCCTAATAATGGATACAGTTCTTCAATCAAGACTATTGTCCTGTCCCTATATCCCTGGTAACTTGTAAATAGTTGCCCTAATAATGGATAAAGTTCTTCAATCAAGAATATTGTCCTGTTCCTATACCCCTGGTAACTTGTAAATATTGGACATAATAATGGATACAATTCTTCATTCAAGATTATTGTCTTGTCCCTATATCCCTGGTAACTTGTAAATAGTTGACATAATAATGGATAAAGTTATTTAATCAAGATTATTGTCCTGTCCCTATATCCCTGGTAACTTGTAAATAGTTGACCTAATAATGGATACAATTCTTCATTCAAGAATATTGTCCTGTCCCTATATTCATGGTAACTTGTAAATTGTTGACCTAATAATGGATACAATTCTTCATTCAAGAATATTGTCCTGTCCCTATATTCATGGTAACTTGTAAATAGTTGAATTAATAATGGATACAGTTATTCAATCAAGAATATTGTCCTGTCCCTATATCCCTGGTAACTTGTAAATAGTTGACCTAATAATGGATAAAGTTATTCAATCAAGACAAACTAATAAACCAAGGTTAATCAAACTTAACAATCATTTTTCACAGCAATTCCTCTATTCATTACCGTTAGTATGTCCGTCAATTCTATATCAATCTTTTTTTGTGTATTTTATTCAGATTGTTCTTAGAAAAAGGAGAGGATTTACTGAAATTAGTCCCTACTAGAGGCCAATGCCGCACCCATAAATATTATTGGTTCTAAGTAAAAGACCTCGGAAATGCCAGGTAAGACTAATATAAAACTTGCAATGTTTTTAGACTATATTCTCACTCAATGACAAAGCCCATGGAATTTCTTTTGTACATGTAGTTATTATTATTATTATCCTAATATGACTTCTCATTCGTGCAATTTGTCATACTTGTTTAACAGTTAGTAAATACTAGAATATTTATTTATCGCTTGGTATTATAAACAGCTTTCAGCGGATATAAAAATGAACAATTATAGGATCAAAATCAGTTTTGTTAGCCCCGAGATTCCAAATGCACGGGCTAACAAAACTGGTTTTAACATTATGATTGTACATTTTTTCTATTCGTAGAAAACTGGTTAAAATACGATACGATACATGATTTTGAAGTTTGGCTGATAACCGGTTCTAATCCACCGGATATTAATCGGTTTCGAAGCTATACTGGAAATGATATTAATTGAAAGTAATAATGACTTCATTATGATTATTGAAAGTCATTACATGGTAGCAAAAAAAGTTTACTTTTGGTTGCAGATTAAACTCCATTACCTATATCCCAACATAACACCCCAGAATAGCCTAAAACCTGCTACTGTAATACAATATTTACACTAGCGGATACGCCCCTAGAGGCCACTGGGGACTCGTAAAATGTTTTTTTTCTATCTTTGTTTAGATCAGCTGTTTACCAAAAAAATGGCTTTAGGCCGCTAGATGGGGTTGGTTATATTTTTTATTGCTATTTATCTTGGGAGGTTGGTGGTACCCTTCCCCAAAATAGCTAGAAACCTCCTGGACCTATGAAAAGCTACACTGTACAGAACAACCATATCAGTTCAGCGGTTAGTGAGATCCTTTGGTACTATCAAACAAATGCACAGACATCCTCTTACTTTATCATAAGGATATGTGTAAATCAGACAAAAAAAGTATGCAGAAAAAAACAAATATAATTATATCTAAAGCCGTTTCCTCTTATATAATAGTATTGTATTTTGCTTTATATTCATTAAGGAAAAAGAAAAAAAGACTCCATAGATTATTTAAGATGAAAAAAAGGTAGTCAATTGTTGATAAAAAAAATTAGTTTTTGCCGAAAGCCTTGATTACATTTAATAAATGTAAGCGACGACAAAAATTTTAGCTTTCAGCTTTCATAAGTAGACGTATGAGTGTAGTTTATTTTGACTTTCTAGTGGCTGCGGCTTAGCTTTAAATGATTTAGTATATCAAAAAGAAAAGGATTATAAGATTATAGTCTTTTTAGATTAAATTTAAATCAAAAATACATAGAACAGAGGAAACGCAATGCTTTAAATATAAAAATATTGCAAATATTTATCATATTATATGTTCAAAATCATTTTAGTCTTTCATTGGCTGTAATTATTAGTCTACAAAGTTCTATGAAGTAAACAAATAAATATAACACTTTTACTTAATGAAGTAGATCCTTAGTCTTACTGTTTCAACAATTTCCCAATCACTTGCATCAACTCGTCGAATAGAACTCTTTTTGGTAAAGTCACCTGTCTGTCTGTCCGTCGTTTTGTCCGTCCGTAACGCTATGGAATTTGCTACGCTGTTATTTAAAATAGACAGCTATTTCTCTGTGTTTGATTTAAACAATTAGCATCTATAGAAAATTTTACTTTTTATTTTTATAAGCAATAAGCTTATTATCTTTAATTTACTAAATTGCAATGTTTTTTAATAAAAGAGGAGGGTAAAATTTTATTTCCTTGGACGTTGTTTAGCTTTTTGACCTGAGAGAAAAGTAATGAACCAACACCGATTAACCACCGAGTCATAGATAGATAGATAAACAAACAATATAAAAATATGGATAGAAATGTACAAGAAAGCATAAAAAAACAGAGGAATAATGTATCCTTTTTCAAAATAGAAAGAAGCAACTAATAAAAAATATAAGATAATAATATTTAATTTAAACACATTAATTTTTTCTTGTTGTATAATTTAAGTCAACAGAACCTTCACAAAAAAAAATCTTAAACGCCTGCCAAGCAAATCCTATGAAAAATCAGATAAATGAAAACAAAAAGCCTAAAGAAAGTAGACTAATTAACTAATAAAATTAGAGATAGATGAAATTTAGAAAGATAAATAAAAAATTTGCATGGTCAAACATCAAAATATTCCTTTCAGTTAACATATTAAAATAACAGATTATAAATTGCAGAGTTTTACATAAAGCATTGATAATAGATAATTCACTTAAGAATATGTTGATAAATGCAGAATCTAACGCAAACACAAAATTGCAAGATAATATCAGTTGGTCAAAAATATTTAATAGTAACCTTATGAACACGCGGTGATAGATGGATATATGGACTAAAATAAAGAGAGATTAACCCCTACTGTGTTCTAGATCAAGCTTCGCTCTAGGAATTATTTTCATTTACACAAAAAGAAAAAAGATTTGGTCTACAGGACTTTTATAATATACAATAATATAAAGGAACAAGGAAGAATATGTCCGTACATACATATATTATGATATTAATATGCTTATTATGTAAGCAATAAATGAAAATATGCTAATATATAATGAAATTGATACTTTTACTCAACACACATTTTTACCCGCAAAACTCCCTCGATTTTTTTTATATTTGAAAGAAGAAAAAAACCTTTTACCTTCTGAAGGGGCGCTAACTAAGTGAGGAACTTTGTCATAATATTTCCAAACCCAATAAACATCAAAATATGAATGTTTTGCGTTTTTGGTTAGGTTATACAATATGAGGAAAACTGTCAAGAAGATTTATATTTTTTATGTATTTTCATATACGATTTAGTTAAAGAGTAGTTGCGCTAAACATTACAAATATAAATAGTGACTTATTCACTGTTATACATAAATATAAGTAAAGAAGCTGTTTTCTATATAATGATATATAAAATAAGGATTATTACATCCATAAGTAGCGCTGCAATTGCAATACAAAAGACTAAAAAAATCAGGTTTATTTCTAGTTATCTATAATACAAAGTAGCTGTCCTATGTCTGTCCTATGTCCGTCTGCCTGTCTGTCCGTCTGTCTGTCTGTCTGTCTGTCTGTCTGTCTGTCTGTCTGTCTGTCTGTCTGTCTGTCTGTTTGTCTGTCTGTCTGTCTGTCTGTCTGTCTGTCTGTCTGTCCGTCTGTCTGTCTGTCTGTCCGTATAAAGCTTAAGATCTCAGTAACTGCTGAATCGATTTGGCTCAACTCTTCAGGAAATTGACATTGCCTGTTAGTATGTCACTAACTCTACAAACGAATTTTTATTGGGGGAATTTATATTTTCAGGCTTTTAAAAAGACAAAAATCTAAATTTTTTTAACACAAATCATCTTCTATGTAACCTTATTAATATTCTCTTAAAGTCTGTGCTCTGCTTATTTTGGATGTTACATTTCTTGATATTCTTATTCATTACTAAGTACAAATATTATTCTTTTTAGTCTAGCCAAAAAAAAATAAACTTAGACTAAAAGTTACATTTTTTAGTGTAGTTTCTCTATTTCTAAATCTTATCAGTAACCTATTTTCCAGTATGGCTTAGAAACTGAATTATATTTACTGGATAAAAACTGGATCTGAGCCATACTAAAAAAATCATGTATAATAGACAATTTTCTACGAATAACAATATAAAATCAATACCAATCAATACCAATCTAGTTGGCCCTTGATTTATCTTATATTTTTTTTCATTTTACTATTCACGGAAAGCTGTCTATGATACGATGCGATAATTAACTATTATTTTCAGAGTTTAAACACCGTACAAAAATTTTGAAAAATAATTCAAATCCAACAATCTAGAAATAAAAATTACCGGATATTTTGCGTCGCTATTTTGGTCTTGATTATCTTTGTATAAAATTATAAAACTTTTTTTCTCGTATTCATTCGAAACCGATTAATATCAGGTGGATTAGAACCGGTTCTCATCCATGCAAAGAAATTATGTCTAGCAAGCATCGTATCAAATCCAGTTTTCTACGAATATAAAAATGTACAATGCTAAGATTAAAAACAGTTTTTTAGCCAGTGCCTTTGGAATCTCAGGAAAAAAAGAATTGGTTTAAATTTTATAATTGTACATTTCATTTCCGCGGAAAGCTGTTTATAATACATTGAGAGAAAAAACTATTAAATCATCCGAATTTAAAAATCTGGAAATGGAAATTTCCTGAATAAATTCTTGTGTCGCTATTATGGACTTGATTATCCTTGTAAAAATGTATAAAAAGCTTCTGGGTCATGTAAAGGAAACGAAGTTGCGGGTTTCGTCGAATTCACAGTAATTTTAGTTAGGTTAGGTTAGGTGATTGCCCCGCAGAATTAGAGCCCCCCGCAGGGGCTAGAAATAGGAAAAAAATATATTGTGAAAATATGACGAAACCCAAACTTTTATTATTTTTTATAATTCAAAAGATATTTTTTTATCTTAAAAAGGTTGTTTTGTATAATATTTTTATAATTCCAAATATATTTTTTTATCTTAAAAGGGTTGTTTTGTATAATATTTTTATAATTCCAAATATATTTTTTTATCTTAAAAGGGTTGTTTTGTATAATATTTTTTTTATAATTCCAAATATATTTTTTTATCTTAAAAAGGTTGTTTTGTATAATATTTTTTATAATTCCAAATATATTTTTTTTTCTTAAGAAGGTTGTTTTGTATAATATTTTTATAATTCCAAATATATTTTTTTATCTTAAAAAGGTTATTTTGTATAATATTTTTATAATTCCAAATATATCTTTTTATCTTAAAAAGGTTGTTTTGTATAATATTTTTTATAATTCCAAATATATTTTTTTTTATCTTAAAAAGGTTTTTTTGTATAATATTTTTTATAATTCCAAATATATTTTTTTTTATCTTAAAAAGGTTTTTTTGTATAATATTTTTTATAATTCCAAATATATTTTTTTATCTTAAAAAGGTTGTTTTGTATAATATTTGTCATAAATAACTCTTACCATCTGTTGTTATGTTGTTAGCTATTTTCTCTTAAACTTTATTTATGTATGCTAGGGTTGTCAACATTATTAAAGACAAGAAAATCCTTATTAAAAAGCGACAGGTTCTCTGTCTGCTTGTAATGAAGGATCTCGCTAACCGCTGAACTAATAGGGTTCTTCTTTTTAAAGTAGCTTCTCATAGGTCCTGAGAATGTTATAACTATTTGGGGGAAGTGTACAATCACCATACCAAGAGAAATAACTCCTAGAAAAAAATTACCCACCCCCCCCCCCACCGCCCCCAAAAAAACTAAAATTGAAAATTGTAGTAAATGAATTATTATAGTACATTTTTGTTTATTTTGCTTGAGAAAATTTGAGGATAGATACAAATTGAGAAATGAAAACAATATAAATCATGAGAGCTAGCATACATGAAAATAAAAGATTTCGGGATAATTAAGAATGCTAATATATTTTTATAAGGGATGGAAGGGACATTGGAAAGTATATCACACTGATAACCAAAGTTTAAAAGGCAAGTTATGTTATTGGTTGGCTTAAAAACTTGGCAGTATCTAAATTTTTTAACCAATAATTTTAGGCTACAGGTGGGGTAATTTTGTATATCATCATTGAATATGTATATCTATGCATCGTTCATTGTCTTATCCCTAAAGATCCCCGATATTCATAGATTAAATTTTATTTTATAATTAACGTCAGGTTGACTATGTAATGGCATTTAACACAACATGTACAAATGACATCTAAATTGACTCTCGAAGAGTTAGTAAACTTGAATCTAAAATAGCATGCTGTTATAATAGCAAATAAAAACAACTGTTTCTTTATTTGTGGTTGGTTAAAATATCAAAAATAGAAGCAAAACAAATAAGAAAAGCAAATGAACATTGACATTTATAAAGTATCATCACCTTCAATTCTTTAGAAGTAAAGAATCCGTATGTATACATTCCAAAAGTATGCGAACATAGTTACATTTTAAATTGATTACAGAAAGTTTGAAATCTTTAGTACAGTTCTATTACTAATCAAATCATATTACTAATCAAAACTCTCCTGTAAGGACCTATACATGGATTGGCCTTGAACCTAGTAATAGTGTCTAACTTTTTATCTTTGTGACGTAACAAAAATCGAAGGATGAGAGGGGAGGTGGGAAAGGAAACCCCTAGAAAAAGAGATGGATTTTTGTTACGCCACGAAGATAAAAAGTTTGAAACTATTACTGTATCATAGATGAAGAAAAAGTTTTTTTTATACATATAAATGAAACAGTTTTCGTTCTAACCCATGGAATATTTACTGTTATAGTGTCGTAAAACTCATTGGATCATGAAAATTGATATTTTTCTCTCCGAGGAGAAAAAGTTGACATTGCCCCGCTTTGCACGAAATTAAGTTTTATTGGAATGTTTACGACAACAGATTATATAATATATTGAAAATATAGTTCTCATAAACATAGACACAGACCTTTATTCTATAAAGTAAAGAATATATCATGGTTTTACAGCCGCACGTCAACCGCCTGTACGCCCCAGAGAAATCAACCTTTACAGAACCCCTTTATAAAGCCTATAAAAAGGGGGGAAATTTGAAAACTTTAGGCCAAAATATTCCTTCACCATTACAAATTTACATAACAGCTAAAGTCTAAACCTGAGCCAATCATAGCAATCTCACTTTTCAAAACGGGGTTAAATTTGAGTCTTCGTCGCGCGGATGTCGAGCCCTGGAATATTTACATACAATGAAACGTTCATTATCATTAACCCTAAAAGATCCGACCCTCAGCCTCGTATTGGGGGGTTTGGGCAAAAAAAGCCCTTTTCTCTCGACTCCTATTGTAGCTAGAGGTCTAAAATCTAAGACACTTTAATAAGCAACCCATGTTCTTAGGTTTTTTATTTCACTTAAAAACTAAATGTATATTATTTAAACTTGACTAAAAAAGCACATTTATAGATTGTCATATCGTTTTCAAATTTTTAACTTTTACATTTGTTAAGGAAGCTTATTCTGAAACACTGAAAGAAAAGTTCCCATTGATTAATTTTTAGCAATCTGCTTGATTTCAAGCAATTTATAACTTAATTCAGCAATTTTTTTTCGCCATTTAAACTAATTTCATTTCACGAATTTTGCTTGTAAAATAGTTATAATAGAATTTGGTCTTTTATGAGATTAGACTTCCTTGGAAGTACAAAACATCACTTATATAACTTGAACATCATAAGATTTATACTAGCAAGGGTGACAATGAGCCAAAGAAAAGTCAGTCTATTGTATCATTAAAGAAATCCGATTTCAAGAAACATAAAATTAATCAACAGCTAAAACAAAATTAAAATTTTGCAAAGGTACTTGATGTATGTCTGTCCGTCCGTCTGAAGCTTAAGATTTTGGTAATCTTTGCACCGATTGGATTCTACAAATACGAAGAAAGTCCCCCAATGACGTCATAAAAATGAGGGATGAGTAGGGGAGGAATGGGAAAGAAAACGATAATCTCTCGTTTTTATCACGTAACATGCTGATTTTTTGAAGGACTCTCTTTGTCTTTGGATTCTACTCTTAAGGAAATATATTTACTGGTCTTAAGGCTGTTTTAAGTAATTTTCTTGTGGGATAGAAAACCCCCAACCCCCCAAAAACAAAAAAATCCTCCCCAATTTTTTTAGGTACCTAAATTTTTATTTCAGTTAACTCTTGGGGCGAAACCGTTATCCTAATATAAAAGTATTAAGTTTATTTTTGTCTGAAGCTTAGGATCTCAATAACTACAGAACCGATGGAGTTCTATATTTCAGGTCAACTTAATATAGGTCTTTTATGGTTTTAGTGTATTTTATTTTTCGATTTAAGTTTTTGTATGGTTTTAATTAAGCTATTGTCTAGCCTCTCTTTGTCCCTGTTAATACAGAGCCTCTAGATGCTATGGGTGCGGCTGCAAGTATAGTATAAAATATCTAGTAATCATTATGTTTAAATTGACTGTATAGACTTCCTGCCAATAGGTTTAGTATTTATTCTGCATGATTGTCATCATTTTTCTTATTGGTTTCACAAGATTCATTTAAAAATCTACGTATTAACTAACCCCTCCCCCCCCAAGTGATGAAGACCCTTTTCGTATGCTAGCAAATTCTGCTTTCTGTTATCTTGTGGAGATTCGGCTGTGTCTATATTTTAAACGCTAATAAACATATCAACTTGTTATGTCTAAGTTTACGGATTGAGCGGATAAACGGACTAAAACTGTAGAAAAGCTTTGTTTTTATAAAGTTTTAAGGAAATTGGGTAATTCTATACTAAAACCCACCATGAATAGAAAGTAATGACTGTTTTATTCTCTCATGACACTAATTCAGTGTCTACATCTGCTACAAACTTTTCCAATTCTTGTTTCTTAAACTTTCAGGAGTTCAAAACCTCAAAATTAGACTAAGCAGGCAAATATACATAGATCAGAAATTTAATAGTTATTTACTGTTACAACTAAATCAAATTACTATTCTTTATGATACATAAATAAACGTTTTTATTTGCTTATACCGCATCTTTTATATTTACACAACAAAATGCTTATTAATTATTTATTATGAAGTAAAATAATAATTATAAGTATTTGCTTTTGAAGCCAGTAAAAGTGTTTTGTAAATTATCTTACCAAGAAACATGAAAGTACAAAAACAACCAGAAGTAACCATCCGTTAACTTCATTCTTGCAAGCCTGACGTCCTTCGAGTCCATAGGTTTCCTAAAAAATTAACTATTAAAAACTTTTTCATAACAAGTTGTATATTGGATATAAAAATCTCTTGCAAGTCCATCGAGTCCATAAGTTTCCTAAAAAATTAACTATTAAAAACTTTTTCACAACAAGTTATATATTGGATATAAAAATCCCTAAAAATATTCTTATTTTTCAGGATCGACCATCCTCTATAAAACATCTCAGATTGTACCTAATATTGAAGAATTATATAAGGTAAAACTCACCTTGAATCCCAATAAAGCATTGAAGACCGCTTGTCTAGTATCCGAGGTCAGATTCATCTTGTTGTACTTGATCTCATCACCGGTTTCTTTTTCCCTTAAAAAATACGTAAATTTATAATATGTATCTAAAAAATATATCTATATAAATACAGATGTAAATATATATATTACATAACCAATCTGCATTAAGATATATTATTTTATTTTCTTATGTCTGCACAATACACAGATATGGAATAAATATTTCAGAAAGTATTTGTCTACACATTACCATAACGATCGATATGGTCTTATATTTGTAAACAATTTGTAACGGTTTTTAGTTGGGTTTCGTGAATATCGGAAAATTCAAATCTCAAAAGTGGTCAATGTTTTTACAATACTCACACAAACAATACAGTGTGCGCTCATAAAATACTATCTTCCTGATTTTTCAAGTAAATAGCGTTTTTACGCTTAAAAACATACCAAAAAATCGCGAAAAAGTAATAGAAATTGCACATTAATGTACATAAATAATATTTTTGAAATAAAAACCCCAAAAAGTTCCAACCCTTTAGGTATAAAATTACCGGTTTTTCGAGTGCGCACTACGTTTATTGGAGCGCCAAATATCAAGGTACATTATGAAATACAACAACCCCTTTTCGAGACGCAAAATATACATACATATATACATACATATATATAATATACACATGTATTATATATACATGTATATACACATAATATACACATGTATATAAATATTAGACATATTTCATTTCAATTACATAAAAGTAAACGTAATTTTTAAATTCATTTCAAAGATCAAATGAGTAGTGGAGTTAAGTTTCCCTGTTCCTATCTTCTTTAATGGTCTTGATTTTCTTTTTTAAAAAATGGCTTAAAGATACCAGATAAGATTTTATAATAAGATCTTGCTTTTCAAGTTTCTAGTTTTAAATTATTTTTGTCCAAGACAACCTTTGACGACGAAAATTTTAGACAAAGCCTGCATGATTAATATCTACAAACCTTGCCCTTTCTCGAGGTTTTTACCTAGACATTGCCTGGTTTCTGTTAAACCATCTCACTCTGGGGGGTGATTCTACTCAAACATTTATCAGCGCCATATTATTACATTTTTTACAAATGTGTTTGCTCAAATTATAAAGTTATAGGGTTAATGTCCCTAAGTTATACAAGAAGGAGTGCAATGTATACACCAGCTAATACACAAGAACCAGTGTTTATATCTCCTTAAGTCAATCCTAATCAGGAATAAAATATTAAAGCTGGTATTTATTGACATGTCCCTAAACTAAGCATTTTATAATTCACTCTTTATAAACCTGCGTCCCTAAATTAAGCATTTTATAATTAACTCTTTATAAAATCGCGTAAAATGTATCAGCCGTTAATTTAGTCTTTAATTGGCTAATAATCAGTATGTAAATCAATCAATAATCCCTTCTTTATTCGATTGAATAATTATTATAAAAAGATAATTCAAACTTTATCTAGTTGTTGTAAAACATGTCAGCCGTTAATTCATTCTTTAATTGGCTAATAGAATCGAAAAGTAAATCAATCAATAATCCCTTCTTTATTCGATTGAAGAAATTATTATAAACCACTCTTTATAATTAAATACTTGTTCGAATCAATATAATAACCAAGTTGTCATACTTTATTTGGTTATAATATAAAGAAAATCAACAAAACAAAAAAAACAATAATTATGATATTCAATTCTTATTATAATTATAATCAACAATTCGTATATACTATAATTTTGGCGACATTCATTTATCTTTGTTCTTAATTTTTTATTGTGTTACATAGTACTGCAAAAATAATAAATTTTCTTTAACAATTCAAACATTTTCGCCAGTAATTATGATACAAAATTAATATAATTCACTGATAATTGTAATACAAAATTTATGTAATTTAAAACATTTGTTAATATGTGATCTATGTATTTTAATATGTTAAATATAAATGAAAACTCAAAATGAAAAATTGAATCAACTTTTTGCAATAAAATTAAAGTTACAAAATCATTTACTTTTGATATTTTTTATGCTTAGTGACAATTACCAATTAAATACAAATAGTAAATATTTCCCTTTGATTAAGAAAATGATATTGATTAACATTTTTTAATATTTTGTAATATATATTATTGCTTACTATGTAATGAACCAATCATAATGATACGAAGCAGCGCCACTTCTTCACAATTGTTCGTTGTAGTTCTCCTTCAAATTATTCATATTTTCCGCGAGCTTCTACCTTGCAATTTTGGTTGAATCATCATATTGTCATCGAAACCTGAAAACAAAAACATTTACTATGTTGAAGACGACTTTTGAAAATAACTTCTAAATCTACAAAAGATAATCCAGGTTACTGAATGATTGTAAGTTCCTGCCTCGTTGGCCTCATAAAGAGGGGGGAGCATGTTACAACTTTTGTAACACCTCCGAAAAATATAAACCACAACCATGCATACTGCGCGTGCGGACAACCAGACAAGAAGGAAGCACAAACTACCTGTAGAAGAAGCCAGTCTTTTTTATACATTGAAACCTAAACCATATATTTGATTAAAATGTACTGAATAGTGAAAATACATATATTGTTGATAAATAATATATCTTTTTTAATTAAAGCGTAAAATATACAATATTACTAAGTATATTTGCGATTACTTTTATTTAACAGATTTTTCTAATTTTTAACATTTACAAAAGGGCCTGCTTTATTGCTTCAAGATCCATGTCAGATCTATATAGGAAATAAATGTCTATAAACGAGCTCAAGTTTTCCAAGGAATAAATGTTTAAAACTCATAGTGCTCCAATAATCCATAATAAACTCTCATTGCCCAGAACAATAAAACCCAATATTTTACTTTATTAAGAATAAATTAATTTTTTTTATTTCATGTTGCTATTTACATAATATTGAAGTATTTTATTACTATTCTTAAAAAAAAAATTTAAATTCATAATATAGTAAATTTAAGAAAACTTAGTTTTAAAATGAGTTGATTCTAGCGCCCCTCCCTAATGTGTCCAAATTTTGAAACAAAAATTAAAAACATTTTAACCCTTTCCTGACGGTTATAAAAAAATATATATTGGAAAATAAATTCCGTAAGGACCTAGGAAATCTTCTACAAATCCCTTATCCCTTATCCCTGCTTGTATGTTTGTACAATAAAGTTGAGAAATTTTTTATGTAGATTTCTAAAATGAGGTTGAATTTTTAAAATTTTGCTTTTTTGTATGTTTTTTTTAAACAAAAAATTTAATCGACACATTTAGACAATTTTCCGCCATCTGAAAAAAGCTTTAGATATTTTTTGATCTATACCACCTTAGAAGAGTTTTTTAATTTTGAAGATCAAAATTTTCAATATAATTTTAAAAACATTTAAAACTTTAATCTTCTATTATTTCTTTTACTGCGATTAAGTTTTCAACTAAACAAATCCAAGGCTTAAACAATAATAACCCATATTCTTAACTTGAAAATTTTGCAGCAGTTAACAATAATTATTTGACATCAACATCACCCTTTAAATATTTCCCATGTGTTATTTTGTAATTTAAGGCTTAAGTATTTTAAAACCCTTTTAAAGAGTATTCCTTTATTATTCTTGACTTCTATTGTATGCAGACACTTGTAGTATGGGCTTACAAACGTTTTTGTATAGGTGCTTTAGAGGAAAATATTGCAAATACTCAATTTTATTGTTTTTAGATCTAAAATACCCTAAATAGCATCAAAAACTAATAAAATTTTACTTAAGTTTTCCCCAAACGCTTTTATGAAAAAGTGTAGTAAGCATTAATCAATACAATCAAAAGAATCATTTTATTGGGTCAATGTTGCCAAAATTCTAATACTATTATGGCCACAAATCAAACAAAAACCAATCACAAACATAAAACATTCTTTTAACGCACGGTCAAAATAAAATTTAACCATTTTTTCCTATAATAAGAATATAGAAATATTTATATAAAAAAGAATGGTGACACTTATTTTACATCTTAAGGCGGATTTTTCCTAAATTAACCGATTAAATTTTTTTTTATAAAAAACTATAAAAATAACTTATTTTTCAAAAAAATAATTTAATTTATTAAATCTTTAAATAAAATTTCACAAGATTGTTGTAACACTTCTTTCATATAATTGATTCTAGGAGGATTTGCGGAAGATTTCCTAGGTCCTTTAAATTGCATTTTTGAAAAAATGAAAATGGCTTTATTATAAATATGTATTTGAAGATTAAATTAAGAAATCAAAAGAAAATGGAAGAAAAAGCAAGTTAGAGAGAGGTTTTTTTAAAGTAAAGCTAATAAATATGGAAATCTTTACAATAGAATTTATATGATATCTTTGATAGTAAATGCATATCAAAGCATTCCAACAGACGGACGGACAAATTAAGTTCATTAGTATGGGGATGTTTTTAATCCAGCCATTGATCTTTTATAACTGAAGAGAAATTCACGTTTACTTCTTTACGGTTTCTTTCAGACAGACAGACATTTCAATTAGAGTACCAAGAAACATATGATAACATCCATACACTTTGTGAAGTTTATAAAAATCTAATAAAATAGACGGACAATATGGTTAAAACATTAGATGTCAATAGAAATATATACAGTAAACTTAAAACATAAAAAACCATAAAATCTAATTACTAAAACTTTAGCATAATGGACGGACTGACTGACAAAGTTAATTAAATATATATGATGCTTTTTAGTCAGCGAAATCCTCACAGACAAATTTGCTTTTCATTTTTAATTTTAAGTAAATCATAATTCTGATTTTGTACCAGACAGAAATACAAAGTTCAAGTAAGATTTTCTGCTAAAATATTTTTTAGTAGAGAAGCTACTCTATAATTTATAATATAATAATTTTTCCTAATAACTCGGACCCTAAGGCGGCCTGAGGCCGCTTCGTCATATCTTAATAATTGCATTAGCCTTCTACCTTTCCAGTACGGATATTTAATATTCCCAAGAGCATTACAGACCAGCGAACAACGTGAGCTGTAGGCTAGTATTTCTATGTAGGCACTGCTTTTGCCTCATATTAATTATGTGAAAGATAATGTTACACAATTTCTAACTTTTGACACAAATATGTATCTTTTCCTGAGAAAAAAATTATGATGCATTAATTACAGCGGTCACAGGAGCTATCCAAAATATTGGTAAATCCAGGAACATTTTACAAAATGGCTTTAAAAATTACTAATAATCCGCGCCTTATTTGAATTTACCTCATGGAATATAGTGTAACAATCAATATAAAAACTGTTATGGATTTAAATCTTTGCCGATCTAATTCTTCATACTTTGTCTCTGCTCCTCAACTGGTCTAATCTTACACACGTCTTATTTGAATGTACCCCTTGGGAGACCAAATAAAGAGAACAATCAAATTCTAGGAATATTTTTGTAAATTTAATTTAATTTCAAATATTGTTGGAAGGCAATTTATTGGTCATAAATATATACACTTATCTTTAATAAAATTTAAATGTATTAAGATTAAATTTAGACACATAAAACGTCATATTAAAGACTTTAAGATAATCAAGATACTGAAAAGAGCATAAAAATGATTGGTAATTTTAAAGTTAAGCAAGTAGTCTAAAAAATTCATTATAACATTAAGTCAAAAAAAGCTCTTCGTGAAAAAATATATTTTACTTGTTTATTTAATCTTTTTTATTGGCATACCCTTGTTATCCCTGTTAAAAAATAAATAAAAATAGAGAATAGTTATTTATCGCATCGTATTATAGACAGCTTTCCGCGGAAATTAATAAGAAAAATTATAAGATTAAAACCATTTTTGTTAGCCCTGAGAGGCCGAATGCCCGTACTAACGAAGCTCGTATGAATGTTACAATTCTTATATTAATATTCGTGGAAAATTGTCTGCAATACGATGCTATAGATGATTGTTTAGTATGGTTGAGAACCGGTTCTAATCCAGCAGTTATTAATCGGTTTCGAAGCCATACCGGAAAGAACATGAAGAGAGACAAGCGTTACCCCGAAGGCATTCTCTGGTAGGAAAATAAATTACCTGGCCGCTGCTTGCACAGAATCCTATAGAGAGAGTGAAGGGAACAATGGACTGTTATTACACTAGTCCCCAAACTTTTATAATAACGTTTTCTTATTTGTTGACTCAACAACTTTGGGGACTTTGAATTTTTATTGGTTGCTTCATTAAGTTGTGTGTTAAAACTTTCAATTACAAATTTCAATCTACAGAAGGAGTATTTTATTTATCTTTATTGGGGATAAACATAAATTCATTGGCCATTGTTCTATACCTTTAGATCTCTGACAAAACTACTTGACCAATCAGGACATTTGAAACCACTATAAAATGCTTAGGTAATGACCTTTTTTCCCATACAAATCTTTGGACGATGGAGGACATGTACTCCGAGCTGGCCGCGCATATGTTCAATAAGGCAAATTCGAATTGCGCCCGTACTATACCCTCGATTCTCGACTATGGCCTAACAAATCTGACCTCAGTCCATCTGTAGATAAGATAGACTTATAAAACTTGCTAACATTACTGTTAGATACATAAGTAAGACACTAGAAAAGATTAGAGCTCTCTATCCCAGCTGGCTTGTCTGTAGTACTCCGGCAAAGTAAAACGTAATAAATTTTGAGATGTCAAAAACGTCTAAAATCTTGAATATTCTTCGGTTCTGGACTTCAGGAGCCCATATGGAACTCTGAAACTTGTTTAAGACTATGGGTTGCGCTGATAACCCTAGATAATCTAATAGTCTTATACCCAATATGCTTCCCAGTTTTTAATATTTAATAAAAGAGGAATGAGAAACTGTCCCAATTTTGTATAACTTTAGCGGAACAAGTTCCAAATACGTCATATTTTTCTTTCCCGAAAAAGGGAGGGGGGGAAGAAAATCTCTTCAAAAGAGATGGGGAAAACCCCCTTTTCTCCCATCTCTTTTTTCTTTCCCCCTTCTCTTTTTCGGGAAAGAAAAATATGACGTAATTGGAACTTGTTCCGCTAAAGTTATACAAAATTGGAACAGTTTCTCATTCCTCGTTCATTAATAAAGTGAAACCCACAGCGGGCTAAAATTATGATTCCCCCTTCTACCTAATTTACCACTCCAGTCATACTGGATGAACGAACTGGCCAATAATGAGTTTCATGTTAGCAAGCTAAATTAGAAGCAAATTTTCCCTTGTCATAATACTCACACATATTCAGCTGATATTTTTGGCAACTAGGTCTTGGCCATTTGGGAGTTGAGGGGTAAATATTTTCCAGAAAAGAGTATCCTTTCTCCATATAATATAGACTGAAACCATGTTATGACGAATGGGATATTTTTTCAGAAGAAAAAAAAATAAAGGCATCGATTGTATCTTTTGTATATACATAAATGAACTACAAGTAGAAGAAAAGCTATGAATAGTTATTTATCGCATTATAAACAGCTTTCAGCGGATGATGAAACTTATCTATTATACGATGCAATACAAGATTTTTCAGTATGGCTGAAAACCAATCCTAATCCAGCAGATATTAATCGGTTACAAAGCCATACTGGAAAATAGGTTATGAAAATGAAAATATTCTAAATATGCCTTGTCCATGGTTAAATAGTACGTATAATTGGTAGAAAGGAAACAGAGAATTAAAGAAAGTAAAATAGTAAAGTTTGCAGTAGAGGCTAGATACAATAAGGTTACAATAAGTGGCGTGGAACACAGTAATAGTGTCTGACTGATTATGACGTAGCAAAAAAAATAGCCAATGAAAGGCCATTATTGACCAATGGTAAAATTTATAGTGGCCTCTCATTGGCTAATTTTTTTTGTTACGTCATAATCAGTCAGACACTATCACTGTGTTCAGTGGGGGGAGGGGGTTAAACCCCTAGGTAGATATCCCCATAAATAATCAACATACTTAAAACAAGCCTCCTTTGATCAGTAATTTAAAAACTCAATTAACGTTAGGATTGTGAAAAATTTAAAAGTTTACAGTTTAAAAATGTATGTCTGATATCTTTTTATTGGTCAAATAGATGTTCTTGTCCATTTTAGAGAATATATTTGAGTTGGTTTTAGGCTATTTTTAAGACATAATTCTAAGAATTTGTAAAGATATTTTTATACTACCTTTCTCCCCCTTTTAATACTTTAATACACAGCCAATTGTGGAAATTTAAACCACTAAACCGGGATTGTCATTCATGAAATCAGCAGATTTTGTGTAAAATCTCCTTGGGAATGATTCTCTAAATCTCTGACCGCAATCTCATTATACTAAATTCAGACAATTACACGCTTATAAAAACTTGGACAACATCCATTTTCAGAAGGGGTGGAACAACGACACCCTCACCCACCTTCACTTTATATGGACCCTGTGCCGACATTCAATTTGGTCTTTAAATATCAGCCAAAAGTGTCGTAAATATTTGAACAGCCAAGTTGATAAAAAAGAGAAGAAAGCAATGTGATAGCAGACAAAAAAGGTCCCCAAGACCGGACCAGGTATTTGTTCGGGTTATACAGTTGAATACAATCTGAAAACTTTTCAAAAGGTTTCTATTAAAATTGTTAAAATCCAAAAGATACTAATATTTTCTCTGTGCACTTTTTTCCCGTGAAAGAAAATGTTCCTTGAATCTTGGCAATAAAGATAATCCATGTATTGACAGTTATTATTAACTGTGTTTTTATGGAATATGTATGACATGTACATTTTATTTGGCCTATTTTAAGTTTAATATTGCACTTTTTAGTGTTTTAAAATTATATTCTTAGTCAATGAATGGTAGAAATTAAAAGGATTTGTATCCAAATGGGGGAAAGTTTAACCCCTAAACTTTCTGTTTTATACATAATCTTCTTAGAGATCCACTTTCATTTAAGATTTTAAAAGAAAAATATTTTTTTTATTCTTAAACCTTTTCTTGACTTATAACAAGTTTCATTGTAAAGAGATTCAGTTGTTAACGAGATCTTAAGAAAGAAAATCAAATGTACATCCTGTTACTTTGACAAAATGATAAAGGTTAGATCAATAATATTTATTTATTACAGCTTGGTATAGACATCTTTCCGCGGATATTACAAAAAAAATATAAGATAAAAACCGAGGGGTATTAATAATTTGATTTTCATTTAAATTAGCCATATAAAATTGTTTGTAATACGATGTTATACATATTTTTCAGTTTTGCTGAGAGCCTAATCCAGCGGATATTAATCGGAGCCATACTGAAAGTATATATAATTGTATGAAAGTTTCTTTATTTATTTAGTTTAAAAGTGGCTAGCCAATACAATATTGTAATTACAAACTAAATATATATTGAAGGTATAAATAAAACAAAGTTAGATACACTTGATACACAGCTAATTCATCAACAAATGTTAATATAAATTAGATAATTAGAGATCTAAAGGGATAAGACAATGGCATATAAATATATGTACATCAACAATGATATACAATATTATCCCCTCTGTAGACTACAAGTTGATAGTTGATACGTTTGGACATTCAATATAATAAACCAACCAATCGAAATTTTTTTAAAGTCTCCACATTGTTAGGTCAATGTATATCTTAAAACATTGGTGACTAGTGTAATAAACAGCCTAATGTCCTCTCGTTCCCTGTTGGAGGCAATAATTTTTTCTTCAGATAATATATCTATGTCTTGGAGTATATAAGTATAGTTCATTAATGAAGCAATTCTAATTCAACCCCCGTTTTAAAATATTTGTGGTCCCAAGGGCAAGGTCCTCTCCTCCCTTCCCAAACCAACCCTCCACGCTCAACCAGCCCTAATTACAAATAAAACAGGGAAACATATTATAAAAACAAATCCCATGTTAAAACCTGAACCTATTATAACGCTATTCTAATGATGTCATTCAAAAGTTAAGTCAATTAATATTTTTTATATCGATTATACGTGGATATATTGAAAGGGAAAAAAATTGTTGTCTATTTAGGTTGCTAAAATGGACCTCATTTAATTTTAAACCAGTAAGAAGGGAGGGGATGGGGGTAATTGGTGTCGAAAGGAATAACTTACAAGTTGTAATATATCGATTCAAAAAAATGGATTATTCACAATAGAAACACGGGAAGCTTCCGTGAAAAGTAATAATAAAACAACATAAACACCCTCTGTTACTTTAATATAAATGAAAAAATAATATGTATCTCTTGGATTTAAACTAAAATACGACATCAAAGTGCGAGTCGTATTTAAGTTTATTTTCTTTACTTTTCCTGAAATTGTATTCCCGTCCCAAAATTTGGCTAAACGTAAAGATTTTCCAGTTATTTGTAATTAGAATTGCCACGAGGGATATAAATTAAGCGAAATTTGGTTCTAAATGGCGAAGCTACTCTATTCATGTAATTTCAACTTTTAATTATAAAATAATTTTCATCTTTATAAGTACGGTTCTAAACCGTTCTTATGTTTTATTCTAATGTTTTATACAAAATTGTCCAAAAAACGTATTTTGATGTATGCATGTTAATTGGATTTTTTTGTTTGATATCTCATCTAGATAACAATATCCATATGCAGCACAGCCTAATGGAAAGAATATTGTATTTAATCAAACCGAGAAACTATAATAATACATTGTTACACAACAAGAATGACAATATTCATAAAAGCGAAGCTCTGAAATGCAAGGACAAACCAACATTAATACCTGTAGCGTGTCAGAACTGAATGAGCAGAATATTATAATGCATATGTCTGGACAAAATTGTAAGTAAATTTGTTGTAAACTACTTAAATACATGATACTGTTTAAGGACATATTTACATTTTTAGAACTGGATTATAAAGATGCTTCGTTAAAAACTTTGTACTTTGATGTAATAGGAAACAGTATACCAAAAATCAAACGAATCGGATAATTTTAAAAAACTTGTTGTCAAAAAAGTAAAAAATCAGCATGTTTTAAATGGACGTACGGACTTTCTGGTAATGATTATACAGTTGCTGCGCTTTCTAAGTTTGTACCTAACTATTATAGAAATCACCAAGGAAAGTTTGAAATTTATAGGACAATTCTAACCTGTTTAAATAAACGAAAAGAGCTATCTGTAACGGATAGACGGACCAACCCAAATTATAGAAAAGTTTCGCTTTTAAAATATATAGTTAAAAATAAAATTGATTTTGCTTCAATATTAATTTGGTTGTATGAATATACAAGATACAAAGTATTTTCATATAGAGGACCACCGAAAAAAAAAGCAGAGCATAGATTCTTTACCCAAGTGAGAGAGAGGACAATGGACTATAAATCATACTGGTAACTATAAATTTTATATCTTTTTTTACTCGTTGGTTTAAAACTTTGGATACTATGTAATATAGTTAATCAATATCCAAATTTTCCATCAATAACATCTATCTACTGAAGGGTTTATTTTGTTTATCATCATTGGCAGAGTACTTAACTTCATTAAATTACATTGTTTTATCCCTTGTGGCCCCTGTTTTTACCCCCTTTAACTAGTGTTGGACAAAACATATTGTTAAACTTTTAACAAGGTTCAATTTTCATTCAAAGTTTGTGAATTTGTCCAGTTAAATTGATAGAGGTGTGTGGGGGAAACGAGATATATACGCAGGGATCTAAAGGGATAAGATAATGACCGATAAATTGATGTCAATCCCCAATGATGAAACTAAAATTTTTTGGTTGGAACATTTAAACACTCTACTTTATGAGCCTACCAATCAAAATTCGTTATTAAAAATTTTTGGGACTAGTGTATTAAACAAACAGTTTTTATTCCTTTCTACATAATTGAAGATAATTATTTTATCTTATCTTATCTAACATGAAAAAATATAAAATACAATAAATGAAAATTTTATTTGCTGTCTTATTACCTAATTCTATGCGATTTAAAGTTATACATTTGGATATTTATTTGAATATTGCTGTATAATATTCAAGTTCTAAATGATAACTTTTTAAAAGATAGAGATTATTATATAGTTATAAACATAGATTTTCTCTAGTCAAAGTCATTGATTTTTGTAAGCACAATTTATCACTGATTTTAATACTTAACTTTTTGTAATCATTTTTTCAAGTCTCTACAAAAAAATATTTTTTTTAAAAATTATATTTTTATTTTCATTTAAAGGTCCTTTTAAATGTTTGATTCCTCTTTATTTCCCTCCTGAAATTATGAAATTTATGGGTCAATATGTTGGCCTTAATATCGTAAATTGTGATGTTTATATCTACACACTCCAAACAGATTGTCATCCTACAATATTCGCCAGCTACCGTGAGATTGATGTAAGTTGTAATCTAGAATACAAAGAAGAACGATATCTGTCTTTAAAAAAATTACCCCCCAAACATTTTTAAAAATTTTTATTTTAAATCTAAAATACATAAAAATTAGTTTGATCAAACCTCTTGGGGGAAAGCCCCCAGAGGCTAGGGGCGAAGCCGCTAGTCATTATAATAAAGTAACAGGATATTTGTCTGTTTGTAAGGATAACCATTGAATCAATATGGTTCTCCATTACAATGTAGCTGCTCATAGTTCCTGGGAAGGTTGATAACTATTTCAGGGAAGGGTACCACCACCCTCCAAAGATAAATCGCAAAAAAAAGATAACCCTATCTAGAGGCAAAAAATATTTGTTTTAAAAAAGTTTAAAATCGGTAGGACAATTCTAACCTGTATAAATTAACAAAAACAGCTAACCGTTATAGACAGACGGATTGACCCAAAATATAGAAAAGCTTTGTCGTTGAATATGCAAGAGATTCTAATAAGTAAAAACTGAAAGCACCGATACCTTGGTGAATAGGTGTTAAATGGTTAAATATAAAACAAGAATGACAACATCCATAAAAGTGAAGTAGGACTAACGAACATTAACACTTGTAGAGTGTCAGAACTGAAAAATCAGAATTTAAGTAAACAAAAGTAAAAACAAAATTGTTAGTAAATTTGGTCAAAAACTGCTTAAATACAGGATAATTTTTGAGGACTTAATTATAGTGATGCTTTGCCTATTACATTGTACTTTGTTGTTCCAAAAATAAAAAAAATCTGATGATTTAATCATATAAAAATTTATTGTTCAAAAGCTAAAATTAACATGTTTAAAATGGATGTACTGATATTCTGGTATCGATTATAGACTTAGCACTTTCTAAATCGTACCTAACTACTACAGGGATAATCATGCAAAGTTTGAAATCGACAATTCTATGATGCCTAAATTAACGAAAAAAGCTATCCATCACGGACGTGATGGGACCGACCCTAATTATAGAAAAGCTTTGCTTTTAAAAATGAAAAGACTAACGGATTATGGCTAACACAGCACATTTAAGAGATAGGGAGAGAATATGAATTGTGAGAAAATTGCTGATGATAGCAATTTATATAACAATATTAATAATAATAATAATACAAAATAAAAAGATAAAAATTGTAAAAAAAAACGTTTTGTTAGAGAAAATTTTCTATATAATTATGATTCCTGTAATAGTTAGGTAAGATTTTGATTTTATATTCCCAAACAGCGTCCTACAGTTTTGCACAAGTTTAGACTTTTTATTAATATTCTGTATATAGGATAAGTTTTGACATGTTTTTGTTTGTTTGCTTTTGCGTTAAATTTCAGAGCTTTACTTTTATGGATGTTATCATACTTGTTAGAAATGTAGCCATTTAAAATGCGGTGTTTGGAAATTCCACCTCCTTGTTTATTGACGACTTATAAATATTTATAAGTTTAAAAATATATTTAGGCAGAATACATCAATTAAACTAATTTGATATGTTTTTATTTTGTATGTAAATTTTGTTATTTTATTTTTGTTGTTATTTTTTTATTAAATCTTTTGCTGATATTTTAAAAATTGCAAGGGAAAGGCCAAACAAGTACCAAAAATGGTAAAAAATGTGAAATTTCTGTAAATTCTCTCAAGTAGACAAATGAAGAAAATTAAAATGATATGTCTGATTTGTTCAAATTTTTAAATTTAATATTTGGGACATTGGTTGTGTTAGATAAATTGCAGGGCAGGTTGTCCACAAATTTTAGTGCTCTTGGTGCTACTACGTCCCTATTGTAGTTTTAAAAAGAATAAGTAAAAAATATTTTTTTGGGGGGGTTAATCTATTTCTAGGAGCGATTTCTCTTGAGAGGGTGGTGGTACTGTCCCCCAAAAATAGTTATAAACTTTTCCAGGACCTATGAGAAGCTACCCTGTAAAGGAGAACCATATCGTTTCAGCGGTAAACGAGATCCTTTGGTACAGAAAACAGACAGACATCATGTTACTTTACTATAAGTATACCGTCTTTCCAGGATTCATCAAAGGATCTTTTTATTGAACTTTTTGCCCTTTTTTAGCATTAGTTTTATCATTAATTAAAAGGTTCATTACCCTAGATTATCAAACAAGTACTGAAGTCCGTTTAATTTGAAAAAATATTTCAAGCAAAACAATATTTTTTTGTGTATTCATCGTTTAATCTAAGCTGACACAATTTTTGGACTTCACTATCAAATTTTTGTACACCCTATATTTGAACAATAACTGTTAGAGTATCATTGTAGCTGGGTAAAATATAAAGGATGTTTTACTCTGATTTTTGAAACGAACAGGTTTATTGAAAACTCACAAAGAAAGAAAAAATAACTTAACCCTTAACGGTCGGGGGGGGGGGGGGGGGGGCGGGGCGTTGAACGCCCCCCCATCCGGTTTTTTCTATCTCATTTTCTGTGTGTGAAAGATAAGAGCCCAAACTGCTTGACTTTTTAAGTGTGGGTATGAGACATAACAGAGAGTTGAAATTTTTTTAATATCTCCATCCTGGCGGGCACAGGATGCCAGCAAACCTGGCAGGGTCATCCAGGTAAAGAGCAAAAATATTTTTTTTGACTTAAACAAAGCATTTTATCTTACCAAAATACTAAAATATCCTCTAGTAGTACATCCTCATATTAAATACAGGTGTTCAAGTCAATTTTAGGTTCCAGGTATGATCCTGCAGGTCCTGATCCTCCAGGTCTCCAGAAATCTTAAAAGGCTTCTGTGGCCGCAATTTTTGACTTAGAGACTTCAAATTTTAAACTTAAGCTTATCTTACATGTCTACATAATGTATTAAAATTGCATAAAGATCCGCCGCCGTATTCCCGACGACCGCCGACTGCGGCGGCTGGCAGCTGCCAAGTACAGCTGCGGCCGCTGAAATTATTGTTTGACATTTCAAATATAAAATTTAAATAAAGATAAACATTTTCTGCAAAAAAAATTTTATTCTACCTTCAAAAATAAAAAATTACAGCCGTTTGAAATTTATAAGTAAAAAAGGACCTAAAAACAAAGGTTGTTAAATAAAAGGATGAAGGAAGCGAAAATGGACCTTGACTTACTTTAGGTCGGAAATTCATCATAACACAGAGGACTTGCACAAAATTTTTTAGCCCTCTAGCTCTGACACCATGGAAACTGTCCCGAATTTGTATAACTTTTGCGGAACATGTTCCAGTTACGTCATATTTTTCATTCCCGAAAAAGGGAAGGGGGAAAGAAAAAAAAGGGAAGGGGGAAGAAAAAAGAGATGGGAGAAAAGGGGGTTTTCCTCATCTCTTTTGAAGAGATTTTCTTCCCCATCAAAACACTTCTTGAGATGAGAGATTGACATTGCTTTGAAAAAGCAATACAGTTGTCGGGAATATATACCCCCCCTCCACAAAAAAATTGTTCTTATCAGAAGCTTTTTATTTTCTAAACTTTTTAGTGTACTACCGTTTTGGAGGAGACTATATTCATTAATTTGAACCAAAATTAGTCCAATAAAATGTAGTACAATTGCCACAAATCAGGATGGAATATTCTAAAGAAAAATATGGCGTTATCCTCTTAGAAATTTTTTTTTTCAATTTTTTTCAATTTTGTACAATCCCACCCCCCCCCCCCCCCCCACCCCACGACTACCGACAAACAAGTATTTTAGGTTAGGTTAGGTTTTAGGCTAGGGAGCCGAGCGCTGCGGCTAGGCAGGCAAGGGGGCCGAGCGCTGCGGCTAGGCAGACAAGGGGGCCGAGCGCTGCGCCCAGAGTTCATAGTTCGCTGCCGGGGGGGGGGGGGGGGAGTTACTCAAATTTTCATTATTGAAAAAAAAATTCTAAGAGGATAATACGAAAAATATATATGATATTATTTTTTAGAACACAGTAAAAGTGTCTGACTGATTATGACGTAACAAAAAAATTAGCCAATGAGAGGCCACTATAAATTTTACTATTGGTCAATAATGGCCTCTCATTGGCTATTTTTTTGTTACGTCATAATCAGTCAGACATTTTTACTGTGTTCTATTTTTTATTTCCCTTATTTTAGTATCAAATCCATTCTTTAATTCATTTTGTCTTTCTGTCCGTCCGACCGTCAAAAGTCCATCCGTAACGCTATTGGGGAATTGTGTTTTTATCAGCTGCTATTAAAGATATCTGTACAGCTTATTTTTAGTGAAGATTCCTTTTACCAATGAGTTTAAAGTTTGCTTGATCCGTCGGTCTGTCGGTTGAGCTAAAAAATACCATAGCATATTTTATTTAAGATTTTTATCAAGTTTCTAGAAATAAAACACTTATTCTTGAAGTCACTGATAACCGGCTCAATTATCGCCTAATGTCACTTAAATCTACTTATAATCTTTGTTTTAGGATCAATAAATATAAATGTCTCTATCCCGGTTCCTTAGTACAATATCAGGTGAGCCTTCTCTACCGTAATAGTTATTTCTCGCATCGTATTATAAACGGCTTTCCGCGGATATAGAATGTACAATTATAAGATTAAAACCAGTTTTTTAGCCTCTAGGTGCCGTAGGCACGGGCTAAAAAAACTGGTTTTAATCTTATGATTGTACATTTTTATATACGTAGAAAGCTGGATATAATACGATGCTAGACATAGTTTTTTCGTATGGATGAGAACCGGTTCCTATATACCGGATTCGAATGAATACGAGAAAATGTATTACATGTATTATTACTGTACCTTAAATTGTCTTCCTTTGATTCACATAATTTTTTTACACTCCTTGTATTGTATACGCGGATACGCTCCTAGAGGCCTCTTGGAGCTCTTGATGCGTGAAAGGACATTGGAGTCAATCTCCGCTCATTTTTAGTTTTCGGTGCAGCATTCAGCGAGATCATACGAAACAGACAGACACAGGTCATGTTACTTTTATAAAATGATTGTGTATATTTGCATATATGAAACACTTTATAAGAAACTGAATGGATATGATAGGGTAATAATAGCCTAAAACCATACAAAGATTTCTAAAATAAAAATAGCCTAAAACCATCTCATGACCTATAATAAGCTTCACTGTAAAGGAGAACCACGTCGATTTAGCGGTTAGGGAGATTCTTCGCTAAAGACATAAAAAAGCTTGCCACTTTATAGTATATATTATAGGATATGCGGACTTAATTGTACACTAGAATTTTAGTCTGATTAGAATGTTTCCCGTGGGACGGGTTAGCCTCAGTTAAGATTCTCAAGTAGATTTTCTCCATACAAAATGGCGAACATTTAAACAATCTACCTACAATAAAATCGACTTTTGTTTTTGTATTGGGGTTTCATAACAAAAATACCCTTTTGTAAATTAAATTATTGGTGTAAAATGTATGACACTAAAGCCACTAAGTATTTATTCCAACTAATGAGAAAACTACTTTATTTTTCTATATTCCTAACTATTTTTAGCTATATTTCAGTAACACCTCTCTAGATATACTTGCCCTCTTTACAATCCACATAGGGGCAACAAGGGGCAACAATTCACCACCCCCAAATCAAGTTTTAAACATTCTATGAGTATTATCATACCCAATGCATGTACATCAGATTTCAAAGGAATCGTAAAAATACGCTTTTTAAGTAAGCATTCTAATGCATGAAAGTCAAGAAATGCAAAAATTTTCTTACAGAAAAGGGCATACTTTTTGTGTTTCACCAACAATTTTAAAAGTATTATAAAATCTCGTAGAATTAACGTAATTAGACAAAATAACTTCTGAAGAGTCATGCATTACATATATTTTGACAGTATAAAAGAAAAAAACACAAATTGAAGAAATTAGTCCTAAATAATTATAGTTGAGGTCAAAATTTTAGTTTTTTTTTGTTTGTTTTTTAATCAACATCTTAGAAGACAGTAAGAGGAAACATGTTTTCGCCGGGTGTCGCCGGCTAAAAAAACAATATTTGATTACCCAAAGACATATTTTAATCGCCAGTACTGGTTTCATTTACCCCCCCGCGCCCCTGTAGGGGTTTTTAGCGCGTTTTCTGAGGCTGGGTGCACGAAAACTTTGTTAGGAAAATCTTTTAAATGCGCTTTTAAAGTCAAAATGAAAGATGTAATACATATAGATAAAAGACGCAAAAACATAGTTATAAGAAATATTTATTTGATTAGACTTTGAATTAAAGTTGATAATGAATATTTTAAGTTCTAATGCACTAAATGATGGAGACGGGAGGAAGGGGGGGGGGGGCTAAACCTAAATCTAAACCTTTTTATGTTTGATGTTTTAATGTAACTGAATAATCGTTTCTATAGATTATTACAAATATCAGGGATCTAAAGGGATAAGACAAATGTCAATAAATTGTTGTACATCCCCTATGATAATACACAAAATTACCCCTTGTGTAGATTAAAGTTAGTAGTTAAAACGTTTGAACACACAACTGTAAAACTTTGGGGACTAGTGTTATAAACAGCCCAATGTCCCCTACCTCACTGCGGAAAGGTAAAATTAATATGCAAATAACGTTAGGTTCTTATAATCATTCTAAATTGGAATTAGCAAGTAGTCTATCTGTCTGTCTATTGGTAATGCTTTGATTTTAAATTATGTAGTTACATGGTATTCATGTTTAACATCAGCAGTTTTATTTAGAAAGGGAGGGGACTGTTAATTACACTAGTCCCCAAACTTCAAAGTTTTATAATAACGTTTTTATATTTGTTAGCATAAGAACTTCAGGAAATTTAATTGATTTTTTATTGGTTGGTTCATTAAGATGAGTGTCAAAACTTTTCAACCACTAATTGTCATCTACAGACAAATAATTTTGCAATATAATTAATTAAATATGTATTTATTAAATATGTATCAATATTGGGGATGTACATATTAATCGGTTATTGTTTTGTTCCTTAGATCCTTAGGTGTTAATATATAATACAAAGTAGCTTGATGTCTGTTTGTCTGTCCGCCCATCCCTTATGATCTCGCTAACCACTAAATCAATTGAATTCTACTCTTCAGGGAATATATCTACTGGTCCTGTGGTTGTTTAAAGCTCTTTTTCAAAAATAAACACCCCCAAAAAAATTTTTATAGTTCTATAATTAGGGTCGGTCCGTCCGTACGTCTGGTACAGTTAGCTCTTTTACTTAACTTAAACAGGCTAGAATTGTCTTATCGATCTCAAACTTTTCATGCTGATTTCTACAATAGTTAGGTACGACTTAGAAAGCACAGCAACTCTATAATCGTTACCAGAAAGTCCGTACATCCATTTATAACAAGCTGATTTTTACTTTTTTGACAACAAATAATGGTTTTGAATGTTAAAAATATCCTATTCATCTGATTTTTTGAATACTGATTCCTATTTCAATAAGGTGTAATGTTATAAGCGAAGCATCTCTATAATCAAGTACTAAAAACATCAGTATGTCCTCAAACAGTAACATGTATTTAATCAGTTTTAATTACAATTTTGTATAGACATGCATTAATATTCAGTTATGACACTTCACAAGTGTTAATGTTCGTTTGTCCTTCCATTTCAGAGTTTCGCTTCTTTCATGGATGTTGTCATCCTTGTTTAATTACCTCTTGGGGCAAATCCCCTAGAGGCTAGGGGCGAAGCCGCTAGTATACATATAAACAGTAAACAAGAATCATAATATCATTATAAATATAGATATTAGTTAATAAAAATTTATGTTAATCATGCCCACATTTATAATGGATTTAATACACATAAAAATAAAGTGAAACTTGTAGCTTGCTAAAATAAGGATCCCCATCCACCCCCATTTACACCATCCCCTCCCCTCCTACTGAAATGAATTCCATGACCCAAATTTGACACTTTGAACACTAAAATCGGACTACAATTGACATAGTTACACTTTAAAGGGCCCAAAAAGCTAGTGATAGGGTAGCTGCGCTACTAAAAAATTCTCATATTGCTGTGATAACCAAAACCTCTAATTAGACATTTTAAACACGAAATTCAAGATAGTTGATGGATAGATAGATGGATAGATAGATGAATAGATAGATGAATAGATATATGGATAGATAGATGGATAAGTAAATGGATAATCAGATGGATATATAGATGGATAGACAGATGGATAGATAGATGGATAGATAGATGGATAGATAGATGGATAGATAGATGGATAAATAGATGGATTGATAGATGGATAGATAGATGGATAGATAAATGGATAGATAGATAGTATAAAATGAAATTTTTGTGAGATGAATTTTAAGGGTACTAAATAATTAAATCCCCTTTTTGGTTGATTTGCCCCAATGTGCAATCTAATAAACTCAGATTTATTTTAATTTTATAATTGGCTTCAGAAATCTTTCTTTAGATTTGATAGAGCCAATACAATTTTATATAAATCTAGTGCTTGGCAAGAACGACTTCGGCAGCTAATATTTGGCGCCTGAATCCTTCTCACATTAGCACCGGCATTGAGCAGCTGTTGTTGATTTGCTGATGTCAAAGAGTTGCTGTGGACAAAATACAATACTACAAAATTGGCTAGCTGATGACAATTAATTTTCTTTATACAGGATATGTACAATTACATTAACACTTTGTAAAAGTTAAATAAGTACGCTTTTAACATAAAAATTAAAATAATGTAATATCAAGAGAACAAAGAAATTGGATCTTGTCCAACTATAATAAGACTTTATTTGCAATTTAATGTTATCCTCAATGGAAGAAACTTAATATGTGTCTGTTTGAGTGTTTGTACCGAAGAATCTCTCTAGACCGCTAGACCGATATGATTCTCCTTTACAGTGATACTTCTCAGATAGCCAGAGAAAGTTTCTAACGATATTGTGGGTTGGTGCTTTCACCCTCCCAAAAGAAATCACCTCCGTTTGTTTTACTTTTAAAAAATTGAAAAGAAAAGGGATGACTATCTTCCCTACGTCCGGCCTCAAGTGCCACTTAAGGCCTCTAGGGACGTATTATTAGCAATTTTGGAATTAGGAATTACAAGTATATTCTTAATTCTTAAAAGGGAGGACATAATTTTATGTTGTATTCTTATACATTTCTATTCGAATTTTAAAGTAGCTGCACTTCTTGTAAAAAAAATATCATTGACAAAAAATGATTTCTTTTATAGTTAATTTTATTGCTTTCTATCATGCAAAATAATTCATAATAAAAAGTAAGAGTGATAAAATCATTAGAGTTACAAAACTTTATTAATGTATTTTTATATACAAGGGGCGATTACATCCAATAATGCTGACAAATGTTTTAATAATAAGGTACAAAGGGGTGCGGGGGGGGGGGAGTGTATTTAATCGAAGGCACCCCTATATGTTTAATCCCAAGTTGGGGAGGTATTACTTAATCCCTAAACCTTGGAATTTTCTCTGACAAAAAATTTCGACGCTTTGCTTCAATATGGGTGGGGGTTATGAGATTGGACGTACTTGTATATTCTAGCCATTTTGATAATTTTTCAGTTGGTTCAGGGGCCACTAATTATCAAAGATCTCTGTAAAAGTTTAACGATATCTTGAATAAAAACAGTGATATATTTTAAGAAGGGCTTGTCAGCCGCGGCTAGGCCACAAATTTGATCGATTTGGAGGTTTATTATTTTGTTGAAAAGAGTGATTGCCGTATTTAGGTCTGATTTTGACTTAAAATTGTAAAAGGTTGATTTTCCTTTTACAAACTTAAATGAATTTATACTTTGTATAATATTACATTTTTATAAAATAGAATACAAAGTTTTTGAATGTTTGAAATGTAGAAAACGACATTTCGGGATATATCATCATCTTTTGTTGAAATAAAAGAAGAAACATAAATGACAAAAGATTGACAAAAGCCATAAGTTGCAGAGCACCAAAAATTGAATTGACAAACCTATAAATTGAGATAGAGAGCAAATGTTTAGTGATCATTAAAACAAAATAATTTTAAAAAGAAATAGAGAAGGATGATAAACATAAAGAAAATCACAAAACCTGTATGAATTAATAGGAATATATTTGTTTTATAGCATGACCGACAGACAGTCGGTCCAAGTAAATTATATACTTTACTAGCGGCTACGCCCCTAGAGGCCTAGAGGGGTACTGAGGAGGGGAGAGTCAAATTTGATTTTTTTTTGGGGGGGGGGAGGGCGGCGGGGATCTTGAATTTTAGTTAAAAAAAAATTGGGGGGGATTTTATTTCTAGGTGCGATTTCTCTTGGGAGGGTGTTGGTACCCACCCCCAAAATAGTTATAAACCTTCGTGGGACCTATGAGAAGCTACTCTGTTAAGAAGAACCTGATCGGTTTAGCGAGATCCTTCGTTACAAACAAACAAATAAACAAACAGACAAATAGACAAACATACACACAGACATCGTTCTACTTTGTAGATGGAAGCTTTTTGGTACAGAGAATCTTCACAAAAATACAGCTGCTCTTGCTCTTGATTAGCAGCTAAAAATTTTACGTTTCCATCACACCAAACGGATGGCTGTCTGTAGACTTTAAATAATTATAGAGCAGCTTCGCTAACAGCCTCTCAGACTCAGACTTATTAGCCTCAATAGAAGCAATAGGTCTAAGTCATCCTCAGCCGCAGCTGCCGACCCCAGATTATACTTATTGTTATTATATAATTCATCCATTAGAGTAAGACACTAGAGGGAGAAAGGGTTAAATAACGGTATGTCCACATCCCAAGACCTTGTGCCGACTCTCAATTGGATCTTTGAAAATCAACTAATAGTGTCGAGCATATTAACCCAGCCAAGTATCAGAAACCAATTTGCTAGCAGACGAAATAGGTCATTGGAAAGATGGGGAGGTAGTTATCTGTATATATATCTATATCATAGATCTATTATTTATGCAGAAGTGTTAAAAATCTATTCTATTAAATATTTAAATTAATTTACACGATTTAAATTTATTAATTATAATTTAACTAGAGATTCAATTTTAATTATAATATATTTTTATTACATTATTTGATTTTTACATTTTCTTTAGAAAATCTTCCAACTCGTCGTTGTGCTTGCATATATTAGGTCCTGAAAATAAAAAATATATTAAAATAAAATTCTTGATGAATTAAAATACATTTTGTCGGGTGGGTAGAAAAGTGTACCTCAATACAACCAAATTACATAGAACGACTGTGGAATATTTTTTATTATACTTTTTGAAAAATCCATTTAAAAAAACGTCCGAAACGCGCTAGATTTTTATGAAACTCAGGGATTTTTTGTTGAGACCACTGTTTCAGAGGTCTTAAGGACGAACAAATAATGTAAATTAAAAAAAAGATTAAAGCGGAAAAAAAACTAGTTTTATCTACAAATTTTAAAAGCTAATTGTTATTTTCGCATCGTATTATAGACAAATTTCCGCGTATATTAAAATGAAAAATTATAAGATAAAAACCAGTTTTATTAGAGGGATTAATCTTTTGATTATTATTTTTTTCGTGAAAGATTCGAGAACCTGTTCTAATCAACCGTATATTAATAGGTTTGGAAGCCATACTGGAAAAAAAGTATTACCTTGTTCTGTATCAACACAGGTATACTCTGGACAACAGTAATATCCAGTACCCTCACCACATATGCAAGAATCTATTCCACACCTTAGAAATTAGAAGTTATGTTAAAAGCAAGTACTGTGAACAATTATTGCAAAATAATGCTGAATACATGAAATGAAAGTAAAACACTAGAGGGTAAAGGTGTTAAATATCTGTATCCTCCCATCCCAATGAAATTGTGCCGATTCTTAATTGGGTCATTGAAAAACAACCAATGGTGTAGGGAATATTAACACAGCCAAGTAGCAGAAAACAATTTTGTAGTAGACGAAAATAATCATGGAAAAGGGAGGATAGTAGTTATCTGTATATACATATAAACCATTGATATATTTGCATAAAGACAACAAAAAACTTAATGTATTCGAAAAGATATAATAAGAGTAAACGTAAAAAAATCGTTGATTGAACAATCAAATGACATCACAACCTTTTGTCTGCTTTGCTAACAAATTGATTTTTTTTTATAATGACTCGGCTGTGCTTGTATTACCTACGCCTATTTAAATGTATCGGGACAGATTCTTGCTTTGAGTGGAGAGTTGCTATATACATTTAGCTCATGCCCCCTTTATTCTTTTACTTTAATATCCCTTTGACTGATTAGGTAACAGATCTATTGTATAAATGTGATGTAATATGTATATACAGATAACTACCTCACTTCTCTTTTCAATAAACTTATTTGTCTGCTACCAAATAGTTTTCTGCTACTTGGCTGTGTTAATACACACCACACAATTGGTTGATTTTCAATGACCCAATCGAAGTCGGCGCAAGGACATTGCGATGGGGAGATACAGTTATTTAACCCTTTCTCCCTCTGGTGTTTTACTCTAATGATTATGTAATGGTTCATTATTTGCCGCAATTACAAAAGAATTATATGAAAAATTATACGATTGTACACTTTTTTTACTTTTATAATGCAAGAAATGTATAATATTCCATACATTATAAAAAAAATAATGTACATTAGTCTTACCTTCTTACAAAAGCGTGTACTGTAGAAAAGTACATCACTAGTAATAGTACAAAAACACACAGGCGTGCAAAGGATGGGTTGAGTAAAGACATTGTGTTGCTTGATTGAAGGCTAGTGCAATACTATTCATTTTATTTGACATTAGATGTCTTTTTATGTTTGCTTTGGGATCAATCCTTAAAATTATCATTATTATTACAATTAGGATTGTAAGAAAGTCTTTGAAACATTTTAAAAATCAAGATGATCATACAAAACAATAAATTGTAAAGTTTCATAGTGCCTATAAAAAATGACATTTAACAACACAAATGACTCATGATAGGCCAATACACAGACTAAATTACCAATGAAAGGCCAGTAAACATTTTAATTGCCCAATGGTTGGCCAGTAAGACGTCAATTTTTATGGGAACAATAAAACAATTTTTATTTTTTTCAGTATGCACTATGCATTAACAACGCATAAAAATGAATACTTTTAAGCATCGGACTTACTGTTATCTATAATGTCCAGTGTCCATGTGCGTCAATTTGTTCTTTTCTTCCTTTTTGTAATACAAACTTTCATAATTTTTTCACAGTAGCTTTTTAAAGGTAACTCTAGTTTAGGTTAGGTTATGTTAGGTGATTGCCCCGCAGGAGCTAGAAATCGGAGAAAATATATTTTTAAAATACGATGAAGCGCCCCTTAAGAGGCGTTGTCACGAAAGAGACTATAACCTATCTTTTTTTTTGTAATAGAACTTAATTAGTGCTTTTTGCCCTAAAATTTCATTAAATGATTGTTCATCCAATTGTCTTTTATATTTTCTTTGTGTAATACTTGTGGATGTGCGCTAGCCTTTAGTGGAGAAAAGTAGATAAATAAAACCTACGTAGGAATAACAAGCTACAATTATTATTGTTCATCAATAAAACAACATAAAATATTCTGAGAAATCAATTTTAATTAGAAGTTAACACACAAAAGATAAAATTCATAATTCTGCTGAAACTAATGTACCTTTTTCTTTTTAATTTATGCAAATCTTATTATGTTATAAAATCATTGATTTGCAAATATAGAAAATGTCCATGTGATCTTTATTCACATTAAATATCACATTCTGGTGTTACTACAAATTTTCAAATAATTATCAGAATAGCAATTAGGAAGGTCAAAAATCTACTCTATAATATAAAGTAGTCAGGTTTTTTTTGTCTGAAAATTACGATCGTGGAAAATGCGCTTTTTAAATTGTGTCTAAACATTTCAGGAAATACCAAAGTTTAAAAGCGATTGGACAAATTAAACCTGCCTAAATTCCATAAATAAAGAGCTACATCTTATAGACGGACAGACATATCCTAATTACAAGAACTTCTAACAGTCAATCAACTTAAGTAATATATGCTTGAGAAAAATCTCAAAAATCATACATTAAATCAGTTTGCTATTCAGTTTTTTAAATTTATTTGTAGGAACACACAACAATATCTAGTATCTAAGTCTAGAGTGCAACCTTTACAAAAGTAATTAGAGAAAATACTAAAATTTATTAATATATATTTTGCAATGAGAAAAAAATACACTGAATAAAATTATTTGTATATGAAAATCTTTTTTTTTAGTTGTTAAATTTACAAACTAAGAATGATAGGGGGGGGGGGCTTAGGTGTCCAACTGAGGGGATAAAGGGGTGTTTAACCCCCTTAAACTTTGAAACCCTCTTATTTATACAATAAAAAGCTTGGACGTTTCTCTTTAAAACTAGGAAATTTTCTTTAAAGATAGTTGTAATCATAAAATTCTTTGCTAAATCCTTATTGTTTGAACAGACAAACATTTAAACATCAGAATGCTTTGGATCATCAAATTGGATGTTTTTATTGGAGGATTTTTTTCTCAATATTTTTCCGTTTGAGAATTTTTCTCTTTATGTTTTTGAAAAAAAATTGAAAAAAAATTGACAAATATATTGGAAACTTAATTTTTATGGGAAAACCCATCTAGTGCATGTAAACAAAAAAATCTTAAAACATTGAAAACCTAATCTTCATGGGAATCGCTAAAACTTTCCAGTACTTTTATACACTAAAAAGTTGTGTCTGTATTTTGTCCATAAAAGTAAATGTGTTTGTGTTTGCTTAATTAAATAAAAGTAAACAAATGGATGGCGCCCCATGTATGATAGCATTATTTATTCTCATAATACATTTTAATGATTATAGATATTGTTACTTTTTTAAATAATACTGGCTACATCCTTAGCTATTAGAGACTTTGATCAAGGCGGGGGTGGGCGAAAAAAAAATTTAAATTGAAAAAAAAGGACAAACATATTAAGGGCTTATTTTTATCTTTTGGAATCTTTATCAAAGGGGTTGGCTTCCCCCTTGCCGAAAAGGCCCTAAACCTATAACGTATATGACTCTGATTCAAGTAACAATTAGGTATGATCTGGAAAGTGTAGCAACTCTACAGTCATTACTAGAATGTTTAAGTTTTCTTTTTTATTTTCATTCTGATTTAATTTCATTTTTTTTAAACATAGTATAGTGTCAAATAAAAATTGACGTTATACAATACAAATGACCAATGATAGGCCAGTATACATTATAATTGACCAATGGTATATGGCCAATCATTGGTCATTTGCATTGTATTACGTCATTTTTTATTTCCACTTTTGAATTTGTGGTTGTATTCAAAGTATTTTGCCAACTTGCATTTTGAAAAGACCTTTAATCAAAAAATTTAGAGAATAAAATACTTATAGTAATATTATAATCAGCCAACTAAATGTTTCAAGTAATTTAAGCCTAGCCTAAATAGAATTGACCTCCTAAGACTTTCTTTCTTTAATAAAATAATTGTTTTTCATTGACTAAAGAATCAATTTATTTATCTTTTGTCGCCGTTAGTTTATCTTGTTTAATAAACAAATTTGTATTGCTGCAGCTTCTCTATAAATATATTCAAGTGTCTAAAGAAAAAAGTCTAGGGGTTAAGAAATCAAAAACGTTGAATAGTATTTACATATGAAAGATATTAAACACTGCATTTTCATATCTTTTTAATAGAATTGGGATTGATAGGAAGGGTCATTTTTGCCCCTCCCGTCAACATATTAAACTGCTCTCTTTTACGTCTTGCTGACTCCACTCCACAATGTATCAAAAAATCGTAGTATTCATGTTCATAGCATTTAACTTTACAGTTATAGAACGTCAACAAAATCGTGTCTTCTTAAACAGTGTTAGAGTTGAGGGATTTAAAGATAATGGCCGATAAATTGATTTACATCCCCAATGATCATACACAAAATAACCCCTTTCTTTAGATTTTAATTACTGGTTGAAACGTTTGGACACTCAACTTAATGAACCAGCTAATCAAGTCCATAACATTGTTGAACCAACAAATAAGACATCGTTATTAGACGTTAGAAAGATTTGGGGATTAGTGTAATAAACAGCCCAATTACCCCTCCATCAATGGTTAAAGTTGATATGTTGCACCACCTATGCATGATTTTAGCCTTGCTGTTTTATAGAATTAATATAATTAACAAGGATAACAACATCCATAAAAGCGAAGCTCTGAAATGATAGGACAAACGCACATTAACACTTATATAGTGTCAGAATTGAATAATCAGAACATACATGAATAAGAGTCAATGCAAAATTGTGAGTAAATTTGTTGATAAACTTCTTGATACAGGACAATGTTTATGGACATACATGTCAAGGACTTGATTATAGAGTTGCTTTGCTTATAATATTGTACTTTGTTGTCCCAGTTATCAGTATACCAAAAATCAAAACAATCAGACAATTAAATCACATAAAAATTTTGTTGTTACAAAAGTAAAAAATCAACATGTTTAAAATGGACGTACGCACATTCTTGGAATTATTATAGAGTTGCTACGCTTTCTAAATCTTACCTAACTACTACAGGAATCACCCTGCAAAGTTTGAAATCAATAGGACAATTCTAACATACCTAAATTAACGAAACGGGTGGACGGACGGACCGACCCTAATCATAGAAAAGCTTCGCTTTTAAAAACTTCTATGTAAACAGGATATCGCCAGGCTTTTCCAGTGTATTTCTTGGCGCAAGGACATCCAAAACTTCTTAGGCTTAAATATTACTATATATCTTTGTATATGCGTGCACTAAACTTCCCGTAGGGGTGTAAAACCATTAGGGGAAAAAATAAGAACAGGCCTCTTTAATTTTAAATGTTTATAGGGTTCCTAAAGTCTTTAAGGCAATGTATAGAGATCGTGATTACACGAATTTGGGTACTAGCAAAATAAGTAGTCCACAAACACAATAATTAAAATTAATAAAATTCATATAAGGTTCTTTCATGAATTATTTCAACATACATGCTATGTAGAGTTAGGGCTTAGATACAGTTTGAAAAGTACTTGATTAATCTAAAAACGCTGATATAAACATGAAATATAAATGTTAAAGGCAAATACTAGTAGTAATCAGTATAAGTTAACTAGAGTTGGCTCGATATAACTATCTCGCTATTTGCTAGGTTTATTCAATGATTTATTTACTTTTTTTGGATTTACAATATAAAATACGCTCTATATTTCTATAAAATCCTTTAGTGGCATTCTTTTACTAAAAACCCACCTTGTATTGGCATAGTTTAATAACCAATTCAAAATTAATCTAATAACCTTTACAAACTGACATTTTAATTCATACATTTATTTCACAAATTTACTCTCTTTAGTTTTTTTTTGAAAAAGACGACATTTAATATGTTTTTGAAAACATGTTGTGTTCATCACAACATGTTGTAACATACACAGGGGTGGGGTTTTATAAAAAGAATGATGCGTTATTTTTTTTTATCTTTCCTTTGTCATAAAATCTATGTACTTTTCTCTGTCTCTCTTTCTCTCCCCCTCTCTGTCTCTTTCTCTCTCTGCCAACAATATTTTCTGAAACAATATTTTTCAATTTTATATACTTTAGCATGTAAACTAAGGCTGTAAAATTGTACTCTTTATCCAATGCTGATGTGGCTCATTTGGTTAAGGCATCAGGTTTGAGATGTTAAGTTTCAAGGTGAGTGGTTCAAGACTCACCACTGAAATTTTTTTTTCAATCTTTTATACTTTGGCATGTAAATTAAGGCTGTAAAACTATAATCTTTATCCAATGCTTATCTGGCTCTTTTGGTTAAGGCGTCAGGTTTGAGATGTCAAGTTTCAAGGTGGGTGGTTCAAGACTCACCACTGAAACATTATTTTTCTTCCAATTTTATATACTTTGGCATGTAAACTAAGGCTGTAAAACATTAGTCATTGTCTCATGTGATTTAGCTCTTTTGGTTAAGATGTCAGGTTTGAGATGTCAAGTTTCAAGGTGGGTGGTTCAAGACTCACCACTGAAACATTATTTTTTTAAATCTTATTTATTTTGGTACATAAACTAAGGCTGTAAACCAATAGTAATTATCTCATGATAATTTAGCTCTTTTGGTCATAAAAAAAACATTAGTCATTGTCTCATGTGGGGTTTTATAAAAAGAATGATGCGTTATTTTTTTTTATCTTTCCTTTGTCATAAAATCTATGTACTTTTCTCTGTCTCTCTTTCTCTCCCCCTCTCTGTCTCTTTCTCTCTCTGCCAACAATATTTTCTGAAATAATATTTTTCAATTTTATATACTTTAGCATGTAAACTAAGGCTGTAAAATTGTACTCTTTATCCAATGCTGATGTGGCTCATTTGGTTAAGGCATCAGGTTTGAGATGTTAAGTTTCAAGGTGAGTGGTTCAAGACTCACCACTGAAATTTTTTTTCTCAATCTTTTATAATTTGGCATGTAAATTAAGGCTGTAAAACTATAATCTTTATCCAATGCTTATCTGGCTCTTTTGGTTAAGATGTCAGGTTTGAGATGTCAAGTTTCAAGGTGGATGGTTCCAGACTCACCACTGAAACATTATTTTTCTTTCAATCTTATATACTTTGGAATGTTTACTAAATTTGTAAAACTATAGTGATTGTCTCATACTGATTTAGCTCTTTTGAAACATTATTTTTTTAAATCTTATTTATTTTGGTACATAAACTAAGGCTGTAAACCAATAGTAATTATCTCATGATAATTTAGCTCTTTTGGTCATAAAAAAAACATTAGTCATTGTCTCATGTGGGGTTTTATAAAAAGAATGATGCGTTATTTTTTTTTATCTTTCCTTTGTCATAAAATCTATGTACTTTTCTCTGTCTCTCTTTCTCTCCCCCTCTCTGTCTCTTTCTCTCTCTGCCAACAATATTTTCTGAAACAATATTTTTCAATTTTATATACTTTAGCATGTAAACTAAGGTTCAAGACTCACCACTGAAATTTTTTTTCTCAATCTTTTATAATTTGGCATGTAAATTAAGGCTGTAAAACTATAATCTTTATCCAATGCTTATCTGGCTCTTTTGGTTAAGATGTCAGGTTTGAGATGTCAAGTTTCAAGGTGGATGGTTCCAGACTCACCACTGAAACATTATTTTTCTTTCAATCTTATATACTTTGGAATGTTTACTAAATTTGTAAAACTATAGTGATTGTCTCATACTGATTTAGCTCTTTTGGTTAAGACCTCAGGTTTGAGATGTCAAGTTTCAAGGTGGGTGGTTCAAGACTCACCACTGAAACATTATTTTTTTTCAATCTTATTTACTTTTGTATGTAAATTAAGGCTGTAAAACTATTATAACTGTCTCATACTGATTTAGCTCTTTTGGTTAAGGCGTCAGGTTTGAGATGTAAAGTTTCAAGGTGGGTGGTTCAAGACTTACCACTGAAACAATAATTTTTTAATCTTATATATTTTAGCATGTAATAGCTTTTTGATATTATAAGTGACTGTTGGTATAAGGTAAATGTTTAAAAATATTTTTTTACTTTTACCAAATATTAATTATTATCTCAGAGAGTGAAAATGATAATTAGTGTTAAGGGTAAATTTGAACCATCTGACCTGAACTGGAACCTCATCTCTACCCCTGAGCTACAATGACAGACATGAAAGAGAGTAAAATTTTAAATTATACTATAAGAATTATGTTTTTGTCTATCTTGTCTTTTTTCACCACTGATAATTGGTCTCCGTCATAGCTCATTTATAGAATGTCGGTTACCTTATCCGTATGATGTGGGTTCGAGGCTCTCCGAAAGGGGCGGGGTTTTTGTAGTTGTTAAAAATTGGAAGAATTTATAAAAGAAAAGTTGTCACAAATATAGGTATTAAATGAAAATTAAATCAAAGCTAATCTGCAACGCTGCCCTTGAGAGAAATTAATTATATTGTTTGAAACTTATGTCTTTGCGTTAACTATAATAACCTATGAAAACAAAACATTGAACTTTAAAAAAAAAACTGCACTGTTATATCCAAATAGTCGGGAGGGAGGGTACATTGGACTGTTTATTATGCTAGTCCCAAAAGTTTTATAATAACTTTTTCTTATTCGTTGGCTCAATAACTTTGGGATTTTGATTTTATTTTGATTTGTTTGCACATTTAGTTGAGTGTCCAAACATTACAGCTACTAATTGTAATCTATAGAATGGGTAATTTTGTGTATCATCACATCGTAGGATATAGGTATAAATTTATTGGCAAATGTCTCATCCCTTTAGTTCAGTGCAAGTAATGAACACTAATGTATGTACACTTTCAGGCCACCAGTCCACTGGAGAAGAACAACGGGTTGCCTGCGGCTCACTGCGGCAGACATTCTAATTTCGCGGTTGCAAATAGCAAATTAAAGATTTTCATTTTTCAGACCGCTTAATTATAATGTCTGCCGGCTCTTTGGAAAACTAAGCTGTCCAGAATTAACATCCAGGTACAGCTTAGTTCTTCAAATTATTAACCTTTCCACCTTTCCCTATTAACAAATAATGTAATTGGGGGGAGGATAGGACAATAGCTTAGGCCGGGTGAAGTTTAGGTTTCCACCAAATTTCCCAAAATATAACTCTATTTGTTTAGGCCTAAACATCAAGATCTTCCAATAATTCCAGACTCCATTAAATGCCCTGAGGCCCCGCCTGGAGACCCTAACCGTACTCCCGTCCTGGCCCCCTGCACCCCTTGGATAACCTCTGGTGAGATTGTGATAATTTGATCCTTCCCTGCATTACAGACCCAGGTAGTTTATTATTGCAAAAGCTGCTCTATAACTAGCCAATCTGTAAGTCTTAAGCCTCAAGGGGGATATAGCATCCTTCCCGCACATTGATGTTTACAGACTGTTAATCCTGTACAGCTGCTGAGGTGCTTTACAACTAAGTGCCACCCACCCATAGGACAACTCCTTGTCCTCTTATTTAACAATAACTGTTAAGTAAGCCGAACCTGTTTTTCTCCCTACCCATAGGACAACTCCTTGTCCTCTTATTTAACAATATAGCTGTTAAATAATCCGTACCTGTTTCCCCCCCTACCCCTTCTCACCTCCCTGATAGCTTGCGGTCCCTGCCATACTGCGCCATATTAAAGACATCAAAAATTCGGTGAAGGTTCTCCCCTCATCATTTATTTGTTGTAAAAACTCAAAAATATAAAAACACCAAAAAATATAAGCTAAAGAGAGGTTATAATTTAAATAAATAAATTAACAATAGCATTCAGTGGTCAATGAAGGAGATTTTTCTCACTAAACCGCCCGGAGCAATTACACGCTCAAGGCATAACACCCTCTATCATCCATCTAACTCACACCCCACCCCTTCTCACACCAAACGTTCACAATCCGACTCTGCGACTGTTGCGAGTCGTCGGCCTAAAACCGTCCGAGTTTTAGCCAAAAAACATAAACTCAACACCCCGTTTGAATTACGCGCCAAAAAACTCCTTAAAACAAAAAAAGCGCTACTTCAACGGCAAAAACCGGTTGACCGCAACTCTAGGCCCGTCGTCTCCTCACGCAGGCCCAGCGTTAGTCGCACCCCCCCAGGCCAAAACAGCCACCACCGTAGCCCATCCCCGTCACCTATCCGAGGATTCCCTACACCCCCTGCAGCTCCCCAACTACTTGCAGCCCCCCACTTACCCTCCTCACCTGTTGATCCACTGGTAACTTTTCCCGTTACACATCCGTATAACGGCCTTTCACCACAAACCCCCACAACCCCTACAGATACTGAAGAGTTTGAGCTAGCCCCACAGCAACTAGATTGGGATAATTATTCCCCCATACCATCCTTCCAAAAATCAGCTTCAATTCTTGAAGAAGCTTTGGAACAACTCTATTCTGAAGATTTACAGAAAGAGGTTCAGGACGAGGTTTTTTATAACCCTGAACAGTTCCCATTACACGACCACCTCCCAGGCTCTGCTTATAACGCTTCCACATCGACACACAATATTAGTGTCGATCTATCTGCGCTTGTTACAGCACAAACCCCAACCATGACTGATGAGGCAACCAAACTCATCATCGAATGCGATGAGTGCATGATGATAGACGAAGACTGTCAGGGCATCATAAATAACCCTGACAGGTTTAGCATTGAAAAGCTAGACAATAGTCTATCATTGTTGGAAGAAAAAGCCTCGTCAATTCGCCACATCATAGCTTTCTTTCGCAACAGCCCAGACCCAAGGGTCACCGAAGCTGACATGAACAAAGCGTTACAGCTACGTATAGCCATGCGCTCAAAAATCGAGTTCATTCATGAACATCGTACATCACGTTTGAAAGCTCAACCGATTACGACGACTGCTGCTCCAGCAGTACCTCTCTCTACTTGCTCTGACGACTCGACTACCACTTCAGCAGTCGGATCCGAGGCAGGTACCTTACCATGTGATGGCCAAGTAATTGTGCCTCCAGCAGTTACAACTCAGGCCACAGCTGTTCCTGCTGCAACTATGCTCCAGCAAACAGCTCCCATCCCCAACCGCATAAATCCTACGACATACGCGGTAAAACAAGCAAGGGTAAAACAAAAAAGGGACCCCTTGCTTGTTGAGCTCGACGATCTCTGCGAAAAGTTCGGCGACCTTAAAACGACCGAAGTTAAGCAGTTAGGTCAGTTCAATAAACTTAATGCTCAATTTAAAGAGCTACTTGATAAGGCACAGCGCACCTTACATAAAGCCAAAACCTTGTGTGAGGACGCAATGCTTACGGACATGGAGCAAGATGCAACAGCACTAGATGCCCAGTCCACCACGCTTGAAACGGAAATATCCAGCGTGGAATCTTACGTTGAACGCTTGAGGGATCGTTTCGGAGTACCTATCTCAGGGCACTCCTTCAATCAGCGCTCTTCCAACATCCCTATCCCTCACTTCTCCGGGGCCAAGACAGATAAACTTGACCTCTTTACATTTCAAAAGAAGTTCCAGATTTATATCGACTCAATGCCGTCTATAGCAGAAGTCGAAGCATTGGAAATCCTGAAAGAAAACTGTCTCCAGGGCAATGCGCAGATGTTGTGCTCAGCCGAAAAATCTATTAAGGCTTGTATGAAGCAGCTGTCGTTCCACTATGGCAGCAAAACCAGCATCATAGCCAAACGTAAGGCTAAAATCATGGAACTGGGACCATGCCCTAAATACAACTGGGAACAGCAGATCACATGGATGGTAAAACTCCGTTCATTACTTGCTGATACCCAAGAATTTGCAAAAGAGAATGATGCAGAGCAAGCCTTGTACCACGGCAAAACGGACATCGCCAACTCTGTACTGAACCTTCTTAAAGGGGACTACTTTAAGGAGATGTCTAAAAAATTCCTGCTTAGCGCAGACGAAAATGGGGAGGAAGATGGCCAGTACTGCTATGAGCAACTTCTCCTCTTCTTGGATTGCGAACTACGTCAGCTCCAATACCAACTTAACCAGCATGAAGGAGCATCCCTCCATACTGGTACCGCATCCTCTAGTGGTAACAATACCAACTTGAGCAGCGGCAACTCCGGCAATAGACAGTCCAACCAGACTGGTAACAACCCTGGTCAGAAAAACTCGAACCGGAGTAAACCAGCCTCTCAAACTTACACGGCCTCCACTTTCTCGGCCTCAGAGGACCCAAAACAACGCCCTAAAGGCAGGGCCTCTGATAAGTCCGCTAAGACACCCATTCCACTTTTAACATACACAGGCGCTGCTTCTAAGCCTGTACCAACTGATTGCGCGCTTTGTCAGAACAAACACACATATTTGTTCCAATGCCAGGTGTACATCAATACACCACATAAGGAGAAACGTCAACTCCATGGCAAGACAAAAGCCTGTCACAGGTGCCTCAGAATGGACGCCAGCGTCAATTTCGACAATATTGACGAATGGTGGAACAACCACAAAAATGACTGTCGCACCACCTTTTACTGTCAAGCTGACAATTGCCAGTACGCGTCTGCTCATCGCGTGCAAAAGCATATCCTCGCCTGCTCTATTCATGTCGAGCAGAATAAAAAGAGGTTAGACGATTTCCGCAAGTCATTGCCCAAGGATGTTCCTATAACATCTGGCAACCTTCTGTTCATGGATAATATTACCATGAATCTCCAAACCTCTGACACCACACCTGACGTTTCCGACCCCAACACCTTCCCTGATGTTGCTGCCCCAGGCATCTTCATGTGCCAAAACGTCCCTGATCTTTCCGGCAATCCGCTGTTTGTCTTTTACGACAGCGGTTGTGGTACAGCCGCAGTTTCAGCTTCTGCAGCGGCTAGACTAAATGCCACAGAACACCGCCCTGGACCCACCCTCATGAATGTAGCAGGTGGTAAAGTCGTCCATCTTCCCTATGGCAGTGACAAGTTCACACTGCCATTAGTCGACAGTGCCATGTCCGCAACTATAATTGCTGCAAAAATGGACACACTGACGGCCCCATTTCCTCGTTGGGAACTCACAGAGCCTTATGGTGACCTCGCAAATCACTACAAAGGCCACGAGCTTCTCCCTACTGTACCAGATGTCATTGGCGGAGGCCAAGTCGACATAATCTTGGGGATCAAGTACAACTACTTGTTCCCATTGCGTATCTGCTCACTGCCCTGTGGCTTATCCTTATATAGAAGCCCACTCAAGGGCATTGATGGCCACACAGGTGTACTCGGTGGTCCCCACAAGGCTTGGGCCAAAGCAGCCGAGACTGTAAACTTTGTTGGTGCTGCTCTCTTTTTCACCAACGAGTTGTCTGCTTACCGCTATACCACTGAAACACTTCTGAACAGTGGCAGGAATTGGTGCGCGGATGACTCCAAAACCGACACCTTTCCGTATCTCCGTCCAATCACTGTTGAGGAAACAACAGACGAGGACGCTTCGCTGGATGTTCATACATACAGCACCAATATTCAACACGTCAAACGACATGAACGCAAGTATCTTGAGAGTGAAGACATAGGCACTCAAGCACCTTACCGTTGCATAGCATGCCGTGGCTGCAATGACTGCAAAAACGGAGACATTCTGGAGGCAACTTCTCTGAAAGAAGAGGCCGAACAACTCCTAATAAAAAAGTCCGTCAAGTTCTTACCTGACGAACGCCGGATCGTAGCATCTCTTCCCTTCATTGCTGATCCGGTTAAGGAGTTACAACCAAACAAAAACAGGGCCCTCAAAGTTCTGGAGTCCCAGCTGCGAAAATTGCAGAAGGATCCAGAGGCCAAACTACAAGTTATGGCGTCACATGACAAACTAGCATTGAATGGCTATTCATGTGACATTGATGACCTATCCCCTGAGGAACGCGCCCTTGTAGACAATCTGCCAGGAGAATACTACCTCCCTTGGCGATTCGTCACTAAAGAAAACTCTCTTTCCACTCCAGTCAGGGTTGTATTTGATGCTTCTGCGACAACCTCGTCAGGTAAAAGTCTGAACGACGTCCTAGCAAAGGGCACAAACAGACTTGAAAAAATCTTAGCTCTGGACATCAATTTCAGAGCAGGCCCACATGCTTTCGCATGCGACATACGGATGGCATACAATCAGATTAAGTTGGATCCATCTGATTTCCGCTGGCACAAGTACTTGTGGGTTGATAGCCTTGCCCCTGGTGGCACCATCAGAACGCGCATCATGCGCACCATCATTTATGGGGTTAAACCTTCTGGCAACCAAACGGCAGAAGGTCTTGAACAGGTAGCTCAGTATGTCATGGACAACCATCCTGAACATACTGCAGGTGCCCAGGTTCTCAAAACCAAAACTTATGTTGATGATACTTCTGATTCAACAGACTCCGCAATTGAACTAGACAAAATCATTGCGGGAGTCAAATTCACTCTTGACTTGGCAGGCATGAGCGTCAAAAGCTTTGTCAAATCTTCAGCTGTACCTGAAGACACCGTGTCCAACGACGGCACACATGTTAGCTACCTCGGCTATCGCTGGGCCCCACTAGCTGACACTCTCAGCTTGGATGTCAAACCCCTGTCGTTTGGCAAAACAAAACGAGGGAAAAGACCCCCGCCAGTAGAAGGCAGTCTGGAAGAGGCTCTTCTACTCAGTTTCACGAAAAGAACCATCCTGTCGCAAGTTGCCTCAAACTTCGACCTTCTCGGATTCTGCACCCCCGTGACTGCTAAATTCAAAGCAGACTATCACGATCTCCTCTCTTACGCTACTGGTTGGGACGATGGGCTCCCAACCAAACTGCTTCCAACATGGGTGACCAACATTGAAACGATGCAACAACTCGCGTCAGTTTCCTGTCCACGGTCGGTAATCCCGGCAAACTCCCAACCCAAAGTTGATCTGCTAGTATCCGTTGATGCTAGCCAAAACATGGCAATCGTGTGTGTGCATGTTAGGTCAATATCTCTCTTGGGGGAGGTCACTGTCCGATTGGCCGCTGCCAAGTCAAAGATCGTGACTGGCAGCACTATCCCTCGAGCAGAGCTAAGGGCAGCTGTTGTAGGCACCATTCTTGCAACAACCGTTGCCAAGAATCTCAAAGACAAGGTCGACAAAGTCACCTATTTCACAGACTCTACTGTTGTGTTGTCGTGGCTTCACCAAGACGCACGTCCTCTTTCTCTGGGCGTACGTAGCTGCGTCATCGAAATTCGACGGTTCTCATCCCCGGATCAATGGCGTCATGTTGAGTCAGAAAACAACATCGCGGATATCGGCACCCGGTTCCTTGCCACTATTAAGGACATCGACGCCAAATCTGAATGGCAAAATGGCAAACCCTGGATGTATCTTGATTACCAGGACATGCCAGCCCAATCCTTCCAAGATCTTAAACTAACAATGGAAGCGAAACAGGCCGCTGCCCAAGAGGTCAAAATCCTCCATGGTGATACGAAATCACCCCAAGAAAGAACGGCAGAGATAACCAAGTTCTCGAGTTATCTCTACGACCCGTGTAAACGGTCATGGCCAAAATCTCTCCGGGTCATGGCCATCGTTCGAAAATTCTGCTTTTTCGACTTTAAATCATACCGTCACAACAAGGCATCACTTCCACAACCCACTCCTCGGGTTGCCCAACTCTTGGACGAGGAAGTTCAGAAGGCGGAGAAATACTACTTTAGGCTCGCCACTAAAGAAGTGCTTAAATTCTCCAACTCTAAGGCCCACGGCAACAATGTTGTCACTGACGACGGCATTATCAAATACAATGGTCGTATTGTCGAGGGCACCAGCATTGAAGACGTTGACAATATCATGCCTGATTTGTCTCCCCTCCACTTTGTTAGACCAATAGTTGATCGGTATAGCTTGATAGCATACTCCGTTATGCTATACGCCCACCAAGAGCTTGCACTACACAGGAATGTAAATGCAACACTCTTAGAATCTAGGCACATTGCCTATATCCTCCATGGCAGAGATCTCTCCAAAGAGATTAGAGCGGCTTGCCCACATTGTCGTAGGTTCAAGGCCAAGCTTCTAGAAGCTGAAATGGGACCAATCCACCAAAACAGATTGACCATTGCTCCCCCGTTCTACTACTGCCAACTTGACCTGATGGGTCCGTTCTTGGCTCACTGTGAACACAACCACAGGTCCACAGTCAAGGTTTGGGGTCTAGTCTGTAGAGACCCAGCCTCATCCGCAACAGCGTGTTATGTTATGACTAAGTATAACACAGACGCCTTTCTCCAAGCATTCCAACGATTCGTTCATCGTTATTGCTACCCTAAAAAGGTCTTCATCGACCCAGGAGCACAGCTCATAAAAGGCGTAGCAAAATCGGAGTTTTCCATGGCTGACATCACTAAAACGCTCAATGGAAAAAGTTGCAGCATAGAGTACGAGGTCGGTCCCACTGCTGCTCACAACTATCAAGCTTGTGTGGAACGCTCAATCAAAGAAATCAAAACCTTGTTCCATGCAACATTTAACGGTCTCAAACTGGATGTCATGTCATTTGAGACTGCCTTTTCATATATAGCAAATGAGATCAACAACATGCCGATCTGCATGGTATCCAGAACGGAGGATGTAGGTCACGCAGACCTTATCACGCCGAACCGTCTGATACACGGCAGAAATAACAGGCGTGCCCCCACTGGACCAATGAGGGTAGAACAACCCTCCCGCCTTTTGGAACAGATGGAACGCCTCTACCAATCATGGTGGCAGATCTGGCTATATGAACGCCTTCCAGATTACATCCCAAGACCAAAGAAATTTGGCAAAACAGGTCCACAACCAAAGGAGATGGATATCGTCGTTTTCCTCCGGTCCCCAGATGAGTTGATTGGCGATCAACTCTGGCGCCTTGGTCAGGTCCTACACCTCATCACTTCTGATGATGGTATTGTCCGTCAGGTAGTTATCCGTTGGCGGAAACACTGGAAGGAAGAATTTCATGAGACCAGAAGGAGTGTCCGGCACATCGCCATCCTGTTCTCCGAGGACGAGCTCGCACTAGTTGACCAAATCAGGTCCGCAGCCTCCAAGTGTGACGAGTCATACGCTTCAGAGCAAAAAACCTAATAAAACCGTTCCTGAAACGGGTTAACACAATGCGTCGCAAATGAGTTACACCCGTTAAACTTTGGCTGAATTTGCCATAGGCTGAATTTGCCGAAGATAATAATTAACCTCACGGACACGCATTACGATGTTTTGCGTTTCCAAATTCAACTCTGCAACTAATAAAGGCTGTAATTGCCGAAAAAATATAACTTAACCGACAAGCATTACGATGTTATGCATGTCCAAAATTCAACTCTGCTATTAATAAAGGCTGTAAGTGCCGAAGATAAAAAACCCTACCTCATTACACTACATAATCCTGCACATTAATTTTAATAATGTCATTATTAAATATTCAATTACTACAAAAGAAAAATCCTGCTTAAAGGTTCACACTCCCTTTAATAACTTTAATAATCTCATTATTAAATGTTATCTTACAACAAGTAGATGCTGCCTAATGTCTTTAATAATCTTATTATTAAATGATTGATTACCCCAAGAAGTTTACCCCACTTATGAGGATTGATTCCAGCCGAAGAAAACCTGGATTAGTATTAATCATATATTGTAAATTTAAAATTGTTTACAAAATAGTTATTTATTTATTTATTTTAACCCATTGTAAACGATACGCCCCATAAATAAAAAAAAAAAAAAAACACATTAAAGGCTATTGCTGCTGGGCGTATCGTTCTTCCTATCTTCTGTAAACTGCAGTGATCAACCCGCACCCCTATGTTCTTCTTTTTCTTGCCGGGAGTGTCATGTACACTAATGTATGTACACTTTCAGGCCACCAGTCCACTGGAGAAGAACAACGGGTTGCCTGCGGCTCACTGCGGCAGACATTCTAATTTCGCGGTTGCAAATAGCAAATTAAAGATTTTCATTTTTCAGACCGCTTAATTATAATGTCTGCCGGCTCTTTGGAAAACTAAGCTGTCCAGAATTAACATCCAGGTACAGCTTAGTTCTTCAAATTATTAACCTTTCCACCTTTCCCTATTAACAAATAATGTAATTGGGGGGAGGATAGGACAATAGCTTAGGCCGGGTGAAGTTTAGGTTTCCACCAAATTTCCCAAAATATAACTCTATTTGTTTAGGCCTAAACATCAAGATCTTCCAATAATTCCAGACTCCATTAAATGCCCTGAGGCCCCGCCTGGAGACCCTAACCGTACTCCCGTCCTGGCCCCCTGCACCCCTTGGATAACCTCTGGTGAGATTGTGATAATTTGATCCTTCCCTGCATTACAGACCCAGGTAGTTTATTATTGCAAAAGCTGCTCTATAACTAGCCAATCTGTAAGTCTTAAGCCTCAAGGGGGATATAGCATCCTTCCCGCACACATACAAATATGAAAATACTAGAGTTGGCTCGATATAACTATCTCGCTATTGGCTAGGTTTATTCAATATTTTATTTACTTTTTTTGGTTTTACAATATAAAATACGCTCTATATTACTATAAAATCCTTTTGTGCATTCGTTTTCAAAAAAGCCACCTCATATTGGGATGGTTTAAGAACCAATTTAAAATTTATTTAATAACCTTTACAAACTGAAATTTTAATTCATACACTTTATTGCGACCTCTTTAGATTTTTTTGAAAAAGACGACAATGAATATGTTTTTGAAAACATGTTGTGTTCATCGCAACATGTTGTAACATAAACAGGGGTGGGTTTTTATATAAATAATGCTGCGTTTTATTTTTTTATTTTTCCTTTGTCATGAAATCTATGTTTTTTATATGTACTTTTCTCTCTCCCTCTCTCTCTCTCTTTAGCATGTAAACTAAGACTGTAAAACAATAATCTTTGTCCAATGCTGATGTACCTCTTTTGGTTAAAGCATCAGGTTTCAGATGTCAAGTTTCAAGGTGAGTGGTTTGAGACTGACCACTGAAACAATATTTTTTTTCTATCTTATAGACTTAGGCATGATAACAAAGGCTGTAAAACAACAACCTTTGTCTCATGTTGATTTAGCTCTTTTGGTTAAGGCGTCAGGTTTCAGATGCCAAGTTTCACAGTGGGTGGTTCAAGACTTACCACTGAACCAATATTTTTTTTCAATCTTATATACTTTAGCATGCAATAGCTTTTTGATATTTAAGTGGTATAATGTAAATGTTTAAAAATATTTTTACTTATACCAAATATTGATTATAAATAAAGAAATAGGTTAAAAACACTAATTTTTGTCGCATGCTGATTTAGCTCTTTTGGTTAAGGCGTCAGGTTTCAGATGTCAAGTTTCAAGTTAAAAGGTTAAAGACTGACCACTGAAACAATATTTTTTTTCAATCTCATATACTTTGGTATGTAAACTAAGGCTGTAAAAGTAAAAATATTTTTACTTATACCAAATATTGATTATAAATAAAGAAATAGGTTAAAAACACTAATTTTTGTCTCATGCTGATTTAGCTCTTTTGGTTAAGGCGTCTGGTTTGGAATGTCAAGTTTCAAGGTGGGTGATTCAAGACTGACCACTGAAACAATACTTTTTTTCAATCTTTTATACTTTGGCATTTAAACTAAGTCTGTAAAACATTAGTTGTGGTTTCATGCTGATTTGGCTCTTTTGGTTAAAGCGTCAGGTTTCAGATGTCAAGTTTCAAGGTGAGTGGTTCAAGACTGACCACTGAAACAATTTTTTTTCAATTTTATATACTTAGGCATTTTAACTTGGGCTGTAAAACAGCAATCTTTGTCTCATATTGATTTAGCTCTTTTGGTTAAGGCGTCAGGTTTCAGATGTCAAGTTTCAAGGTGGGTGGTTCAAGACTGACCAATGAAATAATATTTTTTTCAATCTTACATACTTTGGCATGAAAACTAAGGCTGTAAAACCATATCTGATGTCTAATGCTTATTTAGCTCTTTTGGTCAGGGCGTCTGGTTTCAGATGTCAAGTTTCAAGGTGGGTGGTTCAAGACTGACCACTGAAACATTATTTTTTTTTAATCTTATATACTTTGGCATGTAAAATAAGGCTGTAAAATAATTATCATTGTCCCATGCTAAATTAGCTTTTTTGGTTAAGGCGTATGGTTTGGAATGTCAAGTTTCAAGGTAGGTGGTTCAAGACTGACCACTGAAACAATATTTTTTTCAATTTTATATACTTAGGAATGTTAACTAAGGCTGTAAAACAACAACCTTTGTCTCATGTTGATTTAGCTCTTTTGGTTAAGGCGTCAGGTTTTAGATGCCAAGTTTCAAGGTGGGTGGTTCAAGACTGACCACTGAAACAATACTTTTTTTCAATCTTTTATACTTTGGCATTTAAACTAAGAATGCAAAACAATGACTGACCAATGAAACAATATTTTTTTTTCATCTTACATACTTTGGCATGTAAAATAAGGCTGTAAAACAATGATCATTGTCCCATGCTAAATTAGCTATTTTGGTTAAGGCGTCTGGTTTGGAATGTCAAGTTTCAAGGTGGGTGGTTCAAGACTGACCACTGAAACAATACTTTTTTTCAATCTTTTATACTTTGGCATTTAAACTAAGAATGCAAAACAATAGTTGTGGTTTCATGCTAATTTGGCTCTTTTGGTTAAGGCGTCAGGTTTCAGATGTCAGGTTTCAAGGTGAGTGGTTCAAGACTGACCACTGAAACAATATTTTTTTCAATTTTATATACTTAGGCATTTTAACTTATGCTGTAAAACAACAACCTTTGACTTATATTGATTTAGCTCTTTTGGTTAAGGCGTCAGGTTTCAGATGTCAAGTTTCAAGGTGGGTGGTTCAAGACTGACCAATGAAACAATATTTTTTTTTCATCTTACATACTTTGGCATGAAAACTAAGGCTGTAAAACCATATCTGATGTCTTATGCTTATTTAGCTCTTTTGGTTAAGGCATCTGCTTTCAGATGTCAAGTTTCAAGGTGGGTGGTTCAAGACTGACCACTGAAACATAATTTTTTTTTAATCTTATATACTTTGGCATATAAAATAAGGCTGTAAAACATTGATCATTGTCTCATGCTATATTAGCTCTTTTGGTTAAGGCGTCTGGTTTGGAATGTCAAGTTTCAAGGTAGGTGGTTCAAGACTGACCACTGAAACAATATTTTTTTCAATTTTATATACTTAAGCATGTTAACTAAGGCTGTAAAACACCAACCTTTGTCTCATGTTGATTTAGCTCTTTTGGTTAAGGCGTCAGGTTTCAGATGCCAAGTTTCAAGGTGGGTGGTTCAAGACTGACCACTGAAACAATATTTTTTTTCATCTTACATACTTTGGCATGAAAACTAAGGCTGTAAAACCATGTTTTTTTGTTTTATGCTTATTTAGCTCTTTTGGTTAAGGCCTCTGGTTTCAGATGTCAAGTTTCAAGGTGGGTGGTTCAAGACTGACCACTGAAACATTATTTTTTTTAATCTTATATACTTTGGCATGTAAAATAAGGCTGTAAAACAATAATCATTGTCCCATGCTAATTAGCTCTTTTGGTTCAGGCATCTGGTTTGGAATGTCAAGTTTCAAGGTGGGTGGTTCAAGACTGACCACTGAAACAATATTTTTTTTCAATCTTATATACTTAAGCATTCACGGGTAGGCTAAAAAAATTCCAGGTTTTTGAAAATACCCATTTAAGCGGATTGCACAGCCTTAAAGTCACATGTCTTGGTATACTAGAAAAGGTAAAAATCAAATTTTCTATTGGGGGCTTTTTGAGAAAATCCGCAAAATATTTTTTTTTTCATTTTCACCTAAAATCCTCTAAAAATAAGGTAAAAAATGTTAGGGTAGGCTTTTTAAAACTGTTATTGCTTAGCCCATAGTTATCCTAAAAAAATGTTAGAAATACCAATGGAAAGCTTATCTCCTCTAGTTTTTATTATAACAAACATTTTTAACGTGCATTGTATAGTTTTGTATCTATGTTGCTAAATGTAAAAAGTATCATCAAACACATCTAAATGTACATTTATCTATCTAAATATTGCAGGCTGAATAAAAACCTTGGGTACTAGGATGAAAAACCTTGGGTACCAGAATAAAAAATCTTGGGTACCAGAGTTAATATTGTTTACCCTTCGCCATCCTACAGCAAAATACACAACCTCCATCCCTCCCTGACTGGTCTAAATTGATTGAAAGGCTAAATCTCCAGGGATCTACTGGGATAAGACAATGGTCGATAAATTGATGTACATCTCCAATAATGATTACCTCTTATGCATATTGACAATAGTGGTTCAAACATCTGGACACTCAACTTAATCTAACAAATAAAAAAGCTTATTTATTATATAAAAATTTGGGGACTAGTGTAATAAACATCCCATATTACCCCCCCCCCCCTCCAAAACACAGAAACAATGTACATTAAATTATACTGGTACACAATGTTTTATAACCACTTTATCTTACTCATAGGCTTAAAAACTTTCGGTCTTTTAATTGAATTTTGATTGGTTGGTTCCAAACTATCAGTGTTAAAATTTTTCTACACATGACTTTAATCTACAGAGGGGGTAATTTAGAGGATTTACATTAATCTAAATTTTATTGTCTTATCCCTTAAGATCACTGAAAAGCCCTAATTGTGCATGAAAATGAGTTGTGCCTGTTTACGGACCAAGGCATTCCCCCTATACTATTGCTATTATTGTCAAGCGCCAGACATAGTAGCAGTGGATATTATGACAGGGGGGGTATTTTTTCTAGGGGCAATTTCTCTTGGGGGGTGTGGTACCCTCCTCCAAAATAGTTAAAAACCTTCCAAGTACCTATGAGAAGCTACCCGCTAAAGGAGAACCTGATCTGTTCAACATTTAGCAAGAAGTGTGCGCATCTACTAGGGTCTTTTCAGATAATTGACCAGTAAGGTCAATGAACTACACCTACGTGATTTTTAAATAAAGAATAGGATAAAAACATGAAAATAATGGAGGGACAAACGCAGGGAGTAAGGGAGGGGACAATGGGCAATTAATTTAATATAAGAGTTATCAAAGAAAGGGCATGAAATCCAGTTTAATCCAATAAATTTGTAGGAAATAATAAAGGGATTGTTAATTGAATAATAGATTTCCATAGCGTCATGTAAAGTGAAATCACAACTTGTTTTTGATGAAATATATTGAGGTTTTTGGTGTGATTTTTATATTAAAAGATTATTGGACCCGGCCAGCTCCTAGCAAGAATATGACTGCCCCTTTTTATTCTGTTTATTTCCCTTGCCCCTTTCCCCCACCTCCCTTCTCCCTACTCCCCATCTGCTACATTCCAAACTAACACAACGAGTGTTTATTTCCCTTCCCCCCACTTCCCTTATCCCGTCTCCCCGTCTGCAATATTCAAAACATACATAACGAGTAGCAGCATTCTATGCGCAAGTCCCCAAACTAAGTCAGAAACTGCTAAATTCTTGCACATTCCCTTTAAGCCAGTCCCCAAAGTCTGAGACTCCTAAAAATTGAATATTCGATCCATTGTCCCCTCCCTTACTCCCTGGACAAACGGACAAAGTGAGTTAAATAGCAGATGTCATAAAGAGTAAGAAAAAAAAGATTTTTGTTTTGGTTTCTTTACGATCAGAGCTAAGTTCTTATTATACGCAGCCACCGTATCCAACCAAGTAGAAATACCTTATCAAATGCCTAACCCCCATGGGGGGCTTATTAGTATATTATATTCCTAACCTAACCTATTTAGAAATATCTTTCAGGTTATCCAAATGCCTAACCCCTGCTGGGGTCTTATTTTATTATCCCTTTATTAACCAATGATAGTTTTAGTTTATAGTATTTTTCAAAACATACTCAAAATCTTAAACGATGGGTGATTTCGTAGAGAAATGTTACTGTTTTCAATATTTTCAAAATACTAAAATAACCCTAACAATATACAAATTTCCCTATATATTCAAACGACAGGAAATTGAGACTTCACACCTTTGTTAACATTTTCATACGGATAGAAGGGGTCAACTTATGCTAGATTTGGGATGTATTCGTAAGATACTACATATGTTCACATATCTTTACGGTCAAACATTGTCAGAAAATCATAAAAATTCCGGAAAATATTATAATACAAAGAAGGTTTATGGCCTCACTAGAATTTTATGACTTGGAATAATAAAGGTTTGGTGAATAGATTTTTTTTCTATCATCACCCAATCTGGTAGCAAGATTATCAAGATAGTTAATCTTAGTTCTTATTGCTAATTTCGCTTGTTTTTTTATTTTCATTTTGGCAGCATTTCATGCTTAATAAACCAACCAATCACAATTAAAAAAAAAAAGTCTCCAAAGTTGTTATTGCTAATTTATCTTGCTTTTTATCTAGCGGCAACTTTTGACCTTTCCAGTTACTTTATGTTCTGTTGTGTTTGTCAGTTGAAATAAAGAAATAGGATTTTGTAGATTTATTAATTATGTATTATTTTTTTAAAATGTTATGTAACCCCCCCCCCCCCCAATCATATTTCTTAAAATATCTTAGCCCGGTTCACAAAAGCTTTTTAGAGGTCGACCTTTTTTTCCAGTAGGTCAACCGATTTTAGTACAACTGAAATATAACCCAACCTAAATATATTCTTATTTTTTGCTGCAATTACAATGCTTTCATACACAAAAATAGCAGGAGATTGTAATAATAATCCCATTTTATAGATTTACAAATAAAATTACATTGTTTGGCGAAAAAAAAGTTACTCTTTACTAAGTCTCATTTTCCAAATAGTTTTAAAATCTTTATCTTATCTTTCTATCCCTGATCATAATCCGGGCCAAACCATATCAATAGTTGAAGTTTATTAAAAAATTAATAAAAAGCAGTCTTTTAAAAACATCTTACTTATTTTTAAGTAAAAACAATTTGATTAATTATTTTTATTTGATTTTTTTGAAACAAAAAAAATATATATTCAGCTAGCTCCTCATTGCTGTGTATTTTTCAAAAAAATCTACAATATCAACAAAGAATAATCAGCTGCTATGATTTAAGTACGTAAATACTAAATAGCTTCAAGTTATAATTTTACATCTATCCTATAATAAAGTAACAGGACGTTTTTTGTCTATCTGTACCAAGGAATATTGCTAACCGCTGAACCTATACGGTTCTTCTTTACACAGTAAACTTTCACAGGTCCTGGTGAGGTTTATAACTATTTTGGGAGAGGGTAGCACCACAAATAGGCCGGAAGCTTTATTTATTAAATTTTACTTTAAAAGTTAAAAAAAAGTGATCATAAAGAGGGGATCATGGAAAGAAAACAAAGTAGCAGGTTTCGTCCTATTTCTAGCCCCTGCTTGGGGCTCTAACCCTATGGGGCAAACATTAACATTTACCTTACTTAACCTAGCTATTAAAAGCTACTGTGAAAATACGAAGAAACCCGCTACTTTGTTTTCTTTCCGTGATCCTGAAAGGGATAGTAATTTTGTCAGCAATTTGCACGAATAATTTTGTTTAATTTAAGTTTTTGAAGCTTTTCCATAATTAGGGTCGGTCTTGCGACTGTAAAGGATAGCTCTTGTTAATTTAGGCATATTAGATTTGTGTTATAGATTTTTAAATTGGCAGGGTGATTCATGTAGAGGTTAGGTCGATTTAAAAGCGTAAAAACTCTATATTCTTTATCAGAATATCCATACTTCACTTTTAAACATGTAGATAATTAACTTTTTAACATCAAAGTTTTATGTTATATGATTATTCCAATGTTTTGATTTTTTGAATACTGATTCCTAGGACAACAAAGTACAAAGTAGTAGAGAAGCTTCTCTATAATTAAGTCTTGAAAATGTAAGTAGGTTCTTAAATGTATATACATTTATATTCTGCTTTTTCAGTTGTAACACTCTACAAGTAGGAATGTTCGCTTGTCCTAATATTTCAGAGCTTCGCTTTTATGAATGTCGTAATCCTTGTTTTCATGTAGTTTTCATTTTTAACCTTTAAAGAAAAAAGTCCACCATGTATAATTTTCCGTTTTAAGTTTCAGAGATAAAAAATGATTTTCATTGAGCCGATCACTTCTCTCTTGATTAATAACAGGTAATATTTTCATAACCCTCAACTGCATGTGGCGTTACATGCAGCGCGTGCGTTCGTTTTTGAGAAGGTGATAGGTTAGAATCTCGGCCCCAACCCGCATCATACTTAGACATTTAAAAATTGTTCATATTGTTGTTGTGTCAGGTGTGTGACACAAATAGTTAGATTATAGGGGAAGGCCTTGGCTCAAAGCAGGTGCAACTCATTACCATGCTTAATAAGTACTTGCAGACAAATATATAGTGGCGTGCACAGTGTTGTGCCAGGACTGTGTGCAAAGGAGGGGGTAGATGACTTACCACACTTCATTTTCAATTTTAGTTTTAAAAAGAAAAGGAAAATTTTTTGGGGGGGAAGGTCAATTTTTGTTGGGAGGGCGGAGAAATCCTTTCTCAAAATAGGTAAAAACCTTCCATGGACCAATTAGGAATCTTAACAGTAATGGAGAACCATACAGTGCTACGGACAAAAAAAAGCTTTCTTCTTTATATTCTATCCTCCTATTATGTACAGTAATATGATTTATTTGTCTGACGCTTAAGATATAAGTAACTACTGAACCGATTGGATTCTCTATTTTATGTAAGCTTTACATAGGTCCTGTAAGGTTTTTGACAATGGTAATTTCCGATTTTACTCTTGGAATGGATTTAAGCTATCTTTCTAGACCATTTCTGCCTTTTCGAATACCAAGCCCCTAGATGCCACTAGTATTTTTTAAAGCATTAGGCTTTTTTGTCTATAGTGAAAGATCTCGCTATCTTCTGAACCAATATGGTTCTCCTTTGTAGTGCAGCTTCCTAAGGGTCAAGGGAAGTGCTCTAGAGGCTTCTATGAGTGTATCCTTTAGTAATAGGTTGTAATCATTTATGAAAGGTGTAGTTGCTCTTATTGTCCTTAGCTCCTCTTATAAAATGTCTCAATGTGAAAATTGACGGACAGACAGACATTTCAAATTTTAGAGTACCTTTGCAACTAAAAAATATTTACTATTTTAGAGGTTCCAGTTAGCCAAGCAGGAAATAAACCCAACGAGATGAAACTCAATGCAGCACACAAGAAAAATTTCTAATGTCGACGTGTAGTAATAAATCTAATAAGAATGTGTGTGTGTGTTTTAGCATTTTTAAAAGCGAAGCTTTTCTATAATTAGGGTCGGTCCGTCCGTCCGTCCGTACGTACGTCCGTCCGTCCGAGATAGATAGCTTTTATTCGTTAATTAAGGCATGTTAGAATTGTCCAATCGATTTCAAACTTTGCATGATGATTCCTGTAGTAGTTGGGTACGATTTAGAAAGCGTAGCAACTCTATAATCATTACCAGAATGTCCGTACTTCCATTTTAAACATGTTGATTTTTCTACTTTTTTAACAACAAATTTTCAAGTGTTTTAATTATCCGTTTGATCTGATTTTTGGTATATTGATTCCTGGGACAACAAAGAACAATATTATAAGCGAAGCAACTCTATAATCAAGTCCAAAAATGTAAGTATGTCCATAAATATTATCCTGTTTTTAAGCAGTTTTTCAACAAATTTATCTACAATTTTGATTCGACATTTATACATTTATGTTCCGATTTTTCAGTTCAGATACTATACAAGTGTTAATGTCCGTTTGTCCTACCGTTTCAGTGCTTCGCTTTTATGGATGTTGTCATCCTTGTTTCCCTACCAAACAAATGAAAAATATTGATACCGCTTTCTTTTGAAAATTTTATAATCTGGCCTAGCACACATCCATATTATATTTAATACTATTTAATTCAACATAATATTTTGCTAATGATTGCTTATACCGTATCTATGTGATATTTGGATATTTGATCTAATTTGTATTTTTTAAAAGCGTAGCTTTTTAAAAGCGTAGCTTTTCTATAATTAGGGTCGGTCCGTCCGTCCGTACGTCCGTCCGAGATAGATAGCTTTTATTCGTTAATTTAGGCATGTTAGAATTGTCCTATCGATTTCAAACTTTGCATGATGATTTCTGTAGTAGTTGGGTACGATTTAGAAAGCGTAGCATCTCTATAATCATTACCAGAATGTCCGTACGTCCATTTTAAACATGTTGATTTTTCTCCTTTTTTAACAACAAATTTTTAAGTGTTTTAATTATCCGTTTGATCTGATTTTTGGTATATTGATTCCTGGGACAACAAAGAACAATATTATAAGCGAAGCAACTCTATAATCAAGTCCCAAAATGTAAGTATGTCCATAAACATTATCCTGTTTTTAAGCAGTTTTTCAACAAATTTACCTACAATTTTGATTCGACATTTATACATTTATGTTCCGATTTTTCAGTGCAGATACTATACAAGTGTTAATGTCCGTTTGTCCTACCGTTTCAGTGCTTCGCTTTTATGGATGTTGTCATCCTTGTTTTGATAAAAGTATTAATTTTAAATTAGACTTTGATCTACGAGACTTTTGTGTCCATAGATGAAAGAACAAGTATCTTTACTTCCTATATTAAGCAAGAACTCAATTTCTGGTTGCTCTAAAGGCATGTAAATAAAGATGCATGTAACTCAATTGCATTATTATATGCTTATGAAATTATTCCAGATAAGTCATCTTATTTATTAGCATTCATTATAAATGTTAATTTGTTACCTATTCTGTTTGTTTTCTAGTCATCTTTTATTTTTTTGTGCTTCAATACTTCAAATGAACGTTGTCAACCTTGTTTTATCATTAATACATTTTTTTGTGAATCAACTTTCATATTCGCAAGCTTTATATTTGGTACTATCTGTCATAGAACTATCCCTTATGTTAAATTATTAATTAAAGTTTTTGGCAACAAAATCACATGCAATTTGAAGCATCAACATTTCGAGAGAAAAAAACCTGTTTTTAATGATTCTGTGATAACTGTTACATATTTTACTTTAAATTATGATTTTTCAATTATATTCAAATCTATAATAAAATTTAATCATCCCCTCAATCAATACTTTTCATGTATTAACACCATGGCTTCTTTTTAAATAGAGTTTTTAATAATTAGGGTCAGTCCGTACGTCCGTCCGTTGCAGTAAGCTCTTTTCGTTAATTTAAATAGGTTAGAATTGTCCTTTCGATTTCAAACTTTGCATGCTGATTCCTATAATAGTTAGGTACGACATAGAAAGCGCAGCAAATCTATAATCTACTAGAAAGTCCGGAAGTCCATTTAAAACAAGCTGATTTTTTTACTTTATTGACAACAAATTTTTGAATGCTAAAATTTTCCTATTCGTTTGATTTTTTTAATACTGATTCCTATTACAACAAGGTATAGTGCTATAAGCAAAGCATCTCTATAATCAAGTCCTAAAAACGTCAGTATGTCTTTGAACAGTAACATTTATTTAATCAGTTTTGCAACAAATTTACTTACAATTTTGTATAGACATATGCATTAATATTCAGTCCATTCAGTTCTGACCCTCAACAAGTGTTAATGTTTGTTTGTCCTTCCATTTCCGAGCTTCGCTTTAATGGATGTTGTCATCCTTGACCTTGTTATATTTGTTATTAACTTAAATAATTCCATTACAAGGTGTTTGTCTTACATTCCGTGAACTTACAAAGAGGTCATTTTTCTTGCTGATTTGCCTTGTATTTGTGTGTTTTAAAACAGTAGTAGAACGCTGAAATTTGGCATGTAGTTGCTCTAATGTGGTACAATATGTAATTGGAGAAACGGCGGAAAAACTACCCCTGATAACTGCTATATCCTAACGGTTTTATTTCTTTTTCCTGACATAGAGGAGATGCACGAACAAGAAAGTTAATCTAAGGACTAGGATTATATCTGAGTGACTTTTTAAATATGGGTATGACACATAACTGAGAGTCGGAACTTTTTGAATATCTCCTTCCTGGCGAGCAGGATGCCAGCAAACCTGGCATGGGCATTCAGGTAAAAATGAAAAATATTTTTAGACCTAAATAAGTATTTTATGTTACGAAAATACTTAAATATCCTATAGTATTACGTCTTCATATGAAATGTAGGTATCAGGTTCCAGGTATAATCCTGCAGGTCCTGAACCTCCAGGTCTCTAGAAATCTTTAAATTGCTCCTGGGACCGCAATTTTTGATTTAGGGACTTAAAATTTTCTAATAGTTTTTATGACATAGTAAATTTTCTTAAATATCTGTCAACGTTTACCTGCCGGTTGCGGCGGCTGGCAACTGCCAAGTACAATATCGTCAAATGTTTTGTTAAAGTCAAAGTTTTAAATAAAATAACATGTTAAAAAATTAATCTACTGATGTAAAATACTTAAGTATACTAATGAAACAGTTTACAGTATTTCAAGTTATTATCCCTTTTTCTAAGTTAACAGTTTTGAAAGCGAAACTTTTCTACAATTAGGGTCGGTTCATCTGTACGTCCGTCTAGAGCGGATAGCTTTTTTCGTAAAGGGGTAGTTTCACGAAATGCATTTGAACTTAATTTAGTGAACCGCATATTTTTTGCTAGTTAATGGGTTAAACTATATTTATATGGCATATATTTGAAAGAATTTCAGTTTTCTACCACGTAGTTTTGAAAATATAAAGACATGAAAATCATCTTTTTGTGATATATGCAATTTAAAAAGACGATTTTCAAGTCTTGATATTTTAAAAACTACGTGGTAGAAAATTGAAATTCTTTCAAATATATGCCATATAAATGTAGTTTAACCAATTAACCATGAAAAAATATGCGGTTCACTAAATTAAGTTCAAATGCATTTCATGAAACTACCCCTTTAGGCATGTTAGAATTGTCCTACCAATTTCAAAATTTGCATGGTAATTCCTGTAGTAGTTAGGTACAATTTAGAAAGCGTAGCAACTCTATAATCATTAGGTACCAGAATGACCGTACATCCATTTAAAACATGTTGATTTTTTTACTTTTTAACAACAAATTTTTATATGTTCTAATTTTCCCATTGATCTTATTTTTTGTATACTAATTCCTGGGACAACAAAGAAAAATATTATAAGCAAAGCAACTCCATAATCAAGTCCTAAAATTGTATGTATGTTTATAAACATTATCCTGTATCAAGTAGTTTTTTTTTACAAATTTTCTTACAATTTTGCTTCGACTCTTATACATTTATATTCTGATTATTCAGTATTGACACTCTACAAGTGTTAATGTACATTTGTCCTACTGTTTCAGAGCTTCACTTTTATGGATGTTACTGAAATATTCCAACACAACTTAATGGTTCAGTTGTTAGGCATCGAGATAATAATCAAACAAAAACTGATTTCTTTAAATAATAGGATAATTATTCAATTTTAGTACGTGTTTATACACTAAAAGGCACATGAAGGGGGGGGGGGTTGGAATTCAACCCCATTTCTTATTTTAGTTTATTAAAAAAAGTTTTATAAATTTAGAAGGGGGGAGGTATTGGTACCCTCTACAAAAAAAGCTAAAAACCTTCCACAACCAAAGATAAGTAACACTGTAAAGAATCATATCAGTTCAGTGTTTAGAGGGATCCATTTGAACAGACTTACAGAGATCCTGTTACATTTCAATAAGTTTCAATGAAAAGTTAAAAATTATCTTAATTTTTTTTAATTTCCGCGGAAACTCTTTCACTTAATACCTACCCATTTATCACATTTATGATGTCTTAACTCAAACCTCCCACATTATATTTTATTTGTAACCCCTATTTATCCCTGCAGGGCCCTGTTCCTTAGGGGATACTACTCTTGCATGGATCTACTAACCTAGTCTTGAATAAATATAAGAACAAGAATGACAACATCCATAAGTAGCGAAGCTCACAACTTATGGATGGATATCCAGAAAAAATGAACTAAAGAGCATTAAACATTTAACTAAAAAAATTCATACTGTGAAAATATAGGAATCGATCTAGCACCTCAAACTTTGTGGGGGATATGTAGATTAGAAATTTATTTAATCCCTGAAGATATCAGCCTTCCATCTCGAGTAAGAATAAGAGTAAAGAATATCATGAAAACTTAAAAATCGAACTAGCATCCTAACCAATAGGCAAATATCAATAAAACTAAATCTTTATTGATTGCTTTATTAAACATACATATGGAATTAAAGAGTAGCTTCACACACTAAACCAAAGAATTAATAAAAAATATAAGAAATATATTATTTTATTTTGTTACAAATCATTTAGGTAGGTATAATTCAGAAATCTTAATATTTAAATGATTTTTTTCTTCCATACGGCTAAACAACATCAATGTTTCCTGAAAAAAAAAACATACTTAATTAAGATTCTAACCATTTCTTTTATCTGTCATATGGCCACTACTTCTTTAGAAAACTAGCGGGTATGCTTATAAAAGACACACTTTAAGAAAGGAGGGGACATTTCTACAATAAAAGGAAGTTTTTCTAACTTAATGTTTTTTTTTAATAGCCTTCAATCCAAAATACGATTTTCTCTTATCCGTGTATTGTCCCTTTTTGATTGTTTTAAAAAAATACCTATTCATTTTAACATTTGTTCATTTCTCATGAGCAACCTCCGTATAAAGTGATATAGGATTTAAGATAATCAATATCTGCATGTTGATAATTTAAATAACTTAAACTGTGTAGAGACTGTAATATTTAAGACCCTAAAATAAGAGAGTTGATTCTTAACATTGAAAGGGAAGCTGCGTATATTTACCTTTATAAATATAGAGTGTAGTGTGCAGAGAAATTCTTCGTAGTTTTATTTCGTTGGTAAAAGGTGTTGTAATAGTTCTCCTTACCATTACCTTAAAATTATTTTAAAAATCATTAATAACAGGATGTATGTCTGTCTATGTGTACTGAAGGATCTATCTAAAGACTGTATCAATATGGTTCTACCTTTATAGTGAATATTCTGATAGGTCTAGGTCAGGTTTTATCTATTTTTAGAGAGAGCACTACCACCACTCTCTTACAGAGACATCGCTCCCAGAAAAAAGCCGCCGCCACCCCCCCCCCCGCCCCTTACAAAAAAATCCTTAAAATTTCGTTTTTATTTCTTTCAAAATTAAAAGTATCTTGGCAATTTTTTACGCCACAAGTTAAGCATAAGAATATAATTTTCAATCGCAAAATAAATTAATTGAATCTCCAATAAATCTAATGATGTTTAAAATTTTTGTTTAGGTTTCTGTTAGATATGGTTAAGTGCACGTAAGCTCCATGTGTATGAAAGAATTAGCGACAAAAATATCTTAAAACAAGGATGATAACATCCATAAAAGCGAAGCTCTGAAATGGTAGGCACAGTGCCTTTGAAGGTGCTTTGACTTTAGTGTCAGAACCTAAATTGGGACATAGTGCATTTTAGTACCCTAGGTTAGGTAACTTCATTTCACTTTTCAATAAAATCTAAAATGCAGCGGTTTTTGAGGAAATTAGATTTAAAAATTTCAAGTTCAATTTTCACCCACTAGGAGTTACCGCATAATCATGACAAGAAAAGCAAAGATTATTTATTTAAAATTTTAAACAACTTTGCTTTTATAAAGTCAGTCATAAAACCTCTCTATATATGATTTATTTAAGGCTGAATTTCCGTGACCTTAGCAAAGCAATTGATAAAAATGGCCATTAATTAACTCACTTTTAGAGTGGTTTTATTTAGAACTTTATAAAAGCAAAGTTGTTCAAAATTTTAAATAAATAATCTTTGCTTTTCTTGTCATGATTATGCGGTAACTCCTAGTGGGTGAAAATTGAACTTGAAATTTTCAAATTGAATTTTCTCAAAAACCGCTGCATTTTAGATTTTATTGAAAAGTGAAATGAAGTTACCTAACCTAGGGTAATGAAATGCACTATGTCCCAATTTAGGTTCTGACACAAAAGTCAAAGCACCTTCATTTGAACTGTGGTAGGACAAACGAACATTAACTCTTGAAGAGGGTCAGGATCAGTATATTTAAAGTATAAAAGTCGAAAAAAATAAGTCTGTTAAAAACTGCTGAAATACAGGATAATGTTTAAGGACACACTTACATTTTTAAGACTTGATTATAGAGCTGCTTTGCTTATATTATTGAACTTTGTTGTCCTAGGAATCAGTATTCCAAAAATCACATCAATCGGATATTAATAACACACACAAAGGGGGGAGGCGGAAGTAACACTTTTTGAAACCAAAACTAAAAGTCAAAGCAACTCAACTAAATAAAGAGTTACAGCTCTCAGATTTGACATGGCAGTTGCTTTAAAGAGGTATAATATGGAACTGTGAAGAAACGGCGGAGGAACCGCCGCTCAGGCCGAAAAACGCCATTTCCCGCCGAATTTTTTTTCGGCTTTTCTCGCCAAATGCAAATATAAGAAATGACAGGAAGGTGGAAGGCTGCTAATGCAGGAGAAGAGAACTGTGGTTTTACTAGAAGTATGAGGCCGGTAAATATATTTGCACTTGACACATGCAATTTTAATATTGACATGTTTGAACTATTTCAAGTGTCAAGTGAAAATATAAGGGAAATTTTTATGAAAAAAATATCTCAGATGATTCAAAATTATCTAATTTGACGAGAAAAGGCACAAATAAATTTCGGCGGGAAACGGCGGTTTTCGGCGTGAGCGGCGATCCACCGCCGTTTCTTCACAGTTCCATATTGTACCTCTATAAAGTAACTGCCATGTCAAATCTCAGAGCTGTAACTCTTTATTTAGTCGAGTTCCTTTGACTTTTAGTTTTGGTTTCAAAAAGTGTTACTTCCGCCCCCTCCATTTGTTGTTAAGAAAGTTAAAAATCGACATGTTTAAAATGAACTTACGGACTTTCTGGTATTGATTTTAGATTTGCTAGGCTTTCTAAATTGTACCTAACTACTATAAGATTCACCCTGCAAAGTTTGTAATTAATAGGACAATTCTAACATGCCTAAAGACCGACCCTTATTATAGAAACTTTGCTTTTAATAAAATAAAAACCAGATGCGCAATACTATTAATCACACTGTTATCCTTTAATATAAATTAGTAAGTTTTTTTTGTCTAAAGCTTAATTTCTCGGAAATTAGAAGGTCTTAGTTAAAGATCTCAAAAATAGCTGTTCCAAATTAATTTTTCTTTTCAGGGAAGCTGTATAAATTTCTTGGAATAGTTAAGCTAGTTTCTGACCTTGCCCAGGGCTAGAGGTTAGAAGTGAAATATGTCTTGGGTACGTTTGAGACTATTATTCTCGTCAAGAGGCTAGGGGTAAAGCAACTACTAATATTATAAATCCCTTTCTATAAATATTATTGATAAAATCTATTTTTTATACCCGCAACCGTAGCTTAAAACATTATGCATCGGGGAGGTGAAAGGTACGAATCTCGCCTTAACACCACTTTAAAACTAAATACGTTAAAAATGGTTCCTACTACAGCTATGTCCGTTGCGTGATATTAATAGTTAGAGTAGGGAAAATGCCTTTGCCCAAAACAGGCACAACTCACTACCTGACACATTTAGGATTTTTAGACAGAGGTCCTGCAACCAAAGTGTTGCTTGTCTGTTGGATATTACCCCCAAGAGGTCAAAAATCCAGAATTACCATGGGAGTGTCCCTTTACGGGTTGTAAAAGGGGGAGCCAGGAGGGGGGGGGGGGTAAAACCTAAATTTTAACGTTTCTTGTTTTTTTTTTTTAACCTAATATGTTTAACAAATGAAAGCTAAGGTCATATCACTTACCCTCGTTCTTTTGTCACCTTTCCATTTTTAAATTTTTCATTAGCATTGGCTTTAGAAAGTAATGTTTAACTTGTGATTTTTATTATGCATTAAAAGAAAAAAAGTAAAACCTGATTTGCATTTTGTTAGTAGAAACATCGTTTTAATCAATCTGCCGTCACTTTCTTCTCATCTTTATTAAATATCTGAAAGATTCAAATTAACTTTAAAGTATATTGAAACGAAACAGGGGATATATTACCTGAGATAGAATATTTTGCCGCATCCATTACACAATATTTGTAAAGAAAGTTGTGTGTGGCACATTTCAGGCCTTATTTTAAACAATTAATTTACCCAAGCAATAAAAACATTAACGTTAAGTAAGCTAGGACATTTCCCCTTTCTACAATTTATGTATTTATTTATAAAGGAAGCAAATGATATTGTCTTTAACGTTTATAATTAGTAATTATTATCCCAATATGTGTCACTTTATTTTAAGAGCTTATGCTTGCGCAAAAATATACACACACAAAAAAACGCAACGTAAACTTTACATCCCCAACTAACCCCTACTCCCCACCTCGCTTGATTTTTGATAACTTTTAGCAAACGTTGATATTGTAATATCTGAACAAAATCACAAATAAAAATATTATAATATAATGCATTAAAATAGTATAAGTATTGTAACATTTTAACATTTTTATTCAAATTCGAAAAAGATATTTGTTATTGTGTCCGCCATTTTTATTAGGTTGGTTAGACTAATCTGATTATCAGCTGGAACTTATCCTAAAAAATTTATAGACGTTTCTTCAACATTGGAAAATTTTTAAAATAAATATAACACCAAAAATATTCAATTTTCATTTCAATAATTTGTTATATTAAAAGTATTTTAAGATTGCAGGTATCATTTTTTAATTTTCAAGAAAAATCAAATATTATTGAAATTATTTTTTTTTGGATCATGAGGACGTCAGTCTAAATTTTGTAAAGTCTGACCTCCAGCTGTTTTTCTCAGGGAAAAAGGAACATTAAATAATTTATTTTTAAAGTAAATATTCAAAAGTACGACTGAAAAAAGGTTGACCTCAAAAAAGGTTGACTGAAAATTTCTATCGGTCGACTGTTTAGCTTTTGTGAACTGGGCTCTTATACGTGAGTCACACACAAAGTAGAGAAACAGGTGCATATATATTGTTAATGAATTCTGGCGTGGGGGGGGGGGGGGTTTACAATGATGCATCAGATTCAGAAGTAGCTATTTATTTATCTAATATACCAACCAAAGGTTTTTTTTATAATATCTATATGTGATACTTAATTTTTCAAAATATTGCTTGACTTTGATGTATCAATGATCAGAAATAGCTATTTATTTATCTAATATACCAAACAAAATTTTTTTTATAATATCTATATCAGTTACTTAAGTTCTCAAATTTAAAATATAGCTTGAATTTTCTAAAGAATAATTCTTACAACATTTCTGTACGAACACCTTGGCTGACCGTAATATCATGTTACCAGTTACTTACCACCACCCCCCCCCCCCATATTGCTAATTTCTCAATTATGAGATCTTATTGGACAATCACATATACATTTGCCTATTGTAGAAAAGGATATATACGTGGATATTATGACAAGGGAGAAATAGTGGTCTATTTAGATTGCTAACAGTGAACTCCCTTATTGGTTAGGTTTATAATTCATTAGGAGGGGAGGGGATGGGGTAGGGAAGGAGAAGGGAGTAATCATTACTTAGACTACTGCGTAATTGCAACTTAAATTCAAATTAAAAAGCTGAAATGTTATATGAGTCATTATAAAAAGCTTGAAACAAGAAGGACGTTATCAATCTGTTATGGGCTTTATGGCAGACAAACAAAATTATATATAGAAAAAATTTAAACTTATAAAATCATTAGATTAATTTAATATCCCTCCCATATATATCTTTACTAATACAACAACAGGAAGTTGAGGTTTTGATATGAGCAAGGGGTCCAACCTCTCTTTTTATAAAGCAGGGCTTTTCTATAATTAGGGTCGGTAGGTCTGTCCTTTAAACATTATTCTGTATTTAACAGTTTTACAAAAAAATAACGTATAATTTTGTCAAAAATAATCCAAAAATATTATGCTTAATTTCTTCTGACACTCTACAAAAGTTAATATTAGTCATTCCATTTTAGAGCTTCGCTTTTATGGATGTTGTTATCCTTGATTTTCTCAAAGGAGATAGTGTAAAAAGTAATGATAAATTGGAGGAGGAGGGAACAGTATTTTTAATTATCCAAAGTAGTAAGCGTTTTTGTCTGTCCCGAAGGATCTCGCTAACCGCTGAACCGGTATAGTTCTCTTTTACAGTAAAGCTTCTTATAGGTCCTGGGAAGGTTTTAAACTTCCCCCCCAAAATATTCTTTTTTTACTCTCCTCAGATTCCTGGGTATGAATCATAGATTATTTGTGTGTGTGTCCATTCCATTTTAGAGGCGCTACTACAACGGAAATATTATTACTTGGATGCTGCATCATATTTTCATGTATTCTGATAAAGTGAAACTCATAGATGGCTAAAATAACCATACCCCCTACCCCCCAATCTACCCACTCCCCTTCTACTAGATGAACTAATGAACAATAAACGAGTTCTATGTTAGCAAGCTAAATTAACTACAAATTTTCTTTCTCAATATATCCATGTATATTTCATATTATTTCATTGCTTGTCCATTTTAAAGGTGCTACTACCCGGAAGGCAAGTAGGGATTGAATGGACTGTAAAGTGTAAATTATACTGGTACCCAACGTTTTATAATCACGTTTTCTCATTCGTTTGCTTGGACTTATAAATGTATTATTTTTGACAAAATCATACGTCATTTTTTTTTGTAAAACTGTTAAATACAGAATACTGTTTAAAGGACATACCTAACCGTAATTGACGGACATACAGACTATAATCATAGAAAAGCTCTGCTTTATTAAAAGTAAGGTTTCAAGTTCGACCCCTTGCTCAAATCAAAACCTCAACTTCTTTTCTATTATAAGAGTCGGTCCGTACGTCTGTAACAGTTAGCTCTTTTCGTTATAAGAATGTCCGTATGTCCATTTCAAACATGTTGATTTTCAAGTTTTTCAACATCAAGTTTTTATGCATTATAATTATCTGAATGATCTGATTTTTGGAATACAGATTCCTAGAACAACAATGTATAATGTTATTCAGTTCTGACACTCTACAGGTGTTAATGTTTGTTTGTCCTACTATTTCAGAGCTTCCCTTTCATGGATGTTGTCATTCTGTTTTTATAACTTTTATAAATGCTCAAATTAAAATCAAAGTTTAGAAAGCGTAGCAACTCTATAATCGTTACCAGATTGACCGTACAACTATTTTAAACATGTTGATTTTTTTAGTTTATTACATACAAAATGATATTTTATTTTTCTAAAAAAATAGCTGTTTTAATGCATACAAAAATTATTGCATGAGAATACTGAAGGGGTTGGAAAGACAAAAGTATAAGTACAGATTCTATATATAACATATCTCCGCCCATTTCCCTATCCAATTTAAATTTTAGCTAACAAAAAATAGCTATTTGTTCTGAATGGACGGAACGATCCTAATAATAGAAAGCTTTGCTTAAAAAAAAAGCTTATTATATAAGTTTTACAAGCAGAGAATCAATACAAAACAAACAGATTCTATTTTAAAAAAAGATTAATTTTGCAGATTTGTAATTGATTGCTTTCTACCTATTCCCTAGAAAGGTCCAGGTCATGCTCTAACTAAGGATCTCACTAACCGCTGCACCAATGAACAATAAAGCTTCTTAATTAAAAGTGAAAGTTAAATTTTGTTTCTTTTAACTTTTAAAACTACTCATATTTAAACATCAAGTTCCTATTGTAAAGATTTATGGGAAGGGGTGGTTATTATATCTACTGCTGTTAAAAACAAAGCTTTTCTATAATTGGGGTTGGTTTCACGTCCGTCCGTCTGTACATCTAGAACAGATAGATTAAGAAAGTGGTACAACTTTATAATATTAACTTATAATTCTGTTTATACTTATACATTTATATTCTGATTATTCAGTTCTGACAATCTACAAGTGTTACTGTTTGTTTGTACTACTGATTCGCTTTTATGGATGTTGTCATCCTTGTTGATAAACCTTCCGATTTCCTTTATTTGGCTAAAGTTAAACAGAGTTGCCTCCCCCCCCCCATATTCAATTGAATATGATTTACTACTATTTTCTGCCAAAATAAAGGTAAAAGGTAAAACATGGACAATAATAGTTATTCCTTTCATTGTATTATAAACGGCTTTCCGCGGATATAGAATGTACAATTATAAGATTAAAACCAGTTTTTAGCCCCGAGGTGCCGAAGAAAAAGAATAATTCTATATTCTAATCTCCCTCCCCCCCCACAAAAAAAAGTTGCTCTTAAGAATTCATTTGTAGTTCAGGAAGGGAGCAGAGAAAATAAGAACGGCTTGTTTTTTTCCTATGCCTTGTAAAGTAAATCATATTCAATTGAATATGGGGGGGGGGGTAAAAAACCCTGTGTGAACACACCCCACACCCCATAAACCTATACAATAGGAAGTTTAAATATGAGCATTTATAGAAACAACAAGGATGACAACATCCATAAAAGCGAAGTGCTGAACTGGTAGGACAAACGGACATTAACATTTGTATAGTGTCAAAATTGAATAATCAGATTATAAATGTATAAGAGTCTATGCAAAATTGATTATAGAGTTGCTACGCTTTCTTAATCTTACCTAATTACTGCAGGAATCACCATGCAAAGTTTGAAATCGATAGGACAATTCTAACATGCCTAAATTAACGAAAAAAGCTATCCATTACGGACGGACGTACGGAGTGACAGACGGACGTATGGACGGACCGACCCTAATTATAGAAAAGCTTCGCTTTTAAAAATTAACTTTTATGTGAGACAATGTTAGATATACCTTTGTAAGAATGTGTTTCTAAGGACCAATTTTTAAAAGCGAAGCTTTTCTATAATCAAGGCCGCTCCGTCCTTTACTGATATCTCTGACAATATACATTAAAGCGAAACATTAACATAAATGTATAAGTATAATCAAAATTATAAGTAAGTATTATATAGTTGCTATGCTTTCTAATTCTATAAATTCTATACTATAATAACATATTAATGATGGACAGACTGACGTCTATAACCAACACAAATTATAGAAAAGCTTCGTTTAGTAAAGAGGAGAGGGGAATTTATTTATTATTTCCTAATTTCCATATGTCTTGTGTTGTTATTCTTGGGGGGGGGGGGGGGTCATAAATCAAGTTCATATATCGGGGAGTATATTGTCAAAGCTAAAGCCATATAGAATTTCATATCGGTCAACCCTTCTTAAATAGGGGAGGGGGGGGGGGAGTATATTGTCCAAGCTAAAGCCATATAGAATTTCCATTGTGTTCACTTCACTATTTTTCATTTAAAACTTCTTAAATCTTAATGAATATTACGTAAATTTACGAAATCTTACTGGACAGACATACTTACAAAACTACGTTCATATATATTTAAGATTTTAGATTTGTTTTGTAATTTGTTCCTTCAGTATTTTATTTTTTTTTTGAAGCGAAGCTATTTCATAATTAAGTTTTTGTTATAGACATTTTTCCGTGCATTTTAAATTTGTTTCACTTTTCCCATGATTACTAAAATAAAAGAATAATGTCAGTTGTCTATAATACAATAGGATAAATATCTATTCCAATATGGCTTTTAAATTACATATACGGCACAAATTTTGACGTTGAATGTGCATGTGTGCGTCTGTTTTGATCTAGCTGACCTTTACAGGGTAGCTTCTTATAGTTTAATTTGTATATTTATCTTTCTTTTTTGCTTTTAAAAATTTATGTATTTATTAACGTTAAGCTTCAGACAAAAGCCAACAAAAAAAAACTTTTGCTAGAAATATGCGAAGGTTCCGTGATCATATGAACAGGCTATTTTATTTGAGAAATCCAATATTTTTAAAAAAACTCAAATTGCCCAATAAAATTAAACAGTCTAGCCAAGTTTTGGAAAGGGATAATTAGTGATTTACAACGATATCCTGGCCGTATGAAAATGTATAGCTATTTCAATATTTATCATATATCCATTTAACCCCTTCATTTCACACGTTTAACCCCCAGTATGAAAATTAGGGAATTTAGCAATATTTGGCACCAATTTTAATATTTTGAAGCCTTAAATTAGTTTTTGAAACTAACGATATGACTGTTATTAACCTAACATAGCCCATTTAAACCATCTTAAAGATTTTTGAATAACCAATCCTTCCAGGGGGCTTATTTGTATATTCAACCTAACCTAACCTTTGCAAAAATACCTAAACAAATTTTCCCTTGTCATAATATCCACTGTTACTATGTCTGGCGCTTGACAATAATAGCAAAAGTATAGGGGGAATGCTTTGGTCCATGAACAGGCGCAACTCATTTTCATGCACAGTTAGGACTTTTCAGTAATCTCAAGGGATAAGACAATAAAAATTTAGATTAACGTAATTCCCCAAAATTACCCCCTCTGTAGATTAAAGTTATAATAGAAAAAATTTAACGCTGACAGTTTGTAACCAACCAATCAAAATTCAATTAAAAGACCCAAAGTTTTTAAGCCTATGAGTAAGATAAAGTGGTTATAAAACATTGTGTACCAGTGTAATTTAATGTACAATGTCTCTGAGTTTTGGAGGGGAGGGGGGGGGGACATTATGGTCTCCAAATCTTTATAAAATAAGTTTTTTTTGTTAAGTTGAGAGTCCAAACATTTCAACCACTAATATTAATTTAATTTACATAATAGGTAATCATCATTGGAGAAGTACATCAATTTTTTCTGGCATTGTCTCATCCCTGGAGTCTTGGCCTTTCAATCAATTTAGACCAGTCAGGGAGGGACGGAGGTTGTGTATTTTGCTGTAGGATGGCGAAGGGTAAACAATATTAACTCTGGTACCCAAGATTTTTTATTCTGGTACCCAAGGTTTTTCATCCTAGTGCCCAAGGTTTTTATTCAGCCTGCAATATTTAGATAGATAAATGTACATTTAGATGTTTTGATGATACTTTTTACATTTAGCAACATAGATACAAAACTATACAATGCACGTTAAAAATGTTTGTTATAATAAAAACTAGAGGAGATAAGCTTTCCATTGGTATTTCTAACATTTTTTTAGGATAACTATGGGCTGAGCAATAACAGTTTTAAAAAGCCTACCCTAACAATTTTTACCTTATTTTTAGAGGATTTTAGGTGAAAATGAAAAAAAAATATTTTGCGGATTTTCTCAAAAAGCCCCCAATAGAAAATTTGATTTTTACCTTTTCTAGTATACCAAGACATGTGACTTTAAGGCTGTGCAATCCGCTTAAATGGGTATTTTCAAAAACCTGGAATTTTTTTAGCCTACCCGTGCATTTAAACTAAGACTTTAAAACAATAGTGACATGTAAGCTAATGCTGTAAAACAGTAACTTATGCTGTTTTAGCTCTTTTGGTTAAGGCGTCTGGTTTGGAATGTCAAGTTTCAAGGTGGGTGGTTCAAGACTGACCACTGAAACAATATTATTTTTCAATCTTATATACTTTGACATGTAAGCTAATGCTGTAAAACAGTAACTTTTACCTTATGCTGATTTTTTGACATGTAAGCTAATGCTGTAAAACAGTAACTGTTACCTTATGCTGTTTTAGCTCTTTTGGTTAGGGCATCAGGTTTGGGATGTCAAGTTTCAAGGTGGGTGGTTCCTGACCAACCACTAAAACAATACTTTTTTCAATCTTATATACTTAAGCATTTAAACTAAGACTGTAAAACAATAGTGACATGTAAGCTAATGCTGTAAAACAGTAACTTATGCTGTTTTAGCTCTTTTGGTTAAGGCGTCTGGTTTGGAATGTCAAGTTTCAAGGTGGGTGGTTCAAGACTGACCACTGAAACAATATTATTTTTCAATCTTATATACTTTGACATGTAAGCTAATGCTGTAAAACAGTAACTTTTACCTTATGCTGATTTGGCTCTTTCAGGTTTCAGATGTCATGTTTCAAGGTGAGTGGTTCGAGACTGACCACTGAAACAATATTTTTTCAATTTTATATACTTAGGCATGTTAACTAAGGCTGTGAAACATTATATTTTGTCATGCTGAATTAGCTCTTTTGGTTAAGGCATCAGGTTTCAGATGTCAAGTTTCAAGGTGGGTGGTTCAAGACTGACCACTGAAACAATATTTGTTTTAATCTTATATACTTTGGCAAGCAATAGCTTTTTGATATAATGTAAATGTTTAAAAATTTTTTTTACTTATACCATATATATATTTTATTATCTCAGAGAGTGAAAATGATATTTAGTGTTTGGATATATTGGAACCTCATCTCTACCCCTGAGCTACAATGACAGACATGAAAGTGTGTAAAATTTTAACATATACTATAAGAATTAATTTTTTGTCTACTTTGTCTTTTTTCATCACTGATAATTGGTCTCCTTCATAGCTCATTTATAGAATGTTGGTTACCTTATCCGTATGTTGTGGGTTCGAGGCTCTCCGAGAGGGGCGGGGTTTTTGTAGTTGTTAAAAATTGGAAGAATTTATAAAACAAAAGTTGTCGCAAATATAGGTATTAAAAGATACTACATTTATGTAAATTTTTTTAATAATTAAATGAAAATTAAAAGCTTACATGACGCAAATTTATTAAACATTGATTGGCATAGCAAAAGTACTTTGAAATTAATTAACATTTATATACACTTATTTAATCAGGTGATTAGGATAAAATTCATAATAGCATATCATATTCATTACACTTTTTTTGTACTAATTAAGACACGTGTGTGAAGGTAGTTTCAACACTTTCAGAAACACAAAATTGAGAGGGTAGCCTTCTCCTTTTCTTATTCACAGCAAACTAGTAACATGTCCAAGCTCTTTAACTAATAATTTTGATTAAAAGGGAAACTTTTTTTCTTCGGGAATGTAAAATCTTTTAATGTTTGGTCCCTTATGAGCCAAAGAAATGCCTCGAATTACCATCAAATTCAATTATATCTTTAATAGTTATTTATTGCATCGTATTATAGACAGCTTTCCGCGGATGTTAACATTCAAAATTATAATATTAAAATCAGTTTTGGTAACAAAAATGGTATTACTTTTTGGTGGCAAATTGACTGTAATACGATGCCAACTATGATTTTCATGATTGCTGAGAACTGGTACTAATATTAATATTAATCATACAAGAAAAAAATTGTACGAGAGGGCAAAAGGCGGTTCTTGCAATTCACAATAATATGATTTACGCAAATACAAATTAATCATATTTAAAAGCATTGATTTGTAGTTTACTACGGAATTAAAATTAGCAAGAATTCATTCACTAAATTAGTAATAAAAGTCATATGTTATCATTTCTAAGAATTATTTAAAAATTCGCAGATCTTCTGTAAATTATATAAAAATTATAATTTCTACATTTGAAGGCTCGTGAAAAATGGATATTTTGACAGTGGAAACTTGTCGTTAATTTAGCTTGTTAATATGGACCATATTTAATGGTCAGTTCGTTCATCCAGTAAGAGGGGGTAGGGTGGATGGGATGTATCATTTTAGTAGCCAGATGCAAGTATTACTTTATCAGAGTACAAGAAAATCTTGTGCAACATCCAAGTAATTCTATATCGATTCTAATGTAGTTTCTAATACGCTTTTAAGATTTAAGAACCACCTCATGAAAAAAAGCTAAAAAGTTTGTAATATTTGTGAGTAAGGATTGGCGCCAATATTTTTGAATTGCCTGAAGACAACCCTTGTGAAAGCAACCGAAGTATCAAGTAGATTTGTAAATTTATTATTTGTTTTATAAGTATATAATTACTTTTTTCCCTCAAACATAAAGGGACAAGACATTAGCCGATATATTGATATAAATCCCAAAATTACCACTTTTGTAGATTTAAATTCTGTAGAATTAAATTGAAACACTCAACTTAATAAAAAAAACAATCAAAATTCACTAAAAGTCCCGAAATATGTTAAGCAAACAAATAAGAAATAAGAAAACTTTATAATAAAACTTTGAGGACGAGTGATATAAACATTCCATTGTCCATTTTCTCCCTCTGTATTTGACCACTCGCCCTACGCCCCCCTCCCCCCACCCTTATACTTTTGTTTTTAACAAAAAAAATATTGATAGCCCCTTGGGAGCTTTAACCCAAAGTTATGAAAATGATAAAATTAAATTTGCAAATGTCTCTAATAAACCTATTTGTACAATTTTTGTGCAAAATAATAAATATGTAAAAAAAAACTTCTTGCACAGAAACTACAAAACAAAAGTTGACGCACTAGGGATTCCCTTCTAAAATTTAAAGATAACAAATTTTACTAATTTTTGTTTACTATAGTATTATGCAGGAATAAATGTAAATAGCCTTTTTAAATTTTTGTTTTTGTTTTTTTTTAACAGCATTTTCAAACGGGATATTAATCCTTATACTAAAGTAACAGGATGTCTGTGTGTCTGTCTGTCTGTGTGTCTGTCTGTGTGTACCGAAGGATCTCGCTAACCGCTGAACCGATTGGGTTCTCCTTAACAGGGTAGATTCTCATATGTCCCGGGAAGGTTTATAACTATTTTGGGGGAGGGTACCACCACCCTCCCTAGAGAAATTAAATTTTTTAAAAATTTACCAATTTTAGAAAGAGAGTTCAACGAAAAATAAACATCAAACGTAATTTTTTTAAAACTTTTTCTTTTAAAATCTAAAATAAGAAATTGAATTATCGAATTCGACTCTCTCCTCCTCAAGTGCCCCTAGAGGCCTCTAGGGGCGTAGCCGCTAGTTTAATATAGTGTACTATATAATGTTTAATCCTGTGCAAAACTGCGCGCCTCCTTTTTTCACGGCAGCTTGCAGGCTTACTTGTCCATTTGCACCCACATACAATTATGGCCTTAGTATATTTTATTTTTTATAAGTAAGTCCTATTAATTACAATATTTTTAGCAAGAGCCGCAAACTCGCAGCTGGTAGTAGGATTTAAAGAAAATTTGACAGCTAATATTGATAAACCAAGATAGGAAGGCCATTTTATTAGAACGGAAATACTGGTACCTAAAGTTATAAATACGTTCCCTAATTCTTTGACTTAAGGGCAGTAACCAAACTTTTTTACACCAATTAATATCATTATTTAGAATGTATATTAACCCATTAGTGCCGAACCGGGCAATAAAACCAGGTTCCGAAAAATGGAAAAAAACCGGTTTCCGGCTTCATAATTGCATCATTCTCAGTATGAATCCCCCCTCTACTACCCTGGCTTTCATTTCCCCCTGGAGCAGGCAGTTAAGCTTACTTCCGTTTGCCGGTATAGCTCAACAAACTTTGAAAATCATGAAAATTCAAAATACCCCTTCTAACTTTTTTGTTTTTATAATAAAGTCGCTGATTTTTTTCGTGAAATCTAATGTTTATTGACAAGTACATCTATTTGTGAATTCGTTTTATTCAAATTATTATTTTTTATATGATTTTTTTTATCGTTTTTTTACGCCCTATTATGACCCGGTTTGGCTTGGCCATAAATACCCGACAGTTTTAAAACCTGGCTCGGTTTGGGTTTTTATTGCCCGGTTTTAACTTTTCAACCAATAAAAATAACAGTTTACGTCATTAGTAAGGGTTTGAGCCACCCTAATAACCCTAGTAATCTCTATAGGTGTCACCCAATAGTTTTTTCTCGTTTTCTGATATGTAACACCCAATTTTTATATGTTCTTTTTTTGTAGTGTGTGTCTTTTAAAACTTCGAGCAATGGGTTTTTTTACCCGAAAACGGCGGCACCTATAGCCGAAACACTAAATTTGAAATAAATTGCATCGTATTATACTTGTAGCTCTATAGATTACATGAGGTTGTGTAGTTTTCAATTTCGGATCGTATCAAAGTTCTAAAAAGTGTTCATCTCACTTTTGGCGTTCAAAAATTACATTTTTCGATTTTTGGTCGAAATAACCGGGTTTTTACAGCAAAACCGGGTTTTAACGCCGGCAGAAACCGCCCAAAACGGGTAATAATGCCTGGTTGGTATTTATGGCCGAGCCGAACTGGGTTTTTTTGCAACTTTCCTGTGCACGCCACTAGAGCAAAACAAAAAAATACAAATTCCGTTTTGACCATTATAAAGCTTCCCTTAAACTTTCAGCTCGATCGGCCCATAAAAGTGGCGCTCGGCACTAATGGGTTAATTCTTTTGTGTTTTGTCCTATTCCTTGTGATTCCTGCATCACACCAATAAAAAAAAAAAATAATTAGATCTTTATTCTATTGCAGGCAATTTTTTTTACAATTTTCTATATCTGTAAATAAACAAGATAATTGTATCACTTTTAGAAAAGAAAATATACCCTGATTAATTTTTTTTATAAGTTCAACAAACAAACAAATATAAAAAAAAAATTAAAGTGTAACGAGCAAGAAGATTAAGACATCATATATATAGTCAAAAACTCAATCTTATGTATAATCCAGACAACTACCTGGCTCAAGTTATGGGTACCCTTTTCATCTGCCAGCACATTGCTTTCTGCACTTTTGTAGGGACTCGACTGTGTTTATATTTCCGACGCTATTAGCTGATTTAAAAGACCCAATAAAAAGTTGGGTCAGGTTCCCTACCCTGTGTGCAAAGTTTCATATGGCTCAGGCCCCCTTTATTCTTTTACTTCAATCCTAAAACAGAATAATTTTATACGGGGAAATAAAGCTTTATAGAACACTCTCCGCGTGTTAAAGATTATATCAATAAAAATTAAGTTCTATAAAGAGTCATTATTATAAAATAAATCTATACATATAGATGTATAACCAGACTGCCTGGATCCCTCTGATGGGGAACTTTTTCGTCTGCTGGCAAATTACTTTCTTATTTTTTGTAGTAAATTGACTGTGTTAATATTCTCGACGCTATTGATTGATGTTCAAAGAAAGTCGGCACAAGGTTCTTTATGTTATTTACAATTATTTAACCCCCTCTCCCTATATTCTTTTACTTTAATTTTATGAAAATTAGGAAATCGGACCATAAACAGCAATAGCTGAAACTTAAAAAAAAAATCAATTTGATGATGCAAATGAATTTATTACAATAAATACAAAAAAAACATAAATAGATAGATATAGGATTATATATAAGAGTACAATAAAATACAATATTACAACAATAATACAATAAGATACAACTTTAATGCCATTATAACTTGTGAAACATTTAATATCAATTCTCAACTATCCTGCAAAAGAAAAGAAAAAAGTATTTAAATTTGAGAAGAACAATTTGTGAAAAGTCAGTACTTTGTGTTTACACACCTCTTATCTATAATACAAAGTAGCTTGATGTCTATCTGTCTGTCCGTCCGTCCGTCTGAAGTTTAAGATCTCGGTAACCACTGAATCGATTGGAGTCTACTCTTTAGGGAATATATCTACTGGTCCTGTGGTGGTTTTAGCCTATTTTCTTGAGGGGTGGGACACCCCAACCCCCCCCCCCAAAAAAAACAAAAAAATCCCTCCCATTTTTTTTTTGTAGGAGATATCCTTGGTCCTTTTTTTGTAGAAGATTTCCTTGGGCCTTCTTATTTTTTTTTATTTTTTTATGAATTTCACCTTAACTTGCCTCTTGGGGCAAAGCCCCTAGAGGCTAGGGGCGAAGCCGCTAGTTTTATCCTAAAGAAAAGGACATTTTTAAATAAGGGTGTTATTCTTAACCACTCAGAAACCAGATATATTGTCACATCCTTAGCTTGAAGAGAAATACTTATTCGGTACAGAGTTTGTAATATCTTATGTTTTATATTGACAAACAAACATAATTTTAAAATAAGCTAAGTATAACTTCAACACCAAATCTAATTTAAAAATGCCAATTAAAAAAAATATCTAATAAAATTTTTAAAAAATATGCTTCAAATTGGAATTTTTTCAGATAGAAATGTTTAAAGAATTATTAAAGTTCTTACCTAATGAAGGATAGTAAAAAGCCATGTAATGGGAAATATTTAATCTCTATTGCCTTTGGCTTGGGGTCTTCGCCTTCGCGGATTTTCACGTCTTGGGCCTCTTAATAGTAAATGACATATTAATACAGGTCCACAGGAGGGGGGGTTGTAAAGGGGTTATTACCCCCCCCCCCCTTGGCACCCCAAAAATTAATTTTTCCCTTCCCCCACAAATAAAAAAAGCTTTGACATCCTTACATGTATAATATAAAGAATACCCCCCCCCCCCCTCCCAAGTGAATTTTAATTTTTAATTTTGTACCCTTCCCCCCCCCCCCTTCAAACAATTATCGCCTAATGGTTGCTTAAAATTGAGGTTACGTGTTTTTATGGTATTTCAGGAAAGAAATGCAGTTATTAGATAGTGTATGGGTGCCTATATTGGTTCAGCGGTTAGTGAGATCCTATTCTACAGACATTCAGAAAGTCCTGTTACTTTTATATAAGGATTAACTTCTAGGGATATAAAGAATTAGACAATGGCTAATAAATTGATGTACATCTACATTGATGATACACATAATTACCCCTTCTGTAGAATTAATGGTTGAAACATTTGGACACTCAACTTAATAATCCAACCAATCAAATTTCAATAAAACTACCCAAACTACCTGGGAGCCCGTGTCCGCCTTGTGTCGACAGGAACCTCCTGATCAGTTTCTTCTATTGGCCTATCACCACCTCCTTCTTCTCTTATGTCTTGTTCTGATGGATCAATCTCTTCTATTCTTGGATTGTTTCCTCTAGTGCCCTTTCCTGTTACAAAACAGGATGAAGTAAGAAATATTTGGTGGGTAAAATTTGTCTTTAATATTTTATTCAAGAAGTATGAACCTCCCCTTTCCCCCTTCCAAGAAAAGCTAAACATTGGCCCATATAGAAATGTGTTTCTCAAACAAGGTTTTAGAAAAATATACCAAATGACAAATTAGTAAAAATATTAATATTTTCAATAAAAATGTAAATTGTCAATAGCAATGTGTGTGCCTGATTACAAAAATTATTCCTTGTCCTTACAGGAATCTTCATTTTGAAATTTCCACCTCCCTCATAATACTAGGATATGTTTTAAGAGAATATAGGAATATATAGGTGAGTTTCTTCTGGAAACATAGAATAATGGTGTTAAAAATGTCTACAATAAAATACTCATAATAGGAAATATTCTAAAGTTTCATGCAACCCTCCTATCTCCCAAATTCTTTATTACTTCTTTGCCTGCGGGGCGAGCGTTTTGCGGCTGTCGTCTTCCATCTTTTCTTCTCAGAGGATCCTCAGTGGGTTGATCTGGAGCTATATTACAAAGTATATTATTCTATCAAAGAGGAAAGAATAATAAATATTAATTTTAATCAAAATGATTAGACGTCAAAAATTTATATAAGCTCTAACATGTTGTTTTCAGAGATATAAAAAAAAAATAATATGATGCATATATTTTTACAGAGAATAATAATTAAATGAGTCATACTCCTTCTGGTTATTTCCAAAAACCGAAAAACCCAGTGACACCCTGAGTATTAAATTGTTAGTGAAATGGAATGTAAATATATATCTAAAGGGATGGGGAAGGGAAGGGGAAGTAAAGGAAAGTAAATTAAGTTCACTTCTAATAAAAATTTAATTTATACATTATCAGGAAGAAGGTATAGCCAACAAGCGAAATAAATATAATAAGATATTTATGGGACAGAAAAAAAGATCGTAAATTTAAAGTTTCAATATCTTCAACATAATATTATCATCAGACTGATAGACAAATTTATATTCAGATTATTCTTGGAACAAAAATCAGCAATTCATATCAATTAAAAATTCTATTTCGCTAGAATATTTTAGACAGACTAAGTGAGTTCTTTAGTTAAAGCATTAATCAATAACAAACTAACTCTGTCTTGAATACTGATCTTGAATTTTGTGAGTTGAAGGAGCATCATTACCTGAAGCTGTTTTTCCTTCTGGAGGCTGTTGTGAAGGAGGTTGGGCTGTAGAACCAGGAGGATCATCTCCATCATCAGTAGTTGTTGGAGTTTCAGTTTCGGGTTCATCTGTAGGTTTTGGAGTTTCAGTTTCAGGATTGTCTGTAGGTGTGTCAGTTACTTCTTTAGACTGAGGAGGAGTTTCAGTTTCAGTTGGAGGGGGTGGAGTGCCTGGGGACTCAGTTTCAAAAAATGGGTTATCCACATATTCATCTTGATCCTCACCAGATAAATCAAATATTAACCCATCAACTATGTTATCAGGTGTTGTAGGCTTTTTTGTGGGCTCTTCAGAGGTTTTATTTGATGGCTTCTCTTTCTTCTTTGGCCGTGGTGAAGTTACAATTCGAAATATAGGCCTGTTAATTGGAGACATGCCTTTTGGGTTGTCTAAATCTATTTCAGGATAGTCTAATGGTGGAACTGTTTCACAAGTATAACCAACACAGAAACTTGGATCAGGAGCATCCATGTAAATACAGGTTGTCTTTTGGATGACTACACAATTGATATATTAGCATGCAATATTTAAAAACAAAGATAAACTTGTAAATTTCTATTGGAAAACAATACTTTAATTTAGAAATATTATTAATGGTCTTTATATTGTTTTTTTATTTTTGTTTTTATTTAAATACACATTATAATCTGATCATTAGTTGATAAAACTATGAACTAAAAGAATTAATTTCTTCTTATGTTGAAAGCATATAAACTTCTATTCTATTCTTTATAGAAATTGTTTACTTACAATAAATGCCATTAAAGACCTGAGAAGTATTGTAAAATATAAATTAATATTCCACCTAATTTTGATAATTGGACCTTTCCCTGATTTGGATTTAAATTATTAGTAGTAAACCTTGTACCAATATACACTCTTACATTTACAAACCAATCAACATTCAGCCATTATAAGTAAAATTATAAGCAGCAAAATATCATTAACATTCCAATATTTCCTCTTTCTAAAAATTTAGGAATTAATTCTATATTTTTTCAATAAAGCAATATCCATAAACCACCGTCTATAAAACTATGCTTGAAATAAGTATTACAGATACAATCGTTCATAAACAGATCATTTCTTAACTTTGAAGAAATTTCTGGATGAGTATATCAATTTCCTGTAGAGCCCTTGAGCTGTTCCCAGTAGGTAACACAAGTAGACATTGGGATGCATATTGTCTACAAATTATAAATCATCATAATTAGTTTAGTAATATCTTATCATTTACTTCATTAAAAGTAAAATTGATATCTGGCAATAGTAGACAATAAAAAATATATGTCAATATCCATACATAACAAAACTAATAAATATAAGAAATCTCAAAAAATGGATGACAACATCCATAAATAGCAAAGCAAAAAAATACTAAAAGATGTCAATAAGATAGGAAACAAAATCATATTCAGAGGAGAAGAACAGCCTTAAATAATTTTGAAAGAAAATTTTATACTGCTAAAAAGCTATTCATAAATGAACAACCCTTAGAATAACTAGAACTTAAGTTTCAATGTTAATAGCCACAACATACTTACTATCAGATGGCTTGGATATTAAAAAATGAAAAAACGGTATTTGTCTTTTTTCAATTTTTTTGTCACACATCTTTTAATATATTTGTGCTCCACTATTTGTTGATAGGGAATGGGTTAGACCAATATTTAAATTAAACTACTTATTGATGTTGTCATCCTTGTTGATAATATTAGTTACAATGCAGTCAGGGCTGAGAACTTTTAATAGAGATTAAGTATGAAAATTGACTTCAAACCTGAACTGAAACAGCTTTCTTCTTAGTAGCCATTGCTTTATCCCATGGCACAGTGACACAAGTGGTGACTGGGATACAGGTGAGGATCCTAGGTCGTGGCTTCACTGTCATGCTTACCCAGTAAATCTATAGAATTGGATAATATTATGGAGTGACACACATTAACTTTCAAATATCTAGGTAGATATGACTGGTACCCAAAGTTTCAATAGATAAATTTTTATTAAAATGCATCCTATTCACTAGCTAAAAAATCTTGTATAATCTTTTATTACACTTTGATTGATTTAATAAAACTAAAAATTTTCAAAAAAAATAATCTATAGAATTATAGAATAGATTTTGTGCTACATCATTGGGGATACAAAGAAACCTAGAAAAAAAATCCAAAAGTCGTCAAAGAAAGCAATTATCTACAAATTTGCATGAAAACATTGTTTTAAAAATTTGTTAGTCTTCTTTATACTTTTATATATTTATGTCATCCGAGTAATTAATTTTATTTGAATAACAATCAGAGTTGCTTTTAAATAAAGTTATACTTACATGACAGGCAGTAGCTGGAGTCTTAGGAGTTGTTACATCTAATTTAAAAAAAAAAAACATGTATGTAGTTTATGTGCTTTACAGAATAAAACAGATATTTCTAAATAATCTTTCTAAAAAAATTAATAATCACAATATTTAGTCAATCAATCGGTATTTTGCTAAGTTATACTTTTATTGACTAAAGTGAAATTCTTCCTAAACATGTTCAAATGAATCACTGACACATAAAGTATTATTTTCAATTAATGACAGTACAATTTTAATAGAATAATTAATTAAATACAGAAAACATAAATCAATGTCCTTACCTTCAATCCAGATACAGGAAGGTATCATTGTTGACAACAATATTTTTGTAGTTAAAGGTTCACAGACCTCAGTCCACACACTCACTACCACCACTTCCATTTCTACAGAACCTGAAAAGATAAAACTTTTGAGATATATTCTATTTTAAAATAAGTCTGTTTTCCTTTTACTCAACATATGAGAGGAATACTTTTTATTTCTATAAAGGGCTGACTTACAATACTTGTTTTGAATTAAATGTAAAAACATATATTGGGATATGTTTTCTTGGGTGCTTTAAGAGTTTACCACCACCCTTCCCCAAAAACAGTTATAAACCTTTCCAGGACCTATAAGAAGCTAGACTGTCAAGGAGAACCCTGTCAGTCAGTAGTTAGTGAGAAACTTCAGTACACACAGACAGAGATCATTTTATTTTATTATAAGGATTATAAAAACATAATTCTTCAAGAATGGTTTTATTTAAACTCACTGTTTTTGCCAATGGGAGCAAGTGTTGAAATTGTTGTTTTATTCATTGGTAGTTCTGTCTTGCTACAGGTCTTGTCTTTGAAAGCATTTGTTTGTATCCAACCTAATAAATAAATACCTATAATGTTGTAGGTTAGTTTTTTTCTATGGATCTGAGTTCAATCTGAATTACATCCAGTTTTGAAGCAAAACAAAATATGAAGTAACATTATAGAGGATTGGAAAGAGAATCAATTTGGAAGTGTATAATTTATGTACACATCTTTAAGCAAAGAATGAGAAAATACTAAATAGGTAAAAAAAAATAGATGCTTTATAAGAAGATTTTTAAAATCATTTGCCATTTATGACATTGAAAAACAGTACTAACACTTGGACAAACTTTTTTGATTGTGACTTCTACTACATAATCTTTATCTTTGCTATGATAATCACTAGTAAATCTATAATAATATTTCAATCACTTACTTAGATAAGGAATAACTCGCTCATTGACATTGTGACTTCTACTTCCATATTCATTATCAGTTTGTTGACAATCAGAATCAAATCTATCAAACAAGCGCTGATCACAATGGAAAAAATTAACATAAAACTCAAATAGTCTTTTGACGTAAAGAGAAATAGGGTTGGACTGGAAACATTTTTGGCCGGATACCTGATTCCAGATATCAGCCGGATATCCGGTATCTGGATAGTTTCAATATATGGCATCCAGCTGGATATTGAAAATGACCCAATATCCTGCAAAACCCGATAACCGGCCCAACCCTAGTTAAAAATGGTTCCTATTGCTGCTATCTCAAGTGCTCAACATAAATAGTTAGAGTAGAGGGAATGCCTTTGCTCAAAACAGGCGCAACTCATTAGCATACAGTTTGGAATTCTCAGACAAAGATCATGCAATGAAAGGGTTGGTTGTCTGTTTGGAGTTTATACATGTGTTGTATATAAAATGCAGAGTATGTTTAAAGGTGACGTGGAGAGGACTTGTACTCTAAGCGTCACCACACCCCTAGATTCAATAGTCAATAGGAGGATGGTGGTAACTTCCCCCAAACCAATTATAAACTTATCCAGGACCTATGAGAAGCTACTCTGTAAAGGAGAACTATAATGGTTTAGTAGTTAGCGAGATCCCATGGTACAAACAAACAGTTAAATAACCTGTTTCTTTATTAAAAGGACTCTACCTGGATAAAAGGCCAATTAATGTTGCAACTACTGGAGCTGATTGTCCTCCATAATATGATTTTCCAGGATAGAATTGATGCTGTTTCCATACAGATGCTCCTGGAAAAAGGTTAGAAAATTTATATAGGAGCATTACAAATTTGATCAATTACCATCATAACTTTTCTCTAAAATCTTGTTGACATTTTCTATGTTTATGTATGGGCAAGGATACTTCAATCTTTCATTTGTCATTGTAGGTGATTGCATAGAATGACAGCCAAAATTACAAGGCAGATTAATAATATAATGGCAAGTGAAATTATAGATGTAATTGTACAACCACAATCACTGTACACTACATATTTAAATCAAATGATAATTTTAATAATTTTCACGCATTTGTAGTGAGACTTGATCCTAATAACAGCTTTCAGTGAAATCCTGATCAAATACTAAATGCTTTCTTTATTCCAGTGGTTGAGCCTAAAGGCTCTTTATACAAAGGGTTATGAAGGGAGCAGAGAAATGGCCTAAAACAATTTCATGGCTTAAAACCATCCACGGAGGTTTTTGAAGCTTAATTAAGGAAAACTATCAGTTAAGCGGTGATTTAAATCTTTGGACAAAACATCTTACTACATTATATAATTGGAAAGAAGTGTTAGGTTTATTACCTGCTTCTCCAGCACAAGGGTTGTGATGCTGCCAAGAACTTCCACCTCTATTGCTAAATTGTTTTAATATTAATGGTCTTGAACTATGTAACTTTGTAAAATATGCCTTTATAGAAGGCCAGTAAGAAATACACTGCTTTAACTGTTTTATGGCTGCTACAAGTAGACCCAATAACCCAAATTTAAAGGTTTCAGCTTCAATAACAAAAAGTTATAGGCATTTTAAAATGACATTTTAGGAAGATATAAATTTTTATTAAGTTTTCAGAGCTCATGCTAGAAATTCCAATACTAAATTACGTCAGCTAGAAGCAATATAATGAGCCTATTTTGGGCACAAAGTTACAACTGATTACATTTTTAAAATTAAAACTCCCATTCTTATATTAAAATCCTTTTATGCCATGAATTTTTCTTTTGGATGAAGAAAGTAGAAAATTACAAATTTTACCTTGTAATTATTATATTGACAGAATAATTGGAAAAACTATTACAATGTGTAATTTTGCAACAATATTTAATGCTTAAGTTAATATTACAAAAAAGTTCATAGTATCAAGTATTAAAATAGATATAGGTATAGTTATTTTTGAGATGAGTATGTTGATACCTTTTTTAATCATATACCAAATGATATTCTATCTAACTTTACCTTGAAGATTTTCCTGCATTCTTAATACTCTCAATGAGATCTTGATCAAACTCTTCTGGATTTTCTTTTACAAAATTGTATTTCCTAATAATTAATAATTTTTTTTAAATTAAAGGAAATATTCATAATAATAATGTTTGCTTCTCTTACACCTACACTTAAGAAAAACAAAATTGCTTAAAAAACTTATTTTTGTGTATTTGCTGTTGATAATACAAAGCAATTAATGGCAAAAAAAACTTTTTGTTTCCTAATTTGTCAGAATTAAAGGCTATAATAATACAAATATTTATTTCAAATTCATTGAAAATTTGATAATATGATTTACCCATTTGGTCCCTGTGTGAATTGTAGTTCAGCAGGAGTCAAAACTTGGCTACCAGTACAAAATTCTAAATATAAACAAGGATAACGACCTCCATGAAGATCAACAAATTTTAGTGTTTCCTGTATTGGTTCATATATCCTATCTTCAAATGTGGGTCATAGGATCTTTAGTTTTTAACATTTTGAACGTGACTAAATTAGCAATCAGAACTATTTACTGTGGACGGACAGACGCACCCTAATTGTAGAATAGCTTGGTGTTAAAGAATTCGCACAGTTCTGGAGAGTATAATGAAAGTGATTACCTCTTTCAGTATTCAATGGATTATCCATAGTACAAGATGGGTCATTAAAAGCATCAACTTCAACCTAAAAAAGACATATTTTAAAAATCTACAAAAATTTTAAAAGGTGGAGGAACATTGGTCAAGCTTAAAGGGATATCTTTAAAAAATCTCATGAGTATTATTGTTTTCCATATTCACAAAAATTTAAAATGAAAAAACTTCAAAATGTTTACAATTGTTTTAAATATCAGTCTTACCTCTTGTTGTGATGTTGTGGTACTGTTGAATTAATAAAATTTTAACATTTATTCAATAATATTTTTAATTTCTAGTCTGTATCAATCTTTTTAAAAGCAAAACCTTTCTTTATCTAGGGTAAGACAGTTCGTCCGCCCATATTGGATAACTTTTTGGCATGTTAAATTGTTCTATAAATTTCAAACTTTGCCTGGTGATTCCTGTAGTAGATAGGTTCAATTTAGAAAGCGTAGCACTCTTTAATCATTACCCGAAAGTCCATAGTTTTTGACAATACTTTTTATATGATAAAATTATCCTATTGATCTGATTTTTTGAATATGTCCTTAAATGTTAAAATATATTTGCAACAAATTAACTTTCAATTTTGATTAAACTTACATATTTATGCTTATTCAGTTCTGACAATCTACAAATGTTAACGTTAGTTTGCCCTACTGTTGCATAGCTTTGTTTTTATGAATGTTGTCATCCTAGTTCACCTTTGCTTCAAGGGGGTGTGCCCGTAATACCCCTTCCCCAAACCCTTTACAATATAAGAACCAATTTGGTGGATAGCCGAAATATATTTTTTCTTGGTTGGGGGATTTTTTAAGTTGAACCATTTCAGATACAATAAAACTGCCTTGGAACTAAAGGAAGAATTGATGTAAAATAAATTGAAAATGATACAACATAGTTAGCAATGCTTTCAGAACAGACATCATTTTTGTCAAAAATTTTATTCCTTATTGTATCACATGACTTCTCACACCATCCCCAATCATTTCCCTGAAATAAAAATTAGCTATTTTGGTATTTTAAACTTTTCCACTAATAGTTTTATTCTACAGAAGGTGACATTTTGTTTATCATCATTAGGGATGTACATTGTACATCAATTTATCATTCCTTGTCTTACACCTTAACATTCATGGTAATTGCCCTGCAAAAAATAGATGTTTTTTTTAAAATTTAAATAAGAAAGATACAAGTATCATTTATTAAAAACACTTACTGTTTCTCCAATGTAACACCATCCGTTCTAAAAGATAGTCATTATTAGGTATTTTAAATTTAAACAAGGATGACAACATCCATAAAAGTGAAGCTCTGAAATGGAAGGACAAATGAACATTAACACTTGTAGAGTGTAAGAACTGAATAAACTGAATATTAATACATATGTCTATACAAAATTATAAGTAAATAATATGCAAAACTGATTAAATACATGTTACTGTTTAAGGACAAATAGACGTATTTAGAACTTGATTATAGATGATTTAAACATTAAAAAATTGCCAAATTGGTTGTCAAATAAGTAAAAAATCAGCTTGTTTTAAATGGAAGTACGGACTTTCAGGTAACGATTATAGAGTTGCTGCGCGTTCTAAGTCGTACCTAACTGTTATAGGAATCAGCATGCAAAGTTTGAAAACGATACGACAATTCTAACCTGTTTCAATTAACGAAAAGAGTTAACTGTAACGAACGGACGGACGGACTGACCCTAATTATAGAAAAGCTTCGCTTTTAACTAGGTTTATAATTTTGTTACAATAACCCTAGATGGTAAGTCAATCATAATTATGTATTTTACTTTGAATTTAATATTGTATTTCTAGCATGGCTTTTGTTTATATATAGTCATAAATGATTAGTAACGGTCATTCTGAAAATATATAAGTATAACATTGTATTACAGACAATTTTTCACGAATATCAAAATAAAAATTATTAAATTAATACCAATTTTATTAGCCCTGGTCTTTGATCCCTCTAAGGAAATAAAATCTTATGACTTTTTTTATTTTATTACTCGCGGAAAGTATTCTATAACACGATGCGATACTTAACTTTTCTCAAATATCGCATTATAGGTAAGTCAACTGTTTATAGCTGATATATTATATAGATGAATAGTTATTTTTTGCATCATATTATAGACTACTTACCGCCTGTGTTAAAATAAAAAAATATAAGATTAAAACCAGTTTTGTTAACAAAACTGGTATTGATTTTATAACTTGTCTATAATACGTTGCTATACATGATTTTTCAGTGTGGCTGAGAACCGGTTCTAATACAGCAGATATCAACCGGTTTCGAAACCATAAAAATAAAATTACATGGATATAATTTTCAAAAAAAGGATATTTACCTTGTAATTTCCTTTCCATGCAGGTTTATCCTGAGTATAGTTATAAGGGTAACAATATGTCGTAAGTCCAGCGCTCCCGGAAGTTGATACCACGGAAAGCCTAAATTATATTAAAATTTTAGATAAGAGCAAAGGCTGTAAATCATATGTAAATACATAAATGTGTAAGCTAACAATAGTCTCTAAGGGAATTCTTTAATAAGTAGAACTGGATTGAATGCTTTAAAAACCTTTGCTATTTTTGGTACCAGCGGCTGCGTCCCTAGAGGCCTCAAGGGGCACGTAAAATATGTAAAAGGTGTTGGTAACATCCCTTAAAATAGTTATAGATCTTTCCAGGCCCTAAGAGGAGCTATCATGTAAAGAAGAACCATATCTGTTCAGCGATTGGCGAGATCCTTCGGTACAAACAGACGGACAGACACACAGAGATTCTTTTACTTTATTATAAGGGTTGTCTTGTATAATGTCTTTACTATAACTAAGCTGCTTAATTTTCATATTAGAACACAGTAATAGTGTCTGACTGATTATGACGTAACAAAAAAAAAATAGTCAATGAGAGGCCGTTATTGACCAATGGTAAAATTTATAGTGGCCTCTCATTGGCTAATTTTTTTGTTACGTCATAATCAGTCAGACACTATTTCTGTGTTCTTCAGATTATCTATCTGTGAACTAGAATCTTTTAGTCTATTGTCGGTTAGTGGATATAGAATAAAGTAGTAATGTTTATTTTTTGTCTGAAGCTCAATATCTCAATAACTATTGAAGGAATTGAGTTCTCTATTTTAGGTATGCTTCACATGGTGCATTTTCAGATTTAAGTCATTGTCAGATTTTAGCTATGGCTGATTTTAAGCTATCCCCTCTCTCCCCCTTACAAAAGGAGTCTTGAGAAGGTTTGGGAATAACCACTAGTAAATGCATAAAGAGCATAGATATGTCTTGTGATTTTTTTTATTTACAATTATCCTGAAATGGTCAAAAACAAACAAAAAAGTTGTCTGTGTACAAATAAACCACTTGTAATGTCGAAAAATAGTCCTTCAAAATTTTAACACTTTCTTGAACTCACCTTGAGGCATTAGTATTTGGAACAGAAGTTTCATGCAATCTAAATAAACATTTTTAATTATAATAATACAAAAAATCCGGGTTTTTACATTTAAAAAACAAGAAATGGCATAAGCTGTATTTAACTCTGTCCACAGGGCGGGGAACCTGTCCCAGTTTTGTATTAGGTCATTAAAAACATCTAATAGCGTCAGAAATATATATTACTCCCGAGTCCCTACAAAAGAACAGTAAGCAACTTAGAAGAAGACGAAAAGGGTCTCCACTACCTGGGTCAGGTGGTTATAGGATTATACATCTACATTTATTGTTTTTACAATCTATAACACAAAGTAGAATGTCTGTCCGTCCGTCTGTCTGTCTGTCCGTCTGTCCCTTAAGATATCGGTAACCACTGAACCGATCGGATTCTACTCTTCAGGGAATATACCTACAGGCCCTGTGGTGGTTTTAGGCTATTTTCTTGGGGGGTGGGACACCCTCAACCCACACAAAAACAAAAAATCCCCGGCCATTTTTAAAAATTATTTAAGATAGTTGAAGAGTTGGGGATCTCCAGGAAATAAAAGATGTAATTATATCTCATGGGCTATAGCCTAGGGGCGAAGCTGCTAGTAGGATACAAAGAGATGAGCTCAAAATCTCGCATAACACATAATGTAATTTTTTGCTTGTTTTAATTGTCAAGCATGTATCATTTATGGTTATACAAATTTAAACATGATATGAAATTTTATTCACAGTATGGTTTTGAAACCAATTAACATCTGCTGGATATAACAAGTTCTCAGCAATACTGAAAAATCATGTATTATAGACAACTTTCTGCAAATATTAAAAAAAATAGGTAATAACTGTTATTTTCTTTAAAGTTTCGTATAACAAAACATTGACTATTGAAATTTCTTAACCTTATTAATTGATTTTTAATGTTTCAATTAGTTGACACAGGAAGTACATATACGAATTGAAGTATGGAATACTTGGTTGATATTTTACTCAGATATAATCCTTTTTCTGGTAAAACATGAAAAAAATGTAAAAAAAAAGTACCTTTGGTTGACAACAGCCTGGCAAACAGTATTATTCTTCGATGGATTTGGGGTTTTGACGCAGTTTTTTCCTCCTCTGCATCTCCTGATAAATGTTGAAATTTATTTTTCCAAGATTCGGTATAGTTTCATTATTTAGGAAGTCGAACCAAATCCCCTCACTTCTAATCTTAGTTTTAAAAAGAAAAGAAATAAAATAGTGATATGATATGTCTTTAAGGGCGATTCCTCTCGGGAGGATGATTGTTTCCCCCCCCCCTTAAAATAATTCCCAGGACCTATCAGAAGCTACACTGTACAGGAGAAGCATATCGGCTCACCCTTCGTGAGATACTTTGGTAAAGACAGACACTGATCATGAAGGGTACACATTTTTTAGGTAGGTGTTCTATCTACGTCCGCCGCAAGAACTCCGCGGATCGGATCACCACATATACGGCGAACAACACAGAGTAATTTGACAAAGAATAACTTTCTTGAAAATATCTATTGCTCTAAGAAAAATTCTATATAGGAGGGTTGACTTCACCTTAACTCATAAGGCGAAGCCCCTGGAGACTAGGGGCGAAACCGCTAATGTTTTTATAGAGGGAACCATTTTTTACCGCGTATTTTCCGTAAAGTTGTGTATTACCAGTGAGTCAAATGCGCTTATTATGTCAAACTGTTCTTAATTATGACAAAATCCTTATACTAAAGTAACAGGATGTTTGTCTGTGTGTATGTACCAAAGGATCTCGCTAACCGCTGAACCGATCGGGTTCTCCTTAACAGGGTAGATTCTCATATGTCCCGAGAAGGTTTTTAACTTTTTTTGTGGGAGGGTACCTCCACCCTCCCAAGATAAGTCACAAAAAAAAATATTTTTTTTTACGTTCTCGATTTTAGAAAGACTCACTTTAACAAGAAAATGTTATAGAAATTTAGAATTTAAATAAAATTGTACTTGCCTGAACTCACTACCTTCTGGACTGTAACTATTTGTAAAACATGTTGCAAACTAAAAAAAAATGATACATTTAAAGAAAATTTTGTGAGGAATTTACTCAGCTGCTACTGGAAATAGAAAGCTAAAATTTGTTGAGAAGATTATCCAAACTAATGTTCATTTATTATCTTATTATCTTTTTCATCTACATAAAAGACATTGTGTTATAAATTATGAATATATAGTAAATGCTTTTTGAGCTACGCATCTGAAACTTTCACTAGAGACAATGAGCAGAGATCTGAAACTTTCACTAGAGACAATGAGCAGAGATGTATCAGGGGGGGAGGGGACATTAAGCTGTTTATTACACTAGTCCCCAATGTTTTAGATTAACTATGATGGCTGGTTCATTAAGTTTAGGGTTTGAACGTTTCAACCACTAATTGTAATCTACAGAAGGGTAATTTTGTGGATCATCATTTGGAATGTACATAAATTTTTCGTTCATTGTCTTATCCCTTTAGATCTATAATAACTATGAACATAATTAGCAAATATTATATTGTTTATGTGCTCCGCTACAATTATTGGCATGGTGTTGCCATTCTTGGTTTATTCATTCTATAATAAAAAATAAATTTTAAAGTCCTAATAAAAATCTATATGGGCTATTATTCTCATTTTTAGCTCTGCATTATGATTCTACTTTGTCAGAGTATATTTTTGATATACCTTTCAAAAATAGGTTAAAAACAATATAAAATAAAAAGTTACCGAATTTCCAGCAGAATAAAATGTGACAAAAGATTTACCCTGGCAGTTCAACCAACTTTGCTGAATTAAAATAAAATATTATTGAAAGTACCTTCATAGATGCTTTGAATTTAAAAAAATGCGTTTTTTTAAATATTTTTTTTGTAAAGTTTAAATACAAGTTACAATTTATTTTCCAGTTTGGCTTCAAAACTGAATCAAAACCGTTTCTTATCTTAGTATAAAAATCATGCAGATCATCGTATTGCGGACAGTTTTCCACGAAAATTAAAATAAAAATCATAAAATTAATAGTAGTTTAGCCCTCATGGATAACAAAGCTTGTTTTTATTTTTAGGCTGTCTATAATACGGTACGATAAATAACTATTATTATTTTACTCAAAAAAGTTTCTAAATGAATTCTTACCCCTGGGGGCACCCAACTTGGGACCCCTTTACCACCTCCCATAGCTTGAGTACAACTCATATCATTATACCCAGAACTCGCTCTACTTGCTGCTCTAAAAAGAAGTAAAGTTTTCTCTTAGTCAAAATTACATTTTTAAAGTCTTTAGGAGGGAGGTAGAGAAGATTAGGCTGTTAGACTAGTCCTCAAAGTTTTATAATCATGTTTTCTTATTCTTTGGCTTAACAACTTTTGTGATTTTTAGAGTTTTTGATTGGTTGGTTCATGAAGTTGAGTTTCTATAAAAGTTTCAACAGTTAATTGTAATCTGATTTTGTGTATCATCATTGAGAATGTACATAAATCTATCGGTCATTGTCTTATCCCTTTAGATAACTACACAGGACACCATGTCTACGAACAATCTGCAAATAGTAAAGGTGGAAAATATACAGGAAAGCATAGCATATAAAATGGATAAAAATTGCAATCTTATGCATTATCTTGGCTATTTTAAAGTAATGAAACAAATACATTACAAAAATAATGACAAAATATCTAAAATCTATCTGGTTAAGGCTATGGCGGTACCACACTTTCTAAATGGAACCTTATTGTTTCAAAAGGTATTCAAAATGACCTCTCCGTTATGGTCAAATCGACTGACACTCGTTATAAAAATCGATTACTAACAGACAGACATAACTAGGTGTTTTTACTTCTAGAGTAGCTTTGTAAGTGAAAATGTAATTACTGTTGTTGAGGAAGGCAGATGGGCTGTATGAGCATATTACCACTTCCATCTTTTTTCCCATCATCAGTGTACATATCCTAGATTAGTATAAAACAATAGTGGGAGAAGGGGTTAAATAACTGTATGTCCCCACTACGAGGACCCTGTATTAGCATATTACCAATAGCATATTTTTTACCATCATCAGCATACATATCCTAGATTAGAATAAAATAGTAGAGGAAGAAGGGGTAAAATAACTGTATGACTAAAAACACATGCCAAAAGTTTTAAGTTTTATGTTGTACCTGAATTTCTAAGATTTAATGTTTGGGTGTAGTAGAAGGGTCGTTATTATTACAATAAAATTTTATAATACAAAATTTTTCCTTAGGAATCTATGTGACAGGGATAAATGTTGCGCGCTTTTGGTTGCAGACAAGAAGATATCTATAATACAAAGTAGATTTTGCCTGTCTTTCTGAACCGTTCAACCTATTGTGCTCTACTCTTCAGGGGATGTTCTACAGGCTCTCTTATAGTTTTAGCTATTTTCTTAGAGTGTGGGACACACCCCCAATTTTTTTGTAAGCCAATGAAATGTATTTACGAAAAATTGTTTTTGTTAACAGATATATCAACAAGAAAACTTTTTAAAATGTGACTTAATTTCCAGAAAAAAAACAGGAAAGCTTTAAGATTGATTCTATGTAGGAGGAGGTCCACTAGAGCAAAGTGGCGAAGCCGCTAGTGCATACGAAAGATTTCTCGGCACATTCCTAAAACCACAAACAAACCTACCTCAGTCATCTCAACAAGAGCAATGTTATTGGTAGGATTTGCTTTTCCACCAGGTGTTCCAGGTGAATAGTCAGGATGAATTAATATTCTTTTAATTCTTTTTGCATTGATCTAATAATAAAAATATAGTATATATTTAAAACTTAAATTTTTATAACAGAAAATAAAATCATTAGACTTCAAAAAAGATTTTTATGATTGCAGAAAAATAAAAATATGCAATTAGAAAAATAACTTACCGGATCTTTTCCCATCGTAACACTTAAACCTAACTATAAAGAAAAAAATACAGTAAAAATGTGTTATAAAAATAGGAAAAAAAATTTGTATAAATAATTTTTTGTTAAAAAAGGTTATTTGATACATGAGACGTTAAGTAAAATAACAAGATCCATTAGATATATATGCTTTTTAATATTATAAATATATATTTTTGGTTTTTGAATACGTATATGGAGTATAACTTTTGGATCTAGTGCTGTAAAATTTTCTGGTAACGATTATCTTAAAACCTATGAAGTTTAAAGCAGCATAAGTAGATCTATAAATAATTTAGAAAATCTAATATCCAATTATGCACAGGGAAAGCTGTACCAAAGAAAAATAAGTCTTTTTTTTGCGCATTTATTTGCACTGCAAAGTAACAGTGCATTATTGAGTAATGACTTTTCAAGATTATTTGTGGGCCTTCTTTTTTTCGGTTAAAATTTTGTGCAAGTATAAGCAATACAATTTCCATCGTTTATCATTTAGAAGCATTTGAAGTTCAAAGATTTTTGGAGATAATCGTTACCAGGAACATGAACTTCACTAGATCCTAATTGTTTATTCCTAAAATAAGAAATATTAACACTAATTAGTAAGATATATAAGTTGGAAGGAATTTGAATGTTAGGGGGAGATTTGAAATTTGCATCAAATTTTTGGGATTGTTTTATAAAATTCGTTTTTTTGTATAATTCTTTATCTAAAAGCAGAAATACAGTTTAAGTTAATAAATTTTGATGAATAGGATAGGTGGATTGGAAACTACCTGTGCTCTAATTGGGTGAATAGTGTACAACACTTAAGCTTCTCCAATCAGAGCGCAGATAGTTATCAATTTACCAATCACAGATGTCAAAATTAATAAACTTAAATTGTATTTCCGCTTTTAGATAAAGAATTATACAAAAACAAATTTTATAAAAATCCTTAAAGTTTGATGCAGATTTCAAATCTCCCCCTAACATTAAAATTCCTTCCAACTTATATATCTTACTAATTAGTTACTACCTTGCCAGTAGCGTCTATATCTCTGGAAAAGGTTCCATTTCCTGTTGGACAAATTGATGATGTCTAAACATACAGAATTAGTAATGCTTTTCCAACTAAGGGCCTAGCGAGCACAGTAAAACCCTTTTCCAATTAAATATTTAAAAATAAATTAAAAATACGGGTAATTTATTTTCTCGTATTCATTCGAATCCGGTGGATAGGAACCGGTTCTCATCAATACGAAAAAACTATGTCTAGCATCGTATTATATCCAGCTTTCTACGAATATAAGAATATAAAAATGTACAATCATAAGATTAAAACAAGTTTTTTTAGCACCTCGGTGCTAAAAAAACTTGTTTTCATCTTATAATTGTACATTCTATATCCGCGGAAAGCCGTTACAAAGCCGTTATATTACGATGGAAGAAATAACTATTCTTATGTCGAACTCATGTGGAGGTTGCTAACCCTTCATGGACTATGCACTTAGTACTATAACCTAATCGGGCTACCCTATATTTAATAAAACCCAACAAATCTGACCCATGGTAAATAAAAGCACAAAAACAAAATTTCTTTTTTCAATTTTTGTTTCGTTTTTCGATAATTCTTTGGAGGGTAGGGGTACTCTCCCCCAAAATAGTTATAAACCTTTCCAGGACTTAAGATAAACTACCCTATTCAGGAGAACCCTTCGGTACAAACATACAAACAAACATCCTGTTACATTATCGTAAGGTTTTGTAACTTACAGCATGACAGATACAACTGGCCACAGTAAGAATATATCTTTTGTTTATTATGGATCCTGAACATCTACCATCTCCACTAAAATAATGGAAATACTTTATACGGAAAAATTATCGCCAATTTAGGTTTCTTTTTGGTCAGTTCTTTCATACAGTAGGAGGATAGGGGATGGGAGGGGCGTATTGCTATTTTAGCCATCTACGAGTTTCACTTTTTAAAGAATTTTGAGAATCTGGTGTATTATTCAAGTAATGATATATTGTAATCTATCTATTTATGCATAAATAATTATTTTTAAGTGTATCTGAATAGTTATTACAACTACCTGCCTCATTAATCAGTGACCCCTTATTTTGCCCCTTTTACGTGAGGAATCTGTGATTTCCCACCAAGCGTGCAACGTTACAAAAAAGAAAAGACAATGCTAAAAATAGATAGACTAATTAAGTAAGATTTAAGCTCGCACACGTCAGCCGCAACTAAACCTCAAATTTAAACTCATTTGGATTATTAGATTTTTTTGAACATATGATGGCCATATTTGAGTTAGGTTTAGACTTTCAGCTGATTTTTAAATTGTAAAATAGTCGTTGGCCCGGGTCTTCGGCCTTACAAGGCCAACAAAACTGGCATTAATCTTATTAATTTAATTTTAATTTCCGTGGAAAGCTGTTTGTGGAACCTACGTAGTTTGTCCTGCTACAATTTTTGCCATCCAGGGTCTGTGGTCCGATGTTCCAGCATCCTGATTATTCAAAATCGTATAATGTACTAAAATAACAGGATATACATTATACATAAAATGAAAGTGTGTTCGATAGGATCTTGTGAACTGCTTTACCGATCGCTCCACATTTGTTGTGGATATTTTTAATGACCAAGAAAGGTATTTGGTAGAGAAAATGATTTACCATACACCTCAATAAAAAGAATAAACTGCAGTAAAGTAATGTTGTAATAAAAAATTCCCTAATACAGTTAGGGAGTTGAATCCATTTTTATAGAAGCAGAAATATAATCTATGATTATGGTTTGGACCCTCTAAAACTGTAATCTACCTTTCCACTTTCCCCTCTCTTGGTGAAGATATCTTCAACGCCGATACGATATTTGAAATATAAGATTCCACTTTTGTCTCTCTTGTCAAAGATATCTTCACCAAGAGAGGCAAAAGTGGAATCTTAAATTTCAAAAATCGTATCGGCGTTGAAGATATCTTCACCAAGAGAGGGGAAAGTGGAATCTTACATTTCAAAAATCGTATCGGCGTTGAAGATATCTTCACCAAGAGAGGGGAAAGTAGAATCTTACATTTCAAAAATTGTATCGGCGTTGAAGATATCTTCACCAAGAGAGGGGAAAGTGGAAAGGTAGATTACAGTTTTAGAGGGTCCAAACCATAATCATAGATTATATTTCTGCTTCTATAAAAATGGATTCAACTCCCTAACTGTAATACACCCCTAAACCTCCATAATTTATTTTGTTGAACTTGTTGCCTCTTTTTTTCTTTTATTAAGCAGCGTAGCCACTCCAGAAGTAACCATAAGAGAAAGAAAAATACTTACCGTTCCGCAAACACAGTCTCCGAAAGGAATTGCTGGCCCATCACCCGAAGCTTTGCCTTGTCGCATATCAGCGCCAAATTTTCGCCTATTTTCAAACAGCATGTTCTTGTGTTTGAATTTAATTGCGCGGCTATACTAAAGCGTTACGTCATGTTTTGTCGGCCTGTATATCAGTAATGATTTTTTCTAATTTGTTAAAGACATTTAAGATTTTTTTGAAAGATGTTGAAAAGTGTATACTTAACAACCAAAAAATACTGTCTCTGAATCAGTATTAGCAATCTAGATAACAATCCGCATACATCAAAAGCTTTAGTTTCATATTTTTGTATCTGTTGTAATCATATTGAAATGCTGTTCCTGTTAAAATTTCTATTAAATGGGCCTCCTCCCCTTCCAAAGCCCCCTAAAATTAATAGAATTTAAACATTAAATTTAAACATCTATAAAAGGAAAAATTACAAAAAAGTTTTATATGATTTATAAATACTTGAAACTTGTACACAACGATCTTGAAGGTGATTTGACTTTTGTGTCAGAACCTAAATTGGGACACCTAGGGTTAGGTAACTTCAATTCACTTTTCAATAAAATCTAAAATGTAGTGGTTTTTGAGAAATTTAGCTTTGACAATTTCAAACTAAATTTTCATCCCCTAGGAGTTATCACATAATCATGACAAGAAAAGCAAAGATTATTAATTGAAAATTTTGAACAACTTTGCTTTAATAAAGTCAGTCATAAAACATCTCTATATATGATTTATTTAAGGCTGAATTTCCATGACCTTAGCAAAGCAACTGATAAAAATGGCCATTAATTAACTCCCTTCAGGAGTGGTTTTATGAAGAACTTTATAAAAGCAAAGTTGTTCAAAATTTTAAATAAATAATCTTTGCTTTTCTTGTCATGATTATGCGATAACTCCTAGGGGATGAAAATTTAACTTAAAATTTTCAAATCTAATTTTCTCAAAAACCGCTGCATTTTAAATTTTATTGAAAAGTGAAATGAAGTCACCTAACCTAGGGTAATGAAATGCACTATGTCTCAATTTAGGTTTTGACACAAAAGTCAAAGTACCTTCGAAATCATTGTGTGTAGTACATGTAAAATTAAAATAAACTTTGAAATCTTAACCCTTTACAGTCGGGCCCCTTGCCGCACCTTAATCAGTCGGGGGGGGGGGGGGAGGCGTTCAACGCCCCCCCTTATTATCTCAGTTCCTATTAGAGCTAGAGGGCTAAATTTTTTTGTTCAAGTCCCCTGTTTGATAATGAATTTCCGACCTTTTATAAGTCTAAGTCAATTTTCGCTTCCTTCACCCTTTTATTTAACAACCTTTGTTTTTAGGTCCTTTTTACTTAAAAATTTCAAACGGCTGTAATTTTTTAATTTTTAAAGCTAGAAGAAATTTTTTTTGCAGAAAATGTTTTTTTTTGTGTAAATTTTACATTAGAAATATCAAAATATAAATTTCAGCGGCCGCAGCTGTACTTGGCAGCTGCCAGCCGCCGCAGTCGGCGGTCGGCGGGAAAACGGCGGCGGATCTTCATGAAATTTTAATACGTTATGTAGACATGTAAGAAAAGCTTAAGTTTAAAATTTGAAGTCTCTAAGTCAAAAATTGCGGCCACAGGAGCCTTTTAAAGATTTCTGGAGACCTGGAGGATCAGGACCTGGAGGATCATACCTGGAACCTGAACGTTACTTGAACACCTGTATTTCATATAATGATGTACTTCTAGAGGATTTTTTAGTATTTTGGTATGATAAAATGCTTTGTTTTAGTCAAAAAAATATTTTTGCTCTTTACCTGGATGACCCTGCCAGGTTTGCTGGCATCCTGTGCCCGCCAGGATGGAGATATTCAAAAAATTCCAACTCTCAGTTATGTGTCATACCCATACTTAAAAAGTCAAGCAGTTTGGGCTCTTTATCTTTCACACACAGAAAATGAGATAGAAAAAACCGGAAGGGGGGGCGTTCAACGCCCCCCCCCCCCGACCGTTAAGGGTTAAATTGGAGTTAGGTGAAATTATGGAGATTAACAGAATTTGTCGGCCAATAGATCCCAGAATAGCTGTATTGCCAAAAAACTTACCGCCGCGCCATCCTCTGAAAAACGGCGGATAACGCCGCAGATTCAAATCTGGCCTGCAAACAGATACAAACAAAATTGGATTATTAAAAATGGAATGGAAATACGTTGGTCGCTCTATTTATTATTTGGATGATGGGCTTTATGTAAAGATAGAGGTTTGATAATTTTGTAAAGATTCTAAGGATCAACTACCCTATAACTGACGTTTTCTTCCTAATAATCTAATAACCCTCTTGCCTTTTTATTTTAAAACGTTGATTCTCCATTTATAAAACTAGCATCTGCATGTAGGAGTTCTGGAATCGAAGAAGTAAAGAAAGAAGGAAAATAGCCTAAAACCAAACTTAGAATTTATATAGCCTAAAAAAAGAATAACCTAATCGGTTCAGTAGTTATCGAAATCTTAAGCTTCAGACAAAAAAACTTACTGTTTTATATAATAGGATTAAGCTATAATAAGTACCTCTTATCAAAAGAATGAAAAAGATTTTTATTTTGCAACAGAGCCAAACTAAAATTAGTAAAATACAATGTTAATAGGAGCAAATGTAGCATTTTACTGAAGATATAAATGTCTTATAGTTGAAAACCTACACTTGTTATAAATGTGTTCTATATAGCATAGGTTCACGTTTTAGCACGGACAATTGCGTCAAAAAAGTACGTGATATTAATTGAAATTGTATTGGCAAAAAATACGGTAAGACAGTAAAGGGAAAAAGCATCGTATAATAGACAGCTTTCCGTGAATATTAAAATGAAAATTAAAAAAATGAAACCAGCATCTAAAACTTGTATTAATTTTATGATTTTTATTTTAATATTCGTTGAAATTGTCTGTAATACGATGTTATAAATGATTTTCTTAGTATGGCTGAAAACTGGTTCTAATCCAGAGGATATTAACAGGTTTCGAAGCCATACTGGAAAGTAAAAACTAAAATAAATATCTAAACATGCCCGCAAATAAACTAAACAGTATGCCTTGCCAGATCATTATAATGAATTAATCATAAGTATAAATAAAAAAAATCCTTAAAACTTTTTACTTTTTATGAACACAACTATTCTAGTTTATTTTTGTAAGAAGATCTTTTAAATGTTTGTGCATGAATATTAATGTACCCTTTTAAAGATGATATGAATTACTTATAAAAGTTTTGCAATGAATGCAATGATACTAGAAAATATATACTTATATATTTTATTTTAAACATTAATTACTACATATTCAATAAAGCAAAGCAAACAATTTCAGAAATTAATAAACTCTTGGTTAAAGTAGTAAAGCAACCTAAATGTGTTGGTAACCATAAAAAAAGGTGAACTATTTTGCTTTTTAATGCTAATAAAATAAAAATGTTTGAGGAAGATGGTCCAAAAGATGTGAGGGAGGGGTTAAAATAAATGTTTTAAGATTGACTGTAGAGTTCCATTGGCAGATTTTTAACCTCAAAATAATGTTCAGCCATCCCCAAATCTGTCTCGCTTTGGGGGGGGGGGGGGAATAAGTGGATCTAGAGCAGTAAAAAAAAATATCAAAACCCCACCTATGATAAACAAACTGGCCCTTCTGTAATAATTTGTTGAAAAGTTTCTAAACTGCTAGATTAAACCAATCAATTTAGAATTTTAAAGTATATAAACTTTTTAGCCAAGGAATGAGTGAATGTGTTATAACTTTGGGTATTAGTATAATTTACTGCCAAATTTCCCCTCCTTCCCAAATTAAATTAACTTTACCAATAATATATGTTGGTTTGTAATGTTGGTCAGTATAAATGCACGTGACGTCCGTCCGTACGTCACAGACAGTTAGCTTTTTCGTTAATTTAAACAGGTTAGAATTGTCCTATCGATTTCAAACTTTGCATGATGATTCCTGTAGCAGTTAAGTACAATTCAGACAGCGTAGCGAAGCGCTATAATCAATAACAGAATGTCCTTAAGTCCATTTTAAACATGTCAATTTTTATTTTTGTTTGACTACAAATTTTTGTTTGTTAAAATAATACGATTTTTCTGATTTTTAAAAACGGATTCCAATTACAACAAGGTACAATGTTATAAGCGAAGCATCTCTATAAACAAGTCCCAAAAATAAAAGTTTGTCCTTTCATTTCAGAGCTTCGCTTTAATGGATGTTGTCATCCTTGTTTAAAATTTTGGGAGATTTTTTATCATATTTAATTTAAATAATTTTAAATTTTGAACTATTTTAATTTTTCTTGTTGAATAAGCATATTTCTATTAGCCAAATGAAACAAAAAGGACACAGTGCAATTTAGATATTTTACATTGATATCAGCTAAATTAAAGTATAAAAATATAGTAAGACGACTTTATAATCTTTCTTGAACTATCTAGGACTATTGAAAATCTATTTAGATTTATTTCATTAGAGATAACCTACTCGAAACTACCAGAATAACCGTACATATTATTCCTTAAGCGAAGATTCGACCTGAACGGAAATTTACTAAAAAGTTTTGAGACAATTTTTTGACAATGTTATTATTTTGTGTATAGGTATTCATATTTCCTATAAATAACAATATAGCAAAATACATCCTTGTTTTATCGTGGGTTTCCCTTTAAAGTGAATATTCGAACATATCACCCCTGTTTTCTTATTTTGAAATAAATTTAAAAATAATATGGGGTTTTTCGTTGCCTGATAATTACTGTGAGTCAAATTTATAGGTAATATAGTAAAAGCACCGAACATTGGGAAAACATAACCCCATATTTCAAAATTCATTTGAAAAATACGAGTTGGTGGGGTGTGTGTTGATGATCAAGAGGTACTTTGAAGGAAATCACCATTTTATTTGTGCACTCTGGTAAAATTAGAAATTTGCAATCTCTAAATTAGTTTTACACAATCTATCTACTCATTAATTACCAAAAAGGTAATCACAGGCAGGGTTCTAAAGGGATAAGACATATACATTTATATTTATCCTAAATGATGATTACAATTAGTGGTTGAAACGATTGGACACTCAACTCAATGAATCAACTAATCACAATTCAATAAAAGTCTAAAAGCAATTAAATAAAAATCGTTACTATAAGACTTTGGGGACTAATGTAATAAACAGCCCAATTTTCCCTTCCTCCCTGAATCACAGAAATGCATGGCTAGGGCAATGGATTTTCATTTTATCTTTTAGGCCTATTGGTATACTTGTTAAGCTCTGGCATTCATAGATAAGACTTTTTCACTTTCTTTGTTTTATATTATTTCCATGCCTTTCCGTCAAATAATTTCGTGGTCCAAAAACACATAAATATTGTAATAAATTAATTGAGAAAGAGAGAGAAAGAATTTAATTAAAGAGAGTTAAAAAGAAAATGAAGTAAAAAAGAGGAAACATAATGGAAAGTAAAAGAGAAGGAAAATAAAAAAAGATGAAAAAATGTGAAAATGCGAAAATGGACTCAAAAAGCGGATTAGGAAGAATTTAGAAAATTGCCGCTTTTCCAATAGAAAGAAGTGAAAAAGATTGAGAGAAAATAAGATAGAGTAAGAAACTGATAAAGAGACATAAAGCAGAGTTGGGTATGGGCTTTGAATATTGCAGATAAAAAAAGAAAGAGAACAAGAGAGATACAGAGAGAGACTGAGAGACAGATAGAGACAGAGAGAAAGTAAGGGAGAGGTAAAAATAGGGAAGTGTAAAAATTTGTAAGATGACCGCTCTACTATTATTGCCTACTGTAGCCTAGACTAGGAAGTGTGCTTTAATAGGGATACCAAGAAAGAGGTACCCTTGTAAATGTGGAATTAAGCTTTCTTAAAAATCTAAGATTTATAATTTCGCCACAAGACTACACATTCTTTGTAAAAGCAAGCTATGCAGAAATAGTTAAGGCATTCATACTAGATTCCTTACATTTAGCGGGGGAGATAAGTAGACAGAGAGAGAGAGAGAGAGAGAGAGAGAGAGAGAGGAGAGAGAGGGAGGAAGGGATTGAGAGAGAAAGAGAGAGAGATAAATAGGGAGGGATAGAGACTCAGAGAGAAAGGGATTGGGAGAGTTAGAGAGGGTGAGAGAGAAAGAGAGAGAGAGAGAGAGAGGGATTAATTGAGAGAGAGAGAGAGAGAGAGAGAGAGAGAGAGAGAGAGAGAGAGAGAGAGAGATAACATTTAATAAAAAGAGAAAAAAAGAGTTAAAACGAGAGAGATAGAGAGATGGAGAGACGGATAGATAGATAGTGATAAAGAGAGAGAGAGAGAGAGAGAAAGAAAAGATAGCTGGAAAAATAGTCGGTCATCTTAAGAAAGATTTAGGAAGTAGGGTGGGATAATCTTGTATATTAGACCAGGGAGGGAGGGAACATTGGACTGTAAATTATAAAGGTACCCAAAGTTGCTTTGACACGTTGGTTACAACTTTGTGTACTTTTAATAAATTTGCGTGGATACCCTGTACCAAATAAAAACTACCCCCTGTACTCGACTAGGGAATTGAAAAATTATGAATGTAGAAATATTACACTTTTTAAAATGAAAAATTCAGCTTAAATAATGACTCTTCCTTTTAACATTAAGTTATACGTCGAGATATATACTTTATTCATTTTTAAATTTTATTTAGATATTGAAATATTATAAACATTTTTATTTTCTTCCTAATATATGCTGTTACGTTGTTTTAATACTTTTATGAAAAGAGGCATCTTACATAATTATCAAATGAAATCGAGAATGTAATTTTGTTAATAGAAAATGAATCCCAGAAAATAAAACGATATTTTTCCAGAAATAAGAATATATAAATTTAGTACCAGGCAAGGAGATCCAAGCTTTATTAAGTGGTGGGTTGAAATGAGAGTTTTCAAAGATTGGGCGGTGGATAATCTAATGTATTTTCAATAAATAATTTGTTTGGGGAGGGGGTAAAACACCTCTTAGACCCCCCCCCCTCTTTTGGACGTCCTACCGATTACATAAAATCTCCGCCCCCCCCCCCCCATACTTTTAAAATATTTCAAAAGAAGGGAAGGGACAGTTCTTTCTTCCTTGGGGTCTATACCCACGCTACCTTAACCCTGCGAGCTTCCTAATAAAGGATACAACCTAACCCATTAATTATTCTATAATTTATCTTAAAGTAAAGGAACAGTGTTTGTGCTCCACTAGGCATTTTTAGGGAAACCATCAATTTGATAATAATTGTTTTAAAAGTTTTGACTATCAAGATGGGGTGGTGGTAATAAAAGAAAGATCTAGAAAACTGAAAACGAATTTAGTCAGAGAAAGTTAAAGAGAAAATCACCCAATAAATTAAATTTAAATAGAATATTTAACTAGAGAAAAGAGAGAAGTTAGTGATAGAGAAAATAAAAGAAAAAGAGGCACACTCACAAAGAGAAAGAGAGGAAATAGAAGCGGTCAACTTGCTATTGGGAAAGGAAGCAGTAGGGGAGGGGGTAAACATATGGGGGAACAATTTTAAGCCAAAAGGGGAAATCCAATAAGTAAAAGGAAAGTTTCCACTGGGGGAATTATCGAGACTTGGGCCAAGATTGCGGAAGGAGGAATTCACAGGGATTCCGGGATAAGACATTGAAGGTTTAATTATTTTCCCCTCTGAATTCACCTTTAATTGTCTTCTTTAAATTCATAATCATAAAAGGCTGAGTTTAGAATTTGGGAAAGCCTAATGAATCCCTGCCTTCCTGAGTATTCTAGAAATAAGGATAGAAAGGTAGATAGATAGCAATATAGGGGACAAGAATAAGATCGAAATAGATAGATAATTGAAAAGAGGGGAGCAAAGCTAAGCTGCATGTCGTGCCCACGGACTTGCTGCTAGCAGCTAGTTGGTACCTTACATTCACACAGTGAGGGTGATTATTTATTTTTTCAACAAATATTTTTTTCCTAATAGTTATGCTTTGATTATTTATTGTACAATAGTGCTTGAAAACCTGACTGAAAACCAACCAACATAATAAGGTCAGTATTTAAAAAAAAACACCAATCAAACAGCGATATTTTAATACAATGCATGGTTATATCTACTAGTGATTTTAGTATTGCTTGATAGTGTCTGTCTATCTGCAAAGAAGGATCTTACAAACCGCTAAAACAATCCTCCTTTACAGTGTAGCTAGGTCCTAGGACGGTTTATGAATTTTGTGGGAGGGTAACACAACAATCTAAAGAGAAATTGCCCCTAGAAAAAATGAATACCCATTTTTTTACTTTTTCTTTTTTTTTGACTAAAATGAAAGTGGGAGAGGGCGACTTTTCCTCCTAAAGGCCTGTAGGGGTGCAGCTGCTAGTCTTTTAAAATATAGTCAGGTTTTTTTTGTCTGTACATAAAGGGTGTTAAAAAAACCGATCGCTTCACTCTTTTCAATATAAACCTACAGTTTTGGTCAAAAACTAACAAAAAATGACCCAAATCATGTCCAAGCAATGACAATTAGAGAACATTATTGATTTTGATGTCTACTTACCTCTCCTGAGCACTGCAGCTCGATTCCTACCCCTTTTGACCAAAACTGTAGGGTTTATATTGAAAAGAGTGAAACGATCGGTTTTTTTAACACCCTTTAACTATTTTTTTTCGTAATTCAAAGGTGGACGCAGTCTTATAGTAATTGTTCATTTTTTCTGCTGGATAGCTTTCTTGTTTTTCAATGGACAAAAAAATTTTGATCGGTATTTCTAATTATCTTTGTCGAAAATCTAAACTATTAACAAATCTTTTCTTTAATAAGAGTCTTCATGTCAGTACGCTACAGCACAAAATCTTCCCCATAGATTTTTAAAAAGAATTATCCAAAAACATTCTTTAATGTTTATATTATTTAAAAACACCCAAAAGGTAAAATACATAGAATTAATAAAAGGTATATCTACCTAAATAATTATTTATATTACAAGACAAGGTTATTCATGTTATAGTGAAAAATAGAGAAAACTCAATTAAATTAAAAACGAAACTACTCTTTATCTTTAACAACTTAGTAATACGTCTATGAGGAAGCGGATACTTATAGAGATGCTACGCACATAAAAAATAAACATTTAGCTGCCCGTTCTATCCAGTTTACATAGTTATCATAATGAAACATATCTTTTTGATTTACTATTTTTTTTTATTTTTGCTTGATTTTGTTTTATAAAGTTAAATATGAACAAACTTGCTTTTCAAGGCTTGATTACAGAAAAAAGTTTGTTTAAAGTACGCAATCTCCCAAGTAAGCAATATTCCATAAATTAAACTATAGAATAATTATACATAAAAATTTTAAAAAGGTAGCTTTTATAAAGTTTCTTTAATTTTAAATTTTTTTCTGTTTATCTCTGAATTTAAAGACTATTAAAATTAATGTAAGCCAGGCATTGAAAGATTGTATAGCTAAATATTTAACAATAAGTTCATTGTTAAAATTGTATAGACTTGATCATTTGTTTGGGTCTGTTTTCCACGTCTCGGCAGCCTCTAAAAAAATGCCATGAAATCAGCTGAACTTATTTATTAATATCACTTATGTTTTACTAGGGGCTACGCCCCTAGAGTCCTCACGTTAAATATTGTAGCTTTATTTTAAAAAATTTTTAAAATGGTTAACGAAAAACTGTTCTACTGGTATCATTTTCAAACACCAAAAATGTTTTATGTGTTTCCTAAGGGAATAATATTTGGTTCTATCACTCATACCTACTAAAGGAACACCAAACCCTTATTTTCAATTAAATTAAACAAACATATTTCTTCGGGCCTTAATCTCTTCAAATATCTTTTAACTTTTATATTACCCAACCTAAAATAAGCACAAAAAAATATTTCCTTTTGTTGAAAAGTTTGTTTGTAGTTAATATGCAATATGATAGAATCCTACACTTTTCCATGGATACTAAATTTGTCTAGCAGCCGCGACTAAGCCTTAACCCTTAACAGTCGGGCCCCTTGCCGCACCTTAATCGGTCGGGGGGGGGGGGGGGGGCGTTCAACGCCCCCCCTAATTATCTCAGTTCCTATTAGAGCTAGAGGGCTAATTTTTTTTGTGCAAGTCCCCTGTTTGATAATGAATTTCCGACCTTTTATAAGTCTAAGTCAATTTTCGATTCCTTCACCCTTTTATTTAACAACCTTTGTTTCTAGGTCTTTTTTTATTTAAAAATTTCAAACGGCTGTAATTTTCTTATTTTTGAAGCTAGAAGAAAAAATTTTTCCCAGAAAATGTTTATTTTTATGTAAATTTTACATTAGAAATATCAAAATATAAATTTCAGCGGCCGCAGCTGTACTTGGCAGCTGCCAGCCGCCGCAGTCGGCGGTCTGCGGGAAAACGGCGGCGGATCTTCATGAAATTTTAATACGTTATGTAGACATGTAAGAAAAGCTTAAGTTTAAAATTTGAAGTCTCTAAGTCAAAAATTGCGGCCACAGGAGCCTTTTAAAGATTTCTGGAGACCTGGAGGATCAGGACCTGCAGGATCATACCTGGAACCTGAAAGTGACTTGAACACCTGTATTTTATATAAGGATGTACTACTAGAGGATTTTTTAGTATTTTGGTATGATAAAATGCTTTGTTTTAGTCCAAAAAATATTTTTGCTCTTTACCTGGATGACCCTGCCAGGTTTGCTGGCATCCTGTGCCCGCCAGGATGGAGATATTCAAAATATTCCAACTCTCAGTTGTGTGTCATACCCATACTTAAAAAGTCAAGCAGTTTAGGCTCTTTATCTTTCACACACAGAAAATGAGATAGAAAAAAAACCGACCGTTAAGGGTTAAATTAAAACCAGCTCGGATGCTTTGAAAAATCTTTTGAAAATAGGGATTGATTGTTTGTCAGACTTTGAATTTCCGCTGATTTTTTTGAAATTGTAGAAGCTTGATTTTCCTGAGGATTACGGGCAACTGCCGAGCCCAGATTACTAAAATGGTGAAGCATTACTAAGGCAGAATCTCTTACTCAACCTAACATTCTAATAGACCTATAACACTTTGTGTATAATGACTACCTTTAAGTAAAGTTTTCAATTAATGAATTAGTCTTTTTATTTTTCTATTTTCTTGCTGGAGCGTAAAAACAACCAATTTGCGCACTTTTGCATTTTTCATCCCATTTTAACACATATTTCTTTAGATCTCAGTGCAATAGGATGAAAGGATAGGAAACGAATTTGATAGCAATAGCGGGGGAGTTGACTTGAATATTGAACATTATAGTTAAGCGTCAGGACGTTTATTGGTGTAAAAGGTTTAGATTTTGAAACAATTGTAGCCATCATAAAGACTAAATCTTTTAACTTTCTTCAATTATGTTAACAGCGGATTTTTATCTATTTTCTATTTTCCTTTCCATGTGTGTGTCATTTGATGTAAGGCATTGGTTTTTTTGTGATAAGTTTTACCCAGGAATAAAACAAACAATATTTCCCATTCTACTAAAATTATTGGTTGAAAATTTGGCCATTATCAGATTGGAATCAATGAATCAAATTTAAATAAATAAGGTAATGTTAAGCCAACAAACAAGATAATGTGTTGATAATTTTATTATTAAAATATTGAGTACCGGTATAATTTCCAGTCAATTATCCCCTCCCTGCCTGACTGTAAGTGCACTAAGATTGTAAGAAGAAGTGACAGAAACAATAGACATGAGGTCTTAATTAGACAAATTTCTCAGGAATCTAAAGAGATAAGGCAATGGCCGATAAATTAATGTATATTCCTAATTATTTTACACAAAAATGCACCCTTCTGTAGATTACAAAACCCGGTAAAAAGGTTTGGACTTTTAACTTTATAAACCAACGAATCAAAATTCAAATACAATCTTAAAAGTAGTTGAGCCAACAAATAAGAAAAAATTATCATAAAACTTTGTCATAAAAGCACAATGTCATCCCCCCGCCCCCCCCCCCCCCTCCTTACAAATTTCTGTTCTTTCATTTAATTCTTTTTGTTACACATTTTCTTGATAAAAGTTTAGTTCCATTGAAATGACATTAACAACAATTAGGAATATTCTATCTCTAACAAATAAGTATTTTTTATTTAATTTGTTGTCCATAAGAATAAGGTTGGAAAAATTTGAAGTATTTACATTTTACAGTTAAGTTTAATTTGTGGTCCTTTGACTTAAAAAGAACATTTGATTTTCATGTGTTTTGCTATGAATATCAATCTTGTAGAAATGGATGCATAATACTTGGATACTGTTAGATAATCTTGCATACCCTGATCATTGTTTCTTTCTAATACGATGAAACCCTTTTGACTTATTACCCCCTTACATCAGCTCCCTTGGCTATGAAAGCACGTATTGACCAATATCTGGGAACAATATTAGCAACCAGCATTGCCCTGTTACAATTTCCACGTATTCTGAACCAATTGAGAGGTTATTAAGATATCAAAAATACTAAAATTTAACTTTTCTTTTGTGAAAATTTGCTTTAAATTTCTTTTTTGGAAATATATAGATATTTTTACATTAATATGATGATTAAAAGATTTAATGATGGTTAATTTACAATCATTGTTGAAAGAGTAAGAGTTGTCTGGGTATTCGAAAATAAACAAGGATGACAACATCCATAAGTTTCGAAGCACAAAAATTGTGGATGGGAATACGTAGAAGTAGATTTAAAGTGTATTTATTTAAATCAATAATAGATTTATTTTGTATGATGAAGATGGTTAAAGTAAATTATATACTAGATGCACATAACAATGGGAAAAATATTTTGAAACTGTTAATGCAAAAAAGTTTTAAAATTGTACCAAAAATGCCAAAGATAAAAATAGCTAAAAACCTGCTAAAAGGCAGTTTGGCCGCCATTGTTTCTTTTCTTAAAACTTTAGTTTTAATATCTTTAACTGAAAAATTTATGAAAATTGGACCATAAACACCAAAAACATGGGTAAAAATGTGAAAAATATAAAAATAGCCAAAAACCTGCAAAAAGGCAGTCTGACTGTCATTGTTGTTTTCTTCAAACGACAGGAAATTTAATTTTGATATCTTTAACTGAAAAAATTTCGAAAATTGGACCATAAACACCAAAGATATGGGGAAAAATGTGAAAAATATAAAAAAGCCAAAAACCTGCAAAAAGGCAGTATGACCGTCATTGTTGTTTTCTTCAAATGACGGGAAATTTAATTTTGATATCTTTAACTGAAAAAATTTCGAAAATCGGACCATAAACACCAAAGATATGGGGAAAATTTGGAAAATATAAAAAATAGCCTAAAACCTGCTAAAAAGCAGTCCGACCGCCATTGGTGTTTTATAGTTAATTGTGCTCCTTATTGATGGGAATGTTGTCAAAAAATTTCAGCTCTCTATCTTTTATAGGAGCCGAGAAAATTACGTTTCCCCCAATTCATTAATTACGGACGGACAGACGGACAGACGGACAGACGGACGGACAGACGGACAGACGGACAGACGGACAGACGGACGGACATTGTGAATTATAGAGTAGCTTTTTTGGTCTTAGGACAACAAAGCATAACTTTTGTTAAGATTTGCAACTTATAGTTTTGGTAGCCCCGAGATGTCGAAGGCACGGACTAAGAAAACTGGTTTTAACATTATGATTGTGCATTTGTATATTTGTAGAAAATTGGGTATAATACGATTCGATACATGATTTTTTATTATGGCTGAGAATCGATTTCGAAGCCATGCTGTAAATATTTTACATTCCAAAGAGCAGAAAAAAAGTGATTAGCCCAATTTTTGTGAATTTCAAGTATGAACAGTTTTTTTTGTTTTAAAGATATTCTTAATGTTTGTATCTCTTTTTGTCAGGCTGTTATTAATTCAATGAAGAGAAAAGTCTTTTTACTTGGATGTTATTAAAGACAGTTCGGCCATATTTAGCCAATTAATGAATGCTACAAATCTGTTTTCATTTATGTATTTTTAGGATTGATTTAACTTTGTATAAAATAACCTTCAGAGCTTCAGTTATTAAGATTTCCGCAACCAATGGTTTTCTACTAAAAAATCACCTAACCCGTTTGTCTTTTGATATTTAATACTAAAACTTCGCCTTTTATTTTTATGGATTTTGTTATTCTTGTTTTTTTAGTAATTTTTTACAATCGAACAACTATGAACTTTTTTATCTGAAGCTTGACCGCGGTTAGAAAGATTGCTTTTTTTTGTAGAATTTTTTTTGTACTTTAGACTTCCTTTTAAGCAAATATGTCTACATTTTATTAACAAATTATAAAAAAATAGACAAATACATTATGACTGGGAAATTTACTTTTAAACAAGAAAAAAATAATAAGAAATAAACATTTTTGTAAGATCTGTAAAAAGACAACAATAAAAAGAAACATTATTTGTAAAATTTCTTAACTGATTTTTCAAAAATTAATTCTCTTTCGTTTTGTAATAAATTAGAAAGTTTGCATACTCAAATTTTTCAAATAAAAAATGGCTTTAAAGAAAGATAAATAGTACATAGTTAAAAGCTCTGTTTACATATTTGTATATATATGTGTGCTGTGATTTCCACCTAAATATATGTAGCATGAGTTATCAGAGAGAGAGAAGACAATGGGCTGTTTATTACAATGGTCCCCAAAGTTTTATAATAACGTTTTCTTATTTGAATGCTTTACAACTTTGGGGACTTTTAATGAATTTTGTTATGTTAGTCTATTAAGTTGAGTGTCCAAACACTTCAACCACTCATTGTAATCTACGAAAGGGGTGAATTTTGCATTATCCATGGGGATGTACATAAATTTATCGGCCATTGTATTATCCCCTTCATCCTTGATAAGGTATTATAACTGCTCAAAGAAAAGAAAATATATTAATCAAAATATTAGAAATTTAAGGTAATTTTGGTAGTGTTATCATAGGCTACTTATGGTACAATAATCTTAGGTATTTCCAATTATTTCTGTTTTTTTCCAGGAATGAAGGGAACATTGGACTATACATTATTCTAGTACCCGAATCGTAATTGATTGGTTTGAAGTAGAAGTGTCCAAACTTTTCAAACAATAGTTTTGTTCTACAAAAGAGGTGTTTATTTTTCATTGAGGATGTACACCATTTTATAGTCCCTTGGCTTACCCCTTAAGGTCAATTAATGATTCTCTTATACTATTCTTTACGCGTAAGTGATGACACAACATAAATATATTAGATGATATATGTACATTTATAACATGATAGCCATAGCTTTCTCATGCCCCCGTTTAAAACAATAACAATTATCCTATACACTTTTTAAAAGTTAAAATAACATGTTCACAACTTTTTAGAGTCATAATAAAAGATCATTTTTATATCCTGTCACATAAATTAGTAAGCTTTTTTTGTCTGTTGCAAAGAATCTGGCCAACCGCTGAACCGATATGGTTTTGCTTTACATTGAAAGTCCTTATAGACCCTGTGAATGTTTATAACTATTTTGGGGAAGAGAATGTCCACCCTACCAAGGAAAATAATCCCTAGAACAAAATTATCCCCCCTCACATTTAAAATTTTTTTCTTCAAAACTTAAATTGTTAATTAGGTAAGGGGAGTTCGACTTTACCCTCTCCACCTTATGTGTTCCTAGGGGGCTTAACCGCTATTAATAGTATAGAACATGGAAAAAATAAAATTGCACTAATTACCTATTATAAATATTTGACATATATTGTAACTTTATTAGCTATTGAGACATTATTTCCAGTCGTTCAAGAAATAAGTACAGTTTTAAGTCAATGAGGCTAATCATTGTTTTCATATTTGCTAAAAATTCCTTCAATGTTATTATGATCATACAGGGCTGAAAATCTATAGGACAATTCTTACATTCCTAGAATTACCATGTTTGACAGACTGAAGCAGTATTACTTCATAAATTTAAACATTTTCGTCTTTATTTTCTGTAAGATCATTTAACAAGCTTAATAAAACTGTAACAGTATTTAACCCAGTTTCAAATAAATGATCAAGGAAGGAATGTGTCAAACGCCTTTTTAATATCACAAAATCTCATCTCATTATTTGTCCTCCCGGCTTAAAGCGAAGACAAAACATTTGTTAACTAAGTCGAATCTTTTTAAAAATTCTGAAATCTTTGAACAATTTAAAGTAGATTTATAATACACTGTATTTCCAATAAGATCTTATAAACAGCTTCATGAAAAAAACATGTTTTGTTTGTTGTTCATTTGAAAAAAAAAGTTGTCTATTCGCCAAATCAGATAAGCAAATTGTGAAGCGTTTTTCAAAGACAAATCTGTTGTAACTTTTTTATCACCGTGTCATCGTGCAAATCAATGAATGTTTCTTTAAAGTAAATTGTAATTAGTTGTGGAGCTACTCTATAACTAGAATATGTGAATAACAGAAACTTATTACTGGCTTTAATTAATTATTAATTGGATCTTACACCAGATTATCATATTCTCTAATCAATCGAAACTTGAAGATGGCTAAAATAACGATCCAACACCTTTAGTTTACTCCTCCCCTTCTACTGGATGAACGAACTGATGAACAATGATGTCCTTGTTAGCAACCTTAATTCATTTTTCCCCTTTCATAATTTCCACGTATATTTTACATCCATTTCTTTACACCTTCCTAGGTTTCTTTTTTATAAAAGGTGGGGCGAGCATTCATTAAGTTAAACAATGTTTGTTGTTTTTTTTCCTTTTGTAATGTTAGACGTACATCCAACCACCTTTTTTTCATCTATTCCTTAATGCAATCTAAATGTATATTTAATACATTTCTTATAATTGTATTAATTTTAATGAACTGACCAATTCAAAGATATGCAGAAAATGTTAGGAGCGATATAATTTTGTGAAAAGTATTGGCCTCAAGGATATAGGGACAAGGAAATGGAGAAAAAAAATATTCCCTGAATTCAAGAAATATTTTCTTTAAAACGATGCTTTTCGTCCCCCCTCATATTAAAATTTATTAATAAATAAACAGAGTTTAATGATTAACCATTACACAATTTACATAAAATATATTAATACACCAATTTTTTACCAATTGATATATCCCTGTACACATCCGGAGACTTGTAAATATATGTTGGAACGGAGCCAATAATCAGCACTGGGGAAACCCAATTCATAAATGTTCAAATAAATTCACGAAATAAATTTGAAGAAAATCCGCGAAGTTAAGTTTTTTTTTAAACAAGCAAAATTATTTTCATACTAATAACGCAGTAAAAAAGGGTAGTATTAATTCAGTTAAAATTTTTGCTTGTATTACAAAAAAAATCTCTTTTTTTGTAATTTTCGTTAGTTTATATGACTCCCAAATTGAATCTATCCCCATTATTTCTATTCTTAACTTGAAATTGAATTTTCAAATGGGAAGCGGCAGTTAGGGTTATTTACAATTATTTGTAGCAATGATAATTAAATTTTCAAACATTAGTATATGTATATCTTATTAATAGTTTTAAGGTGTAGATAGCTAGAAATTATTTTTCTTAATGGAAAAGTTCTTTATCTAATCGTATTATAAACAGCTTTCTGCAGATATAAAAATCGTACATTTTTATATTCCTAGAAAACTAGATATAATGCTAGACATAGTTTTTTTCGTATGGATGAGAACCGGTTCTAATCCACCGGATATCAATACGAGAAATATTTTTAATTTGGAATCTTTAGGTATTAGGGATAAGACAATGGTCGTTAAATTAATACATTACAACTTCCCCCTTCCTTTAATTATAGTTAAACTTAAAGACAAAAGATTTAGATTAGTTAATTCAACTCAATCAAGATTACGAGAGTATAAACTTTATAAATACAAAATATTTATTAATAAACATTACATTTGCACTGTAAATTATATTAGTACCCAAAGTTTTAATGATACATTATTACGTTATCTTGTTTACGTTATTTAAAAACTTTGGACACTTATATTATAATTTTATTTCAATTAATAATTTGGTTCAATGTCTTATCCGTTTATAATCCTGATATTTACAGATAGGCTCATGTGCATTATTGTAGATTTTCCAGGGATCTAAAGGGATGAGACAATGAATTGATTTACATCCCAATTAATGATATACAATATAACCCTTATGTAAATTACAATTAACCTAATGAACTAACCAATCATAATTTTATAAAAGTCACCAAAGTAGTTGAGCCAACAAATATGGAAACATTTTAGTAGAACTTTGGGGACAAGTGTAATAAACAGCCCAATGTCCCCTCCCAACCTGGCTCATATGCATACCTGTAGATTTTCCCTCTATCCTTTATAATTTCCTTTCCCATTTTCGCAAATATTTTCTTGGCCCCCTACAGTTATTGTAACCCCTCTGATCTTAAAGTAAAATTGTATTAACACAAACGTAATTTAATATTAAGAGAAATGGAAGTATTGTACTCTAAAAGTAGTTTACTTTTACTTTTTTGTGTATCTAGGTCCTTTTGTAATTTTAAATTCACTTTTGCTATTAGGCTTGGTCTATTAATTTTTTAATGTTACTGCATATTTATCTTTGGTTATCATTCACGTTATCGTCCTTGTTGTATAAAAAGTACAGTTTAGATCTGTATACTAAGAGATACAAGTTTTCCGGATTTTTAATGTAGGGAGGAGATTTGAAATCTGCATCAAATTTTAAGGATTTTTTATAAAATTCGTTTTTTATATAATTCTTTATCTAAAAGCGGAAATACAAATTAAGTTAATTAATTTTGGCATCCGTGATTTGTGGATTTAAAAAATCTGCGCTCTGATTGGATGTCGTACATCATTCAACCAATTAGTGCGCAGGTAGTTTAAAATCCACCTATCCTATTGGTCAAAATTAATTAATTTACAATGTATTTCCGCTTTTAGATAAAGAATTATACAAAAAACGAATTTTATAAAAAATCCTTAAAACTTGATGCAGATTTCAAATCTCCTCCCTACATTAAAATTCCGGAAAACTTATATTTCTTACTGTATACCCTCAGTTTTCTTATTTAAAGAACCAAATAACATTTAACATTTTATTGTTACCCATATTTATTAGATTATTTATTTTTATTTAATTTAGTCAAGTTTTCCATATGTTTTTCCATAACTAAGTGTAGCAAAAATGCCAACAGCATTAAACAAAGAAACAAATTTTGAGTATATCTGAGAATAATTTTAATCTAAAATCTTAAATTTTAATGCAGCCCCTATATTTTAAAGAATATTTTTTGTAGTTGTACAAAAAAGTAAAATGTTTAAGAGGTAATGATAATGTGAAATCTATTTAAAGTAGCAAGCAAGGGTTGTGTAGTTTATAGAGTAAAGTAATGTTGTAATTTTAGAATATCCTTAAAAGCGTGGTCAGACATTACTTCCACAAAATGTACCGCATTTTAAAACTGTATTGGACCTTAATTATAATCAGAGAGAGAGGGGACAAACACGATTATACTAGTCCCCAATGTTTTATAATAATGTTTTCTTATTTGTTGGCTTAACAACTTTAGGGACTTTAGTGAATTTTGAATGGTTTATTCATTCAGTTGAGTGTTGAAACTTTTCAACCACTAATTTTAATTTACGTTAGGGGCAATTTTGTGTATAATCTATCATCTACATCAATTTATCGGTCATTATTTCCCATTTGGTTAACTTTTAAACTACTTTTAATTTCATAAAGATGAAAATAAAATTGCTTTTAATCATGACAAGAAGGCGAGGTGATGCCTCACTTTAACTCATACCTTTTAAGGGGAATATTCATATGAGGTATTTTTACAGTTTGACGAAATTATATGATTTAAAAGAGTTTTAAAGCTAAGTTATTTGAATTTTGATTAAAGGGAGTGTCTAGGTGGTATAATGCTATTTATACAACTAGCAAGAGAACAGTTACTATATTTTGGTTGTGTTTTAGTCAGTTTAAATATCATTACTTGGATATTACACCAGATTATCATGTACTCTAATTGAGTGAAACACGCAACTTGCTAAATTAACGAATTCCCCCTTCCACTCCCCTCACCCCATCCCCTCCCCTGCTACTAAATGCACAAATTGGCCAATAAATGACAGGGAAAATAGCAACCTAAATTGAAGACAATAACTCTCCTGCCAAAATATTCATGCATATTCAACATCCATTTCTTGCTGGATATTGCAAAAAATAAAACATTTTAAGGGTAGTTAAAACACCATTGCTATGGGCTGAAACTTTTATGTAAAAGCACTTGTCAAACAGATATTTTTCAAACTAAAATTATTTGCCAAACAGGGGAGAAAGTTTTTTTTTTAAATAGCACTATTCAAAATAATTCACGCGTATTCATTACAAAAGGTGTCAAAATATTTTATTATTCATGAATATTCCGTTTACTTGAAAGTATAAAGTTTATAAAAAAAAATTTTATCTGATGAATTTACAAATAAAACAACATGTACACAAAAGCTAAGTGGGGTAATACTATTTTCAAAGGCGCTTCGCGCACCCTGGCAAAAGCCTGACCTACACCACTACTTGGGTTCGAATATTAAAAGAAAGGTAAGGCTTTAAACCAGATTAATATCCGATGGATAATAACCGGTTTTGAGCAATACTGAAAAATCATGTAGCATACTGTATTATAGACAATTTTCTACGATTAATAAAATTAAAAAAAGATAATATTAAAACCAGTTTTGTTAGTCAAGGCTTTTGAATTTTTGGGGCTAACAAAACTGGAATTTATCAATTTGCTATCTGCGGAAAGTTGTATATAATACAATGCGATAAATAAGTACCTTTAAAGCTAGAATTTCAAAGCATTCCAAACTTCTTTATTTTATAACTTGTTTACCTATGCCTTTTTCACATCATAAAACATATAAAAAAGGCAGCGGGATATTACAGTGAAACATCATTTACACATACATGTATTCTTTTTATTATTGTCCAAAATAGATTATTACTACAGCACAAACAGCACCTTTTAGCCAACCCCAATTACTTGAAAAGTTTAAACAAACCCTTTAATATATTTGCACTGTCGCCGTTTAACCCACATGAAGCACTTTGGTAACTAGACAAAGAGTCTAAAAAATCAGCCTTGTGACGTCATAAAAATGAGGGATCATCCATCTCTTTTTTAGGGGTTTTCTTTCCCACTTGTCCTCAAATCTTCCTCATTTTTATGACGTCATATGGCTGATTTTTGAGACATTTTGTCCAGTTACAGCACTTTGAAGCCATAGGACTTTAGTGGAAATTTCGGCTTACCATAAAAGTTACATATGTTTCCTATCAAGCGACTGAGTGAGAAAAATAATTAAGCCAAACATTGCCGCAGAGATAGCTTTTCAAAAAATCTACCAAAAAATTATTATGTCATTTTTTTATCAGCAAGTATATGTTTTTTTTTAAATGTATCGGTTGGTTGGTTGACAGGACGTTATTTAGTAATTTACAGAGCAATTTGTTAATTATACATATGAAAAAATGCAAAAAACTTTAATCTTTTTTTCTGTATACATTAAATATAAAAAAATTAGTAGCGATCTTAATCTATAACAGGAAATGACCATCTATCCGCCTTTCCATTTCTTATAAACTGTTCGGAGGAAACCTCAATTTCTCAGCTACCATTCAAGATAGCCGGCTGTTTTTTTGTGAAGCTTTTTATACCCATGAGCATCCATTATATAATTTACTTGGTCCATTGGTCTACCGGACATGCTACAAAAGACAAATACATATTTTTTTGCAAAAAAGTTTTGTAATTTTTAAAGTATTTTTTTTTCTCTCTCTGTAACTCACTTTGTCCGTTTATCCATCGATTATTTTGCTTTGATACTTGTTTATGTTGTCTTCCATGTTTTATTGTTATTTATAGGGATTTTATAGACAAAATTTCCCTTTTTGCGTTATTGAAAAAACATCCCACAGCGCTTAATATAGGTCACAAAAATAAACTATTTTTTGTGTTAGGTAAAAAGATAATTTACAGAAACAGAATGATTTGTTAGATTAAATTCTAATTAAATCTTTTCTATTGAAGTTTGTTAAAACATACCTTTTAATAAAGTTCTCATAATTGTTCTTTTAAAAAGGATATAATTAAAGTACTTTTAAAACATAGTACACTTATTTAAAGCCTGAAATGTCAATATTTTGACATTTATCATATGTAAATAGTTTATAATGCCTATAAGTACGTTTTAAATTGTTTAAAACATTCCATAAACATATTTTAAATCTATTATTCTTATATAACAGTAATAGAATCTCTGTTTGTCTGTCTGTACTAAGGATGAACCGTTGAACCGATATGGTTCTCCTTTAAAGGGTATATTATTATGGGTCAATGTAAGGTTTATAAATATTTTTCTTTTTAAAACTAAAATTAAAAATGGGGGTCGACTCCAACCACCTACCCGTGAAAGAATCCCCCTCTCAATTTTTTTACCTTTTCTTTTTATATCCAAAAAAGGTAGGTTTGCGAATTTAACTTCCCCTCTCTTCAATTCCCCCTAGAGGCCTCTAGAGGTGCAGCCGCTAGTATTAAAGAAGTAACGCTATAAAAATTGCCCGAACATAAAATTAGTAAACATGACAGTTGAATGATTACAAGAAATATAAATACATCAAATTTTTTGCCAACCTTGCAAATTTAAATAAAATTAGTTTTAAGGCACATTTATGTTAACTATAATTTACTTAAATCATTTATATAAGTACTTTTGCTAAAATGAAAAGAAATGATTCTAGAAATTAGAATTTTTAAAATAGATAAAAATTATCAAATTCATATTAATTCGTTGACGCACACAAAAACCATAAATAGAACTTATTGTCAAGGATACTTGGATGGGTAAACAAAGAATCGTGTCAATTAAAAATGGATTAGCTCTGATCAATTACATCAACATTAGCAAATGTATTAATTTCCATAAATATAAACATAAAAGTTTCAAAAATTAAACTTTTTCCTATTATGTCTTTGCAACCGATTAATATCCGATGTTTTAGAAACGGTTCTGAAATTTACTGAAAAATCATATGGTGTTACAGACAATTTTCCACGAATTATATATTACAAATCAAAACAGTTTATTTGGCACGGGCCTGCGGCCCTTCTTGGCCAACTAAACTGAAACCCGACGGAACCTACTATGGATCCTTAAACATTATTAAATTCCTGACACCTTATCCAAATAAAAACTTACAAATACCAAAAATAAATTTCATGAAATATATTTGAAAATAAAACTCATGAGTTCTAATGACTTACTTTCAAGTTTTATTTATAAAAATAGTTCAATTACAAAAATAAGTAGAATTTTTGGTAAAATTAAAATTTCAAGTCTTTGATTTAACTGTTAAAAATTATGCTGTTATTAATTAAGTGCCTTGTAGAGTCAAAATAAACTTTTTTAGAAAAGTTTAATAAAATTGTAGCAATATCCCGGGAGGGAGGGAACATTGGACTGTAAATTATTCTGGTACCCAAAGTTTTATAACAACTTTATCTCATTTGTTGGGCTACAAACTTTGGGTACTTTTATCTGACTGTGATATGGTTAGTTCCAGACTAGTAGTGCACAAACTTTTAACCATTAATTTTGATCTTCAGAAATTGGAATTTTGTTTATCAACATTGGGGATGAAATTGATTTATTCTCTAATGTCTTATCCCTTAAGATCCCTGAAAAAATTAAAGTATGTTGGGATTAAAATTGCGTAAAACAGGTAAAAACTGCAGGAAATTTGTTGATAAAATATATTTGCATTGCCTTGAGATGTAGTTATAAATCACGACCTAGGGAGATTGTTTACATTCAAAATACAAATAATGTTTTCATCTAGAAAATTCTCACACAAAACACCAAAATAGTTAAAGTATATTTTACCTTGTTAATCAGCTATTTTGCAGTTTGCTGTTCTTTCACTCTAATAAAAAATTTGACCGCTTAGACTCAACCTAACCCCTTTTTAAAAATAAAATGTTGGGGGCAGTAACCTGGTTTTTATCCTAGTAAGGCTTTTTTAACCCTTATTTGACCTAACCTAATCTAAAATAAGTCCTAAAAGTTGTTTGTTTGTGTTACATTTTTATGTTTTTTGACATTTATCAGTTCATTGCTATAATATTTGTTTTTTTTATGTGGTATTGTTAAAATACCTCCCTTAAAGAGCCATTTAGAAAAATATTGTACAACTAAAGGTTTAATTCATTGATTATATTAATATTGAACAAATCTACTCTGTAAATTTCTGTATCCATCATATAACTAGTTCTCAAAGTTTATTATAACGTTTTCTTATTCGTAGACTTAACAACTTTGGGGACTTTTATAAATTTTTTATTAGTTGGTTCATTAGGTTGCGTGTCCAAACGATCCTCTAAATGATTCTATCTAGAGAAGGGGTAATTTTGTGTATCAAATTTATATCAATTTATCTGCCATTTTCTTAACCCTGTCAACCATTACTTTTGTCCACTTTGGAAGACGAAGAAAGTCCCTCAATGACGTCATAAAAATGAGGGATGAGGAGAGAAGGAGTAGGAAAGAAAACCTCTAAAAAAGAGATGGATAATCCCTCGTTTTTATGACGTAGCACGCTGATTTTTTGAGGGACTTTCTTCGTCTTCCCACTTTTGCCAGTTTCATTTTCTTGCCTAGAGAATAGGGTTTTATCATGGCAAAATTGGCAAAAATCTCACAACAAAAATTTACTGAGTCTCTAATGGAAATAATCGTACTTGTTTTTTTCAGTCTTTGGGTTATTTATTCTTTCAAGGCCGATAAGATGCAGAAAAGTTAAATTAACGTTTGTTGTGAAATTTTGCAAAGAAGGGAAAATTAGGAAAAAAATATGATATAATGATATATTTACTTATAAACATAATATGGAGTTAACTGAAAATAGCGAATTTTTCTGACATTAAAAATCTTCTAAAAATCCTTTGTGCTTAGCTTCTCTAGATGTTCAAATCCTCAATAAAATAAAAATAATTAGATTTTTATATAAATAAGCTTTAAAAAGTACAACAGTAAGTGTTTTTTTTATATACCTATATAAAATAAAAAAAAACAATTTTGATAGTTCTATGTAAAAATGTGATTTTACACAGATATGTACACGATGGACACTTTTACTTTGTACTATCCCATCAAGAATTATTCTTATCCCTGAAATTTTGAAACTAAAGAATGTCAGAACTCTGGGGGAAAGCATCAATTTTAGTCAATTGTCCCTTCTCTCCATGTAGCGATAATGGATTCATTATTACTTGGATCTTACACCAGACTGTCATGTATTCTAATAAAGTGAAACTTGTCGCTGGTTAAATAATTATTATCCCCCCTTTACCCCATCCCATCCCCTCAAATTGGATGAACGAACTGCCCGATAAGTGAAGTCAATGTAAGCAACCTAAATTGACGACAACTTTTCCCCTGTCATAATATCCACATATTTTCTATATCCATTGTCGAGATGACATTTTGTCCAATGATAATAAACAAATAATGAGATTATGTTTATAACAAGAGTTAAGTGCCACTTACAAAAAATAATGGACAATCTAAAATCATTTTAATGTGTATATTTGTGTTGTAAATTGAGTATTAATGTTAAATATACATTAGATAAAAAGTCATTGTAGTTTAAAGCAAAATTGTTAAAAGATTCAATTAAAGTAAAGTTTTAGATTATCAGTCTACCAAAAAATTAATTTCAACTTTTACAAATAGAAAATCTCAAAATGAAATTAAAACACTAAAAAAAAAATATTAATAATCAACAAAGATGCTCAAAAAAAAAAGTTTCCACATAAACAATTTTAAGATACTAAGAAATGGTCGGACCATTAAAGTAAAAGAAAAGAGGGGCTTGGGTCAAATAACTGTATGTTAATGGCGTGGGGACCATGTGCCGACTTTCGACAAGCCCATATTTTCCTGTTGTGACCTCATACATTTCGGGATAGAGGAAGGGAAGGGATGAAGAAAATTTCTTCAAAGGAGATGAGAGAAATGGGGTTCTCCTTTCCCTTTCCCGAAATTTATGACGACACAACAGGATAGTAAGGGCTTTGTCCGACTTTCAATTGGGTCTTTTTATATCAGCCAATAGCCTCGGGAATATGAACACAGCCAAGTCGATTCAAAAGAGCAGAACAATTTGCTAGCAGACTAAATGGGACCCAAACACTGGAACTAGAAAGTTGTCTGGGTTTTCATCTATACTTATACATTTACTGTCGGGCCTACTGGTATTCTGATTTATAGATTAGCTTTGAAATAATTATTACATATAGTATTCAGTTATAGAGTAGCTTTTCTGCTTTAACGTAAAAAACGATGAACTAAGGATCTTTTTTCAAAATCTGATCTCTGCTTATCCCCAAATTTCGCCAAAAAGCATTATTTCAGATATGAAAATAGAAATAATTGATTTAATTCTCCAAGTACTATTAGGTATTAAAGGATGTTTTACAAATTATGTTTTTTTAAGATTTATTTAGCTGTTTTATTTCTTTAAATAATTGAAAATTTACTTTTTCCATTATTACATTAAATATTTTTTTAGACAACATTTCAAAAACATGGGTATGCAACATCTAAATGACATATTTTTAAAACCTGTTAAATGTTTTTTTCCACTGCTGAAAAAAGTACAATAAACGTTGATTTAATACTAAATCCATTTTTGGAAAAACCCATTAGACTTTAAGCACTTTTTATCCTTATTAAATTTGTAGTGTTTATCATTTATAAATATCAGGGTTTAGATTATATAAATCTACCATTAGAATTAATCTATGATAATGCTGCAAAAAAAGAATTAGTTGGATGAAAAGTTATGATATCAAAATTTTTCAAATATCTTCCTTATAAATGAGTGATCCGTCAGTCTGTCAAACTTTTCATAATGATTCCTTAAATGCAGTTTTCAATATTTAGAATTCAATTTTAAACATAATGTTTTTTGAATACTGGGATAGAATATATGATTTTTTAATGGTTCTAATCAAAACCATACCAAAAATTATATTTTGACTATTGAATATGTTTTTTTTTTCTAAAATGCCAATAATTTTTATTTCCTTTCATTATTTAGGAAATCTATTTTCATTGAAAAGTATCTTTTTGTAGACAGTGTCCTTCTCTTTCCTTTTTCACGTGTCAAGTGTCAAATAATGCTTCCTATTGGTCAATGTAAGTCACACAAGGTGACATTTCCCGGCCTCTCATTGGTTGAAATCCGGCCAAATATCGCCCCCCGTTCCCTTCTCCTTGTTGCACACTAGACTTTCCCCTAATTCTCCTTTCTGACATGGGTTGACCCGCATTTTTGAATTTAACAAATATGTGCTAGCACTGTAAAGAAAAGTTTCATTGTTGAACATTTAAATTCAATGAATATACTTTTACTTAAATCTTACACCAGCTTTTCGTGCTCTCTATTAAAGTGAAACTCACAGCGGGCTAAAATAACGGTCCATATCCATTTTAAATTCCCAATTAAAAATGATATTGAAAAAGTAAATAAGATGTTTTATACTGTGTGCCATAAGTCAGTGAGGGTGAGAGTGAGACTGTGAACTATACTGGTACTCAAAGTTTTTTAAAAATTGAATAAAAATGGGTACTCTTTACATCTTGATTGGTTGGTTCCAGTTAGCAGTGTCCAATTACCACTATTACAATTTGGAAAGGGCAATTTTGTTTCTCATTGTCAAGTTAACTTAAACATAAATAATGAATGAAAATAAAAGTTTCGAATATTGAACCATTTTTTTTACAGTGTGTAATAAGAAATATATTAAGATTAGGTTGCCGGGCTTTCCTCACTAAATTAGACTTCCGTGTTTCCTCAATGCACACACACGCACGCACCCACGCACACACACAAACACTCACACACACAGGGTTTAAGGAAGAGTATTCGAATAAACTAGTCAAATCTGGAAGCATGCAATTGTAATGGTATAATACGACTTATTTTACATAAAAGTTGTCATAACTAACATTATATATAGTTACTTTTTTAAAATCTATCATAATTTTTATTTTATATCTTATTTGACTAATTTCATTATTAATTTTTTATAATCCTTATTCTTTTCCTTTGAACAAAAGATAGTTCATAGCACAGACTATAAGAAAATACAAACAGCTGATTCCCAAAAAATGTCTTTTTTTAGGACCGGTAATTTAATTTTCAAAACATTTGAACAAAGTTTATAAATTTATATTTTGACTGAAATTTTGAAACTACTCCATCCCCCCCCCCCCCCTTCTTAAAATTTGTGATACCTCCTAAACTTCCTTATAAGTTTTAAGGGGTGCAATATAGACAACAATAGGGGTGTTTTTATTGTCATGGGGGTTGATACACCCCTATAGATGTCCATTTTTCATCTAGAGGGGTTACGGGTTTGGAAATCTAGGGGGGTGACACACCCTATAATTTTTACACCCCAACCCCTTCACCCTTCACCCACCACCCCCCAACCCCCCCGCTTTATGAACGCTTCATATCATTAGACAAGAGTTCATTTAATATCCAAAATTATGCAAAAAAAATATTAAGTCAAATGTTTATTGTTTATATAACATGAAAATTATCAGAAAGTCAGAAAGGGGGAGGGAACGATGTGTAATACACCTTTGCATTGCTTAATAATTTTGTTTCTATTTCAGGCCAAACTGTGAACCCTCTGCTGAAGAAAGAAAATTAATAAATTTTACCAACCAACTCAAAAAAAAACTTGATTAACAATGGATTCGCCTGTTCCCCATACTGTCACGGTAAGAACTTTTCAAAATATTTTTCCCGATTTTTGATAAAATACAAACGACCAAAGATAGGCCTGTATATATTTCACCATAGGTCAATAAGAATGTAAGTTGGTCTCATACTCTCGTTCTGCCATTGCATTGCTTAGCTTAAAGTTCTTGGGTGTGGGGTGCATAAAAATTGGATTGAAATTTCTTCTGATAATTCAAATTCATCAAAAATGTATTTTTATTTTGGAGGATATTAATGTATCGTTCAGTATCATGTTCATATATCTCTAAATGAAAAGGCAATTTTAAGTATAATGAAATTAACTAAAAAAATAAAAAAAATTCAATTTCATTAATTTATTTAAAATGTTGACAATGCTAGCAGAAAACAGTTTGTAATGTATGCTGTAAAATAAATAATCCTGTATTTGAAACTTTTATTTTATTTTGAAAATATAACATAGCAAACTTTTCAGTTTACCTAGTTGTAATTAAAGTTTTATATACAGGAATAAATAATTTACACTGTTGGGGCAATTATTTTTAACCAATTCTTTACAAATTAAATAATGATAACATTGATATAAGTTACCAAAACCTTTTGAAATAAGTTCATAGGGTCAGGCTTCTCATAAGAGGAAAACTTACTTTTTTGTATTAAAAATAAAGATTATTTTTGGCACTAAAATGATCAGTAAAAGTTGTGTATGTTTCTTTTGAAAAATTTAACTTATTTATGATAAGTGTTTTTAAAATTATCTTTAAAAAGCAACGTTGAGAGGATAATTAGTAGACAATAATAATATTTAATGAAAGCAAGGACAAGAAATAATATATGTTAACGAAAATCAAAAAAATATTTTATTAAATTAGACTTTTTATCAACTTTTTGGTGTAAAACAGTTTTTTCTTAAGATACACTATTACTTGCCCCAGTATGAGAGGAAATATTTTATAAGAGGATTATAATAAAATACACGGCTTTAATCAATATTTTGTTTACAAAAGTGAGATAAAAATTGTTTATACTTTTGTAAAAAAAATTTAGAATAAAACTGTGTTTAAAAGATACACGTAGAATTTTTAAACTTTTACATGAAAATATTAAAGTTATGGTTGCATAAAAATACATCAAAATTTGTGCTTCTCTTAAAATTTTGTAATATTAGTTACTAAACAATAAATTGAAAAAAAAATACATTAGCTTTGAGTTGAAAATAAAATTTAAAAAAAAGAGAAAAAAGAGCACATTTTGTTATAATTAGGACGAGGTACATTTTGTTAATTCTAGTAAATGCTAATCTTTTATAATAATTATCCTATCCTAAAACATTAGCAGATACTTATATAATATAATAGAAACAGTCAAAAACTTGATAAAATACTAAAGATATAATGTGCAGCTTTCGATGTTTTTATCCATAATCTATATTCTATATCAGTTTATCTAGGTATCACTTTAACATAATAATGCACCGGGCAGAAATGATTTTTTTTCTCCAAAAATATATACTATACTCCAGAAATTTTCCCGTATTTAAAATTATTTTTGAAGCTTGTTATAGTGCCTTTAAACAATGACGTCATACAATAGAAATGGCCAACGATAGGCCAATAAACAAACTAAATTACCAATAGCAGGCCAGTATACATTTTAATTGACCAATGGTAGGTCATTTTTATAGGCAATATAAAAAGATTCTATTCAAATTAGCTGATAATAATGTCCAATAGTAGAGTCCATTAAAAGTAAAAAATACGGGAATTTTGTTTACAGAGTTTAGTCTATAGTTCACTTTTTACATAATGGTTGTTAAATTTTATAAATAAACAATTAATATATAAATATGATGTGGTAAAGAAAACTATATAACTATATATAAATAATAATGGCTTCGTATTTTTTAAAATTTATTCTCAAAAAAAACTATCAAATGTTTCGTTAAAGTCCAGAAGACATAAACTTGAAACATTATTAACGCAGCATTTTGGAATAAATCGGATAACAAAATTGATATTATAAAAGGTAGAATAATCAAGGTTTTTTAGCATAAATCTTAATTGTCTTACCTTCATATATAACCTTGTATTTTCATAAGTTAGAAGTAGGTAGAAAAGAGATCTTTACTTCGTTTAATTACATTTTGTTTTACAATGACTCTTGACTTAAAAAATTGATTTTTTGTACACTATTGTTTGATACAATTTTGTATATAAACATTTTTAAAAATATAAACAAAGTTTCAATAAAGTTTCATTAAAAATTTGTGCGCTGAATTTTTTACTCCAAATCTTTTATGTTCTTAATTTTTTTTGCTTTGTTTAATGATTCAAGGTTTTCAATAAAGTATAGATTTATATAAAGATTAAAAGCAGGGCTCAGCAGCCGCAGTTAAGCTTCAAATTTAAACCCTTTGAATAATTTAATTGTTTTAAAAGAGGGTTTGTCATATTTTGGTAAGTTTTAGACTTCCAGCAGATTTTTAAAGTTGTACAAGGTTGATCTCCCTGAGGCCTACAGGAGGCTGAGGCGCGGCTGCTGAGCCCTGGATAAAAGGTTTTGTATGCAGCTAGTTCTATTGTCTATGCGAAGGTCCCTCCTGAGCAGATTGTGCGGATGAAATGGAAAGCCGGGACCCCGCGCGAGTGCTGGACCTGAGAACAAAATAATATTTACTAAAGTTGATGTTTATAATGTCAATAAATATGATGTCATACAATACAAATCACTAGATTACCAATATTAGGCTATTATACATTATAATTGACCAATGGTAGGCCAGTATGGCGTCATTTTCATAGGTACTATAGAAAGCGTCATATTTACAATACTTTTTTTTGTAGATATAGAAAGAATTAAGTATTAATTCTGTTTTTTGGCTGTAATTTTTTGTAAAAAAAAGTCAACCCTAATGTGTGTGCGTTAGTGTTAGTTTTGAGGGGGGGAGGGCAGGTGGTTGGGGGGGGGGGGGCGGGGGTAAAATTTAAAGTTGCCATAAGTAACACCATAAATATAACAACTTCAACAACATAATAAACCTACCTCTAATTTATTCACCCCCAAAACCTATTGATAAACCTTTATTTAATAATTAGTTATTAAATTTGATTGTTAATAATGAAAACAATCAATAATAACTTTTAAATAAATGTTAAAAATGCAAGATCTATACTTACCCGGATGGCAAATGTCATTCTGATACAAAGATGTCAATTATTCTAAGAGTCAACATGGTGGAAAACTTCTTTTGTCTCATACAGGCCTAAACAAATATTTTAAAATATCAGTGGTAAAAATTCATTTATCCAGGACCATGAAGTTAGGCCCTTTTTCATCTGCTAGCAAATTGCTTTCTGCTTATCTGTAGCGACTTTGCTGTGTTAATTTTTCCGGCGCTATTAGCTGATATCTAAAGAGTAAAGACCCAATTAAAACGCGGCATAGGGTTTCCACCCCACCCCCCCCGTATAGAGTTACATATAGCTCATGCCCCCTCTATTATTTTACTTTAATCTGGCTTCTAATTAAGTTTGATACTCAGAATATTTCAATTGGAAAATAAAGAATATAAAATGAATTAATAATTATAAATTTTAAATTATGAAAAACAATGAAATATTGTTTTTATCACCTTTTTATTAGAGAATATTTAATGGTCATAAATATCATTGTTTTTTTTTTCTTTTGGTACATTTTTTTCCTTCTTCCGTGACTGTATAGATGACATATTTGGATGAATTTGTGATAAATTTGCATGACAAATCAAATTCAATTTGCAGAAAACATTCAAAACAAAACGTTTTTGCAATACTTCTAAAATTTTGATGAAACATTCGCGAAACCCTAATAAAACAACATTTTTGCAACGAATTTGAAAGCTCAATTTTATTTGAAAGAAAACTTTACCAAACTTTTAATATTTTTCATATTCTTTTTGCTAAAATGAAAAAAAATATTTAGGGTTTTGTAAAAATCATCGAAAACATTTCAAATTTCTTATAGACTTCAATCTCAATTTTACAAACATGTATGACAATATTCGTTTGCAGAATTTTAATAAAATTTTGATTTGTAACAAAAAAAGGATTACTAATTACGCCCTAATGTAATGGAAGTAAGGAATCAAACATAGGTCGATAAATTAATGACTCTTTTAATTTTGATGAATTATATTTCCCCTAAATTAAAGGTTCAAAGACACTTCTAGTTTTTACCCATCATTCTAGTCCCAAAAGTTTTAAGCCAGCAAATGAGAAAATAAAACGTTGGCTACCAGTATAATATATGTATTTACATTCACTTCAAAAAAAAACTTAATCCTACTTCTATGCAAATAATCTAATAATTAACTATTACTACACAGAATTTAAGAAATAATGCTTAAGATTGTTTGTTAACAGAGATTTTCGTTGAAAGATTATATTGCCGGATATTCGGCCGGATAGTTTCAATATCCGGTATCTAGCCCAACCTTATAAAAAATGTACCTTGATGAACTCTTCTTCTGAAACTTGTCCATCGTTATTCTCATCCATTTCTGTGAAGGCTACAAACAAACAAAAAATCTATCAAAATTCTTATATACATAAACACTTTCTTTGCATGAAAAGATTGCAATTTGAATGAGAAAGTAGTAAAAGGCAATGGAAGAAGAATTATATTCCTCTATGTTCAACAACAGACAAAATTTTACAACAACAAACACTCAGAATATGTACTTTTAATATTAAGAAAAAAATTTAAAAACTAAAGATCGATGTATTCTTATAACAAAGATTATACATTTTTAAACGTCATAGACTTTTGCATTTTATTTCTAAGCATTTAAAACTATAAAAATAACAAATTATTCCTTTGCAAAAAAAGTTTTCAAGAATATTATTTTTAAAATTGTGATAAAACATCACGCAACCTTGCTATGTTTTAATTTACTTCTTTCATGATATATCAAAGAATAATCCACGCCATCGAAATATAGAATACTTGTATGCTTGACATAAATTCTCATTTGAGTTTACAAACAATTTATTAATTCTACTGCTTCTTTGTCAGGCAAGTAACATCAAAACATCAAGAGTAATAGTCTTAGGACTGCCGTGGCCCGTAAACAGGCCTATTACTTTTTACAATGGGCTTGTATGGATGTAGAATATAAATGGTTATTATGACAGGAGAAAAATTGTCATCACTTCATCAGAGTGCATGATAATCTGGTGTAAGATTCTTGTAATACTAAATCAAGACAATAGAAAAAGGTTGTACAATCAAATGCTTGTCAAGCTGTATAAGTATCCAGAAAAAGGTAGGGGGAGAAAGCAACACAAAAATCAGCCACGTGACGTCATAAAAATGAGGGATTACACATCTCTTTTTAGGGGTTTTCTTTCTAAATTTTCCTCTCACCTCCCTCATTTTTATTACGTCACATGACTGATTTTTGAGACACATTTTTCAGAAAAATAATTGTGTACCTGTAGTTGCCAAAACGTCTTGACTAGCTTGGTCTGCGTCCTGAAAAAGAAAAACATCATTAATATTGCCCAAAGAGAGAGAGGGGACAATGGGCTGTTCACTACACTAGCCCCCAAAGATTAACAGCTTTGGGGACTTTAGAGAATTTTGATTGGTTGATACATTAAGTTGAGTGTTCAAACTTTTCCAACAGATATTTTAACCTACAGAATGAGTAATTTTGTGTATAATCATTGGATATGTACATTAATTTTTCGGCCATTGTCTTATCCCTTAATATTGTCATATTTCTTTGAATTAGCAAAGCTGTTTCTTAAATCTCAGGAGAACATCTACTTTTATTTGGTCGTTTTGAGACTGTCCGACGGTTAAGTGCTCAATATTTGAATCTCAACCATAATACATTTTGAAGTATGACTTCGGAACTGATTGATATACGCTGGCTTAAAACAGGTTCTCAGCCATACTAAAAAATCATGATTTACAGAAATTTTATATGATTATTAAGATGAATTAATACGATACGATAAATAACCATTTTTTCTAAGTTTTTCTAAATTTTGTATTGCATATTGACATAATTTCTATCTTCAGTATAAACTCATAAGAGACGAATATTTCAATCAAAATGAAATAATTGAATTTCGTTATCATGCGATCCTTTATTTCTTGTTAATTTTGCACATTTAACCAATTTATATGAAATAATTTTTTCTATATTTTCAAAACTAATGTTCAATAATTGGATGTCATGTCATGATGCATTAAGTAAATTTCAAAACGGGCGATTCATATAGATTTAGATGGTTAGTAACATTCCCTAGACCTATAGGAAGCTTCAATATAAAGGAGAGAACCATACTGATTAAGTGAATATTAAATTTTTTGTTTTGTATTTAAGACTTTATTTTTGAAAAAGAAAACTTCGGAGTAAAATAAAATAACAAAATAGGCGAGATCCCTTTTTGAAGATTTGACAACGAATAGCGGCTTTCATTAATTTAAATTTAAAAATTGATGAATATATAATGTTTCTTTTAGATTATACTAGGGTTAGGTTTAAAAGCCCCACAGGATAGGCACCCCTTCACGTAGTAAAAAGAAGTTTTGGGTATGGTCAATTTCGCGACAACACCTCTTCAGGGGCATTTTCTTCGTATTTTCACAATAGCTTTTAATTAATATTTTTATTAGGTTATTTTAGGTTAGATTAGGTTATGTCAGGTTTGGTGATTGTCCCGAAGGGTTAGAGTCCACTGCTATGGCTAGAAATAGAAGAAAATCTACTGTGAAAATACGACAAAACGCCTCTTAAGAGGCATTTTCACGAAAGGGACTATAAGCGAAGGTTTTTAAAAGAATGAATAAGGGGGGATGATGGCCAACTAACGAATTGTTAAAAAATACTGAAAATCTTTTGAGAGTGTATCTTATAATAATCTCTCGATAATCTCACTCAAAAATTAAAGCATTATAATTCTATAAGAGATTTTTTGTAGATTTGTGCAGTGTAGCTACTTTGCAACTAAGGTTCGGCCATGCGTCCACACGTCACTATCCACATCCGCCACTACAAGGTTAATGGAATAATTTTAATTACTTAAGCTATAATTGTCTTTATGAAGCTTTTTATAATGCCAATAAAAATAACTCTATACTGGCCTACCATTGGTCAATTGAAATGTATATTGGATTGCCATTGGAAATTTAGTCTGTGTACTGGCTTACCATGGGTAATTTAGTCTGTGTATTGGCCTAACATTGGTCTTTTGTATTTGTTATAGGCACTATAAAGAGTCATAATAGATTCTTTTATGAGAGAATTTTAAATCTTCCAATTTTCAAAAGTAAATCCTCGAAAAATATTTCGATGATTTTTAAAAACAAACATTTACCTTTTCATTAATGAGATGAAAAAGATCCTTGACGATTCTTTTCAATTCTTTCAGACTAATTGCACCATCGTTGTTGATGTCAAATACTCTGAAATCAAAATAAACATTAATAACTACGAGATTATTAGAATATACGATCAATCATATAAAAAATATCAAAACTTCTATACAATAAGTATTTTTAACTTTTGAAGCATGATCAAAAACAAATGGATCTAATAAATTATATACTGGATACTATAGTATATATTGGAATCACAACCCAAAATTGTAGACGTCCATCTTGTATAGCAGACGAGAAAATTAAAAAATGTAGTACTTTTTAAGCTTTTTACCATGTCTGGCCAGAATATAAAACCGATTAATATCCGCTGAATTAGAACCAGTTCTCAGTTATACTAAAAAATTATGTATAACATTGAATTACAGAAAGTTTTCCATGAATGTTATAATAAATATCATAATATTAACATTGGTTATCTTAGCCTGTGCATTCGGCCCTTCGGGGCTAATGAACTGGCTTTAATCTTTCAATTTTTCCTTTGTATATCCTAGGAAAGCTGTCTATAATACGATGCGATAAATAAATATTCTAGGTTTATAAACCTTGCTATCTCTATAATGTTTTGCTTGTAATAGACAGACATACATACTACACTAACAATACAATAACTACGCTTTCAATATAAATAGTACTTTTTTAATAAACTTTCAATAGAATAATTAAAAGTGCTTCAAATCCCCCCCCCCCCTCTCCCCAAATCAGTAAATGCTAGAAAGTTAAATGCCAGGATATGGCATTTAGCTTGACAATTTGTAACAGGGCTCGGCAGTTGCTGTCGCAGCTGTCTTCCGGTGATTCTTTTCATATCATAGCTGCAATAATCAGATAAAATTTCACAGTCTTAGCCGCAAAAAAATAGTGGCAGTGCGCTGCCCTTTTTATGGATCCATTATTGTAATGACTAGGTCAGTTTTAATTATTCGCAGATACGATTGGCCACTGCCGAGCCCTGATAAATATCCGTCTCTTGTTTTCTCTATCCTTATTTATCCAGATATAGTTTTTTTTTCTCTCTCTCTCTCTCTCTCTCTCTCTCTCTCTCTCTCTCTCTCTCTCTCTCTCTCTTTCTCTCTCTCTCTCTCTCTCTCTCTCTCTCTCTCTCTCTCTCTCTCTCCTCTTTCTCTCTCTCTCTCTCTCTCTCTCTCTCTCTCTCTCTCTCTCTCTCTCTCTCTCTCTCTCTCTCTCTCTCTCTCTCTCTCTCTCTCTCTCTCTCTCTCTCTCTCTCTCTCTCTCTCTCTCTCTCTCTCTCTCTCTCTCTCTCTCTCTCTCTCTCTCTCTCTCTCTCTCTCTCTCTCTCTCTCTCTCTCTCTCTCTCTCTCTCTGGTATCTTAGATATTGTATTTTTTATATCTAGATTTTTTGTATTATCATTGGATTGTTATTTTATGTTTTTTAATATCAAGTTTTTAAATTCAATTCAATTATTGATTTTTTAATTTTTTTGATTGTTAGAAGCGATGCTAAACTATTGTTTAAGTATGTTTGTCTGTCAATTTACTTCACCCTCTTATCCACTCTGCATTTATACCTGCCTTTTTTTGTTTTATCAACCTATATATTGAATTGCAATAAAGAGAAAATCTGAGTTATATTCTTTTTATATCTCAATTTGTTTGTTTTGTTAAAGCTTGCTCTAATTGACAGAAAGAAGTGAAATAAGATCTCTCTCTCTCTCTCTCTCTCTCTCTCTCTCTCTCTCTCTCTCTCTCTCTTTTTTTTCTTTTTTTTTTCTCCCGTTCTTACCTATCTATCTATTTTTCTTTATCTATCTCTATATTCATAAAAAGGACTATCCCGTTACAATACAAGGACGAAAAATCAACACATCTCTATCGCTATGGCAATATTTTTCTTTCATTCTTTCACTCCTTCTATCTCTCTCTATTTCCATTTATCAATCTATCTATCGATCTATTAATCTATCTATCCATTTATCTATCTATCCATTTATCTATCGCTCTATCTATCTATCCATCTATACATTTATACTTCCATACATCCATCTATCTGGCCATAAATATATCTTTCCATTCATCTACCCATATATCCATCTATTTATCTATCTATCTATTCGTCCATCTACTTATACATCTATCTATCCACTAATAAATATATCCATTATTTATTTAGTCATAATTCTATCTTATATGAAAACATTTGCGAATATTATAATATGCAGAGGTGAACGTACACCTTTTTTAACAACCTAATAACTCTTTTCCTAGTGTCTCGTATTTCTATCTAATTTGGTCAATTTATTATTTTTCAGATTAGGTAATTTCTTTTCCATATTTAGACCATGCTATAATAATTCTTGTAAATTACCAGTTCTTTATATGGGTTTTAATCTTTTTTCAAGTTTTGTATTTCCTACTTTTTCAAGCTGTTAATTTCTCGACGTAGCTACATTAAAAACTACCTAATGAGGGAGGCGACATTGGACTGTAAATTACACAGGTACCCAAAGTTAACTAAACATGTTATTTTATGGTTGGCTTAAAAATTTTAGGTACTTTTATTCATTTGGGATAAATTGGTTTTAAACTAGCAGTGCCAAACCTATCGACCAATAATTTTAATCCACAATAGGGGAACTTACCTAAAAATTTGTTGAAGATTTTCCTCTGGTGATCCGCTGGACATTATGTACAAGACTATCATAAACTCACGAAAATCTATGTGACCATCCTGAAAAAAATTAAAATAGAAAATGCAATAAATCAAATGACCGTCAGAGCATTACCGATAGACTGACAGACAAAATAAATTATATAATGAATACTCATTGGTATAGGGGATATTAAATAAAAAAAACAGCTGTCTATCTTGAATAGCAGTCGTTATCCCTAAGCAATCATAGCTGACAAACAGACGGATAGATAGACATTTTAAATGCTATATTAACAACCAGCGACTCCGCCTCTTGCATATATAACTCTTTGTTCGTAGGGGTAGAAAGGGGCTAGAAAAATAGCTAGAAACCATCCAAAATCTTAAATATGAAAATATAATAGCCTAAAACCATCACATAACCTATGTGAAGCTTGCCTGAATTAGAGAACCCTATCGGTTCAATGATTATTGGCTTCTTTAGATTCAGACAAAAAACCTTAAAAGTTTACATGTAATAGAAAGGATGGATATCAGAGAATATTTCAAAAATTTGTATTTAGCTCTCTATGTCTTTTAGTATTCTAAAAATAAAAATAACTTGGATTGTAGATTGGACAAAAAAGTTATAGATGCACACGTAATGAAAACTATCCTTTTTTCGTTGATGAAAAAAATGATATTCAGTGTGTGTTTGTGTGTGTATGTGAGTGTATGTGTGTGTATGTATGTGTAGGTTACATCTATCCCTGATTAAATTTGTAATCTAATATGTAACATGCTCTCTTCATCATATAGATACAGGCAAACATGAATATCACAATGAAAAGAAAAAATATTTTGTTTTTGTTGGATTATTTGATGTTATAATAAATGTAAAGTGGTAAGTTTTTTCTCTACTGAACTGATTGAGTTATCCTTTTTAGGTCACCGGATAGTTTTAGGCTATTTTATTTTTTACAAAAAAAGACTTGTGATGGTTTTAGTATACTGTATGCTTTTATCCTCCCTTTTAGAATAAAGAGCACAATGATGCTAGGGTTACATCGATTAAGTACAGAAAAGACAATACTTAAATAAAAATTTTTGGAAGTTTTTTTATTGAAAGGTCAAAGACTCTTTATGAGAAAAAAAACTAGAGTACTTCTATTCCTGCATCAAAGTATATCTATGCAGGAAAGAAGGGGACAATGGGCTGTTTATTACACTATTCCATAAGTTTTTAATAACGTTGTCTTATTCGTTAGCTTAACAACTTTGGGGACTTTTATTGAGTTTTAATTGGTTTATTCATTAAGTGTCAAAACATTTCAACCAATAATTGTAAACTACAAGAGGGAATTTTGTATACCATCATTGGGGATGTACATCAATTTATCGGCCATTGTCTTATCCCTTTAGATCACTGATATTAATGTGGCAATATATGTAAAAACAAAACAGCAAAATGTGTCATTACATATTCTATTTTATGCAAAAACACAAGGATTATTACGCTTAGAATTAGCAAAGTTTTCATACAAAGAAGAAATTTAAGGCTCGTAACTTCCAATGTCGTATCTCTACGGGGTATTATCCCTGCAGGCCACTCATACCAAATCTTTACCTAACCAAAGCATCAAAAAACGCAATTTTTTTCGATTATTTTGGTCGAGATGAAGTAAATCGCCATTATTAAAGGTTGAAAACAGTTTCTTTATGAAAAAGGTTTAGCTAGATTATACAGTAGCTAGATCATGTAGCTTGGTAATTAAATTTGTAAGACTGTATCTTATGTTGCATATATGTAATGTGTACCCTATCAACAGGGCAAGGTCTATGGAAGAATAATTTATATTATAAATGTCTTCTTTCATGTAGTTAAAAGTAAGATCACTTCAACAAAAAAATATTTTAGTTAGAAAAAAAAACTATTCTTCCCCTAACTTCAAATAATTTTACAGTGTTGCTTCGAAACTGATTAATATCCGGTGGATTAGAACTGTTTTGAGCCTTACAGAAAAATTATGTTAAAGAAAATTTTCCACGAATATTTAAACAAAAATCGCAAATCAATGCTAGTTTCAAAATTTTGATTTTTATTTTAATATCCGCGAAAAAGCTGTCTCTAATTCGATGCGATACATAACTATGATCCATAAGACAACTTCTTACTGTAAGTAAACATATACCAACATAGCGGGAGATCCGGAAAGTTTCATGTGTGGCGTCATACAAATACCATGTTTAACTCGAAATAAATTATATAAAAACAAAAACAACAAACAAATACGTCTAAAAAGGAAGGATTAGAGGGGAAGGGGGAATGGAAACCCCTAAAAAGTAATGGATTTAGGCGTATTTTTATGACGTCACACATGTCACTTTTGCGCGTTACTACTTACATCATTTGTGTCATACATTCTGAATATGTGTCTCTCCAACTTCTCTGTATCTGTTCCGGGATAGCATTCCTGAAAAAAATAAATTGTGTTTAAAAATCAGATTTTATGCGGATTTTTAGCATAATCCTCGCCCTATTTAAAGTGAGTAAAGTGAGTTTTTATAAAATTTGTATGATTGTCATTCAATCAATAATACAACGTCTTTTGTATGTCTAATTCCCTACGAGGGTGGCAATTTCATTACCAATCAGGACATATCCATACAGCGTAATTAACCTAACTTTGGCTAAAACCCAGAGAACTAAAGGGATAAGACGATGGCCGATGAATTGATGTTCTTCTTTAATGATGATACACAAAATTACCCCTTCTGTAGATTGTAATTAGAGGTTGGAACCATTGGACACTTAATTTAAAGCCACAAAATTGGTAAGCTAACGAATAAGAAAATGTTATAATGAATCTTTGGGGACTTGCGTAATTAACAGCCCAATGTTATCTCAAAATTAAGTGCGATAGGGGGGGGGGGGGGGTGTGGAGACAATATTCACGTTATACAGAATTGTATTCACACTATTAATAATATCAAACTTAATAAAGTTAAAATTTCGCATGAACTTTTTAATTATGACCGACTGGCCGTATATAAAAAATAGAAGATGTTAAATTGGAAATCGATAAAACTATAAATTCTACATATGTGGATGAGATCATTTATAGGAAAAATTTCTCTTCATTCTTTGTAAAATTATGTTCTTTGACATAAAGTATTCTTTATACTGTCTTGCTTTAGTCGAAAAAAACAACTAATTTAATTCATCGGTGGGTGAATATTTGCAGGCATTTGAAGTGATAAAACAGCTGATGATAACTTAATTAAAACTATTGGTTGAAGAGTTTGAACACTACTAGTTTGATAAAAGTAGGCAAAGGAATTTCTTGTATTCATTAGAATCCGGTGGATGGGAACCGGTTCACATCCATACGAAAAAACTGTGTCTAGCATCGTATTATATCCAGCTTTCTACGAATATAAAAATGTACAATAATAAAATTAAAACCAGTTTTTTTGCCCGTGCCTTCGGCATCTCGGGGCTAAAAAACTAGATTTAATCTTATAATTGTCATTCTATATCCGCGGAAAGATGTTTATAATACGATTCGAGAAATAACTATCAAGCATTATGGTGATTAAGGAGAAACCTAAGGATAAGGATTAACAACTTTGGATACCAGTTTTATTAGGATATTTGGGTTTGTTGAATATTACTAATTCTATCAATCACTAAATTCTGTTATTGATTACCTTGAAATTATGAAGGAAAATTTGTTTTAACATTTTATTTATACATTTGGGTATCATATATATCAATTGATATATTTAATGTTTGTGGTGTATGTATAAATAGAAAAGTCTTGTGTTATCAAAAGTACAATAATTAAATATTCTTTTGCCTTATAATTAAAAGTTACATAATTTATAAATCAACTTTTTTTCATGAAGAACTCTTTATTGTATCAACAAGGATGAAAACAACCATAATTACAAAACCCAACATTATAAAGTAAATTTTTGTTCTAATGAATTTTTACGTATTTTCTACATTAATGTGTAATAAAATAAGTGCTACGCTGATAACATAATTACTAGTTAAATATTACAAATAGACCTACTGACATTCTTGTAATGATTCTTAAGTTGATATGCTTTAAAGATTACACTTCATCGATTAAATATGAAGGTAAAAATAATCATTCAGACGGACGGACACACCAAAAATGTAGAAAATTTTGAAGCCACCATGATTAGCTAATTTGTATTCCTTACTTTTGTCACAACTCACAATTGAGTTGGAACAACTTTCTTTTCGTAACAAACTTTTTAGTAGCACAGCTACTCTATATTTAGTTTATATTTGTCTGTACGTTAGTACGTCCGGCCGTCTCTCAAATGTAGTCAATATCACAACCAATACAATTATACAATTAACTCTTTCCTAATAATTTCAAATGTCGAATTTCAAAACATTTTTCTTTTTATAATCTAATTTTTGCTGCACTGCCATTAGATATAATTGTCCTGTTTATTCTCTATTATGACAGAGTTTTTAGTAATAAAGTTACTCTATAATTCACTTTGTATGTCCGTCAGTCCGTCCATAACGCTATGGGGGAAATGCGATTTTCTTGGTTGCTATCGAAGATATATGGCTGAAACTTTTGGTGAATATTCACTATGAGAATGAGCATCAAGTATATAATTAACTTTGTCCGCCAGTCTGTAGCTCATGCATAAATACATTGAAAATATTCTTATTAATATTTCAAAAAGGTTTCGTGATTTCTAAGAATTATTGCACATTTATTAACTGCACGTCCTCTCAATAATTCATTTTGACTGTTTGTCATTCTTTGAATTTTTAGTGCTTCGCTATTTGTCATCCTTGTTTTCTTTCTATACCTTTTGTACTGTTGTCTATATTTATATTTAGAAAAAACTACTATAATGTCAACAATATCTAAAGATTTATAAAGTTATATTATTTTTCTCAATAACTTTATTACAAATATAAAAAAAACATAACAAACTGTATTAACGCGCGATTTTTATTTATTGCATACAATTTTTATTTTGGAAATTTGTATTTGAAATTTACAAATCCAATAATAAATAAAAAAAAATTGAAGCACAGTAATGGTAAGATAAATAAAATTTTATTAAAAGAACAGTATTTTACAGTGAGAATAGAGAATTCATAAAATATAATTTGTAATGATTAGACGGTATTAATCAGTGTTTTATCCCATATATAAGTAGTAAGCTTTTATTGTCTGTAGCTAAGGATTTGGCAAACCGCTGAACCGATAAGGTTCTCCTTCTTATCAGTAAATCTTCTTATAAGTCCAGGGAAGGCTTTTCAATATTTTTAAGGAAGTTATCTCACAAATAAAAATATTTTTGTTTAATTTTTTTTTTATTCAAATTAAAATGGGGGGGGGGCGATTTTCACCCTCAACTTAAATGCCTCTAGAGGCTTCAAGGGGGCGTAGCCGCTAGCACAATAATAACGAAAGTATTCTCTTGGTACAAGTTGAGCAATTCATTAGAAGATTAAAGATTGAAAGAAAACTAAACTTAACAAAACTTTATTTCCCAAGACAATATTCAACTTTCAACTTTACAGAGATGACATCATCTATAAAACATAAATAAAAATGCTGTTAAAAATCAGTTGCTATGCTTTCTAAATTGTACTATTACAGATATAAACTTATGAAATTCAAAGCCAATAGAATAATTATAACATGCTTAACATGCATAAGTACGGACAGACCCTGATTGTAGAGTAGCTATGCTTTTACCAATATTTATGATAAGGTTTAAAAGTTTACAAAATGATTATTAAAGTTGTTGTATTGTTAAACTTTTGAGGATTTAAGCTAAAATATAGCTCAATTTAATGTTCTAACTGAATGTTCAATTCACAGAAAAATACCGACAAAATTTTGGTGGTAAGGGTTTGTTAAAATAGTAACCAAATAGTTTAGTTATACTGGTATTTTAACAAATACATTTATAAATACTCCTTATACATATACCTTTTTACTTTCTAGATTAAAAGAAAAAGTTTGTTATGAAGAATAAGTTTTAGTTTACCTAACCAAAAGTAAATATTGACAAGAAAAAAGTTTAGGAAATTTGATCTATTTGACAAATACTTTCATTACATTGTCTGTTTACATTTGAAAGTTGCTTTAATTAATTAGCCAATTAATTAGAAAATTAACTAGTACATATCAGTGGTGTGTGGTATGGGGGTGTAGGAGGGTGTCAACACCCCCCTTACAACTGAAATTTAGAAGAACTGGCATCTCCTTTATTTTATTATTGGGTCAAAATACTTAAATGTTAAACTGTTGGAAAAAATATATAGACAAATTTGGTTGACGTTTATAAGAATAATTTGGGGAAAAATAAATTTATTGTGAATTAAACTATCCTTGTATCCATGATTTAAATAAGCAGCTTTGTACTGTGATTAATATAGCTGCAGTAATGGTTAGTTGTTTGCTTGTTAGTTTCTTAATTAACCAGCCGTGCCAATTCTAAATTCAAGGTGTGCTTGCATTGCCGCACATGTGTCACAATTTTAAATCATTAAAACTTCTTTATTCAACCCCCCCCCCCCCCCCACCTACCACTCCTTTCGTACCCCCCTTCTGTAGAAAAATCAAAAAAAATATCTTTTGATTTAATAAGCAGTATATAATTTTATTATTAATTCAAGCATAATTTCTTTTTATTTATAATCCAACTGAAGATTTGTAAAAATTAAACAATGAAACACTGTGTATTGGATTTTTAAAATAAAAATAACATCTCTCTATCGCATTATATGTATAAAGTTGTAAGGTTTTTGTCGGCCGTTAAGAAGCTCTACATCAGTTGGTTTTAGGCTAGTTTACTGAAAACCCTTTAGCTAATAGGAAGCAAACGCGCGTTATTTTTTAAAAAGCAAAAACTTAAAATTGTCTTAATTTTTTGGCAATTGTATACTTATTATCAATAGAAAACTATGCGCAAACGTATACACACCTTTACATACATACATATGTTTGTTAAAACAAACAAAAATTTGGGGAAAAAAGAACTCTTTTCTTCAAATTTTATACTAAATTTCAGGTATGTACTTTGCGAAGAACTATCTTTTCTATAGGTGCAAAATAATGAAAATTAAATCTTAATATATGCGTCATACTAAAGTCATTAAAATTGCTTTATCGATCTCACAAAAGATCTTAGAACGATGAAGAAGTGGGAACTTTCATCTTTTAGATACAAGTATCAATGAAGACAAAGACAGATATATTAAAGGGGCCTTTATTTTATGATAGTAGAGCTAATAAATTGTAATAATTAGAAATAGAAAAGTTTTTCTAGATATACAATATGAAGAGATTTTGGTATTTGATGAAATATTTTTTAACCTGGATACAAAATATTTTTATTTATTTTCTTAACCATACAGAAAAAAAAAAATAGGTAGTTCTTATTTATTTTAAGGTTTTGTAAAAACATTTTTCCTCTTATTTTAAATTAGCAGACAAATCTTTTTCTAAAATGCATTCTACAGTATTTACAATTTACATTTTCCTATGGTTAGAAAACAAAATAAGGAATAGTTATTTTTCGCATCGTATTATAAACAGCTTTCCGCGGATAAAGAATGTACAATTATAAGATAAAAACCCGTTTTTTAATCCCCGAGGTGCCGAAGGCACGGGCTAAAAAACTGGTTTTAATCTTATGATTGTACATTTTTATATTCGTAGAAAGCTGGATATAATACGTTTCTAGACATAGTTTTTTTTCGTATGGATGAGAACCGGTTCCTATACACCGGATTCGAATACGAGAAAAGTTATTTGATTTATTTTAAATCTAGAACAACTAAACAACTAAAAACATAATTAGCATAGCAAAGATAGTTTTAAGCATGGTAAAAAAGGCGTTGAAAAAATTAGAAGAAAAATATGGAAATTAAATGGAGAGTTAAAAAAGTCAAATTAATTTTTAGCCAGTATCGTTAATATTCATTAAATATTAAAATTTCTTATCTTTTTGGTTTATCCAATTTATAAAAATATGAACTGTTTGTGATTCTAAAATAACTGACATTCGATATGTATAGAGAAGCTACGGTATTAAAATTAAATTTATTTCCATAATGGCTTCGAAACCGATTAATATACGCAGGATTAAAACCATTAGAGCATACTGAAAAATCATGTATTGCATCGTAGTACAGCCAATTTTTCACCAATGTTAAAATAAAATAAAAAAATAAAGCCCGGGCCTTCGGCCTCTCAGATCTTACAAAACTTGTATTAATTTTATGATTTTTATTTTTATACTCGCAGAAAGCTGTCTATAATACGAAGCAACAAATAACTATTATTTATGACCTTTTCCTTACAAAGGATTTTATTTATAGATTTTTATTTTTTTCATAAATATTACCAAATCGTAAAAAGGTTACCTACTTTCAAAATTAGATTTAATTGTGGAATTATTATCATGAAATGATATTTCTTTAAGTAGCATATCTAATCTTTATAAGAGTATATTCGTACGTCTTTACGTCCTAAATAAGTGCGCTTTCATCCTTCTAAAACTTTAGTTGCATAAAATTATGATTGGTATTTGTAATTTTTTGACTTTTACTGCAAATGATTGACTTGTGGGATCTTTTTTAGTTTCTTTATTGCAGACTTTTTCTTGCCTTTCTAATAAATTAAGTCTAAATGTAAAGTTTTCCTTTTTATCTTTGAAATGATTTAGTTCATTTTTTGAGACTTTTTTGAGGCAACGCCTAAAAGCTAAGACATGTTAAAATGTTGGAAGCATAAAAAGAAAATGTAGTAAAGCCTAGTAAAATGTCACGAGCATTTTTAGCTTCCTGCGTCTCACACAGCTTGAAAAAAATAGCTACAAATTTTTGCATTTAATTTTTATCTTAAAAAATTCATTTTTTTTTGCTAAATTTTCTTACAAAAAAAGTTTCGATGATAATATAGTTGGCTTATATATGACATTAGATAATTCAAAACACAAAATAGTGAATGTGAACTACATAAAAAACCTCCCCCATCCCCCTTATTTGAAAAAAATCCGGGAAACAAAATTGTGTAAAAATGCGCGAACCACAATTTTTGCGGTGTTAATCCCACTCTAAAATAGGTTGACATGAGTAAAACATTGTCAGAGTCATAAAACCATTTATATTCTACACACCATTTTTTACCAGCCCCCTCAGCGAATTAGAGATAGGGCAATGATAGGGCAATTGGTGATCTACAAAATTTTATATTTTAGGTAAAATTTGCATACATCTTTTTGAAGTTAAAAAAACCAAATAATAAACTTGAAATAAAGTAAGAATTATTCAATTTATCTTTAAGTGGCCTATCCATTAAAACTTAAAAGAAACCATTTGCAAAGAGGACGAAAAATCTTACATCTTACAAGTTTATGCTTCCCTAAGGAACTACAACATTTAAAAAAAAATAAGATTAGTGCTTTTAGTAACAATTATTATCAGACATTACATAATTAGTTTATAACAAATGTCAAGCTGTCCATAACAAATGTTTAAAGGAAACATTTTTTCTTTTGAATCATTTATGGTATTTTTATATATTAGACTAATAAGCATCTACTGACCGTCAATGACGCGGATTATTTAGAATTAAAATAAACTAGGCTCCTCCTATTCCATAAGGATTCCTACTATTATTTATGAATATTCCACAGCAATTCAGCATTTGGTAGTTACTCTTTAAATTACTCTATATGTCTGTCTGTTACTGTTTAGAATAACTTAATATCGATTGTATGTGTTGTTTGCATATTTAAAAAAAAATATATTTATATTTTAACAAAAAATAATTAATATTTTTGACAAATTAGGCTTGTTAAAAGATTGTAAAAATATTCCTTATTTGGCCATCATAAACCAGGGGTGTAAGGGAAAGGTTAATAGTCTGAAATACCAGTTTTTCAATTTTTTTGGAAGTCATCTTTTCTTCAAAAGGAGTAATAAAAAATTGTCTGTTCTCTCTAGAATATTGGAACTGTTATTGACGGGAGAGGAGAAAACGCGTTAACGTCTTTTGACCTATCTCTTTACCCCTAATGTCTAACAAAGTGGCACCAACTAAATATTCTTTATTTGGACAAGATACAAATCACAAATTATTTCTCGGACAAGATAAATTTGTCAAGGAATAACAAACTCAGAAGAAGCCTAGCTAAATAACATTTATTTTCATGAAAATCTTGGGCTATCAAAGACAGAATTTAAAATCTTAGGCTATCAGAGAAAGAATTTAAAACAAAAAATCGATGGGAAGTTAACTGTTCTATTTTTTATCAACATATCAAATGTTGTTAGTCAAATATGATTCATGTTCCAATTAAAGTCTCTTATCGCAGTTTTAATTAACACAACTACTCTTTGATAAAGACCTGTCAGTACAAAAGTAAAATTGTTTAAGGTTCTCTTTTGTCCAAACATACATAAACATCCATTCGTCCATCGATCTGTTGAGAATGAATTTTTTAATTTTCAGTTTAATTTTGTTTTATTAGTTTTACTATTAATAGTTTTTAGTCATAGTTACTACCCAAGTCAATGGTCATAGAGTAAGGGATCTAAAGGGATACGACAATGACCGATAAATTGATATTCATCCCAAATGCTGATAAACAAAATTAACCCTGCTATAGATCAAAATTAGTGGTTGAAATGTTTGAAGGCTCAACTTAAAGAAACAACCAATCAAAATTCATTAAAGTCCCAAAAATTGTTAAGTAAAAAATAATAAAACGTTATTATAAAACTTTGGGCACTAGTGTAATAAACAGCCCATTGTCCCCTCCCTCTCTGACATAGTGTAGCTCGGTACTAGAAATAAAGGCGTTTCAAAAATGGACTTGTCACATAATTAAACAGCCATAAACAAATTAACGAGGTGCCATACGCGACCTCATAGGAAATACAAATGTCTTTTTTTCACAGTGGATTACACTTGTTCAAAAAAGTTTTTTTTTATTAAGTATGATAATATGAACTTTATTGTATAACAAAACGTGTTGGAATTTGCATTTTTGTATGGTTTATGATTGGTCAATACTGAAAGCATTTCTATCCAATAACATTTGCTTGCAGTAAAAGCATTGACCAATGGGAAGCTTTACATTTGTTATTTCAATCCTAAAAATAGTTCTTATTATTTAAAGGATATTTTTTTTAAATTTTCATCCACATTCATTAATAAAAACACTGATAAGTGGTACAAAAGTCTAAAGAAATGATAGATATAATATTTTAATGACAAATATGATCATTAAAGTCTTAATGTTACTGTTGACAATTTTCTTTTAATTACTTTTTAATGACTTAAAGATTTGACAAATTTTTAAAATTATTTGATGATCAATTATATTCAAATTATCAACCATATATTTGTATTCCGACAAAAAAATTTTGTAATCATAAAATTTTAGTAAAAAAGAAAAGATTCTTTTTTATAAATCTTTAAAACCTCATAATGTGTATTTCTTGCATTGCTACTAACATTGTAGTTTGTAGAAACTTAATAGAAACAAAAATTCAATTCAAAACCTTAAAATCCCACTCCCAACTAGTTTCATTATATGTTAAGTTGCAAAATTTTAAAATATAAAATATATAGATTAATACATATAAATACTTATTATACAAAAAAATTTTAAATACAATATCTGATAAGTCTTAATTTTAGATTGGTTTCTTTTGTCTCAAATCAAAAGGAGAATTTAGTCTGTCAAAATAATGTCTGGTATCAAATAGAAGTATCTATTGATTGATAGACTGTAATTAATTAAAGCTGTTGATTATCCCTGTTCACTAATCAAGTTTTTTTTTGTAGAGTTTAGGATTTTTATTAAATTATCATATTATTAAATTGTATGCTTTTTTGGCAATATATCCTGGTTGTCTGTCCGTCTGTAGCTAAATTACAATGAGCACCAGTCCTTCAGGGCTTATAATATCCTGTTTTATCCTACTCTATAATTCAAATAGTGTAATACTTTTAAAAAGTTTTTATCCTCTTGTTTTTGGAATAAAATTTCATACAAGTTGTATTGAATATAGATTGAAAACTATTACTAATGGGTAAGGCTATTGTTGATATAAGATAACCTAACCTCATGCCTGCTAGCTAATTGGTTAAACCACATATTATAGCTACAAAAACTTGATTCATTCCAGAAGAAAATAACAAGGATGACATCTTTAGAATGTTGATTGTTGAATTTTTTTGTGATTTTAATTAATAGACTTACAATTCTATTGTTCTATGTTAGAAATGCTAAATTTCCTGTTTTATGTTAAAATTGATTTACATATTAAGTGCTGATATATATGATTGGTATTTGCATTTTGTCAAAATAATGATAACTACTTTGTTATCATTGGACTTTTTTTACATTACAGACGAGCATACTCAACAACACTAATTCTTGAAGAGTAGCAACTCTACAAATCATGAAAAATTTGAAAAAATGGCCAAGTTGGCACAATTCTGACTCAATGTAGCCCCAGGATAAGATAACAATATCCCATTTAAATTAGGAAATAGACCAATGATCCACCTCTCCTTTTAAATAATTGTTATTTACTAATTAGCCTAAAACCATCCTTGGACCTATGTCAAGCTTTCCAAATATGGAAAACTTAATCATTTTAGTAGTTATGGAGATCTTAACATTCAGTAAAAAAAACTTACAACTTTATATAACAGGATATGGCTATGTCGATTTAATATCAGTAATAACCACTTTTATTTAATGAATAAATAATGTCAATAATGATCATATGAATAATTTCATGTCAATAATATATCAGCTTTAAAAAAAATAAGTCGAAAAAAAAAACATTGAAATTAGCTATCAATAGAATTTTATATTATTCCACCAGTTTAAAGTGAAATAGATGTTTTTTTTCCATCTTATTAAACATCTTAGAATACTAACACTGTTTTTAATAAAGAAGGTAAAACATTTTTTTTCTAGAGAAAATGATAGTTCGACTTTTAAGTTTATGAATATTCAAATGGCCCTATTAATAATGATGTAGTAAAAAGAAAAGAATGATCCAGTTCAATTAAAACCCAAAGGAAATTGTTGATAATTTATGCTTGGGGCGTTACCACTGCTAGAGACACGCCTCTTCACAGGAATATAGGTCAAGGTTAATTTTCAAAAATCTGATTTTTTTGGGAGAGGGGGTGGATATTATTTTGCCTTATTTAAACTTTGAATGATATTAGATATTAAGATTTTTTATCTACTTATAGGGTTGAGAAATAGAATTATTCTATGGTAAACTAATAAGGATAGTTATTAAGCAAAATATCTCTGAATAGGATACAAATTAAATTGTAATATTTGTAATAACTTAACATTGTATATTTCCAAGGTGGTTTATGTATGTTTACCGATACTTTCATCCCTGGTTAAAACCTCCTTGTAACTGCAGATCATGAATACATAAATCAACTTTTATTATTGAGTCCTTCCACTCTGGGGTTATCCTCAAATCTCCACACATAATGTCAAATTTGTATAGCAATTTATTAACAAACCAGTAGACTTGGATTTTTATATGCATGACCATGTGTCCAATAAGATCTCGGAAATAACTAACCCGATTAATCACAATTTCCATAGAAGCATTTTTGTTATCGTCAGATTTTAGGCTATTTGTCCTTGACTAAGATTTTAATCGGATCTTTTAGTAAATACAAAGCATGAATTTTTGGTGTATATGAAGGGACACTTTTCCTTCCTTTTCAACTTTTTACGGGCCATGCATAAGTCTAAACCTCTCCCTTTATCAAAACCAAGGAACATTGAAAAATATTACAAAAAAAGTGATAAAACAGGACAAAACAAGTTTAATTTGTGTTTTAAAAGTTTTTTAAACAGTGAATAAAGGAATGTTGATAATATGTCAACCATAGCTACTTTTGTTAATGCTATAGTGGCGTGCACAGTGTTTTGCCAGGGGGTGACAAAGGAAAATAGAGGCCTTTTAGTGATATTATCATTTATCCAATATTAAAAAGCAGTAAGGTTTTTTTGTCTGTCGCTTAAGATTTCAATCACTACTGAACCGATTCAGTTATCTATGTAAGTGAAGCTTTTCATGGGTCCAGTTTTGGTTTTAGGCTGTTTTAAGTCTTGGTTTGGTTTTGGGCTATTCTGCTCTTTACAACCCATTCCAACATAAAGTCCCTTGCTCTAGGAGCGCAGCCGCTAGTACTTATATAACATATTTAGAGACTGTCCTTAAATCTTTGCATGCCTTGTGTTTCACAATTATTTATAGGAATCTTTTTCAAGATATCTGGCTCCCCCGCCCATACTTTATCTTGCAATACCTGTCACTTCATCCACAGGAATCAGGGGATAGGACTAAGGATGCTAAATTATTATTCCCTTTAATTTAATATATAATTATCCTTCAGTAGAGAATGGGGACAATGGGCTGTTTATTACACTAGTCCCTAAAGTTTTATAATAATGTTTTCTTATTCATTTCAGATTTTACTTAATTTTGATTGTTTGGTTAATTAAATTGAGTGTCCAAACGTTGCAACCACTAATTGTTATCTTCAGAAGGAGTAATTTGTGTATCAACAATGGGAATTTATTGGCCATTGTCTTTTCCCTTTACATCCGTGGTGCATGCCCATATATAATTTTATATATATCTTCAAATATCTGTTATTATCATTTATAGTCTCGCAGCTACTCAACAATGTGTCGGTCCGTCTTTATATCCTAAATTCAATCAAGGACTACAACTGCTTTATATTTCAATTTCAATAAATTAATTAATGCGCACCTAGCATCAAGTTAAAGAAAGGAGGGCAGCAAATAACATAAAACCACTAGGGGTCCTGTGTGAAACTTTCCTAAATGTATAACTCAAATGGTTCAGTGGTTAGCGATGCCCTAATAGACTAACAAACAAAACCTTACCACTTTATCTAATAGGATATAATAAATTGTATTTATCATGTTATTGCTGCGCCATCTATGGATATAATTTTCTTTGTTTTGGATATGGAAAGAATAATTTATTATGTTTACATTGAGAAGTTTATAAAATAATAAAAAGGTTTTGATCTTATGGCCTTTGTAAAATAAATATGATTTATGTCTTGAAAACCAACTCACGAAACCTAATGTTATGTAGACAACAAAGTAATACGATGTATGTCTGTCTTCTACTGTAACGATTCATCTTTACTTTTAAAGGAATATATTTAAGGTTTTAATCTATTTTCTTTAATTAAAAAAAAAACTGGAGTAGTTAACTGTTAATTGTTAAAGCTAATGTTGCTACTTATTGTGCGAAGCTCCAAGTTTTTTTACTTTGTATATGAAAATCCTTTGGGAAACCTTTTTTACCATGGACGCAATTATTCTGGTAATAAAATAATTTGAAAAAGAAAACTATGAGCAAAGCATAAATTTCTAAACTGTTTAGATATTTTAATTCAAATTTTTGCTACCATTAATCGTTATTTTTGTTTAATTAATTTTCTTTTTCTTTAGGTAAGTAAAATGAAGCATATTTTCTCAAAGTTATGGCATGTGTCCCACAGTAAGAAATAAAATTATGGCAGGTGTTCCACAATAAGAACTAAAATTGTGGCAGGTGATCCACAGTGAGAACTAAACTCTTACCTTCATCATTTCATGGAAAGATTTTTTAGATATTCTTCCGTCCGGGTGCTGGGAGAGGAAGTTCTGATACTGAGCCTGAAATAATAAATGATTGATTTGGCGGTTTCCCTTAAAGTGCCTAATTGAGCACAACCCAAACCTCTTTTGCCCCCTTATTTACATATAAATTAAAAGAAATGGGAGGTAGTTTGTTTAGCTAGGTCACTGTAGGTAAAGTCCTTGTAGGGCAACATACAGGAGTTTTGCTTAGAAAAAAAAACTACTCTCCCCCCCTTTTATAAAATAAAGTATAAGAGGCGGCGGAGAAGTCCTAACTATGCAATGTTTTAATTGCCAAGACTTCTCTCCTTTCAAAAACATAAGGGAAATGGAGTTGCGCCTTATAAAGTGTCAAGGCATTCCCCCTTTTTATAAGCATAAACGTTTTGCATCTAAAAGTAGCTGTAAGCGCTTTTAGCTATACCAAAAATTATTGGAATCAAAATTGTTCAAAAATGATTTAATTTTATCTCTTTATTGGAATTTGTCTAAAAAAGTTGTAAAAGAGAAAATAAAAGATCAAAAAGAAGTAAGAAAATTTTCTGAATGTTTTAAATGGCCTTTAATATCTGCCTAATGATTTATGACATGTTCATGCATTTTTGTGCTTCCACCAGTGATAGAGGGATAGGAAATAGTATAGCTATTTATCGCATCGTATTATAGACAGCTTTCTGCGGATATTTCATGAAAAATTATATGTTTCAAACCAGTTTTGTTAGCACCGGTTGTCTGAAGGCCCTAGCTACATAAACTGGCATTAATTTTTATATTTGTTTTAAAATACGTGAAAAATTGTCTGTTATGTGATGATATGGTTTTCAGTATGGATTAGAACCAGTTCTACTTTAGCCGATTTTAATCGGTTTCGAAGCCATACTGGAAAACATATGAATCCTACCCCAAAAACAACGTATAAATCGTCTGCAAATTATTATCTAAACCCATATTGCCATAAAATATTACAATATCAATAACTTAATTACGAATGCCTGGGACCATAGGACTTCCAGTCAAAAGTCGTAAAGTAGAGTAATTCAAATAGAAGTTAAAATTGTACTCTTGAATTTAAAATATGACAATAATCAGTTATACAAACATTTATTTATCTTCCAAGTTCCTATCCGTTCCTCCCTAAATTCAACTGTTTATTGCATGATTGAATTTTAAAGACATTTTTTACTTAAAATATTCAGAATCACATGCCGAGTACGTACGCTATGCATTCAACTTCACACATCTTAAAAAGCTCACATTATTAATGCAGCACAAATTGTTCCTTTCCATTTGACTTTTGAAACTATTAGCTTGCTATAGTTTTTGAAATATGTAACTATGGATGAAGAATATACGTGGATATTATGAAAGGGAAAAAATTATCGTCTATTTAGGTTGCTATTTCCCTTGTCATTTATTGGCCAGTTCGTTCATTTAGAAGAAGGGGAGGGAATAGGTTAAAGATAATGGAAGTGGAGTATTGTTATTTTAGCCCGCTGCGTGTTTCCTTTTATTAGAAAACATAAAAATCTAGTATAAGATCTAAGTATATTATCTCCATTTATGTATAATTATGCGGATATGATAATATGCGGCAGTAATTGCACATACGCGTGGACACAGCGTGCTTAAGAAATTACTTTTAAATAAATTTTATGGTAAAATAATTTACACATAAAAAATCAATCACAAACTTTTTTATTACTAAATTTCTTATTATACATCTATATATATATACGTATTTTTTTCGACTATTTGTTTTCTTTTTAGAAAAACTAATACTTTTCGTCTATCTGTCTTTTATTCAATTTTAATGTTTGTCTGTCAATCTGAATTTCTGTCCTAATGTATTCAAGAAAAAGTAGGGAGAGAGAAGCACATTGGGCTGTTTATTACATTAGTCCCCAAAGTTTTTATTCAAAATGGCCTAATAACTTTGGGGACTTTTATTGAACTTTGATTGGATTTAGTTTCCAAATGTTTCAACCACCAATTGTAATCTACAGTTTGGGTAATTTGTGTATCATCATTGGGGATGTACATCAATTTATCGGGCATTATCTTGCCCCTTTAGATCCCCTGTCTTACCTCAACTTTAGATCTGTCCATGGCCGTGTTCTTGGCGATGAAGTCGATGTCCTCCTCTGTGAGGACGGACTTGCCGTTGATGCAACCCATCAGGCAAACAAACCCTCCGCCACTCTGAAATATAAAACAATCTTTAGATATTGTTGACATAAAAATAGCCTAAACCCTTCCTTAAAGGGAGGGGACATTGAGCTGTTTATTACACTAGTCCCAAAAGTTTTAATCGTTGACTAAAAAACTTTTGGGGACTTTTAGTGAATTTTGATTGGTTTGTTCATTAAGTTTAGCGTTCAAACATATCAACCATTAATTGTAATCTATCTATCAGCTATTGTTGTATCTCTTTAGATCCCTGGATTATATGATACTATATATAAAATAGTCTAAAACCTTCCTTTGACCAATGCAAACTTTCCTAAAATATCTCATTCTCAGCCGACCGATTGAGAGATTTTATTAAAGCTTTTTATAGTGCCTATAAAAAATACATCATACTGGCCTATCATTGGTCAATTTAAATGTATACTGGAATGCTATTAGTAACTTAGTCTGCGTATCGGCCTTTGGTCACTTGCATTGTATGACGTAATTTTTCTATAAAGAGCTCCCATATAATTAAATAAAACACGAAAAAAACATAATGCTAAAATTTGTAGGATTTGCAAAAATGAAATTTTATTCGAACAGAAACCGACCTATGAATAAATGAATAAATTAAGAAAAAAAAATATATCTTTCTTCGCATTTTTTTCTGTACTTAAATATTTTCGATATATATTTTATTCTATTCAAATGTAACTTTTAAACAAGGACTAATTTGTTCATAAGAAGAGCAGCATATGTTTAAATGAAGCGCAGCTTAAAGACACAAACAAAAGCTCGTTGTCATACATAATCAACACACATTTATTATCAACAACACTTTGGATCAGTAAACCATTTAAAAAGGGGTAAAGTATTATAACAGTGTGAAAGCCTAATTCATTTATCCAGCCGACAAAATATATTTGTAAAAAAGCTACGCTTTTAAAAAGTGAAATAGTTGAAACTTCTGACATTTGCCTTATCTTTGCGTCTGATCGGCCAAAAATGTTCCACCAAAAGGGGTTTTAAACCATTTCCCTCTTTATTTCGTAACACAGCTACTCTATCATTTATTTAAAATCCAGATTGTTTCGTTTCTACAAATTGTATAAAATTCTTAACAAAAAAACGAGTTGGAGTCATATTTTGGCAACTAAGAAATCTGCTTTTATTATTATAAACATATTATAATAGTTATTTATCGCAACGTATTATAACCAGCTTTCCGAGGATATTAAAATGAACAATTAAAAGATTAAAATCAGTTTTGTTATCCCCGAGTTGCCGAATGCACGGGTTAAAAAACCTGGTTTTAATATTATGATTTTTATTCTAATATTCAATAAAAACATAATTTTACAAAAAGGATATAATATGATACGTTACATGATTTTTCAGTGTGGCTTAGAACCAGTTCCAATTCAGTGGTTATTAATCGGTTTCGAAGCCATAATGGAAATAGTAATCTTCCCCTCAAAATTACAATTTTAATATTTTTGTTCTTGTTACTTGCAATTGATAAAATCTTTATTGCCCTAGAAACTTGGAAATAATAGTCTTTAAATCTACAATAGGCTTCTTATTTTAAGTGCATTTGCACATTTAAATTTGGAAGATTTTTTTTCGTCCTAAAATGTTCAATTAATTTTAAGTTGCAAAAATATGCTTTTTGGATTAAGTTATGTCAAAATATTTCTTTTTGAGATTATATAAAATTTAGGCATTTTCAGTGTCATTTCTGCTTGATATTATTGTTCAATTAATTTAAAACCTTTCCAAAAAATTTTATGAGGATATCTCATATTATTGTTAAAAACTGACATAAAAAAAATATTTTTAAAACATGTTTGAATTGTGTGACTGTATGGTTTATTTAAACTCCTCAGGCTAATTCTAAACCTACATACATACGTTTTTTTTTAATATACCAAAAGTTCTCTTATTTAAATATTAAACTCTTTTAAATTACTGTAAAAAGTTAAATATTTTTTATACTAGCTATTTAAGGTAGGTTTTAGGTTATTTTAGGGTTATGACCACCGAGGGCTAAAATCATTTAAAAAGAGGGAAAAGTGTTTGTATTGATTCAATCATTAATTCAATGAATCGTACATTTTTTTAAATGTATATAATAAGCTTCCCTGGAAAGTTGGCTTTAAAACTTGCTCTACTTAGTTAACTATGGTAATATGCAGCAGAGGCTGGGTAAAAATGCTCCAAGCTGCCAGCATAAATTTTACCATTGGTCAATTACAGTATATACTGGCCTCTCATTGACTATTCTATCGTATGACGTCATAATCTGTGGAGGGACTTTAATCATTTTCTAAATTAATAAAGTATGTTTTGTGTATGGCTTAAGATTTTAACTACCGAATCGAATGACTTCTTCATTTAGGAAAGCTTTTCATTGTTCCTGTGATGGTTTAATACCATTTTATTCTTTAAATTTAGACTTTGGATGGTTGTAGCATATTTTTTTAGCCTTTCCCTAACCCTTCTAATACAGAGGTTTGGCATTATGCGGAAAATATATCACATCACTATTTCAATGCAAAGGTTTAATTTTTCCTTTTTTCCATTTGCATGTGTATTCACAGGGATGTAAAGATAAGTCAATGAACGACAAATCAATTTAGTAGAAACACACAAACAACAATTTATTTAGATTTAAAGTGTATTTGATACTAATAACAAAATATTATGGATTAAAAAAAATTTCTGAGTATTTTTACCTTTCCCGCGTTTAGTTAGAATTATTTTTTCACAATTTCCTTAATTTTTCCTGGAAAAGTACCATTGTATTTAAATGCAGGGAGTAAGGGAGGGGACAATGGGCAATTAATTCAATATAAGATTATCAAAGAAAGGGCATGAAATCCAGTTTAATCCAATAAATTTGTAGGAAATTATAAAGGGATTGTTAATTGAATAATATATTTCCAAAGCGTCATGTAAAGTGAAATCACAACTTGTTTTTGATGAAATATATTGAGGTTTTTTGGTGTGATTTTTATATTAAAAGATTATTGAACCCGGCCAGCTGCTAGCAAGAATATGACTGCCCCTTTTTATTCTGTTTATTTCCCTTGCCCCTTGCCCCCACCTCCCTTCTCCCCGTCTGCTACATTCCAAACATACATAACGAGTAGCGGCATTCTATGCGCAAGTCCCCAAACTCAGTCAGAAACTGCTAAATTCTTGCACATTCCCTTTAAGCCAGTCCCCAAAGTCTAAGACTCCTAAAAATTGAATATTCGATCCATTGTCCCCTCCCTTACTCCCTGATTTAAATGTTTTAAACTTATTTACAAAAAAAAAACAAATTTCTCAAAACAATTTTGAATAAATTGTCATGTTTTTAAAGTACATAATTTTGAAGTATATATTAAATATTTCAGAGCAATACGCTTTCCCTTAAAATCATTGGATCAACTATTTGCTTATAATATGGTACCTTATTGGAAAAGGAATCAGTACTCCAAAAATCATATTAATCGGATGATTATATCACATAAAAAACTGTTGTTAAAAAACTTAAAAGTCAACTTGTCTAAAATGGACGTAAATACTTTCTTGTAAGTGTAACCATTATGGAGTTGCTACGCTTTCTAAATCAAAATTTGAAATCGATAGGACAATTCTGACATGCCTAAATTAACGAAACAAGCTATCCATTACGTAAGGACGGACGTACAGACTGACCCTAATTTTAGAAAAGCTTCGTTTTTAAAAATTTTAAATGCAACTAACTGACAAACAAGGTAAAGAGTAGCTGCACCACTTTAGAAAAGTATATCATCAATGTTGACATTTAATTCTTTTTTTAAAAAAGAGAAAGTAAGTGAAGCATTACAATATTAAAAATTAATAATACAAGTATTTTTTCACAATCTCGTTGTGGTTACCAATATCATTCAGGGCTATGACAATGGACAATAATTGAAATTTTTCTTAAAGACCGTGGTGTGAAATTTTACCGTTGGTAGCTGATAAATTTTAAGGGGGAAAGAACTATTTTAAAATTCCCTTCCTATCATAATCACAAAAATATAAAAAAAGCGCAGCTGCTATATAAATTCTATCGGCTATGCCACAAGCTTATATTTACTTTGCATGAGACGAAATTTGTCCTTTAAAAACTCTAGAAATGAAAAAATTGCCTTAAACCACTACAGGACCCATGTATGTCTCCTATAAAATGGATTTTTTTATACATAGGAATTATTTTTAAAAATAACCATAATATGTTCAATATTATGCTTTTTAATCTACCATACCTTTCGCCGAAAGTTCTGTCTCACTTTACTTAACAACATAATTATATATTTTAGTTTATTATTAGTTCACCAGCGAGTCAATACTGCAAGTAACAAAATAATATATTTGAACAGTTGAGGGTGAGGAGTATCTATCTATGTGCATTACAAAATAAACTAGTTAGCTGGTATGACGTCAAACTGAAACACTATAATTGATAAGAGAGTGGTTGTGAATTATACAAGTTGAATGTACATCTACAGGTTTTTTCAAGGGTAGCGGAAATATTGTTCACAGAAATAAATTGGAAAACCTTGATACAAATGAAAGATGCTTAAAAATGACTCATCAGGATCTTAAAATTAATCAATATAATAGATTTTAATGTAGAGCCCTTTTTCATTTGTGTACTGTAAAAATTTAGTAAAACTGTTATAAAAATAGACTTGCACCTCTTTTAATATTCTTACAAAAAGTTTCATTCTTCTAACTTTTGAATAAAGAAACATTTATGAGAATTTCAAATTGACAGGAAGTTTAAAAGTTTTATTGTTGCATTTAAGAATATACAATTGGTACTTTCACTCAAAAATATATTAAAGCATTAAGACCTAAATTTTTTATAATAAAAATTCTAGCCACTGCAGATTGCCCTAACCCAGTGGAACCCTTGCATTAAAATGATTATTATATAAAGATCAGTTAAACTTTTTCAAAGTTTAAGTGGCTCAATCTCACATTTCAAGAATATATGGCAAGTAACATGTTACATAAAAACAATTTATCAAACAAGTGTTTTAAAATAATTAGAAGAATCCTATGATTCATATAATTATAAACTATTACAAATTAATTTATAACTTTTTTATATATAGTCATCAGAGATTTCCTATTTAAATGGAATTAAAGTGTTTTTTTTCTACAAAAAAAAATACTAATTCAGGCTGTATATTTTTAGTTCACAGAATTTAATTAAGATTAACGAGCATTTCAACCCAACATTTAAAACATTTTAATTGACAAAACTTCTTTATTCATTATCCATGCGAATTTGATTTGGATAAGCAAAATGACTTAAAAACAATAATTGAAATCAATTTTAGTGGAAAATATAACTCGTTAGAATATATGTTTGTAAAAAAAGGTCAGCTTGTCTTAGCAAACTAAAAATATTTGTCTATAATTTGGAAGCTAGCCAATCAAAAGAAAATAAGTTAGTAATGATTAAATGGGATATTAATTAACATTTTCAATATAAATTGGTTGCTTTAATTTTTTTGATAACTTTGGAAATAAAGTATTTTCACTTATATAAACAATACCTTTTGATGTTCTCAACTGATATGCTATGTTTCAAACAGGTTGTACTTAGAAACAGATATCAAATGGTAGTAATCTTAACCAGCTTATGTTATGAAATCAAACAAGTTGAAAAAGTTTATAAATATTCTAATGTTGGTTATTTTAAATAAAAGGTACAGTAACTCATATCTTTATTTCATTATTTCAATAAAATAAATTGATTTAAACAAAAATACGTCAACCCTTAAAAAAAATAATGAATCACGAACCCATGTACTTATGTGGTAATACGGCAACAGACGGACGGGTAGTTTACAGAGTTGCTACGCAGTGGCTTATCATGTCAAGCCTTCTGCACTAATCCTATTATATCACCATTCACCTCATGACCGCAGATGACCCCGCTGCGCAGCGGTCAAACTGGACTGGCTAAATAGGGGAGGGGCGCGGACACGCAGCAATCACGCGCCCCTCAGGCAACTATACAACCGGGAGATGGTGCCTTCCCTTTTACCACAGCTACCCCCACAGAATGTCTACCGCCGCGGGCTACGCCCTTGTCTCCCACACCCCCTTCAAACCTAACCTATTGTTATAATCTATTTGTATATATATAGTAACCACCCATTGTAAATGTATTCAGTTAAATATATAATTTCTGTATGAGTAAATCCTGCTAGTTTGTTTTGGTAGAATACTTCAAGGCTAGGGCTCATTGGATTCGAACTCGCAACCGGTGAGCTGAAACGCTTCGGCTTACCACACTTAAATGTTAGAGAAAAAAGCAAGAAAAAAGCGCCAAAGGCTTAAAAAATAATATTTAGTTGAAATGCTGTCATTAAGTAGATATTTCATGACAATCAGAATAATGAACAAAAAGTTCGTGCAAAATTGATAGATTTAAAGTTTTGCTCCTTTTAGTAAGTAACATAGTTAAGTCGAGCAAGAGAACTTCAAAAGAACAGACAGACAGAACTTTATGAAGCAATAGCTTATATGAAAAAAAAACTTTTTTCAATATAGAATTTTGCTACATTGAATGAATGGTTCGCCTGTAATGAAACCATTCATTTGTTTCACACGCACCTTGAGAAATTCATTTCACATGATGTTTCTTCATTTCTGCATATATAGATTGGTGAATTTTGTCAGGTATGTGAAAGGATAAGACAATGGCAGATAAATTGATGTACATTTATAATGATGACGCACAAAATTACCCCTTCTGAAGATTAAAATTAGTGATTGAAATGTTTGAACACTCAACTTAATTAATCAATCAATCAAAATTCACTAAAGGTGTTAAGTCAAAAATATGAAAAGGTTATGGGGACTTTGGAGACTAGTGTAATAAACAGCCCATGGTCCCCTCTCTATAATATACTGCTCTAATGATTTGTTTCTGTGATGCATGTACGGAATTGAATGCACAATATTCCACATATAAAGAAATTTTATTTTAACTTACACACAGATATGTTACTAGAAGAAAAATCCATCTGATCCTTAAATAATTCCCTCAAAAGGCAAAGTCGAGCGTAAAAGCCCTCCCCTTTATTTTTAAAATAAATTGAAAAATAAGGGGGTTATGTTAAAATCACTAAAATCAGAGTAGAATTTGCTAAAATATACGAGTACAAATTTTTTCTTTCGTGTATTTTGTTTATTAAGAAGCAAATATCAAATTGTAAAATTTTGTAAATGCAAATTTTAGTATCAAGTTGAGAACATAAAAAAGGTTATTTTCTCTGTACAAGTCAACCACACGGCTGTAGAAAAGGCGCGCAAAATTTGTAGGCCTAGTTAAACCGGTTCTAATTATTTGAGATTTTAGGTTTTGTTGCAATGCGTAAGGCATTATGTAGACTTTTTAAAAAATTAACATAATTTTAAGTTACTTATTATTTGCGACTTGATTCTCAAATTTTCTTATTAAATGTTTATTTCAGGAAATCATAATTTAAAAGTCACTTACATAATTGATAAAATTTAAAGACATTTAAAGACAGGGATAAGCCAATGAGATATAAATTTATTATTCATGAATCAAATTGTCAATGAATCACTGAATTTAACCAAATAACAGCTTTTAGTTTTTGATATTAGGGTTCTAGGACAAAGGACAAACGTTGGAGTGGACAAAGGCAGGAGGGACAAACGTCGGAGTAGACAAACGCAGGAGTGTTAAATTAATAAGTTAACTAAGTATTTCTACATAGGTAAGATATGAATATACAAATAAGCAACCCGCAGAGGTTGTGCTTTTAAAACCTTATAAGATGGTTTGAAATTGGTTAGTTAGGTTAAATGTCCACTCCGACGTTTGCCACATTTGCGTTTTTCCTAGGATCATTATTAGTAGAGTCAAACGTATAAATGTACATTTAATAGTTATAGAGTAGTTATGCTACACAAATCAAAATTTGATTTCAAATGCTGAATTACCTTTTTAAATAAATAAACAAATTAAAGTAGCCTATAATAATGTATACAATTATTTAAAAAAGTAATAATAATCACATGTACTTTGTACAATAACTGATATAATACTACCTAAGATAAACTAAACTAATAAATATAGTGTACATGGATATATTAAATGGGGAAAATTAGTCGTCAATTTAGGTCGCTTAAATGGAACTCATTTGTTGGTCAGTTCGTGCATCCAGTAGGAGGGGAGGGAATGAGGTAAAGGGGTTGAAAGGATGGAAGCGTGTTTCACTTTATTAGAGTAAATGAAATCTGGTGTCAGATCCAAGTAATAATATATCCATTACTAAGCTATTATTTAATTATCTCTTGTGGTATGCCTTCACTTCTACACGGGCATCACATTAGCAAATCATGGAAACACATTATTATTACAACATAAAGTTACCCATTTCTTTTACTCCTTCTTCCTATCAGGGATCTAAAGGGATAAGATAATGGTCGATAAATTGATGTACATCACCAATGATTATACACAAAATTACGCCTTCCGTAGATTACAATGATGGTTGAAACGTTTGGACTCTCAAATTAATGAACCAACCAATGAAAAATCAAGTCTCTAAAGTTGTTAAGTCAACGAATAAGAAAACATTTTTAAAAAGTTTTGGGACTAGTGTAATACACATTTCATTATTACCTTCCTCCTTGCCCTCTTTAGCTATTGCGTCTTTTTGCAATTATTATGAAACATCATTTGGATGTTATAATATGTTGAAGAGAACGCACACCATTATTAAGCAATGACATACTTTATTGTTTATCTTAAATTTTACGTCATATCAGCTTTATAAATATATTTGTATTCAGAGACAAACTTAGGATTATTAAAATGCTTTGATGACATAAACTGTATATATTGCTCAAATCTGCACCAATATGATGAATAATTTACTAAAACATTTAGTAGAAAAGCTACTCTATAATTCTAGTTGTCTGTCCGTCCACGCGTCAGTCTGAAACCCTGAGAGGAAAATTTGATTTTCTCGGCTGCTATATATACTATTATATCTAACTTGTTCCGTCGGTCTGTCGGTCATGCTTCAAAAGCCATAAATTTTTATTTCTTATATTTTATTCCAGCTGAATATCTACTGTATAAATTACTTTGTAAAGAAGTTGTATCAACTTTTTTTTTATAGCTAGCCGGTTCTTTTAGTAAGTAGTAGATGTAAAATTTTTCATAGAATTCAAATATGCAATCGGTTTTTTTGTAGACCTCTTATTTTTTAAGTAATTTAAGTTTTTAAAAAAAATAATTAAGTCGGTTTTAAGGTACTAAAACGCAACAAAATAAAAGAAGAAAATGGTCAGTAAGAACAAAAATAGTAAGATCTTTAATTTGACACCTTACTTTTAAAATTCTGTTGAGTAATTATTGAAAAAATCTATTTTTTTAACCTCGGTATAATAAAAACTTTAGACCTAAATATTTTCTCAAACAGACATAAAAAACATGGGTTCATATATACCATTAGAATCAGAAAAATATTACGAATCCATTGTAAGCAAAATTGAAAAAAATTAAAAAATTAAAAAATTACAGAAATGGCCAATCATTTTTTTTGTTCAGACAACACTATTGTCTTCCCTTTTTTACCCCCTCTTTACCCCCTCTTTACCCCCTTCCCATTTTTATACTCAATTGAAGAATTAAGACGTTGCCTGTACAACATAATATGATATTTTCATATAATTCCTTTTATTGTAGTTTATATGTGGTAATACGACAACCATACGGACAGGCCCAATACAGAGTTGCTTCGCTGTGACTTATGATAACAAACCCACCGCACTAATCCTATTATATCACTATCCATCTCATGACCGCTGTTAACCCCGCACCCGGCGGTCAAACTAAGCCTGCCTAAATGTGGGGAGGGGACTTGAACATGCAACTATCACGAGTCCATCATGCACTTATATAATCGGGAGGCACTGCCTCCCCTTTTACCACCGCTGCCCCCACAGCCTGTCTACCGTCGGGCGCTAAGCCCTAGCGCCCCACACCCCCTTCAAACCTAACTATTGTCATATTTTTGTTGTATATATATAGTAAACATAACTTGTAAATATTATTCAGTTTAAATATATAATTCTGTATGATTGAATCCTGCTTGTTTGTTTGGTAGAATACTTAAAGGCTAGGGCCCGTTGAATCCGAACTCGTTACCCCGTGGGCCGAGTACGCTCGGCTTACCAGAACTTGGTGTCAGCGTGTTTCAATCGAGCCTTACAGAACTAGCCTATTCTACCTCTGATTGGACCCTTTGGCAAGTAAGGGGACAATCAGCCGCCAACTGAGAAGCCAACTGACCCGTGAGACGGCCTTTTTAGGTCGAATTTCCATCATTTTGAACGCAATATGTGGGCCTCTGGCCTACGGCAAGCAGATTTAGCCTGCTAAAAGCGCCAGTTAAGACGCTTTGTCCGTGTCGTGTAGGAGTAGCGCTAGGTGCGCAGCCACGGCAACCGGATAATTTAGCTCAGACGGCTACAAAACTGAGTCTAAATTGGCAAGTGTAGCTGGGACAAGCCCCAGGACACCCAGGCCAAACCTACGAGACAGACAGCTGTGTGCTGGTCTCCCTAAGAAGGCAATGTGTGGCTGCGAAGCTTCAGCACACAAGTAAGCCCTACCACTGCGACGGATAGCAGATTTTGAGCCACAGGCACGGCAGGACGGGACATTCCCTGCCGCTGTCTCCCAGGATTCGAACCCGAGGCGCTGTAGGACGGGCCATTCCCTGCCGCCATTTGTCGGGATTCGAACCAGCGGCGCTGTAGGACGGGTCATTCCCTACCGCCGTCACCCCTCTGAACCTTGCAGGACGGACATTCCCTGCTGCCAGTGCTTCCAGAATCACACCTAGAGCTCCTAGTGATAACAACACATCATTGTGTATAAAAAGTCAACCAAGTGATAAAAATAAATATAAAATTGTTGACCAAGTGATAATTAATAAGCTCTAGTGATTCGAAGCTACAGTCTAAGCCACCATGGTAAGCGATACCACCATAGCTGCGGTGCGGCCACCACCAAAGTTTCTGCCAACCCCAGCCGAACGAGAGGCCCCCTTGTCTCAAGGGCAGGACCTCCACTTCCCCTGCCATATCAGGGTGAGGTTTCCTACTCCTGACCCTGCCCAGCATGTACAGGTTGATGCCATGGTTGATTCTGGCAACCGTGTACCAGGGTCTGCTGTAATTTCTGAGCACCTCATGCACGCGATGGGCGTGCAACGCATGTTGATTCCGGACAACACCCAGATCCTGACTGCTAATGAGGAAGGCCAGCCCCTCCAGGTAATTGGAAAATTAAAAGAGTTATATATGGCAGTTTCACACACTCTTATACTCCATCTATACCACGTGACTGTGGTCCGAAACCTCTCCCACCCTCTGAACTTGGGTGGGTATTTTCTCAAGGAGTTCGGAACTAGGCTCTGTTTCGACATGCAACCACCTTGCTTGTGGGCGCGTGGGGAGTTTATCCCACTCCGTGGCGTCCCCATTGACCGGGAGACAGCCGAGAGAGAGCTAAGCTATGAGGGGCCTCTGCCAGGCCCCCTGCCTGAGCAGCCGCGTGTGGTTGAGAAAGGCACACACTGGGTGGACGCTGAGCTCAACGCACACAAGGGCGCTAACCTGCTAGCCATGGGGTTGCCCCCAGTGCCCAAGGTGCCAAGGGAGAGCCTGCCAACAACGTTTCCTGAGATTGCCAGCCCTCCAGAACCCATCTTCTCCTCCGACATTTTTATCAACGGCCAGCCGTGTCCACCTGGCCCCCTCTACCTGGGACCTCCAGCCAGTCCACCAGCCAAGCCCGAGTCCAGACCCGTCAAGTCGCGGTCTGATGTACCCGGAGCCACACTCAACTCTCAGGCCCCAGCCTCTCCCGGCGCCGTGCCCGTCAAGTCGCGGCCGGACGCCCACGGAGCCAAAGCTGGACCCAGCATTTTGGCCTCTCCCAGCGCCGAGCCCGTCAAATCGTGGCCGGACGCCCCCGGAGCCAAGCCTGGCTCCGACACGTCAGCCTCTCCAGAAGCCGAGCCCGTCAAGTCGCGGCCGGTGGGTCCCGGAGCCAAGGCTGACCCCTCACCAGCCACGTATAGGCTGAGCGCTGTCACTCCAACTGACGGTCAACCACCCCAGCTCCGCACAGCCAAGCGGGTGGTCCTGCCTGGCCGCGGGGTTATGGCAGTCCCTGTTGAGCTAGTAGGCCATCGCACCAAGGATGCCATTCAACTAGCTGCCCCAGAACAGAGGTTTGGGGAGGACCTTGTTATTCCAGAGGGCCTGTATGCCCACAGGCCTGGCTCTGCCACTGTGTTTAGAGTACTGGTGGTCAATGAGGGGGAGGTGCCCCTCTTGCTGGATGCTGGCCTCCCAGTGGCAGGGGAGCTGGTCAAACCTGACATTCTGGAAGTTTCTGATACGCCTCCCCCGCGTCTCCACTCGGTCCAAGAACCTGCTGAGCCTATAGACATGCAAGAGTTGTGGGAGGCCTTGGAGATGGAAGACAATGAGTTCCTACGCAAGGACCCCTTGCTCAAGAAGGAGGTCTGGACTACGTTGTCAGAGTACAGGGACGTCTTCTCTAATTCTACCCCCGGCTGCACAGATGTGGTTGAATTGCAGCTGCGCCTCAAGCCAGGGACCCAGCCGATCCGCCAGAGATTTAGGGATCTGAACCCGCGGCAAGAGGCTGAACTGGAGAAACAACTGGACACTTGGCTGCAGGAAGGAGTCATAGAGCCGTCGGACTCCGCCTGGAGCAGCCCCCTGGTGCCCATCAAGAAGAAGGACGGGAGCACCCGCTGGGCCGTCGACTACAGGGCCCTCAACAAGTGTCTGGAGCTGGACAGCTACCCCCTGCCTAGGATCCAGCAATTGGTGGAACGAGCTGGCGGGCACCGTGTCTACAGTGCTCTAGACGCGGTGGCCGCATACTACACCATCCGTGTGTCTGAGGACAGCCGGCCCTGCACCGCCTTCACCACCCCCAGGGGCTTGTATCAATGGAAAAGGATGCCCTTTGGCCTGGCTACGGCACCGTCTGTCTATTCCAGGTTTATTGCAGGGGTCCTAAACCCACTAGGCACAGCCAACCTCCAGTCATACCTTGACGACGTCCTGACCTTCCACCAGGATACCTGGGCCCACCTGGCCAGGCTCCGAGAGGTCTTGGAAGCCCACCGCAGGGGAGGGATCCGCCTCAAGCCTGCCAAGACCAAGTTGTTCCGGTCCAAAGTGGATTATCTGGGTCACACCCTCAGCCGAGAGGGGATAGCCATGCAAGAGGACTATATTGACCGCATCTTGGACTGGCCAGCCCCTAGCACCCCCAAGGATTTACTGGCGTTGCTGGGCTTCTTTGGATACTACCGCCTGTTCATCCCAGAGTATGCAGACCTCACCTACGAGATGAATCGGCAGAAGACGGCCAAGGCCCTAACCTGGACGCCTGAGATGGAAGCCCAGCTGCTGCAACTCAAGGACAAGTTCCGACAGGCCCCCATCCGAGCGCCGCCCAGGTTTGATTTACCAGCAGTGTTCCAGCTCACCACCGATTTCAGCAGCCGCGCCATCTCTGCCATACTGAGTCAATGCCAAGAGGGCAAGGAGAGGCTGATTGCCGCCGTGGGGCGCAAGACAACCGACCCTGAGACGCGCTACCCGTCCTGGAAGGGAGAGATGGCCGCCATTATCTATGGGATCCGAAAATTCCACGGCATCTTGTCCTACCGCAGCTTCCAGATCAACACTGATTCCTCTGCCCTGCTACAGATGAAATCACTGAACACATCCACAGGGATGGTGGCCCGCTGGCAGGAGGAGCTAGCGGCCTTAGACTTTACCGTCTGCCACAGGCCTGGCACCCAGAATACCAACGCCGACGCCCTCAGCCGCCGGGAAGATGCCAACATGCCAACGGCTAGCGCCGAAGAATTAGCAGAGCAGGCTGAGTATATCCACACCCTGGCCCAGCTAGGGGAGCCCGCAGCTAGCCGGTCTCCTGCCGCCCGACTGGATTCAGCTAGAGTATTGGAAGCCCAGACACAGGACCCCCTCCTGCTCCGTGTCCGCCAATGGGTGGCTGATGGCAAGGCCCCAACCAAGGCTGAGCTGCGTGGCAAGGAACGAGACGAGCAGCAGTACGCCAGCCGCTTCTCAGCCCTGGGCCTTGACGAGCATGGCTGCCTCACCACCACTGACCAGACTCTGACGGGAGAGAGGACAAGATACCTGCTGCCTTCGGCCCTCCAGCAGGATGCGTTCTTTCTAGCCCATGGGACCCCCATGGCTGGGCACTTTGGGATGGACGCAACTATCGCCCGCGTTGCCATGCACTTCTGGTGGCCCAACCTAGCCCGTGACGTCCGCCTGATGGTACAAACCTGCCCTGAGTGTGTCCAGAAAGTTACCAAGGAGAGGCTGAAGCAGGGGATCCACGTGCCCTCCCGCCAGGGGTATCCACAGCAAGTCCTATTCATCGACCTGGTGGGGCCCCTGCCAGAGACTCCAGCTGGGAACCGCTACATCCTCACCTGCCAAGATGGATTTAGCCGGTTTGTCAGCCTCTACGCCATCCCCAACAAGCGCACCCTCACGGTGGCTGAAGCCCTGTTGCACCGCCACCTGGCCACGTTCGGATGCCCCCTGAAGATCCATTCCGACAATGGAATGGAATTTACCGGCCAGGTATTCCAGGAACTGGCCTCCCGGCTTGAGATTGGCCTGACACATCCACCACCCTACAATCCGCAGTCCAACCGAGTGGAGAGGTTTCATAGGACGCTCAACACAGGCATGCGCCTGTTCCTAGACAGAGACGATAACAACTGGGAGCCCCACCTGCCTGCCATCGCCTTTGCCTACAACACCAAGGCCTGTAGGTCCACTGGTGTGACCCCGTTCCTGGCCTTCTTTGGGAGAGAGGCCAAACTTCCGGTGGACATGGTGCTACGGCTGCCAGAGACCGAATATGCTTCAGTTCCAGCCAACGTCCAAGCTCTGTTGCAGCGCTACTATGCAGTTTATGATGCCATCCAGCAGAAGGAGGAGGGAGCCATCAGGAGGAGCGCGGCAGCTTACGAAGGCACGGCCAAGTATGAGGTTGGAGACTTGGTCTGGTACCTGGCCCCTCGCCTGGTGCCAGGAAAGGCAGCCAAGATTACCAAGAGATGGACTGGCCCCTGGAAAGTAGTGAGGAAAGCTACAGAAGTCCATTATGTCATCAAACCTGCCTCTCCAGTAGCCAGGATCTCAGAAGTTACCGCGCATGTAGGCCGACTGCGCAAATACACTGGAGATGTGACTGCCCACCAGATCCCAGAGGACATCCAAGTTGACGTGGACGGCGACGAGGATGCCACCGAGCTGCCAGTTGGAGCGGCGGCGCCCGCAGCTAGTAACCCAGGAGAGTTCCCAGTGAACCAGCCAGCCGCAGCCGCCCCACAGCCTAGCGGCCAAGATCGTGACCCAGTGGAGGAAAACCTGCAGGAGCAACCCAACGAACCACCGCCGCCGCCGCCTGCTCCAGAGCCACTCAGAGATGCCATCTGGAACCCTGACGCAGACATGGAGAACCTGCCAGCCAGCAGCGGACCTGTAGGAGAAGAGCCAGCCACTGCGATGGAAGAAGCCGCCCCAGAAGAAGAAGAAGAAGCCATGTGCCCCCTGCTGATGACAGCCATCCCCATCCGGGTAGGAGCTAGGAGGCCAAGCAACCTGAATCAAGCAGGCGCCCCCATGGAGTTCTATGCGCCCTTTGCCATCACCATTCCACCCTTAGGAACCACCAGAATCTGCCTAGGCCTCCGTGTCCAGTTACCAGCCGAGACAGAACTGATCCTGCAGACGAGGCAAAATTTCCAGCGGCGAGGCCTGGCCGTGGCCAACCCACGCCTAGAAGCCAACCAGGAGCTGACAATGCTGATCACCAATCACAGTCAGACCGAGCAACGAGTGTCCCGAGGAGCCTGTGTAGCCCGAGCTGTCCTCCATCGAGCTGTGCCCCAGGAACTGCCTGTCCGGCGCATGAGCCGGCTGTCGTATCCCCAGGTTCAAGGCCTGGTGTCTCAAGAGCCACGCAACCCTTGAAGGGGAGGTTGTGGTAATACGACAACCATACGGACAGGCCCAATACAGAGTTGCTTCGCTGTGACTTATGATAACAAACCCACCGCACTAATCCTATTATATCACTATCCATCTCATGACCGCTGTTAACCCCGCACCCGGCGGTCAAACTAAGCCTGCCTAAATGTGGGGAGGGGACTTGAACATGCAACTATCACGAGTCCATCATGCACTTATATAATCGGGAGGCACTGCCTCCCCTTTTACCACCGCTGCCCCCACAGCCTGTCTACCGTCGGGCGCTAAGCCCTAGCGCCCCACACCCCCTTCAAACCTAACTATTGTCATATTTTTGTTGTATATATATAGTAAACATAACTTGTAAATATTATTCAGTTTAAATATATAATTCTGTATGATTGAATCCTGCTTGTTTGTTTGGTAGAATACTTAAAGGCTAGGGCCCGTTGAATCCGAACTCGTTACCCCGTGGGCCGAGTACGCTCGGCTTACCAGATATATACTATATTGTAAACTTTTTTTTTCAATTTTGCTTACAATGGATTCGTAATATTTTTCTGATTCTAATGGTATATATGAACCCATATTTTTTTATTTGTGAAATAATAAAATTAAGTTCAAAGTTTTTATTCTCGTGGGTTTAAAAAAATCGATTTTTTCAATAATTACCTGACAGAATTGAAAAAGTAAGGTGTCAAATTAAAGATCTTACTATTTTTGTTCATAATGACCATTTTCTTTCTTTTTTTTTGTTGCATTTTAGTACCTTAAAATCGACTTAATTTTTTTTTTTAAACTTAAATTACTTAAAAAATAAGAGGTCTACAAAAAAAACCGATTGCATATCTGAATTCTATGAAAAATTTTACATCTACTACTTACTAAAAGAACCGGCTAGCTATAAAAAAAATAGTTGATACACCTTCTTTGTCCATTCATGATTTTTTGTGCCTTCCTACTTGTGAATGTTGTCATCCTTGTTTTTGTCCAAAGCAGAAGAGTAAACAATGTTACTTTTTATCTCTAGATTTTCAAATATTGGATCAAATATATCGATAAAGATGAATAAATTACAAAAATAGAAGTTTAATTTAATTATTTAATTTTTGTCCTTTGATCTTAAGGGCCAAACAAAGTTTTAGATTAAAATGTCTATTTTTAAGAAGAGAGAATGAGCTGTTTGTTACATTAGTCCCAAAATTTTATAATAGCGTTTTCTTATTCGTTGGCTTAACAACTTTGGGGACTTTACTAAATGTAATTGGTTGGTTTATTAAGTAGATAGTTCAAAGGTTTCAACCAATAATTTTAATCTACATAATGGGTAACTTTATGTATCAACTTTGGGGATGTATATCAATTTATCAGCCATTGTATTATCCCTTTAGATCCCTGGTTTTTAAGAGCTTTAGATTAAAAACCTGATTTTGAATATTAAAATTAGGAAAGTAACATTAATGCAACAAAAATGAGTTTCTGTAAGAATCGAAGTATAGGTTAAACTACAGAATGTAGTATAAAAATCAGAAAACTATAGAAAAAAAATTGTTATATAATATGTTAAACATTTTGTTATCCTATTTTTTCCTTATCAGAAAATTAGTTTTTCTAAAAATAGCCACCATCATCAAAATAAGAATACCATTTTGTCTCTGGAAAAAAATACATTGGAAAAATTGTCTTTTCTTGACAAATATTTGCTTCCTTCAAAATCTAATTAAATTTAAATTAATTTAAATTTTGTTATGTTTGTGTAAAGTTATTGGATATTAACTCCTTATAATGGAAAAACATATCTAAGACTATCAGCTGAGTCCCTAGCATGTAAGGCATCTGCATTTGAAGGGGTAGGGAAGGGCAAAAAATAGCTTAAAACCATCCCAATCTAAATTAACATAAAAACAAAAAAGCCCAAAAAAACAAAACGGGATGCTTCCCTAAAATGAAGAACTCAATCAGTTTGGTAGGCATTAAAATCTTAAGCTGCAGACAAAAAAAAAACATACTGCTTCATAAAAAAGAATATCAAGTTTGAAAATCAATTGAATAAAATCTCTAATTACATTGTGTATTTTATTAATTATGAATTATATTTCACTGCGAATTTTAAAAGAAAAAAAGTTGACCCTTAAAATTCCACCTTGAAGTGATACTTTTCTAATAGTTTATAGTCCACTAAGTCGTAATCAGTAAAAATTAAAATACATTAAGTCCCTTCTAACGAGATATTGGCAACTTTTTGCACACATTTTCGCAAACGGCAATTATTTCCTTTATTTGGAGTTTTGGTTAATAACATTTTTATAAAAGTTTTCAGTAATAATTGTTTAAGATCCATTGTTGAGAAGAAATGACTGAAAAAGTGTGTTTCCATGCAAAATAAGCTTAAAATCTAATGATTTTAAAAATTAGCGATTTAATAGTAAAAAAAAAATATTTTTAACTTTTTGATAGCCTGAATATGTTTAATTTAGTTTTTTTTATATAATCTATTCTTTAAAAAGACAGGCATATTCTTTCAGATTTGAAATAAATTAAAAAAATTAAAAATCGGAATTAATCAAAATTAATCTATAGCCTTTAAAAAATACTTTTGATATTTTTAACCTATATAATCAATAAAATCAATGGAAAATAAAATATTTTTATAAAACAAACTTTTGGAAAAGGTTTAACCCTTACAGATCGGGGGGGGGGGGCTCAAAGAGCCCCCCCCTCTAGTTTTTTCAATCTCATTTTTTTAGTAGGTAAGATGGAGAGCTGTGACTTCATGACTTTTTAAGTTTAGTAATTATACGTCGGCTAGAGTTGATTTTATTAGGATATCTGGTCTGTGTCGGTCGTAGTGTCCGGTCAAAGTCGGTTGGGTAGCAAAAAAAATTAGAAAAAATTTTAAATAAATCTTAATTTCTACATTATGACTTTTGTGTATAAGGAGAAACCTAAAATTTTTTTGGTGAATACTTAGATATCAATGACCTTCTAAGAAAAGTTGTGTTATGACCGTTTGACCGCTCCCTGGCCGACTTTAAGACCGATTTTTGTCCGGCTTTTACTACAGACATATATCATGAATATCGTGGCTTCTATTACAGCTAGAGACCTATAATTTTTTTTGGTAAATCCTTGAGCAACATCAAACAGATAAAAATATTAATTGGCGCCGCCAACCGCCGTTTTACCGCCGTAACCGCCGAAAATGGCGGTTTCCGTTATTTGCCGTTTTTCGGCGATGATCAGAAAAAGTAATTTTTTTGTTATGAAAAATAAAAGTTCGTCCTAAAATTTGGTCATCCTAGCTGCAAAATTGGCCGCTCTACAGCTGTTTTAAAATTTAGCGGCTGGCCGCTAAAAAGCGGCTAAGGAGCGGCCTGGCCGCTATGACTAGAAAAAGTAATTTTCTCTAAAAATACACATGAACCACCAGAAAAAAATTTTACGTCTTTATCTGTAACAGGAGCCGAGATAGAGGGGGGGGCTCTTTGAGCCCCCCCCCCCGATCTATTAAGGTGGGAATTGGGGCCCGAGCTGTAAGGGTTAAGATAACTTCATAAAAGTAGCATTTAAGTAGGATATTTTTCTTGTCTTTTAAAAAAATGCAAATTAAACATAGTTAACGACTATTTAATTAGCAAGAATGGTAATAAAATATTTCAATAACTGCTTAAACCTTTTTGTGGCCATGTTATTTACTTAAACAGAAATTCTATTTTGTCAGAATTATAAAAATAATGAAGTATTTTCAAAAAAGCTTGCAAAATAAACGTAATTTTATCAAACTTCCTCAAGGTTTATAGAGGGTATTGTTGTAAAATGTTAATTATCAAAATAAAATCTTCAATTTACAACGTTTAAAACACCTAAAAGTAAACTCTAAGCAAAATTAGATTTATTTCCTAAATTTAGAGTAGCTGCGCTACTTAAAAAAACATCTAGTATTAAAACCAATCAGCTGATCAAATTGCTATAGACATCATTTGTTGGGTTGTTATTAACTGAAACATTTATTTTCTTATTAATTCTAAAACGATGCTTGCCATGCTAAAAACGCTACGCCCCTAGCAATCATTATGGGCACTATAATTTAATCCCCTCTATTTTTTAATTTAAGTTTTACAAAAAAAAAACAAGGACCACATCTGTTCAGCGGATAACGAGTTCCTTTGCTTGAGACAGATATACATACATCCCGTTATTTCCATATAAGGACTAGCGGCTACGTACCCTTAAATCCTCTAGGGACACTTGGGGATAGGAAGGGGAGGGAGGGGGGGGGGGTGGAGAGTCGCAACTACACTTAAGATCATAGTTTTTCAAAAATTTTAGAGGGTTATTTTTTGTTAGGAGCAATTTTAATATTGTGGAAATACCCTTTCCCAAAATAGTTATAAACATGGCCAGGACTATATAAAGCTTTAATGTAAAGAAAAACCATATCTGTCTAGCAGTTAGCGAGATCCTTTGAGACAAATAGATAAATAGACATCATGTTACTGTTATATAAGGATAAAAATCAAAGACGCCCAAGCTTTATTTTGGGATTCAAATTAAAAAAAGAGTTATGCGACAGGTTTGTGAGTAAAATGATGCACGGAGTATCAAAATGCAGTTTCACACTAATTTGAAACTTATATTGTGGGATCAGAACAAAAATTTTAGTATTATTTTTTTATGAACATTCTTCTTATTAATATTTTTGACAAACTGTATTTGTGATATATTTTTATTCATGAAAGTACCCCCTTGCAAAAATTTCAGAACAAACTAACATGCTAAAATTTATTGGGTTATACTTTGATCATTGTCAAAATAAAACATTTATGACAACAACCATTAGTAGCAAAGCACAAAAAATCTTGTAATGGTCAAATGCACAAAGTGAGAGCAGATGTTAAGTTTTCTTAACAAATACAAATGAGAGGAGAGAATATGTAATATGTCTTTTGAAGCATGACCAACAGACAGACAAAAAGGCATTGTAAAGAATAAATGTCAAAAGAATCTTCACTGAATATTTCAGCTGTCTCCAATAAGACCTAAGAAAAAGTAACTTTTAAAAGTATTGTAACTTTTGCTTGAAATAATTTGCTATGCAAAAATTGTTAGGAGTTTATATGCCTTTTTGGATTTAAATCAAGAGTAATGATGTTAATATTAAGGACATACAAGCCCTTTTTAAAAAATGTCTTTACCTTATAATTCAAAATTACTTAAAATTTAAGATTTATTAGCCTTTCTATAGTTAAAAAAATAAAAACATATTACTTTTAAAAGTTATTCAAGTCATTTAATTTTTTTTTAAAAACTAAACAAAAATTGCAAAATAACTAAAGTGTAATGAATACTTTTCATGGAAATAATCTTTATATACACATTATATAATTTTGATATGTTTTTGGTATGAATTTTTGTAATATCTATGTACCAGTTGAACATTATTAGCCTCTTTTTTTAGCTTCTCTTCTATATTCTACAATGAATGTTGATAGCAAAGCTACTGTATAATTTTGATTGTCCCTTCTTCCTTTAGAGGAAATGTAAACAAATGGGCAAATATTTTAGGTAGCTTTTTATAAAATAGAATTTTAAAAAAATATCTCTAATTCAATTGGTGTTTAATACAATGCACAATTAGAAATTATAATGTATATATTAAACTTTTCAAAATTGTTTAACTTGTTTATCTACCATGATTTTGTGCATAAATGTTAGCTTTATGAAAAACCAATTACTATTTATTGCAGTATTTACGAGAATGGCTATTTTCCTTTTCATTCAGTGTATAAAAGATAAAAATACTATATTACCTTCCAAGTTTCTGTAAAATCTTTTTTTTCACGCTTTAAACATCAGATAAACAAATACTCAAACTCATTTATTGTCTTAAAGATATTAGTTAATTTTTAATAATTATTTTCATACTAGAAGTACATTAAATAATGCTTTTTATGGGCGTTGAACGATTCCCCTCCCCCCCCCCCCCAGTTTTTTCTTTCTCATTTTCTGTGTGAGAAAGATAGAGGGCTAAAACTAAATGACAAATAACTGAGAATTTAAATTTTTTAAAGCCTCCTGTGACCGCAATTTTTGAATTAGATACTTCAAATTTTAAACTTAAGCTTTTCTTATATGTTCACATAACATATTTAAATTTCACAAAGATCCACCGCCGACTGCGGCAGTTGCCAAATACAGCTGTGGCCGCTGATATATTTTTAGATTTTTAATATAAAATATTAATAATTAATAAAAATATTAATAAAAAATAAAATAAAGGCAGCCGTTAGTAATATTTAAGTAAAAAAGGACCTAAAAACAAAGGTTGTTAAATAAAAGGATGAAGAAAGCGAAAATTTACTTTGACTCACTTATAGTCGGAAATTTATTATCAAACAGGGGACATACACAGAAATTTTAAGAACTCTAGCTCTAATAGTGGCTCAGATAATAGGGGAGGGGGCGTTGAACACCACCCCCTCACCCCCGACCAATAAAGATGCGGCAAGGGGCCCGACTGTTAAGGGTTAAGTAAATTATACAATATGACATTTAGTCAAATTTCAAACAAATATTTTTTCATTAATTCATTTATAAAAATCAATATTATAAATATGAACTCACAAAGAGACGTTGTATGTTATCATAATACATTTAGTCTGCTATGTAAAACAAAACAAATTTTTTTCTTCTTTCATTGCAGGGATGATTCTGGTACAAAAAAAAACAAAAAAAATTAAATTATTATTAATTTAATTTGATATTATTGTACAATATTTTTTTATATACATAATTTAAGAAATATATTCATAACATCTTCACCTGTCATAAAGACGACATATAAAATCAACATCCTGATAAGGATATTAAAGTTTATGTTAAAAATTTTCAAATTCATTTTATGCTTAAGAAGGAACGAGAAGGAATTGAATCTCAACATTAACTTTTTATTTTGCTTGTATATTTATCATATTTGTTTACAGTTTATTGGTAAAGTTTGGTAATACTTTATTTCGAGTCTATCATGCAGTGATTTATTGTTATTATTGAATCAAAGGAAAACTATCAAAATTTTCAATGCCATTTTATAAAAGATGCCACCTTTTCATCAAATATGAAATAAAACAGATATTTAATATTATTACACTCTCAAAAATGATTCCTACAGTTATAATTTTGATACATTTCTGTATACTTTTCCTTTATTTAGGCTAAATAATTCAAGAATAAAAAAGTCCATATTAATACAAAATCCTTGTTTGTGAAACCTATAAGAATTCAATTTAAAGTGATTAATAATAATAAAGAGAGAGACAAAGAGTGATTTTGCTACAAATACCATAAACTATTTTTGGCGGACAGACAGACAGGTGTACAAGGATAAAACCTAGTTAAAAAATTTTATTTTAAACTGTAGTACAAGATTTTAAGGATGGAATGTATTCTTTACAGTGATTTAATCAATATTTATTGTATATAATATTCACAAATAAAGGTTCAAGGTCTTTTACACAGTGTATTTATATATAGATGTGAGTTTTTATGAGCGTAGCTACTCTACTGTATAATTTGTTTGTATGTATGTCCTTTAAGAGCAGAGTTTACTTTCGTCCATAAGCAATTTAGAAAATTAAATCATAGAATCTTATTTAACACGGTCAAAATATTTCTTATTCAGGATAAATATTGTTTTGGCCTATTGTATTTAAAACACTTACTTTCCTTAGTTAACATTGGATGTTGTTATCCTTGTTCTATTTATAGATGTGTGTGTGTGTGTGTGTGTATTTCTATTGTTTGTCTAACATGTAATAAAATCATGTATCGTAAAAAAAAGTTTTTCTGTTTACAAAAATAATAAAATCTTTTTGGATAAAGTATTTTTTTCAATTATGGCCTCAGGGCTAACAATTATTATTATTTTTGACTTTCATATCCGCGGAAAGCTATAATAAGAAGTCTATAATACGATGCGCTAAATAACTATTACAGTTCAAATAAGTAATATAATTTAAGTAATGAAGAATTTTTCTTCCTAATAATTTGGTTTTTATTAAATGATCGAAAAGCATATAACTCAAACCAACTTAACCCTTAACAGTCGGGCCCCTTGCCGCACCTTAATCAGTCGGGGGGGGGGGGGGGGGGGGCGTTCAACGCCCCCCCTCATTATCTCAGTTCCTATTAGAGCTGGAGGGCTAAAATTTTTTGTGCAAGTCCCCTGTGTTATGGTGAATTTCCGACCTTAAGTAAGTCAAGGTCAATTTCCGCTTCCTTCACCCTTTTATTTAACAACCTTTGTTTTTAGGTCCTTTTTTACTTAAAAATTTCAAACGGCTGTAATTTTTTTATTTTTAAAGCTAGAAGAAAATATTTTTTGCAGAAAATGTTTATTTTATTTAAATTTTATATTTGAAATATCAAAACATAAGTTTCAGCGGCCGCAGCTGTACTTGGCAGCTGCCAGCCGCCGCAGTCGGCGGTCGGCGGGAAAACGGCGGATCTTTATGAAATTTTAATACATTATGTAGACATGTAAGAAAAGCTTAAGTTTAAAATTTGAAGTCTCTAAGTCAAAAATTGCGGCCACAGGAGCATTTTAAAGATTTCTGGAGACCTGGAGGATCAGGACCTGCAGGATCATACCTGGAACCTGAAATTGACTTGAACACCTGTATTTAATATGATGATGTACTACTAGAGGATATTTTAGTTTTTTGGTAAGATAAAATGCTTTGTTTAAATCAAAAACAAATTTTTGTTCTTTACCTGGATGACCCTGCCAGGTTTGCTGGCATCCTGTGCCCGCCAGGATGGAGATATTCAAAAAATTCCAACTCTCAGTTATGTGTCATACCCATACTTAAAAAGTCAAGCAGTTTGGGCTCTTTATCTTTCACACACAGAAAATGAGATAGAAAAAACCGGATGGGGGGGCGTTCAACGCCCCCCCCCCCCCGACCGTTAAGGGTTAAACCTATACTGAACTTTTAAAATGATCTCTCAAAAGCCTTTATCCATTGTTATTAGTTTCAATTATTAGTCATTTAGTAAACTATGTTAGAACACATAGCTACAATATTACACATTGTAATATCATATTAAAGCGGGAAAAAATCAATTCTATAATTGCGAGGGGGGGGGGGGGGGTTAGTTGTTATTTTACGTTCGTTTTCTATAGCCTCGCTATCCCTGCATGTTAAATTTTTAATTAAAGTTTGTTTTGCTATTAACAGAGAAATTCAGGGTCAGAACTTGTACAATACATAATTAATGGCAGACACCTAGAAGACCCATAAAGTGCGTAAGTTTAAAACACACAAGCCGGCGTTATCCTCTTTTTTTCAATTTTGTACCCCCCCCCCCCCCCCCCCCCCCCCCCCCCGACTACCGACGAACAACTATTTTAGGTTAGGTTAGGTTTTAGGCTAGGGAGCCGAGCGCTGCGGCTAGGCAGGCAAGGGGGCCGAGCACTGCGGCTAGGCAGGCTAGGGAGCCGAGCGCTGCGGCTAGGCAGGCTAGGGAGCCGAGCGCTGCGGCCAGAGTTCATAGTTCGCTGTCGGGGGGGGGGGGGGGGGGGGGGGGATACTCAAATTTTCAATATTGAAAAAAAAATTTCTAAGAGGATAATACCCACAAGCCAAATTACCACAAAAAACTGCTTTCAGTACAAAAGTTGGTTTTAAAATCGCATTGTGTTCTACATCTAGAAATCAAACTTTTTCAAAAATATATGTAAAGCTCAAGAAAACCATATATGTAGCAACTATACCTATGTAATGTATTAAATTAGATCCTGAACTACCACCATCCACCCTCAATAATGATTTAATTATTTTAATATTTTGTATCTTTTGTAGGTAAGTGTTAAGATGAACGTACCGACAAAAGTCCCACGTTTTATCATAATCATAAGCAGTCTTTTAATTTAAAAAATGATAATAGTTAGCTATTGCATTGTATCATAGACAGCTTTCCGTGGATATTAATATGAAAAATTCTAAGATTAAAGCCAAAGCCCCGTGAGGCCGAAGGTCTGACTAACAAACATGGTAATAACTTTAGGATTTTTTTTAATATTCCTGTAAAATTGTCTTTAATACGATGCTATACATGATTTTTCAGTATGGCTGAGAACTAGTTTTAATCCAGCGGATATTAATCAGTTTCGAAGCCATACTGGAAAAAATTCATTTCATAGTTACGACTTATTACATATTTATAATGAGGTTATAAAATTTACATTTTGCTATCAATTATTGAATGCAAATTTGTACATATTGTTTTAAATTACTAATTTCAATTTAACAAGCATTTAACTTCCATAAAGCGAAGAACATCATACAAACATTAACAAAAAAAGATTAAATGCCCTTTTTAAAAGCGAAGCTTTTCTATAATTAGGGTCGGTCCGTTCGTCCGTCCGTCCGTACGTCTGTCCGTCCGTCCGTCCGTACGTCCGTCCGTACGTCCGTCCGTCCGTCCGAGATAGATAGCTTTTATTCGTTAATTTAGGCATGTTAGAATTGTCCTATCGATTTCAAACTTTGCATGATGATTCCTGTAGTAGTTAGGTACGATTTAGAAAGCGTAGCAACTCTATAATCATTACCAGAATGTCCGTACGTCCATTTTAAACATGTTGATTTTTCTAATTTTTTAACAGCAAATTTTTATGTGATCTAATTATCCGTTTGATCTGATTTTTGGTATATTGATTCCTGGGACAACAAAGAACAATATTTTAAGCGAAGCAACTCTATAATCAAATCCTAAAAATGTAAGTATGTCCATAAACTCAATAAACATTATCCTGTATCAAGAAGTTTTTCAACAAATTTACTTACAATTTTGCTTCGACTCTTATACTTTTATATTCTGATAATTCAGTTTAGACACTATACAAGTGTTAATGTCCGTTTGTCCTACCGTTTCAGTGCTTCGCTTTTATGGATGTTGTCATCCTTGTTATATTTGAAACAACTAAAAAACTAAAAATAGAGGCATATTTACATTTTCGAATATTATTATAGAGATATGCCGCAAAAAATGTGCTTAATCGTCCCTAAAATCAACATTCCAAGAATCAACTGATGATGATGATTATAAAATATAAAAATAGACAGTTAAAATGATTTAGATTTCTATTCAAAACTTTAAATTCCGTTACTAAACAAGAAAACAACGGAACGGATGGAATATCTCAGAGTATTTTAGCTAATCTAAAATTTGACAATATTGTATTGACATGTCTTTTTATGTGTGATATTATTATGTGTTTTGACGTCAATTTCTATAATAACAGCTGATTATTTAATCAAATTTTCATGCCATATTATTCAGGGAGGGAGGGGACACTAGGTTGTTTATTACTCTAGTCCACAAAGTTTTATAATAACGTTTTCTTATTCGTTGGCTTAACAAATCTGGAGACTTTAATGAATTCTTATTGGTTGGCTCATTAAGTTGAGTATCTACACGTTTCCAACACTTATTTTAATCTACAAAAGGGGTATTTTTGTGTATCATCATTTGGGATGTATATCAATTTATCGGCCATTGTCTTATCCCTTTAAATCTCTGTGAATTATTAGTATCGCAGATACACTTTATAATAATGGTCTGTCCGTCCTTACCTTCTTTTAAATAATTGGATCATAGAAAGAAACGAAGTATCGGGTTTCGTCGTATTTTCACAGTAGCTTTTCTTCTATTTCTAGCCCCTGCAGAGGGCTCTAACCCAGCAGGGCAATCATTATCATTTACTAACCTAACCTAAACTAAAATAATCTGTCAAAAGCTAATGTGAAAATACGACGAAACCCAATACTTCGTTTTCTTTCCATCTTCTAAATAATTAAGTATTAAATATAATCTTCAAAGATTTATTGACCATACTTTCTAAATGTTATAAGCTTCGCACGCTACCCAAGGACATGATTTTTCTTGTCGAATTATATATTAGTCAGAATTGAATAATGATTTTTATTAATAACATTTTTAATTGTAAACCTTTGTATCAAATTTCTAAATCTATGCCAAGTTCAATATCTATTTAAATTTCTTACAATAGAAAAAATAATATGTATAATTTTTAGAATATGTCATTTTGACATATATTCATTTTTTTCAATTTCAATATAATTAAAATCATTCATTGCAGTTAAAATAATTTTAGTTATCTTCATTTGACCTTTCAAGCGATAAAAAAAATATTGGAAAAAAATTATTGTTTTAGATCAATAGTGTTATGTTTTTGTCATAAAATTCAAACCAAAGTTCTAACCTTTTTAGTTCCCAGTTTTGATTTTAATTTTCTCGACACTGCCATGTTAAAACGCTCAATTTTCGAGGCTTTTTTGATACTTTATGTTATCAAAAAAATCGTAGATTTTTCTCACTTTTTTCAAAAGAAATCACTTGGTATTTCGATTTTCTGTATTTTTAATTATTCACTTTTTTGTTGATTTTTTATTTCTCGTTTTTCTCTTTCTCGTTGTAATGATAATTTTGTAGACACAAAGAAGTTTTAACTCTGGGTGCAAATATTCATAAAAATCACTCCCAGCTTCATCTCAAATCTTTTGTTGTTGATTTTAGAGATAGTCAGATAGATAGATGGATAAATAGATAGCAGGGGCTGTGCTGTGGTGAGATGAGATGCGGTGGTGGTGGTACGGGGTGGGGTTGTTGTTAAATGTTGTGGTGGGATTAAATATACGCTTTGAAACGTTGTTGGCTAACGACTCGACACAACTACCATAACATAAAACTGTTGAAGAAGGCTTTCTTGCACTGTTGTTGATTCCACACAAGGAGGGGGTTAATACAACAACAACAACCGTAGGGAAGTGGGAAAACGGATCAACAGCTTTGGCGGGGGAGGGGTTGTGAATTCATGTATGGGATGGGGGATGCTTCAGAAAGAAGATATTGTTGAAAAAGATGTTCTTAAAAAGAAACAAATATCTAACAGCGAAAAAATGTATCTGTCGCAATTTTGTATATAGAAATATATGTTTTTATCTATTTAAGAAAATTAGTATTGGTTTATTTTAATTTATTTTTTTGTGATTTTTTGCCACTTTGAAGAAATACCGCTAAACTTGACATAAATGGCTTACACAAATAATTATATAAAACAGAAAAAAAATCCTGCAAATTTGATGAACAAAAAATCAACGAAAACAATTTGGAAATATCCACAAAAACTTAGGATTGTAATTATTTTAGAATTATATTTGAGAAAAGGGTTTTACTGTTTCGTAAAAATGTAATGTATACAAAAAGGGGGAGAGATATTGAAAAAGATACTTAGATAAATAGGAGAGAATAAAAAAAGATAGAGAAAAGAGGAGCGGCTTAAAATGTAAAAATGCACGATAAAAAAAGGGAGACTTTCTGGTTCATAGAAGAAAGTCGAGAAATTTTGCTATATTATTATATTTTATCAAAAATGTCAATGAATATTTTTAAATATTGTCTCTTAGCTCCTAAATTTGACTTTAATGTAGAAACAGTTGGTAATAGCAAAAAATATAGGGGCTGATGTTTGATCTAATCATAAAAACAACATATTAAAAGCTGTTTTATTTGGTATAACATAAATTTTGAAATAGAATATTAAAATTATTTTTTTTTAAATGGAACACCTTTTGCTATGAATTTAATCATCTAACTAACAATTACATTAATTTCAGTAATTGTTTTAGCAAAACCCGTTCTATTAAAGTATACATTTGTCCTTAATTGCTTTTTTCGTTGACAATTAAATTATATAATTATCTTGGCAAAAAAGTAAGTGAATTATTATTACAGCATTCAAACAAAACTGCAAATAAGTTATTTCGCCAAAGAAATGACGCTATAAGAACCCTTTTTTAGTAAGTAACTAATTATTCTGTTATACACATAAAGTAGTAAGGTTTTAATTTATCTGATGCTTCATATAAATCAATTAAACCATCTTTAAACCGATGAAGTTCTTCATTTTAGCGAAGCTTTACATATGCCTTGTGGTGGTTTTAGGCTGAGATTCCAACCCCCTCCCCTCCTTTTTGAATAAGGAGCCTGATTATGCTTGAGGCGTAGCCGCTGGTGGCATAATAAAGTACAATAAGAGGCTAAAAACCCTAATTTTCTCCAGATTATTATCATTTATGTAGTATGTATGTTATGCCCTGAATATACATGGTTTTTAAAACACTAAAAGTTGCGCCCTAGAAACTAGGGGCTTGATATCCTAGGAAGGAGTAAGGAAACAAAAAGTTAGCAAAAAACCATTTCATATGAAAAGAAATTATCATAATACATTTATTTTCCTGTTTTTTTTTAATGTTTTATACAAATATAGAGTTTTTATTGTGATTGATATGGTGTCTGCTAATAACTTTTTCTTGTTGTAATTGCAATAATTTTTTCATATTATTATGTTAATGCAGCTATATTCTATCAGCTTTGAGGAAGGGAGGTTACGTTGTCTGTACATTGTACTGGTACCCAAAGTTTTATAAATATTTATTTTTATTCGGTGATTCAAAAACTTTGATTACTTTTATCTTATCTTAATTGGTTGGTTTAATCAAGCAGTGTCCAAACAGTTTAACCTATAAATCACATCAACAAATGGAATAATTTTACATGTGATCATTCGGGAAGTGCATCCCTGAAACAGCAAATAGTGTCCAATAAAAAATGATATTATTCAATACAAATGACCAATGATAGGCAAGTATACATAGTAATTGACTAATAGTAAATTGTATACTGGCCTATCATTAGTCATTTATATTGTATGACGTGATTTTTTCTTGGACACTATACGCTGTTTCTACATCGCTTATTTTACTTTTCCTCTAAATATCTGGAACTTTAAAAGAGGCTATCAAACTAAAAGTCAATAAATTACCAAAAGTTTCTAAAATTTCAAAAATGTCTAAAAAAGAGAGTTAGAAAATACATAAAAAATGTAATGACAATCAATGTTCACATTAATATATTAAAGTTTTACGAAAATGAATAATAATATTCATAGAATTATAAATGTTAAAAAGTTCAATTAAATCATGCATTCAAGGATATGACAATAGATCATCAATAAATCTAGTCATCAAATAGTTTGAAATAAGCCAAATAAAAAAATGTATACTAAATATATTGGGTATATTTCATTCAAGACTAGCGACTACGCCCCCTAGAGTCCTCTAAGGGTCCTTGAGAGGAAGGGGGGTGAAGTCGACCCCCTATAATCAACTATAGTTTAAAGAAGAAACAGGTTGAAAAAAATTTTTTTTGGTAGGGGCGGTAATTCTTTCTAGGGGCGATTTCTCTTTGGAGGGTGGTAGTACATTCCCCTAAAATAGTCATAAACCTTCTTAGGACCTATGCGAAGCTACCATAAAAATCATATCGGCTCTGTGATTAGCGAGTGCCTTAGAAACACACAGACAGACAGACAAACAAACAAAAGACAGATAGACATCCTGTTAATTTAATATAAGGATTGTGAATTGTAGAGTAGCTGTAGCTCTAATAAACCTATTTAGCCAACACTCCTTTGCTGCCTAATAACACACAAACATACTTAAACGATGCACCTTCAAAGCAGGAAAATTTTCATTTTAGCAATTTAAGTAGCGTAGCATCTTAATAACTAGGTTGCGTATGTCTGTACGTCAGAAAATAAGGCAGCCATCGATAGTCTTTGATAATTTAACTCAAATTTTCTTGTTTAATGCATGAAAATTAACTTTTTAGAAATATCATAACATAATAAATAGACACATGCCACCTTAACGATCTTTTAATGAACAGATCCATGGTTTAGACACACGTACATATATCTACCTGTCCCCCTTTTCCAAGGACCTTATTCGTCTACTAGCAAATTGTTTTCTACTACTTGGCTGTGTTATTATTCCTGACACTATTGGTTGATTTTCAAAGACCCAATTGAGAGTCAGAAAACCCTATTATTTAACCCTATCCCCCTGCAGTGGTTTACTCTGATTTTTAATAGATGTGAAAATTTTGTAAATAAATATCCTTGTCAGAGTGTTTCTTAAAGGATGCTCTAAACCATTTTTAATGATTTCAAGACTTTGAATTTTAGCTGTATTTTTAATTTAGTGGTATAGCATGAACAATGATTTATACACACGAACACACAATACTTTTAAACGTACAAAAAGCACAACCATAATAACACACACATACAGACAGACGGACGGACGGACAGACCGACAGACACACACATAGAAAATGCTTTCTTTGTGCAACATTTTAGAAGGAAACTGGATTACTCCAGAATTTTTATAAGAGTTCATGAAAAAAAAAAAATTAATTTTAAAATAATTAGTCGTCATAGTATGAGACACTCCTGTCAATGTTTTGAGCTGTTATTATATCGACATCAGACTGTTTTATGTTATCGTCATGCTAACTACTTGATCTAATATTATACTGGGATCTAAAGGGATAATACAAACATCATACATTTATAATGATAATACACAAAATTACCCCTTCTTTAGATTACAATTAGTGGTTAAAATGTTACGACACTCAATTTAATAAACTAATATTTCATAATTTAATTAAAGTCCCCAAAATTGTTAGGCCAACAAATAAGAAAAACTTATTATTAAACTTTGAGGACTAGCGTAATAATATGCCCATTGTCCCCTCCCTTCTGAATATGATATAGTGAAAATTAAATGCAATGCATATCAGCCACGACCATACTATAATAGTGTGATCCAGGTGACATAAATCATTAAAATTTTATGTCTTCAAAATTTTTCGACAGAAACATTAACTTTGAATTATATAAATTTTAATGAAGGAATAATTTAGCAGTTCATGGATGCAGTCGGGTGTATTCTCAAGTTAATTTATAATTCAATTTTTACCAAGAATAAAGAAAAATTGTAGTTTTACTAGATATTTTATGTTGGGATTTCTACGATAAAATACATAAACTTACAAAAATTTTGCCTTTGAAGTTTTGGACAAAATCTCGTTAAACACTGTTTAAGGACATGATACATTTTTGAAAATTTATTTCACAATTAAGGAAAATTATGCTTACGTCAATAGATAAATACAAGTTTGATTTTTACACTTTTTAATGCATTTTATTGCTAACATCAAACAATATTTTTTTCTCCAGAATGAAGTTTTTAGAAAAAAAAATTTGCAAGATAATATTAATCAGCTTATTCAAACAAGGAAATTAATTCGGAAAAAAATTCACGAAATCTATATTGAATTTCAATTATCGTTGGGGGTCAGCACAAAGTATAATTGACTTCCTTTTAATCTGCCTCTTAAATATTATTTTAGATTTATTTCGCTTGTTGGTTATACCTTCTTCTTGAATATTGATGCAAGTTGCATATCTAATTTATGCTGTCAATTCTATTTCATAGCAAAACAAAAAATTAGATAATTTGATTTTAAATAGGCTGTTTAGCGTATTACTTTATTTTTATACTAGCGGCTTCGCCCCTAGCCTCTAGGGGCTTTGCCCCAAGAGGTGATAAAAAAAAAATATGGCGAAAATCGTAAAGGACCATGGAAATCTCCTTCAAAAAAAAAAAAAAAAAAAAAAATGGAGGGGGGGATTTTTTGGTTTTTGGGGGGGTTGGGGGTGTCCCACCCCCCAAAAAAATAGCTTAAAACCACCACAGGACCAATAGGTAGATACCCTGAAGAGTAGAATCCGATCGGTTCAGTGGTTACCGAGATCTTAAGGGACAGACAGACAGACGGACAGACAGACATCGTTCTACTTTTTTATATTTGTTTTGACTTTGTCAATACCAGTTTAGATATCCGGATGGGGGAGGGGGACTTATTCTACAAAAAAAAAAAAATTTTCTTGAATAGGAAAAAATTAATAGGATTTAATGGTTTTAAGTTTGATTTTTTAGGTTTGTCTGATTTCATTTCATCATACAATTTGGAGCAAGTCTATTCAGCAATTGTAGATCTTTGTTTAATAGTGAAATAATGTAGGAGTAGTCGTTTTCCAATTAAATTGATTAGCTCCAGTTTCAAACTTTGCTTTTATTCTATCATTATCATTCTTGTTGCAACATACAATTGCAAAGTGTTATTTTAAATTAAATATAGGAATTTATTTTGGATTACAAGTTGTAAAAACTGAATCCGCCAAACAGAATTATAATCAAATTCTTATTGCAGAAGATTGATGTTTTAAAAATATGTTATTTCGCAATTTTATTTGTACATTTGTCTATTTCTATTGCGGCAAATTTCTATAAATTTAAGCAAAATATATAAAATATATTTTTAAAAAAACTTTTTAATATGTGCAAAAAAATATTTCTTTCAAAATGATATTATATTATTAAAAAACTGATCACCATTAGAAGGGTGTAATTTGAAAAATCCAATTTTGCAATTGAAAAGCTCACAAAAAAGTACTATTTTTTACCCACATAAACAGGGGTTCTTCATACATTTTAGCAAAAGAATCAAGTTGTATGAAAGAAAACTAAAATAAATGCTAAAAAATAATTTTTTAAAAATGCTTTTATTAATCATTTTAAAAAACACCCTTAAAAGTTAAAATCTAATGGTTTTATAAAAAAAAATGGGCATTTTATTGAAGTATTTTTAGTACCTAGAATTATAAAATCTTTGTTAGAATGGATTTTTTACTTGGATCTTAAAACAGATTCTCTTCTCATGTCCATTAATAAAGTGAAACTTGTTATGGGTTAAAACTAACGATCTCCCCTATCTCCTCTTTAACCCATCTCCTCCCCTCCTACTGGAAAAAATAACTGGCCATTTAATGGTAGGGGAAATAGCAACCTTTTCCCCCCTGTCATAATATACACTTATATTTCACATCGATTACTACAATTCACCTCTCTCTATAAGCATAGAAAAAAAGCATGAACCAACGGAACAAAGCAAACTAGAATTCTAAGCAAAAAATAATATTAAGCCATATTATTAGAACACTGCAGTTCTGTAAAAAGTGTAATAATGGATTTATTATTACTTGGATCTTTCATCAGATTTTCATGTTCTATAAAAAAGTTATCTCTGTTCCAGGCTAAAATATAGATCTCTCCCACCCCCTCCTTTTTTTCCCCACCCCTCCATTCCTACAAGATAGACGGTCAGACCAATAGATGCGAGGGGAAATTGCAACCTAAATTGACGACTAATTTTCGCCTGTCATATTATCCATGTAAATTCTACATCCATTCTTATAATACATAGAAAGGACAGTTTAATTGGGCATAACCAAAATTTAATCACATAAATATAACACTTTAAACTTTAAACAAAAAAAAACAATACAGCTGCTAAAAATAATATACTTTGGTTTGAAAGCATTGCAGCGAAAACAAGCATACATACAACGTAACAATATTTACCCTTCATGTTAGGAATATAAATGGATATAGGATACGTCAATTTAGGTTGCTAATACGAACCTCATTTTTTCTTGGCCAGTTCGTTTACTCTTTAGGATGAGAGGGGATTGGGTAAAGGGGGTGGAATAGCCAGCTTCAAGTATTTGTTGGAGCACATGAAAATCTGGTGCAACATCCAAGTTATTATATATCAATTGTAAAGTATGTTTACTTACAGAAATACTTTTTTAAATTTAGATGATTTGTAATATATGCAATTTTATATAATCTAATAGTTTAATAATCAATAATTCAGTGGCTTCTCAAGTTGTTGAAATCGACTATTAAACATAAATATTACATAATCCTGAATGATGCTATTCTTTCATAAAAAAATTTAATAATCTTACTATTGTTTTTCAAACTATGTCTGAAAATGGCCCGAAAACATTAAAAATCTCACCATCAAAATTATATCTAGCAATCAGTATCTGCTTAATTTAGTTTTAAATACATGTTTTGTATGACGGAATCCTTTCAAAACTGCTATTTCATTATAAAAAGCAAAGAAGGCAATAGGACAAACTGGCAAATGCATTTGATATTGAAAGCAGAAGAAATTGCGGAAAATGCAGAATTCTCAACATGTAAAGTTACATTATTACGCTTGTCATATCATGCTTGATCGTTAGAGGGATCGCCATTGAATTGAGTTAATATGAGAATATTTTATCATATTGAGACTATATGTACAAAAGTTTTATTAAAATCAATATGCTTCAAATGGTTATTGAGTTGTTACTCTGTCTAGATTATTTTTGATTCTTATATGAATCTTAATGCAAGGTCTAAGAAAGATAGCAAGATTTATTTTGTTATTATTGAAAATTTGGATTGATATCTCCATAAATTTTAATAGTTTTATTGGATGATAACATTATTGTATGAAGTGTTTAGATTTTAGACAAAGAGTATGATGTTCGTACGAATACGCATTTCACTAAAAAATCTTCCAAATAAAGTTAATATTAAACCAAAAAGTTTATATACTTCTAATATCTATATGAAAAAATCTTTTTAATGACAAATTAGGGGAGGGGGGGTATACATCATGAATGCTCAAGCCAAAAAGAATTTAAAGATTTTTAATGGGCACCTTAATCTGTTTAGTGCGACAATTTAAAACGCCCCGAGCCAGATGTATAACTTTAGTAATCGCAGGAATACACAGATAAATAAATATTCTTTAGTCTGGCGTGGTAGATTTAGGTTTCTATTAGTATTGTGTCATGAAGTAAATTTAAAAGAGAAATATGCTTAATTAATAATCACAAAACCTATAGACATATGCCATTTTGTAGCATAGACTGACTGACAAAGTAAATTATATAATAATACAAGAAATCATTTACAGCCTTTTATCTTGAATAGCAGCTGAGAAATTCACATTTTTTACAATTCGTTTCTTACAGGCAGTTTAATTCCGGGACAGACATTTTAAACTTCTAGAGTTGCATTGCTACTAAATATCAGGTTTGGATGTATACTTAATTGAACCCAATATGCTTTTTTTCTTCAATGGAATGAAACTTTTGAAAAAGATAGATATACCTTTATCCGTAAAATTCAGTATTGTATACCTCTAGCGTGTGAAGAAGATTGATTTCAACTATATTTACACATCATTTAGTACAGACGATAACAAGAACAATATGGCATACAATGGCAGCGATCTGTAGGCTATTTTAAGAAAAAAAACTTACCTGAAACAAACAATATAATAAATAAATCTTAAACATTTTAAATTTTTTCATAGGTTTAAATCTTACTAAACGAAGAACCGATTGAGTTCTCCAGTGGTGGTTTTATGCTATTTCATTGATTGATTCCATGTCTTGGGAAAAATATGAACCCAGTAATAGTGTCGGACTGATTATGACGTAAAAAAAATAATTAGCCAATGAGAGGCCACTATAATTTTTACCATTGGTCAATAATTGGCTCTCATTGGCTAATTTTTATTTTTACGTCATAATCAGTCCGACACTATTACTGGGTTCGAAAAATATAAGTTATTTATCTGCCCATCCTTTGAATACAGGGACGCAGCCGCTAGTATGATATGAAATGCAGCAAACGTACCCTAACCCAGTATTAAAACACAAATAAACAAAATACTCAAAGAAAATAATTTGAAGAGTGGCTTCGCTTTCAAAATTATGCTTTAGATACAAACAAAGCATTGTCAAAGTACATAAGATACAAATATTTTTTTAAATTCTTTAAAAATTTAAAATTTCTTCAATTTTAAAAAGTTTAAATTTAAAGATATATGAATAATTTAGGTTAGGCTTGTTATAATCGCCAATTTTATAATTATTACAGTAGCCGATGATACAATTTAAATAGTGCTGCAACTCTATTATCATTACAAAAATGTTCATACGTCTATCATAAAGACGTTGATTACTTTGATTTTGGATTTTCTAGGCACAATTTTATAAGAAAGGAAGCATACTATTATTACATTTGTTGTCTTTACGACATGTTAAACTCCGCTTTCATAGATGTTGCCATCCTTGTTCAAAAGTGGAAAAATCTAAAATTGTTAAATGAACAAATATTTTTTTTCATAATTAATTCTTCTAAACTACTTACATATAAATTGTTTACTTAGAATTATAAATATTGAATACATTAAATTTTCAAACAAAATATAAAAGAAAATTTTAATTCATCCCATTCGGCTGAATAAAAAGTTTTAAAAATTGAATATATCAACTATTTGTAACAAATTACCAATGATAGGCCGATACACAGACTAAATTACCTATGGCAGGCCAGTATACATTTTAATTGACCAATGGTAGGCCAGTATAGGCAGTATAAAAAGCTTCATTCTTGGTAAACCAAGCTGCGATATATCTGTATAAAATTGTCCTTGTTTGTAATTCAATTAAGTTCACCCCTGGAGCTTTTAACATACGAGGCATGCATAATTTTTCATAACATTGGTACATGGGCGTTTGTATGGGGGGTGTAAAGTGTAATAAACCCCATCAAAACTAAAATAAAATATAAAATATAAGATGTAGTAAGGTTTTGTTTTATTGTCCATTAAGATCTCATTAACTACTGCACAGTTAGAATTCCCCTGAGATGGTTTTAGGCTAATTTTCAGCCCTCACTCCCTTTTTATTTTAGATTAAGGTTAGGGTAACTATTTTATCCTATAATAGATCTGAGTAAAAATCCTCCCAAAAGTGTGACGTCCCCTTCGAAAATAAATGCTAGATACACCCTTACATATAAGCATGCATAATTTTTCAATCTCCTTTACGTTTTTTTTGGAATGAAAATATTATCAATTATTCTTTGGGTATTTTTTCATTCTAACAAAAAATTGCAAAACTCCTAAGCTACCGTATAAGTAAGGTTTGCTTGTACGTCCGTACGTTTCTACGCCATCGTATGACACATGACTTCGTTTACGAGTATAAACCAGTAGTCCAGTAGATTATGAAAAAATTTCTGCATAATAGTTTATTGTAGTTTCTTTTTTTAACTAGTTCCCACTTTGCCACTTTTTTTCTTTTATATTTTTTTAAAATTTTTATGTGTAAGGCTGTAATAATGAATAGATCTTATAAATGGTTTAATTATTTGTTTTATTTTTAGGTAAGGCCTTTTCTAGTCCAGTGGATTTAATGACCTTTTTTTATAAAGCATAGGGGTGAAAAATGTATTGATACTTTTTGATCTCTTTAACCTTATTAATATTTAGAGAAAAATCCTCCAAAACTCTGATAATTGTTGTTGTATTGGTAGGCAACCATACATTTTTAATTTTTTTTTCTCATAATTTTTTAACAGATATCGTTACATGTAGAAATTCAAAATTAGAAGAGTATGACATAAAAAAATTAAGGTTACAATTATAAAATTGTGGCTTTAACAAAAAGGTAAAACTGGCATTAAGCCAACATGCCAACATGTATCAAACTTTAAAGCATATTATTCGCCCCTAACCTCTCTGGGAGAACGAGTGAGGTTAGAAAAAATAGCCTAAATCCAACCTAAACCATTTATAAATTTTACCACTTTACATTATAGGATACATAGAATATATAATAGTTAGACAGACAGACGCGTCGATTTTAAGGGTAGCCATGAATCTAAGATACTTTTAAAGCCAAGATTTTTTGTTCTTAGATTTTTTCCATCTCGCGTCTCTCTCTCTCTCTCTCTCTCTCTCTCTCTCTCTCTCTCTCTCACACTCTCTCTCTCTCATGATAGCCTACTGAGATTGGTATGGGGAGCCAGATATGTAGAAAACAAAACTAAAGACGACGGGCGGCTAATTGTCAATTCAAATTGTTGAGAATCTGCATTGATTAAAAAACCGTTTTGAAATAGCAGACAATCATTTAAGAATTAAAAAACAAGTAACTTATATCTCAGAATACAGTTTTATATAATTGATCCTCAAAAAAAAATCACACTTTTTTTGTTTGAAGCTTCAGTTTTTAAGAATTGCTGCTTCGATTTGGTTATTCACTTCAGGGAAGCTTTATGAATGTCTATTAGTGGTTTTAGGCTATTTTCATAACCATTCTATCCCACAGTCCCCTATAGACAAGGGGCTAAAGAGCTAGTATATAATTATAAAGTAGTATCGCTAGTAGTCCGCCCGTCCAAGGACTTTTTGTTATCTTATGGCGTATTATTTGTCTGAAACTAGAATATTCAAAAACAAGATTTTTATACAAAGCAAGAGAAAGAAAGATAGATTATTGACCATATTCCTTTATATTTCAAATGGTACTTTTTAAAAAATCTTTCAGCAATTTAAAGTTAAACTTTTGTAATGTGCTTATACTAATATACACCCTTTTTTCCACAATAAGAAAAATCATCAAATTATGCCTAATAATTAGTGGAATTCTTTTGTGATGTCCCTTTTAATAAATTAATTTATGAATATAACCAAATTAGCGGCTAAAAAGCAGTCAATGGGCTTTTCGACTGCCAATGTTCGTTAAAGCTCATTTTTTTCGCGCTGTTTGACAGATTTTTGTTAACATTATCTACTGAGAATTTGAAAGAGGAAGGTTAAATGGTCCAAATTGACAGTGAATAGGATATCACTGAAAGATAGATAATCGATGGAACGCTAAGAAATTTAGTCCCTGTTAAAATAATGATTGATACCATATTTACTAAAAAGGCCGTCAACCAAATGGTTTAGCTTTAAAAAGATAAATGTCACCGATTCTTATTATACAAGCTTAAAAATCATGAAAAGCTCGTTTCTTATGTCAATAAATGTATAAATATAGGTGTATAACCAAGCTAACTACCTAGTTCAAGTGGTGGGGAACTTTTTTGTCTGCTAGCAAATTGCTTTTTACTCTTTTGTAGTGACTTGGCTGGGTTAATATTTCCGATATTATTGGCTGTTATTTAAAGACCATGTTGAAAATCGTCAGAGGGTTGCATGCACCATATAGACAGTAATTTAACACCTGCCCCCTCTGTTATATTACTTTAATCTTATGATTATGTTTCAAAGTTTCACCTGCAGCTACTCTACAATAAGACTGTAACCTCATTAACCTTAGTACTGTAGATAGAGGTTTCTACTATTAGGGCAAAATTCAACGTAAATACCATGTAATTTTTCTCTTACAATATTACAATACATTTTGTTTTCAAAAAATAATAAAATTAGCTGGTTTGTATTTTTTAACACAATTTATATTTACGTTGGATTCAAATAAAAGGAAAATGTACTTAACTAAAAATAAAGCTTGTTATAAAAGATTAAAAAAAACATATAAATTATGAAAATAAATTTTTTGATTATTTGTATCTTTTTATCTCTCTAAAACTTCATAATTTAGTTGAAAATCATATAAAACTTATTTTTAGAGAGATGGTTTAATAATAATTTTTAAAAGTAAAGCTTTTATATAATTTGGGATAGTCTGTCTGTCTGTCCGAAAATGTTAGCTCTTTTCGTAAATTTAATGAGGTCAGAATTGCCCTATCGATTTCAAACTTTCCATGATGATTCCTACAACAATTAGGAAGCGTAGCAACTCAATAATCGTTAGCAGAATGCCCGTACGACCTTTTAAAAAATGTTTATGGTATATTGCTTCCTATTACAACAAAATACAATATTATAAGCGAAGTATCTTTATAATCAAATCATAAAATGGAAGTATGTCCTTATACAGTATCATGTATTTAATCAGTTTTGCAGCAAATTTACTTATAATTTAGTTTAGACTTATTTAGTTCTGACACTCTATAAGTGTTATTGTTCGTTTGTCTTACCATTTCAGAGCTTCGCTATAATGGATGTTGGCATCCTTGTTATATGTACAAAGTCCCAGCCAATTAGTGGATGGATTTAATTTCCTTATCCTTCCTAATGAATAAACATGTTAAAATGGGAATCCCAAAGATATTGAATGACGTACGACGAAAAGAAAAGTACAATAAATACATTGTCATTCACCCTACATTTACAAACATCATCTTCCTAATAAAACTTTACTAATATATTATATTGTTTATTAGGGTAGATATTGAAACTATCCGAATAACCAGATATCCGGCTGATTTCTTATGCTAGATATCCGGTTACACGGTCAGACATCCGTTAATTTCCCGGATATCTGGCGTTGGCCAGATACCAGATATCCTGGTATTATAAATAAGCCGGATATCCGGTATTCGTTTTCCGTCCAAAAAAGTATTCGGCCCAACCCTATTGTTTATCCAGGGATCTAAAAGGATAAGACAATGATTTTGAACTAAATTACTTTTTTATTAGAGTTATTTGTTGAAACTTTGGACAGTGATAATTTAAACCAACCAATCAAGAATTTATACAAGTAGTACCCAAAGTTTTTAAGCTAAATAAGAAAATGTTCGAGTATAGTCCCTTTCGTGACAATTCCTCTTACGTAATGTACAGTAGATATTCTCCTATTTCTAGCCCCTGTGGGGGGGGGGGGGCTCTAACCCTGCAGGGCAATCACAAAATCTAACCTAATTTAAAATAACCCATCAAGAGCTAATGTGAAAATACGAAAAAATGCCCCTTAAGAGGCTTTGTCGCAAAAGGGACTATACCCGAATTTTCTTTAAAATACAAAATAAAGGAGGAAAAGTTAGAGGAAAAATAGTAAGCTGAAAATGAAAAATAACAGAGGAAAATAAAATTAAAGAGAGTTCTAATTTTAGAATTTATCTACGTAAACAGCAACAAACCATGTATTCTATATTCCCTTATGTAACCTTTTTTAACCAACATTTTGTAAGTTTATTTATAGCAAGCTTGTGGCTTCGCCTTTAGCCTAATCCCATATTCTTTTAAAGAGGGGGTAAATGGGGCTTTATCTTGAAGGAGGTAGGGGAGTAGTTTGCATATTTTCCGCGAAATTGCTTAAAACCTGCCCTGGGCAACTAAAATTGGTTGTGCTGTTTAAAAGATCTTACTTGCAAAACAAATAAACAAAAAGGTCCTGCTACTTTACCATACCATTGCGATTTTGGCTGATTTGTTTTTAATGTAGAAATAATTTAAAGACATCTTTTATAATTTTTAAATAAGGCTTGGCAGTTTTTTTTTCTTACTCTCAATTAATTCTGTTTGTAATTTGGGTATTAAAACTTACATTTTTATCTTGTGCCGTACTTTTATTTACCATGCAAGCTAGGTATTTCTTTTTGGTGTGTCAAAAATTAAGCAAAATCTTCTATTATATTTAATTTTTTTTCAATTTACGATAAATTAACGGCAATTAGGAACTGAAAAATATATCTTGCCTATTATGTTGGAAGTTGATTCTACACTTTAATAAAAAAATCCGCTAAATTTTTAATTTTTTTTATTTTTTATGATAAGTTGTATGAGCTTTAGTTTTTATTATCCTTTTGGATAGCTTGGAATAGCATACCATGTTAATCTGTTATGTTGTTATTACATCAACATAATTTCATCGTGAGAACAAGGTATATAGTAAGTTTTCTACCATGCATGATAGAAGGGTCTATGGGATGTTTATTTATACACTAGTCCCTTAAATTTTATAATAACGTTTTTTATTAGTTGGCTTTAGAACTTTTGGTACTTTTAAGGAATTTTGATTGGTTAGTATATTAAGTTGAGTGTCCACACGTTTCCACCACTAACTGTAATCTACAGAAGAGGAAATTTTGTGTATTGACATTGAGGTGTACATCAATTTATCGGCCAATATCTTATCCCTTTATGTTTCTAAAATGATAAAGCTTTTTATTGGACAAAATGTCAATGCATTTATCAGCTTCAATGGCAACAAGTGGAAAATTTATCAGCACCTTTCCTAAATATCATTCAGTCGACATAAATTGAAATTATAAGTCATCATGATGCTTCAGTGCTGAACAGGGTGGGATAGCATGTCCAAATGGCTTTGTCAAAGGTTTCAAGGGGTTAATTCTAATTCATGTTTCTTTCTCTAGACTACAGGAACACAGAGATAGTTAAATTAATATTCCCTCAATATTGGGAAATGAGGAAGCACTTCATAGTGCCTATAATAAATAACGGCATACAATACAAATGACCAATGATAGGCCAATAAGTTGACTAAAATACCAATGACAGGCTAGTATACATTAAATTAACTATAATTGTAACTTGATAGAACCAGAGAAGTTAATTGTGATGAAAATTACTTTTTGAAACAGCATACAGATGTTAGTTGGAAGAACAATAAATCTTGCATTTACCTTTCCCTGTATCACTGCATTTCGTATATTTGTTTATTTGCAGGGAAAGGGATAAATATTAGAAGAAAAATTGATTTATGTGTCTACTTAACCTAACCTATCTTAAAAAGAACTATTGCCGAAGTGCATTTTTTCAGCGCATCTATTCTATAACTACCTTTAATCAACTTCATATTGCAAGAATAGTTATTTCTCGTCTCGTATTATAAACAGCTTTCCGCGGATATAGAATGTTAAATGAGAAGATTAAATCCAGTTTTTTAGCCCCGAGGTGCCAAAGGCACGGGCTAAAAAACTGGTTTTAATCTTATGATTGTACCTTTTTTATTTCCGTAGAAAGCTGGATATAATATGATGCTAGACATAGTTTTTTTCGTATCGATGAGAACCATCGGATTCGAATGAATACGAGAAACATAATTAGCGGCATATAATTATCTTGTTGAAATATATTTTCTTCTTGATTATCCCTGCTCCCCGAATCAAAGCATCTTTTGACCCTTATAAACTTCATGATTTGCAGGGATATTAAGGGATAAGACAATGGACGATTAATTGACGCGCACCCCAATTTATGATTAACAAAAGACAGCTTTTGTAGATTAAAATTATTGGCAGAAAAGTTTAGATAATGTTAGTTTAAACTACTAAATGAAGATGTAATCATGTAATCCCCAAAGTTTCTAACTGAAGATGAAGAGAATTTGTTTCAGTACCGGATTTTTTTACAGTCCTATGTACCCTTCCTCCCTGATGATTTGACTCGTTGTGTTGAGGTTCGTTTCTGCATTCATTAAATCAATTGCATTCGGGATTTAAATAAAATCTTTTTTATTCTATATATCAAGTAGAAAATTCAAAAATTGTATTTATTAAACTTTAGTATATTAGTATTTACTTTAGGACATGTTTTGTATTTTTATATTACACTGTTAGAAATCCTTCAAATAAAATAATATTTGTAATTTACTCGCACTTTAGTTTGTTTAGATCTAATACACATCAAAATCTTATAACCAATCAAGGAATGTTTTAGGCTATTTGGCAGAGGGTTGGGAACTTTATCCTCCTAGAATATAGACATTTTTGTTCCCCTCCTCTCCCCTCACCCTATCTCACACCCCTCTACAAAGGCGAACCCACTGCTAATGGACGATAAATTGATAACTATCCCCAATGATGACTACCATTAAAGCTATTAAGTACCCAACGAATAAGATAGGAACTTTAAAAACTTTGGGTACCAAATTTGCAGTCCCTTCTGCTAACTAAATTGTAATGAAAGTTTTAAATATTTGACCATTTTTTTTTACAGCGCGTATGTACTTGTAACTACAATGTACCTAGATGATAGGTCACTTTTTGTGCTATAGCTAATCTATAGTTTATATCAAATTTTTTCATGTACCAACTTTTTACTTACCCTGGTGGCTTCGCCCATAGCCGCAAGGGCAAACGTATCCTAATAAAAGGAGAAAGTGGTTTTAAGTGACAATTTCATTTTTGCTTTAAAATAATTTTTTTGAAAGATAGTTTTTTAGTGTCATTTCTTTTGAGACCTATATAACCTAAAAGGACAATTTCCTTAAATATATTGCTGGATATTTAGCTTTATTGTATTAAGTTATACATATATGATGATATAAAAACCCGTAAGATAGGTCTATATATTTGAAATGAACCCGGTATTAGTGTCTTAGAAATTATCTTAGTGACGTAACTAAAAACGAGGGATTAGAGGGGAGGTGGGAAAGGTAACCCCTAAAAAAGAGATGGATAATAGAGGTGATTGATAATTGATAATTGATAAAGAAAATGTAGGAAATAATTTATACTCTCTGTACTTTCTACCATAGATTAATTAATTTGTATTTTCTAGACAAGGATGACAACATCCATAAAAACGAAGCACAAAAATCAGAAGGTAGAACAAACGCACAATAGCTAGAGTGTCAGAACTTAATAAGCAGAATATTAATTTTGAAGTCTAAATGAAATTGCACATAAATTTGTTGCAAAATTGCGTAAATATAGCATACAGTAAAAGGACATACTTCCGTGCAAAATTTGAAATCAATAGTATAATTCTAATATGTCTAATAAATGTTGTCAAAAAAAATGAAAAAAGTCCGCATATTTGATTAAATTTTTCTTAAAATCCGCATATTATGTTGATATAAACTATAATATATTATCACTAGCAGTAACATCACTAGAAGCTTTTAGGGTGGTAAGGGGGAAAGTTCATTCTTCCAATTTTCAATTTAAGTTTTAAAACAAAGAAGTAAAATTGCGGAGATGGTACTTTTTTTCTAGGTGTTATTTTTTTTGGAGAGTGCAGAGCCCTCTTCCTAAATAGTTATAAACTTCTCTATACCTATAATAAGCTTCACTGTAAAGAAGAACCCTTTAGGTTCAGCGGTTAACAAGATCCGTTGCTACAGTCAAAAAAAGCTTAGCTTACTAATTTATATAATAGGATATAATAAAGTAACAGGATGTCTGTTTGTCTATCTCTTTGTTTGTTTGTTTGTCTTTTTCTTTTAAAATCTAGAAAAATAAATTGGTTTATTAAATTGGACTCTCTCCTCCTCAAGTGCCCCAAGAGGCCTCTAAGGCGTAGCCGCTAGTAATAGGATACAGTAACAAAATGCTAATCCTTATATCAAAGTAAAAGAATGTTTGTGTGTGTGTGTCTATTTATATGGAAGGATCTTCCTAACTAATATGCTTCTCCTTTGCAGGGACATAGGTCATAGGTCATGGGAAGGTTTTTAACTATTTTAGGATAGGGTAACTGCACCCTCACGCGCTTAGAAAAAAAACCACCAACATTTTTTAAATTTTTTTCTTTTAAAACTAAATTGTCCTTTTAAGTATATCTGTCAGACAGACAGACAATAAATATATGGAGCAGATCTGTATAAATATAAGGTATCTTGACTAAAACTTACAGCTGGCTATCTAAAAAAGCAGTCGTGAAAATAACATTTCTCCAACAATAAGGTTTTTTAAGCATGACCGACAGTCAGACAGACAAAATAATGTATAGAGTAGATGCAGGGGGGGGGGGGAGGGAAGGGGTGATTACTTGAGGGCACCCTCAAATTTTGGAAGTCGTTAAGTAGATGCACATATATCTTGGGTATAGTCCCTTTCATGACAATGCCTCTTAAGGGACGTTTCTTGGTATTTTCACAGTAGATTTTATCCTATTTCTAGCCACTGCGGGGGGGGGGGGGGCTCTATCCATGCGGGGCCATTTTCCTAACCCTGCAGGGCAATCACCTAACCTAACCTAAAATAATCCATCAAAAGCTACTGTAAAGAAAAATACATTAAAACACCTCTTAAAAGACCTTTTCACTTAAAATTTCAGTTGTCTTTCTTCAATAGCAGCCAAAAAACACACAAAGCATGTTTTAAATGGACGTACTGACTTTCTGTTAACAATGATAGAGTTGCTTTCAAAATTATACCTAACTGTCATAGGAATCATCATGAAGAGTTTGAAATTGATAGGATAATTCTAACATGTCTTGTTTAATAATCTAAAATCAATTAATAATTTTATCTAATTTCAATTTCAATTTATCTATGAAATAAATGTAAAGCTGTACAGGTTAAGGCTACTATCTGACTCAATACATTTCTTTTTCTCCTCTTTTTAGCAACTGAATGAAAGTAATTCTTTTCAATTCCAGATAATTATAAGAATTGGTAACATTTGCTTAGATATTTATTTTATAAAAACATAGCAAAAAAAATAATAACCGTATTATAATACAGGTATTAAATATTTATATACAAACAATAAAATTGAATATGAATAAAAATTAAGGATAGATCAATCAAATAATAATTATGTACAGTGTCAAAGGACTAAACAATCTTGTGAGAGGTAATATAACTTATGCATTTTAAAAAGATATTTGTTAAATAGACTGATTATTTAAAGACATATTTGTTAAATATTTTGCTCTACTGGATAGCATTACCCTTGTTAGAATGTACCATTCATAAAGAAGGTTATTTTTTAATGGCAAAACTGTTTAAGCTAGCTTTTTTAACAATTACGTTCAAATTCCGTTAAATTTATTTATATAAATAATCTAATAATTGATTGTTTTGTTTTTATTCGTAATTGTCTTTTTTATATATACATTATTATGCTTAATTAAAAATTTCTGATAAACATCTCATTATATTTAAAGAAAAATTAGCTGTCTCTAAATTTAATATAGAAATAAAATTATTATGGAAAATCAATTGATTTTTCATGGTAACAGGTATAAGTTATAAAATACAGACGAATTTATAGATGTAATCTTGAAAAGATAGCTTTAATTTAAAATGATAAATATGCGTTATTTTTACCAAAAACTAGACAAAACCCTTTTTTGTTGTTGTTGATAGCAATATCTTATTTCTTTACTCTCGTTTATATATAGTTTTAACCTAATATCTTTTGATTTAATTGTTATTGGTTTGAAATTTTGACTAAAAAGCTGGCTTAAAAAATAGCTCATATGTGATAAAATATATAGCATTTTGCGCTAACTTATGAGGGGTTTATACAATAAGTAGAATTATAAAAGCAAATATTTGAAAATTATTTAAAATCATTCAATGTTTAATGTAAGATTAAGCCAATTATTAATCACGAAATTATATATAGGTTTTTTATTATTTTGCTAAATAATCTATAAAATATTTACACATTGTAAGTCAACTCTTGAGTTATGTAAGAAGTACAATATCAGCTGATAGATCTTATTTCAATTTTGAAAGATAATTTTATAAAAAAAAATAAAAAAAAGTTGATTTTGTTTTTTAAAAGTGAGCAAAAATAATGTAGAATTTTTAGAAATATTTTTAATATTTTTTAAAAGCACAAAAAATCTTGATTTCAGGCCTATATTAACAATTCTTAAAAATCCTAGTAGTATCGACACATCCTATTTTTTTTACGTCACTAAGATAATTTCTAAGACACTAATACCGGGTTCTTTGAAATTATATATAAAATTTTTCATAAAAGGTTAGCTGCACTTCAACTAAAATTATCATTCCTGATTTGTATCTTGTCTAAATCCATGTATCATGGTTTGTTTATGAATGCAGGTTCACTCAGGGAGGGAGGGGACATTGGGCTGTTATTACACTAGTCCCGAAAGTTTTATAATAATGTTTTCTTTATCAGTTGCCTTAACAATTTCATACTTTCATTTAATTTTGATTGGTTGGTTCATTAAGTTGAGTATCCACACATTTTAACAACTAATTGGGTATTTTTTTATATCATAATTTGGGATGTACATTATCTATCGGCCATTGCCTTATTCCTATAGATGACTAAGGTTGACTGCCTGGATGTTCATGCAAATCTGCCATTATGTCAACTTAAACTTTAGATATGCTATCAGCTTAAATATAAATCTAATTATCGATATAATTAGTACCATACCTATATAATTTTCATTGAAGTTATTCTGAAAGACAATGATATTATTGAATGATTTTTAAAAAATCTTCCATTTTTAAAAAACAATTTTACTTTTTAAATGAACATACATTTTTATATTCACTAAACATGATTTGAAGAAATCTATTGAAAGCCAAAAATATGCTGAGATATAACATGCAAAGAAAATCTATTTTGCTTCCAGCTTCTTTTCTAAAAGTCAAAGTAACAGGTTCTTTGTTGATATAAGTTACAGCATACTTTCAATGAAAAATCATTTTTTTATTGAACAACTCTATCAGAAAGTTTACTCTATAGATTGGTAATACATTGTTTCTTTTTATAGGCAAATACATTAAACTTTCTTTTATCATTAATGTAATAAATGTATAAGTCTAGATGTATAACCCAGAAAACTACCTGGATCTAGTGTTTGGAACCTTTTTCGTCTGCAAGCAAATCGGGTTCTGCTCTGTTGTAGCAAATTGACAATGTTTCCATTGCTATTGTCTGATATTAAAAGACCCAATTGAAAGTCGGCAAATAGTCCACGTGGTGGGGACATACAATTATCTAACACCTTCCCCTCTAAATTGTTTTACTTTAATATTAATGTCTCACTCGCTTGACATTGCGGTAGCAGGAACTTATGTTAACAGTTCTAGTATGACGTATTATGGTCTAGATTCGTACCCAAGACCTTCTCAACAATGAACAAATAAAATGTCATGTATCTTAAATATCAATCAATATTTTATTTTAGTTTTGACTGATATGAATTTGGAGGTAAAATATATTTTCTTCGGGTACATTCTTTTAGGACTTTCAACCCTTTACTTTTACCTATTGGTCAAAGAAAACATGAGTAATCAATTATTTCTTGGATAAATATTTAATTTAAAGAAAAAAAACTATTGTGCATTTAACTTTTACTTTAACAAAATGAAAATATAATTCCACAATACGTATAGACGGACAGCCAAAGTGGATTAAAGAGTAGCTTCGCTTCTATGAATTAAGATTTTATATGAAGAAGTTTTAGGAATAAACCCTTTTTTTACCAGACACTTTTTTTAACGCCTGGTATTGTTGGTTATTCATGCTGCAAAACTTTTGCACAATTTACAACGCGGCATTCATCTTTTGTTCGCAGGGAGGGAGAGGCCAATGATGATTAAATGATACCCTGAACATGTTTTTGAAAGAGGGGAGGTTGGTCCATGAATAAGATTTAACTTACAAAAGAAATCTTACAAAATATTAAATAACTTTACTTTATAACGTTGGATTTAACATACATCCTAACATTTAAAAGACAAGGATGACAACATCCATAAGCGAAGCACTGAAACGGTAGGACAAACGGACATTAACACTTGTATAGTGACTGAACTGAATAATCAGAATATAAAAGTATAAGAGTCGAAGCAAAATTGTAAGTAAATTTGTTGAAAAACTGGATACAGGATAATGTTTATGGACATACTTACATTTTTAGGACTGGATTATAGAGTTGCTTCGCTTATGATATTGTTCTTTGTTGTCCCAGGAATCAATATACAAAAATCAGATCAAACGGACAATTAGATCACATAAAAATTTGTTGTTAAAAAATAGAAAAATTAACATGTTTAAAATTAACGTACGGACATTCTGGTAATGATTATAGAGTTGCTACGCTTTCTAAATCGTACCTAACTACTAAAGGAATCACCATGCAAAGTTTGAAATCGATAGGACAATTATAACATGCCTAAATTAACGAATAAAAGCTATCTATCTCGGACGGACGTACGGACGGACCTACCCTAATTATAGAAAAGCTTCGCTTTTAAAAAGTAGATTAATAGCTTTAGATTTAATAGATTAGAAAATTAATGTGCTATATGTAGGGATAAAGGGATAAGACAATGGATTATAAATTGACCTTTCCCGCAAATTTTCTATTTTGTTGCTGGTTATACAGGGTGGGGACATTGGGCTGTTTATAACACTAGTCCCAAATTTTTTTTTATAAATATTTTTTTTATTCGTTGCCTTTCCAACTTGGGGGACTTTCATTGGTTGATTCATTAAGTTGGGTGTCCAAACACAAATTGTAATCTGCAGAAGGGGTTGTATATTAATTAATTATATTAATATCGGCCATTATCTTATCCCTTTATATCCCTGCTGGCTATGTGCCCTTCTAGTTTAATAAATTCAATGAAGCCTAACTTTTATAAAAGCGGCAAGTGTTTATAAAACTTAACAAAAAAATGATAAATCTCTAGTCCTTGAATATATATGTATGTCTGCAGATGGTTTTCGGCTATTTTCAAAAACTTATTCACCCTAGATGTTTGGGATTTATATTAGATAACTATAACTATGAACTGCATTTTTTTCTGTAGAAACATATATTGTTGTATTATGTTCTACTAGCGGCTACGCCCCTAGAGGCCTCTAGTGGCATTTAAATGTTTTTAATTTATTTTAAATATCTAATTTGAGAAATAATTTGTCTATGTTATCAGCTCTTAAATTCATGCTTCTACGCAGCGCGACTACGCTAGCGAGACTACGCTAGCAAGACTACGCTAGCAACACTATGCGGCGAAAATATTTAAATTTTTTTCGATTTTATTGTGATTTCTCTTGGGAGGGTGATGGTACCCTCCCCCAAAATAGTTAAAAACCTTCCCGGGACATATGAGAATCTACCCTGTTAAGGAGAATCCAATCGGTTCAGCGGTTAGCAAGATCCTTCGGTACAGACACACAGACACACAGATACACAGATACACACACAGACAAACAAACATCCTGTTACTTTAGTATAAGGATAGTGCAAAAAATGACATGGCAAAATATTTTAGCAGTTGCAATTTAAAAACTGCCATATCAACTATTAAATTTAACTCTTTGGACAAGTTAAGTGGCTGAAAACATTAAGCATCTCTTAAATTAGGATATTTCATCTGTAAAGTTTTGGCAGAAGAAGTATCTTAAAGTACCTATAAAAAATGACGTCATGCAATACAAATGACCAATGATTGGCCAGAATAAATTTAACCATTGGTCAATCAAAATTTATACTGGCCTATCATTGGTCATTTGAATTGTACAAAGTGGACAAAATTGCTTTTTTAAAACGGTCCTAGTATAATGGGAAAAAATATGTAGAAGATATTTTCTTTATTAGTACGTTTGTCCATCCATAATTTTTTATGGTGTTCTACTTATCGATGTTGTCATCCTTGTTTTTTATGATAAAAAATACTAAGATTAGTCTTTTAAGTAGAGAAAAGTATTTTTAACCACTCAATTTAGCAGAACAATTAACTTATCACATATAAAGATAGAAAGTTCATTTAAACAAGGAAAGGAAAACGGAATATAAAAAAAGAATCTTCCGTATTAGGATATAAATTAAATGATATTGTAACAGGTGAATTTTGTCATCTAATAAGGTTGCTAATATAGTTCTCAGATATTGGTCAAGACGTTCCTCCATTGCTAGGGGAGGGTAAGACAAAATGGGGAGGAGGAGGGTATCAGGGTATGAACAAATCGCTCTCAATATCCACGTATTCTATATCCATTATTTAAAAATATTAGATATTTATATTTTAATTTCCATTTTTAGTAAGAAATGCATTTAAACAAATAAGGGAGGGAAGATTAATTTATCTTCTATTGTTCCATCCCTCACTGAGCATAAAGTACCTTTTAAATACACATTAGATAAACCATTAGGAACTATTGTTTACTAATGTATTATTTTAATCTTAGCATTTTTACTAATTGCTCCTTCAGTAGTTTTAAAGTGCTAAGATTTCCAGGGATGGAGGTGACATTAGGCTGTTTATTACAAATGTCCCAAAAGTTTCATGATAACGTTTTCTTTGGCTTAATAACTTTTGGGACTTTTATCGAATTTTGATTGGTTAGTTTATTCAATTGAGTAACAACATATAAGTGAAATCTATAAAAGGGGTAATGTTGTTCATCATTATTGGGGATGTATATCAATTTTTCGGCCATTTTCTTATCCCTTTAGTTCCCTGCTGTTAGTCATGGATTGGTCTAATCGTTAATTTTAATCAAGTCAAGCTATTTCTAACTTTATACATTATTATATTATGGAATGATTATTCCTAGGACGATTAGTCACATTGTTAAAAGCAAAAATACTCTATAATCAAGTCCTCAAATTTTTAATATTTAAGAATATTATTAAAAACCCAATTAAAATTTTCATGATTCTAATTTTATTTAATTGTATTATCTTTTTTGTAGGTAAGTGAATATTAAAATTGAAATTGGAAAATTCTGGTTATTATTATTACTTTGAAAAGCTGTATTATAAAAATAATATTTATAACAAGGATTTAGATTTTCATAAGTAATGAAACTTATAATTGACTAAGAAAATGAATTAGCCAAAGTTTGAATTAGTCATCTACATGTTATAGCAGCTAAGAGAAACAATTTTCAACAGACAGGCTTAGAATGTAGGACAGTCGACATTGTTCAGTGGTCAGAGAAATATTCACAATAAATCTTTTTTATGGATAGTCAAACATACTGACGGACATTCATGTGAACTAACACACATTGTTTGTTATAGCGTTGCTTCGCATTAAAAAATATTCATATTTTTTATAAATATATTATTCTATTTACTATTATAAGCAGAATTTAAAATCAATAGCAGAATAATTAACGAGGATGATAACGTCCACAAAATAACAAAAGTTTTATTAGTAATTAGTCAAAACAACAACCTTGGGAACTTTTATTAAATTTGTATTGGTTGGTTCATTTAGTTATGTGTCCAAATGTTTCAACCACTAATAATAATCTACAGAAGGGGTAAATGTGTGTAACATCATTGGGGATGTAAAAATTTATCTTATCCCTTTAGATTCCTACATTTTTTGTGTATTTTTCTTGAAAATAATAATAATAATGAATAATATAAGGTTATTAAAAACTTTCCAAAGTACAATAAAAAACTTAACTTCTCTGACTTTTTATATAAGAACACAGGAATATGTGAATAGAAGATTATTTATCGTCCATCCTAAATATTTCAATAAAAAGAAAAGCTAAACTTCGCATTTTGACTTCATAAAGATTTCAAATTATGAATAGAATCAATTTTGTATTTTTGCTAAAGATTTTGCTAATTTAATTTAACCATTAAGGGAAAATTCGCTTTATCTACGGGTGGTTTTAGGCTAGTTCTATGCCCCACCCTCCTCTTTCAAATACTAAACCCATAGACACTAGGGCCGAAAAAATGCAGGCTACAATAAAAGTTACTTATATTTTTTTTCAGTATTTTTAGAATGAAACGATCTACATTTAAAAATTAAAAATCTGTCAATAAACAAAACAGCGACATAGTTACACACACATTAATTAGTTATAGAGTAGCTGCGCTAATATAAATCAATTGGTCAATCCAATTATAACTTTTCTTATGACGTGTGGTCTAATTCTATTTATATCCTAGGAGGGACATACATTCAGCATTTTGTTACATAAGCAAAGTGTTTCTTTATACGCGAAAAGATGTCATAGGGAGATATAAATATTTTTTTGTTTAACTCGTCTTAGAAATTCAATATTAGACTACGTTGTTTTGTCGAAATTTTAACTTACATTAAACCACGTCAAAAAATACATTTTCCAGTATGGCTTTAATTCCAATTAATATCCGCTGAATAAGAACGTCTACTGAAAAATCATATATTTCATTGTATTACAAACAATTTGTCAATAAAAATTAATACAAGTCTGTAAGCCCTGAAATTTAGCCCCTCGGGGGCTAACAAAACTGGTCTTAATTTTTTATTTTAATATCCACAAAAAGTTGTCTATAAAACGATGCGATAAATAACTATTCCATATCATAAGTACAAAGTGTAAACTCTGATACTTTTCTCACAAAAGTTAGAGGATTTTTTTCTGTAGATTGTCCATAATTAATGTATTTATTCCTACATCATGAACATACATTCTAGGAAAATAATAAAATTTTGTACTATTTATTTGATTCCATATGTTTTCATATGATAAGTCTTTTTATCGTACCTAACTACTACATTAATCACCCTGCAAAGTTTGAAACCAACAGGACAATTTTAACGTACTTAAATTATCGAAACGAGCTAACCGTTACAGACGAACACACTGACAGACAGACGGATGGACGGACTGATAGATTGTGGACAGACGGACTGACCCTAATAATAGAAAAGCTGCGCTTTAAAACTAGACGTTAGTTTATAGAAGCCACCTGGATCTGGTTATTAAGCCAAATATAAGCCATGCGATATTATAACAAACTATTCCTATACGATAATGTTCACATTAACGTATTCATTATGATAAATTTCTAAGGAATTATTTTATTTTATATTCAATAAAATCCACATTATTGCTTTTCATATAAAAAAAATGCTTACCTATTAAAAACTGATAAAATATATCTTCTATGATGTCATTCTAGTTTTCTCTTAAAAATATATTTTCACTAAAACATCTTTTTTTATCACAGTAAACCAAGTTGATGACACATAACAACCAAAAAAGAGCAAGTATAGTTTGTCTTTTTAGAGTCAAATCTGAAAAAAAATATTTTTGTCATCTCAAAAAAATATTTTACAATTACATATGTAGGTTAAATGATATGATAATAAATTTATAAGATTGAAAGTCAAGTAGCCACTTTCATTTGTTGAAATTTCGTAAATCACTTAGAAGAACGTACAGACGGTGCAGATATGGCATTTTTAAAAATTAGCTGCGCTACTACAATTATGAAAGGTTTGGAAATTAATTATTAAATTTTCAAACGGCATTTGAGACTTTTTTTCTATTCATTGTGAGATTTTATAAGAGAAGATCATGGAAAGAAAACGAAGTAGAAGGTTTCGTCGCATTTTTACTGTAGCTTTTGAAAAGTTATTTTAGTTAGGTTAGGTTAGTTAAATGTTAAGGATTGCCCTGCAGGGGTAGAGCCCCCAGTAGGGGCTAGAAAGAGGAGAAAAGCAATAACACGACTACAAGAATTTTAAGAACTTGCCATACATCAAATCAAATGTATAACAGTTAATCTTAAATAGAAATTTACTAGCATTAAGGTTACAGATATACTTTAAATATAGACACGACAGGTTTAACTTCAATTTAAAAGTCCGCAAATAACTGAATCGCAAAATTTAACATTTGATATAAAGGTGTTTATTTAGGTTATAATAAAAATACTTATTTTGAAAATATTGAAACATGTTTTTTTAGGAATAGTTATTTGTAATTCTAGTACATTGTTATAAATATTTCTTTTTACATAAAAATGGTGTATACGTCACTATGTCTCTTCGTCACAATGGTAATCTATAATACAAAGTAGAACCATGTTTGTTTGTATGTCTGTCTGTCTGTCTGTTTGTTTGTCTGTCTGTCTGTCTGTTTGTTTGTAGCGAAGGATCTCGCTAACCGCTAAACCGATCGGGTTCTCCTTTACAGGGTAGCTAATCATAGGTCCCAGGAAGGTTTATAACTATTTTCTTGGAGGGTGGGACACCCATAACCCCCCCAAAAATTAAAAAATTCCCCCCCCAATTTTTTTGAAAAATTTTATTTAAAATCTAAAACACGAAAAATTAGTTTGATAAAACCTCTTGGGGCAAAGCCCATAGAGGCTAGGGGCGAAGCCGCTAGTATGTCATATAGAGAAGAGATTTAGGAATAAAAAATTGTCTGATTGTTTATTACTTGCTATGATGTTTCTTTTGTGTTCTCTGGGGAAAAAACCTTCCCTCTGGTCCTATACAAATCTATACTGTAAAGGAGAACCATATTGGTTCAGTGGTTAGCTAACTAAAGATAGACAAGCACACACATAGACATCCTGTTACTTTAATACAAGGATGTCACACTTTTGCTATTTTAGAGTTAAATGAGAATATTTTCCGTATTTTGGATTGATGACCGTTTGTATTATAGAGTATGTATAAATTTATTTTAATTTTAATGGACTGTCATGGATTTTCTAGTTTGTGAGCTACGCTTTTATGGATGTATGGTTCCATGTTCTACTAAAAGCGCAATTCTATCAAAATTGTAATCTAAAAAAAACACTTGCAGGCAGTATAGGGCAGTTATTTATATTCAGGAATCTAAAGGGATAAGACAATGGCCGATAAATTGATGTACATCCCCAGTGATGAGATACAAAATTACCCCTTCTGTAGATTACAATTGGTGGTTGAAACGTTTGGGTACTTAACTTAAAGAACCAACCAAAAATATTTGATCAAAAAGTCAATAAAGTTGTTGAGCTAACGTATAAGAAAACTAGTGTAATAAACAGCTCAATATCCTCTCGCTCCCTGATTTATAGTGCTTGTTTTAATTCAATTACTCTGAAGCACTCGGTGTGCATTTACTTCCGCATATTGTAACATATTGCAAAACAGCAAAATTTAGAGGCAGATGGGACAATGGGCTGTATATTACGCTTGTACCAAAAGTTTTTTAATGACGTTTTCTTATTAGGTGCCTGAACAACTTGGGGGATTTTAGTGAATTTTGATGGGATGATTGATTTTAATCTACAGATGGGGTAATTTTGTTTATAATCATTGGGGATGTACATTAATTTATCGGCCATTGTCTTATGACTTTGATATGCGGTTTTGATCATTTGGCACTGTGATTTGGCTTGTTGTCATTGTATGCACATCAAATTACTTATAGTGTCCGGTTTTTTTTATTAATCATATACCTACCATACTCCATAATTGATAATAATTTTATCACGGATTTTTGGAGTAGCTTTGATGTTTAGAAATAAGCACGATTTTAAGTGATATGATACCCCACACCACTAAATTTTCATACATGTAAATTTATGAGGATATAAAGAGCTGCTATTAGAATATATTTGCTGTGATTGTTATTAACTTTCTCCTTTACTTTAGTTTTAGGCATTCTGCCCTTTAGTAGTAGCTTATATTAAACGAGTAGTAACGCCCCTACCAACTAGAGGCTTCTTATTGAAATGGGCAAAAAGAGGCAGAAAAATAAGATGCTGTATTAGTGCAAAAAATGGGGACAAATTTCAAATTGTTTTGGCCTGTGACGTCATACCCCCATCTCTTTTCTAGGGGGTTTCTTTCCTCCTTCCCTTTTCTTTCTCCTCACTTGTGACGTAAATAAACAGCCCCGTCAAATCAATTTAAAAATTGTCCCCATTTTTTGCACCAATACGTACAGCATCAAAAATAAAAGCCTAAAAGCATTCCAAGGCTTAAATATAAAATTGAAATAGTCAGAACCGTCTCGGGACACATGTGAAGCTTTCTTAAAAAATAAAACTCAATTAGTTTTTTTTAGATATTGAAATCGAAAGCCCGAGACAACAACAAAAAAACTCTTACTACTTTATATAATAGGATTGTTTAAAAAATATTTTGTTTTCTCGAGCAGCTTCCCTTGTTCCCTGTGCAATAATATATATAGCTGTGGTGCCAAATGGCGACTTTTGAGTGCGGTTATTAGCAGATAAAAAAAAACGCGGGTGGTTATCCATTTCCGCAAATTTAAGTTTTTTATTATAGATAAATTGTTTACACTTTTTGATCTATTTTTTTCATTTTGTGTAGAAAAATTGTACTCTAAAGCATTAAGTAATGTTGTATTAAAATGTAAATTAACGATACTCCCATCCACCCAATCCCCTCCTACTAAATTAATGAACTGAAAAATAAATAAGTTCCATGTTAGCAACCTGAAATGACGACAAATTTTTATCCTGTTATAATATCCACGTATATTCTATAGCCATTTTCATATACCGTTCTTCTATGATGAGATTATTTCAAAATGCTTTTGCTATATGACAAAATCGATCCTGTTTTGTATTTTATAAACATTGTCGCAATGGAAAAGGGGTTAGCAAAAGTATAATTATGGAACGTAAGAGCTGCTATTACTTTATAGCCCCAAGAAAAAAATCTTATGTTCTTATAAAACTGTAGGATGTATGTGTGTCTGTTTACATAATTCTTTCTTTTTCTTGGCTATATTTCATTGCAATTTATTTATTTTTATTTGGCTTAAGCATCAGACAGTATTTTCTTGACGTTCTATAGGGCTAAAATAAGATGGAATGGCATGGAAAATAATCATGTATAGAATTATTTTCTGTTTTGTTTGAACATCTAAAAATCTGGTGGCGCTAACTTTTCATTAGATTTTAGTGCTCCAGTTTTCTTTCAAAACAGCGCAAAAATTAATAGAAAGAATTTACGCTCCATTTAAAATGTTTAGCTGCAATTGGACATGATCTTAAATAGTATATAATATGCTGTTAGGTCAGGCAAATGAAGAAATTGCAGAGATAGGACATAAAACCAAAGGTCGTTCAATCAAAGTTCTAATGCTTTAGATAATTACAGGATTTGCTGTTTTATGAAACCTTTTAGAGTCAGTAATTGTCTGTGTGTTTGTGTGTGTGTGTGTATGTGTGCGGTAATGGTTATTGGCAAAATTATTGCAATCATTTGCTTTTTGACCTGCAAATATAAAAATATCTATCTATCTGTATCATCAAATTTTTATTATTAATCTATTTAAATATCTTTTTTTAGCTACTTCAATATTGGAGTTATTAAAAAAAAGAAGGAAGAAAAATACTAAAAAATTACTTTTTTAAAAGTAGCTCAAATTTCAAAACTCTACTTTTTCATATTTTTCTAATAATCATGACCAAGCTAGCAATAAACCCATGCGACTTTTTTTAAACTAAATAAATGCATATATATCTTTTTAACCATCTATTTTTATTTATCTCTCCAAATATTCAGTTTCATATCTTCTAAAAAAATTTATCTTGAAATATTTTTTTTAATCAAACCATCTAACAAACTTTTTTCTCTTTACATTTTAAAATTTATCTATCCACCCATTTAAAAAAAAATCTTGTATCTATCTATTTATGCCAGCGGCCTCTGTACATTATTATAAGATGAAAAGATCAAAAGTTACCAATTTCACTTCAACCGAAAGTGGATCACTAACCATTTTTTTTTGGTAGGGGAGAGGGGTAATACGTATTTTGAAGTTTTTTTAGGTCTGGAAAAAAATTACTATAAAGAGGTTTTCGACAGAGTAAGAATCGACATATAATTACTTGAATGTTGCAGCAGATTTTCAAAGACTCTAATAATACTCAGAGCTGGCTAAAATAACTGTACCTTCTATCTACCCTTTTTACTCCATCCCGTCCCCTCCGACTAGACTGACCTATTAATGAGGTCCATATCAGAAACCTAAATTTAGGACAAATTTTCCCTTGTTGATATATATCCACGTATACTATATCCATTCTTATAAGGGCCGGGGGGTGTTTTCTTCCACTTTCATATTCGAGGGATTATACCCAAAAATTGGATGTAAGAAATATTGTTGAGATTTTATTGAAATGTTTTTCTGACCTTTTTACAAAAGGTTGTGATCTTTTACATACAAATTTTAGGTTCATGCAGCCCCGGGAGGGAGGGAAGGCACATTGGATCGTAAATTATATCTAATGTTTTATAACTCTTTCTCAATTTGTTGGCTCAAAATATTCTTCAGGATCGAAACTCAGGTTGTAAACACATTTATTCGTTGGCTGAAAAACTTTGAGTTCCTCTTCAAATGGTTAGTTCAAATTAGCAGTATCCAAACTTTTCAATTAATTTTAATCTACAGAAGGGATAGTTTTGTTTTTCATTACTGGAGGTGTACACCAATTTATCATCCATAGTCTTATTCTTTAAGATTCCTGATAAAAACCCAACCATAAATTTTTTCTTGCCAGCTAAAAGACTTCACTTTTCTTCAAATCAAAAATGTGTTTTTTTTTAAATATAAATAACCCAACAAATATGACATGCATCATAATATTGTTTTCTTTATAATTATCTACTCATACCCTTTTTAGCTATATTGTACCTCAATCATTATATATGCTTTTTAAAATAAATATATTTTTGCTGTTTTTGAATACACTAAAATGTTAGGGCAATACATTTTTATTAGGGGGGGGGGGGTAGGAAGGAAAAGGATTTTCAGCAAAATACGCGTTTTAATGAGTCTTTATGACTTGATACAAAACAAGGATGATAACATCAATAAAAGCGAAGCTCTTAAATGGAAGGACAAACGAACATTAACACTTGTAGATTGTCAGAACTGAATTAGCAGAATATTAATGCATCAGTACAAACAATATTTTAAGAAAATTTGTTGCAAAACTGCATATATAGATGATACTGTTTAAGGACATACTTACATTTTTGGGACTTGTTTATAGAAATGCTTCGCTTATAACATTGTACCTTGTTGTAATAGGAATCAGTTTTCAAAAAATCAGAAGAATCGGATAATTTTAACATCCAAAATTTGTTGTCAAAAAAGTTAAAAATCGACATGTTTAAAATGGACGTACGGACATTCTGGTATTGTTTATAGAGTTGCTACGCTTTCCTTATTGTACCTAACTACTATAGGAATCATCATGCACGGTTTGGAATCGATAGGACAATTCTAACCTGTTTATATTAACGAAAAGAGCTAACTCTCTGTGACGGACGGACGGACGTACGGACGGACCGAACCTAATTATAGAAAAGCTTCGCTTTTAAAAATGGCTTTACATTATATTGTACTTATTTGCAGCTATGAAATACACCTAAATTATTTTTTTAAACTATGGGTATTTCCAATTATAATACAGCTTTTGATTTACTAGAAAAAAAGTAGCATTTATTTTAAATAATGACCTGACAAAACTTTACATGGGCTCTGCTTTTGAAAAAATGGTAAAAACAATCTAAGAAAATAAACTAAATTCGAGTTATAAAGTAGTTAAATAATGAAAAATGATAAACTGTCTTTTTATAATAAAATATTAAATGATAAATATTAGATTATTACATATATGGTGTAATGGTGTATAATTTAGAATTATACAAACATTAATCAAACATAAAAAGATCAAAACTCAGATTTAATATCTTACTATGTTTTTACAATGCAGAAAATAAATCTATAGTATAGATGTATAACCAGACAACTACCTGGATCCTCCTGTTAAGGACATTTTTTGTCTGCTAGCCATTTGCTTTCTTCTCTTTTGAAGCGACTTGGCTGTGTTAATATTAGTTGATTTTCAATGACCCAATAGAAAGGTTGCACAAGGTGGTTGCGATGGGGTTATACAGTTATTTAACCTAATGTATAATGTTTTACTCTCATGTATTACCAGACAACTACCAGGATCCTCATGTTAAGGACTTATTTTTTGTCTGATAGCAAATTGCTTTCACCCATTTTGTAGCAACTTTGCTGTGTTAATATTCCCGACGCTATTGGTTGATTTTCAAAGATCCAATTGAATGTCGGTTCAGGGTCCTCGGGAAGAATACATACAGTTAGTTTACCCCTTTCCCCTCTATTGTTTTACATTAATATACAGACATAAAAAAATTATTGTTTTTTAGCTTAATTTTTTTCAATTTTTAACCAATTCAAAAACTTCCAATTTGATGGTCCACAAAATACATGTCTGTCCGTTTGTTCGTTTGTCTGTTTGTTTGTGTCTGTGTTCGTTACATAAAACGTGCAATTTTTGAATTTCCATTATAGCTTTAGAACCGATAATATCCAGTGGATTAGAACCGGTTCAAACACATGAAAAGTCATGTATAGCATCGAATTACTGACAATTTTACACTTATATTAAATTAAATCATGAAATTAATACTAGTTTATTTTAGCCCTGGCCTTCGGCCCCCGGGAGGCTACCAAACTTTTTTTTCATTTTAATATCAACAAAAAGCTGTCTATAATACGATGCGATAAATAACTAATTATTAATTTTGAAATAACAATATTCGCTGTTTATATTTACTTGATTGTTTTTTTTTAACCGCAGACACACATACAAAAACTGAAAATTAATCAATTCATTGTATTTAATTTATTTATAAAAATCGATTTACAAAAAGTGGATATATTAGCAGAGGAAAGTTTGTCGTCAATTAAGGTTGCTAAAATATTTTGAACCTCATTTATTGGTCAGTTCGTTAATATAGTAGGAGGGGAGGGGACGAAGTAAAGGATGGGGAGAATCATTGTTTTAGAAAGCTGGGAGTATCACTTCATTAGAGTACATGAAAATCTGGTGCAACATCCAAAAAATAATATATTGATTTTATAAACAAATATAAAGTCATTTCTGGCTGCAATTTAGCTATTAAAATTGTTTTTTTTCCACTCGGGGAAAAAAGGATAATCACAACAATTTACTCCTAGGGAGGGAAGAGACATGGGATTGTAAAATACATTTCTCTGTTGTTGGCTTAAAAGCTTTGAGTACCAATCTTAAGCAGTGCAGCCAATAATTTTATCTACAAAAGGGAATATTTTTGTTAATCATTATTTATAAAAAAAAATTTCTTATCCCTTAAGATCCCTGTCAGTGTCTAAACCATATTCTTGCTTCTAATATACATATGATAGAATTAACAAATAAACATTGAAGGAAAGTATTATATTGTCCTATCCCTGCTCACATAATTTGATTCTGTATAATTTTTGTATTTAAAGTCTGGGACGCTAAACCTAAGGCCATTACATCGAAACACAATACAAGACTTCCACAGTTTAAACCCGCTAAAGACAAAGAATCTTTTAATTATCAATGAATAAACAAGTATCCCTTTAAACAATTTGGCTAGCCCATTCATGGATCTTTTCTACTTAATCTAACTTAACCTTAAATGGGTAATAAAGGTTTTTAAAAGATTAAAGTTTTTGAAGACGCTTACATACTTGGTCTATTACGTAGCAAGCATTATTTCAGAAGAAAAAAAATATTTTTGTGCTTTTTACTATGTGTAATATGGACACAAGAGTAAATCTAGAATAGTTATTTTACGCATCGTATTATAAACAGCTTATTAAATAGCGGCTATAAAATGTGCAATAATAAGATTTTTAGCCGAAGGTTCGGGCATATTAAAACTGGTTTTAATCTTATGATTGTACATTTTTATACTCGTAGAAAACTGGATATAATACGATGCTAGACATAATTTTTCAGTATGGCTTAGAACCGGTTCTTATCCCCTGAATTTTAATCGGTTTCGAGGGATACTGGATACTGAGAAAAACAGTGTTCACTGTTTAGAAATTGGTTTTATTGTCCCAACTTATGTGCGTATGTGAAGAAAACAAAACAATTGAATTCATTCATTAATATGTCACAATTGAAAAACCAGTCAAAACCACATTTAGTAAATTAAAAGAACAGCCACTCTTTAAAAGTGACTCTGACTGTCGGTCTGTCCCCTCTTTAACCCCTTATTTTGGTTTGCCCCTAATATTTCAAATAGCTTAGCTGCTGTAAAACGTAATCGACCTTGCTTTAGATTTCTTGTAAAAAGCGAAACTTATATAAATAGTATGAATTTTCTGTCTGTATGTTCGTCTACCCGACTGTCTGACTGTCATCAGGGATCTAAAGGGATAAGACAATGGCTAAATTATGTACATCCCCAATGATGATCCACAAAATAAACCCTTTCTGTAGATTACAATTAGTGGTTGATAGAAGCTAGTACAAGTGGCGGATTATGACGTCAAAAAAATTATGAGAGGCCAGTATACACTGTAATTGACCAATGGTAAAATTCATAGTGGCCTCTCATTGGTTTTTTTTTGACGTCATAATCTGTGCCACTTTTACTAGCTTCTGGTTGATATGTTTGAACAATAAACATAATGAACAAATCATTCAAAATTCATAAAAGTCCCCAAAGTTATTCAGCTAACAAATAGTTATATGTTCAAAGACTTTGATATTTTTTTAATAATTTTCAGTGCATCCTTATTTAAAAGTATGCTATGCACTTATAAATGATATTACTGTATTTCACTTTATTTTACTTTTTTAAAGTTGTTAGTTTAATCTTACTGCGCAACTATTACACAAAATCGTTTTAGTTTAATTTAAAATTTACTCTAGTTCGTGAATGTGTCATAAATAACTGAAAATACTGAAATTGTAATTAGTAAAGTCTGTTCTTACATAAAAGTAACATGATGTATGTCTGTGTGTGTGTGTTAGGAAAGATCTTGTTAACTGCAAAACCGATAGGCTCCTCTTTACAAAAAAAGCTATTCAAAGATAATGGGAAGGTGTTTTTTAAAAGATTTTCTTCGCTTTTTCTTCTTTAAAAATAGTATGAATAACCCTTTAGAACTTTTAGAGCGTGTTTTTAACTTAATCCAAAAGATTGAGCAAAAAACATTTTTTTCGCACTGAATAAAATTTAGCAATGGTAATGGCAACACAACAAATCAGAGAGGAAGGGGAAATTATAAAGTAAGTTTCGCTAATACCCAAAATGTTATAAACATATTCTCTCATTTGTAGGCTTAAAACTTCGGTTACATTCTAAAAAATCATGATTGGTCGGTTTCATCAACTATTAGTGTTCGAACTTTTCCTCTAATAATTTAAATTTAAAGAAGGGGTAATTTGTTTTTTTATTATTAGGGAAGTACATCAATTTTAATATTCATTGTCTTATCCCTTTAAGATCCCTGCAAAAATTAGATTAAGCAATTGGATATACTAAACATGGATCAACTGAAAATTGATTGCCTATTTCTTCCCTGCGTTCCAAAGTTGTACAGCAGATAACCCAATTATTGCAAAAGCTATTTTCAGCTACTCTGGTCAAAGGGAAAAGCGATATAATGTAAAAACGATTTATACATTATACATTAAAAATTTTAATTTTTCAAATTTTTATTTTTTTTGAAGTTTGAAGCTTTATTGCTAGTAGTAAATTTATTGAGATAGGATGAGGGTGATACGTACAAAATCGGAAACTAAGATTCAGCTGGTCTAAACATGTAGTGTGCCATCCCTCCAGCTAAATATTTTATATTAGTAAATTTTAGATACGATTCGAGAAATTCAAAATTTTTATAAGAATAGCTATAAGGCAACAATAAATAGGCAATAAATGTTTACTAACTAAGCTGAAAAAAGTATATAGATTTTATTTATATTAGATATTTTTTTCAGTATTGCTTCGAAACCGATTAATATGAAGTAGACAAGAACCGGTTCTCAGCCAGACTGAAAAATTATGTATCGCATAGTATCATATCTTGTTTTCTACGAATATATTAGTGCCTTTGGCCTCTTGGGCCTAATTAACAAAACTAATTTTGATAACTATTTCTATAAGTGTTTGTGCCTTTTTTCTTTCTTTGAAATGATTTTTTCGCATTCTATTTCTTTTACTATTCTGTTTAATTTAATGAAAAGTCATCCCTTCTATTTATGATATCATCTTAAACTTTTCATCATATATAAAAAGATTCATAATATAGCATGTGATCTTTTTTAAGTGGATTTGTTGTTGGTTTTGAAAGAACATTTTAGCAATTTGACCAAAATTTGTGTTGCTGGCTTCAGGGATCTAAGGGTTAAGACAAGGGCCGATATATTGATCTACATCTCTAATGATAAAACAAAAAAAATTCTCCTTCTGTAGATTACAATTAGTGGTTGAAATGTTTGAACACTCAACTTAATAAACCAACCAATAAAGTCCTCAAAGTTGTTAAGCAACGAATAAAAAAAATATTATAAAATTTTGGGGGTCCGAGGACAAACGCAGGAGTCCCAAACGTCGGAGTGGACAAACGCAAACCTATTTTAAACCATTTTTTAGGTTTTTTAAATGCCTAATCCCTGCGGGGGGCTTATTTGTATAATCATATCTTAACCTAACCTAACCTGTATAGAAAAACACTTCTTTGTTTGTCCACTCGCACGTTTCGGACTCCTGCGTTTTTCGTGGAACTATTTTGGAGACTAGTTAAAAAAAAGCTTAAAGTCTTCCTCCCTCCCTGGTCTGGCTTGCAACACATCTAAACTGTTGGAAAATATAATTGAATTTAGATCTAGCGTGCAGTTGCGGGAAATACAACCTTTTTTATGCGGGTAATCTTATCATCTCACATTACATTAGTCATTATTAGAGTAGCATTATAAAGGAAAATTCAAGGATCTTAGAGGGTAAAACAATGGAAGATAAATGGAGTATATCCCAATGATGATAAACAAAATTGAACCTTCTATAGATAATTTTTTATAAGTTTGGACACCAGTGTAGTTTACAGTCTAATACCCCAATTATGACAAACAAGCAGTCAGACAAAGTGAATTATGAAAACTCTGAACATAAGTCCAGGGAGGGAGGGGACATTGGACTGTAAATCATACTAGCCCCCAAAGATTTATCCATAGTTCCCTCTTTTGATGGCTTTAAAATTGTTAGTTTTTTTAAAAACGTGATTGGTTGGTTGTAAATAGCAATGGGTTTTAGCTACAAAAGATGTGTTTTAGCTACAACAGAGATAATTGTGTTTATTATCATTGGGGAAGTACATTTAGCCCTGTCTAAAATTGATATAATTATTCTAAAATAAATCAAAACTAAATTTTAATCCATATGGCAAAAAAATCCATAATTATTAAATTTCTAAAAATCATCAAAAAATATTTACTTTTTTTCATTTTAGAAATATAAATCTTTTACATAAGTTTATTTACTTTACTTTCGTGTAAATAAAATGTATATAACAGGAATAACAATATTATAAGTTGCGAAGTACAGAAAACCTTAAACACAAGACTAGAAAAAAATGAAAAAAGAGAAGGATTATAAATAATTACAAAGTCGTAAAACCTGTATAATAAAATTTATGTCTGTCTTTTGTAATATGACCGACAGACAGACAGACAGACTAAGTTGTATATTGGAAGCCCTTTTGAAAGGGATATCTTCATCAAAAATAAATCTTTAGTCTATCTTTAATAGCGGCACATTTCCCCCATAGCATTGCAGACAGACTGTCAGTCAGAATGACGGACGGAAAGTACGCCAGACAAAGCAAATTATAGAGTAGCTTCGCCACTAAAAAAAATACAGTGGAAAATACTCTTCTTTTGATGTAATAAAAGTTTGAGTAAAAAAGACAAACATATAGAGAAATATAAAAATAGAATTCTTATATATCATTCATTTTACAATTAAAATAATTAAGAATTTAATTCATATTTAGATATATCACTTTTAAATGACTTATATTGTTTTAGCGTTGTTTAAATTTTGTTTATTAACTGGTGTTTAAAAAACTAAAATATGTTAAAAACATGAGCACAAAAAATATGTATTTTTTCCAGACACTAAACCACACACATGGTTTCTAAGCGACTAAAGTATATTTCTCTTTACCATTTCCCCCTCCCTCCCCTTTGTAAACATGCTTCCTCTTCCCTTTTCCCCTTCCGCGTATGGTTTCATCAAAATAGAGAGAGAGAAAGAGAGAGAGACAAATAAAGAGAGAGATAGAGAGCATAAAAAGTGAGTAAGGAGACATAAAAAACGAGGATGACAACATCCACAAAAGCCAAATTCGACAAATTAAGAAATAATTACATATGGATATATTTTTACATTTTGAAGCTATGTTTTGCTCATAAGATTATGCCTAATCGCCCAAGGACTTGCCACAACTAAGAATTCAATCACATTTAATAAAAAAAAATTTAACAATATGCATAAATTAAACATATGGACTTTTTGGCCATTATACAGAGATCCAATTGTAGGTAAAAAAATCCATGAAACTGTTATTTCATGCTCAAATAACAAACAGAGCTATCCTTTCCAATGGACACATAAAATGAAGAAAAACTTTGCCTCTAAAAAGAGTGAATGAGAGTTAGAGAGAGAGAGAGAGAGAGAGAGAGAGAGAGAGAGAGAGAGAGAGCGAGAGAGAGAAAGAAAGAGACATATATTTAAATGGTTCATACTCTTTTATATTTCATACATACCATATACATTATACATATTACATATGATTTTCTTCAAGCAAGAACGACAACTTACATAAGTACTCCATGAGGATTCCTATAACAATAATAATCATGACTAAAAGAAATGATTTTTTACTGAGAAATCTTAGATCTTAAAATGATTTAAAGTATTCTTTGAATTATATTCTTAATTCACTTTTTGGCATAAACCATCACATTAACTCAAAAACAAGGATGGTAACAACCATAACCGGTTAAAGATAAACTTTAAAAAGTAAAGGTCATATGATTTTAGGCATGAAAGAATTGTCTGATCTCAATGAAACATTGCCTATTTGATAATTTACCACACCTCGTAGGTCAAACTACTCTTTAATAATTAATAAGAATCAAAGTCAAAAAGTCCATTTTAGTCAAAAAAAAACATTATGTATTATTATTACAACTAGTAAAGATGGTAGCGGCTGTGCCCCTAGAATCAGGATCTATGTAAAGCTTTCCTTAAATGGAGAACTCAATCAGCTCAGTGGTTAGTAAGATCATAATGTCCTAACAAACAAAACCTTTTTTGTCTTTATTTTGTTCAATTTATTTTAAGCGTAGTTACTTTACAACTTTACCAGGTTGTCAAAACTGTTTTACAACTACATAAGAGCTTAGCTAATCTTTAGTTATGGCTTAAACGCTAGTATGTCTATCATAAATTTGTTAGTTTTGCTTTCATGAATATTATCTTTATGAATTAATAAAGAATTGACGGATAAATTTAATAATAGAAGAGCTACGCTTTCAACATAAGATAAGTTATCAGATTTAGAGTCTGTTCCAAAAAAACAGCTCAACAGCAAGAGAATTTCTTAAATTTATGGACAACATTAATTAATTCAACATTTTGGTTTTTAGATGAATAGATTTCATACGAGCCAACTGGATTTTTTGATAGATTTCTATGTTAGTTTAGAAGATTTTTTTATTATTAAACTGTTAAAAGTATAGAATTAGTTTAAATTATGCTTTTAAGAAAACTTTTTTCTCCAAAAGCGACCAATATGTAGCTTCTTTGGGGTCCTAAGCCTACTGTGTAATATCCTTTACTTAACCTAACCTATGCTTATGTTATAAAAACCAAATTTGCCTTATAATAATTTCGACTCACAGGTGTATTAAACCTAATGTAACGCTATTTTGATAATATTTTAACAATAAGTGACATTTTTAAGATCTAAAACTAAGATTTGAAAAAATGTTTGGCCTAGATGTTTTAATTTTTAAAACTAGCCGATTTTTTTACACTTGGAGCATTTAATAAGCTTTTTGCAAGGTAGCTCCACTAAGATTCCATAGCTTTACCACTATATACTCAAGGATCTAAAGGGATAAGATAATGGCCGATAAATTGATGTATATACCCTTAATCATTATACACAAAAATATCACTTCTGTAGATTACACTTAGTGGTTGAAACGTTTTAACACTCATCTTTATAAACCAACCAATCACAATTTCTTAAAGGTCCCCAAATTTGTTAAGCCAACGAATAAGAAAACTTTAGTATAAGACATTGGGGACTAGTACAATAAACAGCCCATTGTCCCCTCTCTTTCTCTGCTTTCCCAGGAAATTGATTATTAAACCAACTTGAATCTTGGCATCCTGTGAGCTCCCCCCACCCCCCTCCCTCTCCCCCCCTGCTACTCATCAAGAACTCAAAGTCATGGAGAAATCATTAGGCTCAAATGTTTGTTTAAAAGTGCTGGCCAATTTAACAATACAATATTATACGTAAACTGTTTTGTCTTTTTGACATATGTCAAAAACTATTGATAAAATAAGTAAGGAACATTGAATTGTAAATAAAACTGGTTTTTAAAATAACGTTTTCTCATAAGTTTGCCTGAAATCATTAGATCTTAAATGTTTTGTTCAAACTAGCAGTGTCCAAACATTTCAACCAATAATTTTAGTGTAATTTTAAATACTATCATTGATAACGTATATGATTATATCGATGTAAATAAAATAAACTAATAAACTGACAAAAATGCCACTAGTAGACAAACAAATCTCTTCAATTTTCCAGCACTTGTTTATTTAGACTTAAAATGAACTACATGGGTTAGGCATTCGTAGAATTATGTTTCTTTTGTTTAAATATTATTAAATATGTGGGACATTGATTTCCATAAGAAGCACAGCATTAGCCATCATTTTAAAGAACAGAAAACTGTAATACAGGAAAAGTAGAGAAAAATCTGAGTTGAGATATTCACAGAAAACGCATTTTTTTATATCAGTGCATCGCATGTATCTTATTGGACAAGATAATGAAGGATAAATTGATGTATATCCCCATTTAAGAAAAACAAAGTTACCCGTTCTCTAGTTAAAATTTATTGATGGAAATGTTTGGACACAGCTATTTTGTACCAACCAATTATTTAACTCTCCAAATGTTTTAGGCAACAAAATACATATTTAAATTATTAGGTATAAACAGACAGACATATAAACTATCTATAGAGTAGTTGCGCTACTATATAAATAATATGCCTTCAAGCTTTCTTTAATTGATTTAAATAAATTGTTTGTAAAAAGTTTTCTGATTATGCTAATTAAGCCAACAACTTTTGTGTTAACATCCATCAAACTTACCAAGCAGTGATAATTATTAAGAAAAAAAGAATAAAAATATATTAACACTTGTAAAGTGTCAGAACTGAATAAGCAGAATAGTTATGCATAAGTAAAACAATCTTGTAAGTAAATTTATTGCAAAACTGCATAAATATTTAACTTATAACATTTTACCTTGTTGTAATGGGAATCAGTATTAAAAAAATCAGAAGAATCGGATAATTTTAACATGTCATTACAAAAGAAAAAAATGAGCATGTTTTAAATGCACGTACGGACTTTTTGGTAACGATTTTAGAGTTGCCGCGCTTTCTAAATCGTACTTTACTGTTATAGAAACCATGCAAAGTTTGAAATCGATAGGACAATTCTAACCTGTTTAAATTGATGACAAGAGCTAACCGTTCACAAAACGCTGAACCGATATGGTTCTCCTTTACAGTGTATCTACTAATACATAGGTCCTGGAAAGGTTTTGGGGATGAAGTAAAGATTTTTTAGAACTTTCATTGGCCTAGCCTTCAATCCATAAACTCTTAACACGATGGGAGGTTTCTATTTGAAATTCTATAAATATTTTTATAATGAGAAGTTAAAAATATACAAATTCATAACATTTTTGGGGTATTTTGTAGCAATTTCTCTTTAATTTCGACTGGAGAAACAATAGCATCCACCTGTAGGTTTTATTTTTTGTTTTAAACAAACTTAACTACAGCTTTCTGTAGGGGCATTTTTACCCAATTTTATGTTTTTGTTTGAGGTGGTGGGGGGGGGGGGGGGCCGGGGGGGTTATTTTAAGCATACTGACCGATTAGTGAAATTTGTATTGTATCAAAGTGGAAATTTATGATTCACATTTAAAAGATCTTTGAAAGTTTTGAATATTTTCTTTGAACTTTCTATATGCTTTTTATTTATATTCTTTTTTATTATTCAGAATTTTTATTGTATAAGTATGATTAACGCAGGGGTTCAGTGCGCGAGAGGCTCGTTGAGGGAAAGCACCAAATTTAAGGTCACAAAACAAGCAGGCAGTACAGTAATTTTTCAAGTGCCAAATTCCTGTCCCAAGCAAATGAACTATGATCATTTATTTTCTTTTAATCATGGTTCCAAGATAAGCCATGCTTGGCTTGGGAAGAAATCAGCTGATTTAGAAAAATCTTAGAATTTAAGAAAGGAAATCACCCATTTTTAAAAATATAATTAATTTAATCTGTAACTCTGTTTATTTTCTGAAATTTCTAATAGAGATTCCTTTTTTACCTTTGTCTGTCAAAAAAAAGAAACCTTATTGCCATTCTTGTTTTCATAATGGTCAAAAAGATTTGCTATCTAATTTTTGCTGCATTGCAACCGTACATCTGATAAACCTCATAAAATCAAGATGGCATTTAGATACCTACTAAATATCCTTTTGCTATCAACCGAATAGAAAAGAGAGTTAAAAAGAACGATTTTAGTAGCGAAAATACCCAATAAAAAATGTTGCAACCCGTTGTCCTGTTTTTAAAAAGAACATTCATTCTAAAAACCAAGTTAAACTTAAATTAGTTGTTTAACAATTATTTTAGGTTAATTACAGCTATACTGCAATTACCAAAATAAGGTCATTTCTGACATGTTGTCGATGTGCTGTCGAACAGGCGACTGTCGCCTAAAGTATTTAGCTATGGATGTTGCCATCCTCATTACTAAATGCACTACATAAATTCTAGTGTCAAATGTGGGTTTTAAACAAGTAATTAAGTATTCAAACTGTTTTGTACTTAAACAAATATGACAACAAATATAAATAGGGAAGCAAAAATATTTACAAAAAAAAATCAATCTAAAAAAAAAATAACTTTTCTTTCAAATGGTTTAAGACAGGCATAAGATGAAAGATCTAAATTATAAGTATAGCCGTTATTGAGATCTTATCAACAAGATACACATGTATCCTATCCTATTAATTTATTATCTAAATGGCCTTGGTTTAAAAGTTGTGGTGAAAAAACAAAGGCGTTTTCTTTATTCATATTTGGCAGTTAAACATACTTTAAAATATGATCAAATGTGTACATTTCTTATGGCCTTTCAAATAGGGATAAAGCAGGCCTATTAGGATTTTTATCTTAAAATTATTCTATAGATAGATAGATTATTTGGTGTATTAGTCGATAGATGATCAATTTATTTTTATTCTAAAAATTGTCAAATAGACAGATAGATTGATGTATTCTTTGCTATTTTGAGTAAAAAGATTTAGATAAAAAGTTAAAAAGAAAGATTGATAGAAAAATAGAGAGAGAGGGGACAACGGGCTGTTTATTACACTAGTCCTCAAAGTTTTATAATAACGTATTCTTATTCGTTGGCTTAACAACTTTGGGGACTTAAGTAAATTTTGATTGATTGGATTATTAAGTTCAGTGTTAAACAACCACTAATTTTAATCTAATTAGGGGGTAATTTTGTGTTTTGTCATTATGAATGTAATTGTACATAAATTTAACGTCTTATCCCTTTAGATCCCTGCAGAAAGGTAATAATTGATAGAGAAAATGTTTTTTTTTATCAAAAATATGTACTTATCAAAGTATGATATTAAATAAGTATGGCAAGTTTTATTACTATAATACTTTTATTACATGACAAAAGAGATTATTTTTTACATATAACAAGGATGACATTTTCTAACATAAGCGAAACAAATTTATGTCAAATTATTAAATTTTAATAGTTATTTCTCATATTATAAACAGCTTTTTGCGGATATAAAAAATTTACAATATAAGATTAAAATCTAATTTTTTGCCCTATGGTGCCGGAGGCACGGGCCACCCTCCCAAGAGAAATGACAAAAAAACGAAAATTTTTAAAATATATGGGAGGCTTCAACGTAACTTAAAGAGGTATCGTAACATAAAGAAGTAACGTAGAGACTATAACAAACAAAAACATATAAAGTTACACTAGAGGCCTCTATGGGCGTAGCCGTTAGTATGTACATAATGGAGGAACTATTTTACGCTAACCCCCCATTCACGTTTTCTTCAGCATCGAAGTTAACAAAAAGTTAGTCGAGACCCCTGTTTAATCAGAGACAATTAAAGAGTACCTTTGCTCTAATGTAAAAAAAAACTATTCTTAAAAATATATTTATACATATGTGCGTACTTTTCGTAACTATATTATTTCATGTAAAAACTACCATTTTTGCACAAAATTATATTCTTTATTTTTTTTAATCGGTTTATTCAATTTTTAGTTTACATGACCTTACTGATAAAGTGCTGAATGTAATGTTGCTTTAGATTAAATCTAAAAGTCATCAACACTTGAAAGTGTTTTCTAATAGTATTAAGAATCTATTTATTTTAATTTTTTTGTTTTGTTATTATAATTAAGGGTATACATAAATTCGGTTCCAGGGCAAATTTAGGAGTGACAAACGTCGGAGTGGACAAACCCAGAGTGTCTAAAATATTATAGTTTGAAGTTTGTAATATAACCATATATAAATTCACCGTCTATTATCCCTAAAAAATGTAACCACAACAAATCAATCTATCTATTTATCCATGTATTACAGGTACGTGGCAAGGACCTGCCCGGCGCCGTCATGGTAATGCCCATGGGCCTCGACGCGGCCATCAAGAAGAGGGTCTCCGGCGAGTTCAAGTCAGAGGTAAACTACCTAAATTTTGTATAGTGCCTTTAAAAAAAATACGTCATACAATACAAATGACCATTGATAGGCAAATACACAGACTATTTTACCAATCGGAGGCTAGCATACAATTTAATTTACCAATGGTAGGCCAGTATGGTGTGATTTTTTACAGGCACTAATGCATCTAATATGAATTAGCTTTATAGGGATATAATAATGGAGAAAAATAATGCATTCCCCTATAATTATTCCAACATTTATAAAATAAAGATGGCACCACTTTGATTCTGCCGCTTAGATGAGCTAATCACATGTCTCCTTATCAAGCGACAACCAATAGCACTCGAGTATTTTGACAAAGTGAAACATGATTGGTTAATTTTAGCGCTAAAGACTAAAAATAAAAAAATGCGCATTTTTTTACTTTTTTTAGTATCTTCAATTAGAGGAAAATAAATCATAGTTATCCTGTTAGTTCATATAATCTTTTTAATTTTTTTGTACTTTTAATAAGTGTAATTTCTGAATATTTGATATTTGGCTTTGATAAATAATTTATGAAATCATTCCTTAATTTATTTTTCTTCAAATTTTGTACAATATATAAGATTTTTTATATTCATTGAATATTATTTTAAGAAATTTACTTACTAATCACAAAGACTCTAGCTACTTATAAAAGCGGGAAGTTTGTAAATATTTTACTCAATGCACTAAATCGTTACAATTTTCATGAGAAATACGCATTTTATAAGGCATACAAAACGCTCTAATTTTCGTTCTATTTAACGTAATTTTGTAATTTTTTTTGCTGGTTATTTTATTTTACATATACTTTTATCATTTTATCAAAAAAAAATTTTCTTTTTTCATCATTTTTTGGTGAAATTAATGCTTAAACTAAGGGTATCTTTAAACGCAAAATTGACGTACTTAGAATTAAAAATTCGTATTGAGTACAAAGGGGGGATAATTTCAAGACATGCATGTTCCAAAGATATCTTTTTTTCCATAAAATTTTAATGTTTAGTCCACCGGAGATTACCCTGAAAATCATATATCAATTTAGGAATATAATTTTTGTAGAATAGTTACTGAATTTACAACTTTATGTACTCTGAAAGTATAGTTAAGATCAAAGGCGTGCAAAAGGTTGGTATAGGGGTTGTTTACGCCACCCTTGTAAAATTAAGGGGTTATTGATACACCTCCCTAGGTGTCCACCCATGTCCACCCTCTTGACAAGAGCCTACACCCTCAGATACACCCCTCTATAAATTCCAAGGGGGTGTAAAGGAAATAAATTTACACCCCTTAAAATAAAGTGGGGTTGGGGGTGTTTAAGGAGGGTGTATTTAAGCAAGTCACTGATTCAGATAATTCTAGGCTATCTATTTTTAGGTAAATTAATTACCAGACTTTACTAAAAAAATCTTGCAATATTCCGTACAACTGTACTGTACAACTTTTAATTAGTAAATGGAGACATGAGGAAACTCTCATACATATGTAGGGGGGGGGGGGGAGTTAATGCAACCATCCCATAATCAATTAATCCAAATTTTGTTATGAAAATTGGCATGTGTAATCCTTAGTAGGTCTGTTTTTCAAAATTTAACAAAAATTTAAGCTTAAGGGGGAGGGGGGGTTAAGGCAACCATCACGTAATCAATGCACAAATGGCACCTAAAGGGTGAGCAAAAAAAAATGTGTAGATTTTTAAAATTCAAATTGCGCGGCTTGTGTTAATAGTAGAACAATGTTACGCATACCATTAGAACCGCTATGAACTGTATTTTTTGGAAATATAAGAACGGTTCCTCTGCTACGTATAGTTAGGGAGCTACATGTTAAAATGTCCCAACTGACTTAAAACTTGACTTGCGAGTATATTAGTAAATATTAGACAATAATTCTTGCAAAAAGACGTGCGTACATTTTTAAAATTCAAATTGCGCGGCTTGTGTTAATGGTAGAAAAATGTTAAGCATACCGTTAGAACCGCTATGAACTGTATTTTTTGGAAATATAAGAACGGTTCCTGTGCTACAAATAATCTAGGAGCTAGGTGGTAAAATGTCCCAAAATTTACTCGCAAGTCAAGTTTTAACTCAGTTGGGACATTTTAACATGTAGCTCCCTAACTATACGTAGCAGAGGAATCGTTCTTATATTTCCAAAAAATAGACTTCTTATTGGTTCTAATGGTATGCGTAACATTTTTCTACTATTAACACAAGCCGCGCAATTTGAATTTTAAAAATCTACGCATTTTTTTTTGCTCACCCTTTAGAATTCGAATTTCATTACAAAACTTGGCATGAGTAATCCTTGGTAGATCTTTTTTCCAAAAATGGAACAAAAAGTTGAAAAAGTAATGGCTAAGGGCTGTTTGCTCAGCTGTTTAGCCATTTTTGGGCTATTTTCAGGGCAAATCCAGCAATAATTACGTAGGAATCATCCATTATGGATAGGTTTTAATGGGTGTTGAGCTGAAAAATACTACCAAAAATAGTGGCAGCTGGGTAATGGCTTATAAGGATATAAAAAATTGAATATTTCCATGGAATTAAACTTTTCTTAATTAACATTATAACTTTATGTCATGGACATATTACTAAAAACACTTTTTTAATTTCTAGATTTCGCTGTCATAACAGCTAAAAACTGCCAAAAATGGCTGAGAATAGCTGTCAACAGCCAAAAGTATATATTGTAGATTAAATCATCCTGCCATGGAAAAATTTTGAAAAAATTTTTGCCCCCAGTAAAAATGTGGTTGATTTAAGCAAAAAAATGACCCATGCTAAATATTTTTTTCTGTGATGCAATAATTGTGACCTCACGAGCACTTCTAAGTTTTTGAAATCTGAAATTACCCATGCTAAATATTTTTTTCTGTGATGCAATAATGGTGACCTCACAAGCACTTCAAAGTTTTTGAAATCTGCAAAAAAAATGTTTTTTTAGTTCTTTTGTGTGATCTCAATTTTAAAGATTTTTACCAAATTTCAATTCTAGTATGTCAATATAAACCTGAAATTTACCAAAAAAATGGAGCAGTCTCAATTATAACATATGAAGGTGTAGCAAAAAATCTGCAAAGTCAAATTTCATTTTTGCAGTTTTTCTTACCTAACTTAAAAAAAAATTTTAATTTTTTTTTTCTTTTAGATTCAGTAACTACTGGACCAGGCAGTTTCAAAATTTTAGCTCAATATATATCAATTTTGCTCACCTTCCAGCACCAAACCCCCCTTTATTGATAAGAAGACCATTAATTTTATTTGGGGTTTCCCTCAAAGTTTTTACACAGATAGTGTTTATATTTATAGTAAATTATGGCCTCAAATATTGTATTATATATGTATGAAATTTTGACTTTGGAAGATGTGACATGTCTAGGGTAGGTTTTTTCAAAAACATACTTTTGCTTTAATGTAAGTTAAATTATACCAATAACCATATTTTAATTTTCAGTACCACCCACTTCCCAGCTAGAACTGGCTGAAAACAGCTGGTAGTGGCCAAGAGTATGATAAGTAGATAGGGCTTTTGATGTATCTAAGGGTAGGTATTTATGGTTGCTGAGCTCAAAAATACCAAAAAATTCATTTGGCAGCTTGCTAATGGCCGCAGCTCAGCTGGGAGCGGCCAAGAGTAGAATTAGTAGATAGGGCTTGTGACGTGTCTCTAGGTAGGTTCTTAACAGTCTGTGTAACAGCCCCAGCTGCCAAATGGATGAACCCCCACTATTTAGAGTAGTATTTTTGAGCTCAGTACCAATAAAAACCTACCCCTAGACATGTCACAAGCCCTATATACTCTTCATACTCTTAGCCGCTCCCAGCCATTTTCTGCCAGTTCTAGCAGCTGGTACAAGAAATTTTAAAAATGGATATTTAAAGCAAAAATATGTTTCAAAAAGTTGATTCCTATGCAATTAATAATAGTTTCGCCCTGAATATAGCCCAAAAACGGCTAAATGACTGAGCCGCCAGCTGTTAGCTGTCACTTTTCCAACTTTTTGTTCCATTTTGGGAAAATAGATGTACCAAGGATTACTCATGCCAAGTTTTGTAACGAAATTCAAATTCTAAGTGCAATTTGTGCATTGATTACGAGATGGTTGCATTAAGCCCCCCCCCCCTTAAACTTGAGTTAATTCCTTTAATGATCTTGATAGATATATGTTTATAACTTTTAATATATTTTACAATAGTTTTTAAAGTTAATGTTGGGAGGGAGATATATCCCAATCCTCTTTTTATAAAAAAATTTTAAAATGTAATAAATTTCTTATGTAAAGTAGTTTTGGTAAAATCTTAATAAAATCACCCTTGATTTTAGTTAAAGGGGGCTGTTAAAAGTCATAAGTGGGGTGTCAATAAATTTAGTTGTTAATAAATTAATGGAATATAACCTGATATTATAAATTTGAAACACATTTTTGATGTACAAAGAAATTAAAGGAACATTTCTTCATAGAAGAAATTGAATCATTTTTTATTTGTTTTTTTCAACACAAGGTTATTTGTGTATCTCTTGGTACAAGATACCACCATATTATTAGTTAAATCTATTTTTTTATAAATTAGGTGAATAAGTCTGTTAGACCAAGGGTAGAAACTCAGCAGATAGACAGACAGACGGGCAAGAAGAATTATCAAAGTTTTACTAAAATATACAATTAATTAGATAAAATCCAATAGAGAACCTGTGAATGATCAGACAGACAGAGGGACAGACAGACAGATGGACAGGTAAATAGTAACAGACAGTCTTTGAGGCATTAGCAAATTACAATTAGGCTATGCTAGATGATTCATTGAAATCCAAAAGAGAGGCAGTTAGACAGATAGACAGACAAGTGGTGATACAGACAGACAAAAGGACAGACAGACAGAGGGAGAGACAGACAAATGGGTATTGCCTAAAACAGTTTGGCTGCTATATGAATCATTAAAACCAACCCACCGTAGAAAAGAAATTTACATTAGTTTCTTATTTCGATACTCAACGCCCCCCCACTCAAAGGGGTTTATTATTTCTGAAAATCAATAACTGACTTTTCAGCTTAATAAAATTGAATGTACTTTTTATTTCATCAATTTATCTTAAATAGAACGAAAGTTATAATCATTTTATTGTCTACAAGAAATATGCTTTTAGTAAAAATCAACATAATTGTCAGTAAAAACGTCATATTTATGTATATTTACACAGAAAATAAATTTTAAAATTGTATTTTATTGTAATGAATAACTTAAGGGGGTTGTATGATTTATTAAAAACCTAAAAAAAACCTAACTTGGTTAAATTAGTTCAAGTAATGATTGATTTAGTACAGTACGTATGAATAAGTTGTCAATTTCCTATCAGAGTCCTTGTGTAATACATGATATTATATTTTCCAGTATGGTTTCGAAACTTATCCGTCGATGCTGTGAGAATTGGTGCAAATAATATGGTAGTGGCCGCCATTGGTCAATAACGGCCTCTCATTGGCTAATTTTTTTTGTTACGTCATATTTTTTGCACCTATTCTCACAGCATCTTATCCGCCGGATTCAAACCGGTTCTGAGCCATACTGAAAAAGCATGTATCGTATCGTATTATATAAAAATAATAAAAAAGCATAATATTAATACCAGTTTTTTCAATTCTTCGCCTCCTTGGGGCTTAAAACTGGAATTAATCTAAGAATTTTTTGTTTTACTATCCATATAAAACTGTCTATAGTACAATTCAATAAATAACTAGTATTAAAACATTTACAAAGTAAATATAAGATAAATATATTATAACAATTATGATGTATTATATTACTTTTTAAAACAGTTGCGAGCTAAGATAAATCAACTAATTACGCAAAAGAACCTCTTTTTTATACAATAAAACAGACACTATGTTAGCGGAGTTGCTATTTAACTTTATGGCATATAAATCTTTGTCTTATCTTTAAATCATCAGAACATAATCTCATTACTGCAAAATCCTTGTTTATTGACAAATTTATAAAATATTAAAAACATAAATTGCCTTTTAAAATATAGATGTATATACAGATAACTACCTCCCTCCCTTTTCCAATGACCTATTTCATTTGCTAGCAAAATGTTTTCTGCTACTTGGCCTTGTTGATAATAACGACACCATTGGTTGATTTTCAATGAACCAATTGAAAGTCGGCTTTGGTTATTGGGAATCATTTAACCCCTTCCCCCTCTAGTGTTTTACTCTAATGTTAAAAAAAACAGATTTTATGTACAATTAATTTTGAAATTCATTTTTATTGGTTAGTACTTGTTATTTCTTTTGTATTACTTTATAATATACAAAAATCTGGTAATATTTCCATAGGCTTTTTATTGAAAATTTGCAAGTTTAAAGGAACGACAAAAATATAAGAAGATTTATGATAAACACTTAAATAAGACAAAGATTTCCACTTAGAGAGGCATTAGAGTTAAAACATATGAATATAGATCATCAATTATATTAGATTAAAATTCAAAATAGCTCAATTGCATATGGAAAAACGGACACAGAAATAGCCAACAAGCGAAATAAATCTTAAATAATATCTGGGGGAAGATAAACAGGTCAGCAATTCTACTAAGTGATGCCCCCCCCCCCCCCAACGATAGCTGAAAATCACGTATAGGTTTCGTGTTTTTTTCTTTTTATTATTTCGTTGTTGGTATAAGCTATAACAGACATCAATGTGTGAGTTGAGTATGTTGTATATTGCGCTTAATTTGGACAATGAAATGCCTACATTTTAAAAAATAATTATAGTTGCTAGATTTAGTTTTTTTAATGGTCCTAAGAATCGCCATTCCAAAAATTAAGTTTATAGGAAAACTATCAAATGAAAAGAAAATATCTAGTTTTTTAATGGTCTATTTTAATGTTTATTTTTAGTCTACTATATCAGAGGGGGAAAGAAAAACGTAGCATGGGAAAAAACAGAGTGGGCCTTCACTTCCACATAACATTTGCAAAAATAAACAAGTACAAATAAAAAGGGAGGATGGAAACGGGCATTTGGTACTGTTATAATATATATAGTATATTTAGTTACTTTAAATTAAGAAATTAAAAATGGTTCCTTCTCCTGCTATGGCAGGTGTACGACATAAATAAATAAAAAAAAGGGGGAATGCCTTGGCCCATAAACAGGCGCAACTCATTACCATGCATAGTTAGGACTTCTCAGGCAAATGTCGTGCATAACGAGAACATTAGCTACACACATACACAAGAATGCTGTTACTTTAATATAAGAATGTTAATTTGATAATGTTTTTTTAATACGTGCAGAAGTGGAGTCACACCCAGATATTGTTCATTTTTCATTAACAAGGCTAAAACTTATACATTTAAGGAAGTTGCCGTTTGTCTGTCTGCGTGTGATTTCATTAGTTAGCAGCGTAGCTACTTTTTAACTTGTTCTTGTTGAACTTTTTGCTAAACACAATTTCTTGGTGTCTGTCTCTCTCTCTTTCTTTCTCTCTCTCTCTCTCTATCCCCCTCTCTTTCTATTTACTTTATTTCTCTCTTGCTGTCTCTTTATTTATCTCTCTTTCTTTCGCTATCTCTTTCTCTCAGTCTTTGCGACTACACTTCTAATGTACAGCCATGTCCTTGTAAGTTTATATAAAAAGGGTCTACTTATGACTTTTCTACGTGTAAGGGTCACCGTGTATTAGGGACATTTTTCCAAGGTTTTTTACTTTGTACAGATTTTAGTGGCGGGAAATTAAATCATTGGAGAATTTACCCCGAACTAATGGTGGACTTCAATCCAGAGAGGGAGAGATCACTGGACTGTAAATTAAACTGGTACCCAAAGTTTTATAATTTCTCTTATTCGTTAGCTTACAAAATTTTGGATACTAAATCTTGATTTGTTTATTTAAATAAATAGTGTCCAAGCATTTTACTTAATAAAGATAAAGGATACTTTTATTTATTATCATTGGGGATGTACAATTACATCAATGAAAGGAGAAAAAAGGATAAAGCAACATAGTAAGATAGAATGAGAAAAAGACAGAAATACAGACAGACAGAGTTACTTATAAAGTAGCCTCGCTATACTGGGAATTAATTTGGCCAACTTGCTATAAAAGTGATTTGTAAAATTTGATGCTGGAAAAATGCAAGTTGTTCATGCATAACCGATGAAACAAATGTCTCGATAGTATGTCAGCTTTGGCTATTTTTATGAAGAAATAACGGCTTGTCGATAATATTTCAGCCATGATCCTTTTAAGTCATATAATTTCAGGGATATAAATGGATAAGACAATGGCCGATTAATTGATGTACATCCTCAATGATGATACACAAAATTACCACTTCTGTAGATTTCCATTAGTGGCTGATACGTTTGGACACTAGCAACTTTGAACCAACCAATCCAAATTCAATAAAGTCCCCAAAGTTGTTAGAAAACTCTGGGGACTAGTGTAATAAATAACCTAATGTCCCCTCCTTCACTGTATAATCTACACAAATCAATTCGACCACTTGTATCTAATGTAATATTTACGTAATAACTTACGATAAAAAGAAATAATAAAGGCATACCTTCTCAAATATACAATGATTTCGAGTTTCATAAAATAATCTTTGGTCATGGTTATTTTGGAGTTAAGCTGCTCTTTATATAATTTTTTTTATCTTTACATTTCACTCTTTTTATCTATGTATTGTTGAAACATAGTTCAATTAATATCTAAGCTAAGTTGAAAAAAACATGAAATAACACAAAAATGATAATATATAGATTTAACAATTTAAAAAGTTGATATAAAAAGTAATGACTTTTTGAGGCCTTAAAAGTAAAACGTATAATTTTTGGTGCTAAATCTTAACCTATCCTGAAAAAGTTATTTTACAAAACTACCAATTTTATACTTATAAATTTATATTTATAAAGAGCGAAGCACACACACAGCCATAAAGACGAACGGAGAATCTTAAAAAGAAATAATAATTCACATATGCCCCATTGAGTTAAAGAGGATGAAGTTGGCGAATGGTTGAAGAAAATATTTGAGTGAGAAATCTTCTCAAAACAGATCTATAGTACAGATGTATATATAGACAACTACCTCCTTTCATTTATCAAAAACATCTTTCTGCTGTTTCTAAATTATTTTCTGCTACTTGGCTGTGTAATATAAGCGATACCATTGGTTGATTTTCAATGACCCAATAGGAAGGTTGCACAAGACAGTTGCGATGGGGAGATACAGTTATTTAACCATTCTCCCTCTAGTGTTTTACTCTAATCTTCTCAATAAATGTAAATAGCTGGCCCCGGACATTTGTAATTTTAAGTTAGCTTCTCTACTAAAAAATATATAGCCCTTTTTTATTTTTGCTGTATTAATAAGACAGCCTACCCAAAGAAGCTAGGTAGGCCTTAAGTCTCGGTCTATCTAAATAAAGACATAAAAGTAATGATATCAATAAAATAACCCCGCCTACTTGCCAATAGGCTGCTGCGATTTCATACATTTTTATATATGCATGCAAAATATAGAAAGCTATAGCAAATATTGAAGAATATTTTTTTTTAGATGTAATTACAATAGTCTATTTCGACAAAAAAGTATCATAGGAAAAGGTGTAAAAGAAAATAGAATAAAATAACTAAATTATATAGCCTATTTGCATAGGTTTTAAGTCTTAAACTTTCTGTTCAAAATATACATACCTATAACCTCAAAAACTGAAGATAACTTTTAAAAATCAAATGAAAATTATCATGCATGTAAAATTTTGAGTATTATTATTTTTTCAACTATCAAGCCATACTATTTGGTAGTTTAGCGTTGGTGAAATATGATTGCTGTTAAGAGAGCTTGTATTAAAGTATAAAGATAACATCATAGTCACTATTAGAGTATAAGTGTGGATACTCTACAATATTTTAATCAGCTTCGCAACTTTGTTTGCTCTATTTGTATTAAAAATAGTAAGATGTATGTTTTTTTTGTTTATTTTGGGTGGGGGGGGGGGGGTTAATATTGAAATACAAATAACTTATATGTATTGTATTTGTACATATGAATATATAAATAGTAAGATTTTGATTTCACATAGAATAAATAACAAACGTTTATAAGTAATACACTGTGATTTATAATGATTCTCTTCAGTAACAATAACATTTTGATGCTGACAATAAAATCAAAAGTTTCAAAGATTTTTACAAAGAACATTAGAGGATTTTTAATGGAAAATTAGTTACTTTTTTAAAAAAGTACAATTATAATTTTATATACTAATATATTTTTGATATACTTTATTTTCTAATAAAATATCTAAATCTATATTATTCTATGGACCCATATGCTTTGATACATGAAAATAGTAGTAATAGTAGTTTGAATATGTTTTCCAATTTTTTAGAAAATTTTAATTTTATTTATCCCTATATATTCATTTAGCATGCATTTTATTTATTTTGTAGAAATCTGGCAATAGCCTTACCTTTGGAACCGTAAGTGGAGGCCTGGGTGGACCAGGAGTCAGCCAGGCAAGCTTCCAGCAGAAGCAGTCCTCCTCCCAGTTTTCTCAAATGACGTCATCCAGTGGTGGGGGAGGCGGCATGGCAGCTGCCAATAATATGTCGTCTTCAATGATGAGCTCAAGCCAACAGAAGTCGTTCCAGCAGACATCTATGTCTTCTGCTTCTAGCTTTGAAAGGTCGTCTTACTCCTCCTCCTCCCAACAGAAGAAGACCAACAGGGTTTCAGGAGGCTTCCAGGTATATAACAGGGACAAAAGTATATAGTTAAACAAAATTAGATTATAAATATGGGGAGTCAGAGAAAATTATGGTAAAAATATTACCATTAGATCAAAAGCAAGTGGAAGGTTGGTAATACCCTCCTCCAAAATAGCAAGATTATTTGATACAGACAGACATACACACAGAGGCTGTATTGTTTTCAACAAATATATATATATGAAATATAAAATAGTATTTGACCGGCAGAAAAGTAGATAGACAGACCAACAAGCAAACCTCAATTTTAAAACTTTGTTCCAAAATATTGTGCTGTAAGGTGACAATGAACATAATCAAATGCTCTGCTCAAGTCATATAATACAAATTATAGATTCATTTAAACCCCAAATATTTCATTTTATATTTTTATTTTATTTTTCATTCATTTTTGCATGGCTTGGCATGTTGTTAATAATTTACAGTTTTTAATAATTCTGTTGACATCATTTACATAATTATATTTTTACATTAATAATTATACATAAGCAGTAGGACAGTAATTGAAAATATTCATTAATTCCGTATTAAAACAAGGATGATTACGTTAAATACACTAAAACCTTTGTGAAGCCAATAGTAGAAAAAAATTGAAGCACATGTTTGAAAAGTGGAGAGTAAAAGAAAACAGTAACATAAATGAACTTTTAGAGATCATCGTTTTTAGAAATATAATTTTAAGTGAAGCAGCTTATAGTGCCTAATAAAAAATAACGTTATACAATACAAATGACTTATAATAAGCAAGTATACATTCTACCATTGGTCAATTACAATGTATACTTGCCTATCATTAGTCATTTGTGTTGTATGACGTCATTTTTTATTAGGCACTATAAGCTGATTCATTTTAAGTTTGAGTTTATTAAAAATATTATTTAGGACTTTTCTGTCCACGGAGAAGAAATTAGACAAGCTAAACTTAAGGTAAAGATTAAAAAAAATTAATAATTTGGTACAACCCAATTAACTTAACCCGTTACTTTAAAAAAATTTAATTATTACAAAAAAAGGGGGAGGGGGTTTCTGTGTTTGCTACGCACTTTAAAGGAAATCTCCATTTTTTCCCATAATTTCTGTATCTCTTTTCATTGATGAATTTGTTATCTATAAAGAAAATAGACATATTTACACGGAGCACTTGAAAGATTAGAATTAAGATTATCTAATTGGAAGAATTTTTCAAAATGTTTTTTAGTTCGTAGATCTAAAAAAAACATTTAAAACCTTATTTTCATGAGAATCACCAAAACTTCATAATTCCTGTAAAAATGTTAATGTTTCCTCTACTAACAAAAATAAAAATTGATAATGTTATACCCAAGGGTAAAAAAACTCAGCTACGTGCGTAGACGGGGCCGATTTTTAAAATTGTCAATGTTTTCTGTTAGTATTAGAAATATTTAATCAAAGGAAACTTCATTTTATAATTCCTTACATCATTGTGAATGATAATAGTTGTAGAAGAAATTTTCTTTTCTTAGGATCAGCTTCACTCTGCAATGTCAGATCTGGAGAGTGAGATTGGACAAGAGTATAAGGTAGGATACCTTCATTTATTGGCTACTTTGTCAGGCGCGTGTAAATACTCATTTTAGAGATCTATTATGTAAAATCCTAGCCTAGGAGTTAGGGTTTCCTTGGCCTTACACAAATATAAAGTAACATGTAAGACTTTAAAAACTTGAGAAAACTTCTAGGATAGCCTAAAATATTATATATGATTTGGCCTAAATGCATAATATTGATCAAAGCTAGCAGTTTTCTTATAACAGACAAACAAACAGACAATGTTATACTTTATTTAGATAAAAGATTCTTATTTATTTACTATTAAAATAAATCGTCGAAATATATTTTGCAAAATCTTTAAATTCTTGTTTTAAGTTGATACTTGAAATTTAGGAGAATGTGTCTTCTAATGTGATGAAGTCCCCAACTCCATCAAAGGGACCACATCAGGTACGTACTTACCAACATAATTTCTTAAAAGATTGTAGAGTAGCATTGCATTTATTATTGTCAATGAGGGTGTAGTATTGGAGATAATAACCCGACCCCCTCAATAAATATTCCAGGCTTCCAGGCTTTATTTTTTTTTTATATGGGTAGGAAGATTTTTTACTCCCTGCCAAAAAACAAAGCTTTGACGTCCTTGGCAATTTTATTGAATTTATCAACCAGACATTAATTAATATTATTCCTCTCCATATAAAAACATTTCTGTCTAAATATCCTTGATTACATGAAATTTTCGAAATTCTCAAAATCTGCCATTGTTTAGGTCTATGTTTCTACTTTTAAAAATAGCTGAAACTTTCCCCTGATTTATTTATTTACAAAGAAGAATGTAGCTGTCTATAGTAACATAGAAAAATGTGGATAGATGTCACTGCGTTCGGCTTGCCTATTCTTTTAACGTCAGAAAATACCCTATATCCCATCTCATTTCTAGGAGGTTTCTTTCCCCCTTACCTTTCTCTTCCCCTCTACTATTACGTCAATAGAATAGGTAAGCCAAAAGCTGTGACATCTATCCCCATTTTCCTAGGGCACTAAACACAGCTGCAGAAGAATAAAAATTTAAAATCTAAAATTTTCCATATAAAGTACATGAATATTATATGTATGCATAACAATTTAGAATGATTTACATTATCTGTGTAAATGTTGACATCCACTCCAGTAAATTGAAATGCAGTTTTAATCATGTAATATACAAATATACAGTAGGATCAAAATAAAGTTTTCATTCTTACATCTGCCAATTTTATATCATTTTTATTGTTAAAATAAAATTTTTTGGGGGGCTCTTAGAAGTAAATTTTTACAAAAAATTAAATATAAAAATAAACTTTTGGAAAATTATCAATTATTTAATTTTTTACTTGTTCAGTAAATAATATTAAATGTTTATTTATTTTTAGGAAGCCTTTTCCCCAACTCCGCCCTCCAAGCACGAGTACTTCTCTCCGCCCCCTCTGGAGGCAGTTCCCAAGCCAGAACCGGTTTCCATTGCCTCCCCCGTTCCCGTCTCATTCTCCCCAGCGCCTCAGAAACAGCCGACCCCTGTTTCGGCTCCCGCGCCCTTCAGCATGTCTCCTGAGCCGGTGCGCAACCAGCAGGAACCTGTTTCTGTCGCCGCACCGTTCAGCATGTCGCCTGAACCAGCGGCAATTCCCGCCCAACAGCCGGAAATGGTTGCTGCCCCCTTTAGCATGGAGCCTGTCGTCCGCAACCAGATGGCGTCAGCTTCTATGCAAAATGGATTTTCTGATTTTGGACAGGTAAGGTTATTGTGCTTTACTAATCACTAACATTAATCGTAACAAGGGGGGAGGGGACATTAAACACCTCCCTCTTGTTAAAAATGTCTGCACGCACTTTTTACTTATTTTTGTTGTTTGCAAGTATAAAAAATAAAAGTAAAATTCTTCAAATTTAATTTTTTTTTAACTATCAAATAGAAATAAACAATTTTTGGCAGGTACTGTGAGTAAATCACATACATTGATTTTTCTAAATTCGTTACTAAACAAGGCATATGCGTGGTTAATTTTCTTAACTTTCTAAAATTAAATGAAGTAGGATTTCCATAACTTATATGGTAGCTGCGCTACTTATAAGTATACAATATTAAAATCTCATATTTTTCACTAATTTTACATAATGCTGCATATTTCAAATATTAGCAGATTTTTGGAATTATGTTTAATTCAAACAATGGAAAATTAAAATTATGTGAATAATTAAATTTTGTATTCTGCTGCATAGACAATTAAATTTGTCTTAATAATGATCGACAATAGTAAACAAAGTTTTCAAATTTTCATTTTATATAAATTAATATTAAAGGCAAGTCAAAAAGTATATTTAGAGATACATTTCAAGAACCTAGATTGATTTTAAAAATCTTGATTGCACCCCCTATTGTGGCTCCGAGTGGCGCAACGTAATCTGATTTTCTTTTTAAACATGATGCACAGGATTGCAATTGGATACACTTAAAATCTGCTACTTTAAAAAGAAGCGTTTTGACTTTCATATTTTTTCTAAAATGAGTGTTGTCAAAAAATACAACTGGATTTTTGAGTCCATTGATATTTATTTGAGCAACAAATAGAAAATTTAAGCATAAGTTGAGTTTAAAGCCAGATTTAATAATTTGGTTAATTATTTTAATATCGCTAAAATAACAAGCTGAATTTTTTAGTAGGTCAGGGTTTTATTATGTTTTTTTTTTGTACAAGTTGTGTACAGCTAAAAAAAAATCATACAGCAAAAAATTAAGTAGCACCTTTGAGTAAATCAAGATTAAGTATGTATTATGTACTGTACATACTTGCTATACAAGTCGCCAATATAATGACATCCAATATTTGAGTATAGTCCGATGTTTATCATGATTATGTGTATCCGAAATGTTGCACATCTAAACCAAAGGATCAACAAAGTATCCCCATAAAATGAAATATTTGCAAACAAATTAAAGTTACTCCTCTTAAATTACTTAAATAAAGTCACAATATTATGTTATAATGTTCCTTTCACAGGCGTCCAAGCTTTTTTATTTGGGGTTGGGGGGGGGGGGGTAATCATCTCTTTACCCCTCCTCCTTGGACGTCCTTGGTTCCTTTAATTTCTTTTACTATATATAACACCAGCGTCTACGCCTCTAGAAGCCTTTGTGGGCCCTTGAGGGGGTGGGGAAGTCGACCATCCTCTACTTTCAATTGTAATTCCAATAATATTTTTATTTTATTTTTGGGTGTGGGGAGTAATTTTTTCTAAGGACTAGAGAGCTGTATGGTACCCTCCCCCAAAATAGTTATAAACCATCCTAGGGCTACGGAAAACCATATCGGTACAGTGGTTAGCGAACCTGTTACTTTGATATTATTATTTTGGTTAAAATGTATGAATATACAAAGGAGCAACTAAAGATCTATCAGTGCAAGAAATGAGCACTGATTCTTCAGTGTTTATACCATACAACTTAATCAGATTAAGTTTTTATTAGCGGCTTCCAAACCTATTGATATTCGCTGGATTAGAACCGGTTGTCAGCCATACCCAAAAAATCATGCAAAGATCGTATTACAGACTTTTTTTAACGAATATTCAAATGAAAAATCATTAAATTAATTGTAGTTTTGTGATCCCGTTCCTTCGACCCCTCTGGACTAACTTATTCTCATAATTTTTCATTTTAATATCCGCGGAAATCTATCTATAATACGATGCAATAAATAACTATTCTGTGTTGTTTTATATGATAACTTTTGATGGTTATTATGGGGCTAGTCTTTATGGTCTTTGTAATAATATCTGCATTTCATTTGTGCGAGTATGCAAACCAAAAATCAAGGCATATGTAAATTGCAAATTACTGACGCATTTTTTCTTTTCAGAAATTTTTTTTATAAAATTATGATGCAACAGGTTGAATTAAATTTTACATCTCAATATTAACGATTTTCATCATGTTTCATAAACTAGTTTGAAACTTCTTTATTGTGTTTTTCTTGATCTCTTTTTATCTTTTAAGAATTAAAAATCTTATTTGATTACTGTTATGATTCATAAATGTTACTATATCAATAAAGCTTTTTTCTTTTAGATAAAACTAACTTCATTTATGAATTTCAATATTTTGTATGTTGATAACATTAACAATCGAATCTTATCTGATTATGTGATTCAAAATATAAGTTTTTACTTATACCTTTTTTTAAAAATGGTATTGCAGTACAACACAAGAATGATTAAATACAAAATTATATTTTTCCTTCATTTTTTAGAAAGACACTTTTTATACATTTTTAGGAGAATTTTTTAAAACCTATTTTTTATACACTTAGGCTAGTTGGACGTTACGGCGGCCAAAGCAGTTTCAGCCGCGACCGCGGGAAAATCGGCCGCTATCAATGCCGGCAAATTTTGGCGAAACACCGCCGGGCGGTGGTGGGTCTGTAGGAAAGATTTTAACGGCCGAAATTAAATCTAAATAAATATTAAAAAGTCTCTGAAACCCAGATATAAAGGATTAGATTAACTAAGGATAAATTAATCTTTAACCCCATCGTTTGAAGCATTGAAAATTCAAATTGTATCAACAATTTTAAAATTATTTAACGAGCAGATTCTTTACATTACTCCTTTTTTCTTTAATTTATTAGTAGCAAAGATCAATTGTTTGCAATATCAATACATTTCTGGTGTATAAAAAAAAATAGTTTTGCCCTAAGCCCATTTACAAGAAAAAGTGTATTGTAACAATTTCCAGAATATTTTCATGTTAGTTTTTCTTTGTATGGTGTCTAATTGTTTCTGAAAAAAATATCTATAGAATAGCCAAACTCTTACTAATAGGGAAAAAAGGGGTTATTTGAATGTAATTTTTTAAAGTACCAAAAAATTTATAAACATTATCTGTTATTGACTTAAAAACTTAAAGACTAAAAGACTTTTATTAGTTTTTAATTGTTTTATTTAAAAGCAGTGTTAAAACTTTTTTTTACAATAATTTTGATAAATTAATGATGTTTTTATGTTAATTAACATTGGAATGTATATAAATGTTAATGTCCTTTTGCTATAATTATTTTAGCAGAAAGAATTAAACACCCTATTCTATGCAAAAAAAATACTTCTTCTGAAAATCCAAGGTTATGTGTCTAAAAATTGAATTAAAAAGATTTCAGCATTGGTTTGCTCATTTACGGGGAGCTTTATATAGATCCAGTAGTGCAAAGAGAAATAGTTGCACTCAAAGAAAACTATTTTGCTCCTAACCCTCATTGATTTTTTTTGCGAAATTAGCATACAACTTGTAGTTGCTACTTCAAATTGTAAATGGATTTGTGTACCTTTATACATAGCCTTGGGCAAAACTTTTTTTCATGTGTAAATGTCTGGAAAAGGTTTAGAAAATTGTCGCTTAACATTTTCATGGAAAAATCACGCCATATTTCGATTTTGAAGATTTTATATAAACATTATATAAAAAGGCTAAAGAAGGATTATATCAAATTTTGAATGCCTAAAACTTAAAAGTGTATTTTTTTATCATACAAAAAAATAAACATTTGAGATGCGGCGTTTAAAATTTGACTGTCAACAAATTCAAATTTCAATTAAAACATTTCCTAACCTTCTCAAATACAAAACAAACAAAGCATTTTTTCAGAGACAAAACATTTTTTATGCATTTTATGTAAATTCTAATTTATCCCTTTTTTCGTAGCGCAACTACTTTAAAATAGGAAATTGCCTATGTACAAGAAATTTTACTTATTGTCAATATTAAAGGTTGTATAAAGTACAGTAAGCTCTTTTTACTGTAAATATTATGGATTAATTTTCCCAGTTTAAATAATACTAGCGGGTCCCCCTTTAGCATCTAGGGGCTTTGTATTTAAAGGGGCTAGAAAAAAAGCTAAAAAAAACTATCCAAATGTGAAAATAAAATAGCCTGAAACCATAACATCACCTATGTGAAGCCTATCTAAAATAGAGACCTCAATCGTTTCTGTAGTTGTCGATAAATCTAATGCTTCAGACTAAAACATTACTAAAATTCTTTATACAATAGCATATTAAAAATTGTAAGCCTTAAAACTTTCCTACAGACCTACCAGACATCGCCGATCTAATAGTATCGGCGGGATTGCACAGTCAAAAACAGCGGCAAGACGGCAGCGGAGAAACAAACGAACCGGTAACGGTGCACGATTATTAATATAGCATGTTGCAACGTTAATAACAGCTTGTCGTAGCAATTAATTAAGTAGATAAACATTATACTAAAATTTAGATGGCATTTTGTTTAGGAAAAATGCATGATAAAAAGGCAAATAATACTGAAAATGATCAACACGTATTGAATTATTGACGTCACTATATAACAGATATAAATGACGTCAATGTTCGATACAGGTTGCTTAATAAGCATGATTTACTTTTCATACTATTGCATGAACTATTAGAATAATCTTGAACTGGTATTATGCCATAATTAATACGTCGTTTAGATTGTTATCCTGATTACAATTAAGATACCCCACCCCCCCCCCCCCCCCTCCCTCTTTCTTTCTCTCACCACTCGGTATTCTTTGACGCGGCATTGTCCTTGTTTATTCAAATGGGACGGTATATCAACATGCCATGCAAATGTTTCAGGAAGAAAATTATATTGGTACCCAAAGTTTTATAAACAAGAAACTTTAGATCCTTTAATTAAGTCTTTGTTGGTTTTAAAAGCTGTCAAATATCTTTTAGTAGAGAAGGAAAAACAATCATCTTTTAATTTATTACTTATCTTAGGATCAGGGGTCTTAGGGGACCATAGCGAAAAATTGTTGTATATCCCTACCCCAATGATTACAGACAAATTATCCCTTCTGTAAATTACAATAATTTGTTAAAAAATTTTGAAACCAAAATCACATGAAAGTTAACAAAGTTTTTAAACCAATACAAAAGATAATAGTATTATAAAACTTTGGGTACTAGTGCAATCAACAGTCTGATATCCCCTGAAGTCTTAGTCTGAAATCTTAGATGACGTTTTAGGATGGGAAAATATTATGGTCCAGATGAAACAAAGAGGACACTGCCTTTTATTTTGCATTAGCTAGGACCGCTTTCAAATATGCCATAAATTCTCGGAGGAATGTATTCAATGTCTAATTAAAGCATGGACTTTTAGAACTATATAAAATACATTTGGACATATTTCTAGTTGTCCATCTACTCTTTAATGGACGGGGGTTGTCTGTAGGTTTTTCTGGGGACTAATCTTTGCTTTGAAAGTGTATTTTTCTTTTCTTATATTCTTTACCTTTTTCTTGGTTACAATATTGATTTACAAATTCATCCCAATTAAAATTTTGTTTGTCCATCTTTACGAAAATTCATCTTGTTGCGCTTCTTATGGATGCTAGTATCCTTATTTTCAAAAAGCTTAAATACTCACTTTGATAACATTTAACTAACGGTTGTTCAGATTTCTAGATAATATATTAATAAAAAAGTAAAGGTAGATTTATTTGAGATTTGCTTCTACTAAACCTCAAATGGTTAAAAAAAATTTGTTCTATGAAATTAAAAATTAATCTTAATTTTAATCCATAAAAAATAGTTATTTAATAAAGAATCATAAAATGGGAGTTTTAATATTATACATTAAAGAACATGGTTTACATTTTAATAAAATAATGCCAATTATTCAAATAATAATAAAATATTTAATTTTTTTTAACAATAAAAAATTTAAACTTGAAATTCTAATGCAAATTAACCTAAAAACATCTCAATTAATATGAAAAGCGCATCCCAACTGTCTGATCATGTTGCAAAATCAAAGTTAACAACAAAGTTTCATAAAATATATTTTGGAATTAATATTTTTAATACCGACAATTTTCAGTAATAAATTTGATAAAAACATTTAATTTTCTTGAAGTTCTTTCATCTTTTTTTCATTTTTAAACGCAAAGCTTTTCTTCATTTATAAGTTGCCTGAACATATTGATTCTTACAACGATAAAGTATACCAATTAAGAATCAACAAGGAAAATATTATGGAGAGAGCATTAATGGATATATTCTTAGTTTGATATGGCACCAGATTTTCATGTTCTCTAATAAAGTGAAACACGCAACGTGCTAAAATAATAATTTTCCCTTTCATCCACTTTACCCCCATCCACTCCCCTTCTACTGGATGAACGAACACACCAATAAATGAGTTCCATGTTAGCAGGCTAAATTGACGACAATTTGACCCCTGTCATAATATCCACGTATAGTGTACATCCATTAGAGCATTAAAGCCAATGGCAATAATTATATGACTTACTATTTTTTAGGCAAACTTTAAAAAAACTTTTTAGAAAAGCCTTAATATCAAGCCATGATATATCTCTGCAAAGTAATTAATTTCTATTTAACTTATTATTGCAGCTTTGTTTTTGAAAATGTTTACATCCTTGTTTTAGTAGATTTCCAACAAGTTTTTAACATAAAAAATCAAATTAAGGAAAATAACATTGATGTAAGTAGAATTTTATCCTTAGACGTCTAATATTTTTTCATTTAAACTTATTCTTAAAATAACCTATAAAACATTTGAATATTTTTTTAATATTAAATCAAATGTTCTTTGACAACCCAGCAAAAAAAGGTTAATTTTTTTTTACATGAGCAAAAATAATTCAAAATTCACTGGCCTTACGTTTTATGGTCAGTTTTGATAAGGTTTTTTTTAGAAAGAGAAATTTTAAAATTTAATAACAAGGATGATTACGTTCATTATTGGATTTAAAAATTCTAAAAACTTTCAAATTAATCAAGACTACCTCTATGGCATTGAAGTTTAATTCAGACTTAACTGTAAATTACACTTTTTTTTATAAAAACAATTAAAAGATAAGTTTACATTCCATTATTTTTTCTTTTTTACTTTTTCAAACTCCACTGACCAACAGACGGACATCTTAAAGAGTGGCTGCACCCCAAGCAAAAAGAAGTGAGAAGTTGCTATTAAGCTTGATAATAATAACTAGGCGAGAAAATATGGGCAAAATCCTAGAAATGTTTTAATGGACAACTCTATGCATCCCCAAAATCCAGTATTTACATTTTATTATTTTACTTAACTTGTAAGGTTATTAACTTAATGTTCGAAAAAAATTTCAATGGTCAATTATAGATGAATAATGGCATTAATGGGCTACATTTAGCGACAAGTCGTTGATTAAACTAAATTTAAATGATTGTGAACATATTATCAAATGAGGTTTTTTATTACATTTTTACTGGAGCCTTATGTTGATGTAATAAAAACACAAATGTTTTATAGAAAAGTATCTTAAACGTGGAGGGTATTCACTGGAGAAATGGTTGATTTTCCCAAATATGGGTCTACTTGTTTTTGTGCTTAAAATATGGAAATTTTTGCCCAGATTATGATATTATGTCATGAATGTTTCATATTTTCAACTACGTAGATACACAGTGTACATGTACTAAGCTATTCATATAATAATTTGGTTTTAGCTTTAAAATGACCTTAAATCCTGAAAGAGGATAAATAATAGAGAGTAGACAATGGGCTATTTATTGCACTAGTCCCGAAAGATTTATAATAACGTTTCTTAATCGTTGGCTTTACAGCTTTTTTTTTATTAGTTGTTTAATCAAGTTGAGTATCCTAACATTTCAAACCCTAATTTTAATATACAGAATGGATGATATTGTGTATCATAATTGGAGATGTACATCAATTTATCGGCCATTGTCTTATCCCTTTAGATCCCTGAAAAATTACATTGCTTAAGATAAGATCAATAACTATTATCGCTTCAACAAAAAAAGAAACTTTAAAAAAGCGTATACATGCTTAATTTTGGTTAGGTTAGGTTAAGTAAAACAATCAAGTTAGACCCCTCCCCGCAGTGGCTAGAAACACATTTTTTTTGATTGTAGAAAAATTTAATTTTTTTTTCTCAACAAACTTACAGCATAAATACCTTATTACTTTTTTTATATAAAAATTATATATTTAGCTTCGCAATAAATGGACATAACTTTCCTTGTTTATATTTGGCCCAATAAAAAGCCTAAAAATTGACATGAAAAAAGTGAGTTTCAATGATATTTAATTACAGCGCACTGTGATCTTTAATTAGAATACAGAACACCAGGGCTCGGCAGCCGCGCGTTAGCCGCGACTAACCTCAAGTTTAAATTAGTTTGGATGCTTTAAAACGATTTTATGAAAAGAAGGATTACCATGTTTGGGTCAGGTTAAGACTTAAAAATTGTAAAGTAAAGAATGTAATGTAAAGAAAAAGTTGATTTCCCAGAGGCTTGTAATCTACAGAAATTGTGTGTATCATTATTCGGGATGTACTTTAATTTATCGGCCATTGTCTCATCCCTTTTGATCCCTGAGTTGGTGGATTTATATAACAAGAACAAAACAAGCAAAGTTGGGGGTTAGAATTTTTATGCAGATATAGAATGCTAACAATTGTGACAGGGTCGATAAAGAGAAAGACTACAATTTAAGATAGAAATAAACCTTTAACTTCTAAACTCAGAATTTTACGTCGTAATAATAATTTGTGCCATCATGTTTAATTCTAATGTATTGGAACCCTTTCTTACTTAAAAGTAAGTGGGTCTAATAAACACGTATCAATCTTTAAACGAGTAAGGAAAACGAACACCTGTAGAATTAATACTTCCATAATAAATGTGAAGCATTTAGCAGTTTAATGTCCAAAATAAGACCTGTTTTTTTGTGTTCTTTTCTTAGAGTCCCAACAACATTAATAATTAGATATTTTTAAAGATATATAAATGTTTCATAAAACGAACTTAAATAAGCTACATATTCTAAAACTAGAATATTAGTTTGCCCATAAAAAAAAGGTCTTAAAGCGTAATTTTAAAAAGGCTGAAAATTTATTGTTTATTGGCTCAAGGGAGGGAAGGAAATTGTACTGTTAAATATTCTGATCTTTAAAAAAAACTTATTTTTTTATCCAATTGGCTTAAATTGTGGACTTTTAAAGCTTTTGTTGGTTCCAACTAGAATTGTTTAAAGTATTCTATCCTAAAAAAAATCCTAATCTACCTAACCCACCTAACCCTTTTTTCCTTTTCCCCAAAATATTTACTATAAACCAGTGGTAAAATTCATGGAGGAGATACATGGGGAAATTCATAAAATGTCCTAAAAGTTTATTCATAATTAAAAGCAATATATAATGTTCTGTTATATTTCGTCAACGCATTAAGTTTATTTATAACTCAAAGATGTTTCATCACAACTACAATAATTTCAAATTTTGCTTCGCAGATTTTTTGCAAAATATTGGTAGATTTTTACTAAAACAATTAAGTCTCAAATCACTTTTTATTCTATTAAAGTTTTCGGGGCGATTCGTCGTATTTTTAAAATGGCTTTTTATAGGTTATTTTATGTTAGGTTAGGTTATATTGGGTTAGGTGATTGCCCCCACAGGGTTAGGTGAATAGCTCCGCAGGGTTAGAGCCCCCCGCAGGTGCTAGAAATAGGAGAAAAGCTACTGTGAAAAATACGAAGAATCGCCCCATAAGGTGCGATGTTCCGAAAGGGACTATACCCAAGTTTTCTGTTCTTTAAAAGATTGTTAATGGTGTTCTTCCAATGGACAAAACTTTCCTTGTTGCTTTTTGATTTAAGAAAATTTGTAAGTTTCGTAGGGACACAATTTAATATTATTTGCATAAGTGTTGCAAGAACAGATTTATAGCTAAATTATAAATTGGTGTGCGATTTCTTTCATACATATTGTTAAATCATTAGAACAGGATATAAGGAATTAGACACGACAAGATTAAGTAATCCCCAATGATGTTACATAAAATTACCTCTTCTGTAGATTACAATTAGTGGTAAAAACTTCTGAACACTCAACTTAAACCAATCAATTAACATTCAATATAAATTAGTGAGCTACCGAATAAGAAAACGTTGCTACAAAACTTTGGGGTCTATATAATAATCAACCCAATGCCACCTCTCTCACTGACTCATTAATTCAGTTATTATTGTGTCTATTTCCGAATATAAAACATTTACTGATTATGCGGAATAGATTAGACATCTCTAAATTACACAATTTTGCAAAAAAATAAATCTTTATTTTACAAGATAAAATCTAAATTATCACTTTAGTTAATAATTCATGTCATTATAAATGTTTAATTTAAACACCTAAGCTTATGTCGATTATGTCGTCGACTAAATGATCTTTAATGTTTGTTTGTCTGTCCGTGTAAATCTTAAGACCTTATGAACCTTAGGGTTTTGGAATCATGCAAGGTAATTATCTTCCTGGTTTTAAGCTATTTTCTCAGGATGTTACCACCTACCCATTCACATTCGCTGATTTGTTTGTTTAATTCAATATTATTTGGAGTGTTACCAAACAAATTCAGAGAGAGAGAGAGGACAATAGGCTTTTAGTTCCCAAAGTTTAGTTTTATAATAACGGTTCGCTGGTTTGAAAATTTGAGGATTTTAGTGAATTTTGAATTAAATAAGTTAAGTGTTCAAACGTTTCAAACACTAATTGTAATCTTCAAAAGTAGTAATTTTGTGTATCATCATTGGAGATGTGCATCAATTTAACGGTCACTGTCTTATCCCTTTAGATCCCTGAAACAAATTACAGATAATAGAGTAGCTACGCAACAAGATACTGCAGACAATTTAAATACTTTAATGCTCACTTTTCAAGCTTAGGAAGGGCTTGCAATTAAGAGGTGACCTTAATGGGAATTTTTCGTGGTTACATAGTGTTAAAAACACCATAAAACCTCGCCAAAGAGAGAGAGAGAAACACTCACAAAACCGAAAAACGCTTGTGATCAAAATTGTTTTTATCAAATCTTGATTTGGTTATACAAACCAGAAGTGTTCTAACTTTTTCACCAATAATGTAGATCTTCATAAGAAATAAACTTATCATAATTGGACGTGTGCAGTGGTTTAGTATTCGTTTAATGCTGTTATTGTATCAACATAAGAAAGTTATTATTAATTAAGTTTTCTTCGTTTAAATTTTTTTGTTTTGGTTATTAATATGGCCATGCAAGATTTCATAGTTGGGATAGTTACACGTTTTCAAAGTTAAAGAGACGTCCAAGGTGTTTACCCCTCCCGAACGAATTTGCAACCCAAATTATTTTGGAATTATTAAAAAAAAATTTATCATACCTCACCCCCCCCCCCTCCCACAAAAAAAAATACAAATTTGGACGTCCTTGATTTGTTATTGGGTCTGGCTCTTGATTTTTTGAAAAATACTGAAAGATAGGTTTTGTGATCCTCTCACTGGATATATTAAACCATGAAACATAGAGCCTAGTTATACAGATAAATAAATGGATAAAGAATACATGGATATTGTGACAGGGGGTATTTTATGTCATCAATTAAGGTTGCTAATATAGTCCTCAGTTATTGGTCTATAAGTTTCTTCATGTTTGGGAGTGAGGATGGGGGAAGAGGGGAGAAACAAATTATCAGGGTATGCGAGAATCTCTCCTACTATCCATGTATTCTATATCCATTCATACATACATACCTTCCTATGTTGTTAGTAGAAAAGCTTTCAATATGTACGAATGTCCTTCAGTACGGTGGGGCGGATAGCTTTGAGAGTAAATTTTGCAATAACAATCCTTTTAATTTTAAGCCTTTCCTGAAGACTCCTGAAACGACGAGGCAAGTTAATTAATTAGTATCTTTTACCACAAAATTTTGACTATTTAGGATTCTAAATTTATTTTATAATCTTTACACTTTAAATAATATTCTCTATAATTATCAATGTTTGTAAATCCTATTTTATAATATGGCTTTACTTTTTTAGATTTTGTCATCCTTGTTATACATATACACAATCTTTTGAGTAGCTACTTTTGCCATACATACAAATCAGACTTAAAACTATTTGAAAAAGAGCTTCAAGAGCGTTTCCAAGATCTAACCAGAATCAGCTATAGCGAAACGAATATGTATAAGTTCATCATTATATTTAAACTTACGAATTAGCCCCTAGCGTTCAGGGGCGTTGTATTCAAGGGGACTGAGAAGGGATAGAAAAATAGCTTAAAACCATCCTAATTCTTAAATCTGAAAAACCTTACTGCCTTATATCATGTATTGTCAAAAACTTGTGCCACATATAATTGTATCAAACGCAATATTAATATTACAATAAACAAAAAAAACTATGCTTTTACAAACACATTTTTGACGGAATTGTATAAACATAAGAGACTCTAAAATCTTTGTAAATTATAGGCTTTATTTTTGCTATGCGAAGTAGGAAGTAACAAGGATGACAACATCTATAAAAGCGAAAAGTCTAAAAGGACCAAGACCAAATTGTGTCAAAAATGAACCATGTAACGTCATAAAAATGACCGATTATCCATCTCTTTTTTAGGGGTTTCCTTTCCCACTTTTCCTCTCATCTCACTCTTTTTTATGACGTCACACGATCATTTGTGACATAATTGGGTTTTTGTCTTTAAAAGAGTGCACCTAAAGATTCTTGGATTATTATGTTGTGCTTAATAGTTTTATGAATCGCCATTTAAAATATTAAGTTAAAAGGGTAAATAATCTTCTATAAAATGGATGTAATTAAAAAAAGATGAAGTGATAATATACTTGTTAAACGTTCAATTAAATTATGCCTCATGATACAGGAATCCCCATAAATGATTTGAAGTCGCTAGTAAAACTGATAATGGATGGTTAGTAAGACAGACGTAAGACACATTACAAGTGTAGAGATGTTTTTTTTGTAAAAATAGAGTGCATTACTTAAAATTAGAAGTCACGGTTCAAAAGCGCCGCTTTTCATTCTGCAGTCTTCAAAGGTCAACTAAAAATGTACAACAACAAAAAACAGACTCTTTAAGGGTGATCTAAGTAGACATTTACTCAGAAATTAACCCATAATACCCATAAATACTGATTCCAATTTACAGGGATGACAAAGGGCTGGTAAGCGGTGTTTACTCACCCTTTCAATAATTGTATAGGGTGTCGTTTTATCCCCCAACCCCCTGAAAAAAATAAAAAGCTTGAGCGTCTCTGTGCCTTTCTGAAATAAAATTAACAACCGCATAGACAAAAATGGTAATTCCTGACTAAATCAAGAAAATTTGAAAATTTCCACTTTTTAAAATCTTTCTCGCCTGTATTCAACAAGAAAAATAATTGATATAATTAGAGCTTGGAATTTTGAATTTATTACTATATATAAATGTCATAAAACAATTAAGTCAGAATATTTCAATTTAAAACCACCCAAAAGTACTAAAACATATTTCATTTATCTCCCTTTAAAAAACAGGAATAAAACAAATGCAAAGGTGGAATAAATTAAAAAACAAAAAAGTCATATTGAAGTATCTACAATATTTTGGAAGCATTAATTGAGAAATCTAAGCTTTATGTATGTATTCCAACAGAAGCATACAAAAAATAATACACATATTGAAATAATTTTATGCTAGGATGATACTATCATAACCTGGGTTTGCCTTTGCATAAGCTGAAAATACCAACTAGAAGATCGATTTATATATAGAATGATGTAAAGAAAGAAATTGTAATACTAAGTTCGAAGAACATTATAAACGGCTATATAAGGGAATTGTGAAATCTAAGACTTATAGAGCACTATCACAAAAGTAAAATAGTTCTAAACACCTAAAAATTAAGCATGCAAATAAAAATCTTTGTTCTCAAAGCCCAAAATGTAGAAATTTAAGAACCATAGAACACCATCACATTAGTAAAGAAATCTCTTAACTTTTATAGCATAGTTTCGAACACCTAATAAGATGGCATATACGGGGATTAAGATCTTTGTTCTTAACTTTTAAAATATAGATGTAATGTAATGGAATTGCGAAATCTAAGAACCATAGAACACCATCGCATTAGTAAAGAAATCTCTTAATTTTGAAATCGTGTGCCTGTAATAGATGTTGGATAGATATAAATGTTAAACTAGATGAGAACCATAAATAATAGCCATACAAACTTCATAAAGGATGTGTATTCGTTTCCGTTAGAAATAACAAACAAAACAATAGTTTATACATATATTTGGATTTCCTGTTTAAACTTAAAATAAGTAAAAAAGACATTTTTTGCATTATCTAAGAGTAGCTACGATATTTTAAAGACTAAAGTCTTCGTGAAAAATGTATTATTTGCTAAAAGAATTGATTTCGTTCTTAAAACATTGACAGTGATGATTCCTAAATTCGCTTACCTATTTTTAAAACTCCACTTTAGCTAGATATCTCTTTTCAAGAGAAAAAAAAGAGAATAGTCCCTTTCGTAACATCGCCCCATAAGGGCGATTCGTCGAATTTTTAAAATGGCTTCTTTAGGTTATTTTAGGTTAGGTTAGGTTATATTGGGTTAGGTGATTGCCCAAAGGGTTAGGTAATTGGCCCCGCAGGGTTAGAGCCCCCCGCAGGGGCTAGAAATAGTAGAAAATCTACTGTGAAAAATAAGAAGAATCGCCCCAGAAGGTGCAATGTTACGAAAGGGACTATACCCGAAAAAAATTATGAAGAATAAAAGTTTCAACTTCGTAGGGTATTTCTATCTATAAAAAAGAAATAAATTTTAGTCAGCGGGTTTGAATAACCTATACTATGTACCACATTACTACATAAAACACCAAAGCAGTATATACTTGTAGTAGCAAATTATATACTGTATATTATGTTCATAAATATTATACATGCATAATAGAGAAACTATGAAATGGGTCATACTTGAGTATAGAAACCAGGCCCTAATACGTCAAACTCTGTGGATCCTCCTATATAGAGATACATAATTAATCATATCAAATTCAATGGATCCTCCTAAACAAAGGTACATAACAAATCATGACAAACTCTGTGGGTTCTCTAAAAAACAGAGATACATAATTCACCATGACAAACTCTATGGATTCTCTAAAACAGAGACATAATCCACCATATATAACTCTGTGGATCCTCTAGTACAGAGATACATAATTCGCCATATCAAATTCTGTGGATCCTCTAATATAGAGATGAATAACTAATCATGTCAAACTCTATGGATCCTCTAAAACAGAGACATAATTCACCATATCTAACTCTATGGATCCTCTAATACAGAGATACATAATTCACCATATCCAATTCTGTGGATCCTCTAATATAGAGATGAATAACAAATCATGTCAAACTCTATGGATCCTCTAAAACAGAGACATAATTCACCATATCTAACTCTGTGGATCCTCTAGTACAGAGATACATAATTCACCAAATCCAATTCTGTGGATCCTCTAATATAGAGATGAATAACTAATCATATCAAACTCTATGGATCCTCTAAAACAGAGACATAATTCACCATATCTAACTCTGTGGATCCTCTAGTACAGAGATACATAATTCACCATATCCAATTCTGTGGATCCTCTAATATAGAGATGAATAACTAATCATGTCAAACTCTATGGATCCTCTAAAACAGAGACATAATTCACCATACCAAACTCTATGGATTCTCTAAAACAGAGATACATAATTGTATACATTACTCTAAATTTATCTTGTTCTACTCTATTAAGCTAATCTATGCTATACATAAAGGGTTATTTCCACAGTTATACTTTACTTATTCAATAAGGATAGAATTGCAATGCTTATTATATAGTGACAAATATAGGACATATATATTTTGATTTTAATCCACTTGAATTATTAAAAGGCAAATTATATATTGAAGTTAGTTAAAAGCAGGGAAGGAGGGGACATTGGAATGTTTATTATACTAGTCCCCAAAGTTGTATTATAACGTATTCCTATTCATTGGCTGAACAACTTTGGGGACTTTAAATAATTTTGATTGGTTGGTTCATTAAGTTGAGTGTACAAATGTTTCAGCCACTAGATGTAATCTACAGAACATTATTTTTTTGTGTTTCATAATTGGAGATGTACATCCATTTATCGGCCATTGCCTTATCCCTTTAGATCCCTGCCTTAAGCAACAGACTTTAAAATACAAGCCAAAATAGTAAAGTATTCTTATGTTCATCCTATTCCCAATCTTGCTAAATGGAAGAAAAATGGTTATTAGCTTTTTGCTCATCGAAAAACAATTTGTAATAATGTCTTGGAATGGAAAAAAAGTTATTAGCTTCTTGTAGGAAGATTTGGTTTGAATTTAAGAATGAAAAATTATAATATTTGGATACAACTGAAGATTTCTTCAATACATTTTTAGTGAGATTTTCTTTTTCCAAAAATGTTTAGGCTTCTATAAAATACAATTTTCCATTGACCAATCTCTGTAATCCTATTTATTAAAGTAGTAATTGTTTTTGTTAGTAATTCATATAGCGCTTTATAAAGCTTCTTAAAGTAAGTTTTTAGGCTATTTCCTGCCCTCTCCTTACTAAAACACAAGTACTAGTGGCACAAACGCTTATTCTCTTAAGAAAGCACTTTTTCTGTGACAAAACTCAGATTATTATATTAGCCATTTAAGATATCTTTAAAACTCTTCTAATAGTAAGACAAATAAAAAAAAAGTAGGCCTACCAACCTACATATATGGTAGCTGGCAAATACTGTAAGGTAGGCACACCTAATAGGATCTAGGTATACATGAATATTTGATTCCAGCTAACTTACAAAATTTGGGCAAGAGTAATTATGGTCAAAAAGTTGATTAGATGGTCAAAAATTCTTAGGTCAAAATAATGTCAACGCATGACTTCACAAGTCAATATCTTTTTCTGGTGTCCCTACAGTACAGTCAAAAGCTATTGGGTTTAAGTAGCGGACCTACTCAACATGTCATCAATTACAATCAATGTTTTATCTGTACGCCAATAATACTTTTTATTAACTTCTAATTGCTCATCTTTATTTTGAAAAATCCTAATTCCTGTTATTACAAATTGCAATTATATCTGGTTCATATTCTGGTAGAAAAATTGCAGAATTTTAAAGTTGTTTTACATGAACATCTAAAAAACATCTTATTCAATAATTTTCACCGATTGCTTTTGGATCAAAGTATAAACATTAAAATAGAAGTATACTAAAGCGCAAATGTAGTCATTGTATATAGGTACACAATCAAGAGATAGCGTAAAGTTGCATCAAAAAAATTATGTCATAATATAAAATAACAGATAAGAAGCCAGTGTAAATACCATTGGTCAATTACAGTGTATACTGGCCTCTCATTGATCAACTTTATTGTATGACATCATAATTAAAGATTTCTCTGAATCATTTACAAATATTTACTATATTCTTTTAAAAGCGAAGCTTTTCTATAATTAGGGTTGGTCCGTCCGTCCGTACATCTGTCCGTAACGGATAGCTTTTTTTCGTAAATTTAGGCATGTTAGAATTGTCCTATCGATTTCAAATTTTGCATGGTGATTCCTTTAATAGTTAGGTACGATTAAGAAAGCGTAGCAACTCTATAATCATCACCAAAATGTCCGTACGTCCATTTGAAACATGTTGATTATTTTACTTTATTAACAACAAATTTTTATGTGATCTAATCATCCGATATATCTGATTTTTGGTATATTGATTCCTGGGACAACAAAGTATAACGTAATAAGTGAAGCAACTCTATAATCAAGTCCTAAAAATGTAAGTATGTCCATAAACATTATCCTGAATTAAGCAGTTTTTCAACAAATTTACTTACAATTTTGCTTTCACTCTTATACATTTATATTATGATTATTCAGTTCTGACACTATACAAGTGATAATGTCTGTTTGTCCTACCGTTTTAGTGCTTCGCTTTTATGGATGTTGTCATCCTTGTTTTTAATTAAAACGTTGAGATATTCACTATTTGTACTTGTTTTAAAATGATTAAAACAGATTAAATTTTAATTTTACTTGCAAATAGATACAAATCAGTTTAATTTTACAACATATTTATTCCAATTTAGATCATTATTACTTTTTTCTACTTGAAACTGTAGCCTTAATATCAGATGTAATCAAATCTGATATAATGTAATGAAAAATGTCAAGATACGCAAAATTAACATTCACAGATATCTTATCAGTGTATTTGCATTTTAGGAAATATTAAAATCAAAAAATATAAAAAAGGAGATATTTAACCAGAGAAATAATTTAATAGTAATAGCCTAATACTTCATTTTAAAACTTTATGCATGGCTTATATAATGTTTTTAACCCAATTAATGTAATTGATATTGGTATACATTAGGTAATCTAAAACAAATAACAAAATAATATGTATCATATCTATATTTTAATGTATCACTATGTTATTATTTTAGAGTGTGACTGATTTCGGATCATCCTACAAGTCTGAGTCCTCTTTTATGAGTTCTCAGCAGCAGGAGACATCTTTTATGAGTTCTCAGAAGCAGGAGTCCTCTTTTATGAGCTCCCAAAAGCAAGAGTCTTCTTTTATGAGTTCCAAGCAACAGGAGAACTACTCTGCCTCCAAGCAGGAGTCTTTCTCATCCAGCTCTACTCTTAACAGAGCATTGGAGGTAGGATTATTTTTGTTTCTAGTATGGCTTTGTAACCAATTATTATCTGCTGGGTTAGAACTGGTTCTGGGTCATACTGAAAAATGATGTATTGTATCATTTTATAGACGATTTTCTACGAATAATAAAATGAAAAATCATAATTTGATACAAGTTTTGTTATGGTCTTTGGCTAATATAACTAGAATAATTCTTATAATTTTTCAATTTACTATATGTGGAAAGCTGTGTGTAACATGATGCAATAAATAACTATTATTACATCGATAACTTAATGTTAAGATTTTTAATTATTTTCAACACCGTGGAAGGATAAAATATTTAATACCAATACACTTATTTATAATATAATCTACTATTATTAAGTTATTCATGTCTTTTGATAATGGTATTAATGATGAATCATTGTATGATAACAATTTTCAATCCATTGTTTTTTGTACACATGTTTAAGATGGTAACTAAAGTGAGTAAGATGAAAAAGATATATAAAGATTGTAAAAGTTGTAAATTAAAAACATAAATTGTGTATGATAGCTAATGTAGTCTTGTAATGGGGACGTAATTTGTTCTTATTGGCTACCATTATTTAAATTATCTCAAGATAGGTCTGCACAATCATGCAGTGTGTAATAGATATGTCTAGTCAGTGCTTACAGAGCTGTAATCTTCAAACAATTTATATTCTTTCTAAGTATGAGTATTAGTGTGATTATGTTGGTTTATGGTGCTATAAAGAGGGATTATTCTCTCTATTAGGTCAGTTAAATCATAAACTAAAATATACATACAAGAGTATATTTATGAATCAAGCAATGATGAAAACTTGATATAAAATTAAGAAAACTTACTTCTTTTAAGATTGTGGTAGATGTGAATTTTAAGATTACATAATGCGCTTTTTAGAAACCAACTTGTAATAAACATCTTTTGAATTGGTTAACAATTTAACCAATAAATTAAAGTTGTCTTGAAGTATATGGCCTTTTGGTTCGTTTTAAATACTATATATTTAGTTAATTCATTGATATTATATGTACTTAACAATTTTTATTGTCATACATTTTAAACTTTTTTTCATAAGGATTCAAGGAAAGAAAAAAAGTCGTATTACCTTAAGTTAGAGAGTTAATTAATACGTCGTCTTTCATTGATATTAACCAGGAGCTTTCTACGCTTCCTTCACAGCTTTTGTTCTTTCCTTTCCCTTATCTAACTATCTATCTATCTCATCTGCCCATGCATTTTTCCAGGGAGTGAGGGGACATTTGGCTGTTTATTACACTACTCCCTAAAGTTTTATAAAATGGTTTTCTCATTAGATGACCTGACAATTTTAAGGACTTTTATTTGATTTGTTGGTTCATTAAATTAAGTGTCCTAACCCCTCAACCAATAATTGTAAACTACAGTAGGTGCAATTTTATGTATAATCATTTAATCGGCCATTGTCTTATCCCTCTAGATCCCTGGCATTATTCCCTTTCTTTAGAAGTCTGTTTCTTTTGTGCTTTTTACAGGAAATAGGATTAAAAGACTTTAAAACAACATATGAACCCCCTAAAATAAACACTCACCCTTAATTCCCTAAATATCTATCTAACAATAATTATAATTTAATGCTTAAGAAAATTTACAAAAAAAATCTCTTGAAGATATAATAAAAGGAATTTTAAAATATGATTTGTCATTCTTTTCATTCTATTTCATACAAGGAAAAATAATTTTTGGCAGATTGATGGGGTTTTACTAAGTACATATTCACAAGAGGGGAAGTAGGCTTTAATGCTTGAGGGTAAAAAGATAGATAGATATATCTACAGAGGCTGTCATTATATGTATATACACTGTCAGTATAGCTAAGGCTAGCCGGGCGGTCAGAGCATAGAATCATACCTTAACACTCAGCCCTCCATAAAAGAGGGAGTTCAAAGTTCAAAGGTAGAAAGGCAAAGAAATTAAGTGAAAAAAGGGAAGCAAGAGGGCTGTGTGAAACATTGTGTAGACAAATATAAAGAAAGGCTGTTTAAGCCTGTTATAGCTATACAGCTGGGAATATATATATATTATATACATATAATACATATGAAAATAAGCCCCCCTAAAGATCTGAAATGCCCCAATTCCTAGTCTTGTGAACAGAAAACGATGAGATAATCCTAAATGACTGCGCACATAAACAAACCTTTTGTTGTTGTTGTCGTATTAAAATATTTCTGAGCAGACAGATAGTTAGATATCCTGTTATTAATCCAGGAATATTGTTTTGTGAAATTTTATTTGTGTAAAATGATATCTGGACAACAGAAACAAAGATGAAATAACTCAGAAATCAAGAATGCAACAATTTCAACTGTGAATCCTCAAAAATCTAACTAAATACAAAAGGAAAAAAGAATTACTCGGTAACAGCTGAAAAAATATCTGATTTACATATTTTTTAACAGGAAACGCATTGCTCATTATTATAAATATCCTTATAATAAAGTAACAGGATGTGTGTTTGTCTGTTTGTCTGTACCGAAGGTTCTCGCTAACCGCTGAACCGATCGGGTTCTCCTTAACAAGGTAGCTTCTCCCGGGAAGTTATATAACTATTTTGGGGGAGGGTACCACCACCATCCCAAGAGAAATCACAAAAAAATCATTTGAAGTGCCACTAGAGGCCTCTAAAGTATAGGTATTACAAAAAGGAATAAACATAAGTTAATAACAGATAAATAAATTTGTATAGTTTAAGCATAATTAAATTTTATCATTTATATTTGTAGAAAGTACTATCTTTTATTAATCCAAATAATCCTTCTATTTTTTTCGGATTATTAAAATAAATATTTTACATAAAAGTTATAGGATGTCTGTCTGTCTTTTGTGTTTCTTTCTGTAGCTTAGAATCTTGCTAACCACTGATTCCATGGTTCTCCTCCTTTACAGTGAATCTTTGTATAGGTGCAGGAAAGGTTTAACCCATTTAGGGGGAGTTTGCCTCCCATGAGAAATCTAACCTAGAAAATATACCCTCCTATAAGTTTTTTTTTACTTTTTCTTTCTAGAGCTAAAAAATACTACCCCCACTCTACTTCCCCCAAGAACCCCTAAAGACCTTAAGGTCAAACCGCTAGAGGTCAAATAGAGAAATCTATTATTTGAAGAAGTATAAATATTGTTGTAAATGGCTTATCTAATAATTGTGAAGCTTGTCACTTAATGACCTAATTTTAGTGTCTTTTCAAAACAGTAATTAAAAAATTTTTTTATTGCATAAATAACATAAAATGATATCAAATGTAATGTTTAAGAAAAAATGTTTTTCCAAAGGTAGGATATTGCTCTTGAAGAAAAACCTATTTTGCCATTTACAACTGCAACTGACTGTCCATATATTTACAGCTGTACATATGATGTGTTTTAGCTGAATAGATCGGGTATACAATATACATTGAATATTACTGTGAATTAGTGTTGTCTTTTACCAAGAGAATTCTTTTTTTTTTTATAATGTTAACAGTTTCAATAAAGTAAAAACCTTAAAGTATCTCTCTTTGACTTATATATTATATCTATTATATCAATTGAGTGCTCAAATCATGGGAACCGTATCCATGAGTCCTGGGAAGGTAATAGGCCATTGTATTTGAAATATCTCTCTCCTCTAGAATCAAGGGGAGTAGCCAATAGTTATATACGCTAAAGAATTGAGAAAACACACACAATTAAACTGCTAAATATTTTGTTATGCAAAGATAAGCTAGATTATATAAACACTTTAACTAATAAAGATAGCAGTAAAAAAGTGTGAGGTAATTTTATCCTTATACTTTTTCTACCTAATAGTCAGGTCAATTACAATTTAAACAAGGATGTTTAAATCCATTATTAGAAGACCTTAAAGATATTGAATTAAGTTTACATAAATGACAAGAAAAGCCAGACAGTTCATGGATAAAGTAACTTAGATACAGATTTGACGGACAGTCTGACATATTAAATTATAGAGCAGTGTTACTAATAAAAAAAGGTCATAAGGGATTTGCTAATGCATGAATCCGGGTCAAAAAATGGGAAAACATTTCTTACTTTGAATGAGATATTTTGTTTTGCTTTAATTTTGACACCTTTTTACATTGCTTTTTATTAATAAACATTAAAACTCTTCATAATGCCTATAAACAATTACGTCATACAATGCAAATGACCAAATATAGGCCAATACAAACCTAATTTACCAATAGCAGGTCAGTATACTTTTTAATTGACCGATGGTAGGCTAGTATGACGTCATATTTTGTAGGCACTATTAAAAGCTTCATTTACATTGTACATCTTCTAAGAAGTTTTTGGTTCAAGTCCTGGACTATGAAAGAGAAAGTTAAATTAATAATGCTAAGTCATTGGGAAATGTCTTTGCCCTGAAACAGGTATAAAATCTACATATTATTAAAGGAAATTAAAAATAAATAAAAAAGCAAACAACAATAAATTAATAAATGAAAACATAATTATTCTCCCCCCCTAAATTCTAAAGAAGTTTTTCTATTAAGATTAATCCATCTTTCATTGACCCATCATGTATCCCCAATTGCTTTACCTAAAAAAGTGCGAACATTCAAATTTTGCACAACCTATATCAGAGGAAAATATTCGCAAAGCAGAATTTCCATAAATCACGAGCAAACAAGAAGGACAACATCCATTAGTTTGCAAGATAAAAACTTGAAACATAATGCAAATGGCCATTAATTTTCTGATTTTAAAATTATAAGTAACGCAGAAATAACAAGATAATATTTGTATTAAACAAACAGTAAAGTATTATGCAGTATAAATGTGATATTTCTCAACAATTTGAAATTTTTAGTAGGAAAATCAGAAAATTGTTTAAAATGAGTAATTTTTATGTTTTTAAAAACAATAAAAAAAAAAGTAAGATACTTTAAACTGACATATTTTACATTTGTCAAACAAAGTCAAACATACACAGAAACGAAAGGAATGAATTTATAGAGTAGCTTCAAATCTTAACATAAATCTAGATAAATGATGTAAAAGTGTGAATTTTACAACGGATCATTTCAACTAAATAAAGTTATACGTTCTTTTCCCCAGAGAAAGAGGGGATATTGGGCTGTTTATTACAATAGTCCCCAACGTTTTCTTATTCGTTGACTTAACAACCTTGGGGACTTTTATCGAATTTTGATCGGTTGGTTCATTAAGTTGAGTGTACAAACGTTTCAACATTTAATTTCAATCTACAGAAGGGGTAATTTTGAGTATTATCGTTGGGGTATGTGCATCATTTTATCGGTCATTGTCTTATCCCTTTAGATCCCTGTGCTTTTTCAATGTAACAAATACTATTAGCGATTAAATTATAAAAATGGTACAATGTATGTCTGCTTATATGTCAGTCGGATAAAATCTTTTAAACGGCTTCATACTTGTTCTGGGCTGGCTTTAGACTCTTTTGTTGAAGGTTTATAAAAAAATATTTCTTGGAATATATATTTTTATCAACAAAATAGGTTCATTATGTAAGGGAAAAATATTAAAAATATATTTTTTTATAAGAAAAGTACATAGTGACATAAAGATAGGATTATATAAGAAAATTATATATACAGGAGAAAAAAATAGAAATATAATATGTAAGCTTAATAAGGATGGCAATATTGATAAGTAGCGAAAACAAAAAATATCAAACATCTATCTTTAAAAACATCTAAGATAATATAATTCTTGGAAGAAACAGTCTGACACCGTATGTTACAGATTAAATACTTTAGATGGTCAAGGATTTTCATGAAGTAGTAGATTTACTTAGAGCATTACTGTCAGACCATCGGACATTGTAAGTTATAAAGTAGCTGGTTTTAGGTAAAAAAAAACAACTGCTTATCTGTGATAACAGTTGAGATAACAAAAACAGACATACGGACAGACAACGAGAGTTATTGAGTAACTTTATTATCAAAATTATAAAAAGCTAATGTTATTGAATTTCTATTACGTTTTTTGAAAAACTTTTCCAATTCCAATTTGTACTAAGTAGGTTACTAGTTAATTCTTTATTATTTTATGACTTTCTTTAGAATTTTTATTAAGGTATTTTTCTTTTGCTATAGACAATTTTCTTTGAGTGAAATATTTGATTAAGAACTTTTTTTTATTTGCTTTCTTTGTAATAATCTTTTTGTAGATATAAATCATAGATTAAAATGGTACTGCTATTTATATAAAAGCATATACAGATCTTTCTTAGCCTTAATTAAACCTCAGATGTTTACATTTTTCTGTAATTGGCTAATAAAAGCAGAACTCTTTATCTCTTTGTACACCGTATCGCGGCCTCTAATAATGTAAAATGGCATTTGTGTTATAGACTATTCAATTACATGCTTAAGTCATGATTAAATATAATTTAAAGAAACTATTAAACATAGAATCCAAGGTTTGGGGGTAACGGGGTGTCCCCTTAAACTTTGAAACACCTCTTTTACTCCTTCAAAATTTTAAAAAAAAAAATTAAATTACCTCCCTCAAACATTTAAACCCCTTTTTTACCCCCCTAAAAGAAAGATTTTATTTTACATACAGACGGAAAAAGAAAGTTGTAGTGTAGAGTATTAATCAGGGGAATATTAGGAAGAAATTTTTAAAGCTTTCAATATAGTACCCAAGATATTTATATTCACTTTTCCTTATATAGAGACAAACAGACAAAGTAACTTAAAGAGAATATGCTTAATAGTCAGAGGAATCTCAACCGTCTATCATTAATGACAGCCGAGAAAATGAGTAATTTTATTCCGTTTTTTAAAGGTTTAGTCTAGTTTAAATCTACTACCTTAATTTAAGATTACTTCCTGCTTTTACAATTCCATGCATTTTAAAGCACACAGGGAGACAGAGCTATGACAATGAATGTTAAAATATTCTTCCTCCAAAATCTTGGACGAGTTTGCTTTTAATATTACAAAATTTTGGGGGTAAAAGGTTGTAGATTAAATAATCCATAATTGTCCTTCGATTCCCTGAACATAGATGATATATACTTGCAGGATTCTAAAATCTTTTTTTACCAGAAATAACAACAAAATGTAGTTTGCTTGGTATAGAAAATCTACTGTATTTTCAAATTAGAAAATTAATGCGGGAATTTTTATTTCAAGCTTTACTTTTATTTCCTCTCCTTTATTTCTCTAGTAGACCCGAATAAACTAGACATTTTAAGATTTTAAACAATTTTAGACATGTTTTTTTTTAAATATTTTTATTAGTAAGACTTATAAGTAAAATATAGCATCAAATCTACTGAATAATTTTGTATTGATTGAATGCCATTTGAATAAATGATTTTTTTCTATTATAAAAGGGCGCTTTTAGTACCTCTCTCTTTTCTTTCTAGTCTAGTGTCTAAAGTATGATGTGCAATCATTTCCGCGCAAGTGTTAAAAATTATTATAATCTTGTTTAATTGCTGGGATCTAAAGGGATAAGATATTGGCAGATTTATTGATGTACGATCCTAGTGATATTACACAAAATTACCCCTTTTGTACATTAAAAAGAGGGTTCCAGGACAAACGCAGGAGTGCCAAACCTCGGAGTGGATAAACGCAGGAGTGTTAAAATATTAACTTAATAAAGTATTTAAGTATACAGTTTAGGTTAGGTTAAGATATGAATATACAAATAAGCCCCCCACAGGGTTAGGCATTCAAAAACCAATGTGACAGTTTAAAATTGGTTATTTTAGGGCAAGTTTCCACTCCGACGTTTGGGACTCCTGCGTTTGTCCTAGGACAAAAAAGAGTCGTTGAAACAGTTGGACTCAACTACATAAACCACCCAATCAAAACTAATTAAAGTACCCAAAGTTGTTAAGCCGACAAATTAATAAACGATAACATAAAACTTTGGGGATTAGTGCAATAAATAGCTTAATATGCCCTCCTAACCTGGTTTGATTGTCATTATGGAAGAAACTGTAACCTTATTTATTTGCTAGTACACCTTTTTTCGAAAATGTGATCATATGCGGAAGGCAATGCACACCCAAAAGTAAAACTTTCCTCTAAATGTTTCAACAGATTTAACTAACTATGTAGATATATATTCTCTATGCCTTATTAGTTCTTTCTTTGCATTCAATAATGTATTCAATTTACATTGTTTTCAAAAAAGAGAACTTCAGTGAAAAAAAAACAATAATTTTAAAAATAATTATTTCCCAATAAATAGTTTTCAAAATATTGATATTGTAATATTTACAAATATAAAGATAAATAAGTTAAGCGGAATGGATGCATTCGCAGAGAGGGAGAGGACATTAGGCTATTTATTGCACTAGTCCCTAAAGTCTTAAAATAATATTTTCATATTCATTGGCTGAACAACCTTGGGGACTTTTAGTATATTTTGATTGGTTGGTTCATTTAGTTCAGGTTCCCAATGTTTCAACTTTAATTATAGAATTTGATTTAATTTATAGAAGGGGTAATTTTGTGTATCATGATTTGGATATAAAAATTTATCGACCATTGTCTTATACCTGATGTATTCAAGTTAATCGAATGCCTTTCTAAAGTCAAATTTATTTTATATTTGTATACTTTTAATTAAAGTGTCAAAAATATACCATAGTTGATTATTCATAATTTCCTTTATAAACAAAACTTGAAATTTGAAATTTCATTTTTATTCACAGAATTATGGATTAATTATACGTGTTAGTCGTATATGCATTAGTTTGAGAATTTTTGTATATTTTCTTTCTTAGTGACAAACATTTTTTTATCTCATTAAAAGATAAAATTTGCTAGGAAAAAATGTTATTTATAGAAATGAGCAATGCCGCGCTGTTTTCAGATCATTAAACCTGAACAAAATCTCTAGGAAAAAAAGAATAATTGCATAATTAACTTTATTAGTGGCGTGCAAATCAATGTATGGGATAGGGGGGTGGGGTCGATTTGTGAAAAAAGGGATATGCTGCCTTTTTTAAAGGGTCTCCCCCCTTGTTCACGCCCCTAAACTTAATTAGTCCTGAAATGTTTAATTATTATGCATTTTTCTTATATACATTCTTTCGTTTAAAAAAAAAACAATTTTGTATTACAAAGATCCTATAAAATGTGATTTTGTATTACAAAAATCTTGACTTACACCTTATATTTCGTCTAATTGAAATTGTTTTATCTGGAAAAAATTGGCTTATTTTATTTTTTTCTCTCAATACATTAAACTCAAGTCCTTGTTGCAGTCGGTCTGTTAATTTGTTAGTATGGTTTGACATAATTAAGCGCGATGCAAAAAAAAGTTATTGATAGCATCGTATTAAAGTCAGCTTTCCTCGGATATTAATATAGTAATTTTGGGGCTAAAAAACTGGTATAACTATGATTTTTATTTTAATATTCATGGAAAAATTTCTGTAATACGATGATGTACCTTATTTTTCAGTATGACTGAGAACTGGTTCTAATCCAGCGGATATTAATCGGTTTGAAGCCATACTGGAAAAGTTAAACAATTTTGCTTGAATATTATGGTTAATTTTGATTAACAATCTTATTTGTTGGTTACTGCTTAATGGGTCCTGGTCTGCTTTTTATAATTTATTCTCAATCCATATTGACCATATTAAAAGGCCTGAATAAAATAAGGTCTATACCTTTGTTATATAGATGAATGAAAATAAAACAACCTTGTTTCATTTTAAAGGATATATTTCCCCAAAACTGCTGAAAATTTTTCTTCGACTTTATGCTTTTAAAACAAGATTTTTTTAATGCTTTTTTTAATTCACAAAAACAAATGTGTTATTTTTTAGTTTGAAAAATTACTTTTCCTAAAGACTTTTTTTGGATTTTTTGGATGATTTTTACTGGTAAACTTATAAACCCCATAGTCCTTTATCAGCATTACCTTCCAATCAAAAATCTGTGGCAAGAATCGTAAAGTCATGTTTAACATGTAGATTTTTTGGGCACGTGGGTTCAGAATGGCAAGTTAGAATATAGCACAAGTAAATCTGTTTTATAACTTTTATCCTTTTTCTCTTTCCTCTCTTTCTTAATATCATTCTCTTTCTTTCTTTCCTTTTCTCTCTCTTTCTCTCTCTCTTTGTTTCTCTCTCTTTATCTCCTTCTCTTTATCTTTCTCTCTCTCCCGCCCTCCCTCTCTCTTTCTCTCTCTCTCTCTCTCTCTCTCTCTCTCTCTCTCTCTCTCTCTCTCTCTCTCTCTCTCTCTCTCTCTCTCTCTCTCTCTCTCTCTCTCTCTCTCTCTCTCTCTTTCTATTAATCTATCTATTTATCCATCTATCTTTCTATCTATATTATGATATATCTCTCTTTCTTCATCTTTTAATCCTTTTTATCCTTTTTTTCTGTTATTTTTTAGCATGGCTATTCCCACAAATGCGCTACATCATGCCGGCAAAAATTACGTATTCACAAGACAATAAGCGGACGGAGTAAAAAATCAATTTCAACATTAGCGCAAACTCATCGTTCGTAATAAAGCAAATAATAACATCCAGGCAGTTTTTGCATGCTCGCACATTGGCATAAAAACATATTTTTAGTGACGAAATAAAATATAAAAAGACAATTAAAAAACCATTCAATCAACAATTGTGTAATTTGTGTCAAGACTTGATTTAAATTTGGACTGAAATTATTTGACTTAATCATAAAGTAGCTATGATAATAAATATATTTCTAAAATCATTTTTACCCATTGCATTGTGATTCTAAAGGTCAAATTTTATCCTAACTAACTTTGAAAGATCCAATTTGATAATCTAAAATCAAACATTCATAATTCAAAAAAAAAATTTTCAGTTAATGAAATGCTAAGTTATTCAAAAAATAATCAGAATTAGCCATACTTCATTTCAGTAGCAGCTTCTCTTTAAATTAGTTAATCTGTAAGTCCAACTATAACGACAGCAAAATTTACTTTAGCTTTTCTATTTATTAGCGGATTTAAAAAGATCATATTCAGTTTGATAATCAGTTTCAGACAGCTTTCCGCGGATATCAAAATAAAAAATTACAAGATTAAAAACTGTTTTGTTAGACCTAAGCGGCCGAACCAGTTCCAATTCATCGGATATCAATCGGTTTCGAGGCCATCATGGAAAAGATGGTATTGTGCTACATTTGGGCACAGTTGCTCTTGTTTTTCTTTGATTAGTTCTCCTAGCTTGTAAGTTATAACAGGTTGATAAGTTCAACACCCATCAACAATTTTTCTATTATTCAATACCTTTTCTTTTCATATCATCATAATTTAGCGAAGCAAAAAATTATTAAAGGCAAACTAAATTTTAAAATGTTTTGATTGAAAGGACGTGTCATAATAATAACAGAAATTTTAAGTCATAAACTAAAAGTACATAATTAAGTGCTAAATAAACCTTTAATAGGAAAATTTTTGGTCTGAGACAAAGAATGATTGAATTTGATATATCTGGAAGTGCCTGTTAGTGAGCCAAGACTTTGTTAATAATATCTACTCACCTGACATGACAGAATATAAATTTTATTTGTATAATTGAGGCAAAGAGGTTTTAGATTTCAAACTTTTATTGAGCAGGGGCTTTAAATTTCAGACATCTAAAACTGACGATAATACATTTGATTTAAATAGTAGCTTTGCTACTAACAACAACAAAAAAGCAAATGACTAATTTGAGTTGACAAATGACACATGTAATGAAAATGTATGCAAGAAAATGAAACAAAAATATTGGATCATGAAGGAAATGAGATGAAAGGTCTTTTTTTATAAAAAGCTTTATGGACAGTTTGTTAATGGTTAATCCACTTTCTCTAGTCAAAACATGCCTTTTACAATACATTATTAGTCTATAAAATTGCAAAAAAAACTTACTTTGTATTTTAGGCTAGATCCCAAATATAAAAACAAATTCAAGGCTGTTTGAGCTTTAACAATATCGTTTTTGCTCAGGGAAAGAGATGCTGTACCTATAAATAATAATCCATTTGAATATTTAACTATTTGTTACTTTCTTAATTAATAACAATTACAGCTTGCAAGACCAAATAAAGTAGAAGCAAAATACAAAAGTATAGATTTTCTTCAGGTGTTATATCCCTCCACCGTGATTTTTTCTTGACTTACATAGACAAGGACATTTTTTGTTGTATTAATATTGCTAAAAATTAAAAAACAAATTCATTTTAGAACTTTGACATATATGCAAATGTTAAGACATATCTTAATTTGAAAATTATATTATTTGTGAATTTTAACAATGTTTATTTTTAACTTTAAAAATCCATCACAAGAAAAATAAACGTTGTTTATCGGACAGACGAACAGATTGGCAGATACATTCATCCTAGTCATAAAGTAGATATTCTTTTGGTGAAAAACAAAATAAGTGTAGAAATGTATATGAAGAAACCAAAACTTTAATTTATTATTGATAAAGGAGATAAAAAAATACATGAAAAGAGAGCGAAATAAAATGTTGAGTTTTAGGGGTTATGAATCATGGATGTGGGATTAGTTAAAGATAAAATAATCTTCTTGTTGATTTAACTCGAAAAAAGGATAGAATGTATAGGATGTATTATAAATTAGCGCCCTTTACATCCAAGGTCTCTTGGCTTAAAAATTTTCATCTTAAAATATTATGGCCTATTACCATCCCGGGACCTATGTAAAGCTTTTTTAAGATGGAAAACTCAATCGGTTAAGTAAAATTCAAAATCTTAGGCTACAGACAAAAAAAACGACAAAGACCAAATTGCTGCATAATTGTGTCATAAAAATGAGGAATTATCAATCTCTTTTATAGGGGTTTTCTTTCTCACTTCTCCTCTCATCTCCCTCATTTTATGACGTCACTTGGATCACTATTGACACAATTTTGCAGCAATTTGGTCTTTCTCAAAAAAACTTTATTACTTTATATAATAAGATGTATCATTCATCTACCTATCCAATAACCCTTGAACCAGAAAGTAATGTCGGCTAACTTAAACAAAGATAGAAAAAAACAGAAATCTTAAGGGATAAGACAATAGAATAAAAATTATTGGTCATCCCTAATTAGGAAACCATGAGAAACAAAAGTACCCCTGATGTTCTGCAGATAAAAATCATTTGAGATAAATTTGGTCACTGCTAGTTTGAACCAGTAAATGAAAATTTAATAAAAGTACCCAAAGTTTAAAAGATGTGAGACAGCGCAAAATTGCACCAAAAAATGACGCCATACGATAAAACAACAAATGAGAGGCGAGTATAAATTTTACCATTGGTCAATTACAATGTTTACTGGCCTCTCATTGAACAACTTTATTTTATGACGTCATTTTTGAGGTGCCTTTTTGCGCTGTCTCAAAGATATGCCCCTTGCTTCCCTGGAAAAAATACTAAAACTGTGACTGTATGCACTGAAATTTTTTTTTTACTTTTTACCCCTTTTTGGAGCGTTGAGTGATTAAATCATTGCAAAAAAAAACCAAATTTTTGGGTCAGATATGCAAAATCTAATTGAGAGATTTTTAACAGTTTTTAAACAAAGGAATAGTTAGGTATATTAGATATATTTTATAGTTGATTTTGAATACAACATATTTAATTAAGGACCTTCCTTTTTGACTGTTGAATAATTCAATGTTTGGAGTAAAAAAGGTATATTTTTCTTTTTCAAATAAAAGTTAAATTAAAAATTGATAAATCTCCCAAAGGGTTTAATCTAAATTCATGCAAAGATTTTAACCTTTTCAAGCAGAGGGTCAAACTGTACTATGTCTTTAATTTTTCCTTCACCTTTTTTTTTCTTTTTAGTTAAAGACGAACTTTAAATAAATCAAACAAAAAAGCTTGCGGGAAGTTTAGTACCAAAAAAACGAAGAAAGCTAAAACGACATATCCTCATATAAAAGTAACAGGATGTCTGACTATGTGGTTTTATTTGTGTACTTGGATCTTTCTAACCGCTAAACCGATAGTACTCTCCTTTACACTGTAGCTACACTGTACTGGGAAGATTTTTAACTATTTTTAACTCTCCCAATAGAAATCGCCCATAGCAAAAAAAACTAAAACTAAAATTGAAAGTGCTCCAACCTAAAGGCCTCTAGAGGTTACCACTAGTGAATTATAAAATAGTTCTGCTATAAAAAAATTTAAATGTATGATATCATTCTTATTTTTTTTTACCTATTACAACAGAAAATTTGTGGCCCAGTTTTTACCCTTCCTCTTAATGGGGTTTCGTTCATTACAGCCAATTATCCATCAATTTTGTTTAGCCAATGTCGCGAAATAATTAAATCAAAATATAGCTAGAATAAAGTTTCGTAAAATCCTTAGTAAATTGCTTCATGTGTTCAAATATCTAACAACAAAATTTAAACATTTATTCACCTAGCCTTAAAAGCATAAGTGGCGTAAAATTGATCGTTCACCAAAATTTACTTTAGTTTTTCTTGCCGCAATAGTATCTTGTAATATTATTTCTATAAAACAGTTCATTGTTCTTTATAAAAATTTTCCTCTTGATTTTATCCTAAAATTGTGAATTTTCATATAATTTTTTTTGTAGAATTCTAGGACATTTTTCTATGAATTGTTTGAATTTTGAGCGTATAATCAAGTCTAAATCTCAAGGCTAGTAGCATGATATCATTTTTATACGTCTTTAGTAGCGAAGCTACTCTTGTATTTATTTTTTTGTCTCTCTTCCCATCTGTAACGTCGCTACCTTAATAATTGTTTGCCTATAAGTGAAACCATTTATGGCTTAAATCACATATTGTATAGTTCTATAAATTTCAAATATAAAGTAAAGATTCCTGTAATAATACGGTTAATGAGAGAAAGTTAGAGATTCCTGGAATGATAAGACACATTGTTTTAATGGTAGTGACTCTACGTCTCTATTTCTAGTTTCATTTTAGCAACTTTAAATTGGTCAATCTTCGCTTTTATGAATGTTGGACATCCTTGTTTTTACATAGTTTCATGTTGTATAGACATTAATAATACTTTTTTTGCGAATTTTTGTAGTTGACCTAGAAATTCTACATCGTTTTAATAAGATTTAAATATTTTCTTTTATAAAATCTTCCTATAATCTGAAGTTCAACAATGGAGGGGACACTGGACATAAAGTTTTAAATGAAAGTTTTCTCATTCGTTGGCTTAAAGACTTTGGATACTTGTATTGAATCTAGTTAGGTTGGTATGCAAACAATTGTGTCCAAAATTTTCCGATCATGATTTATATTTGCAAAGGGGTAGGTTTGTTATTCATAATTTAACATGTATTGTCTCATCTTCCAGTTTATTATTAAACTTCATACGCATTATTCTTTTTTAAATCATCAGACAATCTCAATACAAATCAACAGCCGTCAAGTAGCATCAAAATGGCTGTTGCCACAGCAAACCAGCCGGGCAAATCTGCCAACAACACCACTGCAACAACAACTGCAACTGCATATTGCCAACAACAAACTGAAACTAAATCACAGGGATTAAATGAATTTGGCATTGTTTCTAATTTGTTCATTAGGGTCGGGTTCGAACCTTTATACATACCGCAACACATTAAGAATGTTTAGATTAGCACTTATCGCTGCTATATCGGGCGAATAACGTGATTAGTATGTGCAATAGCAACAATGAAACTATAGGACGTGAAATCTAAGAGGTTAGTGGAATCTCTTTATCGGACCTACAAAAAATGACGTCATACAATACAAATGATTATAATAGGTCAATATACAGACTAAATTACCAATGGCAGGCCGATATACATTTTTATTGAACAATGGTAGGCCAGTATGGCGTAATTTTTCATAGGCACTATAAAAAAGCTTCAAGTTGGTGCTTAATCTTTTATAAAAATCTTAATAAGAATAATTTAGCCTTTGAAAGTATAGAGGTTTATGCCAATTTTAATCGTCATAAATTCATAGACAAAACTTGCATCGGCTGGTTCAACATTGAAACGAAATTTTCGCCAACATTTTGGCAGCTTTTCCGCCGCCAGAAATGGACAAACGGTTCAACAAACAGTTGAGAAAAGATCTTATTCAGGAAATATAATCATTTGAAGAAGAAAAAATGGAAATAGTCCCTTTCGTGGCAACGGGGCGATTCGTCGTATTTTTAAAATGGTTTTTATATGTTATTTTAGGTTAGGTTAGGTTACATTGGGATAGATGATTGCCCCACAGGGTTAGGCAATTGGTTTCGCAGGTTTAGAGCCCTTTGCAGAGGCTAGAAATAGGAGAAAGGCTACTGTGGAAAAAACGAAGAATAGCCCCTTAAGGTGCGTTGCCACGAAAGGGACTATACCCGAAATAATTATTCATTTTTAAACATATCAGTTATTGTTTAAAACTAAAAATTGTTCTAATAATCTAAATGGAATTTTTTATATTATCTAAAAGTGAACTTCTTACGCAGTAAAAAAAACTCCCTCAACTCCCCACAGAGATTAGTCAAAGTAATAAACACCACTCCCCCCCCCCTCCCTTCTTTTTAATTCATACAAAATAAAGGGTTATTTGTGCTCAACCTTAAAAATAAGTCATAGAGTAGCTGCTCTTCAATTAAATCATTAGAAATGATTTTCCATAATTTGTGCAGTTTCATCGGAGGGCTCCATCGAGGAAAACCGCGGATTTTCCCCCTCAGATATTAAGGATCCGGGAAAAAGAGAATTTCTAACTCAATTAAGGAACGATGAAAAATGTTTTTTTTGTATTTTAAGGGTGAATCTACTCTATACGTAGGGTATGTCTGTTCTTCTGTCCGTCTGGAAAGCTATGTGTAGGAGTTAATGTAACTCTTTTTTTCTGCTGATTTCAAAGATAAATGACCTAAATTTCATGTACAGATTTTGTGGAGCATCAACTCGTTTTTTCCGAATGTCTTTTAAAGTGTTCTTTCAGTAAAACGTTTTAAATAAGCTTTGCTACTTATGACTTCCTACTTTTTTTATGGAAAAATGTGTCAATTTAGGAAAAATTCAATAATTTAGTAATAGCGTATAGTGTCCAATAAAAATTTACGTCATAGAATACAAATGACCAATGATAGGCCAGTATACATTGTAATTGACCAATGGTAAGATGTATACTGGCCTATCATTGGTCATTTGCAACATTTGTATTGTATGACGTAATTTTTTTATTGGACTCTGTTTCATAATTTGAAGGAAAAAATATTTATTTCCAATCTAACTTAGCTCCCATTGAACAAAATCGTTCTTGATCTTCAAAGCAGCGTCTACTTTAACAAATGTAACAAAAAAGATCATTTTTCATCCCATAATATCTTGACAGTAAGCGTATGTGGATGGCGAAAGCGAAAAATCTTCAAGCAAAGCGAACAATTATGGTAGCCAAAAAAATCTTCCAAATTCAACCCAAAAAATCCACGAAAGCAAACATAAAAAAGAAGCATATCAGAAGAATAACCTAGCAAAATATATCAATATAGTGCTTTGTTAAAAATATATCATAAAAAGTGTATTTAAAAATTCATATGTCATCTAGCCAGCATATGACAAGATGAATGAGTGTTTAAAACGAGCCAAAATTCACATTACCAATTTGTAAAAGCGCGTCTGTCTGTATGGGTGTCTAAAATGCGAATATTATAACAACCACACGTACACACAGAAAAAATAATTGTATGTGCTTAGCTATAGTTAGAGATGGATAGATAGATATAGAAAACTGAATGGTAAAAGGTGCCTAAATTCGCATAAAATACAGGTTGTCTTAAAGTTTATTTATTAATATTTGATTTTTTTCATTTTGATGTAATTTATATTTTAAAACTTGCTGGTATATTCCCGTTTATAGGTTATAATTGGCCCCTAAAAAAACAAATATTTTTATTTTTATCTCTATAATGTTTATGGTCCAAAAACGGGTGTAGGAAATATACCAAATGGTAAAGTTTTGCCATTTATTTTAAGACAACCTGTATTTAATTGTGTATGAGTGTTTTGCGATTTCTAAAGCCATATTATAAAGCAATACTACCAAGTCCTGGATATGGTGTTCAATACTTTCCGCTCATATGAATTACATTAGTAAGTCATCAGAATCGCATGAGCAATAACAAGAAAGCAGCTTATAGTGCCTAATAACAATTGACGTAATGCAATACAAATGACCAATGATAGGCCAGTATACAATTTACCATTGGTCAATTACAATGTATACTGGCCTATTGGTCAATTGTATTGTATTAGGTCATTCTTTGGACACTATACATTTATGGAGATGTAATATTATGTGGAATTTAATGCTCACCACCCCTGTATATATTTTTAAATGCTTTAATTCATAATGGCTTCAGCAAGCTTAAAACGCTCTCTCTCCCTCTCACCTTTTCGCTATTCAGATTAAAGTGTTTCTGCAATATAGCCATATGTACTTGATAGCAATTTATGAAGAAACCTTTTTTTAAATTGAATAAAATATCTCAAATTGTATAGTTGACCCTCTAACTTCTTGGTCTCGTCTTACTTGGTATTTAAATTGAAAATTTTGCTATTTTGTGCGAAATTTGTCTTGGATAATTTGCAGAAATACATTTAGTTAATTTTTGTATGGTAGAAATTGTAAAGAGTTTTTGGTGGTAAAAAAATTGTGTGTGTTGAGTTATAGTATTCAAAATGGCGGTGTACAAAATAATATTTTTCTTAAAACTTTTTTGACCGTTTTGTATTTTTGGTGTTGCAGGTTGAAAGCGCTGGAGGTCAGCTCCAGGAATCTGATTCAAACTCAAGCTTGCTCCAGAAAATTATGACCCCGGCCTCCAATGATTTTGACTCCAGCTCTTTGAAAAGAAGTAAGTTTTGTTTACTTGTTTATAAGCTCTATATATCAAAAATTATTCGGCAACTCATTAACGACTTCCAATAAAATGCTGGTATATTTTGACGCGGAAAATTTTGAAATTCAAAACAATGTCAAACCTTCCTACAAAAGGAAGTTAGTAAGGCCTTTAATACATCATGAAAACATTGAAATTTGCAGTATAAATGAAAATAAAGAAATCTGATATTTATAAATTACATTAAATTTGTTTTAATGTAAAAAGTTTTTTTTACAGTGAGTAATGAATGGAAAGTTGTCTTTTTTGGCACTCCTAAATTTAAACAATTTATTTTAATGCAAGAATTATTTTAAAAAGACATCATATTTTTTACAGATCTTCAATCTTAATCTTAATAAGATCTTAGTTGCACTTACTATCAGGGATGGAGGGGACATTGAATACCAGTAATTTTATCATTCGTTGGCTTAAGAATTTCTAACCAATCTTGATTTAGTAGTACAAACTAGGGTTAAAGTCCCTTTCGTGGCAACGCCTCATTTGGGGCGTTTCGTCGTATTTTCATAATGGCTTTTGATAAGTTATTTTAGGTTAGAACTAGAAATAGGAGAAAAACTACGGTGAAAATACGAAGAAACGCTCCTTAATAGGCGTTGCCGCGAAAGGGACTATACCCCAAACTAGCAGTAACCAAGCTTTTCAACCTATGATTAAATAAGTTTAGAGAGTGTTAATTTTGTTTATAATAATTGGGTGCGCAAAAATTTTCCATCTTATTGCTTGAGATTTTTGACTTAGTATTGGGGGAGGAGACAATGGCAAATAATGTATTCTGCATTCCCTCAAAATAAAACCGGGAAAGATCAATTATCCCTCCCTTCCTGACTTATATGTTGGTGCACCTTTAATGCAAATAATTCATAATATGGTTTTCATATATGTATCATTTTGATAGTGGGGAGTAGTGCTTTGAAAATTCTACCTTCAAATTCTACTTGAGGTATATGGGGAGGCCAGGGGGGGAGAGTTATCCCCAATTAATTTTCAATTATAGTTTTAAAAATAAAAAATAAATAACAATTTAAGAATAAGGGGGTCATCTTTATAGGGATAATTTCTCTTGGGAGGTTGGTGGTACTCTCTCCAAATGACCAATGAGAATCATGCCAGTTCAACGGTTAGCAAGTGTTTTTTTGTGTCACACAGATAGACATCCTGTTACTTTTATATAAGGATAATGGAAGTTTTTATACTTATATTTGTATGTCTTTCTTACAGGAGACCCTAGAAAGATGTTCACTGATTCATCCTTCTACAGTTCCAAGCACCACCCGACGGTGGCTGATCAGGTTGAGATGGCCCACCGCCTGACCTCCGCCCTATTCAAGGAGGACAACAAGAATAGCAAGGGACAGCAGATGTATCTCAACAGGATGAAAAAATCAGGTAAATTAAATTAATTTGGTGGATTTTTGCAACCAATTGGAGGTTTAAAATGGTTATTATACATTTTATCTCTACAGAGAAGCTTTTCATAGGCCCAGGGAAGGTTTTTAACTATTTGGGCGAGGTTACCTCCACCCTTCTAAGAGAAACTGCCCTAGAAAATAATCCCCTTCACCCTCCATTTTTTTAAAATTTTCTTTTTGCTAAAATGGAAAGTGAATAATCGACTGGAGGGCCCACCCTCCCCTCAAGTGCACCTATATGCCTCTAGGGGCGTAACCGCAAATAATTTTTAATTTGGAAGATACATATACTTTTACTGTAATAGCTATACCTATTATACATCCAATATTAACCAATTTACAAATTTTATTAATGAGAAAAAATGTATAATTTCTATTTTGAACCTCCTATATTTTTTGGCTTTTTTTATCTATAAGTCTTTTATGACAGACTAAAGTGTTGTTTTGAAACCTTTATATGATATAGTAACTATAGTGTTTCTTTAAGCTTTATAATCATTAAATCAAAATTGATCTAAGAATAAATTTTTGCAAAAAAAATATCTAAGCTATCTAAAAATAATAAAATAAGAGATAATTGGCTGTCCAATAAGTAAACCCTTACAGATCGGGCCCCTATTCCCACCTTAATAGATCGGGGGGGGGGGGGTCATATTGACCCCCCCCCCCTCTATCTCGGCTTCTGTTACAGATAAAGACGTAAAATTTTTTTCTGGTGGTTCATGTGTATTTTTTGAGAAAATTACTTTTTCTAGTCATAGCGGTCAGGCCGCTCCTTAGCCGCTTTTTAGCGGCCAGCCGCTAAATTTTAAAACAGCTGTAGAGCGGCCAATTTTGCAGCTAGGATGACCAAATTTTAGGACGAACTCTTATTTTTCATAACAAAAAAATTACTTTTTCTGATCATCGCCGAAAAACGGCAAATAACGGAAACCGCCATTTTCGGCGGTTACGGCGGTAAAACGGCGGTTGGCGGCGCCAATTAATATTTTTATCTGTTTATTGTTGCTCAAGGATTTACCAAAAAAAATTTTAGGTCTCTAGCTGTAATAGAAGCCACGATATTCATGATATATGTCTGTAGTAAAAGCCGGACAAAAATCGGTCATAAAGTCGGTCAGGGTGCGGTCAAACGGTCATAACACCACATTTCTCATAAGGTCATTGATATCTCAGTATTCACCAAAAAAATTTAGGTTTCTACCTTATACACAAAAGTCATAATGTAGAATTTAAGATTTATTTAGAATATTTTTTTAATTTTGGTGCTACCCAACCGACTTTGACCGGACACCACGACCGACACAGACCAGATATCCTAATAAAATCAACTCTTGCCGACGTATAATTACTAAACTTAAAAAGTCATGAAGTCACAGCTCTCCATCTTACCTACAAAAAAAATGACATTGAAAAAACTAGAGGGGGGGGTCAATATGACCCCCCCCCCCCCCCCCGATCTGTAAGGGTAAACATGGACGGTTGTATCAAAAGATTAGCGTAGCTAATTTAGGGAAAACAGTCTACTATGGGAGAAGAGAATGGGGTAAAAGGGATAAATCAAGTGATGGACAGTAATGAAATGTCGTTTCTCGAAGTCTTACGCGGTATTACGCAATGCTGGAAGGGTCACGCAAATTTCAGATCTTAGTTTTCGCGATTTGATTTACTTATTTTTTCTATAAGATAAAAGCGATGTTTGCAAGATTATCTAATTCGCTATGATATAAAGATATTTTTTTAAATCGCAAAACCTGATATTTGAAATTTGCGTCACACTTCCATCATTGCGTATGACCGCTTACAACTTCGAAAAAGGCATTTTATTACTGTCCATCCATCAAGTAAAATTAAAAGGGTTAGAAGGGGTAGAAATCAGGATATTTGCATGAATATGCTGCTTCTATTCACAAATAACAAAAAAAAGGTGGGAAACCGTCAGACGGAACTACAAGAACTCTTTCTTAGAAGCTTTGCTACTAAAAATAGCAGAGCTCGTTAAGATTTTGGAATATGCAATTTCGCGTCTGTTAGAATCTATTTTTAAAGGGGAGAATAACTTAGTTTGCTTATCAATAGAATCTTTAGAGCAATATTTATAGGAAGCAATACAAGGATCAAGTCCAGTTGTAACCAACAACCCAATTATTTCTTGTTTTGGGGATTTTTATAAGAAGTAGAGACGACTTTTTGATTTCCCCTCCCCTCAAATTTTTACTTTGATTTATTTTAGAATCATAATAACAAAGAATAGAAATAATCTTAAATAGTAAAACTCAATTTTATCCGCATATTCTCTAGCCATGGGATCACTGTGCATTTTTGGGTCTTGGCTGTTTTAAAATTATTTTTAGGTTCACTAGACTATGGAGGCTCTAACTCCAAAGATTTGTGCTATAAGGCCATATGAGCGGCTATTATAGTTACCAAAATATAAACCTTTCCTTTGTGTGATAGACTTGATTTCTATATATTGTTTTAATACAAAATAAAATACAGCTATACAATTCAATTTGATAAATAATCTAACTGGCTTTACATACATAGTTTAGTGAGATCAATGTTTATTATTTATAAGAATACAGCAATTATAAAATTGGAAATAAATTGATTTTTCCCCCAATTTCTATATTTTAATTTTTTAGGAAAGCATTGAGTATTTTTGATTAATATTTTGCCCTTAGTAGAGTATAACCACTGAAGAGGAAAGAAAAATGTGTAGATTAGTTTAACCACAATTGTCTTTTCCCGCCTTAAATCTTATGTAATATGAATTTTGTTGTATTCTAAGAAAAGTGGCTGCACCTTGAACGCGCCAATTGTTAAAAGGCATTCATTTTCAAACCTTGCAAAAGATATCTAAAAAGGACAGTCTAAAAATTATTGTATTTTAAAAGACTGAAAAAAAGTGCTATATTTTGCCTCCCAATTATCCGCCAGTGTGAAAACATCTTCTTTTACATGTTGTACTATTTTCATGATTTGTTTCTTACTATATGAGAAGATACCAAAAGCAATACAATTTGTTTTCATTTGATGTTCTTATTCATAGCCTGAGTTGAGTTTAAATGTTATAAGATTGCCAAAAATCATGAATAACCTAATGTTTTCATAAATACGGCTCTTTTTTAACTCACATAAATTTTCTACAAAATACTTTCCTTTAAATGTAGGCCTCTTGAAGCTAGCCTATGCTCTTGCTTATTATCTATGCAAAAGAAGGTGTTTTTGCAATCTGATTAATAAAAATACAGCAAAAGTTTTAAGTTTATATTGTTTATTGCAATGCAGATGAGTGCTTAGATTTTCAGAGTGAGAATAGCCTAAAAACTTCCCCCAAAAAATATCCCACACCTCCCGAGATTAATTTTGAGCTTCCCTAAAGTGGGGAACTAAATTTACTACCTTTAACTACTGAACTTATGCTTCAGATAAAAAAATCTTACTATTTTATAAGATACAATATTTAAATTATTTTTTTTTGGCTTTTCGAATCTACATTTAAAACAAATTTTAAGGTTTTTGCACTATTGAATAATACTGACTTTTATCTGACATTGTTGACATTAGGGATCTAAAGTGATAAGACAATGACCGATAAATTGATGTATATCCCCAATCCTCAACTTAATGAATCAACAAATCAAAAATAACTTAAGCTAACAAATAAATAAGAAAACATTGCTATAAAACTTTGGGGACTAGTATAACAAACAGTACATTGTCCCCTCTCTCTCAGTGTCGAGATACTGATATTTTGTCGTTTTACATGAACACTCTGGCAATAAGTATGCAAATTCTAGACTGCAAATCAGCCATTTATGAAAATATGAACCATTTCAGGCAGTGATAAGAGTGGGGTTCATTTAATGTAGCAACAATTCTCCATGAGCTTACAAATATTTTAAACAATGACGATAATGTGAATTTTGGAAGATTTATTAAATAGATTAGAGAAGCCTGTTAACCTTTACAGATCGGGTCCCAATTCGCACCTTAATAGATTGACTGGGGCGGGGGGGGGGGGGGGGACACCACGACCGACAGAGACCAAATATTATAAATCAACTCTTACCAATGTATATTTTCTAAACTTAAAAAGTAATAAAGTCAAAGCTCTCTATCTTACCTACAAAAAATGGCATTGAAAAATCTAGAAGAAGAAAAACATATTTTGCACTCCCCCCCCCCCCCCTCCTGATCTGTAAGGGTTAAGTAACAATAGCGCTGTATTTTCTTTTATAAAAGCTTGATAATATACAGCTAAGGAAAATTTACTTTTTAAACAGAACATAAACTAACATAAATTTTAATGATCAGAAAACAATTAACTTAGCTGTTTCTCCAAGGCACCAATGAGATTATTTAGGGTCTTTGATACGCATCAGTCGGTGTGTCATGAAAATAACAAATAAGTCCATCAAAAGTGGCCTGTTCGATTATGATTTAGGTAAAAGTTAAAATATCTATTGCTATTATGTCAGGTGCATGATATAAGCAGTAAGAGATAGCATTCTGTATATTTGATATGTTATTAATAAAAATTATTTTAAAAAGTATGTTTTTTAGCAATTTCTAGTCATTTTGTAGGAACATCGTTAGCCTTTGTAGTCTTGTAACGAATTGAAAATATGTGCAAAAAATCTGATATTACATTTTTGCATTTTTATGCCTATACACAAAACAATTTTAAGTGGTTACTTTTAGCAAACTGTGTGGTGTTTTTTTGCCAAAATTAACTGAGAATTTTATGAAATATGTATTAAAATGGGTTGAACTTGTGTCTTTATTATATCAACATAATGTAGTTATTAAATTTAACAACTTTTGATAAAAGCATCCTTTTAAATAATTATTTATTATTTTTGATATTCATGGCGAATAATTAATTTATTTGATAAAATAAACTTTAAACTAATCATATTGATGTCATCAAAACGATAATCATTAAAAGTTTTTACTTTTAATCATGATTATTAAATTTAAAATCTAATCAAAAATAATTTCAATTGATTTTACGAAACTAAATTGTATTTAAGGTCTCTTTTTAAAACTAAAATTGAAAGACATGGTTGGGCGTCTTCCCCACCCCCTAGAGGCCTCTAGGGGCATTATTTATACAAAGCACCTAAAGAAAATCCATTTTTTGTTGATAAATTTTAGTCTTTATAATTTCTTTAAGATTGGGAGATTTTTAACATTTATTTTCGACGATTTTATTCTCAATGACTTTAGCCTTATTATCATGGCATAAGTATCTCTGATGTTGTTGTGTAAAGTTGTTGACAAGAAACTCTTATTGAATTTTGATGTGCTGGCAAAAACTGATTGCAGAGAACTGAGATAAAGGGACAAGGGGATTAAGTTCCATATTTTTGCTGTAATCTATTATGCCTATATTTTATAAACAAAATGAATTGAAAATGATTGCTAAAATCTAAATACATCTTCATGTCTTAGAATAGTGTATCTTAAAAAGAAGTTAAGTTAAAAAATTACTAACTTCAAAATATCTATATTTTAGAGCATTAACACTATAATTTTTTTTTTGAAAGACCCCTATTAAAATTAAAAAGGCCTCTTTCCCTTTTTCAACCCCCTAGGATTAAACCTTCTTTAAATCCTCTGCATGCAACTGCTTAGGGTGGAATATTTTTTCACAAAATTTACATCTCCCCATATCCCTGAGAGTGTATGGATCTAGGGGAGAGGGAGATAAATGATGCTAAGCAAATTTACTAACAGCCCAGGAATAAAGGGATAGGGGAATGAAATATAAATAATTTTGTGTTTCTATACAGGAAACTCTAAAACGGGTAGCAAAGTTATCTTTAATTGTACTATACCTGTATTCCTATAAACTGTAAAAAGGTAGCGGTACAAAGTGTCTCAATAATCAGCAATGTGACGTCAAAAAAATGAGGGAGATGAGAGGAGAAGTGGGAAAGAAAACCCATATAAAAGAGATGGATAATCCCTCATTTTTATGACGTCACATGGCTAATTTTTGAGACACTTTGTCCGCTTATAAAGTGCAGCTAATATTACGTAAATAAACATAGGTTTGGCTTTTAAAAAGAAATATCATATGAGCCATTAAGGTGATGTCTTTTTTTCTCGTATACTTAAAGTGTATTAAGGGTGATTTTACTTGCTGTCTAAGTTTATATTAAGGTCCAGACTTTTTAAAGGATTTTTTGTATAAATTCATAAACATTGACTACATAAGTTACATATCTATATATACCTTAGCAAAATCTCTCAAATATTTATATACTAATCATGTAGCTGGACAAAGTGTATAAACAATTAGCCATGTGACGTCATAAAAATGAGGGATTATCCAATAGCAATCTCTTCTTTAGGAGTTTTTTATCCCACTTCTCTTCCCATCTCTTTTAGTATCTAATTTTAGCTGTTTTGTAAAGATATTAATTTATAAATAAGGAGAGGAAAAGTGAATGAAAGCTAGAACAAAGATAATTATTCTTAAAAGTAAAAGCATCAGTAATTCAATGATAGGTCAATGGGAGTTAAATCAATCGTCTTCTATACCCATTGTTATATTCAGACATTATTTTCCTTTTTAACCTCGGTGATAGATTACATAGATTGACATATAGCAGATATGTCCACATCAAATTAAATACAGGTGCCTCGTTTAACGGGATTTTAAAAATAATATCAGATGAAAAAATAAAAAAATTTGTTTATAGAAAATTAACTCTCTTGTTTAATCAAAAACTTTATTTTGTAGATTATCTGTTCTTATCCATGAATTGAAAAAGAAGGGGGATCTTTCCAAAATGAGACTTTTTTGCCATCGTTAACGTAACTGTCACACAGGGTTATGCACAGGGGACACTCCAGTTTTTTTTCTCACTTTTTACCACATTTTTTATCTCAGAGTATAAAAGTGTATCTTGAATATAAGAATGCCAACACCCATAAAAGCTTTCTAAATCTTACCTAACTAGTATTGGAATCCCCATGCCAAGTTTGAAATAGGACAATTCTAACAGGCCTAAGATAACGATAGACTGACGGATGTACCGACTCTGATTGAATGCATAATGATTTCTCCACATAAATGTAGCACCTTGTTATAAAAGTTGCGTCCCTCACCTTATAAATTTCGTTTTGCGGAGGTTGGGTAAATAGTAAACACACATTTAAATTCTCAGAAATCTCATTTTATAATTTTACTGTTCTTTTTTATGAATTATCTTTTGAAATTAATTTTATTATTGCAAAAATCTGCTTACCGTTAAATTTTTTATACTCTGATAAAGTAGTTGTATTAGAAGAAGTAGTAGATGATACTAGGAATCGAACCCGAAACTTTCTGGACATCATGCAGGACTGATTTAACTAAGATTGTTTATCAACAATACAAAAATTTTACACATGAAAATTAAATTGAGAGTATCTCTTTGAGCACAAGCTCTTTTCACTTTTCAACTTGCCTTTGTAAGAGCCAGGGATCTGAAAGGATTACTCAATTAACGAAAAATTTATATAGTGTAGAACTTCAATGATGAGAAATAAAAAAAACCCTTTCTGTAGATAAAAGTTGCCGGTGAAAAAATTTTGTAGCTGATAGTTTTAACCAAATAATCAAGAAAAAAGTACCCAAATCATGAGATATTGTATAGTACTGATAAAACTTTGGGTACAAGTATGCTTTATAATCCAAAATCCACTTTATCACTGATAAGTGCAAAATCATGCATACAAGGATTGGTTAATTGAGAATAAATTAATCTTCCCCCAAATCAAAAGCTAAAACATATAATCTTTTGTTTGAGGTGGAGAAGGTGAATAATTTCCATATTACCAACGAAAAGGGTAATATTTCTAAGGTACAAAAAGCTATGGTTTAAAATAAGTTTATAAAAATAAGTTTTAACAAGAAATAATAAAAACAAGAATGACAACATCCATAAAAGCGGAGCTCTGAAACGGTAGGACAAACAAACATTAACACTATTAGAGTAAAGACATGCTTCGCCTATAACAATGTACTTTATTATCCTATGAATCAGAATTAGATCAATCAAATACAAATACAAATTTGTGGTTATTAAAGTTAAAAAACGACATGTTTAAAATGAACGTACGGACATTTTGGTAGTGATTATAGAGTTGATACACTTTCTAAATTTTACCTAACTACTTTAGGATTGTCAATGTAATCTCTTTTGTCTTTTGACAAAAGAGATTACATTGACAATCTGGCTGAAAAGGCCCAGAGAGCAGCTGACTTTGGTAACATGAAAACAGTATACAACATAACCAAGCAATTAAGTGGCAAATATAGCAAAAAGAGTGGTGAAACTATCAAGGCTAAAGACGGTAAATTACTCACTACAGAAAAAGAAATTGCTGAAAGGTGGAAATCACATTTTGAAGAAGTGTTGAACAGACCTGAACCAGAAATTACTGCTGAACCAGAACCAGGACATGAAATAGACATAGATATAAGACCACCAACTATTCAAGAAGTTAAAGCTGCTATACATGGCCTAAAGAATGACAAAGCACCAGGACCTGACTTGATAACTGCCGAAATGATTAAGGCAGACATAGATCTTTCTGCTAGGACTCTAACTGATCTTTTTGATAAAATTTGGAGGCAAGAAAAGATACCAACGGACTGGTCTAAAGGTATAATCATAAAACTACCTAAGAAGGGAGATTTGAACAATTGTGATAATTGGAGAGGAATTATGCTGCTTTCTATCCCAAGCAAGGTCTTATGTAAAGTTATTTTAAACAGAATTGATGAGAAAATTGACAATAAACTGAGAGAAGAACAAGCTGGATTCCGTGCTGGAAGGGGCTGTGTTGACCAAATTTTCACCCTTAGGACAGTTATTGAACAATGTGTTGAATTTAACAAGCCACTTCACGTAAATTTTGTTGATTTCTCTAAGGCCTTTGACTCCATACACAGACAAACACTCTGGAAAATACTAAGAAGTTATGGTATACCAGAAAAGATGATAATTACGATAACTAAATTTTATGACAACTTCCAAGCCTGTGTTTCAGTTGGAAACAATAAGACATCTGATTTCTTTAAAATAAGCACTGGAGTTAGACAGGGATGCATTTTATCACCTATTCTATTTATATTGGTCATTGACTGGGTGATGAAGAAAACCACAGAGGACAAAAAACGTGGTCTCCAGCTGGGCATACTAGGACACCTAGAAGATCTGGACTTTGCTGATGACCTGGCACTGATTTCAGAAACAATTAAACATCTACAAGCTAAGACAGATAGACTAGTCAAATATGCAGGACAAGTCGGGCTCTTTGTTAATGTCAAGAAGACTGAAATTATGAATATACCTACAAACCCTGATCAAACTATAACAATAAATGGTGAACAATTGAAACAAAGCAACAAATTCACCTATCTGGGGAGTGTTATCAGCAGTGAAAATGGCTCAAAAGCTGATATTAAAACCAGGATTGATAAGGCTAGGGTTGCTTTCAACAGTCTACACAACGTTTGGAATTCAAAGAAACTTGCTCTGAAAACAAAAATCAGACTTTACAACAGTAATGTGAATTCAGTTCTTCTCTATGGAGCGGAATGCTGGAGAACTGTGAAAACTGAAACAAATCAACTTAATGCATTTCACAATAGCTGCTTAAGAAGAATTTGCAAAATATTCTGGCCAAACAAAATATCAAACCTTGAGCTGTATGCTAAGACCAAGTGCAATAGTATTGAAGCAGAAGTGAAATTTAAAAGACTAATATAAAGGACATGTGCTCAGAATGGAACAAAATAGGTTTCCAAAAAAGTGCTTAAAATGGAACCCCACCACTGGTAAACGTAATCGGGGACAACCAAAAATGACCTGGAGGCGGAGCACTGAAAAGGACCTCTTTAATTTGGAATTAACATGGGGAGAAGCTGAGAAACTTGCCAAAGACAGCAGGAATTCATGGAGGAACAAGGTGTCCGTATTCTCTGGCCATCACAGTCAAAAAGAGAGATGCGTCTGATGATGATGATGACTTTAGGAATCACAATGCAGGGTTTGAAATCGATAGGAAAATTCTAACCGTGATGGACTGATGGACGGTCGGACGGACCGCCCCTAATCATAGAAAAGCTTCGTTTTTAAAAATTGTTACAATATTTTCAATATTGAAAATTAGCCATGAATCTTTTTACCGTCTTTCTTAATGTATTTTTCCCCTTTAAAAGGTATTTAGCTTGTTTGTTAGGCTCCAGTTTTTACTCGTATTTGCCTAAAAGGGATTAAAGGGGTGACTTTTCGATTCACGCAACTTTTTGCCAATATGCTTAGCAGGGATAAATGGATAGACAATTAATAAAAGTGCAAGGATGAGAACATTCATAACAGCGAAAATAAATAACTTGAGAGTTAACAATCGTAGAATTTTAGCACTTGAAGAAAAAGAATTTATATAAGTTTTAATTTTAAAATACCTTAATCGGACATACTTACCTTTTTAGACTTGATTATAGAGATGCTTTGCATATAACATTATACATAATCTTTTAATAAATCTGTATTCAAATGCATAATAAAAAGACTAGATTATATCACATGAAAATTATTACAAAATAAGCTTAAATATCATGTTCAAATAGACTTTTTAGTAATGAGAATAGTATTGCTTTGCTTTCTAACCTATTTCAGGAATCATCATAAAATTTACTGTCGGACGTATGGATCAACCCTAATTGTAGAACAGCATTGCTTATAAAAAGGGACATTGTACCAGGGAGGGAGGGGACATTGGGCTGTTTATTACACCAGTCCCCAAAGCGTTTATAACTGCGTTTTCTTATTCGTTGGCCCAAGAACTTTGGCCGGGGACTTTATTAAACTTTTATTGGTTGGCTCATTAAGTTGGGTGTTAAAACGTTTTTAACGTTGTATTAATGTTGTATGTGTATTATCATTACAAATTTACATCAATTTATCAGCCATTGTCGTATCCTTTTAAATCCCTGCAGTTTTCACAAAACCTGAACCCTTTATCAGCTTAGATATAGGCCCATAAAGCCTTATATGCAAACATTTTAAACAAAATTTAGACATTCAAAATACTCTTTGTTTTACATTCTACACAAAAAAAGGGTGAATATTTTCAAAAGTATAGCAACAAAAAAGTAACAATCCTATTATATAAAGTAGTAAGCGTTTTTTGTCTGTCCCGAAGGATCTCGCTAACCGCTGAACCTATATTGTTCTCCTTTACAGTGAAGCTTCTTAAAGGTCCTAGGAAGGTTTTGAACTATTTTTGTGGAGGGTGTCTTCACCCCCCATCTCCAAATTTTTTTTTTATTCAGTTGAAACTCAAATTTAATATTGGATTAGGTTGACTTTTCCCCCTTAAGTGCCCCTAGAGGCTTCTAGGGGGCGTAGCCGCTAGTATTTTATATAAGAAGACTAGAAAAGTATACTTTAGTTTATTATATAGTATTATCATATTTATTAAAATATTATTGTTATTTTGAAGAGCAGTTGATTATTACTGTATCCAAAGTTTTATAAACATGGTCACTAATTTATTGGTTAAGACTTTGGGTACTTTTATAAAGTGTTGATTGGTTCTTACAACTAGAAACTAGCAATGTCAAACTTTTGAACCAATTTGATCAGGATCAACTTTGTTCACCAACTTTTGGGGTGTTAATTAATTTATCGTCCATTGTCTTATCCCTGCATTAACAATTTAAATTAAACTCAGGGATCTAAAGGCATAAGACAATGACAAATAAATTGATGTACTTCCCTAATAATTATTCACAAAAATACTACTTCTTTAGATTACAATTAGTGCTTGAAACGTTTGGACACTCGTTTAATGCACCAACCAATAAAAATTCAATAAAGTGTCCAAAGTTGTTAAGTCAACGAATAATAAAACTTTATTATAAAACTTTTGGAACTAGAATAATAGCCCAATGTCCTCTTTCTCCATGGATAACCTAAATATAAGAACTTTAAAGGAACACTATCAAAATTCAAATAACATAGCTATACAAATTTTTCCGCATCCTTCTAATTTGAATTGAAAATTGTCATTTGCTTTACAAGATTACAAGCGAATAAATTGGGGGAGGGGCCCATCACAGGGTTGTCACCTCAAAACAGTCAATTTTAATCAGTAATTGTTATTTTCTTTAAAATGTTTTTTTTAGACGATAGGCTTTTCTCAAGTATAATCTACAGGTTTGGAAATTTAAAATTTATAAGATATGCATTTTTTTAGATGGCCCTAGTTTATTTTCTGTGTGAAGAAGTAAATTAGTTCACAAAAGCTTTAAGCTTTTTAATTTACAACAAATTTTATCTTCTGTATATTTAAGTTTGTGTTCATGAAAGGGACTATTAACGAAAAGCATATATTACAAAAGTATACCATAGCCGTCCTTTTTTATATGGAATTTTCTTTGAAAGATATATTTATAAAACATGTTTATGTATTTAAAAGCCTTTCATTTTAAAAAGTAAATGGGAAAAATTTATATTTTTTCGAACCTAGTAATCACAACGTTGTTTTTTTTTAATTTTTTATCTATGGATAGACGTTAAAATGGACCATATATACACCTAATTATTTCATAATTTTGGAGGATTTTTTTATTGGTGAGTTTACAGAAATGCCATGATAACAATTTTGCTCAATCATTATTTTGTGCGGGCCTATGCAAAAACAATTAGCAATCTCTTGCGTTTATTCAAGCAAATCTAAACAGGAGGAAAAGTTTCAAAGCAGGGAGGAAAATTCATCTGCAGAAAATTTATATTGTCTCTAACTTTTCTACCGATCAAAAAAATATTGATATTCGAAATTAAATGGAAGGACGTGCAAAGATGTAGGGTAGTTTTACACCCCCCCCCCCCCTCAAGTTAATTGGTAGATAAAATCAGAGCCCAATTGGTCCAGTAATTAGTGTGATCAAACGGAAAGACAAACATCATCTTACTCTGTATTATATATAGATATTCTGAAGCTTTCTATAGTGCCTGTCAAAAGGGGATAAATTAAAAAAATTGGCCGAAGTATCCTCTTTTTTATTGGCATTATAAAGAGTTTCATATTAAATGGCAAAATTTTGCGCAACTTATTTAACTACCTGAATATACAATATTCGGTATTTGCAATAGAATTGCAAGAGGATTCAATTTTTGCAATTGCTAACGAGCTTGAATTTGCATAGATAACCTTATATATGTTTTTATAACAATTTAAATGGATACGATGAAGTACATTGGGTTATTTTTTAAAATCTTAAACAATGTTTAAATTTTTAACAAATTCAAAGGTTTTGGATGATTTACTCAGTTTAGTTTTGTCTTTTTGCTAATAAATTGCATAGTTACTTGATTAAACGTTCTATAGATAACAAATTCTTTGATTTGATTGAACGACCTTTAAAGTCCTAACTGTGCATAGTAATGGGTTGTGCCTTTATTTATTAAAGGCATTTCCCTATACTATAACATATAAATGTCGTGCAGCTAACAGAAAAGAAGTAGGAACCCTTTTAACGTCTCTAGTATAGCATAGTCCAGTCTCAAACCCAACAACTCCCCGACAGCAAAACGGCATTTTTCGCGGGTTATTAAAGGATGCAATTTATGACAACTTAAAAAACCTAACCTATTTTTAAACAGTTTTTAATAAATTTGAAAAAAAATGAGAAGTCCATTTTTATCCATTGTTTTTAGAATCTATTCTATAATCGTTCATGTGTGTATGTGTGTGTGTGTGTGTGTGCGTGTATATGTGTGTGTGTGTGTGTGTCTGTGTGCAAGTGTTTTATCTAGTTCGCCCGTCAAAGAACATTTGCAGAAATACTTTTTTACATTCCAATTCGGGGAATTTGGGAAAGGTCAACGCAAGATAAATATTACAAATATTAAAATTATGAGAGGATTAATTTTCTTACATAAAAATAGACATATTTTTCTGATTATAACGAAAACAAGAGAAAAAAACTTTATTTCAGTATGCTTCGAAATCGATAAACATCCACTGTATAAGAACCAGGTATTAGCCATACTGAATAATCATGTATAACATAGTAATAATAACCAATTTACAACGATACTAAAATTAAAATGATAAAATTAGGTTTTGTTAGCCCAGGCCGTCAGGCCCAAGGGGCTAACAAAATTAGTTTAAATCTTATATCTTTTTTTTATTTTAAAGCTGTTTAAACAAACTATATAGACTTACTATATAGTGCAGAATATTGATGCATTATGTCAACTGTTATAACAGGATTTTTAAAAGTGCTAGGAAAGATCAATTTATCATCCACTGTCTTGTCCCTGAATCCCTGTTTCCTGTGCAAGAAAATGTTGAGATAAATTTACATTAGTTTAGGCAAGAAATGTTTAAAGGTGTCCAAACTAAATAGCCTAAAACCTACCCAACTATGCATAAGATAATATCAGATATACACATACATACATTCAGTTACTTCAAGCATTAATAATTAGCATTAGATCTTTAAAAGCAATTTAAAAGGTTGGATCCTTTTTTGTCTGTTAGTCTAATACCTGTGTTCTACAACATCTACTACAGCAATTACTACCATCTTATACAAACAATTCGAGAACAAAAATCACGAAACCTAAACGTAATTTTCAGCTGTTTTTTTTTGGGGGGGGGGCAACACTAAGCAGAATAGGCGATATTTTTATTTGCACCTAAATAATATTTCGCTTGTTGGTTATACCTTAATTCATGCAATTTTTATTCAGAAATATCAAAGCAGTAGCAACGCAAACAAAATGTTGGATTTTATACTTTGTTGTATAAACACCCCTTCTTAACTATTTAAATGTTGTATTCTATTTTGGGATCTTCTTGTACCGTTTGCACTGCATATAATCAGGGAGGGAAAGGACAATAGCGGTTAAAGTGATCTACAACCCTTTATCCTGTAATGCTGTCTGGTTACCAAAGTATTAAGGGAAAACTAACTGTCTAATTCCTTTTACAAGGTCTCAATAGTTCACACCGAAAAACTGAACAACCTAAAATTTGAATTAAAGTTACTTTTTTAAAATTTAAAGTACTTAAAAACTCATGATTTGGTTATTTTAATTTGATTGCAATTAAAGCCAGTTTTGATTTTTTGTTTTTACAAAATCATTCTCTATATAAGGTTAAGACAATAAAAAGTTATCAGTTAAATAAAATCTAAGAAATCAATACATTAATTCCTGTTTTGTTGCCCCTAACGGGCAGAATTTGTAGGCCCAAAAATATGAATTTATTCTTTGATTCGTATAAAGTATATTTTTTATTTGATTTAGCGAAAATTAATAGGATTCGAAGCCTCACCGTAAAACAAAAAATATATAATGAAATGTATTTCTTTATTTTTAGTTGTACCTTTTTTTTAATTAGTTTGTTTAATGAAACCTTATAGTGAATACTAACCCCATTTTCAGGACAATGGGTTCATGGAAGACATAGAAATAGTCTCGGTAATCTAATTATATTACTCTATTTAGATGTAAATAACAATATTTTTACAATTCATATATTTTTTTACTAACTTACATTTTATTATTCACTAATATGCTACATACAAACTCATAAAATTATTAAATGATTTATTTTGGTTGCTTGTAATTGATTTACTAACCGAATATAAAATTTTTTAATATATGTATTTATTATGTTTGTTTATTAAGTTGATTAAAAATGAAAACTTCAGTATAAACAATGTAAAAAAATAATACGTTTCCTTAAAAAGTATAACAAATCAATAGATTCTTTTACTTGGAATAAACAGAATATAACAATAATATACAATAATAATAGAGCAGCTCCACTACTGTAATGCAGGGAGGTAGAGATATTGGACTGTTTTTTTATACTAGTCCCCAAAGTTTTATAATAACGGTATCTTATACGTTGTCTTTTCTACTTTGGGGACTTTTGAATGATTGGTTAATTCATTAGGTTGATTGTTCAAACGTTTCAACCACTAATTTAAATCTACAGAAGGGATAATTTTGTGTATCATCATTGGGGATGTACATCAACTTATAGGTCATTGTCTTATCCCTTTAGATCCCTGGTTAATTATAGAGTAGCTATTCCAATAAAAAATTCTTAATGTTAAACGCTGTGCCCGTAATGTTAGTTTTATTCTAGAGCGTGCAACATTGGTCAATGCCTTAAAAATATTATCATACAATGTTAAAGATTTTTTTTCATAGCAATCGACATATTATTACTTGGATGATGCACCAGTTTTTTATGTACTATAATAATTGATACTCGAAGCCGGCTAAAATAACGATTCCCCCTAGGGAACTGTCTTTCCCATAAAATATATATCAAAAACTACATTGGTTATAAATATTTGTTATTAATATCCCTTAATAATCAGATGTTTTATCTGCATCAAGATGGCTTATTAAAATGACTAAATATCTGGTAGGTATTAATTAAGATTTTACCATTACTTTGTGTTAATTATGTCGAGTTTTTGGTTGGAATGTAGAAACAGTAAATGTCTTACAGTGTGCAATAAGCACTCAGGCTTTAAACTTTAATCTTTATATATGTTTCTACATTATAAACAAAATTTCTTCAGGATAAAGTAGCAAGATTTTAAATAAAAGGATAGTTGGGTGAAGAAATTTCTATTTTCAGGGGGGTGTTGACACCCCTTTTCGCATGCGTATAAGCTAATATGAATGGATTTTCTCACAAAAGTATTTTTTCTTTACTTTTTCTACTATTCAAAAAAAACTTGTATTGCTTTTTATTTTAAGTTGAAGTCAAATTCTTTCTCCTATCTTCAACTTAAAAAATAATGTTTATCCTATAAAAATGCACATTTAAACTCTACCATATATTTTTGGATGTTAGAGTATTTTTATAAAAAAAAATATTTTTTCTATTTATTCACGCAACCTATACAAAGTTTTGAAATTTTCTGTAATAGAATGAGTTGCATTTAATTTCGATTTTTTGATTTATTTTTTAATATCTAAATTCCTGTCGATATGCCGATAAACTTTAAATGTGTGCTAACATCATTTATTAACATTAGACCTAATAACATTTGTCTTAATAAAACGCTTTTTGGGGCATTTTAGATTTTTGAAGATTAGATTGTAATAATGACATATAAAACAAATATTTAGTAAAGAATAAATTTCTAACAATTATTTAGATCATTATTATTGGCTAAAAAGTCTGTATATTGAAGTTTTATTTAACCTATTCAATAGTTCATAAAAGACTATTAAATTTTAATCAACATATGAGATATTGTGTTCTAAACTCAAGTTTAAATAACAGTCCCCTCCCTCTCTGCTTGTAACCTTAACTTTAGTGTTAATCTTTTATTCTAACCGCATGTAATTAGAACGTATGTAGTTACCCACTATCATGGTGAAGTTATTTATCTGAGTTAAAATTCAGCATAAGTTTGAATAAGGGCAATTCTCCAGGTGTGATATCATTTCTGCAGAAATATCAATGTAAAATTCATATCACTGCCAAAATCAGGAATTCTATATCCACGGAAAGCTGTTTATGATACGATGCGAGAAATAACTATTATCGCATCATACTATAGACAGCTTTCTGTAGATATTAAAATGAAAATTTATAAGACTAAAACCAGTATTAATACCAACAAGTGCCTAAGGCCTGGTCTAACAGAACTGGTTATAATTGTAGAATTTTTACTTAATTATTCGTTGAAAATTGTCTCAAATTCCATGCTTTTCATTATTTTTCAGTATTGGCAAAGAACAGGTTCTAATCTAAAAGATATTAATCGGTTTCGAATCCATACTGGAAAGCATGTTATGATATTTTTAAAAAGGAGGCCAATATTCAGACCCAAATCATGTTTTCTTACTGGCCTATAAACTTTGGTTACTGTATCAAATTTTGTTATATAGATTGGAAGCAGTGTCTAAGCGTTTCCACCAATAACTTAAATCTAAAGTATGGGTGAATTTATTTATCATCTTTAGATATGTACTCCAAAGATAAGTAATATTTACTCCTTACTATTTTGATTTTGGCGGTTTTAATAAATTTTATCTGCGGAAATGAAATCGCACCCAATTTTGCAACCATATTTGCACTGAATACTAATCATATATCATACCAGAGGATATAGGGATAGGTAATGGTAGAGAGAAAATTATTTAATGCATTACAAAACTTTGTTTACTTGTCAACTTTTTAAATTGTAATTATTAATATCTCCTTTTATTATAGAAAAAATGAGTTAAGTAAAATAACTAAAAAAATAGGATGTTGTCTATTATATTGCTTTTTAAACTAATTATTTCAAAATTATGCTTTTGATTAAATGAACTTCCATTTATCCATCTCTATTTCCCAGTAACATTACAACTTCTTTAAATATAAGCTAGATCATTCAGTAAGCTTTGTTTTTAATTTTAAATTAGGGCTTTTAAGTGTAGCTTGATTTAATCCTAAACTTTGCCTTTTGATATATGTATACAAAAAAAAACTGCAGCGCAAGATTTGAGAAAATTTTAAAAATCCGCTAACCAGAAAATTTAAATTTTTTTTAAATTTTAGGAGAGGAAAGTGACATGGAAGATTATTGTATGCCAAAGCGTGATGCTGTCCCCAATATGAAGCTCGTCATGAACCCCGAAGGTAAAAAGATAGATAGGATAGAAAGATTGCCGGATAGACATTTCTAGATAAGAATTCATTTAGATAGATAGACAGACATCAAAATATAAAGGATTGCAAGATTAGCTATTGTCTATACATTAGAGTAAACCACTAGAGAGAGAAGGGGTTAAATAACTGTATTTCCTTATCTCAATGTCCTTGTGCCGACTCTCAATTGGGTCTTTGAATATCAATCAATGTTGAAGGGAATATTGACACAACCAAGTAGCAGAAAAAAATTTGCTTGCAGACAAAAAAGGTAATTGGAGTTATCTGTATATACATCTTTACTATAGATCTGTTGCCTATACATAGATTTTTATCTATCAAAACAAATTCGTAATTTCTATGTCTCTAATCTGCCATTTGGTCCAGCTGTTACCAACAACTGACCCAATTCAAGATAATATTTTATGGAATTTATAAAATATTTGCTGTTTGCTTCTAGTTCCAAAATTTTCTATTTAAAATCTTTCCTTGATTTAGGTAAGGTTCATGAGTGGAATGATATGGATCCCAGTGAGCTGCCCAACGCTGCTCTGCTAGCTGGACACGCTGCTCCCTCTCTGCCCTCCCCGGAGATTATCAACCCCATGATCGAGGACCTGAACAGCAACACCGGCAGAGGTGAGACTTTTGTACACCGCCCAAATTCTTTTGTATCCGCATACAGACGCGTTTTTGATAGTAATCGAGGTGTGTTTGGTTCTAAGACAAGTGGTAATAACATTGACAATAGTGGTAATAAAGGTAGCAGTGAGGCTAATAATGATAATACAAAAACTAATACAACAACAAGTCACACAGTAAAAGATAATTGGGTCGTCAAAGACACCTCTAAGCCTGGTAAAAGCTTACTCCCAACCTGGGGTACTCTTAAAAGATATCAAAATAATGGTAATAATAAAACTAAGCCAATTCATGCTCCAAAAACTGTTGAGACTCCAAAACCAGTAAATGCTTTTGCTGGAGACAATACTAAATCACAAGGTTTAAAGCAGGATAATAAATTACTGTATACAAGTCCACTGGAGAGAAAAAGTATTAATAAGCCAGCTAATGAAGTGGTTAAGATAACAACAGCAAATGCCTTTGTTTCCCCTGCCCCACTCAAAAAGGTTTGGACGCCAAATGTATCAGCCACGCCATCAGGAAGATCAGTTACAGCTGCAACAGCTTCTTCAGCTGCATCAACTTCATCTGCTTCAACAACCAGATTAGTTTTTACACCATCATCTTTACGCCATACAGGGACAGCCACCCCAAGTACTCCTGCTACTTCAAATAAATTTACGTCTTTTAAGCCAACATTCTCTACATGTACTCCATTAGCACCTATATGCTCACTGACATCAACTATAACCCCAAGACATGAGGTATTAACACCTGTAGAATCAACAGTAATCAATAACAGCAAAGCTACAAATTCTGTTCCGTCGTCTGCTACTTCAAATAGATCAACAACAATACCTTCAACTCCTAGTTCAATTTTAAAGAAGGGCAGTGCAACCTCAACTGAAATACAGCAGTCGGTGGATCATAATATTAACAGTCAAATGGATGATTTTATTGAAAAGAATTTTACTCCATTACCTAAAGTTGATGTTCTGGATACCTCCAAGAAAAATGATGAATCTGTAGATCCTGCAAAAATTGACCGAGCTTGTATCCACAGAAAAATGGATGATTTTATTGCATCTAATTATAAACCAGAATCATATGAGAAGAAGCCAACTGCATCAATCATAAAGAAGCCATCAGCACAGATGCCAGAACAAGGGGATATATCTTACACAGCTGTAGTGACACCAAGACTAAAAAGAAAGGTATCCATAAAGGCAACAGAAAAAGCATCTGAAATTAGTAAAGACAAAAGTAATGTGGATCCTGCTGAAAAGAATCAAGTAACAATAACCCCAATCACACCAGCAAGGCATAAAAGAGTCATGATAAGTACATCTAATGAGTACCCTAAAAGATTTCAATCAACCCCAGACATCTCAGCAACTCAAAATATGACAGATAAGCAAATTGCACTGAGCCACTTTGGATCACCTGCTTCAAGACGGCGAATGCCCTTATCCACAACCAATCAAAATATTGTTTCATTCTTTGAGAACAAACATAAAACAACAGTTGATGCTGTTCCATTTGGCGGTGGACACATGCAAAGAAGAAGTATTTCAGCCAATACTCGCAATAGTTCAAGACAATCTGAGATTCCCAAAGGCGCTTCCTACATAGACTTCCAGGCCGATACAGGCACAGGCAGTACCAATACCAGTAAAGAGTGGGGCATCAACTATGTTCCAACAACTTCCATGGTTGCCAAAACAAAGGCATTATTTGAGGGCAAAGAAAACCAGGGTCATCTACCAATTCAAAAGTCCAGGACATTTTCCAGTTTCCCAACAGATTATACTTATGGAGATGGGGTTGCCATAACTCCATCCCCACCCAAGAGGTCAAGCAGTAAGAAAGTTACCGCTGATTACCAGGTATTGTACATATTAATTCAGGAATAATTAAAGATTTTTAAAAACTTTATGTACAAATAACATATGTAATGGTCATTGATCAGGTACGCAGCTTGAATATGAATCTGGATCAATGTGGAACAGATTATGGATCTTGTCGTGGACTTTATTCTTCACAAGGAATAAGTCAATCAAAGTTGTAATCTAATTTACCTTTAGATATAAAATACAAAATCTTTCAAAAGTCTAGGTTTTTAAAATTTTTAGCAGCTTTATTCATTTTGCTGGTCACAGTGAAATCATATCTTATTTTGGGTATCCTTAATCAAAAGGTAATTTAAAACTTGCTTATTCCATTTCAACCAAAAGTAAACTTTTAAATTAAACAAAAAAAATATTTTTTTTTACGAGATTAGGAAAATATGAAATTTGTAAGACTTACTCCTTGTGTTGAAAAATAAAGATATTGTTTCCTCATCTGCGAGTACCACACTTGAGAGAAAAGAAAATCTACCAAATGTAATAAAAATCCCTTCAACTTCAAGCAATGCAGGATCATTGGAGAAAAAATCTTCCAATTTAACCAAAGAAATCTCTGAAAATATTGATATGAAAGATGCTGAAGTACATGATAAAATAAAAGAGGATAATACAGGGTCTAGAGATGGTTTGCCTGATTCACCTGCTTTAAACAGAAGACCTCTTAGGAAAGGATTTACAGTTGCAAATTACAAGGTTTTGCCCAACAATTTTATTCTCTAAAAAGTAAAAAAATATATAGATGGGACAATTTCATTAGAGGATTTTTAAGGATCACATTGCAAGACACCTAAACTGTTAAAACACTCTTACTGCAACTATCCCTTACATGATAATTTTTTGTATTATTCACATTTTCAAGAGAAATCATTTTTCTCTTCTGCTAAATGATAAAGAACATTATCCTTGGCCCGAAACGCTGAACCTGTTTTTGCAACTGTTGTCCTAAATTTCAGAGACTTTTTTCGCTGAAAAAAAGTTTTGTTTACTTAGAGTACTTTTGCTTTGTGAAATGTTTATATTCTAATTTCAAATAACTTTATCTGAATATTTAAAGTTAAAAATCTGTTTTTTTTGTATACAAAAACCTATGTATTTCATTTTAAATCTATTAAGCCTCAAAAAAATGATTTTAAGCTAATTTGAATCATATTTAATTATCAAATCATAAAAACAGCTATGAATATTATACCTTAAATCTTTTTTATACCCAAAAGAATCTCTGTATTATTTAGTAGTGTAAAAATCTAGAAATTGTGTATTTATAAATGTCGTCTTGAAATCAAAAACTGTAGAAAAATTGTCTTTGCATTGAAAATAAAAAGTTTCATAAATATATGTTAATCATTTGAAATTAATAATTTATATGCAGTTTGTGCTCTTTTATCATGCCAAACAACCATCAAATTTACGATAAATAACCGCTTAAGTAAATAAGCAAATCTTGAAAGTTTTTTATTAGTGTATGTTTGATATAACTAAAGTGTTTGACAGCTAAATTATTAAAGATTTTAAATAGAATTTACGACAAGTTATTTTACAAGATTATAAGTTGGTTCGCTAGTTTTAAGTCGTTTAGTTAGTCATTTCAATAAATTTAAATCTTCAAACTAACTTTACTTTAATAAACTTCAAGTAATTGACCCTTGAAATGTTTTCAGCTGAAGTAGATGTATTAGTAACACTGTCATTAAAACATAATTTACTTCAAAAGTGTACGTTGTGTACATATTTAAAATTTTTGCATAGTAAATTAATAGTGTGTATTCACTTTCACCCATGTATCAAATTATCTGAAACGCACATTAGTGTTACAAGGTTTAGTATTAATTAATATAATGTCAATTCATATAAGTTTATTTCATATAGTTATATTATTTAATTACATTTCATGTAATTACACGTCCCCTCTTTTTTTTTACTTATTCTTTCCCTTGCAGGAAGCATTAAAACTGCAGGGCCTACACCTGCGGCCTGCGAAGCTACAGATATGACCTAAAACAACCAAAAAAAAATATAAATCAAATGTAATTATATAATCATATGAAATAATACTGCCCTTCCTTTTTTATATCATACTGTCCATAATAAACAACACAATATTACCCATTTGCTATTGGTATTGTGTTTCTAAGAATGTGTAACTCAATAAGAATGCGATCAAATGCAGAAATGAACACACAACTAAATTAATTTATTTATGTATAGAAGATTAATGATTTGTCAAGGCCAATTCTAAATAGATAGAAAACTCTAAATCTAAAGGGAAAAGACAATGGCCGATAAACTGATATATATTCCCATTGATGATACACAAAATTACCAATTCTGTAGATTACAATTAGTGGTTGAAACTTATGGACAGAGAAATTAATGAATCAACTTATAAAAATTCTAAAAAAAAGTCCCCAAAGTTGTTAGGCCAATTAATAAGAAAATGCTAATATAAAACTTTGAAGACAAGAGTAATAAACAGCCCTCACTGTAAAAAACTCATTATCAGGGATCCATGTATAGATCATAGGAAGAAAAATAATTTGTCAAGGATGATTCTTAACTGATAGAGCACTATCAGGGATAAATGGGATATAGTAATAGGTAAATCGGAGTCTGGTAAAATATCAAGACCAGTTTTGTATGAATATTCCTCATTCTTCCGTCTGGATGGAGCTTAAGATCACGCGAACCGCTTGATATATAGGACTTTGCTTATTAGAAAATATACCTGTTTGCTATTCAATGGTTTTAGACTATTATCAAAACGGTGGTAGGATATCCCTCAGATACCTGAATTTTCAATCAAACTAATGGTCTTTGAAAAGTGTACTTGGATTGATTTTACTTCAGTATCATAATTTAAGATTAATTGATTTTATTCACATGCAAATTACTTATTTTATCACCCTTTGTATATGCGAATTATATTTTTAGTATGGATTCGAAACCCTTTAATATCCGCTGGATTAGAACTGTTTTTTAGCCACACTGAAAAACCACGTATACAGATTTTCCACGAATAATAGAATAACCTGGGTCTTCGTGGCAAATTGGTTTTAATCTTATACATTTTATTTTAATATCCGCGGAATGTTGTCTGTAATACGATGCTGTACATGATTTTCCAGTATGGCTATAATATGATGCGATAAATGACTATTCCAGTTATAATGGTTGGTTTATTATAGGAAGCTCAATGTAAATATGACGATTTTAAGATGTCAAGTAAAATCTATCAAGCTATCCTTTTTTTCTAAAATAATAAAAATATTTTTTTAAACTACAGCCAACACTAATAATATGAAAATAGCATTATTTTTGCTAATCTGATTACGACCCAATGTTTTTACAATCGAAGTATTCTTCTAGAAAGTAGGACATTATAAAACAAGGAAATTTTCGACTATAAGTACCAGAGTTTTTTTTATAAAAAACAATCCCAATAATAATAACAGGATGTCTATCTGTCTGTTTGTTTGTTTGTTTGTTAGTACTTAAGCATCATTATAATCACTGAACCGATATGATTCTCCTTTACATGTTAGCTTCCCATAGGTCCTGGGAAGGTTCATGCATATTTTTGAGGAGGTTACCACCACCCTACCGACAGAAATCACCTCCAGAAAATATAAATTGGGTGTTCGAATTCAACATCCCCCTCCTCAAGTGGTCCTAGATGCCTCTAGTAACTTAGCCGCTAGATCTATAGAAGACGACAAGGTATTCGTGGCTTCATCTATAATATATATATACAGGGTGGGGCAAATAAGACCGGACAAATTCTAACTTCTAAACAAATGAACATAAAAACGTCAATTTTAAAGATTTTATTGAATTTTAAAAACTGGCAAGCAAAATAGGTATATGACTATTAGATTATTCAATAAAATCGCCGTCAGCCTTAATCACCGCCTCTACCCGCCTCCTCAACCGCCGACAGGTCCAGGTCAAAATGTACCTGTCCAAGCTGGCATAGTTCTCCTTGATAGTGGCAATGAGGGAGGTCATTGTGGTATGGGCACGTCTATTGGTGCATGCTTCAAAGTAGCCTCAGGCCAAAAAGTCCATTGAATTAAGATCGGGCTGCTGGGAGGCCACATTTCCTCAGGAACGTGAGTAACCGCAGGATCCAAATTCGCCTAACTTTCAAGCTACCCTTATACACGGAGGCTCTTATTTGGACCACAGTTGAGCTAGAACGACGTTCTTTACCTTTTTAGAAATGGCACGAAGTTTCAGCTAGGGTTGTCAGCGCAACCTATAGTCTAAAATGAGTTTTAAAGTTCCATCTCAGTCCCTGAAGTCAAGAACCGAGAAATTTTCACGAATTTTCACGGTTTTTGGCGTTTATTACATCTCAAAATCTGCCCCGTTTCACTTTGCTGGAGTACAACGGCCAAGCCATTTCAGATAGAGAGCTCTAGTCTTTTCTAGTGTCTTACTTATGTATCCAACAGTATCCCCAGCAAGTTGCATAACTCTACCTCACCTACAGATGGGCTGAGGTCAGATTTAGTGGGCCCTAGTCGAGAATTCAGAATAAACCACCGGCGCATTTGGAATCTGCCTTGTTGAACATATGCGCGGCCAGCTCGTTGTACAAGTCCATCTTCGTCCAAAGATTTTTTTGTGCTAAAAGGTCATTACCTAGGCTTTTTATAGTGTGGTCAAACGTCCTGATTGGTCAAGTAGTTTTGACGCTATGGCCGTTTAAAGTTTGTCCGGTCTTATTTGCCCCACCCTGTATATATTAGTATTAAACCATGCGACTTATGTGAAACTTTCCTAAAATAAAGATTTAAATCGGTTTAGTGGTAAGTGAGAAATTAAATAACTAAATAAATAAAATTTATTAGTCTAATTAAATGAGATTGATATCAAATTTTTTGCGACAAACCGACACGAAAGATTTTTAGAGAATCTATGATATAAATAACAATAAAAGAATAAACAAATCACAATATCAATCTCAAATATAATACAAAATAATTGGCTTTTATGTTGCATTAGTATGTATAGAACAAGGATAGTTCAAGGAAAAATATTTTTTTATCTATTTGTCTTTTTTACCTTAAAATTAAAGTTGTAAGGTTTTACTGTCTTAAGCTGAAGGTCTGTTTTTTGCTTTTCTGGTAACTTTTATAAATACAATGAGATGGTTTTAGGCTATTTTCTGACTCTTGCCACCTTGTCCCTAGAGTGAAATTATATAATATAAATATTGCAAAGGTTTAAATATTTAGGACAATTAAACATGCTTAAATTTTAGATCAGCTAATACCAATACATTATAACATTCCCTCATATTATAAAAAAAATTGGGTATTTCTATGAAATCTTGATTTGTCGGTTTAAACTGTCAGTTGCAAAACTTTTTAACTTACGGGAAATTTTGTTTATTATCATTGGATTTTTTAATCAATTTATCTCCATTGTCTTATCCCTTAAGATTCCTGCACTAAAAAAATCAGTTTGCCTCACTAAAATTTTAGCGGGGCAAAATTATACCCTCTAAATTTTTAGTTTGCCTCACTGGCGCCTTAGTTTTTAAAGAATTCACCTCTGGTTAAAAAAGTAATTTATTGTTCAGTTTTGTCATGTTCAATAAAATGTTAATCAATCCAAATCTTATTGCTAGCCAATACTTGTATTTTCTTGCCTTCAAATTTATTGCAATTCTTATTTAGCGCAGCAACTCTATGGTTAGTATAGCCTTACTCGTTAATTTGAACACATTATAATCAACTGAATTATTAAGTTTTATCATACTTTTTGTAAGTTCTTATAAAGTGTGAAGTTTTAGAAGTAATGATTCCAATTACGATTCTCTTAGTTTTAATGTATACTCTTTAGACATTTCAGAAGCCAATGTCAGCCGAGTAGATAATATTTCTCCTAAGTAACACGATATTTTTCTGTCGGTCTGTGTGTAGCTTAAGATCTTGCTTACCGCTCGACTGATATGGTTCTTCTTTACAATGAAGCTTTTTATACAGCATGACCCTCGAAAAAGTATTTTTAAGCATCTGCAGCCCTTATTTCTCAATGAATTATTAAAAAATGCATATGTCCTTGTTCTCTATAGTATTCCACGTAAGTAGATATAAAAATATTTTTTTTACCTCCATTAACACCGGAGATTTTTAGTGCTAAAGTTTTGAAAAAGTGACTGAGGAAAAAGTAACTTTTAACATTAAACGACTTTTTTAGCAAAATTAAGCTAGAAATCCTTTTATTTTTGTTACTAGCAGAAACTTTATACAAAAATGAAATAAAAAATTTTGTTTTTGAGTAAAAAGCATTTTTTTACACATATTTTTTGAGTCTTAGTTTAATGATATTTTGAAAAACTTACTTATTAGGCAAAATTGTTCAAGATTAAAAAACCAAATAAATCTCTATGAATATAGCAGGAAAATTGTTTTTGTTTCACAATCCTAACTTTAATAACAAAAAAGTTATAAAGAAAATAAAAATAAACATAATGATTTTTTAGTCTAAAAAGCTTAATTTACCCCCTATTAAATAATTGAGATGTCAGAAAAGTAGGCGGAGCAACTGTCATAATTAATCCTTTTCTATAAATAAGGGTTAATAAATAACTTAAAATTTGCAAATAATCCATTCATTCTGTAGTATTTTTTGCCATTAAAAATATATATTTTTTGGTGGAATAAAAAAGAAATATTTAGTTAACTTGTTTTTCTTTGTGTATTATTATTCAGTTGCCAGAAAAACATAATATAACCATCCAAAAAATAAGAGAAACAAAAAAAAAATCTTTTTCTCAGTCACTTTTTCAAAACTTTAGCTTTAAAAATCTCCGGTGTTAATGGAGGTAAAAAAAATATTTTTATATCTACTTACGTGGAATACTATGGAGAACAAGGACATATGCATTTTTAAATAATTCATTGAGAAATAAGGGCTGCAGATGCTTAAAAATACTTTTTCGAGGGTCATGCTGTAGGTCCAGGGAAGGTTTATAACTATTTAGGTTGAGGATACCTCCACCCTTTTAAGAGATATCTTCACTGAAAAAAGGCGTCCCCCTCCTCAAAAAAATTATTTTTCTTTTTAAAATAAAATTAGAGGGTCCTTTCATCCTCTTCGGGAGATCTCTAGGGGCGCAGACAAAAACAGAATTAAAAACTTGGAATACTTACAAATAGTAATCTTGAAAAAAATTTGCAGTTCATCCAGTAGCCGAGAAAAGGTTTCAGCAAGACAAGCAACAGATGTGGACAGACAAACATTTGCAAATAAAGAATAGCATCACTAAAAAAATTATAGCTATGCATTAATTAAAGTACATGCGATAAAAGAACTCCATATTTTGTTTATGAAAAAGTTGTCAAGAAAATTCCCCAGTCTCTCGTCAATTTCATAATCTATCTCCTTTCTTTTCTATTCATGAAATATTTTTAGAAGCACAACTACTTTATTTTGTGAGAATGTCCGGCCGTATATGTTCCTTCTGAAGTTAGCTCATTCAGCATATGTAATTACAGTCTCTTGTCAGTTTCTTTTGTATGGTTTGTTTACATATTACTGTTTTTTTTTAGTTAAAAGGCTACTATATAACTTATCATGTCTGTCCTTCTGTCTATGCGTCTTTCTTTTTTTTGCCATTCCCATTCCCTTCGAAAGCCTTGCTACAAGTAATAGCTGCGTTCCCTATGGATAAAACTTTCCTGTTCTTTTAGAGTTTATGAAGGACTGAAAAAAACGGTGAATTTCTTACAAAGTGTCGGTTGAGCACAGGTACTCCCTTTCTTTTTGAAGTAATGAAAAATATAGGAGGGAGGATGGAGGATATTTGGTATTGCCTAACACCAATACCAAATATCCTATATAACCTTACCTACCCTGACCCAAAGTAATACACAACCCTCCCCCCCTCTTCTAGTTTTTAATTTGTCAAAAAATAAGATAGGGGGTTCAGTGGTCAGTAAGGTACTATGAGAGAAATTACGGGCGTGGTTGTGTAAGACAAGTCAAAGTAGTTAAAAGCGCAGTACTCAAGATAATTTGAGAGAAAATTTTCTAACTGGATAATTAAAATGAAGATGAATAAAGTCCCTCTAAAAGGAAGGATTATCCATCTCTTTTTCAGGGTTTTTTTTTCACTCCTACTCTCCGCATCACTCATTTTTATGACGTTATTAAAATAATTGTATTATACAAAGTAGTTAGGTTCTTTTGTTTGTTCAATAAATCTGATTGAGGTATCTTTTAGGAGATGTTTCATGTAGGCCCTGTTTTAGGCTATTAAAGTTAGGTGTTATATGATAGTTTTCATTATAATTTTCTATGGAATAGGTTACCGATTAACCCTTACAGATTGGGGGGCTATCAAGTTTTTTCAATCTCATTTTTTTGTAGGTAAGATGTAGAGCTGTGACTTCATGACTTTTTAAGTTTAGTAATTATAGGTTGGAAAGAGTTGATTTTGTTAGGATATCTGGTCTGTGTTGGTCGTGGTGTCCAGTCAAAGTCGGTTGGGTAGCACCAAAATTAGAAAAAATTCTAAATAAATCTTAATTTCTACATTATGACTTTTGTGTATAAGGTAGAAACCTAAAATTTTGTTGGTGAATACTTAGATATCAATGACCTTCTGAGAAAAGTGGTGTTATGACAGTTTGACCGCTCCCTGACCGACTTTATGACCGATTTTTGTCCGGCTTTTACTACAGACATATATCATGAATATCGTGGCTTCTATTACAGCTAGAGACCTATACATTTTTTTGGTAAATCCTTGAGCAACAATAAACAGATAAAAATATTAATTAGCGCTGCCAACCGCAGTTTTACCGCCGTAACTGCCGAAATTGGGGCTTGATCTGTAAGGGTTAATAGGAAAAAATGTATGTAATGTACATTGGAGTCATGTTACTTTATTAACCATCAGGAATATTCTAATAATTGTAATTATTGGTATTGTATTTTCCTATTATACAACTATCATGAAACTTAACACCTAAGAGAATTAATATTAGGTTATAAAAACAGTATCAAGTACCTCTTCAATTCATGATAGCTAGGTTTTTCTTCTTAAAAACACTTCAAACTCTCTAAATTAAACTTTTATTTTATTAGCATTAGTTAGATAATGTTTTATATTTTATAATTCCTGTGTCATTGAAGTCAAAGCATTTTTTCTGATTAAAAAGAAATGTACAAAATAAACTTGACTTTTAAATATTCTTAACATTGAAATCACATAAATAACAAATAAAATTAATTACAGAAAATCTTTGCTTTTAACAATATAGATTCTATAAACCTCTCACAAGATGAAAAAGTAACACTTAAAACAATACTATTTTCTATGCAGATAAATATTCTTTGAAAAGCTTTGACAATATTTGAAGCATATCATCACAGTATGGCTATTTTCTAGTGATAAGCAAAATAAAAGTTGTTTAAATATAATGCAAATCAAAAAAGAAATATATATCGGAACAACCACCTAAATCAAGTTTTATTCTTTTTGATTTCTTATTAATAGTTTTGATGTAAAAAAAAACGGTATCTATAATGAAACATTTCATGTTTCAAGAATTTAATACAACATCATTAAGATTGCCAGCACTACAATAGAAAAATGCTTAGTTGCATATTTTCACTCCTTGCAATAAATTTGCCACACTCTGCTCTAAAGTTGACCTGCTCAAACTACATAAACATACACAGACAGACAGACAGAGCGAAGTGGAAAAACACAAACTTTCACATGTCTGCATTTAAACACATATTTAGTAAAATAGCTACTCGCTATAAATTTTGCACAAAAACTTTTCTAGAAATATTTAATGATATGTTGTTAGGGTTGAACACAAATAATACTCTAGTTTAAAGCCCATAAAAAGATTTTTAAAGAAACTAATTTCTTAACTTTTTCTATAATCATTTAACTAGTATATTATGTACATTGTAGATTTTTAAAATCTTTTTTTAGACAAATGTGTTTACACAAAAGCCAGAGAATCGGAATTAATTAGTGCTTCTGAGTGGTTTGGTCATATTCAAAGAACCAATTGATTAATATTTTCTTATATATATTTACATAAAATATCCAATTGATTCCATTTTCAGAAAAAAATCTAATTAGATTAAACTGATTATCAAAGAAATAAGGTCAATTATACAACATATTTAATTGCAAAAACTGGATTTAAGCACCATTAGCAAGATTTAGTTTTATCATAGAAATGGAGTTAAAATTAATAAATTTTTAAAATATTTAGTAATATAAATGAAGAATATAATGAATTAGTTGATTAATCAGATATTTTCATAGCTTGCATAACTTTTCCATCAAATTCTAGTTTATTGAAACAAATTCTTGACCATAAATGGAAATATGAATAAAACAATATTTTGCTTCCCAATTCTTATTTCCAATATCACGAGACTAACTTTGCTGCTGTAGGTAATATCTTAAGCTTATTACTAATCAGTAAAATGTGAAATTCATTGATTTTTATATTGGCAATTACTTCTTATTGATATATGGAAACAATAGCGGCTACGCCTCTAGAGGCCTCCAGGGTCACTTGAGGGTTGGGAGGGGATGTTGGCCCCCAACTTTTAATTTTAGTTTTAAAAAGATTAAATAAAAAAAATTTGAGGGGGGGAACTTTTTTCTAGGGGCGATTTTTCTTTGGAGGGTGTTGGTACCCTCCCTCAAAATAGTTATAAACCTTCCAAGGACCCTTGAGAAGCTATCCTGTAAAGAAGAACCATATCGGTTCAATGGATAGCAATGGTAAACTAAACACAGATCCTTTTATTTTATTATAATGATTATTTGAAATTTAGCAAGAATACAGCACCTCTAAGAATTACATCTTATAATGAGGCGGACAATTTAAGTAATTTACTTTCATATGTTTACTTTGACCCATGCTCTGCTCGTGGATTGAATAAATAAAGGTCTGAGGGGGGTCATACCCTCCATACTATAGTAGGCATACTAACTATCCATCTATAGTATATATACATATATAATATATATGTCTTTTGGTGTACATATATCTATCTATATACACATAGTAAGGCTGCTGTCATCGTATGTACGCCGCGCACTTTCTTTTCTTAGCCCTTCTCTCTTTCCAGTATGTCTCCTTTTTTTCACTTTCCTGGTATCCCCTTTATCTTCCTCTCTCTATCTCTTTCTATCTAAATATTTCTTTCTTATTTAAAGTATTTTTGATTCATAAAACTATTACTTGATTTCGTTATTTTCTCTCTCGAAACATAACTCTTTTTATTTTATTTTCTCTTTCAAGATTTTTTTCCCACTCTCCCTCCCTCTCTCTCCCCCTCCCTCTTTCTCTCTCACTCTCTCTCACTCTCTCTCACTCTCTCTCACTCTCTCTCACTCTCTCTCTCTCTCTCTCTCTTTGAACTCAAGCATTTCTAAGAAGCAAAAAATTTACTCCTTTAAATCATAATACTACAATCACCAAATTTTCTCTCCCTTTCCTTTCCCTCCTCACCCTCTATCTTTCCCCTTCGCCCTGTTGAATATGCTAGCTGTGTTGGTCAGCCTTTAGTGTGTCTACCTACAACGATCAAGGAGACAGCAAAGAGTTATCCGCAGGTTAGGTTATTAATAAGATTTCCAGTATGGCTTCGAAACCGACTAATATCCGCTGGATTAGAACTGGTTCTCAGCCATACTGAAAAATCATGTATACAGAAATCTATTGCAAAGAGTGTGTTAGCTTAAAATCTTGAAAATATTATAAAAGTGATACAGACAGTAATATTAATTTTTAACATGAATATTTTTCAGTTCAATTTACCCATAAAATTCAGGTATATTGTAGGATAAATAATTCCCCCCTCCCCTCCCCCCACTTGTGATGCTTGGAAAAGTTGCTAGAAGGTTTATTAGGAATAGTCCCTTTCATGGCAACGCCCCTGAAGTGGCGATTCGTCGTATTTTTTAATTGGCTTTTTAGAGGTTATTTTAGGTTATATTGGGTTAGGTGATTGTCCCGCAGGGATAGATAAATGGCCACAGCAGGGTTGGAGCCCCCGCAGGGGCTAGAAATAAGAGAAAAGCTACTGTGAAAAATATAAAGAATCGCCCCTTAAGGTGCGTTGCCACGAAAGGGACTAAACCTGGTTTATATTGGTTAATGGATTATCATGATACCCAAAGTTTTATTTTTAAAACACGTTTTCTTTTTTGTTGGCTAAAACTTTGCATACTCTAATCAAATCTCGCTTGGTTGGTTTACACTAGCAGAGTACAAACTTTTAAACCAATAAAAGTAACGAGGTGAGGGGTATCTTTGTTAAAGATCAATGATTTTCACCATTTATATTTCTCTATGAAAATCCATTATAGATACTTAACTCAAAGATATTAATTTGATCTAAATATAAATAGTAAAATCATATTTTGAATTTTTTTTCCTTCTAAAAAAAACCTAAAATAAAAATATTTTGGTTATACTACATGATTTTCATATTATAATATAATTATAACTATTTGCTTCATTTTTTTCTGTTTTCAATGAATCTTCATTAAAAGTTACACTTTTCTGCATTTCTTTTCTGTCCGAAAGTCATAACGGAAAGCTCCTACAGTAACTAGCTCAATTTAAATTGTTTTATTCATTTTATACATTGTATATGTCTACTGTAATAATCGATATATATGATTACTTGAGATGTTACACCAGATTTTCATTTACTCTTATATAGTGATACCCACAGCCACCCCCTCCACCCTATCCCCTACTACTGGATGAACAAATTGACCAGAACATGAGGTGCATATTAGCAACCTAAATTGACGATAATTTTTCAATATATCCACGTATTCTATGCCCATCCCTGTAATAATGAAGAAAAACCTTAAATGACAAACCAATATTATTCATGACGAAAAACTCTGTTTATTATGTAGCTTACTACGTAAAACATTTTCACGTATATTTGTTTTGATATTGCGGATTTTAATATCATATTTTGCAGTTTGTTTTGCAGATTTTTTGCTGGTTTAATTGGAGGCCTCAAATCCAGATGTTAATCAAGGAATGGATTGTTTGGCTGAAATGGCAGATAAATTAGATTTCACACACTCTGCTAAAACTCAATTATACACACTCACACACACCTTCACACACACACACACACACACACTTACACACACCAAGAAAAAACACTTACACACACAGAAACTTTTTACACAGAAATAATTACACAGAACTACATACATCTTACGAAAACGTACATTTTTTTGCTTTCAAGACCAAAGTTGACAGAAAAAAATCAGGGAGCGGGATAAGATAAATATATCTTCTATAGATTTATATTATTGGCGGAAAAATTTAAACACTGTTAGCTTTTATCAATGAACTAAAATTTAATAGGATTTTTATACCACAAACAAAATTTTTCAGATGCCAATATGTTTAACCTTCCTTTTTTGATAAAAATGGCCGCTAGTCGTTCAAATAAACAGTAATTTTTTTGATTATAAAATCGCGTATGAACATGGTTGCGATGAATATAATTATTCTTGTTTACTTTTGCAATATTTAATCTTTTTATGTGACAGAAAAGTAATAGAACTTACTAAAAAAGATAATTAAAAAATTGATATTAATAATTCCTAATGACATTAAAAGAAATTAATTTTTTGTAGCGAAGCTACTTTGTAATTTGAAATGTACTTATGTTTGTATGTCCTTATGTCAAGCTATCCGTTTATATTATTACTCTTTAACTCAATTTCTTATAACTTTTTTGTTAGAAATCTATCCTTTTTAATTACTTGGCGACTGACAATGATTTAACCCAATTAAAAAATCTTTAATTGATATAGAAAAAGTTTAACTTCTAATTAAATAAAAATAAACGTTTAATCATTTGTTGAATAGACCCGAAAATAAAAGATTGTTGTTAATCCTCTAATTGGTTAGGAGTTGGAAAATTATTTTACTCGCTTTAAAATATATTTCTTTCAGACCGATTAATCCTAATCCATACTGAAAATTATGTATCGTATTGTATTGCAGAATTTTTTAATGAATAATACAATAATAAACATAACAACTATACCAGTTTAGTTTGACCTGGCAATCAGCCGCTCAGGTCCAACAAAACATGAATTCATTTTATATTTTTCATTTTACTATCCGCGAAAAGTTGTCTATAATACGATGCTATAATAATTTATCTATGGGTTATTGTTTCATCTATCTATAAAATATTTATTTTTTTATTAGAAGAGTTTAAGTTTCATCCACCTAGCTGTATTCATGTAAAACGGAATAAAATTAATTGATTAATTAAAAATTAATCTTTATCTCCATTTCTTTAGCTTACGTTACCAATTATTTCTTTAGATAAGACTATCGAAGTGTGTAATTAAAAAAATTATTAATCTCATTTAAACTTAGGAGTATTACTTTTTTTTAAACTAGCGGCTTTGCCCCCTAGAGGCCTCTAGTGGCACTTGGGGAGGGGAAGTTTTTTATTTTAGTTTTTAAAAAGTTTAAAAACTTTTTTTTGGGGGGGATAATTATTTTCTTGGCTCCTTTTCACTTGATAGGGTGGTGGTACCCTCCCCCAAAATAGTAACTTACCGGGACCTATGAGAAGCTACTATGTTAAGGAGAACTAGATCGGTCCAGCGATTAGCGAGATCCTTCGGTACAAACAAACAGACAGACAGACATCATTCTATTTTTTATTATAGATGTATTTTTGAAATTTATTTGTAAATTATAAGCTATGTAACAGTCTTACATATCTCATAGAGAGAAGAAACTCTAACTCGCCCTAGATAAGATACAATCAGTAAAGACCAATACTAAGCTTCCTTACAAACTTTGAATTAATCGTTCCTAATTCAATAAAAATAAACTTTTCAGATTATTTCTTTTTGTTCTAAAAAGTCTTAATTTTTTATAAAGATTAATTGATTTTTTTAATAGACTCTTAACTTTTATTCTTTTGATATCTCCTCCTTTGTGTGTATTGTTCTATTGTAACTTATTCTCTCCTTTTTCTCATAATTAATACAAAAGAAATTATCTTTATCTAAAAAGATTAATTAGTAGAAAAGAGGTGCTATTGTAAAGCTAGAAAATTATTTTTATAAAAGCATATAATAGTTGATTTCTCGCATCGTATTATAGACAGCTTTCCGCGGATATTAAATTGAAAAATTATAAGTTTAAAACCAGTTTTGTTACTCAAAAGGGACGAAGTCCTGGGCTAACCAAACTGGTATTAGTTTTATGATTTCTATCTTAATATTCGTGAAAAAATGTGTGTAATACGATGCTATACATGATTTTTCAGTATGGCTTAAAACCGGTTCTAATCCAGCGAATATTAATCGGCTTCCCAGCCATCTGGAATAATAAAGCAGACGGGTGACAAACATTTCTATAGAGGTTAAATTGTTCCTATACATCGTGACATGGAATTCTTTCTTAAATTGCAACCATAAAATATTGTTGAATGTATAGAAATATATTATTCACAGTCTTATAGTCATGGAAAAGATATTTATAATATTTTTTTATAAACACTTTTCTCTCTTTTTATTCGTTATACACTACACAGACTGATGATTATAGCAAAAAAAAATATGTTAAAAATATTAATATAATGATAATAGTATCATTATATTTAATAAGTAGAACCTTTCTTCAAATATTATATTTAAATTTCATATTTGCTCTGCTGTCGCAACTAAGCATCAAATTTAATCCCGTTTGTATGATTTATATTTTTTTTAAATATGTTTAGATTTCCAGATAATTTGTTGAGTTTTTATTAAATTTTGATTGGGACAAACAAAACTAGCAGTAGCCAAACTTTTCTACCTTTCATTTTGATCTACATAAGATGTATGTATAACAATTTATCGTCTATTGTCTTATCCCTTATGACCGATAAACTAACCAAAATTCACCTTGAGTTTTAAACTGATAGGACGATTCTACTTTTAATGTATTTCAGGTGGAGAACTCTTTGCTAAGCGCCGCAAGAGGGCTGAGAACTGGGTTGTGGATGAAAATAATACCAGGCACTAATACTAACACTAGCTACTATGCCTCTAGAGGCCTCTAGGGGGTGTTTAAGAAAATGGGAAGGGTGGTGTGGGTAAATCTTTCTAATTTTTAACCCTAATTTTCCATTAAATTAAGAGAAATAAAATTAAGGTGTTTTTTTTCCAAGTCCGAATTCTCTTGGGAGGAGGCAGGTACATTCCTCCTAATTTTTAATTTTTATAAACCACTAATAAACTTCATTGTAATGGAGAACCATATCGGTTAGAAAAGAGATTTTGAGATACAGACGGACGTGCACACAGACAGATAAACATCCTGTTACTTTGTTTAAAGGATTAAACTCTATAATCTATTATTAGATAATTTTAAGACTTGTGTTAATAAAAGTTTTCCTTGTAGCAAAACAAAACCTTCAGCTTTTGCTGATCATTTTATCCAAGAACAAGAGCAACAGCAACAACAGTTCAAGCAACAACAAGCCCTAGAACAGGTACAACAGCTTTTTCTTACAAGGAGGGAGGGGACATTGGGCTCTTGTTTACACCAGTCCCCAAAGTCTTATGATAAAGTCTTCTTATTCGATGGCTCCACATTTTGGGGAATTTGAAAGAATTTCCATTGGTTGGTTCATTAAGTTAAGTTTCCTAATGTTTCAACCACTAGTTGTAACCTAAAGAAGATATAATTTTATGTATTATCGTTGGGGATGTGTTTCAATTTATCGGCTATTGTCATGAAGCTATAATAATCTTCAGAAAAAAATCTTAAGATATTAAGCTTCAGACAAAAAATCTTACTACTTTATGTAATAGAAAAAACCAATATTAATTTGTAGGCTGCACAGAGCGCCGAAGAACGTGAATATCTGGCTCAGCAACAGCAGAAGCTTCAACAGGTAAATTTAGTTCCAGTTTTTCACACTAGAGGTCTAATTCTGGTTGTTTATCATATTCATTTTTTCCGTTTAGAATTGACATTAGAAGTTTGTTTCAATTGATAATGTGTAGCTCATTGTATATGGGATTACAATTGAAAGAATACAAAAAATAATTCCAAATACTACAAATAAATATAAAAAATAAGTTGTGTATTTTTTAAATAAAGCATTAGCATCAACTTGTGATAAGTTTATTTTTTGTTGGAAACTGTAAAACGACCGCATTTAAATTCAATAAAATCTAATTAAAGTACTAATTAAGACTCTATTTTTCGATTTTGTTCAGCAATATTCAACCATGCCAAACGAAAATACTAGGATCATATATAAATACTTAAAGCCCTTTAACAAAGATACCAAAAAACGACAAAATGTTTATTCTTAAGTAACAGGAAAGTTTGGAAATATTTAAATAAAAAAAATCTCTGCATACATTTATAAAATTTGATTGAAAATCAAGGAGGAATATAAAATTTTGAACTGGCAAATTGGTAATGGTATGGTACTTATCCGACAATTTTCAATCAATCAATGGCAATTTCCCTAGAACTTAAAGTGGACTAAAAAACAATCTTTTAAAGACAAACGTAGTAAGATAATTTTTTAGGTTGGGTTAATTTAAGTAAAGGTTATTTGAGAATTTAGAATCATTTGTTTCGTATGGGTAGGCTTATTAGGGGGACCAGTTTTGCTATAATTAATTATAAGGGAATATAACTCATTTTTTTCATTGCAATATGTAAAAAAAAAATACATGTGTACTGAAATTTGTATTTTTCACGGGCTACTATAATATAAAATAGCATAGATTTTAATACAAAATACTAATTTGAAGGATTTATTTCATTTAATCTGAAAAGTTGTAATAATTATGTACTGAATATGTATTTTAAATTGGTTATTCTCTCGATATAAATGCCTTTAAATAATGAATCGTTATGAAAGAAAATTATTAGTGTACGTATTCAGCCTTGTTTGTATAATCTTCTATAATACAAAGTAGAATGATGTCTGTCCGTCCGTCCGTCTGTCTGTCCATCTGAAGCTTAAGTTCTCGGTAACCACTGAACCGATCGGATTCTACTCTTCAGGGTATATACCTATTGGTCCTGTGGTGGTTTTAAGCTATTTTCTTGGGGGGTGGGACACCCCCAACCCCCCCAAAAACAAAAAAATCCCCCCCCCCATTTTTTTTTTTTTTTTTTTTTTATTTGCTGAAGATTTCCTAGGTCCTTTGTTAAAAAATATTTTTTATTCCAGCATTTATTTTGAATGAAAGAATAGCAACATTCTCTCACTAAAAACAATAAATATTAATTTTTTTATCACCTCTTGGGGCAAAGCCCCTAGAGGCTAGGGGCGAAGCCGCTAGTATTATGTAAAGTAGTAGGCGTTTTTTGTCTGTCTCGAAGGATCTCGATAACCGCTGAACCGATATTGTTCTCCTTTATAGTTAATCTTCTTTTAGGTCCTGGGAAGGTTTTAAACTATTTTTGGAGAGGGTGTCTTCGCCCCCCCCCCTCCCCTAAAAAATATTTTTTTAAAACTCAAATTTAATATGGGATGAGGTCGACTTTTCCCCCTCCTAGTGCCCCTAGAGGCTTCTAGGGGCGTAGCCACTAGTGATTTAAAAAAAAACAATGAGTTTGGACTGTATTTATAACAGGAAGGGAACGGAGATTGTCTGTTAAATCATTATTCAATCCTTGCTCTCTTCATAATGATGACAGGCAACCTAAGGTTAATGAAAGAAATAGGAGGAACATTTAATTATCCTCCAATGGCCAATCCCAGTACACCTGAAAGAGTATATTTATGTCCAGCACTTGCCATTGCAAAATTTGGACCATGTCGAATGCACGAAGAAGCAGGGAGGGAGGGGACATTTGCCTGTTTTTTTCACTTGTCCCCAAAGTTTTATAATATCGTTTTCTTATTCGTTGGATTAACAACCTTGGGAACTTTTATTTAATTTTGATTGGTTGGTTTATTTAGTTAAGCGTCAAAACGTTTCAGGGGTAATTTTGTGTATCATCGTTGAGAAGGCACATAAATTCATCGGTCATTTGTCATTGACTACTTAGGTAGCCCATATACAAGATTGCAAGAATGCACGGTTAGAAAAAGCTCGCGTAAAATTAGATTTTTTAAAAATTATTCGCGTTTAGCATCAACTAATTTAAGACTATTTTTTATTGACGTTTGGCCATAGGCAACATTTAAAATTTATTTAAAAAGACTTTCGTCGTATGTCTGACATAATCCTAAAATTTATTTATGTCCCTAATCTTAAACTTTAAGCTTTCTTTTTTTTAATTTTCAACAAAAGCAGCAAAAATTGCTTTAGAAAATGTCAAAATATTTACAATACGAGTCAAAACTTCGTCGTTACTCCTAGAAGCCTAAAGAAGCACTTATGGTGGGAGGGGGGAGAGTCGACCCCTCCCCCATGTTCAATTTGAATTTTAAAAAGAAAAAGTCATCTTATATTTGAGATACCTTCCTGGCCTCCCAAATAGTTAAAAAAAAACTTTCCATATCGGTTTAGCGGTTAGCGAGATCCTTTGCTACAGACAAAAAAAAAACTTACTACTTATTATAATAGGATTACATTTTCCCCCAAAATGCTGTTTTTTTCTGATAATTAGCTATATTGTACAAACGTACAATACTTTTTTCCCCCATGTGTAATAGAGTTGGTGAAAATATTTTCTTTTTTTCTAAATGTTGCATTCGCCACTGTTCTATAGTTTACTAATATATTTGTGTAAAACTAATAAAAATTTCTAGATCAAAATTAACTTTTTTGAGGGAAGGAAAGCAAACCCACCCCTAAAAGCTAGTTTAAACGCCAGCAGTAACTCTATAAAACCGTTTTGGGCTTTTTTTATTGTAAAATTTATGATATTTTGTCTAAACACTTCAAACTTGATCTTTTTGGGGATTTTTTTTGCAGCAGATACTCAAAAAAGTATTGTGAATTCATTTAATTGTTAACTCAGGACCGTAAAAAAACTATATCATAAGCTAATATCACATAAAATAATTTGGTATAACTATCTAATTGAAGTTGCATATTAGTACTTAAGTTAACCTATTGGCATTATTTCAGTATACCCAATATCTAATTTATTTTATTAGTTGCCAATATAAGAAAACTTTAATTTCAAGAGCATATTTAATGTATTTTAAACCTTAGAAAAGTGTTTGATAGACAAATAAAAAACAATATTACTACTGGTCTGGAAAAAAGTTACCCTTATAAATGTACAGGAACAACCCCTTGTTCTTTAAATATGCCTGTTGAAAAAAGCCTAAAACCTTTCCAAAAAAGCTGTCACGTGTGAATGAAGCTACTATAATGAGACAGACATACAGAAACAGACACGAGACATCCAATTACTTACATGGGTTTATTTGTTTTTACCTCTATAGAAAACTGTATTAGTATTTGTACATTTATTTTTCTTGATTTAGTGATTTTTTTTCACGCAATACGTGTTCTATAAAGTTCATACATATACTCATGTATGTAAATAGAAGCTGTTATAGTGCCTATAAGAAATGACGTCATACAATAGAAATGACAAATGATAGGCAAATACACAGACTAAATTAAATGCAGGCCGGTATGCATTTTAATTGGCCAATGGTAGGCCAGTATGACGTAATTTTTTATAGGCAATATAAAAAGCCTTCATTATGCTTCTTTTAGCTTCAAGCTAATCTGCCAGCTAGTCAAATATATTGTTCATATCGATTTGATTTGATTTTTTGTTTTTTGACCGTTCGCGGTCTTGTTTGTTTACAAGGCTAAAAGTCAATTTGAGAGCGCACACGATATTTTTGTTATTTGTTGTTTGTTTTTCTCTGTTCAGTTTTGTATCGGTAAATATACTTTCTTTTTTAATATCTACACTTTTTTTTAACATTTGAGTTTTTTTTAGCAGAAAGAGAGGGGGGCAATGGGATGTTTATTACACTAGTCCTCAACGTTTTATAATAACGTTTTCTTATTAGTTGGCTAAAAAACTTTGGGAAATTTTACTTAATTTGATTGGTTGGTTTATTAAATTTGATTTTAATTTTGATCTACAGATGGGGTAGTTTCGTGTGTCATCATTGGGGATGTACATCAATTTATCAGCCATTGTCAAATCAATTTAGATCCCTTTTTTTTAGTATAAATAATTTCGATACTAAAAATTTAGTAAAGCCTGAAGTAAAATGTAATCAATTTTAATCATGTTTGGCTTGTTCTATCGATTACTCAGATTTTTAAAACTTTGCTTTTACAGCTCATATCATCCTTGCTAAATTTTTAGTGGTAATTATTAGATTCTAATAATATTGGTTTTTATTCATTAAGGTAATAACAGTGTTTTAAATGTTAGTATTGTAAAACATTTCGAATAATTTATTCTTTCATATCTCTTTAAAAACAAAAGCTGTAATGAAATCTTACTAATGTGAATTTAATCTTTCGAGCAAGATACAAATTTAGTAAACAATACACAAATCTATGAAAAATAACCGCATTCATAAAAAAAAACAAAGTTCAAATATGCATAAATCTTATACAGCAATGCACTTAAAAATAGAAATACTTTAAAAAAATTGTTCCAAACTCTCATAATTTTGGTTAAATTTAGAAGCTCTTTTTAGTTCCTATAAAAATGACGTCATAAAATACAAATTACCAATGATACTCAGACAAAATTACCAATGGCAGGCCAGTATATATTTTAATTGGCTAATGGTAGGCCAGTAGACGTCATTTTATAGGCACTATAAAAAGTTTCTTTAATTTGTGACTTCCTCTGATCCTCATCATCATAAAAATCTTACTTTAAAACAATCAATGTTTTTTATAGTGCCTGTAAAAATGACGTAAGACTGGCCTACCATTGGTCAATTAAAATGTATTGTATACTGGCTTGACATTAGCAATTTAGTATGTGTATTGGCCTCTCATTAGTTATTTTTATTGTATACAGTCATTTTGTATAGGCACTATAAAGAGCTTTGCTTTCTGCTAATACAAACGGACAAATCCTAAATATGGAAATCCTTACTTTTAAAAGAAAGTTTTTGAAAGAAACTTAGTCCTGAGATGTTACATAATGTATTGTTTATTATTCTAAGTATTATGTCCAGTAACAAAAAAACAATGGATTGCCCATTTTCAGACAGTATTTCAAACCTTTTTAAAAACAAATTGCCTATTTAGTTTTATCGCTTTTCTATGTTCATTAAATGACACTATCGGCCTCGCCTCTAGGGGCTTTCACCAAGAGGTAATTTTTAAAAAATTAAGTATTTCTGGTGCTGCCATTTATTTTGAAGTAGTTTCCACAGAAAACTATTTTTTTTTTGGGGGGGGGGATTTTCATTTTTGTTGAGGTGGGGGGTGTCCCAACCTCAAGATAATAACTTAAAATATAAATTCAAATTGCGGATTTTAATTTTTAATTTCAACCCATTAGTTACAATTGGTTTTTGAGTGGATGAGGATGATTTCTACTGGTAGGGTACCCTCCCCCAAAACCTTTCCTGGCTTCATCCTGTTACTGTTATGTAAGTATAAGAAAATAAAGAACTGAGATGATAAGTAAATAATTGTCCAATTATTAAGCAAACATACTTTATAATGTTTATAAAAAGAATAAAAGAATATTACATCGTTATTTGATGTATTTTTTACATTATTACAAACTAATACAATGTTCGAGAATTAACCTTATTAACTAAAGTAATGAAAGCTTTATTAGTTGTACATTAAATTTAAAATGACTTATTAATGGAATGCTATCTTCAGAAAAAGAATAAAGGGCGGAAGGCATAACTTACTATTTAAAGAGTAAAATTAAAATTATTATAGAACAATTAATCACTCGTTTTTAAAATAATCTCTGGATAAAATTGAATCAGTTTGCTTGAATTTTGTATGAATTAATGAAAATGTTACTTGTTGAAATTTACTTTTCTCCTATTGCCATATGCCTATCATCTTGAAAGCTACTAAATGACAGAAAGCAAGGAGACAAAGGGCTGTTTATTGTACTAGTCCCCAAAGTTTTATATTAACGCTTTCATTTTTTTATGCATTAGCTTGAGGACTTTGATTGCTTGGTTCATTAAGTTGAAAGTTCAAACGTTTCAACCACAAATTTTAATCCACAGAAGAAGTGATTTTGTGCATTATCATCAGGGATGTACATCAATTTATCGGCCATTGTCTTATCCCTTTAGATCCCTGACTAAATGACGTTAGATGGCGCCACAAAAGTAAACTAAAGAATTTTTGCAAGTTAAATAAAGAATGCCTGGACAGGGTTGTAGCAACTTAAAAATAGTTATTTTTTGGTATCGTATTATAGACAGCTTTCCGCTGATAATAAAATAAAAATATATATGCTTAAATCAAGTTTTGTTAGCCCAGAGCGGCCGTATTTTAATTTTATGATTTTTCATTTAAATATTCCAAGAAAATTGTCTGTAAACGATGGCGTACATTATTTATCAGTATGGCTGGGAACCGATTCCAATTCACCGGATATTAATCGGTTTCAAAGCCATACTGGAAAATGTTTGCCTCTTTATACTGTCACGCCTTACAATTTAAATAATATGTGTGAATTAAATGAAGTATCATAGCTGACAAGTCGAACAAAGAACATTCAAGTAGTGTAGACATTATGACCAACATTATGCATCTATACAAAAATCTCGTTACCATTTTATAATTTTATTACACAATGATAACAAATTATTTACATTTTTTTTTTTTTTTAACTTATTGTAACAAAAATTGACCGGGGTTGTGGGTTCTATGCTCGCTAGGCACCCTGAGGGAGAGCACCCAATAAACATTTTTTTAGATGCCACCTCTCTATCCATAAAAGAATGTTTCTGCAAGTGAACAAAAGAATGTTTACAGTCAACGCATTTTTTTTCCTTGCAATTTTGTGTCGTTTTTTTAGAATGTTAAGGTCGTGCTGCATTTTTATATCAAAGTCAATTTAGTTAAAATAATTGTTGCTGAGCCCCTAGCTTTTAGCGTAATAGCATAAATCGAAGGAAAGACTCGACACTTATGAAGCTTTCCTAAAAAGTTTAACTCAATCGGTTTAGCCAATTATGCCATTTTTTTAGGGGGGTTGAGGTGTACTTCAAAATATTAGGGAGACGAACTTGGGTTTTACGGTATCAGGGTTGTTTTGCTTATTTAAAAACATAACCAATAAGGAAATATAAGCAAGATGAATTTGATATCAATTAAAAAAATATAAAAAAGATTTGAAAGAAACTATAGTTTATAATTTAAGGAAAAGCTAGAGTGATTTTCGTGCCTAAAAAAATTATGCCTAACACCACCACAAGACCAGTAGGTATATTCCCTGAAGAGTAGAATCCAATCGGTCTTAAGGGACGGACGGACAGACGGACGGACGGACAGATGGACAGACGGACAGACGGACAGACGGACAGACGGACAGACAGACGGACATACATCATTCTACTTTGTATTATTGATGAAGACAATTCTACAATATTTTTTTCAACTGTTCTTCAATAGATTCCTATATCTAACGAGTTTATATATACGTCCATTGTATTCAATGGCAGCATACAGACGTACAGACCCTAATAATAGAATAGCTTTGTTTATTCTTTTTAAAAATGTTTATAACAATGTTGCAACATTTGAATGTTTATTCACTATTCAAAGAATTCAATTAATGAAGTAATGAGTGAATATTGTGTAGGGATAGATCTAATCAATATAAATTAAACCTCCCCCAAAAGAGATGTAGAAAAGTTTGTTCCAACGTAGCTAAAGACATTATAAAGTTACAAATGACGTCATACAAGACAAATGACCAATGATAGGCCAATACACAGACTAAATTACCAATGACGGGCCAGTATACATTTTAATTGACCAATGGTAGGCCAGTATGATATCATTTGTTTATAGGCGCTATAAGTAGGTTCACGTTACAAAGATTGAAAGAAATGAAAAACAAGAAATTTTAACATGAGAATAATGATTTATTCTTCGTTAACAAATCTCTGCATCAATGCTTATACGAGATTTATATGCTTGCTTATTTGCAAAGTATAAAAGTATTATTATTATTTGCGATTTACAAATGCAAGTGAAACAAGGATAAAAACATCCATAAAAGACAACATATAAGACAATTTGGAAATCAAGTATTAACAGCTTACAATATTGAGCAAACATGATATAAGATAGACATTTTAGAGAAATTTTAATAAAAAATCTTTATGCAAGGTGCAATGTCGATAGAACAATTCTACCATACCAGGTTTTTACTATAGAAATATAATTAGGGCGGTTTTAAGGTTTAAAATAATTTAATTACAGACATCATCGAAAAGAAATATGATTATAGAGAAGCTTCGAACCATAAAAAATGCAATTACAAATTCCAATTGTGATGTATTCTAAATGCATGGTCAAACTGCGTCTTTTTATAAGCGCAGCGACTTTATAGTTTATTTAAGAACCAATTGCTTCGTCCCTAGCCCCAGGGTTAAATGAAAAGATATAACTTCATATAGAATTTCGAAAGAGAAAAAAATTGTGGGCGGTGGGCGAGAAAATTCAAACTTATGGTTGTTTAATAATCTCGATTGGATATTTCTTTAAACTTAACCATAACCTCTTTATTGTTATCAATGTAACTTTTCTACTAGACCTTAGTTTAATTTAAATGCAATTTTTTCTTTTTGTAAGTTGTTATCGTTGTGTGTTCTTTATAATTCATATTGTTTTGGGGACTAAGAGAACAAAAAAGTTTTGATTTGTATTTTTTTCTTACTTACATAAGTAAAATGACAATAAATAAAGTTTTAATTTATTTAAGTTAGATTATTATTATAACTTTATCTGATTTTTGATTAGTACATCCATGTTTCTTATTTTATATAATTGCAAGGACAACAGAGTGCAATAATCGCGAGTTTTCTACATCCATAAAAGCGAAGCTCTGAAACGATAGGACAAACGGACATTAACGCCTATATATTGTTAGAACTGAATAATCAGAATATAAGAGTCAAATCAAAATTGTGAGTAAATATGTTGAAAAACTTCTTGATACAGGATAATGTTCATGGACTTGGACATACTTACATTCTTAGGACTTGATTATAGAGTTGCTTTGCTTATAATATTGTACTTTGTTGTCCCAGAAATCAGTATACCTAAATCAGACAATCGGATGATTAGATCACATAAAAGTTTGATGTAAAAAATAAGAAATTAAAATGTTTGAAATGAACGTACGGACATTCTGGTAATGATTATAGAGTTGCTACGCTTTCTAAATCGTACCTAACCACTACAGGAATCACCATGCAAAGTTTGAAATCGATAGGACAATTCTAACATGCCTCAATTAACGAAAAAAAAAGATATCTGTCTCAGACCGACCCTCATTATAGAACAGCTTCGCTTTTAAAAAGCAATAGCTAAAGTATCACCTGAAAGATATGTGTAAATAAGGCTGGTACCCAAACTTTTATAATGATGTTCTCTGATTCGTTGGCATAAAAAGATTGGGCACTTTTGTTGAATCTTGATTGGTTGTTTCAGACTTGCAGTGTCCAAACTTTCAACTACATAAAAGAGAACATTGTTTATTATCATTGGGGACGTAAATCATTGTAAGGGGCAATGTCTTATTCCTTAGATCCCTGGCTACCTAAAACAAATGTTATGCGATCAAAGATCTAAAACTACTTTTTTCTGTTTCAGGAGAAGCAACAAGCTCAGCAGCAATTCAGGAAATCATTCAATTCAAGTTTTAACTTAGTAGGACAAACTAACAATTTTATTTTCTAAATAATTCAAAGATTAAATCCTTATATAAAAGTAACATGAATGCTGACTTCTGTCTGTCTGTCTGCTTCCACCGATCTCGTCAACTGCTGAACCAATCCTCCTTTACATTGTAGGATATCATAGTTCTTGACAAGGTTTACAACTATTTTAGGGAAGGGTATCACCAATATTCTAAGAAAAATCACTCATAGAAAAATCACCCCCCTCCCCCCGAAAATATGTAAGAGGGAGGTCATTTTCTAGTAAATCCCGTAAAGGTGTGTGTTATAAGGCCTAAAAATAGTAGTAGAACGATAAGGTGCTCTATATATTTGTATTTCCTATTGAATAGAACAATAGGGAAGAAATTTTTTTTTTTTTTTGATAACCGTACCTGGAATATCTTTAAAAAATAAGAAATTTCTATCAAACGCTTTGTTTGGCTCAAACTGACACAAATAAAAAAAAATATAATTATAATAAATCAACCTGTAAAGAATGACTTCTTCCTTTGTTTAATGGTATAGATTGTTCTTAACCTTTACCTTGTACCTATAGAAAACATTATTATTATAATTATATTTTTTTTTTATTTTTGTCAGTTTGAGCCAAACAAAGCGTTTGATAGAAATTTCGTATTTTTTAAAGATATTCCAGGTACGGTTATCAAAAAAAAAAAAAAAATTTCCCTATTGTTCTATTCAATAGGGAATACAAATATATAGAGCACCTTATCGTTCTACTACTATTTTTAGACCTTATAACACACACCTTTACGGGATTTACTAGAAAATGACCTCCCTCTTTTTCAAGAAATTGTTTATATGTATATATATAACATATTAGTGCATCTTTGACTTTTACATAACATTTAATTTGAAGTTTTATTAATAAGATTAAGAATAATTCATATAAATTAAAAGGCATTTTTTACATTGTAGTAACATGTACTTCATTTTACTAGCTTTGCAGTCGTTGATGAAGGTTAGAGGTAGAAATAGCTTAAAACCATCCCATTAGCTTCAATAAATGGAGAATTTTAACGGTTCAGTGATCATATAGTTCTTAGAGGTCAACCCCTCAAAAACTTAATATTAATACTTTATGTAATAAAATGGAAATCTCTTCCTGGCAAACATGTCACAACCATAACTCAAATTATAATCATATTCTTTTTTAATTAGCCCTTTAGATCAAGTAAACATATTTTTAGTACACTTCACTTTTTCTCTCTTTCTATCTACATCTCTCTTTCTCTCTCTCTTCTCTCTCTCTCTCTCTCTCTCTCTCTCTCTCTCTCTCTCTCTCTCTCTCTCTCTCTCTCTCTCTCTCTCTCTCTCTCTCTCTCTCTCTTTCTTTCTTTTTTTTTATCTCTCTTTCTCTCTATCTATGTACATATCTTTCTCAATCTATCTCTCTATATCTCCTTCACGACTACTTGTAAGAAGTAATAATCTTTCGACATAAATATGAGGCTGAGCTGAGCTATTTTTAAAAGAATTTCTGTTTCCATGTCTGTCTACGTCTGGAAGGCTAATTCTTTATGTGTACACATGTATTTGCTACGTTTTTAACTAGGATAATTCTGTCCATGAATAGTGGAGCATATTTAGATATTTTAAACCTTTATTGAACTATGAAAATCTAATAAATATAATCATGGTATTTGGAAAACTTAATAAATAAAAAAATTTAAACACCGCAAAATGAGTAGAATATAGAGCTGAAATATAAACCAATATTACAGCTTTTCTACAAAAAAAATCACCAAATATTTTTTTCACATTTTCTAAAAAAATTTTAACTTAGTGAAATAAAAAACATACAAATTAAAGATGAAGAATCTCCTTTTTAGATGTCTTTGCCAAAAATGTTCCCATTAGATTTGCTTAATCTAAAACAGATTTGAATGAAAATAATCGTATTTGGCATGGCAAATATCAGGTTAATAATTTTCATTTAATTTGCCTTTTTAAAACTAGGCTTGAAATCTTTAAAAATGATTCATTTTTTTAACCCCATTATGGTGGATGTAGTTTTTAAAAACAGCTGCGGCTTTAGTGTAAACATGCCTTTGGGAAAAATAGGCGACTCCATTATACAAATAACTAGCCGCTCATTTGGCGGCTGTGATTGCTGACTGTTCTAAGATTCTTTTGCAGCTAAAAAATTTTAATGTTTTAGCTGCCGTTCTGTTTCTGATATTTATGTTTCAGCAGCTGATTTTAACAACTATTTCCCAATTTTTTAAGTTTTAGAGCAAATTGACAATGACAAAAAAAACTTACAAAAGGAACTTTATCGCCAACAATTAATCTTCCATTCACCTATCCCTCTAACAGTGAATGACTTACACATAAGTATGTGTTTACTATAAAAGTTGTACACAGATTCAACTGAGAAAGCAAGCTAAACTATTTGTGGGTTTCAAACAAGGAGAGAATTAGTAATACACGTGTAGCTTTAATTCTGTTTAGGCTTAAAAGAATATTAGTATCTCAGACGTTTGTTTTTATTTGATAGATTAGATGGATGACATAGCTAGCAGAGAGAGATAGGACAATAGACTGTTTATTAAACTAGTCCCCAAAGTTATTACAATAACGTTTTCTTAATTGTTGGCTTAACCACTTTGGAGAATTTTTATTGGTTGGCTCATTAAGTTCAGTGTTTACACGTTTCAACTACTAATTTCAATCTACAGAAGATTTAATTTTGTTTATCTTCATTGGGGATGTACATCAATTTATCAGTCATTGTCTTCTCCTCTTAAATTCCTGATTACTTAGATTTTAATTGTTTTAAAGGGTGTATTTAAGCTGCCATGTACCCAGCTCTGATGAATTCATATGGACAAACAGACAAACGACAAACATAGAATGGCTATACATAGAGTAGCTTCAATGCTTAAAATCTGAGACTTATACTCACAGATTTGAATCTGTAAAAATGAGATAAAAAGACTTTCTCTCCAAAACAAATTCAAAATTTGAGGTCACCCGAAATTTTTCCCCACACTTTTTTACTATCTTGCATTTTAATCTAATAATTTACTTCTAGTGAAATGAGATAGGCAAAAAAGATTTCAAATGCAAATCTTAAACTTTAGTATAAAACTAGAGTTTTACTTTTAAAATAATCTAAACTAAAACATTTTTTCTGGAGGATATTTAAGAATTTATTCTATCACTACCAGGGTTCCCTTAGACATGCAGTGCTAATTAAAGTCCTAACCTGTATTTACAAGAGGCTCTAAATTATCCTATGATTTAATAGAATATACAAAACAAAAGAAAAGATATCCAAAAGTAACAAAAATGTTGGATTTACTCTAAAATGAGTAAGTCTATCATTAAATCCTTATAATAAAGTAAAAGGATCTCTGTCTGTCTGTCTGTGTGTACCTAAGGATCTTGTTAACTACTGAACCAATAGGGTAGCTTTTCATAGATCATGGGAAGTTTTATAACTATGTTGGGGGAAATTAGTTTCTTTACTTTTTCATTTTTGAAATATAATTGAAAGTGGAAGGTGACTTCCTGCCGCCCCTTCTCAAGGGCCGCTAGAAAAAGAATATAGGAGTACCTATCTTTCACAAAGATAAACCAAACTATCATATTGATTAGCCTATTAGGCAGATATAACTAACACTGTTTTTGAACAAAATAACCTCTAAAAAAATGTTTTTAAAGTGAACATAACAAAATGCTCAAAAGTGATTATTCTATGTCAACTACACATTGGCTGTTGAATTCTTGTAAATAATGACTAGAAATTCTAAATTCTGCCTATTCTCAACAATTTTTGACAGAAATGCATTGAAAATACATTGTAAATTACATTTTTTTGCTTAAAAGGATGCTCCTTATTTTCTTATAAAAAGCATAAGAAAACATTTTAAATGGAGGTATTTATACCTACTTTTATGTAGTAAATTGAACTAATAAGGGAAGGAGAGGAATAATTTTCAATGATCAATATCATGTAATGAAAAAAATTAATTTAAAATCTAAAAAGTTCCCTTTTTAGAAAAAGTGTATTTTACGTCAGGGCCTATTTACCCATACCAAAAATAGACAAGAAGTATTTTTTTTTACACATGAAAACTAATTATTTAACATGCTTAAATTTTATGTTCATATACATTATTTAGAAAATATTCTTTAGCTTTTATAAGTTAGAATACAGTCACAGATATTAAAAAAGCATAATTTAAGTTATTTTTATAAAAAAAAAGACATCAATTATAAACAATTAACCAATGGCACAATGGCGGCGACATAATATATTAAAGACGACATTTGAATTGAATGTGTACTGTGTACAGATCTCAGCAACAGCTGAAACAAGAACAATCTCTCGAGTTTAGAAGACAACAAGAAGCCATGATGTTCAGGTATAACAAAATTCTTTTTCTTTGACTGACATACATAAGACCTATGTTCAACTAAAGTTATAGTGTAGCTAATCTCTTGGAAAAAAAAAACAGATTTTGTTGCGCAAACTGGTTAGAGGAAAAGTCAATTCTGATTACATGAGACATTATATAGGTTTAGAGATAGGTGCTCATTTAGTTTTGAACAATTTGAAAATATGATATTATACCAAAATTAATAAAAGCATAAAAAAATCATGATGGATTTGATTGGTATTTAAATGGGGCTTTGAACTATTTTTGAAAATACTTTAAAATAATGACATGTTCGTCAGTCAGTCTGTCCAAACTATGTGGTATAAGGCTATTTGGCTAAAATTGTTGTAGGTTTTTAAAATGATAATTTGCTTAATATGTATTGGAAAAACAGAAAATCTTTTTACTATAGAAAGAAAAATAGTTTTTATTGTAGGAAATGGTAGTACACCAAGATATCTTGAAATTAAACATAAAATGAAAAGTAACATTTCAAAGTTAAGAAAAGTTTTTGATAGAGTTTTAGTTGGTGTTAGTGAGAATGTGAAGCTGTCTAAAATAGTTATATGATACAATACATAGTATCAGTATATTTGTGGCCCTTGGAAATTAGGAATTTGTATTGGTTTTTATTTAAATCCTTTGTAAAGTGTAAGTTTAAACCCCAATTATTTACCTTGAGTTGTAAGGAAGTTCTAAAACCTTGATTTTAAAGTCTATTGCTGGTTATCTGAAGCAAGGGCATCTGTATCCTCACCAGTCCTTTCAACTTTTTTAATTGAAACATTTGAAGAATTGCAAATAATAAGTTTTTTTGTGATCAGTATCCATATCAATGAACATACAATGTTTGTTTATGTACTTTGGGTCTTACAATTATAATTCTCATTGAAGTGCTTTATTAATAAAACAAGAATGTGTAACATTAATATACAGGGTAACCCTACAATTAAAATAGAAACATACACTTTATCAAGAATACTCCTTTAATTTTTGTAGTCTGAAGCTAAAGATCTTTGAAAACACTAGACCAAATTGTTGGTGCTTTTCAGGGTAGCTTTATAATTTAAATAGCTTTGCGTGGTTTTAGGCTATTTTTATGACCTTCCTTGACTAGGAAGCAAGCAACAAGTTTTCTTATTTAGACCCTTTTCTTTGCGTACCTAGCATTTAGGAAAGGAAAAGTTGACTAAAGCTTCCTGTCAAAATACATTTTATGTTTATTGACGCTCTTTTAATTTAGTGAGCAACAAGAATTACCGCCGAACTTCAAGCGAACGGATCTAAAGCAGAGATCATTCACCCCCTCCCTCGACCTCAGCATTCATAATGTTCAGGTATGCTAGTTATTTCAGCGGTTTCCCTCAAAGTACCTAGTCGAGCACAGAAACCCCCCCCCCCCCCACCTGTCTTAACCTTAGTTGGAAAATAAGAAGGAGGGATAGTTTTTGTGTGTTTTGAAGTTGGGGTTATGACAACTCAGTTGAAAGCACCATTATTTCTTTCCTTTGAGCCATTATCTCAACTATACATCAGCCGACAGAATTTTTTTCCCGGAAATTAGGGGAGTTGTTTTTTTCTTCTTTAAGTCTATCCCCTTGGTGGGGGGTCTAGCCCTACAAGGCTTACCTGGACTTTAGATAACCCAACCTAACCTGACATAAAGTAAAACACAAATTCACCAAAAACTACTGCTCCCTCCCCTATTTTTTAATTTCAATCAAAATAAACTGGCAACTTATATTACATAAATAAAATCCATGAATTAATATTTCTTTCATGAAGTTTTTAAAATTAAATCTTATTATGATTTTTAATTTCAGGGTATCAACGTATGGGCCAATACTGCACCCAGAGGATGGGGCGCACAGAGTAAGTTAATTGTAAAGCAGTTACTCTATTATCATGTTTATACGTCTGTATTAAGCTTATATGTAACATATAATTAATTCTATATTCCACAAATCGGAAGGACATTCAATATTTCATGCATGACTGAAAATCCGATGAATATCCACTGGTTATGAGACATAATAAAAAATCATGTATCGTATCTTGATTTCGACTAAAAACTTAACTTTTTACCAATCGCGGAAAATTATCTATAAGACAAAAGACAATGAATAAATAACTATTCCCCTCTCTATTATAAGTAAGGTCCATATTCTCTATATAATCTAAGAAAAAAAATAATATTAATAATATTTATCAAAATACAAACCTATATTTCATGGGAAAGGGAAGAAGACAAAATTAATTTTACAGCTCAAAAATTAAATTTAAGGGATAAAATTGAGAAAACATAACTCAATTTCATCTAAATATTGATTAAATATTTTTGTAGGCAAAATAGGTCGTTTTCAGATGCAATAACCATGCCATAATCCTGGATCAAAAGTTCTGATATGTTATGAATAATTAAATCTTAAACTAAAACAAACACACACACACACACTTACCCACAAACACACACTCACATCTACCAAAGCTTTATTAAGAAAATTTATATTCATTATGAATGAATATTCCTATTTTTCTCCTTAATAAAATTTTCTGTTACAAGAACTCAGAGTTTGTCTGTAAATAATTTTTTTTACAATTTAATGAACATTAGGGGTTATTATGTTTATAATAATTGGGAAAGTAAACTATGATTTGCTCATCCTCTAAGATCCCTGCAAGAACTTGAGAAAAAATATGCATTCTAAGAATAAAAATTATATTAGACAAAAGCAAAGTAACTGCACTTAATTTAAGATAAGAATTTATCCCTTTCCTGGAAAATTTTTTTTTGTTTAATGCTAACTTTTTTTCTGTTTTACAGAGGGAGCCAAGAAGGGTGGCCTGCCCACTGTTTCTGTGTCCCCAGCCACTCCTTCTGTAGACCAACAACAAATTAAGATTCAACAGCAGAGAGAAGAACAACTTAGATTTGAGCAGGAAATAAAGAGTATCATGTTTTAATTCAAAGGGTATATCATAATGATGCAAAGGGCATACATTCTTACAAAGAGTAAGATTAATTATTACAGTAATATATTATTACAAGGAGTATAAATTATATTGTATATTGGTGCAATGAGTGTATTATTTTCTGTGTACAATCCTTGTGTAATCTCTTGTATGATATCTTTTCAGTTGATTAATTCTTGATAATGATACTCTTGATCCAGGAGCAAAAGCTTGAGATGGCAAGGCAGGAGCAGATGCTGCTTGAGCAGCAGATGGAAAAGCAGAGAATTGAGGATCAGAAAATGATGGAGGAGCAACTCAGGATTGAGGAGGAGCAAAGATTGGAGGAGGAGAGAAGAATGGAGGAACAAAGACGTTTTGAACAAGAAAGACAGATGGAAGAACAGAGAAGATTTGAGGAGGAACAGAGGAGAGCTGAACAACAGAGAATGGAGGAACAGAGAAGGATAGAGGAGCAAAGAATGGAGGAACAGAGAATGGAACAGCAAAGAATGGAGCAACAAAGAATGGAAGAACAGAGAATGGAACAGCAAAGAATGGAGCAACAAAGAATAGAGCAACAAAGAATGGAACAGCAGAGAATGGAGGAACAAAGAATGGAACAGCAGAGAATTGAGCAACAGAGAATGGAACAGCAAAGGATGGAGCAACAGAGAATGGAACAGCAAAGGATGGAGCAACAAAGAATGGAGCAACAGAGAATGGAACAGCAAAGGATGGAGCAACAAAGAATGGAAGAACAAAGAAGGTATGAAGAGCAAAGAAGAATGGAAGAACAGAGAAGAGTTGAGGAACAAAAGAGACTTTCAGGTAGGTTCAGCATCCCATTTGTCACATTTAAACTAACATTTACATTATCCCAACACTAAAACTGATTCCTTAACAATTGCTTGAGGTTTTAGTTATATATATTTAATTTTACCCTTGCATCATAAATAGTAATTTTGGGATCAGGGTTGTGATCTTTTAAAGTTTTCTTGTGTCTTCTAAGTTGCAACCCCCATCCCATTTTTTTTATGTATTTATTGCATAATATGGAAATAGTAATTTGGATAATATTCCTATATCAATTTTATTCAAAGAAGCAAAACTATTTTTATCTGCATCACAAGATTATGAGCATAATTTGTGAGGTGTGTGTATGACAAGTTTGTATCTAAAGTAGCGCACTCCAGCTAGTTGTTGTTTAGTGTCCTAAGCTGGTCATTGTAAGATACAGGGTGTTCAAAAGTTAAATTATAATTATGATAGAACCTCTTAAATAATTTTTTATAAGGATTTTTAATAGATTTCCTTTATGTTATAATACCTTTCTGATATTTTACATGTACACCCTGTAAAATAAAAGGGGAGGAGTCAAAGATTGTGTCAAATACAAAATTAGATTCTCTAGTTCAAAAGGAATTCTGTTTGTTAGGCTCAACTTAATTCAAGACAAGAATAATTTTGTCCATAAGTTGCAAAAGCAGTTCAGATTGAAAAAAAAGAATATAGGGCAATAATACAGGTTTTGGATATGGTTAGATATGGACATCTTAATTTGATTAAGAATAGAGGAGTAATTAATTTGATAAGAATTATGATAGGAAGACTTACCAAAATATCCTTGTTATATATTATCTGCACTTCTAAATTGTAGCTGTTTTACACAATTGTCCAGAAAAGTGTAAAACAATCAGAAAGACTAAATATGACTAATATTTGTTGTCTGCTTATTAGCTCAATTTGTGTCAAAAATTTGCAATGAATGGATTTTAAATTTTTACTAGGGTCATTTAATTGTAAAAGAAAGTAAGTATAAAAAAACCTGTTTTTGTGGAAAATAATAACACCATATTACCCAAAACATGCAGTTTCACAAATAAACAAGATTGGGAAAATATGTATCGATCATAAAAATAACTGCTAGCAATCAAACAAGTTAGATTTGATCAAGTATTTTTAGATTTGATTTAAAAGTAAACACTTCAAAAACTATTTTAGAATTTAAATAGTTGATGATATTCAATATTCAAATTCCCAATTTCTGTTAATTTGTGAAACATTCTTCAGTATAATATTTAACATAAAATGGGGTTAAAGAATTGAAAATAGATGGCACAAAAAAATGCTACACTTTATGATTTCACATTTGCAGTTTTGCAACGGTATTTTTTAAAATTAATTTAATAAACATTTATTGGCCAAATAATGTCATGTTTAAGAGCTTTTAAGTTGCAAAATGGACATAAAAAAATTTATAAATGCGTGATTATAAAGTGTAAGATTTTTTCAATGAAGAAATTGGTAAGGAAAAAAGATCAAAACTAACAATTTTTACCCTTATCTAGCTATTTCTTAACAGAAATGCTTCTTATTGCTTATATAAACATGTCCACCTACTAAAATAAATTATCACCTCTATTTTTAACCCCCTCTAGTTGAATTGGAAGAGCAGAAGAGGCGAGAATACGAGGAATGGTTTAAGACCCAGCAAAAAGAGGCCCTAGAATATTCCTCCACAGTACAGTATAGAGAGTCTAAGGAGACAAATATCTCCCAATCCCACCTTACCACCTCCTCAGCTACTCTGGAGACCAGAGTAAGCATTGAGAGAAGTATAGTCGGCCATAATGATACTCTTGTTCAAGATAATTCCTATCTTGAGGAGACATATCATAATGGTTCTGATGAGGTTGATGAGTCCCTGCAGCGCCTGGAGAACCTGTCTGTAAGTCAACAACAACCATACAATGGAGATGGTAGGATATAACCTTGTTTTATATTATTATCCCCAATTAATTCTAAAACAAATAACTAATTTTACCTAATGCTTGCAACATATACAGTAATCTAATGTAACATAATTAAAAATAATAAGGTAAAATGTTGTTAAATAAACATGATGAACTATAGATTTCAAATGTAACAAGATTAAGCCAAAAATATTCATTAGGATTAATATAATATTAGTAGATTTAAAGAGTAGATTCTTATAGTCTGTTTTAGATTTAAGACAGAATTTACAAAATTTGACAGAAAAAAAATAAAAATGCATATGTTTAACAATTTCCATTAAGTTAGTCCAATTAAAGATATAAAGAAAGGGTTAAGGAATATGTAATTATTTTTGAAAAGGGAAAAAAACATGTTATTAATTGTCTTTGAAAATTTAGTTCCTAACAATTAAACATTCATTCTGTAGATATTAATTTTTCAATATTTTATTAGGTATGGAAATGATGAGCCAGCAGCAGCAATCCTTCAACCAGTCCCAGGCCATGTCCTTCCAGCAGTCTTCTCAGAGTTCTCACCAACAGTCAATGTCATATGAACAATCCTCCCAATATCAGCAGAGTTATGCCCAGTCTTCTCAGTCAGAGATCTATGAGAGTACTGAGTTTGAGAGTGGTCTCAAGGGCTACAAGCCTAAGGGAGTTGAGATGGCTAATGGTGATATGAATCATAAGCCTGCCATGAAGATGATCCAGAATAATGGAATCTTTGGTGGCATTACTGGTGATCAGAATTCTCTGCTGGAAGATGCCCAGTTTGACTCTAAGAAGCACTCTGTCAGAGATTTAGTTGGACACTTTTCTAAAGTGAAGCCCAAGGCTCAGATTCCTGTTCAGTACTTACCTGAACAGAAAATCTACAATGGCAACCAGGGACCATCTCTTAACTATTTGAACTCATCTAATGAAAGTGCAACTCTACCCAGAGCTGCTTCTTCCACCAAAAAGGACTTTGATGCTTCTAGACAAGATTATGAAATGAAAAAGCAGATGCAAAACAATACCTCAACCACATCTTCTTCTACCACTGCTATGTCTAACAACTCACAACAGTCATCTGTTGAAACTAGATCAAGATCAGCAGTTTCTGCTGAGAAGAAACAACTGTTGAACAGCAGAAGACAGTCATTGAAGGATCTTCTCTACTTTGACACTGAAAACAACAGAGGATCATCAGCCGCCGGCATTATTGACCCCTCAGCAATCTTAAGAGGTGAAAAAGCCAGTCTCTGGAATAGATGTGAATCCTCCCACCCTACTCCACCTGCTTCTGTTTCTGCTGCCCAAATGTACATTAGTAAACCTCCTGCCCCAAATTCTTATTCCCAAACCCTTCCTAGATCCTTTAAAAATAAATCCTGTGATAGTAAAACTTCTCAAAACTTAGCCATCAATCAGCAGTTGTCCCCCAAAACTCCTCTAGTTGTTCCTAAAATAACCACTCAATTTGTTGATTCCATTCCCACATCTTCATCCTTTCCTCTCTCATCCATACCTGAATCTTCATGTTCTCCTACAGCAGAAGTTTCCCAAAAGGAATCCTTACCTGAACAATCCACAATTTCAGCTCCTGCAGTTTCTTCTACTGTTTCTCAATCACAATCCTTAAATTCCCAATCATTAGTAAATTCATCTGTAGTAACTTCCTCCTCCTTGCAGCTTCCTACATCTCCTGAATATGAAGCAGTTGTACATTCTTCTAACAAAGTTTTCACTTCTACTCCTTCGTTTACACAACAGCATCATTCCATGACAACTGCTGTAATAGGAGTAACAGAACAACTTCCTACTAATACTAACACAACCAATTTTACATCTAATTCCTCTGTTGTTGTTGGCATAACCCCTGTGATTGAATCTAGCCATGAGACACTAGATCACATTACAACTGCAGCAGATGATCTACATCCAACTGTGAGCCTCCTGTCCTCCTTTCCAAGCCTAAACCTCCCTAGATCCTCAGCCAGTACTCCTCTTCCCACAACTCCTTTCCCCCCTATTGACCATCTAGGTGGACTAGTGGTTACCACAGCTTCCTCCTTTCTTCCCCCACACACCCCGGCAACAATGGGTGTTGCTGGCCTTAACCGGTCACGCACCCCAATCCTTGTCACTACCCGTCCTTCTTCTGTCATTGAGGGTAGGACTAGACACATGTCTCGGGAAGACATTGCTCGAATGATGGCTGAACTTAATGCTCCCCTTCCTCCTTTGGTACCTATTCCTCAGGATATTAGAGCCTCTCCTTTATTGTTTCACTCCCGTACACCAGGAACTCCAACGCTCACAGGATCCAAGATGTAGACAACCATCTCCTACAGGTTATAACAATGTACAGATAATAAAACAATGATTGGAGTTCCTTCTTATTTGACATACCTCTCAGAATTTCTCCAAAAATACTAGTACATTAGCAAATTAATCACTAATTAAGGCATCAAGCACAGAGTGGACAAGAATTCTGTTATATTGCACAAATATACTTTGCTAGCTAGTACTTTTTTGCAAAATATTTTTTTGTGTTTGTCAATACCCAAATACTTTGTGTAAGGTCAAGGAAACTTAATATGTTTGATGTCTAAACAATACACAATTTAGGCATCCAATCATTGAATATCTTTTTCTTAAAAGAGTTTCCTAACTTTTAAAGTGTGTATATTTGTTTAAATTTTACATAAAGTATTTTTTTTTAATTCTAATAAAACAAAACATATCTAAATTTGTTTAAAACACAATACATTTTACATCATAGTAACATACATACACATACCTGCCTACTCTAAATATATTTTGTGCTTACTAAACTGAAATGAATACAACTCGTTTAATTATAAGATTATTTTTATATTTTATGATTCTTTTTTATTTTAATTTAATTCATTTAATTGCTTGCTATTTAGATTAAAAAAATTGTTATGTGAATGTATGTAGTTTATATTTCACTACACTGTAAAAATATTTAAGTTTTTTTTTAATAAGACATTTTATTTAAAGTTTTTTTGTTATTTTTTACAGTTAATGATTTATAATTATGTTTGTGATGTGATTCTTTAAATTTAAATAATTAATTTTTCATGTTTAAAATATTTGTTTTATAATTTAGGTTCCGAAGAACCCAATTCAGATGGTTTGTTGACTCATTCCAATATCGCAGGTAATTTTTAAAATCTTTTATCCGACGAGGCCTCTAGAAGCATTTTAGATTTTAGTTTAAAAAGAAGTTTGGGGTAATTTTTCTTTAAAGGGTGGTAGCAAGTTCGGCCATGGGGGGGGGGGGGGTAAAGTGGGGATTACCCCCCACCCATTATTTTTTCATTTTATTCCCCCACCCATTTAAAATTTAAACCTACCTTGGGTGTGCCGTAGTCACCCCCAACCATTTAAGAGGGGGTATTTACTCCCCCCAAAAAAAAAATAATCCCTAAAAAAAAAAATTTGGCGCGCTTCGCGCGCATTTTTACCACTAAATATTTAATAGTATTTAAATTACCCCCCAAAAAATTTTACCCCGGGGGTTAATATTTACCCCCACCTAAAACAAATTACCCCCCCCCCCCCCTTAAAAAATTTACCCCTAACCCAAAAAAAAATAAAAAGCTTGGACGCCCCTGGGTGGAAGTACCCTTATTTAAAAGAGCTATAATCCTTCCCAGGACCTATGCAAAGTTTCAATGTAAATAAGAATTATATTTCAAGACATGCATTTACTTTAATAATAGTAAAACTTTTTTCTTACAAATGAATTAGTTCCAGATTACTAGGTAAAGACAATAATATAATCTAATTATTCATAGAAGCTTGACAATATTCATTATTTCTAAGAAAAGGTAGTAAAAAAAATACTACAAGAAAAAAAGTGATTCTTTTGTAGTGGATTTAATAACTATTTTGCCTCTCAACTTTAATATAAATGCTATAGGAATGATGACAATGGAAGCAGGTCCATTTGTTTACAAATATATTCAATTACAATTGCAGCAAAGCAATAATAACAAGGATATCAGTAAGCAAAGTAATATATTAGAAAGTTGTAATCAAAATAACCCCAAAAAAACTTTAAGTATAATGTAAAAATAGTCTAGTTCATCTGTCAATTTTATAAGACAAACTTCAATAGATATTAATTCGCTTTAAGAAGTATTTATGAATTAATAATTTTTTTACATTATACTTTTTAGGAAAAACTTCCAAGATGGCCACTAAAATTTGTATATAATATTAAAGATAGGGTGGCCTTTTATTTACAATGTTTAGCAATTTTGTAGGTTTTTTTAACAAAGCTAATTTTCCTAGAATTTGTCTCAAATTATCAAAAATAGGTTATTACAAAGTTATCAAATTTAACTTTAAAATTTGTCTCAAATTATCAAAAATAGATTATTACAAAGTTATCAAATTTAACTTTAAAATTTGTCTCAAATTATCAAAAATAGATTATTACAAAGTTATCAAATTTAACTTTAAAATTTGTGACGTTTCTTTTATAGATATACAAAATAGTACTTTATGTAGATTTTAAGTAACTACTTTATAATTGTGTTTTGTCTGTACATCATTCCAACCATGAACCATAAATACATAACTAGACTAAATCTATCAAAATGTCTTAATCATTACTATATGGAATGGACAAAAATTTAGAATATCTTTTTATTGTTGCGAAAATTATGGATATTAATGTATCTGTTTTTATATTCCATATTTTACCTCATAATTTTTAACTAGATTCTTTTGTCTTTTTTTTTAATTAGCTCTTCATAGAATTTTTTTATTTATTTTGAATAAGGATTTTATTAGATTATATAATTTTGTATAACATATTGTCTTGTCCCTTTTGTGAATAACCACTAATCATTTATTTTCAAATTTGATTAGTATTTAGAATATTTATACAATCAAAAGTTGGATTTAAGAAATGAAACCAATATGCATATCTTTAAGAGTAACTTTTGCTCAAAAAAAGAAATTTTGAAGATATGTAAATACAAAATGAATTTTACAATAAAAAAGGGCAATCATTTTCATTAGGGGAAACTATGAGATGAAAATGGTTTGCACCAGCAGTGCCCCATAAAAATTTCCATTCTATTTAGATCTGTATTGTTATAACTATTGAAACAATTGGAAAAACATTTAAGAGATTTTCAATATCAAGGGGAAACGAATTTTCATACATAGATTATTATTAATACTTTTATTTATGGGTAAAAAAACTTTTATTGAAACATAATAGCAAAAGTATCCATGAAAATTATAATATTATCTTAGCTTATTTTCATTACAGTATGCAATGGTTTAGTAACAAAATATTTTATTTGATAATATTAATGGTTGGTTAGTTTCTTGCAACATATGACTTCAATGTGAAATGTCTGGTCTTTCTAACATTATTTGTAAGACATATGGTTGCGCCCCTAGAGGCACTAGGACCACTTTAGGTGTGTGTGTGTGTGAGGGGGGGGGGGGTGTTAAAGTCAACTTATTCTCATTTTCAATTTTGGTTTCAAAAAGAAAAAGCGAAAAAAAAATTTGGGTAATTTTTCTAGGGGGGATTTCTCTTAGAAGGGTAGTGATACCCTCCCCTAAAATACTTGTAAACCTTTCCAGGACCGGTAAAAAAACTACATTGTAAAGGAGAACCATATCGGATCAGTGGTTAACAAGATCCTTCATTTGCTATAGATGTTATCAAAAGGGAAATATTAAATCTATTACAGCCAAACTGGTTTTCTTTCAATGCCATATTCCTTTCCTATTTAGACTTTATTTCAGGAAAAAGAGATAACATTTCATAATTTAACCTAATAAATGTTCAACTATTGTAGGAAAGAATGAGACTAACTCTGGAAAATGGGACAACCACAACACAATTGCTCGTGGCTGGGCCGGTCCTTCTGCCAACTACCATCCAGTCACATTTAGAGCCATATACAACGTTGAGGCTCAAAAACCAGTTTCATCAATGTAAACAATTTATTTAAAAAGGCGGTAAATTAAACAATTCAAGCAGTAATTTCCCGCGCTTTTCAAAACAAACAAAGTGTCGGACAATTTTCCCCGCGTTTTTTTATGATAAAATAGCGGGTAATTTTTCTGCGTTTTAGTTCAACTACAAAACATCACCACGGTAAATTTAAAACATTTAAATAAAGTTTACTACATAATTAGGACTTTTTCATAATTTATATTTTTTGTTAATTAAGATTTTAAAAGACCTTCTAATTAATTGCTAACAAACAAAAAAAAGTTAATTTAACCTATTTTTTGCGCTCTTACTTGTTAAAACTTGTTTTTTTATGGTTTGTGATCTAATAAATACATATATTTATGCCATATAAAAAAAGATGCTTTAGTTTTCTAATCTAAATGTGAATTTTGGCTTGTTTCATCCTACAAGTGTAAATTAAAACGAAAATTGTACTGTATATTAAAATCTTATTATTGTTTAACTGCATTGAATATTGTTAAATCTTGAATAAAATCATCTTTGCAATATGTTACACAAATTTGATTTTATTTGAAAATTATTTAATTTGTTATGGATACAGAATATTTAAACACTTTTGGTCAATTTATCAATGTTAATTGTTTGTTATTGTATTCTTTAATCAGTTTAATTATCTTCCCTATCTGAAGATATTTAAACTGTAATTATTGTCTTTTTGTCACATCGAATCCTTGACCCCTCCCCCATAAAAAATTGTAATGGAGGGTTCATAGATTCCTGAATGTACTATCCCAATTATTATTTCTAGATATTGATTATCAAATTATTATTTTATAAATTGAAAAGTAGAACCTTTATATATTTCATTCTTGGATACAGAAATTTTAGCAATAAAGTTTTATTTATAAAATAATGTTTTTTTTTAAATCTGTGGTGTACACATGCAGAGTCTTAGCTAGGGGGTGTAAACATTAAGGTGGTGAAGGGGACACTCCCTTTTGCACTCGTGTCAATTAAATGATAAAATCAGAGCACAGCAGCTACGAGAAGCTGCAGTCTTATCAACTTTTTGACAATCTGCAGCTACAAAAATTCCAGCTGCCAAGGTCTCAGAATCGCCTTTTAAAGACTTCAATTATTCGCCGTTTCAACCAAACCTTAATTTATATTTGTTAAGTGGTCAAACCCCCCCCCCCCCTTATTTCAACAGATTTAAATTATTTTGAGGGGTCTTTTTTGTTTGTTAGTTTAATACTTTATGTTAGTTTATGTTAGGTTACAGTTGGCACTTAGTATGGCATAGGAGAAATGAAACTACCCCACCTTCATGTACATTCAGTTTATTTAAAAATAAGGTAGAGTTTCAGTGCTCTACAGGCACTTTGAGGGAAATCACCCCCAAATTATTTTCAAAATCAACAGGACAGCCTAGTTAAAAGCAAGGCACAGACATAATATTTATTTTTAACATTACCACTGGAAGCCTGTACCTACCTATTGATAAATGATTATTCAAAGCTATAATAGATTTGAGCAAAAAACAATAAATAAAAACCATATTCAATGGCAAAAAATACTGAATCGAGTTTAAATGAAATTCATTAAAAATGTTGTAATTGCATATTAAAACTTTAATTTGCTGAATAATTATAAAAAATTAGATTTGTCTGTCTATAGCAAGTATGGAGAGATATAAAAAATACAGCTGTAAATAATGATTATGTTTTGTCTCCCTTGCTAACAACTTGACTGTTTTGGTATCTCTAACTCTAACTTCTCTGTCTGTCTGTGTGTACCGAAGAATCTCCTCTGCAGGGTAGCTTTTCATTGATCCTAGGAAAGGTTTATAACTATTTGAGGGAGGATAACACCACCGTTCCAAGAGAAATCATCTTAGAAAAAAATCTGAGTACTAAAAGTACTACCTAATATGAAATGTATTAAAATTATAATAAAATAACTTGCGATTGTGGCGTAACACGTGGCGCATCCGCTCGTTGTTGGGATGGTTCGATAATCAGCGTCATAACCAAAGTGTTTTCTACTGCTGCAACGCCAAGTGTGCAACATGAAAATTTAGAGAATGCCCCAGCCCAAAACAGGCGCAAATCATAACCATGAACATTTAGTACATATGTACTATATTTATATACAAAATAGAGAAAGTGTTTGAGTGTTTGAACGCATCCTTATTAAGGAATTCCATGTAATTTTCTTTTAATTTTGTTTTAGGTTTTAGTTTATCATTTCCATAAAACTTTAAAAACCTATTTAATATAAAAATGTTAATTTATGTTCTTTAGACTTAATCAAAGTGTTTGATAAAATGGGTTTTATTGAAAACAAAGCGCAGAGATATAGATGTTAAGGGTGGGAGTAAAGTTTACCCCTCCTAGACCTTTACAACCCCTCAGTTTACCCCCTCAAATTATAAAAAATACATTTCATTACCCCACCAAATCTTTTACCCCCCCCCCTAAAATTAAAAAAAAAACTTGGACGTGCCTGTTGAAAGCTCTTCATGAATGCCTTCCCAACCTCTCTAATTTATTTCCTCTTCATCTACCCTCATCAAGCTTTTTTACACATAATTTAGTGCATTCAATTCATGTAATTTTACAAAACAAAAGTTAAAAGTTTCTTATATAGAAGCACAGCTGGTTTATGTTCTTTTTAGATAAAACAAGGATGACAACATCCATAAAAGCGAAGCACTGACTTGATTATAGAGTTGCTTCGCTTATAATATTGTATTTTGTTGTCCCAGGAATTAGTATACCAAAAATCAGATTAATCGGATTATTAGATCACATAAAAATTTGTTGTTAAAAAAGTAAAAAAATCAACATGTTTAAAATGAACGTACGGACATTCTGGTAATGATTATAGAGTTGCAACGCTTTCTAAATCTTACCTGACTACTACAGAAATCACCATGCAAAGTTTGAAATCAACAGGACAATTCCAACATGCCTAAATTAACGAAAAAAACTATCTGTTACGGACGGACGGACGGACGGACCGACCCTAATTATAGAAAAGCTTCGCTTTTAAAAAAAACCTTCAGATTGCTTTTGTTGCGCTAATTATGAATTTTTTTATAAATAAAAATAATATACAATCAGGTTGTTAGCTTTGTTAATTGAAGTGATACAACGGATTTTTAAGAAAAACAATAATTTCTGCGCATTCACAAATTTTGCATGTAATACCAGATCAAAATAAATTTTAATAATTTTAGTCATTAATTTATTTTAATCAAAACATTTTAATTATTTTTGGAAATGTATCTTTCGACTCAAATTTTCTTTAAAAAACATTTTTAGTAATTTTGTATTTTTTAATTAATTTTAATTCAACCGAAAAAATGAAATATAATATGACATTAAAAACTATTAGATGGGCAGATGGACGAAGTTATTAAACTTGTTTAAGTGATGGAATGATATTATGAGTGTGTGTCTGTCAGTCTGTCCGTCAGAGAATTTAATTTCTCGTGTTCATTCGAATCTGGTGGATAGGAACCGGTTCTCATCCATACGAAAAAACTATGTCTAGCATCGTATTATATCCAGCTTTCTACAAATTTAAAAATGTACAATCATAAGATTAAAACCACTTACAATTGTACATTCTATATCCGCGTTTATAGCTGTTTATAGTACAATGAAAGAAATAACTATTATCAGTCTACTGTTTTGATAGACGGCTGATTATTTCGTTAATATTCCTCATACGAAAGTGCATACTCTATAGGGCTTTCTTGGTCTGTCGGCTATGTTACAAAAGTCATTTATGTTACAAAGTTTTATGATTTTCAGTTTATTATGCTGTTATGACCATCTGCTTTATAGCTCACTTTGCCTGCTAGTCCCTCCATGATTTTTTGTGTGATTGCTTCTCAGCGACCGTGGCTAAAAACGAGGCGCATCCGTTCCTCGTTGGAGAGGTGATAGGTTCGAATCTCGGCCAGACACTGCATCATAACTAAAGACTTTAAAAATGGTTTCTACTTCTGCTATGTCAGATGCACGACATAAATAGTAAGAGTAGGGGGAATGTCTTAGCCCAAACAGGCGCAACTCATTACCATGCATAGTTGGGACTTCTTAGATAAAGGTCATGCAATAAAAAGGGTCAGTTGTCTATTGGATGTTACTTAATCTAATATTATTAGATGTTAGAATATTTTAATCTAATTTTTTATTGGACAAAATTGTCTTTGTAAAAAGCATGGCACAACCACAAAATCTTCCAAAATGTTAATGTAATTTATCAAACTTTGTAGAACAATTGAATTTAGTTCAATTAAGAATTTCTATTCAGCCTACAAACGATTTGTTGTTGTTTCTCGAAGTCAAAGCCATTAGATTTCAACATTGGATATTGTCGAGCTAATTTTTTGTGATAGTCAACATGGATGATAACATCCAAAAAATCTCAATGTATCAGACGGGGAGACGAACATTTAAAGATATTTGGAAGTCTATCTAAAACAACCAGGGATTTACTTACATTTTAGGACTTGCTTATAGCGATGTTTCGCTAACACTGTGCCTAATCATCCTAAGAGTCAATATTCCTAAATTGATAATTATGCGATAATTATATCAAACTTTTTTTCATAAAAAGTAAAAAAATATTATGTTAAAAATAACATACAAAATTTCTAGTTATGCTTATATAGTTATCATTATAATATCAATTTGAATGGATTATTAATAGTCAATAGATTTATTACAATACAATTAAAATTTTCAAAGCATAGTTTATCCAAAGTTATGCAACTGTATATCTAACTAAAACCAAAAAATGTACACTTCTATTTCAACAACAATGTAAATGGTTTCTTCCTACAATACATTGTTTTACTCTTGGTCTTATTGTTGATCTAGGCTTCTATATATATATATATATTATAGTCATTACCAAATATATTATTTTTCTGAGTTAAATCTTAGGATAACTAATTTTTCCAATAATCTCAACACCGCAATATATCTTAACCCCTTACAGTCGGGCCCCTTGCCGCACCTTAATCAGTCGGGGGGGGGGGGGGCGTTCAACGCCCCCCCCCCCCTATTATCTCAGTTCCTATTAGAGCTAGAGAGCTCAAAATTTTTGTGCAAGTCCCCTGTGTTGTGATGAATTACCGACCTTAAGTAAGTCAAGGTCAATTTTCGCTTCCTTCACCCTTTTATTTAACAACCTTTGTTTTTAGGTCCTTTTTTACTTAAAAATTTCAAACGCCTGTAATTTTTTTATTTTTGAAGCTAGAATAAAATTTTTTTTGCAGAAAATGTTTATTTTTATGTAAATTTTATATTTGAAATATCAAAATATAATTTCAGCTGCCGCAGCTATACTTGGCAGCTGCCAGGCGCCGCAGTCGGCGGGAAAACGGCGGCAGATTTTTTAATTTTAATTTTAATACATTATGTAGACATGTAAGATAAGCTTAAGTTTAAAATTTGAAAAATTGCGTCCACAGGAGCCTTTTAAAGATTTCTGGAGACCTGGAGGATCAGGACCTGCAGAATCATACCTGTAACCTAAAATTGACTTGAACACCTGTATTTAATATGAGGATGTACTACTAGAAGATATTTTAGTATTTTGGTAAGATAAAATGCTTTGTTTAAGTCAAAAAAAATATTTTTGCTCTTTACCTGGATGACCCTGCCGGGTTTGCTGGCATCCTGTGCCTGCCAGGATGAAGATATTTAAAAAATTTCAACTCTCAGTTACGTCTCATACCCACACTTAAAAAGTCAAGCAGTTTGGGCTCTTTATCTTTCACACACAGAAAATGAGATAGAAAAAACCGGATGGGGGGGCGTTTAACGCCCCCCCCCCCCCCCCGACCGTTAAGGGTTAAACAGGGATAAAAAGAAATTTAATTTTGTTTAGTTCTTATATCAACATACTAGGTAAACATCACAGAAGGGGAGGCAGAAGTCTCCCGTCCCCCCCCCCCACTTTTAATTTTAGTTTTAAAAAGAAAAGAAAAAAAATATTTGAAGGGGTCATTCCCTTTTTGGGAGGGTAGATGTATTTAATCTAAAGGTTTAATCGAAATTAGAAACATATTTTTGTTTGAAAAATATAATATTTATGCCCCTAAAATATATTATGATTTTGGTACAAAATTTGCCTTTGTCAACCCTTTTTATTATTTTCCAAAAAAGTATTTCTATTTAGCATATGATTGGTAAAACTATTACGATTACAAGTGTATATTGTCCTATCCTTCTACCCCTGATTGTTACCAAAAGTGCCAAGGGAAAGATAAAGACACTAAGAATCAAAATATTTTCCAATCAGACTCTTAAGGACACGGAATGAAATTCTACAAAAAAAAAATGAAGAAAATTTTTGATTTTCCTGTATACTGTAACACATAGCGCAACTGCTCGCAGTCGGAAAGGTGGTAGGTTTTGATCTCGGCACAGCTCAGCGTAATAACTATATTTGTCATAAATGGTTCCTACTGCTGCTATGTCAGGTGCGCGACATAATTATCTAGATTATGGGGAATGCCTTGGCCCAAAATAGGCACATCTTATTACCGGCACAGTTAAGACTTCCAGACAAAAGTCGTGCAATCAAATAAGGGTTAGTTGTCTGAAGGACGTTTGACTATATAACTTGCAGATCATTAAACAGCATTTTGGTTTGGTTCAGAGATACACTTAAAATCAAATATCTCTGTGTCCTCAAAGGCTAATATCCCAAACTCATTTTGAATACATGTCAAAATTATTGCTCAAAATAATCAGAATTATCAGAATAAAAACAAAAGAGCTGCTCATTCTAATAATATCAATAGACCTATTGTTATATTTGTTTTCCATTTTGTAACAAAGCAACTCTATAATTATAGCATAACTATTTATATATGTGATCATACCATACATTACAATTTATATAATTGCCACGCTTTCTTCACCACTCTTCCACAATTCGTTGTAAACCTTCCCAGGACCTTTGAGAATAAATTTATAGTATAGATGTATAACCTCACAGCTACCCTAGATCTCCCAGTTAAGGAGCTTTTCGTCTGCTAGCAATTTGCTTTCTACTCTTTTGTAGCGAATTGGCTATGTTAATATTCCCGACGCTATTCGCTGATATTCAAAGACACAAGAAGACGTACGGTTATTTAACATTGTTAAAGGTTGTAAAGTAAATATTAGTTCAGCAGTTAGCAAGATCCTGATCAGTTCTCACAGACAGACTCACAAACATCCTGTTACTTTTGAATTAGGATATAGATTTTGTTTTATTAAACTCCCTTCTCCTAATTTGGATTAAAGCATTAAATAACCATAACCGTGCATAGCTTTCTCTGAAAAACTCAATAAAATAAAATAAGACTAATTTCCTTCTATACCATTCCCATACCATTTTCGACAGATGGTTTCTATTTTAGTCAGTCTGTTCAAATTGCTATTTAGAGAATTAGATTTTCTCGGTTGCAATTGAAGATAAACGGTTGATATTTTTGAGATTTCCTGTATCAAAATGTTTATTTGTTATTTCCAGCTTTCTACGAATATAAAAATGTACAATCATAAAATTAAAACTAGTTTTTTTAGCCGGTGCCTCCGTTTATAATACGATGCGAGAAATAACTTTTCTCATCCATACGAAAAAACTATGTCTAGGATCGTATTAAATCCAGCTTTCCGCGGATATAGAATGTACAATTAGAAGATTAAAACGAGTTTTTTTAGCCCCGAGGTGCCGAAGGCACGGGAAAAAAACTGGTTTTAATTTTATGATTGTACATTTTTAGATTCGTAGAAAGCTGGATTTAATACGATGCTAGACATAGTTTTTTCGTATGGATGAGAAAAGTTATTTCTCGCATCGTCTTATAAACGGAGGCACCGGCTAAAAAAACTGGTTTTAATTTTATGATTGTACATTTTTATATTCGCAGAAAGCTGGATTTAATACGATGCTAGACATAGTTTTTTCGTATGGATGAGAACCGGTTCCTATCCACCGGATTCGAATTAATACGAGAAAATATATTGATTTACTTAGTTCGTCAATCTGTCGGTCAAGCATCATTAGGCATTAAAAATTTAAAAATTCTTTTATTTTTTTTCTTCAGGAAAGTTTCTTAATTGAACAACTTCTACATTATTCACTTAGTCCGTTTGCCAAACCATGAAAATTTTGTGCTTCGCTACTTATAGAAGGTACTATCCTTGTCTAGACTTTCAATGGTGGAGACTCGAGTGTTATTCTACAAATTTCCATACGGTTCAAAAATTGTATTCATAATTATATTTTCGTTAATTAAGATATTTTAAATCTATTTGAACTATGTACTCAAACTTGAATTTGTAAATTTTTTTTAAAGCTAACCCTAAAGCTCATTAAAGTGCCTATAAAAAGATGATGCCATAAAATTATATCTATGATAAGCCAATACAGAGACTTAATTACCAATGACAGGCCAGTAAACATTTTAAATTGACCAATGGTGGGCCAGTATAGCGTCATTTTTTTAAAGGGCACTATAAAAAACTTCCTAGTTATGCTTTTTTGGGCTTTTTGTACATGAATCTTGATATGTCAAAATTTATAGCTTAAATACAGCAAATAAGCAAGTATTTGAAATCACGTAATTTTGAAAAGGTAAAGCGTACAAATAAAACTTGAAATCTTGCTCACATGTTCAACAGTTAGATGGTTGAAAATATTCATGTTCTGTAAGAAAATCCATGAATCTCCAAAATAGTGTTAATAAATTCGAGCTTTAGAAGCCTTTCCAATTTTAGGGTTCCATCTTAGAATCTATGACGTCATGGAGTAGGTTGAGACACTTACGTAAAGGCACTTGGATGATATAAAGCTCCACGTCAAAGCACATTATGAAATAAAGAATGACGTTCTACACAGAGTAGCTATTGATAAGGGTTGTACTGATATTATATTATTTATATACTTGGCAAATGTGTTGGCAAAGGGAAGTTGCGTGAATGTATTTCTACCATGGAATCCCAGTCAACATATGGAGACTTAAACTTGAAATCTCACCACTGTAAATCATAGTAATCAATTCAAAGAAGGAATAGTTATTTATCGCATCGTATTATAGACAGCTTTCCATACATGATACATGATTTTTTAGTATTGCTGAGAACCGGTTTTAATCCAGCAGATATTAATCGGTTTCAGTCTTGGAAGTTCTATTTAAGGAAAGAGAAACAGTTCCATCGCCCCCAAAACATTGAACAACAATAAAGAAACAGAATTGTAAATTCAAGGAAATAAACTTAAAAATGAGAAATCGTGCTTTGAATTCTCAGTTTTCTAGACAGGTAGCATATGCTGCTTCACCAATAACATTTCCGCGGAGTATAAATTGAAAATTATAAGATTAAAACCAGTTTTGTTAGCCTTGAGGGGCCGAATTCCCTGGCTAACAAAACTGGTATTAATTTTATGGTTTTCATTTTAATATTTGCAGAAAATTTTCTGTATGTATTTGGATTTTTCATATTTAAGCTAGTGAACTAGTTCTAATCCAGCGGTTATTAACGGCTTCGAGGCCATACTGGAAAAGTAAGGTATACACATATATAAGATATTCCATGTCTAGCCTTTATAGAACTATTCTTTAAATATGTTCTTAAATATCACGTAGGGTTCCTAAGGGATAAGACAATAGACAAAAAATAAATGGATGTCCCCAATGATTATCCCTTCCAAAGATTAGTAATAACTAGCGGCTTCGCCCCTAGCCTCTAGGGGCTTTGCCACATGTGGTAATTTTTAAGAAATTTAAAAAGAAATAGTTTCCCCAGATTTTTTTTTTTTGAAGGTTGGGTTATTTTAATTTTTTGGGGGGTTAGGGGTGTCCCAACCCCCAAGAAAATAGCTTAAAACCACCACAAGACCATTAGGTATATACTCTGAAGAGTAGAATCCAATCGGTTCAGTGGTTACCGAGATCTTAAGGGACAGACGGACAGACAGATGGACAGACAGACGGACAGACAGACGGACGGACAGACATCAAGCTACTTAATTATCGATTGAAACGTTTTCGTCGCTGCAGGTTTAAACCATCCAATCTAGATTCATTAAAAAGTGTTTGAAAAACTTTGGATACCAATTTCATTTTATATCATATGTCCCCTCCGTCCTTGAATAGCATGTAAAAATATATGGAAACAATACTGTAGCCAACTCAATAAACATTATTCTACTTTTATAGCTCAAGCATGGCATTTCTTGTACCTTTTGGGGAAAAAAATAAAATCAAAGGAATAGATGTTAATTTGATCAGATGCATATCTCATATGGTATCTGAGTAAATCCCATCTCCCACATTGAATTTGTATGGACAGATAGAATAGTGAAGCAAGTTATAGAGTAGCTGCTGAATGATCAGATGATTCTTCAAAAGAACTTCAAAAACTAATTATCCCTTTTTATTAAGTAAAAAGTTTTTTTCTCTATATCTTCATATATTGACCTCATTGAGTTTTTCATATTGTGGGCGTAGCTACTAGTAAAATATTAATATTTTTAGACAGACAAAACAGAGGACCACAGCAAAATTTTTAGCTAAAATATATTTTGCCTTAGACAAAAAAAAACCTTTTGCGAACCTCTTAGTTATATCATTTTATGAACTTTGATATCAATAAACAATAAATAAAGGGCAGGTTAATGTGGTCATAATACGGAAGAATTTTTTAAAACGCAACTAAACCATCCAATAACAACCCTTCTACTCTAGACTTACTGCGAAGATTTCTATGATAAATGTACTTTTTACTTTGTCTGTATGTCTATCCATGACGCTGTTAGTAATATTTTTGAAAAAGAAAGAATATAATTTTCTTGGCTGATATCAAAGATTGCTGAATCTTCTGTAAAGATTCACATGGTTTACCTTGTTTTTGTTAGGAATGTACCGACATGCAATCCTAATGATTTATATTCATATTAACTTTAGGTGATAATAAATTATCATTCATTATATAAAATGAATAGGATTTCTTTCATTGTGTGTTTCTGTAGGGAAGAATCTCACTATACCCCCTTGTTGATCAAAGAAAGGTTCTTAACTATTTTGGGTAGGGTACATCTTCCACTCCAAGAGAAATAGTCCCTTTTTAAAAACATAAAGTATTACCAACGCGATTCTAATAATTACATTTTAAATCATAACAGGAAATTTTGTTTATTGTTTTAGTTTGTGATTGTGGGAGGCGGTTCTGTGGTCCGCTCGTATTTTACAGGGAATATCCCATTTTGGTTCCATGTCCATAAAACTGGTCCTGCCATAAGCCAGACACTTTATTGGTATGATAAACAGATACAGGGTGGAAGAGGATAAACCTTCGGAAAATTTGATTTCAGTATACCAGAGGCTACGCTCCAAGCATCGAGAGAATATTTTCCATAAAATTGTTTCAGTGGTTGGCGAGATCCTAACAGACAAACCTGAATACTTTATGTATGATTATTAGCCAACAGAATTAATGTTCATATAGTGTGAAGTTTGACTTATGTAAAACAGGCAAATCAGAAAGACAAACGAACATTGACAAATGTGGTATTTAAAAAAGTATATAAATAAAATTATTAGTACAAATTAATATGTCTTAAAATTACTTGATTATAGGATATGCAAAATACAGACATACTTAAATTTATTAGTTATATTTTTAAAAGCGTATGAATTGTGTTTTAAATGTACTTATAAATGTTATTCAGTTACTTTGCTTTCTTAATTGTACATGACTATTGCATGAATCATCAGTCAATAATCAATAGGACAATTCTAACATGTCTAAATCAAAAGTAAGTGCTATCTTTCAGAGACGGACAGGCGGACGGACTAAGCCTAAATATAGAAAAACTTTTTTTTAATAGAGAATACAATACAATAAGTGCAAATGTTTAAGAAGCAGAAAAAGTAAATTTACTCTGTAAATGAAGATTTCTTTATAATAATGGATAGAAAATATACGTGGATGTATTGACAGGGGAAAACTTGTCTCAAATTTAGGTTGCTAACATGGATCTCATTAATTAGTCAGTTCATTAATCCATTAGGAGGGAAGGATATGCGGTAAAGGGGGTGGATGGGTTATCATATCGTTATTATATCCAGCTGCGCGTATCACTTCATTGGAGTACATGAAAATCTGGTGCAACATCCAAGTAAAAAGAAATCGATTTTTATAATGTAATTTAAGGTATCTTTCACTTCCGTATATTAACACATCCCCATAGTGTTGCGTGTTGAATCATCCCGAAAAAAAGACCGATAGCAAATAAAAAAAGAAGGAGTGACATTGATTATCCTATTATTTACATCTTACCCCTTTGTAGACACAGTCACTATATTATAAAAGAAGTAAGGTTTTTTGTTTGTTCGTAAGATCTCGCTATCCATTGATCCGATTGAGCTCTTTATTTCAGGCAAGCTTAACACAAGTCTCGAGATGGGTTTATGCTATTTTTACTGCACTTTCATTTCTAGATTCTAGGGGTGCATTTACTAGTAATGAAAGTAACGCTAATATGAAGGTTTTATCAGATAATGAGGGGACAATAGCTGTTTATTATTACACTAGTCCCCAAAGTTTTATAATAGCGTTTTCTCATTTTTCCACAATTTTGGAGACTTCAGTGTATTCTAATTAGTTTGGTCAGTATCCAAACGTTTTAACTATTAATTATAATCTAAAGAATGGGTAATTCTTCTTATCATCATTAGGGTTGTACATCAATTTTCCATCTCTTTAGATCCCCGAGATTCTAATAATATAACAGTGGAAATGTATGCACACTATAATTTATTGATGAAAAGAAGAAGATAAAAAAATGCTGACACAAAAAAAATATAAAGATGTGAAAAAACATCATTAGCAAAAGATTCGATATTACTACCAAAGCTAATATCAAAGCATAATTGTTTAAATACATAATACACATAATGGCTGGGTCACTAGTATCTTGTGGCATGTCATAGGGTTTATGACATTACCCACCACCTTGTTAAAAGCGAAGCTTTTCTATAATTAGGGTCGGTCCGTCCGTACGTCCTTCCATAACGGATAGCTTTTTTATTTAATTTAGGCATGGTGATTCCTTTAGTAGTTAGGTACGATTTAGAAAGCGTAGCAACTCTATAATCATTACCAAAATGTCCGTACGTCATTCGGAGCAAATTTTCAGTTATTTTAAGCTTAAGATTCTGAAATTTATGCGAATATTTTAGTGATCTAAAGGGATAATAAAATGGCCGACAAATTAATGTACACGCCCAATTATAATACACAAAATTATCTCATCTGTAGATTAAGATTAGTGGTTGAAACGTTTGAACTCTCGGCTTAATGAAGCAACCAATCAAAAATCATTAAAGTCCCCAAAGTTGTTAAGCCAACGAATAAGAAAACGTTACTATAGGACTTTGGGGACTAGAGTAATTAACAACCGATTGTCTCCCCTCTCTCTCTCTCTCTCTCTCTCTCTCTCTCTCTCTCTCTCTCTCTCTCTCTCTCTCTCTCTCTCTCTCTCTCTCTCTGTCTCTCTCTGTCTCTCTCTCTCACTCTCTCTCTCTAATAAAAATGAGGAATGTGAGAGGAGAAGTGGAAAAGAAAGAGATGGATAATACGTCATTTTTATGACGTCATGTGGCTAATTTTTGAGTGACTTTCTCCCCCTGCAATTAGAACTCACATCCAGGTTTAAAAACTTTTATTAAAGTAAAGATTTAAATATTATTAAATAAACTTTAAAATTAAAAAAATATTTCAAAGGAATCTTTTTATGATTCTTTCTTTAATTTAGATTTAATTTTTTTTAATTTGGATTAAGTTAAAATTATATTTTCTTGTGTCAATACATAAATGAAAAGTAATAAATTAAGTTAACAAGAATGACAACATCCATAAAAGCGAAGCTCTGAAACAGTAGGACAAACGAACATTAACACTTGTAGAGTGGAACTAGAAATACAAGCTTCTGTTTAAGTACATACTTACATTTGTAGAACTTGATTATAGAGATGCTTCGCTTATAACATTGTACCTTAATGTTATAGGAATCAGTTATCCAAAAATAAGATAAATAGGATAAGTTCATCACATTAAAAAATTGGTGTAAAAAAGTTAAAAAGCAACATGTTTCTTAATGGACTTACGAACTTTCTGGTAATGATTATAGAGCTGCTAGACTTTCTACATTGTACCCAACTATTACAAGAATCATCATGTAAATTTTAAAATTTATAGGACATTGCTAACATGTCTAAATTAACAAAAAGAGCTAACTATCCCGGACGGACGGAACGACCCTAATACAGTTAGGGAGTTGAATCCTTTTTTATAGAAGCAGAAATATAATCTATGATTATGGTTTGGACCCTCTAAAACTGTAATCTACCTTTCCACTTTCCCCTCTCTTGGTGAAGATATCTTCAACGGCGATACGATTTTTGAAATGTAAGATTCTACTTTCCCTTCTCTTGGTGAAGATATCTTCAACGCCGATACGATTTTTGAAATGTAAGATTCCACTTTCCCCTCTCTGGAAGGGTAGATTACAGTTTTAGAGGGTCCAAACCATAATCATAGATTATATTTCTGCTTCTATAAAAATGGATTCAACTCCCTAACTGTAATAATAGAAAAGTTTTGTTTTTAAAAATATGTCTGTGGCCAAACAATATAATAGAAACAAGATTTTCAATATAAAACAGCGATTTGTTTGTATGAGTGTTTTCACAAAATGGTCAAAGTTATAATAATGGCATTTATATGATTTAACGGTACACCGACAAATCTCCTGAAGGGACAAACGTCCTAAACCTCCTAAAGGGACAAACCTCCTTTTAGGACGTTTGTCGGTGTACCGGTTAAACTAGCACAGAAGAAAAAAACACTTTTCAGCAGAAAAAAATATTCAACCCGAGTGGTAATTGAGAGGGGATACATTGGCTTTAAATATATTCTTTTGCATTGTAATAATTTTCATTAATTATCTCTTTAGATACTTTTTAACTAGATTTATCAATTCTGTTAAGATAAGAATATCAACACGTACAAAGCACAAAAACCATTTATGGAACAAACCAAAAAAAGTGAATTTAGGAAGAAAATCAGCAGTCTATCTTCAATAGCAGCCAAGAAAATTGTATTTCCAACATAGCCTTACAGACTGATTACATAGAATAAATAGCTCCGCTACTAAACAAAATTTTGCTTGCTTTTGCAAACACCATCAATATTGATATTTTGCAGCAGCATATAGCTGGCGAGCAGAAATTGACAACCAAACCAGGGAGGGAGGGGACACTGGGCTGTTTATTACACTAGTCTCCAATCTTTTATAATAACGTTTCCTTAATCGTTGGTCTAAAAATTTTGGGTAAATTTTGGTTGGTTATTTTTTTATTAAGTTGGGTGTTCAAACGTTTCAACCACTAATTTTAATCTACAGAAGGGGCAATTCTGTGTTTCATCATTGGGGATGTAAATCAATTTATCGGCCATATTCTTATCCCTTAAGATCCCAGCAACCAACCAAACATTTAAAGTAAATAAAAGCGGATGCCTGCCAAACTCAATTTTCTTTTGATAACTAAGACCGAAAAATAAACAAGAATGACTTTGACTATATCAAAAAAAAACGAGGTCAATAAATTCTAAATCAAGACACTTTGCCTAGGTGTTTCTTTGTTTCTTTTACTAGGTGGAAAGACATTTAATTAGCTTTTTGAAAGGTACAATCAATTTAAACTTGGAGTTTCCGAAATCTATAGCTTTAGCCAAAAAAATTTACCACTAAATTGTAGGATAGTAGAAATTATTGAGAATAAAAGTGTGCATTTTTGTAATGATAGAAACAGTAAGTGTAAAATGTAATAATTTTACTTATGTGTAGTCTTAGCTTATTTGAAAATGCAAAATAAATATACATATGTGAGTAAAGTAACTACACTATTAAGCTAGATTACTTTATAAAAAGTCTCTAAGAAGCCAAATTATACTGTAGATAGAAATTAAAATAAATGGAGTTCTTACAGACAGACCTAATGCAGTGATTAAAAAATAAAAGACAATTATGTCAAGAAGCTAAAGCTAAAATTTTTTATAGCCTCCCTCCTCTTTGTCAACTGGCGGCTATGCTTTCTAGAGGCCTCTAGGGGCAAGTAAAATATTTTCTTTTCAATAAATGTTAAAACCTGCTCTTTACCAAGAAATATTTTTGCTGCTAGATGGGGTTAGTTATGTGTTTTTTTACGATTTCTCATGGGAGGGGTGTAGTACTTTCCCCCAAAAAAGAAATAATCCTTTCCAGGACCTATGAGAAGATACACTGTAAAGGAGAACCATGTCGATTAGGTGGTTGGCGAGATCCTTCAAAAATAAGGGGATCCATTTGAGGGAAATCACCAAAAAACCTATTGATTATTTATAAAGACAGAGAGGTTTTTAAAATCATGATTTATTAAAAGTTTTATAATTATTTGACAATTATATCATGCCTAGAAATAACAATCCACAAAAAATATTAATTAAATAAAAATTCTTTATTTGTCATACAATTACAAGTAAAATGACTGAAAAAATTTTTGTAAATTTTTATTCAATTTTTTATGTTTTTGACGCTAACTTCTATTTTCTATCATTTCATTTGACACAATTAGCAAGGGATCTAAAGAATATGACAATGGCAGATAAATTGATTTACATCCCAATAATGATACACAAAATTACCCCTTCTGTAAAAATTACTGGTTGAAGCGTTTGAACACTCAACTTAATTAACTAAAGTCTCCAAAGTTGTTAAGCCATCGAATAATGAAACGTTATCATAAGACTTTGGGGACTAGTGTTATAAACATCCCAATGTCCCTTCCTTCTCTGCAAATAGATATCTTTTATACCTTAGAAAAACAAATATGACAGCATCCATAAGAAGCGAAGCACCAAAAAGTCATGGATGGACAAACATATCTTTTATTATTAACTATTAATTATTATTAATTTATATAAAGACAAACGGACAGGATTCCTGTTACTTTAGTAAATACGAGTATTTTTTTACGGGCAAGAAAAAGAGAAAAAAAGATTATCTTTACAATAAGATGTAGAAAATATAAAGGGTTAGAAATAAATACTTAGCAAAGACTAAGAGGATCATAGAGAAAACTTAGGAGAAATAGAAAGGAAAAGAAAGAATTTTAAAGTCTGAAAGAAACTAGGAAGAGAGGGAACATTTGACTGCGAATTATTTTGGTCTCAGACATTTTATAAACACGATCTCTTATTAGTTGTTTTACATACTTTTGGTTGGCTCATCGTAAACAATTCAGACAAAGAAGGGATTATTTTGTTTATCTTAATTGAACAATTTATAGGCAATTGTCTTATCCCTTAAAATCCCTGAAAAAAAGAGCGAGAGAGAGAGACGAAAAAAATTAAGATAGTTCTAAGATTAAAGAAAAGAGAGATCTATGAGAAGAGAATTATAGGGATAGAAAACGTAAGAGAATTTTAAGATTTAAAAGAGAGAGAGAGTGTAAGAGAGAGAGAGAGAGAGAGTGTAAGAGAGAGAGAGAGAGAGAGAGAGAGAGAGAGAGAGAGAGAGAGAGAGAGAGAGAGAGAGAGAGAGAGAGAGATAAGGCCTTATTAGAATGACCAAGCTAAGGTGTGATAAGTAAGCTGAACCACCACCCCCTGGTTATACGGGGAGAGAGGCCTAAGGCCCCAAGGTGACAAATGTGCCTTTAGTTGTGGGGTTGGGAGTGGGGTGGAAGATGAGTCGGAGCATCACCCCTTTTCCTGACTCTTTAGCTACCATTGGCTCTTGGGCTTTGGAGATTAGTTTTCTCTCGGTGGGTTTACAAAACAGCAAATTTTATTTGTTTCAAGTAAAAAATTATATTTTTGTGTTTGATCATTGAAGCCTAACAGCAACGTCTTAACCTACTAATAGGGATACAGAAAGTATCATTGTGACGTCATAAAATTACGTCTAAAAGGAAGGATGAGAGGAGAAGTGGAAAAGGTCACCACTAAAAAGAGATGGATTTTCGCATCTCCCTACTAATTTTTAAACCTGTATGAAACCCCAGAGGAAAACCCTACACTGTATTGGTAGCAGCCCTGCGGGGCTTCAGTAAAACCTATCCAAAAATATGTGATAAGAGCTAAAAATGCATTGAACTTGAAGCAAAAGTAGAATACAGACTCTTTTTTGAAATTAAAACTAGTATTCTTTTGTATTAAAGATCTGGAAAAATCCTTATTATTTAAGGGTCTGTTGTAAGATCTAGAAGCAAGTTAAAAATAAGGAGGAGGGTTTTTTGTTTTATACCAAATTTTAAATGTAGTAAGCTTTTTATAGTAACCATAAAAACCAATGACGTCATTCAATGCAAATGACAAATAATAGGGCCATACACAGACAAAATTACCAATGACAGGCCAGTATACATTTAAATTGACCGATGGTAGGTCAGTATGACGTAATTTTTATAGACACTATGAAAAGCTTAAATGTAGCCTTTTCTTATGTATGGCCAAAATTCATGTCTAAATCATAACACTTGCCTTGCGGGGCACTATTAATTCTACCAACCAAAAAATTACAGTATTTTTTCCTAAAATTAGAGAAAAAAAAGGTTTTTTATAACTTGCCATTTTTGTTGTTTTTTTGTTGGCACATTTTCTCCCGACAATAACTCCGACGGAAGGAAAATTCTCTTGTAATCTGAGCGTAGTTGAGTTTAGTTTAGGCCTCTCTCAGTGATCACCATGCTCAAAGCTACTCTATAATTTAAAAAAAAACTCTGTCCTATTTTCTCGGCTGCTAATAAATTAGTCTACTGAAATTGTTTGTGAAGATTCCTTGTAAATTTAAGCATTCATTTTTTCAATTAATTTGTTACTCTATTGGTAATATGACAAGAATACGGCTTGATTTACTTAGCTTCTAATAAAGATAAATTGCTGATATTTTTTTGATGTTTCTGCCGACCAATAAGCAACTATTTGATTATATATCTACTGAATAGTATTTTTAAGTTACTGTAAAAATAATAAAAAGTTCTAATTAGGCAAGTAAATGTGAAGATAAAAAGAAAGAAAAATTTATATCTTTATACGTTTCGCTATCTAAAAAAAACAGCACAATAAATGTTTTAAAAGTAGAAATCTAAAACATCATGTTGTCGCTGTTGAGTGAGGTATTAAAATCCATTTGAATGACAAAAAAATATGAACGGAATGAAATTATAAATAAATAGGTAAATAAAATGATATTGGAAAATTCTTAAAATTAAAAATTATTTCCATTAGATTTTAAAAAGTAAATTGAATAGAAAAATAAAACAAAATAATTAATGATATAATTTTAAACAAAATTTTAGAAAATATCTGTTTTTGACAACAGTTAAAATCTTGAACTCTTGGGTCAATTTATCTTAACTTAATTTAATGTTTTTGATGTCAATCTGGTAATAAAACTTTGTTCGGTCAAAGAAATAAGATTTGATATTTTTAGGGCTGCGGTTAGCTGAGAATTTGAGTTATTAAAAAAAGACTCCTTTGGCATCAGCTGTATTAAATTAATTTTTGAATAAGTTTGAATTCTACTTCGACTGCATTTTATAAAAAATGAGCGATAAAATTTTATCCTAAATTTAACTATTAAACTTATTAAATGATTGAAATATAAGAGTCCTTTAGTAGGAAAATGTGTACACTTTCAAACCAATAATGTTGTCGGGTTGTGGTTTTGGGTGTGGGAATTTAACCAACCAACCCTCCTGACCAATTTTCAATAATAGTTTAAATAAATTGGGGGTGGATTAATATTTTCAAGGGGCGAAACCACTTGGGAGGGTGGTGGTACCCTTCCCAAAATAGTTATAAAACCTTCCAAAAACCTATTAGAAACGCCCCTGTAAAGGAAAACAAAGGAAGTCAAATTTGGTACTTCTACGTAGTATTGTATAATTTATTGAATAGTTCATTATGCGTTTTATTATTTTTATTTTCATTCTTTATGAATACCATTGTTTTTTTTCCTATAATACAATATAATAATAGTATTCTTTTTTACAATATAACAAGGATGACAACATCCAAAAAATTAAATATTAATAAATTGGATAAACAACGATTGATATTCAAAATTATTAGGAGTCCGGTAAAAACATATGTATAAATCTTTCCCAAAATTCCTTAATAAAAGATGCATAATGTTTAAAGACTTGATTATGGAGAGCCATTGATAATATGTACCTATTTGTCCTTGAAATCAATATCCCAAATTTTAAGAGATTATATGAAATTATAAAATATTGTTTTCAAAAAACTTGAAAATCTAAAAATGAATTTAATGGCTTTTATGTTATAATCATAGAGTTGCTACGCTTTTTAAATTCAACCTTACTGTCACAGGAATCATCTTACCAAGTTTTAAATCAACAGTACAATTATTAAATGCCTAAATTTAAGAAATTAGACATACAAAACAAATACATATTTACAAAAGCTTTTAGAAATTGTATGATTAATTATTATTTAAATTCCTTTTCGTTTTATTGTTATTGATTTTGATTGTGTATTTTTTCATATTCAACATAAACTTTTCTCAAGAAAATGTTTAAACTATATAGGTATTTAAACCTTTTCTCTATATTAATTCTCTTGTGGTAATTTTTCCACTCCTACCTTAAAACAAAGGTAAAACCTAATGTAAGGGAATGGATGATATATAATTACTTGGATCTTACACCAGATTTTCATGTTCTATGATAAAGTGATCTCTGCAGTGGGCTAAAATAAAATCTCCTATTTACCCCATCCTCTTTTCTCCTACTAGATAAACGGCCCGACCAATAAATGCGGGGGCAAATTGCAGCCTAGATTAAGGATAATTTTTCTCCTGTTATATCATCCTCGTATATTATACATCCATTTCAAAGGGTGAACAAAAAGGCAGTCACGTGTCTCGCTGTTTATTACGAAAACAAAGGGATCTAAAGGGATAAGACAATAGCCAACAAATTGATGTACATACATCCCCAATGTTAATACACAAAATTACCCCTTCTGTAGATTACAATTAGTATTTGAATCGTATGGACACTTATTTTAATAAACAAACCAATAAAAATTCATTAAAGGTCCCCGGTTGGTAAGTCAATGAATAAGAAAATATTATTATAAAACTTTTGGGACTTGTGTAAAAGCAGACCATTGCCCCCTCTCTGTGTTTTTTCCTTGATAATAATACTTAATTGTATTGTTATAATAGAAAATATCTTGGTCAAGATATTGGTAAATATACTTGAATAAAAAAAGGAATCTATATAGGGATAAGACAATGGCCGATAAATTGATGTACATACTTAATATGAATAAAGATACACAAAATTAACCCTTCAGTAGATCAAAATTTGTGGTTGAAACGTTTGGACACAAAACTAAATGAACCAACCAATCAAAATCCAATCAAAGAATTTATTTAAAAATTGAAAATTCTAACAAAATTACTCAGAATTGTAAAAAGATGAAAATAGATATACTGCTGAAATCGGGTCAAAAAAAGGAAAATTATAGAGAAGATATGTAAACATAATATAAAGTGCTTTCCTCATGAATAACATACAAAAACAATATTTATCCTTTCTTCTAGTAACTAACCAACCTTGAAGCAGCTTATAGTTCCTAATGAAAAATGACGTCATACTAAATTAATGACCAATGATAGGCCAGTATACACTTATATTGACCTATGGTAAAATGTATACTGGCCTGTCATTGGTTAATTGTATTTTATGACGTTATTTTGTATTAGGCACTATAAGCTGCTTCACCAATCTGGGTATCAATGGACGATATAGAAATTATCTTTATAATTATTATGTGTAAAATTCTGCCATTGGCAGCTTTTACTTTCTTCTAAAAGTACTCATATTAAATATGAACTACTTAATTGGACGGTAGATAATACAAAGGGGAATAAATTGAAAATTTTGCAAGTTTATTTTTCGCCATAAAAAAATGAGCAAATTGGAAACAAAATATTTTTGTAAAATATTGTGCTTTGTTTCTTAATTTTATAAAACGTTTAAAATTGTTGATCAGCCGAAAAGGATAAGGCTAGAAAAAAGAAAACCTAACCATTAAAATTTCAAATTGATTTAAAATGTAATTGATTTTTAACCCGATTCAAAGATCAATTCCAGAATTGAATTGAATTTCAAATCTCAATATAAAGTTAATCTTTTATTTCATGCATACAGATTTCCTTTAATTTAAAGACCAACTATTTGGTCAAATTGATATGATTGAAACACAATGGTTTTATTTTTACTTTAGTTTATCTGATAAAAAGTCATTAAAATATATAAAAAGTTAAGCTTAAAATTTATATAATAGAAAATGCATGGGCGTCTTCTCCCAGCTCTCCCCCCCCCCCCCTAATGAATTTAAATTAAGGGGGGCGTTCTACGTTACATTTCTTGTAGGGTTATGGATTCGCAGATTTGTTCCCTAAAAAAGAGCAGGAAAAATAGAAATAGTACTTTAAAAAAAAGTAACTGACAAAAACCAAAAATTGTTCAATCTCATTTTTCTTCGATAAACAAATTTGCCTGGGACATAATGGACTACAATAATAACAAGGATGACAACATCCATAAAAGCGAAGTAGAGTGTCAAAACTGAATAATCAAAACATAAATGTATTAAAGTCGTACGAAACAAATTGTTAGTAAATCTGCTGAAAAACTGCTTAAATACAGGATATTACTTAAAGACATACTTACATTTTTAAGACTTGATTATAGAGATGCTTCGCTTTGTACTTTGTACTTTGTTGTCCTAGAAATCAATATTCCAAAAATCAGACCAATCGGATAATTTTATCACATAAAATTTTTTTGTTAAAAAGCAACATGTTTAAAATGGACGTACGGACTTTCTGGTAACGATTATGGAGTTGCTTTGCTTTCTAACTGTTTTAGAAATCATCATGCAAAGTTTGAAATCGATAGGACAATTCTAACATGCTTAAATTAACAAAAAGAGCTATCTGTTACGGACGGAACTACCCTAATTATAGAAAAGCTTAGCATTTAAATTTTTTTTTGAATAATTCATGCTATGAGTTCAATTTTATATACAGCCAAAAAAAAGATTTTGCGAAGTTTGAAAAAAAATATCTTTAATTAATGTAGGTTTGATTTCAACAAAACATTTGATAGAAACTCTAAACAATAGACAAATGAGAATAGATAAACACTAAAACTTGGCCTTAATCAATATTGCCCTCTCCATTGCAGGATAAAATTAAAAGTTAAAGACGTAACAAATAGAAATTAAAATGTTTAAAACTTTGGTAAATTACACATGGTTTAAAATCAACAGTATATATTTATGTCTTTTCTGAAAGATCTCGCTAACACCTTGATATACTTCCAAAATAAAAAAAAAATAAAAAACGCCCCTTGAATAAATAATAACTCTAATAATTTTTTTAAAGGTAAAACATGAAGCCTTCTTGACGTTTTATATCATCAAAAGCAGGGACGTCAATGTAGGTGGGGGGGGGGGGCAAAAGGGTACACCCCCCCCCCCCCCCAACGAAATTGACCCCCAAAATAGCTATAAACATTACCTGGACCTTCACTGTATAGAAGAAATAAATCGGTTCAACGGTCAGTGAGATCCTACACTTTCGACAGATATTATGTTATTTTAATATAAGGATAACCTATAAATGACCCTCTATTGTATAACTTTATTGTATTCTCGTATTTTCAAGTAGTTTAAAAACATGGAAATTAAGTTTGCATAGTTTATACACAAATATCTCTTGATAAAATAAAAATATTTTCTAAGTTTTGATTTCTTAAAGCAAAGTTTTGGTTTGAAGATATAGAATATTCCATATTGTTATATATCGACAGCTTTCCGTGGATATTAAAAGGGAAATAATAAGATTTACATCAGTTTTGTTAGTTCCGAGGGGCCGAAGGCCAAGGCTAACAAATTGGTATTAATTAAATGATTTTTATTGTCATATATGCAGGAAATTGTCTGAGATACGATGACATACATGATTTTTTAGAATATCTGAGAAACGGTTCTAATCCTGCGAATATTAATCGGTTTCGAAGCCAAACTGGAAAAAGATTTCTTTAATTAGTTGGGTGAGTGATATTTAAAAATCAAGGAAAATCTTACCAAATACAAGAATATGATTAATTAAAGTCCCTCAACAGATTATTACGCCATACGATAGAATAGCCAATGAGAGACCAGTATACACTGTAATTGACCAATGGTAAAATTGATGCTGGCCTCTCATTGGTTATTATATCGTATTACGTCATAATCTGTGGAGGGACTTTAATCATCTTCCAAATACAATGTACATGACACAAATAAACATCATTTGTGTTGTATTTATTCTGTATAAAAGGAGGTAAGCCATCACATACACAAAAATAGTTGAATAAATTATAAAAACGACAAAAACAAAATAATTAAGAATTGTGTATTAGGAGTTTCTGTGCTTTTGATATTTTTGCGCAACTGATGGGACATCACAAAAGGAACTAATTGGACATATAATTAATAAGGGAGGCAGGGGACATTGGGCTGTTTATTATAATAAACACCAAAGTTTTATAATAACATTGTCTTAATCGTTGGCTTGACAACTTTAAGGACCATTATTAAATTATTATTGGTTGAGTGTTTAAACATTTCAACCACTATATGTAAGCTACATAATGAAATTTTGTGTATAATTATTGAGATATATACACCAATTTATCGGTCATTGTCTTATCCCTTTAGATCCCTGCAAATAATGCTAAATAAGTTGATGAATTCCTTTTATACTTTTTATTTGGCTTATTTAGTGTGTATTTTGTTTTGATTACACGGAAACAGAGATGATAACATTCATAAGTAGCGAAACACATAATTCATCAAGTAATCTATAATACAAAGTAGAACGATGTCTGACTGTTTGTCTGTCTGTTTGTCTGTCTGTCTGTCTGTTTGTTTGTAGCGAAGGATCTCGCTGACCTCTGAACCGATCGGGTTCTCCTTTACAGAGTAGCTTCTCATAGGTCCCGGGAAGGTTTATAACTATTTTCTTGGGGGGTGGAACACCCCTAACCCCCCCCCCAAAAAAAATGAAAAATACCACTCCAAAAAAAAAATTTTTGTTTTCTTTAAAATCTAAAACATGAAAAATTAGTTTGATAAAACCTCTTGGGGCAAAGCCGCTAGTTTACCAAAAAAGTAACAAACGGACAGACAATAAAAGTTAGAGGAACTTGAATTTTAGCCCTATTATAATCATAAAGTTAATTTTGATGATTTAAAAATGAATAGATGTAAGTTCAATGTTGCTACGCAGTAAAAATTATACCTCTTTGTTATTGGAATCCTCTTACAAGTTTAGCCGAATCTAACATGCCGGATATTCTCGAAAAGTAAAAAAAAAAACAATACATGGGCAGGTGAGGGAGTAGACATTGGACTGTGAATTATACTGGTACCCAAAGCATAATAAACGCGTTGTCTTATTTGTCAAAATTTTGGGTACCTTTTTTTAAATTGATTTGTACAGGTATAAATATCTAAATTTGTAAACTAATAATTTATTAAGTATAACAATTCATGATTATTGGGGTTGTACATAAATTAATAGTCCATTGTCTTATCCCTTTAGATCCCTGGTAAACATATATACTTTGAGATATCAGAATATTATATGCAATCATAATATAAGATTGAATACATATTGAGTAAACGCCATGGGGAATAATGACAAATTACAATATACACAAGGATGACAACAACCATAAGTAGCAAAGCTCAAAAATTATTAGTGGATATCGGGAAAAAAATTACCATAGAGCAATGTCATACAATAAACATTAAACTTGATAAAATAGGGAGATAACGAAACCTTTAAAATCATGCAACCTTAAAAATCACGAAAAATTTAAAATCTAGGAATCGATTTAGAATGGCTTTATTGACAAATCTTAATGAAACTTGATGGAAATATGTAAAATATGTTTATGTTCATTCCTTGAAAATTTCAGCCACCAATCCTGAACAGGAATCGAGAAAATTTTGAAAACCTAAAAATCTAGGAATCGAATTAGCATAATAATCTTAATGTACAATCAATTAATCACTGATAATTTCAGCCCTCTATGTTGAAAAGGAATTGAGAAAATCACGAAAACTTAAAAATCTAGGAAACTATCTAGCACCCCAATTAATAAACAAATCTTAATGTACAATCAATTAATCACTGATAATTTCAGCCCTCTATGTTGAAAAGGAATTGAGAAAATCACGAAAACTTAAAAATCTAGGAATCTATCTAGCACCCCAATTAATAAACAAATCTTAATGTACAATCAATTAATCACTGATAATTTCAGCCCTCTATGTTAAAAAGGAATTGAGAAAATCACGAAAACTTAAAAATCTAGGAATCGATCTTGCACCCTAAATAACAGACAGATGGACACAACAGGGTATAGATTAGATGGGCATATGTCATAGGAATCTTCCCTAAAATTTTCAGCTATCCATCTTGAATAGAAGCCGAGAAAATTACGTTTCCCCCAATTCAATAACTACATGATTAATTACGTGAAAGAATAGCTTTTCTTTCATCGTATTATAAACGGCTTTCCGCGGATATAGAATGTAGAATTATAAGATTAAAACCAGTTTTTTAGCCCCGAGGTGCCGAAGGCACGGGCGAAAAAACGGGTTTTTATCTTATGATTGTACATCTTTATATTCGTAGAAAGCTGGATATAATATTATGCTAGACTAGTTTTTTCGTATGGATGAGAACCGGTTCCTATCCACCAGATTCGAATGAATACGAGAAAACATTATAATTTATCTATTAAACAAGGGTGACAAGATATTAAGTTGATAAATGTGCAATAATTCATCAAAATTACAAAACCTGTTTAAAATATAAATAAAAATATTTTTAATGTTCTTTATGCATGACCGATAGACTGTCGGACAAAGTAAATTATATAAAGGGTGAGCAAAAAAAATGCGTAGATTTTTAAAATTCAAATTGCGCGGCTTGTGTTAATAGTAGAAAAATGTTACGCATACCATTAGAACCGATAAGAAGTCTATTTTTTGGAAATATAAGAACGATTCCTCTGCTACGTATAGTTAGGGAGCTACGTGTTAAAATGTCCCAACTGACTTAAAACTTGACTTGCGAGTACATTAGTAAATATTAGACAATAATTCTTGCAAAAAGACGTGCGTACATTTTTAAAATTCAAATTGCGCGGCTTGTGTTAATGGTAGAAAAATGTTACACATACCGTTAGAACCGCTATGAACTGTATTTTTCGGAAATATAAGAACGGTTCCTGTGCTACAAATAATCTAGGAGCTAGGTGGTAAAATGTCCTAAAATTTACTCGCAAGTCAAGTTTTAAGTAAGTTGGGACATTTTAACATGTTGCTCCATAACTATACGTAGCAGAGGAATCGTTCTTATATTTTCAAAAAATAGACTTCTTATCGGTTCTAATGGTAGGCGTAACATTTTTCTACTATTAACACAAGCCGCGCAATTTGAATTTTAAAAATCTACGCATTTTTTTTGCTCACCCTTTACTTGATGCTCATTAAAACAGGGAATATTCACCAATAATTTTAGCCGCCTATCTTTAATAGCAGCCGAGTAATTGGCATTTACCCTGTAGCGTTACGGACGTACTGACGGATTGACAAAATGAATCATAAGAAAAAATACTTTAATCTCATAAAAGTTATGATAATTTGTTCTTACAAATCCAATAAATACGTCAAATATCAGTCAAAAATCTCAAGTTTTTCAGACAGAAATAAATGAATAAAGACAAGTGGTTTTTTTGTAACAAAAATCGTGACATGTTAACTTGGATCTTACACCACATTTTAATGTTCTCTAATAAAGTGAAATACGCAGCGGGCTTAAATAACAATTACCCCCTTCCACACCTTTTGTCATATCCCCTCCCCTTTTACTGGATGAACGAACTGACCAATAAATTAGTTCCATGTATACAATTAAGCTAAATTTACGACAATTTTTCCCCTGTTATAATATCCACGTATATTCTATATCCAAAATTGTACCTTGCCGCGTTTCTTTTTATCGGTTTTAAACCTTTTACTGAGTATTATTATTGTGAGTTTTTCTAGTGATACCTAGGAATTAAGAATAGGCATCATATCCTAAATGTTAAGTACTTCTATTTTAATCATATATTAATTTTGACCACAAAAAGCATATAAGCCAGAGAGAGAGAGAGGACAATGGGCTGTTTATTGCACTGATCCACAAAGTTTTATGATAGCGTTTTCTTATTCGTTGGCTTAACAGTTTTGGGGACTTGTAGTGAATTTTTATTGGATCATTAAAATGAATGTACAAACGTTTCAACCATAAATTGTAATCTACAATAGTGGTAATTTTATATATCACCAGAGGGGATGTACATCAATTTATCAGCCATTGTCTTATCCCTTTAGATCCCTGCATATGAGCATAATTGGCATTTTATTATTTATTTTATGTACTATATTCCTTCTCTCTAATTGTGTACAATATTTATTCTAAATATCATATTATATCCTATTATATAAAGTAGTAAGCGTTTTTTGTCTGTCCCGAAGGATCTCGCTAACCACTGAACCGATATTGTTCTCCTTTACAGTGAAGCTTCTTATAGGTCCCGGGAAGGTTTATAACTATTTTCTTGGGGGGTGGGACACCAAACAAAAAATATCCTCCCCAAAAAAAAATTTCTTCTATAAACTAAAATTAAAATAGTGGGTTCGACTAACCCTACCCACCTCCAAGAAAAAAAAAATCCTCCCCTCCCCAAAGAAAAATTTTTTTTAGATTTACTTTTTAAAATTTAAATTACGAAAATTTGGTTTGATCAAACCTCTAGAGGCACAGCCCCTAGAGGCTAGGAGCGAAACCGCTAATATTCATTAGAGTAGTACATTCATAACAAGGACGGAAAAATTCAACTCATGTCAGATATATATTTTGTTTATTAGCATTAACTTCATCAGGGTATAGTTATGTACATTCATTACATTAGTGGGTTCTACTGCAGTTCAAGGTAATGTTCCTGGTAATTATAATCTCCAACAATCTATGAATTTTAAAGTCTGCCAGCTGCCAAACGGCTAAACGTAAATGGCATGCCCGCCCACTGTGGTACGCGGCATAAGAAGGCCTACAAAAAATCTGGAAAAGGCAAAATCCAATGAAGCACAGGGAAAGCTTCACTGAAGAAAAACCGTATAAAATATGTCTTTTTCGCGCATTTATGTACACTGCTAGATAACTGTGCAGTTTTGATTAATGACTATTCAAGATTTGTAGATCTTTTTTTGTCGGTTAAAATTCTGTGCAAGCAAAATCTATACGTTACACCATTTGACCATTAGCAGCCTATAAAGTTCATAATTTTATGGAGATATTCGTTTCCAGGAACATTTTACCGTGAACTGCACTTGACTGCATTAGTGGTTGTTGTTGCTGTGCTACTTATGAACTTAATTGTTATTATTACATATTATGTTTATATTAAGTATTATATTCTATTTCCTCCCTCCATTGTTAGCACTTTATTCATTCTAAATATTATCTACAATTACCAAAATTGACGACTGAGCAACCCCCCCCCTCCCTTTTAATTAATACTTGCATTTTTATAAAAATAAGTTTTATTATAGTTATTTCCCGCATCGTTTATAAACAACTTTCCGCGGATATAAAGTGTACAATTATAAGATTAAAACCATTTTTTTGGTTCTCAATCAGTTCAGAAGATCTAAAGCTTCCGACTAAAAAACTGTACAACTTAATTAAATAGGATACATGTACATTTATATCCATCTAACTATCTTCTACATGTATTTCACTTTATTACTTAATCTCTTTCTATCTTTTCTCTCTCATTCTTTCTTTCTTTAAATCCTTAAATCTGTGCTTATCATTTTGAACAGTTTTTCTTCTATTTGACATATTTTTCCTTGTAAACTAATCTGTTTAATTTTCTTTTATCTTACAATTAATGTACTAGCGGTTTCGCCCCTATTCTTTAAGGGCTTTGCTTAAAGAGGTAATTGGAATAAATTGGAGGTAATTGGAGGGGATTTCATGGGTTTTTTTTGGGGGGGGAAGGTTTGGGGTGTCCCGTCCACAAAGAAAATAGCTTAAAACCCCCACAGAACTAGTAGATATATTCCCTTATAAGTAGAATCCAATTGGTTCAGTGGTTACCAAGAATTAAGTTTTAGACGAACGTACGGACACACATCAAGCTACTTTGTATTATACTAGCGGCTTCGCACCTAGCCTCTAGGGACTTTGTCCCAAGAGGTATAATTACATCTTAGGTATATTCCCTGAAGAGTAGAATCCAATCGGTTCAGTGGTTACCGAGATCTTAAGGGACAGATAGACAGACGGACGGACGGACGGACAGACAGACAGACATCGTCCTACTTTGTATTATAGATATTAAAGTATGAATATACCTTTTATGCACATAATAGTCAGATATTGCTTTGTGAATGGACAATATTTTTAACATTCATACAATAGTGCTTTTTTAAAATCTAGTAGCAGCTTAACTTAAGTAGCTTAGCTTAAGTCTAGTACAGTATGATCATAAATTACTTAAGTAAAGTAAGTGTTTAAATAAGGTCTAAAAACAATGTATTATAAATCTTTTAAATTTATTTATTTTATACAACATTATATAACATTTACAAATATAATGATCTTTTATTGATTTTGTGATCTAAATGCTCAAAATAAATAATTGAGCTCTTGACCTTGTATGGCGCACTATTTGCTGAAAACTAAAAAATCGTTGCTATTTCTGGCGCTACCGCCGAAATGTTTTGTAATTTGCGGATTTATAACAACATTTTGACAGATTTTTGATCATTTACTTTATTTCAGTAATATACTTCCATTTCGCCCCCATAAAAAAAATACTTTAAAAATAGAAGTATGGGGTGAATTTATTCTAATGAATATATTTCATCAGTTGCAATAATAGCATAAAGCCTACCAATACACTACTCATGGATAAATTTCTTGATGTTTTGTGAGAACTTACAATATTTCCATATTGCATAATAAAGGCTTGGGGGTACATTGCATTATCATTATTATTACCTAAGATTACAAGGACATGGTACCCAAAGTTTTATAATCACGCTTACTTAAAACTTTGGATACTTTTAGGAAAGCTTCATTGGAAGAAAATCGCCAAAAAAATCAGCTTGTGACGTCATAAAAAATGAGGGATTATCTATCTCTTTTTAAGTGGTTTTCTTTCCCACTTCTCCTCTCATCTCTCTCATTTTTATGACGTCACATGCTGATTGTTGAGCGACTTTCTCCCCGTAGTAGCAGAATCAAAACTTTACAACAAAAACTTTAATATACAGAAGGGTAATTATGATAATCATCATCAAGAATTTTTTTCTTCCATTGTCTTATCCCTTAAGATTCCCGGGGAGAAAATCCTTTATCGACAAAGATTTGCCACAGTCAATATTATTAGGGATGCAGGGATGAGACAATGGGCAGTTAATTTAATATTAGAGTTCAAACTAATTTCAGTTTGCACAAGGGTTTAATTATAATGGTTAATTATTGAAGTATCATAGTAAAGTTTCTGTTTTATCCGGAAGACGAAGAAAGTTACTCAATGACGTCATAATATGAGGGATGAGGAGAGGAGGGGTTTGATTGATTGATAGTCCCCAAAGTCTCTATAAAATTAGCCAAAGTAAGAAAGTTGCATAGGTTTCTAGTACCCAAAGTCCAGAAGAGCCAGAATTTTAGATCCATTGTGCCATCCCTAAATACCTCACTGTGGGCTAGAATTGAATCAAGACAAAAGTAAGTGCCGAGCCCTGGGACCTATGTATGGTGAAAATAGACATAAAACCATGATGATTCCAGGTAAAACCAAAATATTTCAGCGGGGGCTTTTTGAGAAAATTAGATTCAAAAATTTCAAGTTCAATTTTCACCCCCTAGGAGTTGCCGCAAAATAATGACAAGAAAAGCAAATATTATCTATTTTAAATAATGAACAACTTTGTTTTTATGAAGTCCTTCTTAAAACCTCTATATATATGATTTATTTTAGGCTGAAATTTCGTGACCTTTGCAAAGCAAGTGATAAAAATGGCCATTTATTAACTCCCTTCAGGAGTGGTTTTATGAAGAACTTTATAAAAGCAAAGTTGTTCAAAATTTAAAATAAATAATATTTGCTTTTCTTGTCATGATTATGCGGCAACTCCTAGGTGGTGAAAATTGAACTTGAAATTTTCAAATCTAATTTTCTCAAAAAGCCCCCGCTGAAATATTTTGGTTTTACCTGGAATCATCATGGTTTTATGTCTATTTTCACCATACATAGGTCCCAGGGCTCGGCACTTATTTTTGTCTTGATTCAATTATAGCCCACAATGACCTGTAATATTATTATCTAGAAAAGAAATACAATAATAGTACAGAGGTGGATTCTTAAAAAATTGCCCCACTAATTGCTTAGTGGTGCAAAATTGTTTTCGTCATAAATCTACCAAAATCACATTAAAAATCTACAAAAATTAAACAAAATCTTAGAAGGGTTATTAACATAAGATTTTATTTAATTTTTGTAGATTTTTAATGTGATTTTGGTGGATTTTTCTCGAAAACAATTTTGCCCCACTGAGCGATTAGTGAGGCAATTTTTTTATAAGAATCCGCCTCAGCTGTGCGATATTATAGAGGCTTTTTTTAACATTTTTGCATTATCATTATTAAGACAAACTGTATTGTTTCTCTGTATTTTTTTACATATAAACATCATTGCACTTAATGCAATTTTTAAACAATAAATTTATAGCATAGATGATTTACCATACAACTACCTGGATCCCCCTGTTCAGGACCTTTTTAGTCTGCTAGCAAATTGCTTTTTGCTCTTTTGCGACGACTTGGCTGTGGTAATATTTCCGATACTATAGATTGATTTTCAAAGACCCAGTTGAAAGTCGACTCAGGGTCTTTGGGAATTGGACATACAGTTATTTAACCCCTTCTTCCTCTAGTGTTTTTTTTAAATTGACTGTGGAAAGTGAAAATTTTGTGAAATGTTGTAGTTTATTATTGAAATATTAAAATTACTTGCATTATTGTATAAACACTTTAACTTTTAATTGGCCCTTTCTTTTGTTCGTTAGAAGAGGGAAAAACTATAAAAACTAAGAGGAACAGATAACTCTTATCATAAAACTTAAAAAATCTAATAAATAAATGAACTTCAGTAAGGTGATAATTAACTGAATAATTATTTTTAGTTTCTTTTATATTTTATTTTAAGTAAACCGCGTCACTAATTTTATCCCCAAGCCGAGAAGAGAAATGTATCGGCCTTTAAATAGAGACAACCATTGCAATTAAGACAATGGTCGTACAATAAAAAAAACTAGTTATTTTTAGACTTTTGGCTAAGTAATTTTACATCTTATTTAGTTTAGTAAAGGTACACACTATAGGAGGAAGGGGAAATAGTAAATTATACTGGTACCCAAAGTTTCACAAACAAGTTTTCTCATCAACTTTGGGTACTTTTAATAAATTTTTATTGGTTGGTTCTTACTCCCAGTTGTTCAAATTTTCATCTAATAATTTACAGGTTTTAGATTTTTCATAAAAAATCTTAAATTTCTTTTATATTAAAAGTTTTATTTACTTACATTTCCTTTTTCTAAATTTTATGAAAATAAAACAGTTTTTGTCAGAGCATAATTTTTTCTAATTCACCTTTTTAGCGAAGCTTTTCATGTTTATTTAGGATTTGTCCGTACGTCAGTCCCGTTTGCAATATTCTGATATTAGATCTATATGTACATGTTACGTTAGTATTGTCATATCATTTTCAAGCTTTGATGAAGTTGCCTTTCATGTTACTACTTGGAAGAAAGTGCCTAAAAAAATCAGCCATGTGACGTCGTAAATATGAGGAGTTATCCATTTCTTTCTTAGGGGTTTTCTTCCCCATTTTTCCTCTCATCTCCCTCATTTTAATGACGTCACATGGCTTTCTCAATTAAGCTTTTAATTTACCTTGTTTGGTTAGTTTTAAAGTGGCAGCAAATAATCTAAATGGATGATTGTCAGTTTGGTTAACATTTTGCCTGTTGTTCTCTTGTATGGACCTGACATTGTTATAATTCCAGAAACTAGAAATTTTACTTTACTTGCTATCAGCTGATTTTTAAAAACCCAATAAAAAATGGGTACAGGGTCAATGCTTTGTATATAGGGAAAGGAACATATAGTTCTTGTCTCATCATTCTTATACTTTTTTAAGAATGCTGTCTTCCTTGTTTCTCATATAACCTTATAATAAAGTAAGAGGATGTCTGTCAGTTTGTTTGCATCAAAGGATCTCGCTAACCGCTGAACCGTTATGGTTCTCATTTACAGAGTAGCTTCTCATAGGTCATAGGAAGGCTTTTAGCTATTTTGGGGTAGAGTACCACCATCCTCCCGAGAAATCGCAAAAAATATAACTAGCCCTATCTAGCGGCAAAAACTTTTTTTTGTAAATAACTGATCTTAACATAGATTGAAAAAAAAACATTTGACGTGCCCCTAGAGGCCTCTAGGGGGCGTATCCACTAGTACAATAAATAGCACAATGTAGTATACATACATTCATACATTTATTCAATAAATCGATATAATGGTACAGACATTTCTTTATAGATTTCTTTTTTTATACTTTTCTAAAATGTTTTTGATTTTTTAATTTTCTCAAGAATGAATGCAGCTTTCTATTGGTTTTTATATTTGCCTGGATGTAACATATCTTAAATCTTAGCGGCTGCGCTCCTAACATCTTAAAGCTTTTAATAGGAGTATTGGTGGACAGAAAATTGACTTAAATTCTAAAAAAAATATACCTTCCTGGATTCTTTGCTAATTTAAAGAACTCTATAGGGGTTAGTAGTTATCGAAATCTGAACCTACAGACAAAAAACCATACTATTTTTTAGATAGGATATTTAAATGAGATACATACCCTTTTATGTAAGTATACCTAATTTTTGTGGTTGGTATAATTACCTACATTAACGATGCATAAATTATATTAATATCGTGTTCTGTAATATAAAGTTTTATATTCCATATTTTATTCATATCATTATGGATATCAGAGAGGGATGGAATTGAAACCGTAATTTTTTGCTACTTTTATAAACACAATCATTGATTTGTTGGATTGAAAACTATTATTCAGTTGTACAGAGTACAAACCTTTACTTTAAAAATTCCTATTTGTTAATTAGTTGGTTTACACTAGCTGTATCCAAATCTCCAATCGTAATTGGAAGATGATTAAAGTCCCTCCACAGATTATGACGTCATACGATAGAATAGCCAATGAGAGGCCAGTATACACTGTAATTGACCAGTGGTAAAATTTATGCTGGCCTCTCATTGGCAATTCTATCGTATGGCGTCATAATCTGTGGAGGGACTTTAATCATCTTCTCGTAATTGTTATGAACAAAAGGGATAATGTGGTATCCGCCTAGGATAAATGGCAGACACCCGAGTTCAAAATGACTACGGCAGTGTGAACAGACGTGGACACCTATACTATAGAGAAGCTACGCTTCTCTAGCAATCACTAAATAATAAACAGCATCTATTCAGTTGTTCCTTTATTGAAGGTCTAAGGATTACTAAAGTTATATACAACAAACAATAGCTACACAGATAGGAATAAATAATCATAAATAAAAGCAATATAATACATATACAATAGTCAGTTTGGGCAATAATGATCCCCCATCCCTGGGAAGGGTGGGGGGAATTAACAATACAGCTTAACCATAATAAGGCTGTCAGATTCAATCATTAATTTTAGGCATAGGGAGGGGGTCGGCAGACTCCTTCCCCAGGACTCGGGGGAGGGCCTTTGGCCCTTCCCCGAACCCCGGTCAGGGGTGCCATAGGCATGGCTCACGGTTGCCGAATATCACAACTCTCCCCTCGGAAGGCTGGGAGGGGGTCTCCCTGCCAGACTTCCGACAGTGGTTGAGGCCTTCGGCCCGCTCCTTAGGGCTAAGATATATACAAATGATAATGATTCAATGGAATCCTAGTGGTGATTTTCAGGGCTGATGGGCTCCCAACGTGGGATAGAAGGTAGAGGCTGGCTTTGGTTGGACACGTAGCTCGGCGCCGGCAGGTGTCAGGTTGGCGTGGGGCACAGCTGCTGCGGGGCCGGTCAGCAGCGGGGCATTCTGGTTGTTGTTGGCAGCGGCTGGGGCACTGGCTGCCAAGTTGACCGTCTGAGCGGCAGCCTGGCCTCCCGAGGGGCCGCGGGGTCTTCCAGAGGGCGGTCCAGGCCTGCCTGGGCGGTCATGCCCGCTATCGGCTGATTGCATGGACACCATTTCCTTGGCGGCTTCCCGGCCGATGGGAATGGCATCCCAGTCTACTGAAAAGTCCCGGGACTTGGCATGGGTGAGCCGGGCTCTGGCCAAGGCCTTCCTGTACAAGGTTGGATGGTACAGGAACACTTGTGACATCACATTCATGGCGGCCCGTACACCTCCTTGTGCGGCTGCCAGGGAGATGATGGTCAGATCCCCCAGCAGTTTGAGGATCAACAACAGCAAACACAGTATGGCTGCGCCATCTCCCCACTCGTGAATAGCTTGTCTGAACCCAGCCCAGACATCCAGGGCGGCCTCTCCTTCCTCCGCCAGTCGGTCGATATTGTAGGACACGATCCCATGGTCTCCGGTGGCCGAACAGCTACCTTGCTGAACGCATGAGCCATAGGACAGGCCGGTCAGCATGGCGGCTTTATACGCTGGGAACGCTAGCAGCTGCTGCCAGTCGTTCAGCTCAGCCTGCGAATACAAGCCTCCCGAACTAAAGTCATCCAAGGGTTCTGTCAGCAGCTGCTTGGGCGTATCCAGCGGGGGTGGCCTCTTCTTAGGTGCGGGGGTTAGCTCTATCCAGCCTTCCTCTGCGTGCACAGTCAGGGGGTAGGTGGAGGAGCAGGGAATCTTGGTGGCGTGGCCGCTATACACCCGTGTCACGGCGTCTACAAATCCTGTGGGTTCCACTGGTACTTTGTCCCAACATTCATTGCTTTCACGGACAACATATTTGTTGCGTTGGCAGGTAAGCTGGAGCAGGACATCTCCCCTCAGCACAGAGAACGTGCTCCCCTGGACACGCACCGGGTGGGCCGGGTCTAGTTGCTGGAGCTTCCAGCAATTGGCTGCTACTTCTTCTGCCGCTGTGCTTTTCATGCGTGTCTCCAGGGTAAATCCAATGTAGCCTGCATGTATCTGGGCCTGCAGGGGGACATCCACATCCCTGGCCGATACTCTGGGCAGCGCTGCCGCGGCCGGGTCAGCTGCCACGAACAATGCTGGGTGGTTGGTGGCATGGGCCTCAAAGTCGCAGTTCACTATTGAGGTGGGGTTGGTCATGGTCAAGAACTGGGCTTGATGGTCAACCAGGAACGCATCCATCACTAGGCTAGGCTGGAGGCTGCGGATCAGCCTCAAGGGGCAATCTCTCCCCAGGTGGTCCCACACGTAGGTTGCTTCCCCAGTGATGCAAGACAGCTCAGAATGGGGACATTCTAGGGTCAGGTGGTCAGATTGGGACTCCACCCGTCCATCCTCTACTACGTAGGTCTCTTCCTTGACCAGCAGCCGTCGTTCCTGGAGCACTAATTCATTGCGGTACAGCTGGCCCTCGAAGTGGACGTCCTCCCCTTCACAACCCACCCCCTCAGGGCTGTTGACCAAGGCGCCCACCATGTCGAGGGTGAAGAACAGGGGATGGTTCAGCTGGAACGTCAGTGGCTGGGTCTTGCCTGGCAGCGTGTAGACGCGGTTCCTGGCCAGGTCTCGGCACGTTTCTGGGTCAATCTTGGTTGGCCTCATGAGGGTGGGGACCGAGGTCACCTTGAGGTGACCCCATACCCCACACCTGAATGTCCACTGGGACACGGTGAGCTGACAACTGTATCCTGTTGTTTCCCTAATCTTGACTTGCTGCAGGACATGTACTTCATGGCCCAGGGGCACCTCCTGGTGTAGCGGTTCCGTGCTACACATCTTCTCCTTATTGTAGGCTGTGACGTGGGTGGGGTTGGCGCAGTCCCACCCTACCAGGACGTAGCTAGTTGTAGGCCACACGGCTGCCAGCAGTAGTCCCCACAGAACCATCCACCAATGTGAGAAGCTACCAGACAGCCATCTACCTCGCGCACGCGGCTGGGGATCTTCGGCTCGGGTCACGGCTGCTTCTTGGGGCTGGACACGGCTGGGTTGCTCCTGGCTAGATACAAATTTCCATTGAGCGTTATCTTTGTGTGTCCGGGGCATCCCGATACCCTCCCCAATGACAGACTGACAGGCGACTGGCGCCTGCCTGGGTGTCGGCTCCCCTAGCCCCAATGGGTCCCTTCCCTTGTCCATGGCATGCCCAGTGGCATGGGGCTGAAGTGCGTGTGGCACAGGCTCGCCCTGACTCACGTCCCTCCCCTGCCCTAGGAACTCAGGTGCATGTGGCACCGGCAAGTCCTTATATCCCCAAATTTCAATCTCCCCAGCCTCTGGTGCAGGAGGCACAGGCAAGGTTGGGGGTTTACAATAATTTGGATACAATACATTTGTTAAATTTAACTTATCCTGGCTCGACTGGAAGTGCTGGGCAGCTGGGTTCCCTTGGCTGGCAGGGGGCGCTGGATGGTGTATGGCGGGGCTCTCCCTACAGGCTGGTGGCGCTGGCTGACTGGGGGTGACGGGTGTCACCCCTTCCTCTGGGACTGCTGGCTTGTTCCAGGATCCAGGTATCTCGGTGGCGGCGACGGTTGTCGCCCCAGGCACCAGGGTGGAGGCGCTGGATAGCACCCCCCAGTCATCGCAGGTGGCGGCGCCGGGTGGCGCCCCATACATCGACTCTGCTGCGCTGGCTAGCGCCTCCTGCCTCTCTCGTTCAACGGCCGCCAGGGCCTCTCCGTACACCGTCTCAGTGACGCTGGGTAGCGCCACTCCACTCTTGCTGGGTAGGCTCGGTCGGGCAGGCCCCATCATGTTTAGGCTAAAAGGCTGGGGCCTCAGAACTTCTGGCTCGGCAATGTTGTTGGGCTGCACAAACTCCGGCCCCAGGTGGTTGAGGCTGAAGCCCAGGCCAACCCGGTTGGGTTCAGCCGCGCCTCCCAGTACGTTGATTCTAGCTGGGACGGTTCCAAACTGCGGCATTCCGTCGGCTCGGCCCGCTGCGTTGGGGGCGGCTGCTTGCTGCGGTGGTGCTGGGGGCGCGCTCCCTTCCATGTGGGCTACTCTGCTGGGCTTTCCTGGGGGAGTGCCCTTGTCTGCGGTGCGCCTCCGGCCGGCTACCTGGTCCCAGTCGGCTCTGCACTCGGCCGCCGTATGGCCAGCATAGTGGCAACGCTCGCACTTGGCAGGACGGTCACGGCGTGGCTGGGTGCGTCTCTCCTCTAGGCTGACTTCCATAGGCGTCGGACAGTCTAGGGCTCGGTGGCCTTTCCCTTGGCAGCGGAAACAGCGGCCTGAAGTCTTGTCATCTGGGGCGACCTTCCCCATCTGGTGGAGACCCGGAGCCAAGGCGCCAATCTCCATTGGCTCCGACTCGTCGTAGTTGGGCAACTGGACGCTGGCTGATCCCGTGAGCCCGTCGGTGGCGTCCACTAGGCACACACCCTCCTTCAGCTGCTTGGTAATCATGGTGACGGTGAACATGGCTCGCCTCGTGTACTCAGGTACAGAGGCGATCTCATGACTCATCATTTCACGTTTCACCTTAGCGTTACGAATGCCACGATTTAATTCATCGATTAATAACTCGAGATCCTCATGGCTGTAGGCCTCCCTATACAAAGCACACTTTGTGGATATGTATGCTTGTATAGGTTCTGTCGAGTGTTGCCTGTAATCCCTGAAGGCTTGCTTCAAAGTCTGGGATTCAAAGGCTGGACGAAATAACATTTCACACTCGGCCTTGACTTGTTCGTATGTCAAGGCTTGGCCTGCCTCGCCAAACAGATGAGAAGCCATTTCCGCCGCTTGCCCTACCAGTGACAGTAAAAGGGCGTTGCGGCGGTTGAGGGTGTCATGGGGCGGCACGCGGTAAGCCGCCCATGACATCTCGAGTCTGCGGATGTGGGAACTCCAGGATTGCTTGGGCGGTCCTCTATACTCCGGCAGGTTACTCAGCATCAGCTTGCGGTACTCGGCTGGAGCCGGCTGGGGGTCATCCTGGAGCCATCCTTGGGCTTGGTCGCCTCCTGGCGCTTGCGGCTGCTCCATCGGGTCAACGGTTCAGCGGCGGGACACAAAGTTATAAGTCAATATTAAAAATGGTTTACACTTGAGGCTTTCTAGCCTAGCAGCCAACACTGTTTATCACTAGGTTGGTAGTTTAACTACAAAGATATAACTTAGATGTACTTGTCACTAGTTGTTTTTTTCTGAGTTTGTAGAGTAGGCTGGTAGGGGTAGATAGCTGTTGAGGGTCTGAACTGCTGTCAGGAACTGATTGGGTTTTCCTTTATCACACTATAGATAGGAGGGAGAAGCTTGTAATTCTTATTTTCTAAAAATATCTCTGTTAGATGCTATGGAGTAGCTCCGCTCCTGTGTGTGTGTGTGTGTGCGTGAAATATCCTTTCCTTGCAGCGCGCTTACGCACCGTCAAATCCGCGCACACAGGTAAAACGCGCACTTATCCCTCAACTCGCTCTCTCATTGGTCCGCTTTGTCCGTTGAATTTTGTGATATGTCCCGAACTCTGTTGCGCGACCCGTAAATGGCGCTCCGTTCTCCCGGTCGCTAGCTCCACACCGTGGGCGGACTTAGTCAAGTGTGGGTAGGAGGGGGGAAGCGCGTGAGGGGACGGGGTAAAACCGTCCGTTCCCCCTGTGGGGAAGGGGGGGAGTGCTGTGGGTTTGAGGTAACTGTGTGGTGAGGTAATGGTGCCCTTTCTCCTTAATCCTGGGCTTATTGTTATGTCACCTTGATTGTATTTTCTTCAATGGATGGTGGGCCCCTCCCTTTCCTCTGGAATAAGGGGTGTATTTGTTGTGCTGGAGGCTTGGGTGGTTAGATTGTTTATCAATGCATTGTTATATTACATCTAGATTCTATTTTTGGCCTTATCACAATACATAACAGATTTGCTTACCAAGCCTGTTCTATTTTTAGTTTTATCACAATACACAACAAATTGTTTACCAATCTTGCTCATAAATCTATTGTTCAGCCATCACACTAGGGTGGTAATCCCTACAATGTGATATAATATCTGCTTTTCTAGATGGGTGGCTGCGCTGTAGCCTCTCAGGATACTTGGAGTTGACGTAGTTTCCTCTGCTTGGTACACTACACTCGTATGTTGGCTCGCAGCTCGCAGCTATTTGGCGTGTTTCAGCCTATCGGCGGCAGGGAATGTCCCGTCCTGCAGCGCCGTGTATCCGAATCCGGCTGGTGGCGGCAGGGAATGTCCCGTCCTGCGGCGCCGCTGGTTCGAATCCTTGGCTTGTTTCAGTCTGTCGGCGGCAGGGAATGTCCCGTCCTGCAGCGCCGTGTATCCGAATCCGGCTGATGGCGGCAGGGAATGTCCCGTCCTGCAGCGCCGCTGGTTCGAATCCTGCTATCTCTTGCAGTAAATGTTGGCCTATTTTCAGCCGTTTGCACTTAGTTGGCTTGTTTCAGCCCGTCCGCAGGCCTGTTTCAGCCCTTGAGCGCTCAATTCTCCGTTAGATGTCGGCGCTTCTCGCGGTTCTCCGTCAAGTTTCGCTGTTTCGCTTCCACAACTGCCGGATGCAGAGTTAGACCTTGCTATCCAGGGTGGGTAATTCAGGTTGCTTGTGTCAGTTTTGCCAGTTTCACTGCTGGGAGTACCTTAGCCTCAGCTGCGCGTCTGCTCTACACTTGTGGTTTGCCATAATCTCACACAGCTGTCACCAAAAGTTGTGGTATCCGCCTAGGATAAATGGCAGACACCCGAGTTCAAAATGACTACGGCAGTGTGAACAGACGTGGACACCTATACTATAGAGAAGCTACGCTTCTCTAGCAATCACTAAATAATAAACAGCATCTATTCAGTTGTTCCTTTATTGAAGGTCTAAGGATTACTAAAGTTATATACAACAAACAATAGCTACACAGATAGGAATAAATAATCATAAATAAAAGCAATATAATACATATACAATAGTCAGTTTGGGCAATAATGATCCCCCATCCCTGGGAAGGGTGGGGGGAATTAACAATACAGCTTAACCATAATAAGGCTGTCAGATTCAATCATTAATTTTAGGCATAGGGAGGGGGTCGGCAGACTCCTTCCCCAGGACTCGGGGGAGGGCCTTTGGCCCTTCCCCGAACCCCGGTCAGGGGTGCCATAGGCATGGCTCACGGTTGCCGAATACCACAATAATTATGTTAATATTTAGATATTGTCTTTTCCTTTAAGATCCCTGGATAAAGTATTTAATTGGTCAGTTTATTCATCCAGTAGGAAGGGAGGGGATAGGGTAAAGGTGGTGGAAGGGGAATCTTTATTTTAGCCCGCTGCAATCAGAGAACATGAAAATCTGGTGTGAGATAAAAGTAATAATATATCCAATACTGGACGCGGTATATCATTAAAAGTACAGAACTGAAGTACGTACATGTATGTATTTCAGTTCTGTACTTTTATATATATAACCATTACCTTGTCCCGGATTTGAAAAATTTTGTTAAAATTTTTGCCCCCAGCCAAAATATGGGTGATTTATGCATAAAAATGACCCATGCAAAATATTTTTTCTGTAATGCAAAAATTGCGACGGTACAAGCACTGCAAAGTTTTTAAAATCTGAAAAAAACCCTGTTTTTATGGCATATTTGGGGCTTTTGTACCATCCCAATTTTAAAGATTTTTACAAAATTTCAATTCAAGTGTGTTGATATATACCTGAAATTTACCAAAAAAAATGGGGGCAGTCTCAATTATAACATATGAAGGTGTAGCAAGTAATCTTCCAAATACAAAATTGTCAAATTGCATACATATATAATAGGATTGGGCCAGATACTTTTTTGGACGGATACTGGATATCTGGCTGATTTATAATGCCGGATATCCGGCAAATATATGTTATTTGGCCGGATATCCAGTTATTCGACCGGATATCCGGTTATTTGGCCGGATATCCGGTTATTCGGCCAGATATCCGGTTATTCTGCCGATGTTCTTTTATTCAGCTAGATATCCAGTAATTTGCCATATAACGATTATCTGTCATTAGAAATCAACCGGATATCCGGTATCCAGCCAAAAAAGTATTGGCCCAACCCTATTATATATGTATGCAATTGTTTCTTCTTTACAGTAAAGTTACTGATAGATCCAGGGAATGTTTCAGTTATTTTCACTTAAATAAAATTATAGGATCAACCCTTCTCTCAGGTGCCCAAGAGTCCTTTAGGAGCGATACCGCTAGAAAGTACTATGGTGAAGCTCTTCTTGTGAAAATTAGATAATTTTTAACATAATCTTTTTATGTGTCATTATTCATTGTTTATCTCTGTTAATTTTTTAAAAAGATGTCTTAGCTTATAAAAGATGTTTGGTGCTTTCCCTCAAAATGTCTTTTGATCACTGACAACCCCTCCCTCCTTATATTAACTTGCAAGGGTCCCTGGTAGCCAATATAAACTATCCTTACCTGACCTTATATAATTAAGAAACAAACTAGAAAGTATCCCTTTTTTCAAGGTCGGGAGATGGGGGGGTGGGTATGTGCTCGACTTGACACTTTCTACCACTAATTTTAATCTACAGAAGGGTTAATTTTGTGTATTATTAATGGGGATGTGCATCAATTCATTAGCCATAGTCTTATCCCTTAGATCCTTCAGTAACATGTTATTTCTTGTTATGTAATAAAAATGAGTGTTCCATTTATTATTAGACTTTGGGTACAGGGATCTAGAGGGATAAGACAATGGCTGATAAATTTATTTGTATATCCCATGATGATACACAAACTGACCCTTTTTGTTGATTACATAGTGGTTGAAACGTTTGATCACTAAACCTAATGAACCAACCAATTAAAATTCAATAAAAGTCTCCAAAGTTGTTGAGCCAAGAAATAAAAAAATGTTATGATAAACCTTTCGGGACTAGTGTATTAAACAGCCCTATGTCCACTCCCTCCCTAGTTATTATTAGACTTGTGATACACTCTTGTATAGTTCAGGGAGGGAGGGGACATTGAGCTGTTTATTAAATTAATCCCCAAAGTGTTATAACGGTGTTTTCTTATATTTGGGTTAAAACATTGGGGAAATTCAGTAAATTTTAGTTGGTTGATTTATTAAGTTAAGTGTTTAAAAGTTTCAACTTCTAGTCTTAATCTACAGAAGGGATAATTTTTTGTATCATTATTGGGGATGTACATCAATTTATTAGACATTGTCTTATCCCTTTAGATTCTTGAATAACATGTTATTTCTTGTTATGTAATAAAAATATAAGTGTTCCAGTTTTTATTAGACTTTGGGTACAGGGATCTAGAAAGAGAAGACAATGGCTGATAAATGGACGTGTATACCCCATGATTATACACAAACTTACCCTTTCTGTTGATTACAATAGGTGGTTGGAACGTCTTATTAAACCAATTAAAATTTCATACAATCTAAAAAGTTGTTGAGCAAACAAATGAAAAAGTTTTTAAAACTTCGGGGACTAGTGTAATTAACAGCCCATTGTGCTCTGCCTCCCTAGTTTTTATTAGACTTTTGGTACACTCTGGTATAATTCAGAGAGGGAGGGGAAATTGGACTGTTTATTTCACTTGTCCCCAAAGTTTTATAATTGTTTTTCTAATTCATTAGGTTAACAACTTTTGAGAATTTTATTGAATTTTGATTGGATGGTTTATTAAGTTAAGTGTATAAACGTTTCAACCGCTAAGTTTAATCTACAGAAGGGATAGTTTTGTGTATCAAACAAATTTCATACTTATATAATAGAGGTAGGCCGGATACTTTTTTGGCCGGATGATTTATAATGCAACATATTTGGACTTGGTATCCGGCAAATTACCAGAAATCCGGCCGAATAACCAGATATCCGGCTAAATTACCAGATATTTGCTAGATATCTGGCCAGATGTCGGATATGATGATTATAAATCAGCCAGATATCCAATATCCGTCCAAAAAAGATTCCGGCCCAACCCTATTATATATGTATGCAATTTGACAATTTTGTATTTGGAAGATTACTTGCTACACCTTCATATGTTATAATTGAGACTGCCCCCATTTTTTTTGGTAAATTTCAGGTATATATCAACACACTTGAATTGAAATTTTGTAAAAATCTTTAAAATTGGGATGGTACAAAAACCCCAAAAATGCCATAAAAACAGGGTTTTTTTCAGATTTTAAAAACTTTGCAGTGCTTGTACCGTCGCAATTTTTGCATTACAGAAAAAATATTTTGCATGGGTCATCTTTATGCATAAATCACCCATATTTTGGCTGGGGGCAAAAATTTTAACAAAATTTTTCAAATCCGGGACGGGGTAATAACCATTGCAATTATTGTGAATAAAAGATATGAAAAAGTAATTAATATGTAAATTTTCTTATTCGTACAAAAAAAAACATTGTATGGAATCTTTCTGTATATTATTAAAAGTACAGAACTAATATACATGAATAACCAGAGCAATTAGAGTTAATAAAAGACATGATGATAAAAATTTCTAGGAATTGATGTTTAATGATGCATTAACATGAAAAAGACGCCTTTTTTTAATAAGTTCTTTTTCATATTCATTAATAATTTTTACTATTTTGCCTTTATATCTTTCGGTATAAAAAAAATACTCAATATAGAAGCTTTTTATAATGCCTATAAAATGACGTCATATTGGCCTACCAACAGTCAGTTAAAATGTATACTGGCCTGCCATTGGCAATTTAGTTCTGTGTATTGGGATATCTTTGGTAATTTGTATTTCATGGCGTTATTTTTTATAGGTACTACAAAGAGCTCCCTCAAAATATATTTTCATATGGACTTATCCCCCTTACAATATTGACAAAGATAAAAACTTAATAAAGGTGATAAAAAGAAAATTGTGCTCCTCTAAAAAACCTAGTTACACTGATTCACCTTACTGATTGCATTTTCCAGTGCGGCAAATGATAATATTGCTTTTCTTGAGAGAAAAAAGATAAATTATGATTAGTTATTTATTGTATTTTAATGAAAATGTTTCAATATGTCCATCCTGGCGGACACAGGATACCAGCAAACCTGGCAGGGTCAGCCATGTAAAGAGCATGAATATTTTTTTGACTTAAACAAGTATGTTATGTTACCAAAATACCAAAATATCCTATAGTAGTACATTCCAAAATGATATTTAGGTGTGTAAGACATTTTCAAGTTCCAGGTATGATCCTGCAGGTCTCCAGAAATCTTTGATCCTGTGACCGCCATTTTCCCGCTGACTGTGGCGGCTGGTTGCTACCGTGGCAAAAATTTATATTTTGAGATTTCTAAAATAAAATTTACATAAAGATAAAAAAACACAGCTATTTTAAATTTCACGTAAAAAAAGGCATAAAAACAAAGTTTGTTGAATAAAAGGGTGAAGGAAGCGAAATTTGATAATATCTCACTTGTAGTCAGGAATTTTTATCAAACAGGGGACAAGCACAAAAAAATAGCTCTCTAGCTCTAATCTAATAGGAGCTGAGATAATAGTGCAAGGGCGTAGAATTACCCCGCCCCCCCCCCCCCCTCCTGACTGATTATAGTCCTAAAAGGGGCCCTACTTTTAAGGGTTAATAATAACCTTTAATTATTTTTTAAGAAAGAAACACATTTTCTTACCCCCAACTGTTTCTAAACGCAATTTCCTCCAAAATTATTGATGAAAGAAAGGAAAGTATGTAACATAACTCGACAGCCGCAGTCGCGATTATTCTCATTCTAATTAGCCGCCTAAATTCTAATGAACTGCAGCAGCGCAGATGCAAGATAACTTTCCTGGAAGAGTAGGTTAGATAGAAAATTTTTCAGCGGTTTTGGACTTTTTCAGTCGTCAAATTAGTTACAAGTTCATCTGCGCAGACATTATTTTTCAGCTGCAGACAAGTGGCACTTTTTTCTAAAATTAACAGCTGCAGCCGAGCTAAACATGCTAGGCTGTCGAGCCCTGGTATATAATATGTATGTAGACAATTTTCTTATGCAGGTAGAATAGATGTAGAAAATATATGGATATTATGACAGGAGAAAATTCTCTCCAATTTAGCATCCTAACATGGAGATCATTAATTGGATAGTTCATTCATCCAGTTGGAGGGGAGGGTATGGGGAGAAGGGGGTGAAAGGGTGAAATCTGATGTAAGATCCAAGTAATAATATATACATTGCAGGTAGTAAGTATTATTTTATTATCAAACAAGGAAGAATAATAACAATATTCAACGAGCGGAGCTTAACAAACGAACACTGAATTTATATAAAAGGCATAATTTGAACAATAAAGCTATTTATAAAATTAATTCAAATTGTATCAAAAAAATATGTTTCTTATTAGCAAGAATCTCAAAATCCACAAGAAGTTTTTAAATTTATTTTTAACAAATGTATCATGCTGTCTATATAAAAAGTAGAATGATAACCTTCTAGCAATTGGGTGGCTTTTAGCTATTTCTTTTGACTCCCCTACCCCCCGCTGGCATTTTTTTATAACGCAACAATGCTTCCTCTTACTACTTTACTAAATCTAAAAGCCCTAGAGGCTCGTAACGAAGTTACTGGCTGTTTGATACGACCCCCAAAAATTATTTTATTTTAATTTCAGAATATAAAATGTAAGAGAAAACCTTGTGTGTGAATAGATAGATATAAAGATTAGAACCCTGTATAGATAAAAACAAAAATGTTGCTGCTAATCTGGTGTTTCTTGTCTACGAGTACCGTCTCTTCAAACGCTGTCAACAGGTATGCTATATGGATAGGTCAATGGCAGGTTAATTAAATCAAATTGTTTAGAAATACGAATCTAGTTTAATCCTGATATATAAAGTAATATTTTTTTTTGTCTGAAGCTTAAGCATTCAATAACTACAGAACCGATTGAGTTCTCCATTTTCTTATACTTTTTTGAAAGATGATTAATTATCTTCTATCAATCGACTATGCATCATTCTATAATTTTTTATGGTTGCAAGAAACAGTCTATAATTCCAGACCCTTTTCTGTTCTATAATTATTTTCCATGAATATAGATAATATTACATTTAATAAATTTTTATATCATAGAAAATGATTTGAATTAAATAAAACAAATATGTAGATTTAAGGGAAAAAATCTTAGATACATGATGTTTTATTATGTTTAAGAACCGGTTCAAATCCAGGGGATATTTATCGGTTTCGATGCCATACTGGAAAATATTTTGTGGGTTTATATCCTTTTATTCCATATTATTATTGTTATTTTCCATAACAATAATTGGCACTTACACACTACTCAAACAATAGGTTGAAAAGAATAGATGTAAACTATGAAAGCTACCTGGACATTGAAGTAAAAAAAATAGAGGGGCCACGAGCTATATATCTGCGGGTTGGGGAATATATGACATCTTTCAATTGTGTCTTTGAATGTCAGATAATAGCGTTGGGAATATAAACACATCCAGGTCGCAACAAAAGAGTAGGAAGCAATTTGCTAGCAGACGAAAAGGTCCCCATACTTGGGTCTGGTAGTTGTCTGGTACTTCTCAAACAATAGGTGTAAAAGAATAGATGTAAACTAAGAAAGCTACCTAGACATTAAAGCAAAAGAATAGAGGGGGCATGAGCTATAAATATATCCGCGGGTTTGGGAATCTATGCCAACTTTAAGTTAAGTCTTTGAATGTAAGCCAAAATATAAACACAGCCAAATCGCTACAAAAGAGCAGGAAGTAAAATGCTAGCAGACGAAACAGGTCCCCAGTACTTGGGCCAGGTCTGGGTTATACATGTATACTTATACATCTATTACCTAAACTAGCTATATGAAATGTATTAGTCCCTAGCAGTTAAAAAAATTAAATCTATAAACAAACATTTTATTAATTAATATTGAAAAAATATTGAAAATCTATTAATTCTTGTATCTATTACAATATGAGTTTAGGGTCGTTGCATTCTGGGTGACAAATATTTAGTTCTATGGGCCTCTATTATTTTACTTTATTATTCATGCATTTACACATTTATTTCTTTTACCTTATTTAACAATATTTTTTTATATAATTACTAGCGGCACCGTCCCTAATTTATTTATATTTATTTTTTAAATCTACAAGCTAACAAAAAAACTTAGTGGTTTTGTTCGCATACTTTTTGCATGTATTTGCGGCCTAATTAGCAATTAGCCCATGCACAAATATGACAGCTGTCACACAAACAAACAAAAAATTACAAATACAATTTGTCACATACAAATTACAATCTGGGTTTGATTTTATAAATAAGCTAGCGGCTGTGTTCCTAGCATTTACGGGTTCTCAATTTGAAAGGGGAATTGGGGAAGAAAAATAGTTCTTTCGTTCCTATAAATCTTCCTAAAAATTAAATGTAAAAATAAACTAGGATAAAACTATCTATCTATCTATCTATCTATCTATCTATCTATCTATCTATCTATCTATCTATCTATCTATCTATCTATCTATCTATCTATCTATCTATCTATCTATCTATCTATCTATCTATCTATCTATCTATCTATCTATCTATCTATCTATCTATCTATCTATCTATCTATCTATCTATCTATCTATCTATCTATCTATCTATCTATCTATCTATCTATCTATCTATCTATCTATCTATCTATCTATCTATCTATCTATCTATCTATCTATCTATCTATCTATCTATCTATCTATCTATCTATCTATCTATCTATCTATCTATCTATCTATCTATCTATCTATCTATCTATCTATCTATCTATCTATCTATCTATCTATCTATCTATCTATCTATCTATCTATCTATCTATCTATCTATTTATATATCTATCTATCTATCTATATATCTATCTACCAATCTATCTATCTATTTAGTTCAGTAACCAGACCTCCACATCACGCTGGCACTTCTGGAGGGGGTCAACCTATACCTCCCATACCTTATCAAGGCATCATGTGTATCTAATTGTAGTAGTGAAGCTACTCTTTTATGTGATAACCTTTGACTGTAGCGTATCACGTAGCGTATCTGCTCATGTCGTTAGGAAGGTGATTTGTTCGAATCTCGGTCCAGACCGTGTCATGATTAAATACGTAACTTCTGCTGCTATACTTAATTTTGATTCCTTAATCTTAAGAGTAGGGTAATGACTTGGCCCAAAACAGGTTCAACTCGTGATAAATTAAAACAATGATTGTGCAATAAAATGGTTGACTGTCTGCAATATTTGGGATGTAAGCGATCATGACTGTCATTTTGGCCGTCTGTCAGTGATTCTTCTCTATATTTGAATCTCTAATTATGTAAAATGAAGAGTGAGGAACACAAGTTGGAAGACCGATGACCGTATTTTAATCTTTTCACATGCTTTCTATAATTTTATTTCTTTCTCATTTTTCTTTTTATATCTTGTATTATTTTACAAATAGGGTTGAATATACATAACTTTGTAATGAGGATGTTAGATAAAATATAAATTAACATTTTCCTTAAAAGTCCCTTATTGATCACTTAAATTCTCTCCTATTTTAAAACAAAATCTAATAAGTTTTTAGTTTATTACTCTAGGTCATGATAGGTTATTTTACTTTGAGAACTTGTAAACCCCCTCATTAAAATATTTATAATACACAAAAAAAAATTACCAGATGGTGCAGTATTCCCCTCGGCGAGTGTAGAGCCGAACCTGGATAACACCTCCAACCACCCCACCACCACTATAACCACAACAGAAGATGCACCCCCTGCGCCCCCAGCACCAACACCACCCCCGCCAAGGAAAGGATACTTTGCACCTATCAAAAGGCTTTAATTGCAATAAGCAACTGGTTATAGACAACTAGTATGATATTTTAAATAGTAATATAAATGCTATAATAGAATCTTTACTTTAAATATTAGCTGAAAAATTTGATATCATATTTTAGAAATTAAAGCTAACTTCAAAATTAAGTATCTCCAGTCAAAAGGATTCTTTACAAGTCCTTCAAATTTCCTATAGGGCCCAATTATCATTGAAATAAATTAAAATTGATGTAGAGGGATTGTTTTTAACCTATGCCTGAACCCTGTGGGGGTCTTAGAACCATGAGAGTCTCTCTGAGGTTTATAAACCATGCGGGGCAAGGAGTACCCAATATAATGTAATCAAAAGTTTAGCAAAGGTAGTAAATTTTGCGCCGACTGTTTGTTTCAGACCTCTAGCTACAATCTAATCTGAGATATTTGAAGGAAGGCCTTATATTCATTTCCCCTTACCCCTATATATTATTTATGGAAAAGGTTTAGATTCAAAATTATTCTTCAAATTGTCAGGCACCATCCCCCCAGGCCCCAGCATCGTCAGCACAGAGGCCCTCTTGATCATCTTGGACAACTCGACCTTCTTCTGAGAAACTATGACCGCAGAAGTACCCCCACCAGTTTGTCAGGTAGAGACAGTTACTTAGGTTTAGGTTAGTATGAGAATATATAGCCCCAAAGGGTTTATCCACATAGAAAAATAGTTTGTTGAGGGTGGAAGGTGGGGGTAATCTAATGTATTTTTAAAAATTTTAAGGGGTAAAATAAAGTGTTTTGAAGGTAATCTAATGTATTTTTTTTAATATTGGGGGTTGGGGGATAAAATATGGTATAAATCATCTAAATAATAGTATAGAAATCAACAAAACCTCTTTTTACTATATGTATTATTTTATAATTTTCATAGTTGTAATTTAAACATAATATCTGTTCTAACCTCCTAAAGATATGATTTGAAAATATATTTCCATGATTTAATCAAAATCAATGTTTGCTCTTGGCATCATTTAATTGAACTAAACAAAGAATTTTGTACTTAACTTTTATTTAAGGGAACGTTAAATCATTCTGCAATTGTATTAGGAGATACGGAAAGTGCCATGTGTGACGTCATAAAAATATGTCTAAAAAGGAAGGATAAGAGGAGAAGTGGGAAAGATAAAAAGATATAGACTTAGATGTATTTTATGACGTCACATATGACTCTTTCATCAAATTATGATTTTTGAAATCGGAGCTTTTAAACATTTAGACCCTTTCCTTCTTTACGAATTGTTTAGTTTGTGTATATAAGTATTTGTTTTACATTTTGAATATCCTTCAAACTATTCTTTTAATTTAATATCTAACTAGTGGCCTCTAGGAACACTTAAGGATATGTGGGTTGGGGTAAGTCGAACCTTCACTTTTAATTTTAGTTGGCGAGGGGGTAATTTTCTCTAGGGGTGATTTCACTTGGAATGTTTGAGATACCCTTCCACAAAATAGTTATAAACCTTTCCTCCTGGACCAATAAGATGACACCATGGAAACTGTCCCAATTTTGTATAACTTTTGCGGAACATGTTCCAGTTACGTCATATTTTTCTTTCCCGAAAAAGAGAAGGGGGGAAGAAAATCTCTTCAAAAGAGATGGGGAAAACCCCCTTTTCTCCCATCTCTTTTTTCTTCCCCCCTTCCCTTTTTTTTTCTTTCCCACTTCCCTTTTTCGGGAAAGAAAAATAGGACGTAACTGGAACATGTTCCGCAAAAGTTATACAAAATTGGGACAGTTTCCATGGTGTCCAATAAGATGTTTCATTGTTTCAGCGGTTAGCAAGATCCTTAACTACATACAAAAAGCTTACTACTTTATATATGCGCTTTTGAAGAAAATACATGAAAATATCTTAATACTTCTTTTATCTTTGGGATGTTTGATAAAATATTGCAAAATTTAGCAAATAGTTTGATACAATTAATCAATTTCCAAATTGACTGCACAAAGCCCCCTCTTCCTCCCCTGGCCACAAACATTCCAGAAAACCAAACTTTTATTGCATGACCTCTGTCGGAAAGTCCTAAAGTTCAATTGTAATAAGTTTTGAGTATTCAGGAAAAATATAGTCTGTTCTTTTAGTATAATTTTTTACGCTTCTGACATATTGTTAACTCTTCTGGAAAATATAGACATGTTAGAATTTTCCCATAATTTTTCAGACTTCAGTAATGATTCCTATAACAGCTAGGTACGATTTACAAAGCGTAGAAACTCTATAATCGTTACCAGAAAGTTCATACTTCCATTAAAATCATACCGAATCTAACTTTTTGACAATATTCTTTTAAATCATTATAATATTCATTTAATTTTTAGAACAATGATTTAAAAGCTTCGCTTTTACGGATGTTGTCATCCTTGTTCAATCAAAAATCTTCCTGGATGGGAGGGGAAGGGGGGGGAGTAGCCTACACCCAAGAAAACGCGGGAAATTTGTGATAGTATAAACAGTTTAAAATTAGGAAATAGTTTATTATATTTTCCTGTTCTTGTGATAAATGAAGGTAAACAACAAGTATTGACAACAAATTTATATTTTCCAATATTGTAAACAATGAAAATAAATACAGGGATCTAAAGGGATAAGATAATGGCCAATAAATGATGTACATCTCCAATGATGATACTTAAATTACCACTTCTGTAGATTAAAATTAGTGGTTGAACCGTTTGAACACTCAGCTTAATGAATCGACCAATCAAAATTTACTAAAGTCCCAAAAGTTGTTAAGCCAACAAATAAGAAAACGTTATTATGAAACTTTAGGGACTAGTGTAATAAATAGCCCATTATCCACTCTCTCTTTGGAATAAATATGTCCATAAGTGGCGCAGTATCAAAATAAAAATTCATATATTTTGAGTTGAAAAAGTTCAAACAAAATCATCTATAATACAAAGTAGAACGATGTCTGTCTCTCTGTCCGTCCGTCCGTCTGTCCCTTAAAATCTCGGTAACCACTGAACCGATTGGATTCTACTCTTCAGGGAATATACCTACTGGTCCTGTGGTGGTTTTAGGCTATTTTCTTGGGGCGTGGGATACCCCGAACCCCCCCAAAAATAAAAAAAATTCCCCCACATTTTTTTTTGATGATGGAGATCATGTAGATTAAGATCCGCAATTTTTTTTTTTTTGATGATGCAGACGATGAAGATGAGGATCCACCACATGTACTACATTTTTTTCAATTACCTCTTGGGGCAAAGCCCTTAGAGGCTAGGGGCGAAGCCGCTAGTGTAATATAAAGTTGTAAGGTTTTTTGTCTTTAGTTTAGGATCTCACTTACCGCTAAACCTATATGGTCCTTCTTTACATTGAATATTTTTAGCTATTTCATTTTTATAAAAAAAAGTCTAGGTTTGTTTTTAGGCTATTTTTATGCCCTTCCATATCCCTTTGAAATTAGAGTCCCTAGCCGCTATCATAATACAAAGTAGAAAAATGTCTGTTCGTCAAGATTAAGCTTAAGAATCTGTCTCCAACCGCTGGACCGATTTGGTTGTACTTTTCAGAGATTAAAACTGCTTGTTCTGTGATGTTTTTAAGCTATTTGTCTTCAGGGTGGGACACCACTCTCACGAAAAAATTTTAATCCCGCCCGAAAAAAACTATAAAATAGCATTCTGTCATTTATATTACTAGTATCTGCGCCCTTAGCATTTAGGAGAATTCCTCCCCCACATTTTGATTTAATTTGAAAAAATAAGTCAGAATTTCTTTTGGGGGATAAGTAAAATTCCCCAAGCCCAGTACCCTAAAACCTTTCCTTGACCAATATGTAAAGTTTCCACGAAAAAAAATGTATGTAAAAAAATAGATAAAAATATAGATAAAGGGAGGTTTTAAGCTATTTTAATTATAAAGGTGTTCCTAAAAAGAATATTTTTTTATACTTTATTTTCTTTCAAATATATGCAATATAAATATAGTTTAAACTATTAAACAGGAAATATATGTGGTTCACTAAATTAAAAATCAAATGCATTTCGTGCAACTACCCCTTTATTTTAACTTTCGATATGTATGTAATTGTAAAGTATTGCGATTCAACTATTGAAATCCCTAACTTTACAGACAATCCAAGTTTTTTTTTTCACGTGCGTAACATCCCTATAATTATTTGTATTTGTCTCCCTCATTTTGTTTTGTTCATTTATTTGACGTCTTCTCTCTCTCCTTCTCTCTCTCTCGCTCTCCTATAAGCTAAAATTAACTTAAGGATGAACCTTCTCAATGAAGAAAAGATTTGATTCTAAAACCAAAGGATGAGAGGAAGTTAAGAATCTTTAAGAGATAAGACAATGGACGATAAATTGATGCTCATGTCAAATTTTTATAAACCACATTGCCCTTTCTGTAGATTATAATTATTGGTTAAAAAGTTAAAACACTTATAGATTGTAGTAGCTAATAAAGACTCGTTTAAATTCTTCCAATGTTTTTAAGTCAAAGAATAAGAGAACCTGACTACAAAACTTTGTGTACCAGAATAATTTACAATCCACTGTCCCCTCCCCTCACTCCCTGGTATGAAGAAGACAAAGAGAATGTACCAAGCTTATTTATTTACTTTCCAAAACTTTGCTAAAAAGTTTATGTGAAACCACTTACATTGTATTATATCATACTTAAAATCCAGGGAGGGGGGGGGACATTAGACTGTTTATTACACTAGTCTCCAAAGTTTTAAAATAACGTTTTCTTATTCGTTGGCTCAACAACTTTGGGGACTCGTATTGAATTTTGGTTGGTTGGTGCATTAAGTTTAGTGTCCAAATGTTTCAACCAATAATTTTTCAATCTACAAAAGGGGTAATTTTATGTATTGGGATATACATCAATTTATTGACCATTGTCTTATCCCTTTAGATCCCTGCAGTTATTAAAAGCAAAGATTTTATATTTTAGTTTTATTAAACGTTCGTTCGTACTTTTGATCGAATCTCTATACTTACTAGCGACTACGCCCCTTTAAAAGCGCCCCTAGTGGCATTTTTAAAGTTTTTTTTTATTTCAAATATGTCTATGTTGCGTTCAAGTCTCTACGTAAAATCGAGAATGTTTTTAAAAAGTTAGTTTTTTGTGATTGCTCCTGGGAGGGTGGTGGTACCCTCCTCCAAAATAGTTATAAGCCTTCCCGGGACCTATGAGAAGCTATCCTGTTAAGGAGAACCCGATCGGTTCAGCGGTTAGCGAGATCCTTCGCTACAAACAAACACACAAACAAACAGACAGACAGACAGACATCGTTTTACTTTGTATTATAGATAGTCAACTTTTATTTTTATTTAGGTGTGGCTACAGACGTTTCCTGTCAGTTCTATATTGCCAGCATGGGTTCCATAAACACAGAAGACATGGTAAGATTTTTATTATCCGCTGGATTAGAACCGGTTCTGTCAGTTCTACGTTGCCAGCATGGGTTCCATAAACAAAGAAGACATGGTAAGATTTTATTATCCGCTGGATTAGAATTGGTTCTGTCAGTTCAACATTGCAGCATGGGTTCCATAAACACAGAAGACATGGTAAGATTTTCATTATCCGCTGGATTAGAACCGGTTCTATATTGCCAGCATGGGTTCCATAACCATAGAAGAAATGGTAAGATTTCTATTATACGCTGGATCTCAGTTCCTATTAGGCCTAGAGGGCTAAAAAATTGTCGGCAGTCGCAGTCGGCAGTCGGCGGGAAAACGGCGGATCTTTATAAAATTTTACTACATCATTTAGATATGTAAGAAAAGCTTAAGTTTAAAATTTGAAGTCTCTAAGTCAAAAATTGCGGCCACAGGAGCCTTTTAAAGATTTCTGGAGACCTGGAGGATCAGGACCTGCAGGATCATACCTGGAACCTAAAATTGACTTGAACACCTGTATTTAATATGAGGATGTTTTACTAGAGGATATTTTAGTATTTTGGTAAGATAAAATGCTTTGTTTAAGTCAAAAAAATATTTTTGCTCTTTAACTGGATGACCCTGCCAGGTTTGCTGGCATCCTGTGCCCGCCAGGATGAAGATATTCAAAAAATTTCAACTCTCAGTTATATCTCATACCCACACTTAAAAAGTCAAGCAGTTTGTGCTCTTTATCTTTCACACACAGAAAATGAGATATAAAAAAACCGGATGGGGGGGCGTTCAACGCCTCCCCCCCCCCCCCGCCGACCGTTAAGGGTTAAGTAGAAGTTTAAAAATAAAAAAGAGATTTTGATAGAGGGTATACGGCTTTAAACGGCTGTAGTAAATCACGATTATTAATGGATAAGACAGTGCAACATAAATTCAAGTACATCTCAGATGATAATGTACAAAATTTACCCTTCTGTAGTTTAAAAATATTGGGTTTCAAAGTTTATGGACATTAGACAATTATTCAAAACAACTAAGCAAGATTTGATAAAAGTATGCTGCCCGCCGTTTAATGCAAATTTTATTTGCACAAAATTATATATCTGCGGATTTTTATCTGAGTGAATATGCACAATCTCACAGTATAATTGTACCATCAGCATTTTACCATATGTGGTCTGCATACTAAATCTTTATGCCAGAATTAAAAGTGTTTTTTTAAGCAAATCTCTTGCATAAAAAAGTACGATGCTATGCGCGAAGCATAACTTTAACAATAATCAAGTATGTCCTTAAACAATATCCTGTATTTAAGCAGCTTTGCCAAAAAAAATACTTACAATTTTGAAGCGCTTGAAGGTGTCATGTGTGACGTCATTAAAATACGTCTAAAATGAAGGGATAAGAGGCATAGTGTGAAAGAAAATCCCTAAAAAAGATATGGATTTAAACGTATTTTACGACGTCACACATGACATTTTCCAGCGCTTCACAATTTTTGTTTAGACTTATAACGTTTATATTCTGCTTATGTTCGTTTGTCCTACCGTTTAAGATCTTCTGTTTCGTGGATGTTGTCATCCTTGTTTTCTAGGGTCTTAACCCTTAACGGTCGGGGGGCGCCCCTAGAGGCCTCTAGGGGCGTAGCCGCTAGTATGTTTAATAGTAATAGGAATCTATACAAGAAATTTGTGGTTCTTGCATAAGAGCTGAGAAATCATGTTTTAAACAGACAGGCAAACATTTGTGTTGAAATATAACGCCACTAAAAAAGAGATTTAAAAATTTGTTTTGAAAAGAACATATCAAGGAAAATATTAAAAAACATCAACTCTGTATTTGAATAATAACAGCATAAAATTAGAATTAGTGCTCGGCAAAGCCTCAAATTTATACCCGTTTGAATGCTTGAAAATTATTTTTGAAAAGAGGATTTGCTTATTTGGATCAATTTTAGACTATTTTTGATTTTAGAAATTGTAAAATGTGCTTAACCTGAGGCTTACGGGCGGCTGACGCTTATTAAGTTCAGACATTCTACAATTGTTCATGTTCATTTGAAATACAATTTCAGAGCTTCCCTTTTATGGATGTTGTCATCCTTGTTTCAATACTTTCCACCACCATAGCTGTCCTAAATACTTGAGGTGTCTGAACCCATAAATAATTTACTTTTAGTTTTAAGTTGAGATAAAAATTAGTGACGTTTATGATATTTTGACAAATTTATTCCTTATATTTTCAATTCTGGAACAAGTGTTCATTGTACAAATAAAGTACACTTTTGTTGAGAATTTTTGTGCACTAGTTTCACACCTATATAGAAGGATGGATTTATTATTACTTGGATCGTGCACCAGATTATCATGTATTCTAATTAAGTGATACTTTCAGCGGGCTATAATGACGATTCCCCCTTTACCCCCATCCCCTTCTTTCTACTAGATGAACGAACTAGCCAATAAATGAAAGGGGAAATATCAACCAAATTTGACGACAAGTTTTCACCTGTCATAATATCCACGTATATTCTACATCCATTTCTAGAAGAAACATGAGCATATGTTTACAGAGATAGGATAATGGAGGTATTTGTGTGTGAAATTTTGTCTTTGGCTACAGAAAAATTGCGACAGAGGGTGTTGGGAAGTGGTGGTATAAAGCTGAAGATTTTCTAATCGCTTGATCAAATGGCATAGAGATTTTTTTCGTATTTTAGACAGCTATCCGCGCATAGTAGGATTTAAAATCATAATTTTTTTAGCCCCGAAGAGCTGAGGCCCCGGACTAACAAAACTGGTATTAATTTTAACATTTTTATTTTACTATTCATGGAAAATTGTCTAAAATACGGTTCTATTATAGTGGACATTAATCGGTTTCCAAGCCATTAGAGTAAAACACTAGAGGAAGAAAGGGTTAAATAACTGTATCTCCCCATCGCAATCGTCTTGTGCAACTTTCCTAATGGGTCATTGAAAATCAACCAATGATATCGCTTATATTGATACAGCCAAGACGAAAAATGCCTTTGAAAAATGAAGGGAGGTAGTTGTCTGTATATACATCTATACTATAGATCTGTTAGCTATTTAATTGTAACCAAAATTTCATAAAAATAAAATAAATTATATTTTAAACTAATCTTAAAGACACTTTTATTAAAAATTTAACATTTTTGTGGAAACTTACTTTTTTTGAAAAAGTTATTTGAAAATAGTTTGTTTGAAAGTTGTCATTGCTGCACTGTAGATAGAGGGTCAGTCATGCACACATTCTTAGCAGGGAGGGAGGGAACATTGCTGCATTGTATAGAGGGTCAGTCATGCACACATTCTTAGCAGGGAGGGAGGGAACATTGCTGCATTGTATAGAGGGTCAGTCATGCACACATTCTTAGCAGGGAGGGAGGGAACATTGCTGCATTGTATAGAGGGTCAGTCATGCACACATTCTTAGCAGGGAGGGAGGGAACATTGCTGCACTGTATAGAGGGTCAGACATGCACACATTCTTAGTAGGGAGGGAGGGAACATTGCTGCACTGTATAGAGGGTCAGTCATGCACACATTCTTAGCAGGGAGGGAGTGAACATTGCTGCACTGTATAGAGGGTCAGTCATGCACACATTCTTAGCAGGGAGGGAGTGAACATTGCTGCACTGTATAGAGGGTCAGTCATGCACACATTCTTAGCAGGGAGGGAGGGAACATTGCTGCACTGTATAGAGGGTCAGTCATGCACACATTCTTAGCAGGGAGGGAGTGAACATTGCTGCACTGTATAGAGGGTCATTCATGCACACATTCTTAGCAGGGAGGGAGGGAACATTGCTACACTGTATAGAGGGTCAGTCATGCACACATTCTTAGCAGGGAGGGAGTGAACATTGCTGCACTGTATAGAGGGTCAGTCATGCACACATTCTTAGCAGGGAGGGAGGGAACATTGCTGCACTGTATAGAGGGTCAGTCATGCACACATTCTTAGCAGGGAGGGAGGGAACATTGCTACACTGTATAGAGGGTCAGTCATGCACACATTCTTAGCAGGGAGGGAGGGAACATTGCTGCACTGTATAGAGGGTCAGTCATGCACACATTCTTAGCAGGGAGGGAGGGAACATTGCTGCACTGTATAGAGGGTCAGTCATGCACACATTCTTAGCAGGGAGGAAGGGAACATTGCTGCACTGTATATAGAGGGTCAGTCATACACACATTCTTAGCAGGGAGGGAGGGAACATTGCTGCACTGTATAGAGGGTCAGACATGCACACATTCTTAGCAGGGAGGGAGGGAACATTAAACTGAAAATTAACTGGTCTCAAAGTTTTATAGATTTATTCTTTCAGTACTTGTTTTAAATATTGTGGGTACTTGGTAGACATGTTAGTGTCCAACCTTCTCACTTATAATTTTAAATATCAGAAGGGGTTAGTTTATTTATCATCATTGGGGATGTACATCATCTTATCGTTCATTGTCTTTTCCCTAAGAACCCCTATATAGTTGGTGAATCATCCCTTTCAAATGTAAAAGAATACATTGCCTAAATTTTGATAAAACATCCTTTTCTTCTGTAAATTTAAAATTATTGGTGGTAAAGTTTGGACACTGCTAGCTTATACAACCCAATCAGAACAGCAAAAAAATCATTTTTTGATGTTTTTACTTCTTTCTGTAAATTTACTTTTACCTATCCATAATTCTATGAACAAAAGATAAATTAAAAGTTTTACATTTTACAAATTTATCTGTTAAAGTTGTTGTACAATGTACATTTGTTTAGAGCAATGCAATACATGGGTAGAGACATAGGGATCTTAAGGGATAGGACAATGGCCGATAAATTGAGAACAATCCCAATGATGATACACAAAATTACAATTTCAGTATTTTACAATTAGTGGTTGAAACGTATAGACATCCAACTTAATGAATCAAACATTCAAAATTCTTTAAAGTCCCAAATGTTGTTGAGCCAACGAATAAAAAAAAGTCATGTAAATCACTTGGGGACTAGTGTAATACAAAGTCCAATGTCCTCTTCCTCCCTGGTAGGGACGACAAGAAAATATCATGAATTCAACACAAGACTAAAATCTGAAGCTAATAAAGCCTAAAACTATTCCGTGACCTATGTAAAGCATCCCTTGAATGGAGAACTCAATGGGTTCAGTGGTTAGCGAGACCCAAAAAAGAGCGGATAAGACAATGGCCAATTAGTTTATTTACATCCCATATGATGTTACAAAATTTACCCCTGTAGATTACAATTAGTGGTTGAAACGTTTAAACACTCGTCTTAATGAATCATCCATGAATAAGCAAACGTTATTATAAATTTTGGGGACTAGTGTATTAAACAGCCTTAATGTTCACTCCCTCCCTGCAAAAAAGGGCTTTCTATTTTGTGTACAAGGATTACATTATGAAATTTCGTTGTGGGAAGTCTCCTCCCCCCACCAAGCCCCCCCCCCCCTTCCCCCTTACAATGAACTCCGCCTTTCAACTCTTTTTACGCGCATCAACTATGCGCTTGTTAATCCTTTCAAAATTCAGATATAAATGATTAGCGGAAATTAAAATTTAATAAAAGTCCCTAGTCCTACAGTTTTTAAGGCAATAAATACGAGAACTTCTGGAACCAGTATAATTTACAGTCAAATGTCCACCTTCCTCACTGCATAATTATTTGTGTATCATTCCTTCTCCTTTATTCTTTACTAGTGGCTGTGGTTTAGAGGCCTCTAGTGGCACTTTGAATATTTTTTTATATTTAAAATATGTCTATGTTGCGTTTGACGTTTATGTTTCGTTGAACTCTCTTTTTATAATCGAAAACGAAAAAAAAATTTTTATTTTTTTGTGATTTCTCTTGGGAGGGTGGTGGTACCCTCCCCTACCTTCCCAGGACCTATGAGAATCTACACTGTTAAGGAGAACCCGATCGGTTCAGTAGTTAGCGAGATCCTTCTGTACAAACACACAAACAGACAGACATCCTGTCACTTTAGTATAAGGATTATTACCAGGAATTAAGGAAAACTGCCGGTTTAATTAATTTACAAACCTTTATTAAAGGCAAAGCTTTTTTATAATCAGGATAAGCCCGCCCTTCCTTAATTGCGTAATGAATAGCTCGTTGATTTAGTCAAGTAAGAATTGTCCTATCGATTTCATGATTTTTCATGGCACAGTTAGGTAGGATATAGAAGTCATAGAAACTCTATAGCCATTAACAGAAAGTCCGTACGTCCATTCATGCCAATTTAAATTTTTTTCACAAAAAAAGTCTTTGGATAATGAAAATTTATTGTCCATTTTCCTATCCCTAAATCACTGATTATCATTGATATTGTGGCCATAAAAATTCTAAGAAAAAAATAAAACCAGAATTTTGTATTTAGTTGCCAGGCAAAAGAGTTCCTACAATGTGCAATATAAAGATGAATAACTATTAGCCAAAGTCATAAAGGAAAGAACTCAAAAAGCCTTTAAAATCTATTGAAAGAATCCCGCCTCTAAAATAACAGTTTCTTTTAAAACTCTCATGTTTTGCTCAAAATAATGTTTTAAGTCCAGATATATAAATGAAAGAAAATTAGATTTGAAAGAAATGGATATTATTAAGAATATGACAGGGAAGGAGGGGATATTGGGCTGTTTATTACACTAGTCCCCTAAGTTTTTCTCGTATTTGTTGGTTTAACAACTTCTAAGACTTTTATTGAATGTTGATTGGTTGGTTCAATTAGTTGAGTATTCAAATTTTCAACCACTAATTGTAATTTACAGAATGGATAATTTTGTGTATCATCATTGGGGATGTACGTTAATTTATCTGCTATAGTCTTACCTCTTAAGATTCCTATGTAAAGAAAAGTATATAAAAAGAACACTTATAAAAGTACTTACAAACCCTTAATTATTATATAGAATATAAATAACTATTTTTGTTTTTAAGTTATGTTGAAATAAACTGGTTTAATAGCAAATAATAATAATAGTAGTCAATATGTATGTACATTGTAAATAAGAAGTTATTATTCAAATATTGCTGTAACTTTCCTTTCATAAATAGTACATCATTGCTTTGATTTAATGTAGCTGAAATAAAATGAAAACAGCGAATTATTATTAATTTTTGGTTGATTTCTTTTGTTTTGGGGGAGGGAACAATTTTTTCTCCAAACCTTTTCTCTTGGGGGAAGGCTAGATATTACCATCTGAATAGTTGCTTAATCTACTCCGAAACATATAGGAAGCCTTTCCAAAAGTAGAACCAAAACGTGCCAATTAATTAAATTTAGCAGTACAAACAGACAAGCATACATCTTTCCTATTAAATATCAACTTTATTAAAGATTCAAAGAAATCAAAACAATTTTTAGCTGCTTTAAATGAATCCCTTATCTATAGCCTTTATCTCATTAAAGAATAGCTCCACCTCATTTGACCATAACCCATTTTTATCCTTTCTTCTTCCCTTTTTTCTTTTTGTCTGACCCATTCCCCATTAATTAATAACAAAAGCTGGTTTCAAATTTATCTTTTTATTAATAATTACAGCATTTTAACATCTGTGATATAGGCCAAACTCTAATGTAATAGTGAGTTGATAATCAATTTATAGATTTTTTGTCTATTTAAATCTTGAAACAACGTGTATTTAGTCAGTTGAGATCAGAATTGCATCTAACAAACATCTATACTAAGCTGTACATTATAGTTGACTTTTTCAATTCTTTGAAAATCATATAAAACTAGCTTTAAACCTGGTTTAAATACCAGTAATATATTAACTGTTGTGTAACAAAAATCTAGAGTCAAATCAAACAAAATGCCTATAATTTCATCAGCTGTTTTGGCGGCATCTCGGTCCAGCAGACGTGGCGGCAATGGCGGCCAAAGTTTTGGCGGGAAACTGGAAGACGACATGTTGGGTGTGACAACATTCTCACAACAAAATGGCGGCGGAGGAAATGGTTATCAACAAGCAGCTTCGTTGCTACAAACACTGGAAGGAAACAAAGCTGCTACCAATAACAGCTTTTTTAGCAGCCCTGTAAATAATAAAACTGCTATGGAAACCTCTTATGTAAGATGTCGAGAAATTGATGATGATTGGGTCGTTTTAGACGTGAAAACATACAAACAATTTTAAATATCTTATATAATTCTAATATTTATAAAATTTAACAATGATTTATTTGTGATAATTTTATTTTATCTTATTGTATTGTCTTAGTACTGTACATAAATCATATGACCATCTTTTTAATAAAAATACATTAAACATATCTCATTATTAAATCATTTTTGTTTTTTTGTTTTGTAATGCTATACTCTATAATTGGTATGTCTGTCCGTATTATCAGAAAATGCTATAGCAGCAGTAGGAACTATTAGCTCTTCGAAAGAAACGAAGTTGTGGGTTTCGGCGTATTTTCACAGAAGCTTTTGATAGGTTAATTTGGGTTAATGAAATGTTAGGGTTAGGAATAGGCCCTCCTGCAGGGTTAGAAGCCTCCGTAGGGACTAGAAATAGGAGAAAAACTATTTTAAGTATTTTAACGTCTTTAGTATAACAAATAATGGAACAGACCATACTGACACACAGACATATAATAAATATGTTCTAACCCTTTTTTTTGCAATTTAAAGATGATTAAGGAAACTAGAAGCAATTTATTTGGATCATGGAAAGAAAACAAAGTCATTCCTAAATTAGGACAGAATTCACCTTCCTAGGAAGGACATAAGTAGCCTTCCTTAAGTGAGAATTTCTTAGATGAAGGGCATAACATGCCTCCCTTAACAAAGATTTTGCAAGATTGAGGACATAAGTAGCCTCCCTTCACCTCACAAAACCTAGCTTTTTGATCCATCACATAGAAAATATTGGAAAACTTAGCTTTTCTGTCCTTCACATAGCTAATTCTTGCAAAACATAGCAAATTCTTACAAAACATAGCAAATTCTTGCAAAACATAGCAAATTCTTACAAAACATGGCAAATTCTTGCAAAACATAGCATATTCATGCAAAACATAGCAAATTCTTACAAAACATAGCAAATTCTTGCAAAACATAGCAAATTCTTGCAAAACATAGCAAATTCTTGCAAAACATAGCAAATTCTTGCAAAACATAGCAAATTCTTGCAAAACATAGCAAATTCTTGGAAAACTTAGCTTTTCTGTCCTTCACATAGCTAATTCTTGCAAAACATAGCAAATTCTTACAAAACATAGCAAATTCTTGCAAAACATTGCAAATTCTTGCAAAACATAGCAAATTCTTGCAAAACAGAGCAAAGTCTTGCAAAACATAGCAAATTCTTACAAAACATAGCAAATTCTTGCAAAACATAGCAAATTCTTGCAAAACATAGCAAATTCTTGCAAAACATAGCAAATTCTTGCAAAACATAGCAAATTCTTGCAAAACATAGCAAATTCTTGGAAAACTTAGCTTTTATGTCCTTCACATAGCTAATTCTTGCAAAACATAGCAAATTCTTACAAAACATAGCAAATTCTTGCAAAACATAGCAAATTCTTGCAAAACATAGCAAATTCTTACAAAACATAGCAAATTCTTGGAAAACTTAGCTTTTCTGTCCTTCACATAGCTAATTCTTGCAAAACATAGCAAATTCTTACAAAACATAGCAAATTCTTGCAAAACATAGCAAATTCTTACAAAACATAGCAAATTCTTGCAAAACATAGCAAATTCTTGCAAAACATAGCAAATTCTTACAAAACATAGCAAATTTTTGCAAAACATAGCAAATTCTTTCAAAACATAGCAAATTCTTGGAAAACTTAGCTTTTCTGTCCTTCACATAGCTAATTCTTGCAAAACATAGCAAATTCTTACAAAACATAGCAAATTCTTGCAAAACATAGCAAATTCTTACAAAACATAGCAAATTCTTGCAAAACATAGCAAATTCTTACAAAACATAGCAAATTCTTGCAAAACATAGCAAATTCTTGCAAAACATAGCAAATTCTTGCAAAACATAGCATATTCTTACAAAACATAGCAAATTCTTGGAAAACTTAGCTTTTCTGTCCTTCACATAGCTAATTCTTGCAAAACATAGCAAATTCTTGCAAAACATAGCAAATTCTTGCAAAACATAGCAAATTCTTGCAAAACATAGCAAATTCTTGCAAAACATAGCAAATTCTTGCAAAACATAGCAAATTCTTGCAAAACATAGCAAAGTCTTGCAAAACATAGCAAATTCTTGCAAAACATAGCAAATTCTTGCAAAACATAGCAAATTCTTGGAAAACCTAGCTTTTCTGTCCTTCACATAGCTAATTCTTGCAAAACATAGCAAATTCTTACAAAACATAGCAAATTCTTGCAAAACATAGCAAATTCTTGCAAAACATAGCAAATTCTTGCAAAACATAGCAAATTCTTGCAAAACATAGCAAATTCTTGCAAAACATAGCAAATTCTTACAAAACATAGCAAATTCTTACAAAACATAGCAAATTCTTGCAAAACATAGCAAATTCTTGCAATAAGGGTCCCAAACTCAAAAACGAATTTTCAGCGCGATCTGACCACCGGTTCTTGAGATACGGTGACCTGGTGTCCTTGGTACCGACGGTAAGATTTGGGAAATGGTTCGAATCCTTAGTAAATTTGGCTAAGTCCAAAAATTCTTTGACACTTAGAATATTTTCAACCTTGTGTCCTCTCAGTAGGTACGCTTGGTGTCACCTAAGTATTTTTTCTTCAAAAATTTGACTAAGTGTCAAAATATTTTTGGACTTAGCCAAATTTACTAAGGATTCGAACCATTTCCCAAATCTTACTGTTCGTACCAAGGACACCAGGTCACCGTATCTTAAAAACCAGTGGTCGGATCGCGCTGAAAATTCGTTTTTGAGTTTGGGACCCTTATTGCAAGAATTTGCTATGTTTTGCAAGAATTTGCTATGTTTTGCAAGAATTTGCTATGTTATGTAAGAATTTGCTATGTTTTGCAAGAATTAGCTATGTGAAGGAAAGAAAAGCTAAGTTTTCCAAGAATTAGCTATGTTTTGCAAGAATTTGCTATGTTTTGTAAGAATTTGCTATGTTTTGCAAGAATTTGCTATGTTTTGTAAGAATTTGCTATGTTTTGCAAGAATTAGCTATGTGAAGGACAGAAAAGCTAAGTTTTCCAAGAATTTGCTATTATTTGCAAGAATTTGCTATGTTTTGCAAGAATTTGCTATGTTTTGCAAGAATTTGCTATGTTTTGCAAGAATTAGCTATGTGAAGGACAGAAAAGCTAAGTTTTCCAAGAATTTGCTATGTTTTGCAAGAATTTGCTATGTTTTGCAAGAATTTGCTATGTTTTGTAAGAATTTGCTATGTTTTGCAAGAATTAGCTATGTGAAGGACAGAAAAGCTAAGTTTTCCAAGAATTTGCTATGTTTTGCAAGAATTTGCTATGTTTTGCCAGAATTTGCTATGTTTTGCAAGAATTTGCTATGTGAAGGACAGAAAAGCTAAGTTTTCCAAGAATTTGCTATGTTTTGCAAGAATTTGCTATGTTTTGTAAGAATTTGCTATGTTTTGCAAGAATTTGCTATGTTTTGTAAGAATTTGCTATATTTTGCAAGAATTTGCTATGTGAAGGACAGAAAAGCTAAGTTTTCCAAGAATTTGGTATGTTTTGTAAGAATTTGCTATTTTTTGTAGGAATTTGCTATTTTTTGCAAGAATTAGCTATGTGAAGGACAGAAAAGCTAAGTTTTCCAAGAATTTGCTATGTTTTGTAAGAATTTGCTATGTGAAGGACAGAAAAGCTAAGTTTTCCAATAATTTGCTATGTTTTGCAAGAATTTGCTATGTTTTGCAAGATGAAGGACATAAGCAGCCTTCCTAATGTAAGAATTTGTCAGACAAAGGACATAAGCCACCTCCCTTAAGTTAGATTTTGTTAGATGAAGGACATAAGTGGCCTTCCTTAGATCAATTTCCAGTGACTTCTGTCCTAATTAGGAATGACTTTGTTTTCTTTCCATGATCCATTTATTTTATTGCCAAATAATGGCAAATAATGCCAGTTTTATGAGGTTGCGAAATTGTCTCATCCATAGGCTAATGGATATCTCTTTATTTTAACCGTATCAGGGAGGAGGGGATAAAGACTGCTACATATGCATCCCTTTTGCATGCAGATTTTTTAAAAATAAAATATATGGGATTTAAATAAACTTAGAAAAATTTGATAATAGTTATCTATCGCATCGTTTTATAGACAGCTTTCCGTAGATATAAAAATGAATAAATTATAAGATTAAAACCAGTCTTGTAAGCCCCTTGGGTACGAAGGCCTGGGATGACAGAACTGGTAATAATTTTGTGATTTTTATTTCAGTATTCGTGGAAAACTGTCTGTAATACGATGCTATTCATGATTTTTCAGTGAAGCTGAGAACCGGTTTTAATCCAGTGGATATTAATCGTTTAGAAATCCATACTGGAAAGATCAGATTCTTTTTTTTCAAGGGATATAGGGTTAAATTAACGGAAGATAAATTAATTTTTCCTCTAATTTTTTTCAGTTAAGTACAAGTATCTCTTTTGATTAAAGCATAGCAGCCGTCAAAATAGTACTAAGCAGCCATATACCGTTAATTCAACAGCGAGTCTGCCAAGCCTTTCAATTTAAATAAACAGGTTTTATTTTTATCAAAACATACACACTAGTATCTAATAACTAGTGAATCGGTGGTGCAGGCACCACCTAAAAAATTATATTCTACGTTATCTCACTTCTGAATATTAACCCTATTCTTCCATTGACCTATCCCCGACTATTAACCTTTTTTCTTCCATTGACCTATCCCCGACTATTAACCTTTTTTCTTCCATTGACCTATCCCCGACTATTAACCTTTTTTCTTCCATTGACCTATCACCGACTATTAACCTTTTTTTCTTCCGTTGACCTATCCCCGACTATTAACCTTTTTTTCTTCCATTGACCTATCCCCGACTATTAACCTTTTTTTCTTCCATTGAGCTATTCCTGAATATTAACCTTTTTTTCTTCAATTTACCTATCCCCAACTATTAAACTTTTTTCTTCCATTGACCTATCTCCGACTATTATTTTTCTTTTCTTCCATTGACCTATCCCCGACTATTAACCTTTTTTCTTCCATTGACCTATCTCCGACTATTAATTTTCTTTTCTTCCATTGACCTATCCCCGACTATTAACCTTTTTTCTTCCATTGACCTATCCCCGACTATTAATCATTTTTCTTCCATTGACCTATCCCCGACTTTTAACCTTTTTTTCTTCCATTGACATATCCCCGAATATTAATTTTTTTCTTCCATTGACCTATCCCCGACTACTAATCATTTTTCTTCCATTGACCTATCCCCGACTATTAATCAATTTTCTTCCATTGACCTATCACCGACTATTAATCTTATTTCTTCCATTGACCTATACCCAACTTTTAATCTTATTTCTTCCATTGACCTATCCCCGACTATTAATCTTATTTCGTCCATTGACCTATCCCTCAATCTCTCTCTCTCCTAACCGTACTACAAATCAAGTTACTCATAAAGATTACTACGACTTTTATAGTTTCGTTTATTCATCATTTTTAAAAGATTTAATGTCCCTCTCTCTCTCACTTCCCTTTTCTTTCGTCTTTATTTTAATTTAATTATTTTTATTTAAAACCGTATTTATAATTTTGTCTCTCTTTCTTTAAAATATTTTAGGATCCTAATGTTTTTTTTTTAAATTATTGTCCTGAAAGGGTTAAACTAATTTTTAAATGTTAAATTTTAGTTTAATATCTTAACACATTCGGGCGCGTCGCTAGTATCATATTACATTAAAACTTAGTTTTACTTGATTTACTATATTATAAACTTAAATTTTCTATTTTATGAATAGAAATTTAATACTTCAATATAATTTGAATAGCAACATGAAATAAAAAATTTAATTTATTCTTCATAGAGTAAAATAATGGGTCTTATTATTCTGGTCATTGAGAGTTTATCATTGATGAATCAGTATGAGTTTTTAACATCTGACCTTTGGAAAACTTGAGCTCATATATAGACATTTATTTCCTATATAGAATTGTCATGGATCTTGATGCAATACAGCAGGCCGTTTTGTAAATGTTAAAAATTGGAAGATTTCATTAAATAAAAGTAATCGCAAATATAAGTATTAAATGATATTCTTATGAGCTATAGTATATCAACAATATATAATTTCTAGTATGGCTTCGAAACCGATTGATATCCGCTGGATTAGAGCCAGTGTTCGGCCATAATGAAAAATCATGTATAGCATCGTTTTACAGACAATTTTCCACGAATATTCAAATTAAAATCTTAAAATTGATACCAGTTTTGTTAGTCTGGTCCTTTGGCCCCTCGAGACTATTTGGCTATAATCTTCTAATTTTTAATTTAAATATCCGCGGAAAGCTGTCTATAATACAATATATAACTATTATTACAATAATGTTTAACATGTTTTATAAGATATCTTAACAAAACTCAATTGCTTACATTACATTTATTATGGCAAACATTGTTTAGAAATTTGTCAGGGAGGAAGGGGACATTGCACTGTAAATCATACAGGTACTTAAAGTTGCATAAAAGATCATTTGTTGGCTTAAAAACTTGAGGCACTTTTTATTCTAAATTTCCCATCTAATTATTTAATATTCAGAAAGGGTAATATAGTTTTTCATCATTGGTGATGTAAATTAATTTATCACCCATTGTCTTATCCCTTAATATCCCTGACTATTTGTTCTGTTATTCAGCAGCACTCATTATACTATTCCTTATTAGAATAGCAGCTGAGCTATCTTATAACTAGGGTATCTCTAAGTCTTATTTGCATCGTAATATACAATTTTAAGATTTTTTATCTGTAGCTTGAGATTTCGATAACTACTGAACCGATTGAGTTCTCCATTTTACAATATCCCCACATAGATCCGTGGATGGTTTTAGGATATTTTTGTTTTTTTAATTTTTAGTATTTAAGTCTTAGAGTTATTTTCTGCTATATTGTCCTTCTCTACTGCCTCAAATGCAGAGCCCCTAGATGTTAGGGGCGAGGCCGCTAGTAATTACTTACAACAGCAGTTGAACAACTTTTTAAAATGAATGAATTATCGTGATAACTGCCACATAAGTTATTCTTCTATCATAATGATTTAAAAGCATATTTTATTTCTTAATTATAGAACTGCACTTTTAATGGATGTTTTATATGAAAACTGTTGATAGCTCGTTATTGCTGCGCTACTTGCAGACATGCATTATTCTTCTTTATTTTTTTGAGATATGATATCATAACATGCTTCAATATTACAACAAAGCTAGAATAACACATTTTTTTATGTGTTTTTGTCTTGTTATAGAAAAGAACTTTGCTTTGAATATAAGAGATGATGATTAAACTCTCCCCCCACTACATTTTTAGTTTTTAAAAATGTAAATAAAAAATTTATCTTGGGAGTGTGGTGAAACCCTCCTTCAAAATAGCTATAAATCTTTTCAAGACCTGTGAGAAGCTTCACTGTAAAGGAGAACCATATCGCTTTGGCGGTTAGAGATTCTTTGCTACAGACAAACAAAATTCTTACTAAAGGATATAATTATTTAAAAGTATTTTATATTTATATATTGCGATATTGATATTACTTCATAGTACATCATTTCACGTCAGGAGGGGGGGGGGGGGGATAATACAATGGATGCTAAATTGATATACATTCCCAATGATGATAATAGTTATTTCTTTCATCGTACTATAAACTGCTTTCCGCGGATATAGAATGTACAATTATAAGATTAAAACCAGTTTTTTAGCCCCGAGGTGCCGAAGGGCTAAAAAACTGGTTTTAATCTTATGATTGTACATTTTTATATTCGTAGAAAGCTGGATATAATACGATGCTAGACATAGTTTTTTCGTATGGATGAGAACCGGTTCCTTTCCACCGGATTCGAATGAATACGAGAAATAACATTACTCCTTTGTAGATTTAAACTTTTGATTAAAGAGTTTTGACATTACAAGTTTGGAAATAACCAATGACAATTCAATAATAATAATACCCATTGAACACGATATTGAGTTCTAAGATAGTGGAAGATGGTGATCATAACTATTTTCAGATATCTTCAAACTTGATATAACCCCCTCTCTTTTTACATTCCCTTTGAAGTGGATTATTCTGGATTATCTATTATGTGATAAGGTGTTTATACAAGTGCGCCAATGTTTTTTTTTTTATAAAATTGTTAAAAAATGACATCTGTTTGGTTTTCCTTTGCAATTAAGCTTTTTTTAGGTACAGGGAAGGTTTTTAACTATTTTGGGAGAGCGTATCTTCACCCTCCCAATTTAAAATCCCCCCCCAAATTTTTTTTCTGAATATTTCTTATTAAAACTCAAATTAAAAAGTAGAAGGGCGGTTGACTTATTCCCCTCCCACCTTAAGAACACTTAGAGGCTTCTTGGGGGCGTTCGTTGTCCCTAGTCTTTCTTAAAATAAAAGCTATGTCTTGCATTTTTTTCAATTAGGTGTTTGATCACGAATTTAATATGGTAAAAATATTTTTCTTATTTAATTGTTATCCTAATAAGATAAAAGTTATGCTTGAAAATTGTTTTAATAGCTCTTATTATATGTTGCATTTTTAGATAAACGTGAGAGTTGTGATCAGAATTTGCGTATCATTTGTACTCTTTTGCGTCATTGCGTATTTTCAGATTTGTATTACCTGTCATCGAAGTCTAAAACTTTGGGTACTTGAGTAATTTAGAATGCACTCTCCCCTCCCTCCATGTTCACGTCCATATTGAGGACACATTACATAGATTCCAAGAGTTCAGACAGAATGACTGAAGACACCATGACCAAGATTTGGCATTAGATTTTTGTATACAAAAATATCTTTAAAACATTAGACTAAAAAAAATGGTACCCAAAGTTTTTACCCAAATTAAACATATCAGTGGCGTGCGAACCGAAGGGGGCAGTTGGGGCAATCGCCCCCCCCTAGCGACCAAAACGCCCCCCCCCTGCCCCCCCCTAGCAACCGCCCCCCCTGCCCCCCCCTAAATGTTAAAAAATGCCCCATTTTGCCCCCCCCTGGTCAACAAAAATGCCCCTTTTTGCCCCCTACCCTACAAAAAGCAAAACTATCCCAGTTTCCAAAACAAAGATCAAAGATCAAGAAATACTCCAAAAAAAATTTTTTGCGCTTCGCGCCAAACAGACAGTTACTATTCATTTAACCTTACCAATCTTTTTAATTAGTGTAGAAATTAGGTTATAATCTTTTTTCACTGAACATAACAAACCAGGTTATAGGAAGTATTTTATTTTGTATAATATAAACTTTTTACCAAAGAAATTTGTACATCCCCAATGATGATACACAAAATTACCCCTTATATAGATTACAATTAGTGGATGAAATGTAGGGAAACTCGACTTAATTAACCAACCAATCAAAATTCCATTAAAGTCCCTAAAGTTGTTGAGCCAACGAATAAGTTAATTTAATATGAAATATTGGGGTCTAGTGTAATAAATAGCCCAAAAACCCCTCCCTCCCTGCATATTTGAAGAAAAAAATTTGCGCTTCGCGCCCTTCTAAATGGTTTCTGCTATGAAATATTGGGGACTAGTGTAATAAATAGCCCAAAAACCCCTCCCTCCCTGCATATTTAAAGAAAAAAATTTGCGCTTCGCGCCCTTCCAAATGGTTTCTGCTATGAAATATTGGGGACTAGTGTAATAAATAGCCCAAAAACCCATCCCTCCCTGCATATTTGAAGAAAAAAATTTGCGCTTCGCGCCCTTCTAAATGGTTTCTGCTATGAAATATTGGGGACTAGTGTAATAAATAGCCTAAAAACGTCTCCCTCCCTGCATATTTGAAGAAAAAAATTTGCGCTTCGCGCCCTTCCAAATGGTTTCTGCTATGAAATATTGGGGACTAGTGTAATAAATAGCCCAAAAACCCCTTCCTTCCTGCATATTTGAAGAAAAAAATTTGCGCTTCGCACCCTTCCAAATGGTTTCTGCTATGAAATATTGGGGACTAGTGTAATAAATAGCCCAAAAACCCCTCCCTCCCTGCATATTTGAAAAAAAAAATTTGCGCTTCACGCCCTTCCAAATGGTTTCTGCTATGAAATATTGGGGACTAGTGTAATAAATAGCCCAAAAACCCTTTCCTTCCTGCATATTTGAAGAAAAAAATTTGCGTTTCGCGCCCTTCCAAATGGTTTCTGCTATGAAATATTGGGGACTAGTGTAATAAATAGCCCAAAAACCCATCCCTCCCTGCATATTTGAAGAAAAAAATTTGCGCTTCGCGCCCTTCCAAATGGTTTCTGCTATGAAATATTGGGGACTAGTGTAATAAATAGCCCAAAAACCCCTCCCTCCCTGCATATTTGAAGAAAAAAATTTTTGCTTCACGCCCTTCCAAATGGTTTCTGCTATGAAATATTGGGGACTAGTGTAATAAATAGCCCAAAAACCCCTTCCTCCCTGCATATTTGAAGAAAAAAATTTGCGCTTCGCGCCCTTCCAAATGGTTTCTGCTTTTTATCACAATGAAAGGACAAGTAATTTTTTTTTATTTTTTGCATTATATCTTTGGTTTTTATGGTATGATAAATTTTTTTGTGGATTATAATATTAAAAAAAATAAAATTTCTTGCTGTTTCGAGCATCCAGTATGTAATTTACTTTGACTGTCATCACACAACATACAGGAAAAAGGATTTGTGACTTTTTCTACCTAAAATATATATTTATTTCAACAGATGCTCTTTAAATCTACTTGTCTGTATTCTTATTAATGGTTTTTGTGCTTTGCCACTTAAAGATGTTGTCATCCTTGTTGTCAAACAATAAAGAAATATTTAATATCATTTTTTCATATTAGGTTAATTTTTGGTAAATTATTTCCAAAATGAGTGTTTTTATCTCCCCCCCCCAATTTTTTTTAATGGGGTTATTCGTCCTTCCTGCTGAGATTTTATAACATCCCCTTCCACCCATTAAAAATGTTTTGTGGTGGAGGGGGGGGGGGGGGAAAGGTTAATTTATCTTCTGTACTATTTTTTCGAAGATGCCTTCTAGCTCCCTTTCCTTTGGTCATCGCAGGGTGGGGAGAAGGAATGGGGGAGAAGAGATGGGGGGGGGAAGAGATGGGGGGGGAGAGGTGGGGGATATAAATGGGAAATAGGGATGGGGGAAGGGATGGGGAAGAAGGGATAAGGACTAGGAGGCCCATAATCAAATAATCCCACCCCTTAAAACGCCCTTATTTAAAATTAGTATATATAATCAAAATGCCCCCCCCTAAAGCAAAGTGCCCCCCCGGGGCACTTTGATTTAGGGGGGGGCAAAATTTTACAAATTCTTCAAAATGCCCCCCCCTAGACAAAGTGCTTCGCACGCCACTGAAACATATTACCTCATTCTAGCTTTAAAAAAAAAACTTTGAAGACTTATATAATTCTAATGTACGAACCAGCAGTGTCAAACACTTACAAACAATTTCAATATACGAAAATGGAAATTTTGTTATTATAAATGCAAGGGGCTATAGCACTTACACATCCAGCAAATTTACAGTTGATGTATTTTTGGCAAAATGTTTTCTTCCTTTTTCTAATGCCATTAATACATCCAACACAGGCAAAAATATATCCAATATTTTAATTCATATGTGAAAAATACATCTGACACTGGTATTTACTCATCCATACTTTTTCAATTATATTTCATAAATACATCCAACACTGGCAAATATACATCTAGATTAATTTATAAGAATATTTATTTATTTACAATTAATTAGATTTTGTACAGTATGTATAGGTTTTAAATTTTTGCCCTATTAGTTTAGTTACTTTCCCCCTATTTACTTCCCTTTTTCTCAAGATGCTCCCTACAAAACATCAATACATTTGCGCAGGTGGTCAAATTATTGTGGATAAAACCACTCAAGTACATTCCCTGCTATTTATTTTTTAGGATTTTTGGAAAACATACAAAAGGTTTTAATTTTTTCCCCCAATAAATATTCAATTTTTTTCAATTGATCCATGTTTAAAAGTTTGTTTATGTTTATTTTAAATATCTACTACACCCTTTTTCCTTTTTAGTTATAACAACAAGATGAACAACTTCGAGCTATATTGAAGTACTGTTCTTTATTAGGTTTAGCTTAAAGCATTTTAAGATTTAAATATATCAAGTTATGCTTTACTACATTATAAGTTCTTTGTTTCATTAAATTACAATTCAGTTAAATAACTAAAGATAAAATAACAGATTTCATTGTTTCAATAAATAAAATACAAATATTTGATAAAATAAATCTTAATTAAGATGTTGTAGATATGACTAAATTTCCTAGAAAAATTCTAAAATAGGGTTGTGAGATTTGGGTAGGGTAAGGTTTAAGAAAGGGATAAATAGTTTGGAAAACATAAAATTTTTATTATGTTCAGAAGAATATATAAAATATTAAAATATAACTATGCAGTGTATTTTAAACACAAGGAGTAATGTTCATCTCTATTACTCTATCCATCTTTGTACATAGTTTATTTACTGGTTGATTTATTAACTGTTTATTTGAAATTAAAAAAAGATATCATAAAGAACATGTCCTTATAAAAAAAGACAACTTTACATATATATTATAATTTAAATCTTTATCATGCTTATTATTTTAACCTGACAAATATATTATAACTCAAATAATATAAAAGTTGTTTTCTTATTATTTTTAATTAAATTTCTATGGATGTTTAAATGCCAGTGTTGGATGTATTTATGACATATAATTGAAAACATATGGATGTGTAAATGCCAGTGTCAGATGTATTTTTGACATATGTATTAAAATATTGGATGTATTTTTGCCAGTGTTGGATGTATTTATGGCATGAGAATCGATTTTACTGTCATTTATACAGTAAAAATTCAGTTTGTCATAAATACATCCATTGCACTGGCAAAAATACATCCACTTTAAATTTGCTGGATGTGTTAATGGCAGTCCCCAAATGCGAGTGTGCATCCATTTTTCTACTATTTTCTTATCCCTTAAAATAGTACTTGTTGATCAGCTATTTTATATTGGAGTAATTTTTTTATAAAATTGTGAACACATTGTACATAAAACTAGTCTCTATTATTGTTCATGTATGTAGACAAAGAGCATTTCACTTTATTTCCTCACATATCAAATGTCTCACATGTAAATCAAGAAAGATAGGATTCTCCTAGGGTTACAGGTATAACACAAAGGATTATAAATTAATTTTCATTCCAGAGACTTCATTCCTCATTGGTAGATTCAAATTATTTGATAAAAGTATTTATCTATCTGTCTATTTTTGTATCCATCTTTCTGTGTGTCCCTTTTTCTGTTCATTTATATCTCTTTTTATCTATCTACATTAAAATCTATAAATCTCTTTACTTATTAATCTTTCTATCTATCCATCTTTTTATTAATCTCTCTTTATTGTTCTATCTATCTTTCTATCATTCTATAAAAAAAATTCTCTATCTATCTAACTTTTTTTATCTATCTTTCCTATTGTTATTTTCTTTCTACCATTTTTATCTATTTAAGGACTATACAACAGATCTGTATTTGAAGAACAGATGGACAGATGATAGACTCTCAGATCCCGGGAGAGAGGTAAAAAAATCTTCCCTAAATTTTCTCAGTAAAAAAATTGCTTTGGAAATTATATCATCCAAAAATTTCGTCGTTCTTATAGCTGGAATAAATCTTGTATTAATAAATATAAAAAATCTTTGTATGCCGTAAATTATGTTTAAATTGGAAGAGTTATTTTGTTTGATTGATCTTCTAGGTTAATAAATCTATTCTCTTAATTCCAGGAGCCATTGGACCTGGCAGATCCGAACCTGGTTAAAGCCATCTGGAAGCCTGAAGTATTTTTCCCCAATGCAAAGGTTGGTGTTTTTTATCATTTGTAGTTAAGGAAGCGGTTTGTTGGTCAGTTTATACTTACATGTAATCGTACATGTATTTACTTTCGGATAACAGATATCCGGCTGGTTTATAATGTCGGATATCCGGTATAATGTCGGATATCCGGTATAATGTCGGATATCCGGTATAATGCCGGATATTAAATCAACTGGAATCCGGCCCAAAAAGTATCTGGCCCAACCCTATATAAGACTGATTTTCAATGATTATATCCTTTTCTAAAAAATGTACCATTCATGATATATTTGAAACAAAATAACGAGACAAAAACTTTTTTATCCGACTACCTTCACATCTGATGTGAAATCACTTTCACATATCACATTGTATATTACTAGCTCCTACGCCCCTAGAAGCATCAAGGGGCGTTTAAGGTGGGGGGGGGGGGGAAGTCCAACCCCCCCCCCCACAATTAAAATTTAAGTTTCAAAAAGAATTCTTTTTTAAAATCTTTAGGGGAGGGCATTTTCTGGGAGTATGGAGATACCCTCCCCCAAAATAGTTTTAAAAAAAAACTTTCCTATACATTCCTGTATATACGAAAAAGCTTCACTCTAAAAGAGAACCATATAGGTTCAGCGGTTAGCGAGATCCTTCGCTACAAAAAGTTTATACAACAGGATTACAACAGCATATATCCAATTTACCTCTTATTACACTAATAAAAGGTAAAATGCTCTGGACCAACACAGGTTCATCTTATTACCTGTCACAGTTAGAACTTACAAGGGTTGGTTGTCTGAAGGACGTTTGACCATAGAATCATGTTTAAGCAAAGTTTGGTTTAGAGATACACTTATAGAAGATCTCGTGGTGTATCCCGTCCTTAAAGGCTATACGAGGCTAAACATTCATTTTGTGAATGGAGAAAGTCACACAAAAAATCAGACATGTGACGCCATAAAAATGAGGGAGATGAGAGGAGAAGCGGGAAAGAAAACTCCTATAAAGAGATGGATAATCACTCATTTTTATGACGTCACATGTCTGATTTTTTAGTGACTTTTTACTCCATTTTTGTACATAAACTTTGAATGTGATCCTATGCAGAAGTGAATGCCCACTTTTAAAACTTGAAAATACATCCTGAAAGTGTAAAGATTTTCGATACAGACTAAAAGCTATGAGAACAAACAAATACAGCAAAAATCAAATAATTAGAAAAAGTTGGTTACTACTCATATAGCAGATAAAAATAAATTTCATCCCCTCAAAAGAATATAAGATATAGATACGTAATTGCTTTTAGGTAAGAGGAATTGAATTGCAGCTGTGTTTAGTGCCCTAGGAAAATGTGGATAGATGTTACCACTTTTGGCCTACCTACTATAATGACGTCATTGTAGAGGGAGAGAGAAAAGGGAAGGGGGAAAGAACCCGAGTAGAAAAGAGATGGGGATTCCTGACGTCAATAGAATAGTAAGGAAAAAAGCTGTGACACTATCCCCATTTTGCTTGGGCACTATAGACAACTACATTAAATTTTACAGGCAAATAAACTAGTAGCATATAAAACAGCATCCTTTAACAGACGGGCAGAATTTGAAATTGTAGAGTAGCTTCGCTTTTAAATTATTTTGTGTTTGACTTTGTACTTTTGTAAAAAAAAAATGAAATATTGACAATAAACTTTTTAGATGTATTGTGTATTCAATATTCATGCACTTTGAAAACAAAAGGAATATTGTTTTTACCTTTTCCATAATCTATTGGGTTTTTTTTATTGCACCCATATTAAAAAAAAAACATACGTCCGTCCAGAACTGATAGCTGTTTTTGTTAATTTAAGCATGTTATAATTGTCCTATTGATTTCAAACTTTGCATGGTGATTCCTGTAGTAGTTAGATACGATTTACAAAGCGTATCGTCTTTATAATCGTTACCAGAATATCCGTAGGTTCATTTTAAACATGTTGATTTTTAACTTTTTAAACAACAAAATTTTTATGTGATATAATAATCCGATTGCTCTGATTTTTGAAATATTGATTCCTAGGACAACAAATGTTATAAGCGAAGCATCTCTTTACTCAATTACTAGATATGTTAGTATGTCCTTAAACATTATCCTATATTTAAGCAGTTTTTTAACAAATTTACTTACAATTTTGTTTCGACTGTTATACATTTATCTTCTGATTATTCAGTTTTGACACTCAACAAGTATTAATGGTTGTTTGTCCTATTATTTTAGAGCTTCGCTTTTATGGATGTTGTCATCCTTATTTTCTATGCATTAAGTAGTAAGAGGTATATGAAAGGATACATTTTTTAAAATTTAAATATCGGAAGTTTTCATGGAGACTAATCTTGTTCTATTGAATTTTTTACAGACTCTAAATGTACAACACTATTGTGCATAGAAAAATACACAATAGTATAATAATACATTTACTTTCTTCTATAAATCTGCATTTATTCACTGTTTGGTTATAAGGATTGAAATTGGACTTTAAATCATTCTGATCTAAAAGATAATTATTGACACATTTCTCTTATTCGAATCTTTGGGTAACTTTTATAAAATCTTGATTGGTTGGTTTAAATCAGCAATGTTATAACTTTTTAACCAATAATATCAAATCTACAAAAGAAGGAGTAATTTTCTTTATTTTCTTATTAAAAAATTACTAAGATATTAAGCTTGTTCATTTTACAGGAGGGCGACTTTCAGTTTGTGACGATGCCCAATCTTCTGATCAGAATTCATCCTGACGGTCAGATACTCTACATTCTCAGGTAAGGTGTAAACAGACAGACACGTAATTACAGAATAGCTTTTCATACAATTTTTATGTTGTTAATGTATACAGATTTATTTTACATCCTAAGGCATAAGCCGAGCAATAATCAACTCTACATAAACAAGTAAAACATTTCCAGCATAACTTCGAAACCGTTTAATATCCGCTGGATTAGAACCGGTTGTAAGCCCTACTGGAAAATCATGTATTGTATCGTTTTACACAGTTTTCGACGAGAAAAAAAAATGTACAATCTTAATATTAAACCAGTTTTGTTAGCCTGTGCCTTCGGCATCTCAGGGCTAATAAAACTTGTTTGAATCTTATAATTGTACATTTAATATCCAAAGAAAGCTGTTTATAATACGATGCAACAAATAACTATTTAGAAGTTTTAACTGGGCAGGACAATTTTATCATTAAAAAGTACATTTTAGTTTATGTAATGGTCCATACCTAAGGATAGAAAAGACGATAAAAAGTTATGTTGAAAAACATATCTAACTGAATTTGTTGTAATAAAAACTCAAAAAAAAAATGAAAATATGCTCATAACCATAACAATAACAATTTAAATTTTTCTGCATATTACCTCGATATAATACAATTTTATAAGGTTAACATTCATATAATTAAATTATTATTCCTAAGCGAAATACAATTAAACAAGGATGGCAAAGGTACAAAACTGCAGGTCCTGATCCATAAGGTCTCCAGAAAACTTTGAACGGCTCCTGTGGCCTCAATTTTGGAGACTTCAAAATTAAACCATATGTCTATATGAAGCTTTATGTCATTGGATTTTTGTAACAGACTTTGGCAGTTTTCCCGCCGAACACTGGCGAAGACAGCTGTACTACCTTAGCCCCCCCCCCCCCCAAAAAAAAAAGAAATATACGTTTTAAGCCTCACGGAAATCAACCTTTTAGAATTCTAAAAATCAGCTCGAGGACTAAATCTGACCCAAATAAGGCAATCTCTCTCTTTTTTTAAATAAAATATCTAAACGGGTTTTAATTTGAGGCTTAATCGCGGCTGAAGTATGGCTGCCGGGCCCTGTGTTTTTATCCATATTCATTAATTCCATATAGTAAGTACTTGAATATGTGTATATAAAAGTATATAAAAGTATGTGGACTACGCTTTTCACCACTTTCGAAAAACAAGGACCATAAAATCCATTATATCGAAACTGGTCAAATAAGACATTCTGATCACCGTGAAATAGTAAAAGTTTTTGTATTTGTATCATAATTACTCAGAAATCAACATATTTAAATAAAGACTTTCTGATAATTATTTGAATTGCTTTTCTTTGAAGATTATACTTCATTGGTTCAGGAATCCTAATTCAAGGCTTAGTATTTATATGGCAATTCTAACCTATGCTAAACGACTACAACAAAAGACATCAATCTTAATAATTAATTTTCAAAAAGAAAAACAAGGGGGGGGGGGTAACTAGGTTTTTTATTCCACTTAAACTTGAAAGGATATTAAGAACAATTTTGCTCATTTTAAAAATTGTACATATGCATTATGCACGAATACTTTTTATTTTTCCATGGAAGCAGAATTACAAAATTAGGATAAGGGACGAATTCATACTCCACAAATTCAAAAAAAAAACATTTGATACCATAGCATCAATAATTACTTTATAAACATAACCATTTTTTAAATTACAAGATTTCAAATATTTTTATTTGTCATGCATGTTTAGTTCAGAGGTGGATTCTTAAAAAAAATTTGCCCAACTAATCGCTTAGTGGGGCAAAATTGTTTTCGTGATACATCCTCCAAAATCATATAAAAATCTACAAAAATTAAACAAAATCTTATGTTAATAACCCTTCTATGATTTTGTTTAATTTTTGTAGATTTTTAATGTGATTTTGGTGGATTTTTCACGAAAACAATTTTGTTCCATCACGCGATGGGGCAAATTTTTTTTAAGAATCCACCTGTGAATATTTGAAAATAAATGTATAAATATAGATGCACAACCAGACATGGATCCCCCGGTTTGGGACCTTTTTCGTCTGCTAGCTGTGTGGATTTATTATATCGTGTTAAATGTCTTTCCTTGTAAAATGTGAAGCATATGAAAGAACATATGATAAGTTAGCTAAAAATAGTTAAATTTAGCTTTCTACAACTATCATAATTTTACTGGAATGGATCGTACAACAAACAAATATACGTGAGGTATATTTCTGCTAGAATTTCTTCTTTAAGTTTGTCAGATTTTGGGGCCAGTTTGGGCATCTAGATAGAGATGAGATATACTGTATCTATTGTTCCGGCGAAGACGTTTAACTTTAAAATTAAATTTTGAGTGTCATCTCTTTCATGCACTCACTGAGTATTGTAAAACTATTTTGATTACGGGATAAGGGGATATTTAAATGTACTATATGTACTAGAGGCCTCTAGGGGCACTTAAAAGAAGGGTTGTGGTGGATTTTTTATGGGGAGGGGGGTTATTGTTTTCTAGGACTTATTTCACTTTGAAGGTTGGTGGTACCTTTCCCCAAAATACATCCTTCGACATATGTCAAGCTTTAATGTAAAAGAGAAACATATCTGTTCACCGTTTAGCGATGTCATGTAACATTTATTAAAAATAAAAAAGTAGTTTTTAATTCAAAAATATCTCTTTTTATTTATCCGTGAGTTTCTTGTTTAAATAAACATTTACATTCAAGAAGTATTCAGCTATAATCACGGAGGGTGGGGATATGGACTCAGAAATTGCTTCTGTACATAAAGTTTAAAATACATAATCTGTCTTAAGTTTTTTTTTAGTTTAGGCATTTCTAATAAATCGTAATTGGTTAGTTCCAAGTTAGTCTTATCACTTAGGATCCCTGGTTATAATCAAAGAATTTTCTTTACTTTATTTTAGAATAACAACTCTGTCCATATTGAAAGTTTAGGTAAGGTCCCTTTCGTGGCAACACCTCTTAAGGAGGTGTTTCGTCGTATTTTCATAATAGCTCTTCCCCTTTTTCTACCACTTGCGAGGGGCTCTAACCCTGCTGGGCCAATTACCTAAACCTGCGGGGCAATCACCTAACCTAACCTTTCAAAAGCTACTGTGAAAATACGACGAAACGTCCCTTAAGAGGCGTTGCTATGGAAGGGACTATACCCGAAAGTTTTACTTAAAGTCGACGTAATTAACTTTTCCTTTCTATCTCTGTTTTTCCTTGTTTCTTTATTTATTCATCTTTTCTCTATTACTTCTCAACGTTTTGTTATACTTTTGAAAGGCAAGCGAACATAATTAATCCCTTAAACCTCCCTCCCCCCCCTATATTCAAACGTTTCAGAATACTTTTGTGCATATTCTCCTATAAGCTAATGCCCTGCAGGGCACTTATTACCTTATTTGACCTAGAAAATTTATAATTAAGTTTTTGGTCCACTTTTAGTTGAAGGGAAATTACCGAAAAAAGTTTTGATAATTAATAATTAATAAAGGTAAAGTTGATCTTTCCTCTGGAGAAATAATTTTATAATGGGTGTACAGGAGTGACATTTGGCTGTAAGTTATGCTGGTACTCAATGTTGATTGGTTAAAAATAACAGTGTCAAGATTTTGAACAAATAATTTTAAATTTTTTAACATTTTTGGTTGTAAAGATTTCAAAATAAACCCCCAAAGTTTTATGCCAATGAATGGCAGAACAAGTTTTAAAGATTTTGGGGTCAAAATAAATATTCAGTGCAATGTCCTTTCCCTCCCTGGTTACTAGTGTTACTCCATTAGAATAATTATAAAACTCAAGAATTATAATTAAGAAACTCTCTCTCCTACACACACACACACACACACACACACACTATAAAACTCTCTCTCTCTTTTCTTTCTATCCATCTATCTGTTTATTCATAAAAAAAAACAAGGACAATTAAGATCATATGTAGCGTAACAATAAGAAACCCTCTCTCTCTTTCTCTTACTATTTCATAAAATAAAAAAAAACAATTATGCTCATAAGTAGCATGACAATAAATACAAAGACATTTAGCAAGCCGTTTTACAAATGTTTGAAATTAGAAGTCTATGTGTAATGAAAGTTGTCGCAAATATAGTTATTATATAGTTTGTTTTACATATTTTCAGACTTTCGAAACAGCGTAAAGTGCCTTAAAAATATGACGTCATACAATATAAAGTACCAATGATAGGCCAGTATGAATTCTAATCGAAATTTATACTGGTCTCTCATTTGTCACTTGTATTGTATGTCATTTTTGGCGGTTCTTTACGCTGTTTCCAGACTTTCTAATGCAATATTTGGGACGTACAGACATATTTGACTTACAGAGCGTCTACGCCACTTAGTAATAAGACGTACAGACATATTCAATGTAGAGAGTAGCTGTGCTACTTCAGGAAAACGAACAAATAATATCCAAAAATGTGTTTAACTTGTTTAACTTTGCATTGTGTGAACGTGCGGATTTTACAAAGCTACTCATTTATCATTCAGCTTGTTGAGTGTGATGAGAATAATATTTAAATTCTGTTAAAATACTCAGGGATCTAAAGGGATAAGACGATGGAAAATAAATTGAAATACATGCCCAAGGATGATTACCAAATTACGCAATCTGTAGATTACCATTTTAAAAGCGAAGCTTTTCTATAGTTAGGGTAGGCCCGTCCGTACGTCCGTCCAGACGGATAGCTTTTTTCTTTAATTTGGGCATGTTAGAATTGTCCTATCGATTTCAAACTTTGCATGGTAATCCCTGTAGTAGTTAGGTACGTTTTAGAAAGCGTAGCAACTCTATATTCATTACCAGAACGTCCGAACCTCCATTTTAAACATGTTGATTTTTTTATTTTCTAACAACTAATTTTTATGTGATGTAATTATCCGATTGTTCTGATTTTTGGTATACTTATTCCTGGGACAACAAAGTACAATACTATAAGAAAAGCAACTTTATAATCAAGTCCTAAAAATGTAATTATGTCCATAAACATTATCCTGTATCAATTTTACTCAACAAATTTACTCACAATTTTGCTTTTACTCTTATACATTTATGTTCTGATTATTCAGAGTTAATATCCGGTTGTTTTACCGTTTCAGAGCTTCGCTTCTATGGATGTTGTCATCCTTGTTTGGTTGAAAAGGTCGGACACTTTTAGTTTGCATACAACAAATCAAAATTCAATAATAGTATCCAAAGTTTTTGTGACAACGAATAAGATAACGCGGCAAAATCAAAGAAAAAATTTAAGAAAGGGGGGGGGGGAACTATAGATCAAGTTCTAAACTAACGCGAGCGGTTAAAGAATTACCTTTAGACAGACAAAACAAATATTTGGGAAAAAAACTGTTTTATTCATATTTTTACATACAATTATTTATTATACAATTTTAATTTTCTTATTTCAATAGCATAAAGTATTAGTTGGAAATTATCTAATCTCCGCTATCTCTGAAAGTAGTTATACAAGTTTTGTATTTGTTAAAGTATAGGTAAACACGAAGATTACATATATTGTTTTTTTTCTTCAGCTTAATTTCCCGTATTTTTTTACTTTTTATAACATTTTTAATGGCATGATTTTCATTGTATTTTAATTTTGACTTGATTTTCAAATTCTTAAAGAATTTAGCTTTAAAAAAACATTAACTTTTAGTTTTAACAAGGATGACAACATTCATAAAAGCGAAGCTATGAAACGGTAGGAAAAACGAACATTAAGCAGAATATAAATGACATAAAAGTTTAAACAAAATTTTAAGTAGATTTGTTGCAAAACTGCTTAAATATAGGATACTTTTTAAGGGTAAACTTACAGTTTTAGGACTTGATTATAAAGATGCTTCGCTTAAGATTGTACCTTGTTGTAATAGGAATCAGAATTTTTTTTTGCCGAGTTCTGTAGGAAGGTTGGAGGTTAGCCACCCCCACCCTTCTTCCCCCCAGAAGAAAATAAAAAACTATTATTTGATATATTGATAGATAGATAGCCCCAAATTATTTAATAAAATTTCTTAAAATATGAAGATACATGTATATAAATTTCTTTGGTGTCTCTTGATAAATGTTTCAATATAGTTTTTTAAATTGAAATTTCATGTTGGTGAAACAAGACAATATATTTCACTTCTCTTTCCATGCATATTACATTCTAAAAAATGGATACAGTATATACATAAGTGGATATTATGACAGCGAGGAAATCTTTTTCAATTTAGATTCGTTCATCCAGTAGGAAGGGAGGGGATGTTGTAATGGAAGTGGATCGTTATTTTAGCCAACTACAAGTTTCACTTTAATAGAGTATATGATAATCTGGTGTAAGATCCAAGTAATAATAAATCCATTATTCTAAATAAGAAAAATAGAAAATTTCTAGAAACAAGGATAGCACAATCCATAAAAGTTTAGCTCAACTAATTAAATAGACAGACAAATGAACATCAATACTTATAGAGTGTCAGCACTTGAAGATACTTATATTTTTAGAGGGCGTTTGCTTTTTTCCAAAAATGCTACGCACATAATACTTTTTTTTCATAATTACTTTTAGAGTTGCTTTGTTTATGACACTGTGTATAATTGTCCCAGGAATCAAAATTCAAGTAAATTTGGACACGACTAAGAATCTGAATTAAAAATGAGTAGCTTTTTAAATCCACATTTTAAAATTAAAAATGTCTTAGTGTGGATTAAGGCTATTTTCCTGATACCTCCAAGATGCTAGAGGTGAAGTAAGGTCTTTAAATTTTACAGTAGACCTTCTTTGTTTAATAAAAAGTTCTAGACAATCATCTAATTATCTTCTAAACCCCCATATTAGGAATTTCGACAGGGGAGATAATATAAATTCTACAATAAGATAAAATTATTTTATTAAATGGATTTGGATTTAAATTGAATTGAAAATCTTTTCTTTAAAATACATCTGGAAATTCATATTTTATTCATTGATATTGTGTATTTAAAATAAGGAAGTGTTTTGATTCTTTTTATTTATTTCATTCAATTTTATCAAAACTGAAAGGGAGGAAAAATTGAACTGTAAATCATGCTGGTACCCAAAGTTTTATAACTCCTTCTCTCACTCATTGGATTTAAAACTTTGGTACTCTTATTAGACCTTGATTGATTGATTCAAACTAGCAGTGTTCTAACTTTTAACCAATTAATTCAATCTATAAAAGGGGTAATTATGTGTATCTTCATTGTGGATGTACATCAATTTATCGTCAATATGTTATTAAAGGCTATTCAAACTGTCATAAATCTTATTATTTTAGCACTTTTATTTCCGTGGGTACCTATATGTAAGCTGATTAAATAACAGATCTACAGTATAGAATCATGTATATGCAGACAACTACCTCCCTTTCTTTTTCAAACACCTCTTTTGTCTGCTTCTAAATCATTTTCTGCTACTTGGCTGTGTTAATATAGGCGACAACATTGGTTGATTTTCAATAACCCAATAGAAAAGTTGCACAAGGTGGTTGCGATGGGTAGATACAGTTATTAAGCCCTTTTTTCCTCTAGTGTTTTACTCTAATGATTAAAATGATAATGATTTGATAAATAGATATATTATTACTTTGATATTATGTGGTATTCGGCAACCGTGAGCCATGTCTATGGCACCCCTGATCTGGGGTTCGGTGGAGGGTCAATGGCCCTCCCCCGAGTCCTGGGGAAGGGGTCTAGTGACCCCCTCCCTACGCTTAGAATTAATGATTTGAATCTGTCATGTTTATTATGGCTAACTGTATTCTTAATTCTCCCCCACCCTTTCCAGGGATGGGGGAATCATTATTGCCCAAACTGACCATTGTACATATATTATTTATGCTTTTATGTTATGATTATTTATTCCTATCCATGTAATTATTGTTTGTTGTATATAACTCCAGTATATCTTAAGCCTTCAATAAAGTGACAACTAAAAGTAGATGTTGATCATTATCTAGTGAAAGCTAGAGAAGCGTAGCTTCTCTATAGTAAGGTGTCCACGTCTGTCACACTGCCGTAATCTAATTGAACTCCGGTGTCTGCCATTGATCCTCGGCGGATACCACAACTTTGGTGACAGCTGTGTGAGATTACGGCGAACCACAAGTGTAGAGCAGACGCGCATCTGAGGCTAAGGTACTCCCAGCAGTGAATCTGGCAAAACTGACGCAAGCAACCTGAATTACCCACCCTGGACAGCAAAGTTTAACTCTGCATCCGGCAGTTGTGGAAGCAAAACAGCGAAATCTGACGAATAACCGCGAGCAGCGCTGATATCTAACGGAGAATTGAGCGCCAAAAGGGCTGAAACAGGCCTGCGGACCGGCTGAAACAAGCCAAATACGTGTAGACGGCTGAAAATAGGCCAACTTTACTGCAAGAAATAGCAGGATCCGAACCAGTGGCGCTAGCAGGACGGGACATTCCCTGCCGCCGATAGGCTGAAACATGCCACATAGCTGCAAGCTGCGAGCTAACATACGGGTGTAGTGCACCAGAACAGAGAAAAACTACGTCAACCCCGAGTATCCTGAGAAGCTACAACGCAGCCACCCATCTAGAAGACAGATATTATATCACATTTGCAGGGATTACCACCCCAATGTGATGACCAAACAATAGATTTATGAGCAAAGCTTGGCAAACAAATTGTTGTGTTGTGATAAATCTAAGAATAGAACAGGCTTGGATTACTGTTTATTGTGATAACAGCTAAAAATAGAACAGAGTGGGTCAACAAATCTGTTATGTAATTGTGATAAGGACAGCAATAAAAGTTAGATGTAATATAATCAAAACAATTTCAAGCCCACAGCACAATAACAAATACACCCTTTATTCCAAGGGAAGGGGAGGGGGCCCCTTTCCATTTGAAGACAAATACAATCAGGGTTATATAACAGATAAGCCTAAGATTAAGAAGCAGAGGCCCCATTACACCAACACACAGTTACCCCCCCTCCCTCACAGTGGGAACGGACGGAGTTACCCCCGTCCCCTCACGCGCTTCCCCCTTCCTACCCACACTAGGCCAAGTCCGTCTGTAGTGTGGAGCTAGCGATCGGATATACAGAGCGCCATTCACGGGTAGCGCAACAAAGTGCGGAAAACATCATAAATCTAACGGACGAAACGGACCAATGAGGGAGCGAGCTGAGGGGTGAGAGCGCGTTTTCCCCGTGTGCGCGGATTTGACGGCGCGAACGCGCGTTACAAGGACAGAAGATTCCACGTACACACACACACACACACACACACACCTTCACACCAGAGCAGAGCTACTCCATAGCATCTAACAGGGGTATTTTTAGCAAATAAAGAATTGCAAGTTTCTTTCCTCCTAGCTCTAGTGTGATAAGGGAAAACCCAATCAGTTCCTGACAGCAGTTCAGACCCTCAACATCTATCTACCTCAACATCTATCTACCTCAACATCTAACCATTGATAAGTACAGCTAAGTTATACCTTTGCAACTAAAACTCCCAACCTAGTGATACAAACAGTGTTGGCTGTTAGGCTAGGAAGCCTCAAGTGACAACCCATTCATTGTAGTCCTGTATAACTTTGTGCCCGCCGGTTCACCGTTGACCCAATGGACCAGCATCAAGTCCCAGGAGGTGACCAAGCCCCAGGATGGCTCCAGGATGACCCTCAGCCGGCACCAGCCGAGTACCGCAAGCTGATGCTGAGCAATCTGCCGGAGTATAGAGGGCCGCCCAAGCAGTCCTGGTCGGCACATATCCGCCGACTGGAAATGTCATGGGCGGCTTACCGCGTGCCACCTCATGATTCCCTCAACCGCCGCAACGCCCTACTACTGTCATTGGTAGGGCAAGCGGCGGAAATGGCGTCCCATCTGTTTGGCGAGGCAGGCCAAGCCTTGACCTACGAGCAGGTCAAGACCGAGTGTGAATTGTTATTTCGTCCTGCTTTTGAGTCCCAAACGCTTAAACAAGCGTTTAGGGACTACAAGCAACACTCGACAGAACCTATACAGGCGTACATATCAACAAAGTGCGCCTTGTATAGGGACGCCTACAATCATGAGGATCTTGAATTGTTGGTGGACGAATTAAACCGTGGAATTCGTAACGCCAATGTAAAACGCCTCATGATGAACCATGAAATTGCGAGTGTACCTGAGTACACTCGCAAGGCCATGTTCACCGTGACCATGGTTACTAAGCAACTGAAGGAGGGTGTGTGCTTAGTGGACTCGACCGACGGGCTGACTGGATCTGCCTGCATCCAGTTGCCCCAATATGACGAGTCGGAGCCAATGGAGATTGGCTCCTTGGCTCCGGGTCTCCACCAGATGGGGAAGGTCGCTCCAGATGACAAGGTTCCAGGCCGCTGCTACCGCTGCCAGGGGAGAGGCCACCGAGCTCGAGACTGTCCAACGCCTATGGAAGTTAGCCTAGAGGAGAGGCGCACCCAGCCACGCCGTGACCGTTCTGCCAAGTGTGAGCGTTGCCACTATGACGGCCACACGGCGGCCGAGTGTAGAGCTGACTGGGCCCAGGTAGCCAGCCGCAGGCGCACCGCCGACAAAGGTGCCCCTCCAGGGAAGCCCAGCAGAGTGGCCCATATGGAAGGGAGCGCGCCCCCAGCACCACCACCGCAAGCAGCCGCCTCCAGAGCTGCGGACCGAGCCGATGGGATGCCGCAGTTCGGGACTGTCCCAGCTAGGATCAACGTACTGGGCGGCGCGGCTGAGCCCAACCGGGTTGGCCTAGGCTTCAGTCTGAACCATCTGGGGCCAGAGCTGATACAGCCCAACAACATAGCCGAGCCAGAGGTGCTGAGGCCCCAGCCTTTCAGTCTCAATATGATGGAACCTGCCCGACCGAGCCTACCCAGCAAGAGTGGAGGGGCGCTGCCCAGCGTCCCTGAGACGGTGTATGGGGAGGCCCTGGCAGCCGCTGAACGAGAGAGGCAGGAGGTGCTAGCCAGCACCTCTGCATCGATGTATGGGACGCCACCCGGCGTCGCCACCTGGGATGATGGGGGGGTGCTATCCAGCGCCTCCCACCGTGTGCTTGGGGCGACAACCGTCGCCGCCACCGAGATACCTGGATCCTGGAACGAGCCAGCCTCCAACCTGATGTCTGGGGCGACCCCCGTCGCCGCCACCGAGAGACCTGAGTCCTGGAACGAGCCAGCGGTCCCAGAGGAAGGGGTGACACCCGTCACCCCCAGCCAGCCAGCGCCACCAGCCTGCAGTGAGAGCCCAGCTACATGCCAGCCAGCGCCACCAGCCTGCAGGGAGAGTCCAGCTACATGCCATCCAGAGCCCTCTACCAGCCAAGGGAACCCAGCGGCTCACCATCAGGATAAGTTGAATTTGTTAAATGTATTGAATCCAAAACCTTGTAAACACCCAGCCTTGCCTGTGCCCCCTGCACTTGAGGCTGGGGAGATTGAAAATTGGGAAAATAAGGGCTTGCCTGTGCCACATGCACCTGAGTTCCTAGGGCAGGGGAGGGCATTGAGTAAGGGCGAGCCTGTGCCACATGCACTTCAGCCCCATGCCACTGGGCATGCCTTGGACCAGGGAAGGGAGCATTTAGGGCTAGGGGAGCCGACACCCAGGCAAGTGCCAGTCGCTTGCCAGTCTGTCATTGGGGAGGGTATCGGGGTGCCTCGGCCGCATACAGATAACGCTCAATGGAAATTTGTGTCTAGCCAGGAGCAGCCCAGCCGTGTCCAGCCCCAAGAAGCAGCCGTGACCAGAACCGGAGATCCCCAGCCGCGTGCCCGAGGAAGATGGTTACCTGGAAGCCTCTCCCATTGGTGGATGGTCCTGTGGGGCCTCCTTCTGGCAGCCGTGTGGCCTACAACCAGCTACGTCCTGGTGGGGTGGGACTGTGCCAACCCCACCCATGTCACGTCTTACAACAAAGAAAAGATGTGTGACACGGAGCCCCTACACCAGGAGGTGCCCCTGGGCCACGACATCCACGTCCTGCAGCAAGTCAAGGTGAGGGAAACCACTGGGTTCAGCTGTCAGCTCACCGTGTCCCAGTGGACATTCAGGTGTGGGGTATGGGGTCACCTCAAGGTGACCTCGGTCCCCACCCTCATGAGGCCAACCAAGATAGACCCAGAAGCGTGCCGAGACCTGGCCAGGAACCGAGTATACACGTTGCCAGGCAAGACCCAGCCACTGACGTTCCAGCTGAACCACCCCCTGTTCTTCACCGTTGATGTAGTGGGCGCCCTCGTCAACAGCCCCGAGGGGGTGGGTTGCGAGGGGGAGGACGTCCACTTTGAGGGCCAGCTCTACCGCAATGAATTAGTGCTCCAGGAGCGGCGGCTGCTGGTCAAGGAGGAGACCTATGTGGTGGAGGATGGACGGGTGGAGTCCCAGTCTGACCACCTGACCCTCGACTGTCCCCATTCTGAGCTGTCCTGTATCACTGGGGAAGCAACCTACGTGTGGGACCACCTGGGAAGAGATTGCCCCTTGAGGCTGATCCGCAGCCTCCAGCCCAGCCTGGTGAGGGATGCATATCTGGTTGACCATCAGGCCCAGTTTTTCATCAACATGACCAGCCCCACCTCAATTGTGAACTGCGACTTCGAGGCCCATGCCACCAACCATCCAGCGCTGTTTGTGGCAGCTGACCCAGCCGCGGCTGCGCTGCCCCGAGTGTCGGCCAGGGATGTTGACGTTCCCCTCCAAGCACAGATCCATGCAGGTTATATTGGATTCACCCTGGAAACACGCATGAGGAGCACTGCAGCAGAAGAAGTAGCGGCCAACTGCTGGAAGCTCCAGCAACTAGATCCGGCCCACCCGGTGCGTGTCCAGGGGAGCACGTTCTCGGTACTGAGGGGAGACATCCTGCTGCAGCTGACCTGCCAAAGGCACAAGTATGTTGTCCGCGAACACAAGGAGTGTTGGGACAAAGTGCCAGTGGAGCCCACAGGTTTTGTAGACGCCGTGACGCGGGTATACAGTGAGCACGCCACCAAGATTCCCTGTTCCTCCACCTACCCCCTGACTGTGCACGCAGAGGAAGGCTGGATAGAGTTGACCCCTGCTCCCAAGAAGAGGCCACCCCCGCTGGATACGCCCAAGCAGTTGTTGACAGACCCCTTAGATGACTTCAGTTCAGGTGGTCTGTATTCACAGGCTGAGTTGAACGACTGGCAACAGCTGCTGGCGTTCCCAGCATACAAGAGCGCCATGCTGACCGGCCTATCCTATGGCTCCTGCGTTCAGCAAGGCAGCTGTTCGGCCACAGGAGACCATGGGATAGTGTCCTACAACATTGACCGACTGGCGGAGGAAGGAGAGGCAGCCCTGGATGTCTGGGCAGGATTTAGACAAGCCATCCACGAGTGGGGAGATGGCGCCGCCATCTTGTGCTTGCTGCTGCTGATCCTCAAACTGCTGGGGGACCTCACCATCATTTCTCTGGCAGCAGCACAAGGAGGAGTCCGGGCAGCCCTGAATGCGATATCACAAGTGTTCCTGTACCACCCAGCTTTGTATAAGAAGGCGATGGCTAGAGCCAGGCTCAACCATGCCAAGTCCCGGGACTTTTCAGTGGACTGGGATGCCATCCCCATCGGCAGGGAAGCAGCCGAGGAAATGGTGTCTATGAAATCCACTGACAGCGGGCATGACCGCCCAGGTAGACCAGGACCGCCCTCTGGCAGACCCCGCGGCCCCTCAGGAGGACAGGCCGCTGCTCAGACACTCAACCTGGCAGCCAGTGCCCCAGCCGCTGCCAACAACAACCCGCAGGTCCCACTGCTGACCGTTCCAGCAACAAATGTGCCACCACCAAACCTGATACCTGCCGGCGCTGACCAACGTATCCAACCCAAGGCAGCCTCTGCCTTCTACCCCACATTGGGAGCCCATCAACCCTAAGAAGATACTCACCACTAGGATCCCATTGAATCATTATCGTTTGTATACATTTTTAGCCCTAAGGAGCGGGCCGAAGGCCTCAACCACTGTCGGAAGTCTGGTAGGGAAACCATCTCCCAGCCTTCCGAGGGGAGAGTTGTGGTATTCGGCAACCGTGAGCCATGTCTATGGCACCCCTGATCTGGGGTTCGGTGGAGGGTCAATGGCCCTCCCCCGAGTCCTGGGGAAGGGGTCTAGTGACCCCCTCCCTACGCTTAGAATTAATGATTTGAATCTGTCATGTTTATTATGGCTAACTGTATTCTTAATTCTCCCCCACCCTTTCCAGGGATGGGGGAATCATTATTGCCCAAACTGACCATTGTACATATATTATTTATGCTTTTATGTTATGATTATTTATTCCTATCCATGTAATTATTGTTTGTTGTATATAACTCCAGTATATCTTAAGCCTTCAATAAAGTGACAACTAAAAGTAGATGTTGATCATTATCTAGTGAAAGCTAGAGAAGCGTAGCTTCTCTATAGTAAGGTGTCCACGTCTGTCACACTGCCGTAATCTAATTGAACTCCGGTGTCTGCCATTGATCCTCGGCGGATACCACAATTACACCAGATTTTCATGTTCTATAATAAACTGAAACCCACAGTAAGCTAAAGTAACGTTTCTCCCTTTAATCCCCTTTTTACCATTCCCTCCCATCCTACTCGATTAACGAATTGGCCAGTAAACGAGTTCTGACTAAGAAACCTAAATTGACGACAATTTTCTCCTTTCTTAAGTGCAACGTTTATTCTACATCAATTATTGTATATTTACCAGTAACCACGGCAAAATTTAACAATAAAGAAAATGAGGGGAAGATCATTTTATTGTCGATTTTTCTTCCCCTCATTTTCTTTAGAATTGGATGTTAGGGTAGCAGCCACTAGAATAAAATAAAGTTCACAGAAAATAGATGCAAGAAATCAGGGATCTAAAGGGATAAGACAATGGCCGATTAACCGATGTACACCTCCAATGATGATACACAAAATAACCCCTTCTGTAGATTAAATCAAAAATCAAATTTAATAAAAGTGCCATAAATAAGAAATCGTTGTTAATACTTTGGGGACTGGTGTAATAAACAGCCCAATGTCCCCTCCCTCCTTGCCTTGGAATAAACGTTGACATTCTTTATATTTCTAAATTGAAAATAGTATATATATATATGTATGTATGTAAATGCAACTCAAGATTATTGGATTTCATTTCAATTGTGTGTTCTAATAAAACATATGAAAAAAAAACTTTAGCAAAATTCCTCCAATTTAAAAGTTCATTTTTTAAAATCATTTTAAAAGTTTTGATTGATTGATTAGCCATAGTTTATTAGTGTTTGGACCTAAGTCGTCATGGAGTAGGTTACAAACTTTAGTATAGCCACTAGGGCTAGCTCAAGCTCCACGTTCTAGCCATTATGACTCGACCCGCTATCTCATAAAAGCTCCTCATTATTACCACATCCTAGTCCTGGCAGGTGTCTTAAAAGTCACCGTTATGAATGACCTTTCTGTGGAGGAGCTTGGGATAAGGACTGTAGGACTGTACTGATATCATGTATGTGGATATTGAATATCCAAACTACTAAATAATCTCCCTATTTTAAACGTAAAAATAAGTGATTCTAACCGTAAATTTAGTCATGTTTGAAACATCTTATCAATTTGAAACCTTATATTCACCTAAAAAAATAGAAATAATCGCGAAAGCGTATGAATTGCATTACCAATCATTACAAACAAAAAAGTATATTATAATTTTTGCCTATTTTATGTAAAATTTTGTAGTTTTGCATAATAATCAACTTGAAATTTAGAAATTCTTTCTAGTTTACATTTCGTTGACAAAATAAAAATTTATTAATATATATTCTATTTTTGATGTTCTTTTTAATTGAAGAAACAATTATACAATTATTGAATCATTCAGTCTAGTCATATTGTTCAACACTTTACCTTTCTGATTGAATTGTAATTGCAGTTCAATACTATCCTTATAGATATCTCTAATTATGTCTAACAAAGTTCTATTATTCGATTGTACCTATAGTTCATTAATTTGTTCACAGATGTCTCTTTAGGTGTGCTGTATCCTGGGCTTCAAAAAATTACCTTTTGAAACTTAAGTTTAGCTGTATAATGGAATTAAGCAGTTACTCTCTTTGTAAACAAATATAGTTTAATTCTTTTCCGATAGATGTCAGATAGTTTAAACTTCACCAATAGATGACTCTTTCCTTATCAGGTTGAAACTGAAGTTCAGCTGTATGATGGAATTAAGTAGTTACTATCTATAGGAACAAACATAGTTCAATTTGATTCCGATAGATGTCATATTTGGTTAAGATAATTTTAGTTTTAAAACTCTCCAATAGATGACTCTTTCCTGTTTAGGTTGAAACTGAAGTTCAGCTGTATGGTGGAATTAAGCAGTTGCCCTCTTTATAAACAAATATAGTTTAATTCTTTTCCGATAGATGTCATATTTGGTTAAGATAATTTTAGTTTTAAAATTCTCCACTAGATGACTCTTTCCTGTTTAGGTTGAAACTGAAGTTCAGCTGTATGATGGAGTTAAGCAGATACCCGCTTGATAAGCAGGCTTGCGGGATGATGATTTCTTCATGTAAGTATTTTTTAGAAAGATTAGATATTATTTAAAGGGTAAAAAATAATTTAAAGTGAGATAGGGTCAACCACCCACCCCCCTAGAAGCTTCTGGGGACTAATCCGCATTTATTGCATTGACTTTTATATAAAGTTGTAAAACAAATATTTGCGATTTATTTCCATTTGGATGGTATACATTTTATAACTTCTGCAAATAATGTATTTTATTACTTTTAGTAGTAGCAAAGATACTCTAGACCTCACAATGTCTGCGCTAATGGCCGTCTGTTGCGCTATTGATAATATCTATTGATGGTATTGCGGTGTATATTTCTGAAACATCGTATTATAGACAGTTTTCTTCTGATATCAAAATAAAAAATTATAAGAATTTAACCAGTTTTGTTATTTTTATTTTAATATTCGTGGTAAATTATCTGTAATACGAGTCTGTGCATGATTTTTCATTTTGACTGAGAACCGATTCTAATCCAGCAGATATCAATTAGTTTTGAAGTAATACAGGAATAGTAATTTCTCGTATCGTATTATAAACATCTTTCCGCGAATATAAATGGTTTTAATCTAATGATTATACATTTTTTAATCGTGGAAAACTGGATATGATACGATGCTAGACATATTTTTTTTCGTATGGTTGAGAACCGGTTCTAATCCAGCGGATATAAATCGGCCATACTGGAAATAATTTTACGTTTTCTTTGTGTATTTTTTTACAATGTGTGGTTCGTATGGAAATATTTATTGGAAGTTTCTACAAAATTGCTAAAATTTTTAACAACAAATAGCATTAAAAACATTAAAGCAGAATTAATCTTCACCTAAAATTATTCTTCTTGAAATGTATTTCTGTGACTGTGATGTTTTAAATCTTTTTTTTGGGGGGCGGGGAGAAATTAATTTTAAGTAAAATTCTCGGGTATAGTACCTTTCGTGGCAACGCACCTTAAGGGACGATTCTTCGTATTTTTCACAGTAGGTTTTCTCCTATTTCTAGCCCCTGCGGGGGGCTCTAACCCAATACAACCTAACCTAACCTAAAATAACCTATAAAAAGTAATTTTAAAAATACGAAAAGGACTATTCCCAAATTCTCTTCTGCCTTTCAAGGTTGCAGCTTAGATTCTTAACTGCTTCATACTAAAGATATCAGGGATAAGACAATGGCCGATAAATTAATGTACGTTGTACATCCCCAATGATGATATACAAAATAACCTCTTTTGTAGCTTAGAATTAGTGGTTAAACGGTCGAACACTCAACTTAATAAACCAATTAAATTCCCTAAATTACCCAAAGTTGATAAGCCAACTAATAAGAAAACATTATTATAAAGCTTTTGGGACAAGTGTAATAAACAGCCCATTGTCCTTTCTCTGTCTGATCTTATGGACAATGGGCAATTAATTGATGTATGTACACCTAATCATGACAAAAGAAATTACCCCTTTTAAAGTTTAACATTATTAGTGGAAAAGGCTGAAAACTAATTGTTTGTACTATCCAATGACGATTTAATATTTTACTTTCCAATGTATGTCCCCTTCACCCTGATTACCAAGCAAAGGTTGTTAAATCAAATGGTTTTATATTATCTGCGGTTTTAATAGTTGTAAATCCTGTAACGTTAGACTAATAATGAAAGTTTCATAAATTAAATTGTTGGTTGTTTTTAAAGCACAGCATAAACACATATAATGTTTTATTGAAATTGGTATGGGAAGAAAACGAGGGACACTGGGATAAGTAAATAAAGGAATAGTTATTTATTGCTTCGTATTATAGACAGCTTTCCGCGATTATTAAAAAACATTATAAAAGTAAAACTAATTTTGCAAGCACCGAGGGTACAAACGCCAAGTCTGACAAAACTAGTTTATTATTTTTTTATTGTTCGTGGAAAATTGTCTGTAATACGATGCTGTACTTAATTTCTTAGTATAGCTGAGAAACGGTTCTAATCCAGCGGATATTAATCGGTTTTAAAGCCATACTGGAAAAATTATTTTTTCTTTTTTAGATTATTTGATTCATCTATCAATATATGAAAAGTAAAATATTACAATTATGTCCATAAGTAAAAGGGAAACTATTGCTCGTCATATCCTGCTTAAAACAAATTATTCTCATAAGTGGATCTTTTAGCACTTGATAGGATAGCCCACAAAGTTTTCTCTTTTTTTTAAAATGTTACATGTTGAAAGGAAAGGGCTAGTAATAGAATGACAGACAGATGGACATGTCAAATATATTTGCAATTGATATTGGTGTGAAGGAAATATAAACCAAACTATATATCTTCAAAAGAATTTTGGAGAACATATCTTTTTCTATTGACCCATCCCTATTTCCCTAGGAAGATAGAAGGCATACATATATTTGCGCATGCATCACCGAACATCAAATTTTATAGATTTGACCTATATTTATAAATGTCATATGGATCACATTGTCTCTTTATTCAAACAAGACATTGCTTAAGTCACTAAAACTGACTAGTTAAGAAAGAGGTATGGTACATTGAACTGAGGTGGATTCTTTAGAAAAATTGCCCCACTAATCGCTTTGTAGGGCAAAATTGTTTTCGTGAAAAATCCACCACAATCACATTAAAAATCTACAAAAATTAAACAAAATCTTAGAAGGGTTATTAACATAAGATTTTATTTAATTTTTGTAGATTTTTAATGTGATTTTGGTGGATTTTTCACGAAAACAATTTTGCCCCACTAAGCGATTAGTGGGGCAAATTTTTTAGAAGAATCCACCTCTGTATCTTACACTAGTACCAAAAGTTTCATCAACACGTTATCTCCTTCGTTGGTGTAAGCACTGATATTGCTCCTAAAGTAGCTTATAGTGCCTAAAAAAAATGACGTCATGTAAAATAAATGACCAATTATAGGCCAGTATATATTGTAATTGAACATTGGTAAAATGTATATTGGCCTATTAATAGTCATTTGTATGACGTACAAATTATTAGTGTACACACTTTTCAACCAAAAACTTTAATCTACAGATGGGCAATTTTTTATCCTAATAGGGAGTGTGCATCAAACTGTTGTCCATTGTCGTATCCTTAAAAATCCACGAAAAAAATTACTTGCTTTTTAATTTTTATTAAAAGTTTTTGTTAGAAACTTGTCAAAAACAGTAAATGCAAATTTTGTCTTTTTAAGTGACATAATTAAAGTATCTTGAATCTCTTTAAGAATTCTGTTAACTAATATTTTTAAAAGGTATATAGATCATATAAAATGCTTTTTACTTTTTTTATTTCTGCATATCTTATTCATATCCTTCCAAATATTTCAAATCTTTTATATAAAAAATACTGATTTTTAGTCTAATCATTTTGTTTAAATTTCAGTTTCTAAGACGACCCGAGAAATGATTCTAACTTGGTCGAAGGTAAGCTTTATGTATTTTAATCTTAGTAGCGAAGCTACTCTACACATTAGAGTAAAACACTAGAGGGAAAAACGGTTAAATAACTGTATCTCCCCATCGCATCAACCTCGTGCAACCTTTCTATTGAGTCAACCAATGGTGTCGCTTATATTAATACAGCCAAGTAGCAGAAAATGATTTAGGAGCAGACGAAAAAGGTCATTGAAAAAGAAAGGGAGGTAGTTGTCTGTATATACATCTATACTATAGATCTGTTCTCTACACAAGTCTTATTTGTATCAGAGAGAGAGGGGACAATGAGCTGCTTATTACACTAGTCCTCAAAGTTTTATAATAACGTTTCTTATTTGTTGTCATTCAAATAGTATGACAACATCTGCAAAAATGTACTTGTCCTTGTTTTTAAAGTTTTACATGTATTACATAATGTCATATGACATAATATTTTATTAAAAGTTAGCATGTTTTTTTTAGCATTGCATAAAAAAGTATTATATCTATTTAAAGACATACACATACAAACTCGCACGACAGTTAGGGCACAGAAAATATTTCCTTTGTCTTAAATATGATCAATATAACATTACTTTGATGTTTCACCAGATTTTCATGTACTCTGATAAAGTAATACTCGCAGTTGGCTAAAAAAATTATACCCTGCATCCATCCCTTTCATCCCATCCCCTCCCATCCTGCTGGATGCACGAACTGACCAGTAAATGAGGTACAAATTATCAAGCTAGATTGACGACAAAATTTCCCCTGTCAATATATTCACGTATATCCTATATCCATTTTAAAATGGATTTGTATTTGTGTTAGAAAATATTTTTGTTATCCCCAACTGAATAAGTTTCTTCAATCTTTAATCCAAATTGAAAAACTTTTTTTCTGAAGATATATAACTTAAAAATAAGAAGAAAATTTTTAGTAAAGTTTGATGAAATGATAAAGAATAGACAATGAAATGTCGAAAGTATTTTTTTAAGAAAAGGGGATTTAAAAATCTGTTTGTAAAACTTTTTTTAAACAGTAAAGAGGTAGTTTTTGATTAAAAAGATGTACTATAGTCAAATTTTTAAAATTATACGAGTATACTGTTTGCCTCCCCCCCTACCTTGCCAAATAGCCTAAAACCTAACCTGATCAATACTAAGGTTTATTCATTATATAAGCCATTTACGAGATATTTCTGTTCACACACACAAACAAAGACATTTAAGAAGATTTTTGATATTTTGAGTACTAGCTTTAAAATGGATTTATTTACTTGGATCTTACATTAGAAGAATATCATGTAACCAAATAAAGTGAAACTTGTAGCTGGGTAGAATAACGACCCCCCTCCCCCACCTACTCCCTTTATAGCATCCCCTTCCCCTCCTACTGGATGAACGAACTGTTTAATAAGTAATGTCCATGACCCATGCCAGCAATAATACTCAGTCGATTAAATGACCAATAGCAATATCTGTTAATGGTTAACCACAGTTCTTACAACTCTATGTGAAACTAGCGGCAACGCCCCTAGAGGCCTCTAGGGAAACATGGTTTGCGTGAAGGGGAATTCGACCCTCCCCCCATTTTAAATTTTTCTTTTCTTTAAAATGTTTAAAATAAACCATAGTTGATTTCTCATTTGAGGGTGGTGGTACCCTCCACAAAACAGTTATAAACCTTCCCAGAACCAAAGAAAGGTCAACCATATAGTGTCAGTAGTTAGCGAGATCCTCCGTTATAGACAAAAAATGTCTTACTACTTTATAAATCTTTTTCTCGTATTCATTCGAATCCGGTGGATAGGAACCGGTTCACATCCATACGAAAAACTATGGTTAGCATCGTATTATATCCAGCTTTCTACGAATATAAAAATGTACAATCATAAGATTAAAACTAGTTTTTTTAGCCCCGAGGTGCGGAAAGCGGTTTATAATACGATGAAAGAAATAACTATTATTATTTTTTAAAATTTTAAATGTTGTCATCCTTGTTAATATTCCATGCTTAGAAAATTTTGGCAATATAGAATATCTTCTTAATATGGAAAGAGAGTGATATTCAGCGATTTAAATCAATTACAAACAACAATCAAGTCATTATATGTATTAATTACTGTTTTGTAAGAACTATAGAAAATAAATCGATGAACTCCAATTTAGTTTCCGAAAGTGTACCTAGCGTCCGCGTCCTATCTCGAAATTTGCTATTAGCTAAAAAAGCTTCAAACTTCCAAAAAAAAATTAAAATTTTAAACATTAAAATTTTGAATGTATAATGTATAAATCGCTTTGTTTTCACAAATTTCCGGAGTAGCTGAAAAAAGGGTCTGCAATAATTGGGTTATCTGCTGTACACTTAAGGAAACTAGGGCTAGAATAGGAAATCCATTTGGAGCTGATCAATAAATCGGATGCGGAACAAAACTAGAAAATGTTTAGTAATAGCATATCAATAAGCAAATCATATATAAAAGTGCTGACGTTATGTCAAACCTAACTCTATTCTTATAATGAATTTAAGTCTTTTATTGCAAAAGTAGTTTTGAATGTCAAGCAACCCCCCCCCCTCCCATAAAATTAATTTTTTTTCTAAAAAAATTGTTAGGGAGGAATATTTTTTGTAAGTCTTCGAGGTTCAAGGATAAAAAAATAAAAGGTTTTTTAGAACTATTAGATCACGTGATTAAATTATCTGAATATCTGTTCCCAATTTTGAGTCTTAATGTCTATATGGAAAAAGTAGGTAGGCACATAAATTAGTTTTTATGAGTGTTTCTACATTGTCCTGAAATATCACAAGCAGGGATCAAAAGGGACAATGGCCGTTAAATTGATGTATATTCTCAATGAATACACACAAAATTACCCCTTCTGTAGTTTAAAATAGTGATTGAAACGTTTGAACACTCAAATTAATGAAACAACCAATTAAAGTTCACTAAAGCCCTCAAAGTTGTAAAGCACACGAATAAGAAAACGTTATTATAAAACTTTGGTGACTAGTGTAAAAAAACAGCCCATTGACCCCTCTCTCTATCTCCCTGAGTTGGAAGTCTATCTACCTACGTGTCTGCTTTGACTAAAAGATCTCGTTAACTTATGCAAAAATTATTTTTTATCTGAGGGGAAGGTTAACCACCCAAACATTTGATTCTTATTTTTCGTCCGATCCTGAAAATTATACTTATCTTAAACATAGCCTAAAACCTGCCCGGGACCCATAATAGATCTTTTGAAAATTGAGGATTCATCGGTCCAGCTGTTTACGCGATCTTTTATTACATACAGCTACATTTTAAGACATGGATATTTACATGGAGGGAGGGAAAAAACACCTTTTATGGGTTTGGAAATGAATAACAGCGACCAGCGGGATTTTTAATATCATTGGTGTGAATATATTTTAGCAAAAAAATATTCAAACATTTTTTAAAAAGGGTAGCAGAAAGGAACACTATTAAAGTCTGGCAGAATTTATTATAAATCACATTTAGGACTTTCAAACAAGATGCGTGACATCAAAGGGTTTGTAGTCTGATTGGATCAGAAATCTCAATTAACACAATATTGATCATTACTTTCAATAGCAATACTATCTACCAGCGGTTTCGCCCCTAGCCTCTAGTGTCCCACCCCATCAAAAAAAAGCTTAAAACCAACACAGGACCAGTAGTTATATTCCCTGAAGAGTAGAATCCAAAAGGTTCAGTGGTTTCTGAGATCATGAGATTCAGGCGGACGGATGGACAGACATCAAATCTAGATTTTTGTAAATTAACAAATTTGAAGAGTCATATAAACACTCGGCAGACTATGCTATATGGAGAATATCGTTTTTCATGTGTATATTAAATATATATGTTTGTAAATAAATCTTTAGGTAAAAATGTTTATTTCCGCATTAGATGACCTAGTTTTCTAATTTTTGCATAATAAACTAAACCGAAGTACTACTAAGCTATAGTAAGGTTTGGGCAGGGATAAGACAATGAGCGACTAATAGATGTACATCCCCAATGGTACATGCCTGAAATTAAACATTCTGTAGATACAAAAAGTGGTTGAAACGTATGGACACTCAATTTAATAAACCAAACAATCAAATTTATCAAAAGTCCCCAAAGTTGTTAAGACAACGAATAAGAAAACGTTATTATAAAACTTTAGGGACTTGTGTAATAAACATCTCATTGTCCCCTCTCTTTCTGAGTTTAAGCCCTTTTTATTTTACTAAAAATAAGGGACTTCATTAGGGGTTGGAAACCTAACTAATGCTTGGTCAAAAGATCCAAACTTATGAAGTAAATGAAAGGTTTTTTATGCTTAAAATATAGATAATTAAACCATGAAATCCCTACTAAATATGCAATATACTAATACAAGTAAAGAATCTAAGCCTTTTAAAACATATATTTTTAAAAGCAAAACTTTTCTATAATTAGGGTCAGTCCGTACGTCCGTCCGAGATGGATAGCTTTTTTTCTTTAATTTGGGCATGTTAGAATTGTCCTATCGATTTCAAACTTTGTATGGTGATTCCTGTAGTAGTTTGAAAGCATAGCAACTCTATAAACATTACCAAAATGTCCTTTTTAAACTTTTTTAACAACAAATTTTAATGTGATCTAATTATCCGATTGTTCTGATTTTTGGTATACTGATTCCTGGGACAACAAAGTACAATATTATAAACAAAACAACTCTATAATCAAGTCCTAAAAATGTAAGTATGTCCATAAACATTATTCTGTATCAAGCAGTTTTTCTACATATTTACATACAATTTTGCTTCGACTCTTATACATTTATATTCTGATTATTCAGTTCTGACACTATACAAGTGTTAATGTTCGTTTGTCCTACCATTTCAGTGCTTCGCTTTTATAGACACTGTCATCCTTGTTTTTTTTACATTATCTTAGAAATTTTGCAAGAGTGAGCTTTTTGATAGAAAAAAGTTGATAAATACTTTTTCTACAGTTAATCTATTTCTTAAGAAATGTGAAAGGTAATTACTTTATACATAACTAGCGGCTTCGCCCCTAGCCTCTAGGGGCTTTGCCCCAAGAGGTAATTAAAAAAAATATACTGGTGCTGCCAATTTTATGTGAAGTAGTTTCCCCAGAAAAAATTTTTTTGGGACGGGGGGTAAATTTACATTTTTTGGGGGGTTAGGGGTGTCTTATCCCCCAAGAATTTAGCTTAAAACCACCACAGGATGTACCAATAGGTATATACCCTGAGTGTAGAATCCGATCAGTTCAGCGGTTACTGAGATCTTAAGCTTCAGACTGACAGACGGACGGACAGACATCAAGCTACTTTGTATTTTAAATATACATAAATAAGGGTAGAGAGATTCTCTTTCATTCAAGGACATCCAAGGGGTGATAACCCCCCCCCCCCCCCAAAAAAAAAAAAAAAAAAGCTTGGACGCCCCTATTGACATTGACATCTTCACCTAACTGATAATTGTAGAAACTTGTTTCTAATCGAATAATCAAATAATCTTAAAACAAAAGAAGTTGATTAAAAGTCAAAGAGTTAATTCTAATTTTATAAAATAAAAACGCTAAAAAGCATAAATTCTTTTAGATGTCCAGTGGCGTGCGAAGCACTTTGTCTAGGGGGGGGGCATTTTGAAGATTTTGTAAAATTTTGCCCCCCCCTAAAGCAAAGTGCCCCGGGGGGGCCTTTTGCTTTAGGGGGGGGCATTTTGATTATATATACTAATTTTAAATAAGGGCGGTTGCTTGCTTACATGTAAAGACCGGAGCACCGAACCCCCCCCCCCCCCGCTTAGTTTTGACAAAAATCAAAAATAAGGGGGGGGGGTAGTTTTTTAATGTCTGGAAAACGGCAAGGAGGAAAAAAGCAAGGCAAGGCAAAGAATTACCCCCCCCCCTTAATTTTGAAGAAAACCTTATTACGAGATATTCATGTTTTGGGGCATAATTTCCTTATTTATTGACTGATTTTAGTAATTGATGTATCCCTGAACAGGTAGTCTTAAGAAGAATATATCAGAAGTGGGAAGAGTCACCCCCTTATTTTTGATTTTCTTCAAAATTAAGGGGGGGGTGAAGTCTTTGCCTTGTCGTGCTTTTTTCCTCCTTGCCGTTTTCCAGACATTATAAAACTACCCCCCCCTTATTTTTTATTTTTGTCAAAACTAAGCAGGGGGGGGGGGGTTTCGGTGCTCCGGTCTTCACATGTTAGCAAGCACCCGCCCTTATTTAAAATTAGTATATATAATCAAAATTATTTTCTTCAAAAATGCAGGGAGAGAGGGGTTTTTGGGCTATTTATTACACTAGTCCCCAATATTTCATAGCAGAAACCATTTGGAAGGGCGCGAAGAGTAAATTTTTTTCTTCAAATATGCAGGGAGGGAGGGGTTTTTGGGCTACTTATTACACTAGTCCCCAATATTTCATAGCAGAAACCATTTGGAAGGGCGCGAAGCGCAAATTTTTTTCCTTTAAATATGCAGGGAGAGAGGGGTTTTTGGGCTATTTATTACACTAGTCCCCAATATTTCATAGCAGAAACCATTTGGAAGGGCGCGAAGCGCAAATTTTTTTCTTCAAATATGCAGGGAGAGAGGGGTTTTTGGGCTATTTATTACACTAGTCCCCAATATTTCATAGCAGAAACCATTTGGAAGGGCGCGAAGCGTAAATTTTTTTTTCAAATATGCAGGGAGGGAGGGGTTTTTGGGCTACTTATTACACTAGTCCCCAATATTTCATAGCAGAAACCATTTGGAAGGGCGCGAAGCGCAAATTTTTTTCTTCAAATATGCAGGGAGGGAGGGGTTTTTGGGCTATTTATTACACTAGTCCCCAATATTTCATAGCAGAAACCATTTGGAAGGGCGCGAAGCGCAAATTTTTTTCTTCAAATATGCAGGGAGAGGGAGGGAGGGGTTTTGGGGCTATTTATTACACTAGTCCCCAATATTACATAGCTGAAACCATTTGGAAGGGCGCGAAGCGCAAATTTCTTTCTTCAAATATGCAAGGAGGGAGGGGTTTTTGGGCTATTTATTACACTAGTCCCCAATATTTCATATAAAATTTTCTTATTCGTTGGCTCAACAACTTTGGGGACTTTAATGAAATTTTGATTGGTTGGTTAATTAAGTCGAGTTTCCATACATTTCATCCACTAATTGTAATCTATATAAGGGGTAATTTTGTGTATCATCATTGGGGATGTACAAATTTTTTTTGGTAAAAAGTTTATATTATACAAAATAAAATACTTCCTATAACCTGGTTTGTTATGTTCAGTGAAAAAAGATTATAACCTAATTTCTACACTAATTAAAAAATTTGGTAAGTTTAATTGAATAGTAACTGTCTGTTTTTGGAGTATTTCTTGATCTTTTTTTTTGGAAACTGGGATAGTTTTGCTTTTTGTAGGGTAGGGGGCAAAAATGGGCATTTTTGTTGACCAGGGGGGGGCAAAATGGGGCATTTTTTAACATTTAGGGGGGGGCAGGGGGGGGGCGTTTTGGTCGCTAGGGGGGGGGGCGATTGCCCCAAATGCCCCCTTCGGTTCGCACGCCACTGTAGATGTCTATGCATTGGATATGGTAATTTTCCAAAAAATCATCAAAAGTCACTTTATGACAAATATATAAGTATCAGAAATAATATTTTAATTAATTTTGTTTCCAAGATAACTGTTCATTGTACAAAATAAAAAATAGAATAAATACAAATATTGTCATAAAGAGGTACTCTATTCATAAACTAATAATTGATATTTTAATAGTGTTTTGCACAGCTTTGCTGTAGCCCTTGGAAATATTTTTTGGAATTAGAGCCTCAGCTACGAATCTTTTAAAAATAAAATTATTATAGCATTTTAGATGAAGATAAAAAAGTTATAAAGTAAGTTTGCAATACAATTTTCAACGTTACACGGACGGACAGAAACTGGGTTTAAAGTCGCTGCGCTACTAAAAAATTTGGAGTAAAAAGGTAAGTGTTGTTAGAAAAATGTCTGAGAGAATAATTCCTTTTTCCAAGAAAAATCATTTAGGATTTTGTGAGTGAACTTTTTTTGTAACATATCTTGTTTTAGATTTCAATTTTTAACTTCCATTTTAAAAGATAGTTAATCCTATCATTTATACTGCAAAGTAGCTTCATGTCTGTCCGTCTGTCCGTCTGAAGCTTAAGATCTCAGTAACTGCTGAACCGATTAGGCTCTACTTTTCAGGGATAATACCTACTGGTTCTGTGATGGTTTTAAGCTATTTTCTTGGGGGGTGGGACACCCCCAACCCCCCAAACAACAACAAAAATTCCCCCCATTTTTTTCATTTTTTTTATAGCAGAAGATTTCCTTGGTCCTTTTTTTGCAGGAGATTTCCTTGGTCCTTTTTTTGCAGGAGATTTTCTTGGTCCTTTTACGAATTTCACCTTAATTTTTTTTATCACCTCTTGGGGCAAAGCCCCTAGAGGCTAGGGGCGAAGCTGCTAGTAATATATAAAGTAGTAAGGTATTTCTTTTGTCTGTAGTTTAGAATATCGAAATTTACTGAACCGATTAAATTCTCCATTTTATAAGGAAGGTACACATAGGTCCCAGGATAGTTTTAGGTTATTTTGTACTGTTTATATTCGATTCTTAGGATGGTTTTAGGATATTTCACGTTCTTTCCTGTCTTATTACAGAGCCCCTAGATATTAGGAGGGTAACCATTATTGTTGTATAAAAGTAATAAGTTTTTTTTGTGAATCCGTTAAGGTCTCGCTAACCACTGAACCGATTGAATTTTCCATATTATGATGCTTTTTATATATCTAAGGATGATTAATTCTTAAAATCTTCAAGGACCATAAACATCGAAAATAAATTGGGCAGTAAAATTATACATTACTAATATTTTTCTCTTGCTTTGTTATTCAGGGATTTACGAGATAAGACAATGACAGATAAATGGATGTACATCCCCAACGGCGATACAAAAAAAAAAGTTACCCTTAAGTAAATTACAATAAGTGGTTGAAACGTTTGGACTTAATGAACCAATCAAAATTCAGTAAAAGTCTCCAAATTTGTTACGCCAACGAATAAGAAAACGTTGGGGACAACTAGTGTAATAAACCACACAATGTCCCCTCCCTTCCTGTCCGTTATTGATGGATAAAACTGTTCTTGTTTTCTTAGACTGAAGAGGCGGTGACAGTGGCCAAAGATTTGAAAATGCCGCAGTTTACCCTGGAGAAAGTGGTGGCCAAGCAATGTGAAGATTACAATCACATGGGTACGTTTTTTCTTAGTGAAGCTACTCTATAATTTGAAATATCCGTCTGTTGGTCAGTCCGTCCTTAAAGCAATGGGGGATAGCTAATTTTTTGGTGTAGATTCGAATCCGGTGGATAGGAACCGGTTCTCATCCATACGAAAAAACTATGTCTAGCATCGTATTATATCCAGTTTTCTACGAATATAGAAATGTACAATCATAAGATTAAAACCAGTTTTTTAGCCAGTGCCTCCGGCACCTCGGGGCTAAAAAAACTAGTTTTAATCTTAAAATTGTACATTCTATATCCGCGGAAAGCCGTTTATAATACGATACGAGAAGTAACTATTCTCGTCAGATAGAAAAAATAGTTATTTATCGCATTTTTAAACAGCTTTCTGCGAATATAAAATGTACAATTACAAGATCAAAAACTGTTTTTTAGTCCCGAGATGCCGAATGCACGGACTAAAAAACTGGTTTTAATCGTATTATTGTAAATTTTTATATTAGTAGAAAACTTTATATTATACTATGCTATACATAATTTTTCAGTATAGCTGAGAACAGAATCTAAAAAAAACGAATATTAATCGATTTCGAAACGATTCTGCAAAAAGACTTTGTATGATCCTACTTCATATTTAGGCAATTACAGTTGTTTAGTGGCCAAATTCTTTATGAGAAGATCCATCAGTTTTCACCTCATTCAGAATTATCTACCTTCAATGCTTATGGGTAAGTGTTCATAGCTGACCTAATATCGACGTGCTATATTATTATTTCATTTCGAACTAGCGACTACACATTTCTAGATGCCTCTAGGAGTACTTGAGGGTTGACTTTCTATCGACGCACAAGGACTCTGATAGGAAATTGACAACTTATTCATACGTACTGTACTAAATCAATCATTACTTGGACTAATTTAACCAAATTAGGTTTTTTTTGGGTTTTTGATAATTCATACAACCCCCTTAAGTAATTCATTACAATAAAATACAATTTTAAAATTTATTTACTGTGTAAATATGCATAAATATGACGTTTTCACTGACAATTATGTTGATTTTTACTTAAAGCATATTTCTTGTAGACAATAAAATGATTATAACTTTCGTTCTATTTAAGATAAATTGATGAAATAAAAAGTACATTCAATTTTATTAAACTGAAAAGTCACTTATTGATTTTAAGAAATAATATATTCCTTTGAGTGGGGGAGGGGGGGGGGCGTTGAGTATCGTAATAAGAAACTAATGTAAATTTCTTTTCTACGGTGGGTTTTAATGATTCATATAGCAGCCAAACTGTTTTAGGCAATACCCATTTGTCTGTCTGTCCCTCTGTCTGTCTGTCCTTTTGTCTGTCTGTCCCACCACTTGTCTGTCTATCTGTCTAACTGCCTCTCTTTTGGATTTCAATGAATCATCTAGCATAGCCTAATTGTAATTTGTTAATGCCTCAAAGACTGTCTGTTACTATTTACCTGTCCCTCTGTCTGTCTGTCTGTCCGTCTGTCTGTCTGTTCCTCTGTCTGTCTGATCATTCACAGGTTCTCTATTGGATTTTATCTAATTAATTGTCTATTTTAGTAAAACTTTGATAATTCTTCTTGCCCGTCTGTCTGTCTATCTGCTGAGTTTCTACCCTCCTTGGTCTAACAGACTTATTCACTTAATTTATAAAAAATTCGATTTAACTAATAATAATATGGTGGTATCTTGTACCAAGAGATACACAAATAACCTTGTGTTGAAAAAAACAAATAAAAAATGATTCAATTTCTTCTATGAAGAAAAGTGTAATACATGTTCCTTTATTCTCTTCAAAAATATTTTTCAAATTTATAATATCAAGTTATATTCCATTAATTTATTAACAACTAAATTTTTTGACACCCCACTTATGACTTTTAACAGCCCCCTTTAACTAAAATCAAGGGCGATTTTATTAAGATTTTACCAAAACTACTTTACATAAGAAATTTATTACATTTTAAATTTTTTTTTTATAAAAAGAGGATTGGGATATATCTCCCTCCCAACATTAACTTTAAAAACTATTGTAAAACATATTAAAAGTTATAAACATATATCTATCAAGATCATTAAAGGAATTAACTCAAGTTTAAGGGGGAGGGGGGGGGGGCTTAATGCAACCATCTCGTAATCAATGCACAAATTGCACTTAGAATTCGAATTTCGTTACAAAACTTGGCATGAGTAATCCTTGGTACATCTATTTTCCCAAAATGGAACAAAAAGTTGGAAAAGTGATGGCTGGCGGCTCAGTGATTTAGCCATTTTTGGGCTATATTCAGGGCGAAACTATCATTAATTGCATAGGAATCAACTTTTTGAAACATATTTTTGCTTTAAATATCCATTTTTAAAATTTCTTGTACCAGCTGATAGAACTGGCTGAAAATGGCTGGGAGCGGCTAAGAGTATGAAGAGTATATTATATAGGGCTTGTGACATGTCTAGGGGTAGGTTTTTATTGGTACTGAGCTCAAAAATACTACTATAAATAGTGGGGGTCCATCCATTTGGCAGCTGGAGCTGTTACACAGACAGTTAAAAACCTACCTAGAGACATGTCACAAGCCCTATCTACTCATTCCACTCTTGGCCGCTCCCAGCTGAGCTGCGGCCATTAGCAAGCTGCCAAATGAATTTTTTGTGGTATTTTTGAGCTCAGCACCCATAAATACCTACCCTTAGATACATCAAAAGTCCTATCTACTTATCATACTAATGGCCACTCCCAGCTGTTTTCAGCCAGTTCTAGCTGGGAAGTTGGTGGTACTGAAAATTAAAATATGGTTATTGGTATAATTTAACATACATTAAAGCAAAAGTATGTTTTTGAAAAAACCTACCCTAGACATGTCACATCTTCCAAATTTAAAATTGCATACATAAATGATACAATATTTGAGGCCATAATTTACTATAAATATGAACACTATCTGTGTAAAAACTTTAAGGGAAACCCCAAATAAAATTAATGGTCTTCTTATCAATAAAGGGGGGTTTGGTGCTGGAAGGTGAGCAACATTGATATATATTGAGCTAAAATTTTGTAACTGCCTGGTCCAGTAGTTACTGCATCTAAAAGAAAAACAAAATTAAAATTTTTTTTTAAGTTAGGTAAGAAAAACTGCAAAAATGGAATTTGACTTTGCAGATTTCTTGCTACACCTTCATATGTTATAATTGAGACTGCTCCATTTTTTTGGTAAATTTCAGGTTTATATTTACATACTAGAATTGAAATTTTGTAAAAATCTTTAAAATTGAGATCACACAAAAGAACTAAAAAAACATTCTTTTTGCAGATTTCAAAAACTTTGAAGTGCTCGTGAGGTCACAATTATTGCATCACAGAAAAAAATATTTAGCATGGGTCATTTTTTTTGCTTAAATCAACCACATTTTTACTGGGGGCAAAAATTTTTTCAAAATTTTTCCATGGCGGGATGATTTAATCTACAATATATACTTTTGGCTGTTGACAGCTGTTCTCAGCTATTTTTGGCAGTTTTCAGCTGTTATGACAGCGAAATCTTGAAATTAAAAAAGTGTTTTAGTAATATGTCCATGACATAAAGTTATAATGTTAATTAAGAAAAGTTTAATTACATGGAAATGTTCAATTTTTTATATCCTTATAAGCCATTACCCAGCTGCCACTATTTTTGGTATTATTTTTCAGCTCAACACCCATTAAAACCTATCCCTAATGGATGATTCCTACGTAATTATTGCTGGATTTGCCCTGAAAATAGCCCAAAAATGGCTAAACAGCCATTAGCCATTACTTTTCCAACTTTTTTTTTCCATTTTGGGAAAAAAGATCTACCAAGGATTACTCATGCCAAGTTTTGTAATGAAACTCGAAATCTAGGTGCCATTTGTGCATTGATTACATGATGGTTGCCTTAACCCCCCCCCCCCTCAAGCTTAACTTTTTGTTAAATTTTGAAAAACAGACCTACTAAGGATTACACATGCCAATTTTCATAACAAAATTTGGATTAATTGATTATGGGATGGTTGCATTAACTCCCCCCCCCCCCTACATATGTATGAGAGTTTCCTCATGTCTCAATTTACTAATTAAAAGTTGTACAGTACAGTTGTACAGAATATTGCAAGATTTTTTTTAGTAAAGTCTGGTAATTAATTTACCTAAAAATAGATAGCATAGAATTATCTGAATCAGTGACTTGCTTAAATACACCCTCCTTAAACACCCCCATCCCCACTTTATTTTAAGGGGTGTAAATTTATTTCTTTTACACCCCCTTGGAATTTATAGAGGGGTGTATCTGAGGGTGTAGGCTCTTGTCAAGAGGGTGGACATGGGTGGACAACTAGGGAGGTGTATCCATCCCCCTTAATTTTACAAGGGTGGTGTAAACAACCCCTACACCAACCTTTTGCATGCCTTTGATCTTAACTATACTTTCAGAGTACATAAAGTTGTAAATTCAGTAACTATTCTACAAAAATTATCTTCCTAAATTGATATATGATTTTCAGGGTAATCTCCGGTGGACTAAACATTAAAATTTTATGGAAAAAAAGATATCTTTGGAACATGCATGTCTTGAAATTATCCCCTCTTTGTACTCAATACGCATTTTTAATTCTAAGTGCGTCAATTTTGCGTTTAAAGATACCCTTAGTTTAAGCATTAATTTCTCCAAAAAATGATGAAAAAAGATAAATTTTTTTTTGATAAAATGATAAAAGTATATGTAAAATAAAATAACCAGCAAAAAAAATTACAAAATTACGTTAAATAGAACGAAAATTAGAGCGTTTTGTATGCCTTATAAAATGCGTATTTCTCATGAAAATTGTAACGATTTAGTGTGTTGAGTAAAATATTTACAAACTTCCCGCTTTTATAAGTAGCTAGAGTCTTTGTGCGACATGTTCTTAAGCGAAAAGACAATTGACGTAAGATTTATGTGTATCCCCATTAATTATAAACAAAATTACCCCTTCTGTAGATTTAAATCATTGCTTATAGAGTTTAACCATTGGTATACTAAACCAATCAAGCAATATCTTTTTTGCTAACGAATAAGAGAACTTTGGGTACCAGAAAAATGTTCAGTTCAATGTCCCCATTCTCACAGATCACAGCTAAGACAATCGTGGTGCAATTAAATGGTTATAAGATCATTTATTTTTAAAAACTTTTTTTAAAAATACTTATGGCTAAAAATGCACAAAATTACCAAATATTTTATTTTATTTTATTGTTTTTAAATTACATTTTACTTATCTGAACTACAGCTATAAAAACAAGTTGCATTTATTTTATGATTATCCTTTTTAGTAAAATAATGGTGTTTTATCACTTCCACAAAATTTTTCACAAAATAAAAATTATCAGAGTTATTACTACAGCGCAAATTTATCCTTATTTGACACTGCCTCTCTTATTAAACAGTAAAAATACAGTTAGTATATTTATATATTTGTACTAAAAGCTTTAGGGAATACAGTAGAGCATGCTTATAGTGCCTAATTAAAAATGACGTCATACAATACAAATTACCAATGATAGGCCAGTATACATTTATATTGAACAATAGTAAAATGTATACTGGCCTTTAATTTGTCATTTGTATTGTATAAGGCACGATAAATACTTCAATACAGTCACAAAAAAAAATATTTTATAAAAGTTTATTAACTTTAAACATGCTTATAATGTTTTTTTTCTCGCTGTAATAAAACTTAAAAGTAATAATAGAAGCCTAATTGTATGGTAATAAGGAAAAATAAGTAAAAGTAAAAAAATAATTTTCAGTATGGCTTAGAAACCGATATATATCCGCTGGATTAAAATCGGTACTAGCTATACGGAAAAATCATGTATAGCAACGTATTCTAGCCAATTTTACAAAAAATATTAAGATATGAATTATGAAATTATAAAAGTTTTGTTAGCCCTAGCCATTGGTCCTTCGGGGCTGACAAATTGGTCTTAATATTTTTCCATTTTAATATCCGTGGAAAGCTATCTATAATACGATGCAATAAAAAGCTATTCAAGTTTGGCTTCAAGACCGATTGACACCCGCTGGATTATAACTGGTTCTGAGCCATACTGAGAAATCATGTATCGTATCGTAAAACAAACATTTATCTATAAATAATAAACTAAAAATCATAATCATAATATTGGGGCTAAAACAATTAAACAACCCCGATTTGGCGCACCATTTAAATGATTTAAAGATCCAGCTCTGGTATTAATCTTCAATTTTTTCACTTTATTATCTGCGGAAATCTGTCTATTACACGATGCTAGAAATAACTATTAATGATTAAAAAAAGGATAATTATGAAATAAAGATAAAAATACACAAAATATATATTTTTAGTTCCATTATACATTTCATTATAAACAAGGATTATAACTTTAACAAATAGCGCAGCTAATAAATATATAAAACTTTAGAAAAATCACAAAAAACAGGTATTCATATAGCTAAAAAATAATTTTAACTTTTAGAACGTTCTTGTAAATCTTCACAATAAATATCATGAAGCTTTCTTGAATAGTAGCTAAGAAAATCACCCCCCCCCCCCCCAGGTTTTTTAAAGACAGACGAACATTAATAAAGGAATTCTTGCATAGCCATGCAACGCTAAAATTAATTTAAATCAAAGGAAACAAATCTCAGTAAAACAACTTATGAAATAATCCAGTATATATTTTCTCCTCTTTACATTAAACTTAGGGAAATAATTTTTATAAATGTTATATTAGAGAACTAGAAGCTGCGTCCCTAGCAACAAACCATAAGAAAAAAGGATAAAAGCATCTAGGGACCTATGTGAAGCATCCCTGAAATGAAGAACCTAATCAGCTCAGTAGTTTGCACTATCTTAAGTTACAGACAAAACATTAACTACTTTTCGTAATAGAATATAAATATGTTTCTAAACTTTCGTTTTTTTTAAATTCTTTCGTAAGTTGGACGAATTTGAATGTCTGATAGTCCATCTAGGGTAATAGATCTATTTGTATGTCTGATAGTCCATCTAGGGTAATAGATCTATTTGTATGTCTGACAGTCCATCTAGGGTAATAGATCTATTTGTATGTCTGATAGTCCATCTACGGTAATAGATCTATTTGTATGTCTGACAGTCCATCTAGGGTAATAGATCTATTTGCGAAGTAATATATCGTCGCGTCATGATAAAGATGTTAAAAACCATTTGCTGCTATGACAGGGACAATCCTACAATATAAAGTACTAGCGGCTTCGCCCCTAGCATCTAGGGGCTTTGCCCCGAGAGGTACTTTAAAAAAAAATTTAAATTTAGTATTTCTGCCTAAAAACAATTTTTTATGGGGGGGAGGGGGGGAATTTTCATTTTTAAGGGGAATAGGGGGTGTCCCACCCCCCCCAAGAACATAGCTTAAAACCACCACAGGACCAATAGGTGTATACACTAAAGCGTAGAATCCGATCGGTTTAGTGGTTACCGAGATCTTAAGGGACAGACAGACGGATGGACGGACAGACATCATTCTACTTTGTATTATAGATTAAGGCCTTTTTGTCCTTTATTATCTCTCAAAATTTAAAGATTTATGCAGATCCTCCGATGGTTTAAGGCTATTAATTATAAATATTATACCTATTAACTATCAGGTAGTTTTTGCTAAAAATGATAACATATTTGTTATATAAATAAACCACACACTCACTAAAAGTTGCAAATCCTTTCAGTTATACAGTCATGCATATTAAGGGGGGTGGGGGGGGGGAGGTACCACCTTCTCACCTTATAGAGGAAATTTCCGTGTTTTTTTTGCGGGGGACGTGATTCTTGTGCTTTACCTCCTTCATCCCTAGGTATCTTGAAGGATAAGACAATGGCCGATAAAATTATGTACATCCCTAAAGATGATATACAAAATTACCTCTCAAGTTGATTAAGATTAGTGGTTGAAACATTCTTAAAGAACTTAATGAACCAACCAATCAAAATTCAATAAATGTCCCCAAAAGTTGTTAAGCCAACGAATAGGTAATTGAACGTTATTATAAAACTTTGGGAACTAGTATAATAAAAAGCCCAATGTCCCCTCCCTCTTTTTTCCTCCCTCTAGCCAAAATAGTTTGTACGCCCTTTGCTTCTCTGAGATGAAACTTTTACATTATGATATATATTTAATCAGGGTATGTGCATTACATTTTCTGAGATGGGTTTTTGAAAGAAGAATGCCGCGTTTTATTATGAAATTATTATGAAAATGCCTCGTAGGATTTAAACAGGGTATACAACTATTTATTTAATTATTTCGCTTTTATTTGTATGGCTTTTATAGAAGAAAAATAAATAATCTTAAATCCATTTTTTCTGTATTTTGATTAATGCATCTTTTTAGAGCTTTATTAGACATTATACAAATGGCTGAAAAAATAATTTTAAAATTTGAATTCCTTAGTTGTATACTCTGTATAAATCCTACGAGGCATTTTCATAATAATTTCTTAATAAAACCCATCTTTGGCATAATGAGATAGGTCAATGAAGGGGAAATTGGAGGGAAAAACAAATGTACCTACTCTTCCTACGAAGTAGGAGAAGTTATTTCTAGATTGGTAAGTTAGGGTTTATTATGCGTTTTTTGAAGCTTTCTATAGTGAAAAATGACGTCATGATGGCCTACCGTTGGTCAATTAAAATATTTACTTAATTCAGTATAGGTATCGGCTTATCATTGGTCATTTGTATTGCATAACGTCATTTTTATAGGCACTATAAAGAGCTTTGGTTTTTTTTCAAAAACTTCCTTTTAATCATTTATATATTTATCGTACATCCTATATCAAAATATTCATATTTATTAAAAAGTTAAAAGTACATTAAATAACGAAAGCATTTAGATATAGTTGTAGCTAAGCCTAGAACAGTTTTTCTTTTATTTTTCTACTGTCATGGAGGGTGCTTTTATGAAACTAGGTTTTTAAAGGACGTACAATCAAAGGGTTTGTTGTCAATAATACCTTCATTAACCAAGCTTTGGTTACAGGATAAGACCTGCAGATTTTAGAACTTCCAACTTTGTAAATGTATCTTAACTTTATTCAGTTAACAGTGTGCATTCATTTTCGCACATGAATCACATTATTAGAAACTTACCTTACCGCATAAGGGCGGGATTCTAGTTCGATTTTTAACTGATCATCGAGAGAATTCAGAGCATCATCCGCGTGTAATGGGAGGCGATACTCTAAAACCCAAAGATATTATGTCAGGTAATATCAGATAACCTACCCTTTGATTGCACGATTGAAAATCAGGGATCTGACAATGATGTACATCCCCAATGAAAATACACAAAATTTCCCCTTCTGTAGATTAACATTAGTGGTTGAAACGTTTGGACACTTAAGTTTAAGAAACAACCAATCAAAATTCAATAAATGTCCCAAAAGTTTTTGAGCCAACGAACAAGAAAACATTAGAAGTTTGGAAAATTATTGCGCGAAGAGGAACTGTTCAAATGAGCGGAAATGAAAGCATACCAACTAAGTTAACAAATTTCCTCATTAAGCATTGCATGTAATAGATACTTTATTAAGAGTGCAGCTCCTAAATGTTTTTTTCTGTTTGTCATTATTTTGTTCCTATGTATACAATCACCTTTGAGACATAAAGTTTTCTGTTTAAATTTACAGAATTATACTGTAATCGTTTTCAACAAAGAACAAGACATTTTATAATTTAACAGTTGTAAAATTTCCCTGATTTATAAAAAGCTTTACTGGTAGTGAGAACCATATCGGTTCAGCGATTAGACACAGATTTAGAGACATAAAGATGGACATCATGTTACTTTAAGTTTGATGAGCTTCCCTTATTTTTCCATATTTTCTCTTTAAGGGAAAATAATTTGATAGTAATTAAGAAAATGATACTTTAAATAAACAGCGGTGAACCAAAAAGAATTCTTCATATATTCTAATCTAGTTTTTATATCATTTACTAAATAAAATAGCTTTAGACTTTATTTTTAAACAAAACCTGCTATTGAATGCAATCATCCTTGTTAATCTTGTCTGCTAGCTAGAAATTGTTTTGTACATGAAATAAGTTTTTTTTTAATTTATACAATTACTGTGAGACTAATTCATAAAAGAAACAAAAATAAGTTCTCCCAATTAAACTAATAATTGATTAAATAATAAATCAATTGTCATTTTTCTGCTAATATTTGTAAAGACCTTCTTATGCAGGGATATAAGGGGATAAGACAATGGCCTATAGATTTATGTACATGCCTGGTTGAAACGTTTGAACACGTTGAACTTAATATACAAACCTAACAAAATTCAGTAAAAGTCCCCAAAGTTGTTAAGCCAACGAATAACAAAACGTTATTGTAAAACTTTGGGGTCTAGTGTAATAAACAGCCTATTGTCACCTCTCTCACTGCTTTTAATGTATTTCAAATGAAAATACAAATCTTCTAAAATACGGGCTAACGAATCTACGAACAAGTGCTTCATATAAAGTAGATACTAGAAAGGAAAAATACACTTTAAACATTACACATAAATGGTCAAATAAATCAAAAAGTGTTTGTTTTGTTCACAGGGGTTCAAGGATAGGCCAATGGAATGTTAATTTTCCTTACTATTTCATAAACTTTGATTTACCTATTTATAGTTACCACTAAATATTGCTATGCTGTTTTAATATAACCTTGATTAATGTACATCTTATTGGTTTATTGGTATTTATATTATTTATTTAGAGGATTTTTTCTTCTTTTTGGCCTCTCCCTATATTTGTGGTTTTTATTAAACATATTTAAGAAATAGGAAACCATTCATAACAAAAATGCAGCAATGCAATGGTATAATCCCCCGGAACTAAAAGTGAACCACAGATATCCCCATAAAGGTCTCTATAGGCACACAATGGCACACAATTTTGGTTTTTAAGAATTTTTTTTTTTAATTGGGGTCTGGGAGGTAATTTTTTTTCTAGTGGCGATTTCTCTTTCGAGAGTGGTGACACCCTTCCCAAGTTTTGTTATAAACCTTCCCAGGACCTATGATATGCTTCACTGTTAGGGAGAACTATATCGGTCCAACAAGATCTTTGGGTACAGACACACACACACACAGAAAGACATCGTGTTACTATTATAAGTAAATTATGTAGATTTGGTTGAATTCGTAATAGGGCAACTTCATTGGTTAGGCTTAAGAATACTGAATAAGTTAAATAATGAAAAATCCCTATGTCCTTTTGTGCCATAATCCAGAGAGAGAGGGGACAATGGGCTGTTTATTCCACTTGTCCCCAAAGTTTTTTAATAATGTTTTCTTATTTGTTTGATTTAAAACTTTGGGAACTTTGGTAAATTTTGATTGGTTGGTTAAACAAGTTGAGTGTTCAAACGTTTCAACCACAGAAAGGGGTAATTTTGTGTAACATTATTAGAGATGTACATGAATTTATCTGCAATTGTCTTATCCTTTTAGATTCCTGGATATAATCCTAGTTCCTTTTCTTAAAATCCAGGGGGGATAGGTGGTTCAATCTAGATTCAAGGGAAAGTCTGAAACTGCAGCTATTGATCATCCAGTGCATCTGTTTACAAAAGTCCTTTAAAACCAATGCTGTGTTGTCATTTTACAAGCATAAATGTATCTTTCCGTTCTGTTCCGTTAGGGATAAGACAATGGACGAAAAATGAATGTATACCTCCTATTTCGATATACAAAATGGTAGTTTTAAAGCTGTAACTTGGATTTTGAATACAATTTGGTTTAATATTAATTTAAGTTCCGCAATTTTATAATTATAACTGCAAAAATTAGAGGCCTCTAGGGGCACTTTTGTTGGGAAGGATAAAACCTCCGATTTCGTTTTTAAAAGGAAAAATGTTAGAAGTGGCCATTTTTTTAGGGTCTATTTCTCTTGAGATGGTGGTTTTATATTTCCCTAAAATGGTTATAAACCTTCCAAGGACTTATAAGAAGCTACACCGTAAAGGAGAAACATGTCGGTTCAGAGCGGTTAGAAAGGTCCTTCGGTTTACACAGACAAACAGACAGATATTCTCTTACTTATATATAAGGATTGCTGGCACTCTAAATTTGTTTATGTCAGTTTTTCTTCATGTTATTATTGTTTGTTTTCAGAGAGAAAGGGGCTTTTTATTACAATTGTCTCGAAAGTTTTATAATAACGTTTTCTTATTATAAAAACTTTGGGGACTCTTTATTGATATTGATTGGTTAATTCATTTAGTTGAATGTCTAAATGTTTCAAATACTAATTTTAATATAAAGAAGGGGTAGTGTGTATTATTATTGGGGATGTATATTAATTTATCAGCCATTGTCTAATCCCTGATTTGTTTTAGTTGGAATCTCGTGGGTGAGTTTCTGGATGGATATAGAATCTGTACCTGGCAGGATCTCTCTGGGAGTCATCACACTTCTATCCATCTCTAATCAGGCTTCAGGTAAGGTTTTATATATTCTGGTGTGGAAATGTATAGAGAAGAAGGATATTTGTCTTTAAACAATTTACCAATAAACATGGGCTGCAACCCCTAAAAAAATATTTTTTGTGGGTCTTACGGTAGATCTTCCAGGCAAAGGTTGTGCAATGAAATATCCAACTATAATCATGCTTGTGGTTTGGTTTGGTGGTAGGAATTCTGGGCAAAAGTTGTGAAAGTAAATGATAGTTTCTCTGTAAGCTACTTAATGGACATAGAATTCGGGATATTGTGAGAGGTTCTAGTATATCCTCTGAAAAATGAATCTCCCATCTAGAAAAACTTATGTTCTCCCAGCTGGCTAATATAACAATGATCATATTTTTTTCCGTATTCAGGATTTAGTGTGCATGTGTGAGTGTGTGTTTTTATGTGTTTGTGTATGTTTGTGTGCGTAAGTGAGAGTATGTATGTGTGTTTTTGTTTGTTAAGGATTTTCAATTTTCCATCATGTTTGTAAAGTTCAATAACAAAAAATGGTGGTCTATCACTTTCGCCAAATATTTCACATTTTTAAGTCATCATAACTGCAAATTATAGTAAAGGCTCAATTTTCCCACGTAAATATGGCGTTACTCACATTGTCAAACACTATCCTCTGATTTATTCCAATTGTGTGTCTCTGCGAATTTGTAGCAGTTTGCGGTTCTGAAAAACTGCGGAAGTGACAGTATTTCCGGTGGTTTAACCTCACTTAAAGTCAAATATAATTCAGCCCGCCCCCATCCCCTCCCAAAAAAAAATTATAAATGTATTGAAAATAAAAAGGAGGGCAGTATTTCATGTTTTAGTTTACCTTAGGTTAGGTTATATTTGATAGAATGTTACTCTTTCTTGTTAGGGCCCCAACAGGGTATAGGCATATAGAAGACAAAAATAGCACTTATTGCTTTTTCAATTCATTTTAAAAATTAGGTAGGTGTTTCTGTGCTCGCATCGTACTTTGCGGTAAATCACCGTATTTCCTCTTTCTTCAAACAATATCAGTTTTTTTTCAGAGATTCACTAGTTTATACTTATATTCACTGAAAGATAAAATTAGTTTCTATCTCGTAATTAAAAATGTAGTTGATTTAAAATAGAATGTTATCATACAAATAAAATGCCTGAAATTTTTGTGTCTTTTTAAAAATGAGAAAGGCCTTCCAATGGTCCACTATGTAAAAAAAACAAAAAAAAATTCATGCTTTTACCTTAAATCTAAAAGTATTATAGAATTTACATTTTGCAGGTATACTTATCATACATACATTTTAAGATGCACATATTGTGGTTCTTTGTGTATTTAGTTTATTATATTGATTGGAAAAATTTTTTCTTTAAAAATACCTTTCTTATACCTTGGCAAGCATCATAGTCAAAACTATTTATTATTTAGCATTAAGTTTGGGTGAAACATTATTTATTCAGAATACCTTTAATTTCTTATCTTTTTATCTACTACCCCTTGCTTATTTAATACTTATATTTGCGGGAACTTTTGTTTAATGAAATCTTCCAATTTTTAACATTTACAAAACAGCCTACTTTATTGCATCAAGATCCATGACAGATCTATATAGGAAATAAATGTCTATATATGAGCTCAAGTTTTCCAAGCGATAATTGTTTAAAACTCATAGTGCTCCAATTATCCATAATAAACTCTCATTGACCAGAACGATAAGACCAATTATTTTACTGTATGAAGAATAAATTCATTTTTTTTATTTTATGTTGCTATTTGAATTATATTGAAATATGAAATTAAAAAAGAAAATTTAAATTTATAATATAGTAAATAAAAGAAAACTCAATTTTTAAATAATTTGATACTAGCAATACATGCGTAATGTGGTCAGATATTGAACTAAAATTTAACAGTTAAAGTTAAACTTTTTAACCCTTTCAGGACGATAATTTGAAATAAAACATATTAAGATCCTAAAATAGTTTAAAGAAAGAAGTCACCAGGGAGTAGATAATGGAAGAATAGGGTAAATAGTCAGAATTCAGATAACCAAAAGAAAGTAAATAAAACATTGAATAAACCTAGCCAATAGCGAGATAATTATATCGAGCCCAACTCTAGTATTAAGAATATGCAAACTTTACTTTTAATGCTTCGAGGTAGAGGGAGAGAACTTAAATTCATTGGCTCAAAACTTTTGGTTCTCGTATTGAATTTTGATTGGTTGGTTCCAAACTAGTAGTGTCCAAGCTTTTGATCAAGAGAAGGGGTAAGTATTAGCTTATACCAACAACGAATCCTTTACATGTTTTTTTTCAGCTGTCGTTGGGGGTCAACACATAGTATAATCAGGGATAAGGGATGGGAAACGTAGGAAAATATTATTTCAGGCCTATTTCAAGCCTAGGCCTAATAAACCAGTTTTGGGATGGCGCAGTGGTTCGTCCTAAACGCTAATGAAAAAGCTGTGTGTGTGTAGATAAAGTATAGAATCAAATTCAGGTAGCTAGTTTAAAGAAAACAAGGATGACAACATCCATAAAAGCGAAGCACTGAAATGGTAGGACAAACGGACATTAACACTTGTATAGTGTCAGAACTGAATAATCATAATATAAATGTATAAGAGTCAAAGCAAAATTGTAAGTAAATTTGTTGAAAAACTGCTTGATTCAGGATAATGTTTATGAACATACTTACATTTTTAGGACTTGATTATAGAGTTGCTTTGCTTATTACATTATACTTTGTTGTCCCAGGAATCAATATACCAAAAATCAGATCAATCGGATGATTAGATCACATGAAAATTTGTTGTTAAAAAAGTAAAAAAATCAACATGTTTAAAATGGACGTACGGACATTTTGGTGATGATTATAGGGTTGCTACGCTTTCTAAATCGTACCTAACTATTAAAGGAATCACCATGCAAAATTTGAAATCGATAGGACAATTCTAACATGCCTAAATTAACGAAAAAAGCTATCCGTTACGGACGTACAGACGGACGTACGGACGGACCGACCCTAATTATAGAAAAGCTTTGCTTTTAAAAACATAACTTTTTATAAACCTATATATTAATGGCTTTTGTTAAAATGAAGTTTTTTCTCTTCCAAAATTTTTTTATCTTCTACTTTGGTAATTTGAACTGTCAGAAAGCTATTGTTGGGTTTCCCTCAGACAGATTTTAGTTTGTAATATTTGCATTTTTATTAATGAGTAAAAATTTTATTTGAAAATTTCATTGCTAATTAAAATTCAAAATAAATAAATAAATATGCACTTGGGTAACATTCTATCAAGTTCTTTGGATACTATAATGTAATGATATATCTGTACAAAAATTAGGGTTAAGGTGTTGTATCAATTCCGTATTAAATTTTTTAAATTCAAAATACAACATCTAATTTATAAACTACCAAATGAAAATTTGTAGCTACCTTCTTTCCAAAAAAATAATCCTGTTATTTTTGTTTTTTCTATATGGCCCTTTTATGTTTAACTCTAAGCAGATTTAATAATTAAACTAATGTGATCTAACACCATTTATATTTATTTTTTCGTAGCAGACAAATCATTATTTTTTCTAGAATTGTCTGCTTGGTTGATACAAAACAAGCCCAAATCACAGAACACTATTGGTTTAGAGCGGTAGCCAATATGAGCCGTCCGCCAGTAAGGTCATTAAATTAGGCAAATGGTAAAAGTTGCATGATCCCTTTCAAAACCAGGCCGGGACCTAATTTATGGCCAGGTTTCCTATCCCTTATCCCTGAGTATAATTGACTACATTTACATCTGCCCCCTAAAATATTATTTTAGATTTATTTCGCTTGTTGTTTATACCTATTCCTATACCTATTTATCACCCATTGTCCTTTAATATCTCTACTTTTGGTTAGTTTTGAACAATAAGACAATACGATTAAAAATAATTTCAGTCTCGTCATTTACTTTTACAATTTGATCTTTAAGGATTATGTTTAAGCCATCCTGACAAATTACTTTTTATTTCAACGTTTTACAACTCAATAAAGCCAGAATGTCATAACTTAATTTAATAGAAAGTTTTTTTTCTTCAAAATTCTAAAATGTATGGTTCATGATTTGTTAGCTCAATGGTGTTTATACATATAATAATATTATATAAAGTAGTAAGTTTTATTTTGTCTGTATCGAAGGATCTCTCTGACCACTGCAGGATCGATATGTTTCTCCTTAACAGTGAAGCTTCTTATAGGTCCAGGGAAGGTTTTTAACTATTTTTTACCGCCCCCCCACTCATGTTTCCCTAGAGGCCTCTAGGGGTGTAGCCGCTAGTCCTATTATATAAAGTACTAGGCTTTTTTGTTTGTAGCGAAGGATCTCGCTAACAGGGAGGAAGGGAGGGGACAATGGGCAATTAATTCAATTTTATAGTTGTGACACTTTAAGGTTGAAAAACCAGAAAATTCCAAATAAAACGAGTATTTCTGATAGTGCAACTTTTATTGGAAATTTATTCATTTTTTAATTAATTTTAAGTCAAAATGCACCATCCCCCAAATTCTACTTTACTAAAAGCCTCTGATTATCAAGATAAAGAACTTGTTAGCAATTCATTTACTAAAGAATATTAGTTTTAGAATTTAGCGTAGAAAAATAGCATAAAACCATCTTAAGATTTTAATGAAAAAAACAGTCTAAAAGGATTTCAGGACCTTTATGCATCTTCCCTAAAATGTAGAACTTAATTGGATCGGTAACCAAATTCTTAAGCTATATATATAAACAAAACTTATTACTTTTTATTGGATATTAGCGCAGCTTACTATATGTGTATGAGCATGTTATAAATGGACGTACGGATTTTCTAGTAACAATTGAGTTTTTATGGTTTCTAAATCGAAATAAATAATAAACAAGAATCAGTTAAAACAATTGTATTAAAAATTATTAAAATAACAACAAATTCTACTTAAATAATACATATATGTATATATCATATCACAATAGAATTGTTAGGTAAATATAACAATTGAATCAAAAATGATTTATGGGTATAGTCCCATTCGTGGCAACACCCCTTAAGGGGCGATTCGTCATATTTTCAAAATTGCTTGGGGCTGGAAATAGGAGAAAAGCTACTGTGAAAATACAAAGAAACTCCTCTTGAGGGGTGTTGTCACGAAAGGGGCTACCCTGATTTAATTACAACAAAATAATAAATAAAAATAAAATCAATTAGATTAACTTTTTAAAATCTAAAAAAATTGTCAGTTTAAGACGTACCTACACAGTTACACACACTAGGTATAAACAAAATAACTTGATTAAAAATGTTTATGAATAAAAAAGGTTGCAGAATAGAATGTCTCAAGGATATTTTTAGTTTTGTATTTAGATATATGGTTCTAATTCTTAATTATATTTGGTCTAGTTACAAAAAATTTACTTTTTATTGATAAAACATATTTTGGAAAGTATCAGATAAAACAAACTGATAAAAGCAAAATAAACTTCTAAATGACCCCCTTTTAAATAAAATTAAACAAGGATGACAACATCCATTAAAGCGAAGCTCTGAAATGGAAGGACAAACGAATATTAACACTTGTAGATTGTCAGAACTGAATTAGCAGAATATTAATGCTTCAGTACAAACAATATTGTTGTTAAATTGGTGCAAAACTGCATAAATAGATGATACTGTTTAAGGACAAAATTAAATTTTTAGGTCTTGTTTATAGAGATGCTTTGCTTATAACATTGTACCTTGTTGTAATAGGAATCAGTTTTCAAAAAATCTGAAGAATCGGATAATTTGTTATCAAAAAAGTTAAAAATCAACATGTTTCAAATGGATGTACGGACATTCTGGTATTGATTATAGGGTTGCTACGCTTTCTAAATTGTACCTAACTATTACAGGAATCATCATGCAAAGTTTGGAATCGATAGGACAATTCTAACCTGTTTAAATCAACGAAAAGAGCTAACTCTCTGTGACTGAGGTACGGACGGACGTACGGACGGACCGACGGTAATCATAGAAAAGCTTCGCTTTAAAAAAATAAAATTATGTAAATGTCAAACTACGGACCACCCCTACACGCTGTAGATACCCTCCGTGATGTAACTTAAATTCTTTCTTGCACGTTGGCACCATATCAATAACATCTTCTTTCAGGAATGCTAATTTTCTCTTTGTTAGTCATCTGAAATAAATATTTTTTTAGTATTTATAGGCTTAACTGAAAGGCAAAAATATTAATTCGGCACTAATATAAATACCAATGAAATTATTACCTACTGCTAACTAGTTAAAAAACCATAACTGGAAATTACTTTTGGATATAGTCCCTTTCGTAACATCGCACCATATGGGGCGATTCTTCGTATTTTTAACAGTATCTTTTTCATTTATAGCCCCTGCGGGAGGCTCTAACCCAACGGACCATTACCTAACCCTGTGGGGCAATCATCTAACCCAATATAACCTAACCTAACCGAGCCTAACCTAAAATAACCTATAAAAAGCCATTTTAAAAATACGAAGAATAGCCCAATATGGGGCGATGTTACGTAAGGGACTATTCACTATTCCCTTACTTTTCTCAAAATTAGGTACCTAATAAGAATGAAATGATAACCGAAAAGCAATCTTCTAACTGTTAATAATTAGTGGCAAAGGTACAGTATGATTAAAAATGTCAATCTGTATGTCTTTTCCTTCCTAACATTCCATTAATTACAACATATTTTCTTAATATTTAAATTTCTATGCTTTGGTAGTTGTCAACTTTGTTTTGATAAAAAAAATGTATATATACCGTAACCATTTTGCTGTTCTCCTGGAAACATAGGCAGTATCACATTTTCTGCTTGTTTGCATTTTATACAAGATTTCATCTGAAAAATATTAAAGATTCTTATAGAGTTGCTTCGTTTTTCAAGTCATACCTAATTGTTATAGAAATCATCATGTAAAGTTTTAAATCTATAGGACAATTTTAATCTGTTTAATTTAACAAAATGAGCTAACCGTAATGGACAGACGTACGGACAGACCGACCCTTAAATTATAAAAAGCTTCGCTTTTAAAATTTTTATAAAATCATCACTAGACTAAATTTTATCTTGTAATGTAATGCCCTCTAAAATGGAGAACTATATTAACAACAAAAAACGTATTACTATATATAAAAGGATACAAATATTATATCATATCTTGTCAATAAAACATTTGAAAAAGGAAACCAAAAATCGCCACGTGTCACTAAATTTTTTTCAGAAATGTGTGTGTATATTGAGACGCTTGTTTGTGTATGTATTTCTTTCTAATATTGCCATACACTGAGCTATAATCAACAGCAGAAAATATATTCTATTAGCGTAGCTACTTTATAACTCATTTATTTTAAATTTGATTAATAAAAGATATATAAAAGCAATTTAATTATCAATTTTAAAAAAATATATACAATAATTTCTATAATCATAACTGCAAACAAATATTCCATAATTATTTTTTCATTATGATGTTAAAACAATTAAATTAAAAATTTTCTGTCTGTTTGTTTATTGTTTACATTTTTATTATTGCGCTAGTTAGCATAAGAATGCCCCGTCATGTTGCATGATTTCTCGTGACGTCATTCATATTTTAGTCCCCAAAGTCAGTCAGAAACTGCTAAATTCATGCACATTCCCTTTAAGCCAGTCCCCAAAGTCTGAGACTCCTAAAATATGAATATTCGATCCATTGTCCCCTCCCTTCCTCCCTGTCTCGCTAACCACTGAACCGATACGGTTATCCTTTAGAGGGAAGCTTCGTATAGGCCCTGAGATGATTTTAGGCTATTTTAATTTATAATTAAGTCTGGGTATAGTGTTACGCTATTTTTCTGCCCTTCTTTATCCCTTCGAATCTAGAGCCCCTAGATGCAAGGGGCACAGCCACTAGACTAAACTTATAGTGTGAACAGATTGGGTACTTTATAGTTTATACCTTCCAATGAATAAGAGATCAAGTTTATAAAACTTTGGGTAAAATACAGTCAAATAACAATAACTAAATTAATTCGAAAAATATTTTGGGGGGGTTTAAATTCTTTCCCCTTTTCAGCCCCTTCAAGGGTCACAACCTTAGCCCTGGCAAATAACTGTGCACGCCACTGCTTTTATATTTTATCTTTCTAAATTATTAATTCAGTCATTGCATTGCTCTAATTAAACCATGAACAATGACGTATTATGCATGGTTGTGAGTTATATTTTAAATTATTAAATCTGGTTTTGAATTTGTAATTCGTATTCTTGCTCTTTACATTTATGTTGACGTTGAGCTAGAGGATTTGTCCATGTTAGATTACAGAATTCACATAAACCGATAGCCTGATATCTAGTTGCCGAATGTGTACGCAGTTTCCTGGGTGTTTCCTCATCCTCGCTCAATATTTACTACTAGCTACAAATCTTCAAACTTCCCTTAAAAAAATCAAAATTTGAATGTGTAAACGATTTATACAATATACATTATAAATTTGAATTTTTTAAATTTTGATTTTTTTTTTTGAAGTTTGAAGCTTTTTTAGCTAGTAGTAAATATTGAGCTAGGATGAGGAAACACTCAGGAAACTGCGTACACATTCGGCAACTAGATATCAGGCTATCCATAAACCTGTTTTTATGAGATAGAAACATTTTTGTCACTGTTTCACTTATCTTAGGGAAGCCCCAAATAGATTTTTATTTTTTTAACTATGTCCGAGGTGGAGACTGTTATGAGGCTAATATACCGACCAATTCCCCCCCCCCCCCCCCCTATTTGTATTTTTAGTAGCGAAGCTACTCTATAATTCGAAATGTCCGTCCGTCTGTCCGTCTGTCCGTCTGACCGTCAGTCTGTCCGTCTGTCCGTCCGTCTGAGACAAAGTGGGGGAAACGTGATTTTCTCGGCTCCTATAAAAGATAGACAGCTGAAATTTTTAGTGAAGATTCTTATAACATATGCCCATCTAATCTATACATTGTTTTGTCCAACCGTCTGTCATTTGAGGTGCTAGATCGATTCCTACATTTTCATGTTTTTCTGATTTTCTCAACTCCTTTTTAAGATAATGGGCTGAAATTTTCAGGGATTGCTTAAATTTACATTTTACAAATTTTCCTTAAGTTTTATTACGATTTTTTTATTAATAGGGGTGCTAGATCGATTCCTAGATTTTTAGGTTTTCTATTGTTTTTCTCAATTCCTATTCAAAATTTACGGCTGAAATTATCAGGGATTGAATATGCTAATAGTCTACATATTTCCATCCAGTTTCATGAAGATTTGTTTATATATTGTGGTGCTAGATCGATTCCTAGATTTTTAATTTTTCGTGATTTAAAGGTTGCGTGATTTTGAAGTTTTCGTCATTTCCCTATTTCATCAAATATATAGGATGACACTGGTATATGGTAAATATATTCATAATATACATTCATAATTTCTGAGCTTCGCTACTTATGGATGCTGTCATCCTTGTTTACTCCTACCTAAAAAATTTAAAATTAAACTTTTTAACTTCTGCAGTCGGCCCCTTTCTTATATTTTTTACATATTTATTGTTGCTTTTTTCTTTATCCTAACAAAGCAAATCTCGTGGGTCTCCTAACATGCATGATGTAGCTTAATTAAATTGAATTAGAGAGGAAAAATTTCTTTGTTAGAAACTGAAAACCAGAAACTTGTACAGTTATATACATTTCCCCAAGTAGGGAGAATGCAATAGGGATAAATTAACCCTAACCGACAAAGTTCTTATGAAAATAGATTGATCTAATATTGTTCGCACCGGAGGTTTTAAAATTAATTCATAGTTATTTAGATTTTTATTTAATTTATGTTAATAAGCAAGAACATAATATGCAATCTTTTAGCATAAATTGTATTATTGAATTATAACATTATAAACATAGTAAGTTTCTTAACTTTCTGTGAAAATACTGCTTACGAAAGAGCATCCAGTATACAACTTACTTAGTCCATCGGTCTATCCGTCATGCTACAAAATTTGTACATAATTACATTGGATTAATTAAAACAGTTAATTAAATTATTACTTAAATCTGATTTTTGAAATTTTGATTCTTAGGTACAATATAATAAGCGAAGCATCTCTTTAATAAGTACAAAAAATGTAAGTATGTTCTTTAAACAGTATCCTATATTTAACAGTTTTCAACAAATTTACTAACAATTTTGTTAAAACTTATTTATTTATAATCTGTTTATTCACTTCTGACACTGTACAAGAGATAATAGTCATTTGTACTATCGTTTTGCTTTTATGGATGTTGTCATCTTTGTTTAATATAATTAAAACAAGCTCCTGATCCCCATATCCCTGGCTTAGTGTGTGTCTGTGTGTGTGTGTGTATATGTGTGTGTGGGCGTGTCTGTGATTAATGATGAAAATTTTGTGTGGACATGAATACAAATACACTTTAATCCATCAGTTAAAAAACATATACAAAACAGGCAGACTTTGCTACAATACCTGCCAATAGAAGGATAATTTATATTGAGTTCATTGGAAATGAAAATTTTTTTTTGCAAAGAAAATCAATGTCAGAACAATGTTTTGGCAGAGGGGTATTTATATTAAGAGGGTGCAAAAAGGGGAGATTAGCCCTCAGATTTCAATTTGAAGAAGGGGGGGGGTGGTGTTCAACCCATTACAACCTCCCCCCTCCCCTCAACACACTTAAATTTGTCAGCCTGTCTGTAAAAATGAAAAACACTAATTTTCGTTCAAAGCTTTTTGATTCCCCTTTTGGTTTGTTTTCTCCTTCCTCACCCTTATTTTTTATGTATAAATTAAGAACAAATGGCTTGAAATGTTGGCCATTGTTGTTTGCTATCGTTCTTGTCAGTTTTTTTGGTTAAAATTTAAAAACATCCCATCAGTGTTATAAGATTTATTTTCATAATATATGCATATAATATATTATTTTAGAATTTTTGCATAAATGTAAATTTTATCATTTATTTATCATTTTTTTTAAAGTCTGGACATAAAAATATTATTTTTTTGCTAATAGAAGTATGAAATTAATCCATTAAAAAAATAGTTTTGTTATTAATATATGACATTCCTTATATAAGTTTTTAAATTTAAATTTTAAATTTTGGAGGCTAACAGGAGTAATCTGGATTTTTTTCTTTATTAACAGAGAATTTACAAAAAAAACGGCTCTTTTTATAGAACTTCGCAACTAGCCTCTAGGGGCTTTGCCCCAAGAGGTAATTTAAAAAATTCAGGTACACTGGTGCAACAACCATCCTTTTAAAAAAAAATAAAATGGGGGGATGGATTTTTTGTTTTTTTGGGGGATGTGGGTGTCCCATTCCCCAAGAAAATAGCCTAAAACCATCACAGGTCCAGTTGGTATATTCCCTGAAGAGTAGAATCCGATCGGTTCAGTAATTACGAAAATCTTTGAAATTGAAAAAAACACTCTACAATTACTCTAAAACAGCCTAAACCCTTCATAACAGTAAAATGGTATTAATAATGTACAACACAGTGAAGACAATATACATTATACATTCAGTAGAGGAAAGGGTCAATTATGTCCATAACTTTAATTATTCAATAGATACAAATTTCGGGAAATATCAACCCGCCCCCCCCCCCCAAAAAAAAAAATATATATCCACTAGTTTTAGGGGAGTTCAAAGCTTAGTTTTAACAAATTGGTGAATTTTAAACATTTCATACACAATATGTAGGAGATTTCAACTACACATAAAAAGTATTGAATTCAAAAAGTTTTTAACTCTGAATTAAAAAATATTTGGGTAAGGCTTTGATAAAAAGGAAGAATTGTTGAAACATTCCTACTAAAATGCCTTTATCTAAAAAGAGTGTACAAAATTCTAAAGCAAGATATCTAAAAAATGTTTTTGATTCCTCATAATATATGCCATAACCCTGATTATTATAATGATGATTAAACGTTCCACAAACGTTTAACTTCTCTAATTTCCGTTAGAAGCAGAGAAAAATTTTCCATGAAAATATTTAACAAATCTATTAGAATAAAAAAATCTTTAAATAAAAGTGATTTTGACTGACATAACTTAAGCCGTTATGAAGACTTTTTTGTCTGCTATTCTAATAAATGAATTATATCATCTTGAATGATGTTGTCTGTCCGTCCGTCCCTTAAGATCTCGGTAACCAATGAACCGATTGGATTCTACTCTTCAGGGAATATACCTACTATGGTGGTTTTAGGCTATTTTCTTGGGGAGGGACACCCACAACCCTCCAAAAAACAAAATAATTCCCCACCATTTTTTAGGCGGTTATTTTAAAATAAATGGCAGCACAAGAAATACTTATTTTTTTAATTACCTCTTGAGAAAAAGGCCTCTAGAGGCTAGGGGTGAAGCCACTAGTGTTATGAACAGCACAAAAAATACTTTTTCTAAATTTTTCTCCTTGTCTGATTTTAATATCCAGGATATTCAGATGCAAATGCGACAGGTGTCTTTCAAATGCAAAGTAACAAGAACAATTTTGTCAAACATACAGCATTAAAAATGCTTAATATTTTTTGTCGTTGATATAATAGGAGAAAAAAAGATAGTAGTAAAGGGAAAATATATGATAAGAATAATATTTTCCAGTACGGTGTCTGCTGGATTAGGACCGGTTCAAAGCTATACTGAAAAGTCATGTATCGTATCGTATTATATCCAGTTTTCTACGAATATAACAATGTACAATCATAATATTAAAACTAGTATTGTTAACCCGTGCCTTTGGTATCTCGGTTTTAATCTTATAATTGTATATTTTTATATCTGTGGAAAGCTGTTTATAATACGATACTAGATATAACTATTCCTTTAAAAACTATTAGGTTTTTTAGATTTAGCAAAGCCTTATTAAGATTTTGTTGCATAATAAAAATCCGCCAAAAATTTTTGTTGGTCAAGTTGTATAAATGTGTAATAGAGTTTATAAAGGTGATAAACTACTCAATAAACTTTATATTAAATGTCATATGTATGTAGCTCTGTAATATTTAGATTCATCTTTTTGTTTATCCATTAAGATTTCATTAACCACTAAACATATTGAGTTTTTCATTTTAGAGAAGTTTAACATATATCCTATAATTGGTTTAAGGTATATCTCCCTTCTAATACAGAGCCCGTATAAACTAAGGGTGCATCCGATAATCTACTTTTAAACTCTTAATCAGACGACATTTATCTTTACAAGTTTGAGACAGAAACAAGGTAAAACCAACAAGCGAAATAAATATAAAATGATAATATATGGAGGGCAGAGGTAAAGGTCGACAATTATACTATGTGTTGCCCCCCAACGACATCTGAAAATCACGTATAGGTTTCGTGAGTTTTAGATTATCTTATTGTAGATAAGCATCCGACGAATCGTTCTCAGCCATACTGAAAAATCATGTATAGCATCGTATTAGAGACAATTTTCTGCCAATAATAAAATAAAATCATAAATTTAATACATGTTTTTAACCCGTGCTTTTAGCACCTCGAGCCTAATAAAACTGATTTTAATCATTTAATTTTTCATTTTACTATTCACGGAAAGCTGTCTATAATACGACGAGATAAATATCTTTCTTTCACTTCACCTAATCTTTTTATTTTATTTTCAGGAACGAATGTGCCCCAGACTTCTTATGTAAAGGTAAGCCCACAATTTTAATTCAGGAATAATTGGCAATATCAATATGAGAAAAAATTTAGATTTTTGAAAATATCTGGATTATTATCACTTTTTTTAAATACGAAAAAAAAATATTTTTTGGGGAGGGGGGAGATTTTTTCGAATTTTTCTATGAAAGGTGGAGGTAGCCTCTGTAAATATAACTATAACCTTCACTATACTATAACAAGATAGCGTATTTGCTAGAAAAACAAGGATGACAACATCCATAAAAGCGAAGCACTGAAACGGTAGAACAAACGGACATTAACGCTTGTATAGTGTCTGAACTGAATAATCAGAATATAAAAGTATAAGAGTCAAAGCAGAAAAACTGCTTGATATAGGATAATGTTTAAGGACATACTTACATTTTTAGGACTTGATTATAGAGTTGCTTCGCTTATAATATTGTTCTTTGTTGTCTCAGGAATTAATATACCAAAAATCAGATCAAACGGATAAATAGTTCACATAAAAATTAGTTGTTTAAAAAGCAGAAAAATCAACATGTTTAAAATGGACGTACGGACATTCTGGTAATGATTATAGAGTTGATACGCTTTCTAAATCGTACCTAACTACTACAGGAATCATCATGCAAAGTTTGAAATCGATAGGACAATTCTAACATGCCTAAATTAACGAATAAAAGCTTTCTATCTCGGACGGACGTACGGACCGACCCTAATTATAGAAAAGCTTCGCTTTTAAAAATATTTTTATCATGGGCCAAACTTTTCGTTAATTAATATCAAAACGACATAAAAGAAACACATTAATAAAAATTTTCAAAATTTGAAATTTTAAAATTCTTTATGCGGTTTATCTTTCATATCTGAATTTATCTCCAATTTGGAACTTTTAGTCTTTTTAAAAGCGAAGCTTTTCTATAATTAGGGTCCGTCCGTCCGAGATAGATAGTTTTTATTCGTTAATTTAGACATGTTAGAATTGATTTCAAACTTTGCATGGTGATTCCTGTAGTAGTTAGGTACAATTTATAAAGCGTTTAAACTCTATAATCATTACCAGAATATCTGTACGTACATTCTAAATATGTTGATTTTTCTGCTTTTTTTAACAACAAATTTTTATGTGATCTGATTATCCGATTGATCTGATTTTTGGTATATTGATTCCTGGGACAACAAAGAACAATATTATAAGCGAAGCAACTCTATAATCAAGTCCTAAAAATGTAAGTATGTCCATAAACATTATCTAATATCAAGCAGTTTTTCAACAAACTTACTTACAATTTTGCTTAGACTCCTATACTTTTATATTCTGATTATTCAGTTCAGACACTATACAAGTGTTAATGTCCGTTTGTCCTACCGTTTCAGTGCTTCGCTTTTATGGATGTTGTCATCCTTATATTTAAACAAGGAAAATTTTTCTCCAATATTTTATACTTAGGTAAAAAAGGTTTTTTACTTTTGTGGATAAAATTTTATTTCACCTCATTTTGAGAAGCGAAGCATGTAGTTTACACATTTTTTCTGTACGTCAGTTTGTCATTCAATCTGTAACCCCATGGGGGGGGGGGGATATTGGATTTTTTGTGATGATTCCTCTCACCAGAGAACTTTTACTCTATAACTCTTACGCTTGTCTCTTCAAAGATCTGTAGAGTATTTTTTTATTATTTTATTTTGATTGTTGTGATTCTTGTTATAAATATAATTATTATTTTGATAATTTTTTTACTTATCTGAAAAACAAGGATGACAACATCTATAAAAGCAAATCTTAAAAATGCAGTGTCAGCATCTAATACTATAAAAACGCAATATTAGATTAAAATCTATAAAATGTTTCGAAATCTTTTGCAAACTTTATCTATTACAGGATGCTTAATAAAGACATACTTACATATTAATGCTTGATTATAGAGAAGGTTTGCTCAAAAAATTGGGCCTTAACACCCAAGAAATTATGATACCAAAAATCAAATAAATAGAATAATCATTAAAAATTGGTGTAAAAAGCTAAAACATGTTAAAATATTAACAATCATAGATTTGCTTCACTTTCTTATTTATACAAAATTGTCGGAGGAATGATAAGTGCTATCAGTTACTGACTGCACATACGGACGGAAACCCCTGAAATATAGAAAAATTTTGCCTTTAAAATTAATATTAATATATGTATGTGTCTAAAAAGTAAATTGATTAATCTCTTTTTTTCTTTATTCTAATTATTAAACTGGAATTGATTTGCCGCAGCAAAGTTTCTTTACATTTATTTAGTTTTATCCTCATGTAAATAAATGGCAGTGATCATCAGGGTTAAGCAAATAAACGATAAATTGCTGTACATCCCCATTGTTGATAAACTGAAATACCAGTTCTGTTGATTACAATTAATGGTTGAAACGTTTAGACACTCAACTTAATGAACCAACCAATCAAAATTCATTAAATGTCCCGAAAGTTGATAGACCAACGATTAAGAAAACGTTACTATAAAACTTTAACGACTAGTGTAATAAACAGTCCATTGTCCCCTTCCTTCATTATAAATGGTGTGTATGTCTTTAGGGAAGGGTAGCTCATACCTCACAATAAAACTTTTTCTCGTATTCATTCGAATCCGGTGGATAGGAACCGGTTCTCATCCATACGAAAAAACAATGTCTAGTATCGTATTATATCCAGTTTTCTACCAATATAGAAATGTACAATCATAAGATTAAAACCAGTTTTTTTAGCCGGTGCCTTCGGCACCACGGGGCTAAAAAAACTAGTTTTAATCTTATAATTGTACATTTCTATATCCGCGGAAAGCCGTTTATAATACGATACGAGAAATAACTATTCTATCACAATCCTTTAGAATATTTAAAACTAAAGTTTAAGATAGTGGACTCTCTCTCTCTCTCTCTCTCTATGAGTGTACCAAAAGACCTTTATTAGTCTTTAATACTTTGTTGTAAATGTTGTTATCCTTGTTAATTGACGTACGTATGAACGTTATACCTGTCAAATACATGCTACGAAACGTGAGTGTCTTATAATATCAAATTATTTATTTAGTTAGGGATGGTAAATATGTTTTAAGAGAAATTAGGACTCCTTCAGCATTAGAATTGAATTAAAGCTTTGAGGGAGGGAAATTACACTGGTACCAAAAGTTATCTTCTTTGTTTGTTCAAAACTTTGGGTATTATTTTGATGGTTGGTTCTATTTTGATCTGCAGAAGGGATATTTTTTTTCATCACCATTGGGATAATCTCTTAAGATCCCTAGATTGAGTACCGCTAGATTAAAACCAGTTACTATCCATGCTGAAAAATCATGTTTTTTATCTTCTCTTAGAAATTTTCCACGAATGCTAAAATTGGTCCATGCTATATTCGCCAACAAAATTGGAATTAATCTTAAAATTTTGTTATTTTTCTATCAAACGTTAAAAAAACCTATAATACGATGCTATAAATAACTATTATTATACTTTAGGCTATTGATATATGGATGGGAACGTGTACAGCCTTTGTTTTCGCTGCTTTGGTCGAGTTCACCTTTGTCAACTATACCTGGAGGTAAGAAATTTGAGTATCCAAATGAGGAGTCGCAATGGATTCTTTATTAATTGGATCATACACCAGAATAGCATGTACTCTAATAAACTGAAAGGTGTATAGGGCGAAAATAATGTTTAAAATGGACGTTGGGACATTCTGGTAATGATTATAGAGTCGCTACGCTTTCTAAATCGTACCTAATTACAACCATGCAAAGTTCGAAATCGATAGGACCGATGCCTAAATTAACGAAAAAAGCTATCCGTCCCGGACCTACGTCCGGATGGATTGACCCTAATTATAGGAAAGCCTTGCTTTTAAAAATAATAATTATTAATTGTAACACAAAAGTAAGGAATCAGAAAGTCAACAAGGACCGTATAAATGCATAATCCCTAAATTATATCAGGAGAAGCGTGAATTTAAATCAAAATGTTATAAAGCTGCTTGATTTAACAGTAGCTTTAAAAACTTTAAAAACAAAAGAGCAAGTGCGTCTCAAGCATCTTGCAAATAAAAAATATCAGGGGAAAAACCACCCTTAAACTTTAATTTAAAAACTTAAAGGTCTAAAAGCAATCCTAAATATTTGTGAAGCAAATTCAATCGGTTCAGTAGTCAGCGATATCTTTACAAACAAAAAAACTTATTAATAAGTAAACATATTTTGATAAAAGAAAAGTAAAGAGGCTCAACACGTAGTGCATCCGCTCGTCGTCGGGAAGGTGATAGGTTCGAATCTCGGTCCAACACCGCGTTTTAACTAAAGACGTTAAAAATGGTTCCCACTGCTACTATGTCAGATGCGCGACGTAAATAGTTAGAGTGGGGGGAATGCCTTGGCCCAAAACAGGCGCAACTCGCTACCATGCACAGTTGGGACTTCTCAGACAAAGGTCGTGCATCTCAGAGAGTTGGTTGTCTGATGGGTGATTGGACGCTTTATGCCGCAATCATATGTATTGTATGTATGTTCCAAGGTGCGTGGAGAGAGGTCTAGAACTCGAAGCGACACCTAGCCCCCTAGAGTCTTTAACTCTTTTAAAGAGATAGATAATTATCTGTTGTTAAAAAGATGGATCTTAAAGGTTTTAGAAGAATTATTACATCTCCCGTTGTAATGTAAATTCTTTTTCTTGGTACCAACATTAATAAAGACTTAAGATAAAAGCAAAAGCAGACATTCATATGTAAATAAACAGCTAGTTGGAACCAACCAATCAAGATCATTTAAAGATCATAAAGGTCATTAGTCAATAAAGACAACATGACTATAACAAAAAAAATTATTTATTATTAGAGTTAGTTTAACATTGGCAAAGCTTTTTATTATTCTTGAAATTAAAAATTTTATACTTTATTTGGAAGAATTTTATATCGAACACAGTGTTTGGTTCAAAATAAATTTTTAAGACCAACAAAGGACCTTTGCGAAAGATCTCTATAATGGATAACTTGATCGGTTCAGTAGTTAGCAAATTCGGACGAATAAAAATACTACTTTACATAAAAAAAATATAATTTTTATGAAATCAGATAACTATTTTACCCATTTTTTATTAATACAATATACATATCAAGTTATTGATGAAAAATCCTGAAAAAAAGAAAGATTTTACCATAAAATATCATTTAACCTACATCGAGAAATTAAAGTAAAACAATAGATGGGGAAGGGTATAAATAACTGTATGTCCCCACCTCTGTGCCGACTTTCAAATAGGTTTTTGAATATCAGCCAAGTCGCTGCAAAAGAGGAGAAAGCAATTTACTAGCAGCCGAAGAAGGTCTCCATCACTGGAACCTGGTAGTTATCTATACTTATACATTTAATATATTGTTTGTTGATTCAAAAGTTTTTAGATTCCAACTTTGTTTCGGTGATAATCCACTACCGCACTTGTCACCTAATCTCATAACAGCCAGGGACGGTCAAGCTGTTTACTTTAAGGGGGGGGGGGGTCAAATGAGGGGTTTCAAAGGTTTTGGGTGGGTAATCTAATGTATTTTTTTAAATTTTTAGTGAGGTAAAATGAGAGGTTTTAAAGCTTGAGGGAGGTAAACACCCCTTTACCCCCTCCCCATTAGCTAGAACACTTTGAGAGTTTAGGTTTATTAGTAATTGGAATATACAACGTAACAATGTTAAAACAGTTAATAATTTAAATATAAAATTAAGAAAAAATTAAATTGTTTGTCTAATATTTCATCACTTAGAAACACTGACCTGTTTATCTTTGCATTAATTAATTAAACATATTTATTGGCTACTGTGTCTTTTCGCGAATATAAAACACTATGCAGATGTCATAATATGCGGAAATGAAGACACACCCTTTTATTTATCCAAATTTTTGTTTTCAACTTACATTCAAAACCAAGGAATAGGATAGGTAGGTGCCACTTATACATTCATAGTATAGTTAATTACATAATTATTAAAAAAAATTTCAGAGAGTGGGTTTACTCTTTTCCTCCATGTCTTAATGTCCTTGGCAAGATTCTCGGCCTCTACCTATGACCATCTTAACCTTTTAGGTCTTCTTCAGTGCTCCGCATCCAAGTCATAAGCTCTGTTTACCTAGGGGTTTTTATTATAGTTATGGCATATATATCAAATTCTAAAAAGTCGTCAAAAACCTTTAAATCTGTCAGGTTTAACAGTAGAATAGATTAACAAAATTAGAAATAAATCTAACCTTGCAATATAGAATACTAGAGGTTGTCAGAAAAATAGCTAAAACCATCCAAATTCATTTACGAATCTTTAATGAAAAGTATAACCAATAGGTACAAGCCAATTCCGAGGTATTAAGTTTCAGACAAAAAAACTTTATATTATAGGATAAAAAAATACTTTTTATAAATGATGTGTTCTACCCAGAGTTCTTCAGTTACAAAGATCTTTTGTCACAAACAACAAAAATATTATTGCAATTCTTACATCTTTAATTAAAATGATTTAAATTTTTAAGCTATTCCTAATTTCTGAAGGTAACTTATCTCCGTGTTTCCATATATCAGATGAAATGCAGGGAGTTAAAAACAGGGACAGTGATTAGTACATCCTCAATGATGATACACAAAAGTACCCCTTCTGTAGGTTGCAGCTAATGGTTGAAACATTTGGACACAGAACTAAATTAACCAACCAATCAAAATTTAGTCAAAGTCCCCAAGGTTGTGAAGCCAACGAATAAGGAAATGCTATTATAATACTTTGGGGACTAGTGTAATAAGCAAACAGCCCACTATCCCCTCCCTCCCTGTATAAAATTCTTTAACTTCAAATTATAATCAAAATAATAAAATTCTTCTGCAAATTACAAAAAAGTTAACATCAAATCCTACCGCTAACGCTATCAATAAAGAAAATTTGACGAGTAAGAAAAAGTTTGTATAATAGTTTTTTTCTTAAGATGGCATGTCCCTGTGCATTGTAAGAAAAAGCGAGAATTATTTCTAATTCTTTGTTCCTAGAGTCATTAATCTTACCACTCTAATACTTCAACCACCATTTCTCTTCTCACACCTAGCTCTAGGTGGCAGTCGAATTTCTTTTCAAAGATTTGTACACCCTGTTAGTTGTCTTTTCGGGCGATTCCATTGAAGATGATTAAAGTCCCTCCACAGAATATGACGTCATACTATAGAATAGCCAATAAGAGGCCAGAATACACTGTAATTGACCAATGATAAAATTTATGCTGTGATTACCACCCCCCCCCCCAAACGAATTTGGAGGTGCCGTAGGCACTCCCAAAATATTCTTCATTTTACCCCTCCCATTTAAAATTTACCTCTACCTTGGGAGTGCCGTAGGCACCCCCAACCATTTAGGAGGGGGTATTTACTCCCCCCAAACAATTTTAGGGGGGGAAATACCCCCCCAAAAATATAAAAATCCCTAACAAAAAAAAATTTTTGCGCGCTTCGCGCGCACTTTTACTACGAAATATTAATACATTATCAAATTACCCCCCAAAAAATTTTACCCCGGGGGTAAATTTTTTTGGGGGGTGGATAAACAAAATTTACCCCTGCCAACAGTACAATAAATAAGCTGTACATATTTAGTAAATTATATCTGCACGTCTTTCCATTAAACCTCACAGTCACAACCTATTTTTTATTCATTCTTTAAAACATTAGACATCTTTTAGAAGTATCTTATATCTTATATATATGAATCAATGTGGATGCGCGTCCTAAATTAACTCTACATATTGTATATCTAAGACAAGATACAAAGAATTTAGGCAATATGAATAAGGATTGGCTGTATAGTACATTCTCCATTTTTTAAAACTCTTTAAAAGCTCTTGTTTAATTAGCTAGTCTATGGGCACAAGGGATCTAAAGGGATAAGACAATGTCCGATAAATTGATGTACAATGTACATCCTCAATGATGATAAGCAAAATTACCCCCTTCTGTAGATTACAATTATTAGTTGAAACGTTTGAACACTCAACTTTTTGAATCACCCAATTAAAATTTAATATAGTCCCCATAGTTGTTGTCATAAAATTTGGGGCCTAGTGTAATAAACAGCCCAATGTCTCCTCCCTCAATAATGTTCACGCTCTTGCATGCACCACATACAGATATAAATAAGGGAGAGACGGGACATTTTAAATTTTGTTTGGTTGGTTCTATAAGTTGAGCGTCCAAACGTTTTAACGACTAATTATAATCTGGTAAGATTTGATAAAGTATCCAAAGTTTTTAGGCCAAAGAAAGATATAATGTGTTTACTTAACTGGGTATAAATTACAGTCCAATGTCCCCTCCCTGTCTGCTTTTTTTTATATTGTGTCTGTTTATTTTGTACATCTTCCTTATTACATCTATCAACAGAAGAATGGGATAAAAATTTGTCTCTTCAGGTTTTTTCTCATACAATATTTTAGTAGCGTGGCTACTCAATTATTCTAAATGTCCGTCCGTATGTCACCAATTAAGTCCCTATGCTGATACTGCTTTTAAGATAGAAACCCGAAATCCCATACCCTCCCCTCCTAATGAATGAACGAACTAACCCATAAGTGACATTAGAAATAGCAATCTAAATTGACAACAATGTTTACCCTGTCAAATTCACTAATATTCTACTCTATATCCATTGCTATGAGGAACATATATAAACTACTCGACTCTACTAAACATAGTTAGGTTATCTAACCAATGAGCATCAAGTCTCTAGCTCTTTTTGTCTGTCAGTACGTCAGTAATTCTTATAAAAGGAATGGCATTTTTATGGGGAATATCTTGACTACTCAGCCGCTACTAGATATTGGCAGCTAAAATTTCTTTTCTAGATGATCTTGCCAATGACAATATGTTACAAAAGGGATTATTTTTTCTGGTAGTTTCTTTAAAGTTGTGTGTTACAATTTAGTCAAACGCGCTTATTAAGTCAAAATGTTCTAGATTATGACGAAATGTATATAAATCGTCATAATTAAGAACAGTTTGATAAAAAGTGCATTTGACTAAACAGTAACACACAATTTTATATGAAATGTGCAAAAAAATACCCACTTTCTTGATAAATTTTGTGCTTTTCTACTTACAAATATTTTCATCCTTGTTTCATCTGGAGAGAATCGAGGAAACTTAGTTTATTATAACACACAACTAAAGCATGTTCAAAGTAGAATTTTTTTATAACAAAAAAAGTACATTTTATATTTTGAATATCAGAAATATAATATTGATTTAAGGTGTTTTCAGCATAATAGTTTATTCCTCTTATGTCCTTAAGATCTCGATAACCACTGAATTGCTTGACTTCTTCCTTTTAGAAAAGAGCCACATAGGTTCTAACATGGTTTTAGGCTATTTTCTTGTCCTTTCCCTTTAAATACAGACCTCCTAAGATGTTACACTAGTATAACAAATATTTGCACGAGTTTATTTAAAAGCACAGGGCTTTAAAAGATGGATTGCCATATTTCGGTCATGTTTAAACTTCTATCTAGTTTTTTTTAAATTGTAAAAGCTTACATGCGACTGCCGTGCTCTGATTTTTAAAAATGAAGTATTTTTTCTAAATTTTTTGACGGAATAAAGTAAGTACCTATTCTAGTTACTAAAAGACAACATAAATTCGTCATGTAACTTTTTAGAACAAATCACAGTTTGACATTAATGGAAAATTAATGAAATGTAAGTATATCTTATTTCCTACTACAAAATAGGTCAAAATTGTAATCTTATTGTAGAACCCTTTCTTTAGAAGCCAAGCTAATCACTCTGCATTAAGATTTTAATAACTATCGACTGCGCTCTTAGCTTCTTAGGACGTCTTAAATTGTAGGGGGAGAAAGTCACTCAAAATCAGACACGTGACGTCATAAAAATAAGGGAGATGAGAAAAGTAGGAAAGAAAACCATTAAAAAGAGATGGATAATCCCTCATTTTTATGATGTCACGTGGCAAATTTTTGTGTGACTTTCTCCCCCTACCTTAAATTCTTGGATGTAAAATATTATAATTCGATAGCAGATTAGTAATTCTAGAGATCAAGGGATAATAAGATAATGAACGATAAATTAATGTATCAAAAATTACTTTTATTGTTGTAGTACTCTGTAGAGTCCAGGTAGGACCATTGTCAGAGGTTTAGTTTGTGAGATTAATATCATTGGTGGAAAAGATTAGACACTGATGCTTTGTATCAACCAATCAAGTTTTCATAAGAGTTCCTAAATTTTTTAAGCCAGTTTCATTTATATTTAATGCAGTTATGTTTTAAAATTTCTAAAATATACATTTTTTCTAATTATCAAACAGATATGTTTTCAAATTAATTAAGTGTGCAACTTATTCTAATTATCTTTCAGTGATCGTCGGACGTACGAATATTCCCTTATTCATAGCGTAGCTTTGTTAAATCAAAATTTTAAAATCTTCTTTTTACGTACCCCTCATTTGGGAAATTTGATACCTACACGTTTTAATTTTAAACCCATTAAAATTTTATTTTTTTGTAGAATTTTGTAATTCTTTTAAATTCATTTTTTGATGGTACCCTTCCCCCCCAAAAATAAATTTATAGTATAGATGTATAATAGGGTGGGTCGATTTTGGACATTTTTATTCTGAGGCCAAAGCGGGGATCTGCAAATGAGTATAATACACCTCTGGATGATTTAAAATTTATCCTAAGTCTTAAAACCGCTGACGACCAGACATTCAATTGTATAGCTATTTGTAAATGGGAGTCAAAAATTTATTGAATCAGAACTATGGCTTCATGGTGCTCCCAGGAAAGGTATTGAGGAGTAGAATCAGGAACTTTTGACCGTTTCAAAAAATCTCGTTCCTAGCCTGAGAAAATCTAAAAAACCTCTACAAATTAGACAATTCACAATAAACCTTAAAAAATTGTGTTTTTTTAGTGATTTCTAAGGCTAGGAACGAGATATTTTGAAACGGACAAAAGTTCCTGATTCAGCTCCTCAATGCCTTTCCAGGGAGCACCATGAAGCCATAGTTCTGATTCAAAAATAAATTTTAAATGTCGTCTTTGCACATTAATAAGTAATGAAATATATTTTTTAGTGGTCGCGTTCTAAAACTCAATTTTTTAAAATTCTTTTTCGGTCAGAAATGTTTTTAAGGTTAATTTTATCTCTTTGTCTAATTCCGATATGAACCCGCCCTAATGTATAACCAGACAACACCCTGGATCCCCCTGTTAAGGACCTTTTTTGTCTGCTAGCAAATTGTTTCCTGCTACTTGGCTGTACTCCTTACACTATTGTGAGTCTGTACAAGGTCCTTGGGATGGGGAATTATTTAGTTATTTAACCCCTTAGCCTATAGTATTTTACTCAAATTTCCCAAATTTCCCAAGACCTATAAGAACCATTCAGGTTCAGCGGTTAGCGAGATTCTTCAGTACAGACAGACAGACATCATGATACTTTTATATGCAGATAATTACAATGCTGTGTAACAAAATATAATATTATTCTTTTTTCTCTCACTCATACATTTAATAATGGAAGCACAATATTTTCTTTTAATTTTTCTCCTTCCTAGGGTCTTTTTATAATACATTTCTTTGTTTTAATTATACAAGGATTAGGTTTATTCATTTTATATTAAATTTTAAAGCAATATATCCTAAAATTAAAGTAGTAAGGTGTTTTTGTCTGTAGCGAAGGATCTCTCTAACCACTGAACCGATACGGTTCACATTTACAGTGTAGCATTTCATAGGTCATGGGAAGGTTTATAACTATTTTTAGGGTGGGTACCACCACCCCAAACCCCAACAACTAAAAAAGAGGAAGAAGGGTCGAATTCAGGCCATCATAACCTCATATACCCCTAGAGGCCTCTAGGGCCGTAGCCGCTAGTTTAATAAATAGTAATAAGTAATATTTCTATTAGCAAAGTTACTACAAAATTTTGGCTAGTCCATCCAATAGTCCGTTTGTCATAAATGGTCAATTCTCCATCTCTATAAATCTCTGTTCTTAATTATTTTTTTTATTATACTATGCGTTTGGTCATAATTAAGAACAATTTGATCTAAAAAGCGCCTTTGACTGGAAGCTTACTCCCAACTTTACGGAATATCGCAAAAATGCCCCCCTTTTTATATTATATGTCGATTATTAGTGATTTAATAAATGTGGTCAAATCTAACTTATTTTCCACGTCGATATTAAGTTCTACATTAAAACATACATATATCTACTGTTTACCATTTTCTAATAGCATTATTGAGTCGATATAACAAGAATACAAAAGTTTAACTTAAAAAGAATCTTATTAATTTTGAAAGGCCATTGTAATAAGAACTGAATAGCATTGTCTCACTTACAAAAGTTAATTAGAACATTTTTTGGAATCTTTATTTTTATAACCATCTTCAATGACAATGGGATACAATGATTTCCGCAGAAATATCAATATTTAACAGCGTTGATTGATATCAATCCATCAATCAATAGTTTATTTGTGTTGCATCATCTCATAGACGCGGCATCTGTGCTCCCAAGCGAAGCCCTATGGTTTCATGAACAATTATGTTCAAATCTATCAATCTATCAAAAATCTCTAGGTGTTGAGTCACATTATAGACGCGGCATCTGTGATCCTTAGCAAAGTCTTGTGGCTTTATGTACAACAAGTGGCTGCATCCCTAGCATCTAGGGCTCTTATCTAAAGTAGCTAAAAAAGAGCTTAGAACCATCACAAAACTTAAATCTAAAAATTGAAAGTCTAAAACCATCAAGGAACTTTTGTAAAGATTACCTGAAATAGAGAACCCAATCAGAACACAGTAAAAGTGTCGGACTGATTATAACAAAAAATTTGATTATCCGACACTTTTGCTGTGTTCACCCAATCAGTACAGTAGATATTGAGATCTTAAACTTTCAATAAAAACCATTACTACTTTATATAATAGGATTATGTTCTTTGCCTTAACAGTGCTAATTTTTTAGAGTATCAAAGCACCGTGCATCAGAATTTTATCGTATTAAAAGTGCAACCATAGCTTATGTCATAAACTTTTTTCTTGATATATGAATAATGTATATTTCATCACATATGTATGTATGTCTGTATATTTGTCCACCCCTTAAGAATTTGCAAACCACTGAACCTCTGCTAACCTCTAGAAAAAAAATTCAACCTATCCCTCCCCATATTTTTAGTTTTTCAGTGCACACCAATGACGATAATTGTGAAACAATGTACAGGGTGGGGCACATAAATCAGGACTTTTTTTAAACGGCCATAGCGCCAAGACTACTTGACCGATCAGGACGTTTGACCCCACTATAGAAAGCTTAGGTAATAACCTTTTTACCCATACAAATCTTTGAACGATGTAGGACGTGTACTCCGAGCTGGCCGCGCTTATATTCAACAAGGTAAATTCGGACTGCGCGCGTTGCTCATGAAACTTGCTGAAGGTACTGTTAGATACATAAGTTAGGTACTAGAAATGACTAGAGCTCCCAATCCCAACTAGCTTGGCCGTAGTACTCCGGCCAAGTGACACGTGGCAGATTGTGAGATGTCAAAAACGAAAAAATATTGAAAATTTCACGGTTCTCGTCTTCAGAGGCCCATATGGAACCTTGAATCTCGTTTTAGACAATGGGTTGCGACGACAACCCTAGCTCAATCTTCATGCCAATTCCAAAAAGATATAAAACGTCGTTCTAGCTCAACTGTGGCCCAAATAAGAGCCGCCGTGTCAAAGGGTAGCTTGAAAGATGGTAATTTGGATCCTGCGGTTACTCACGTCCCTAAGGAAATGTGGCCTCCAAGCAGCCCAGATCTTAATCTATTGGACTATTGAGCCCAGAGCTACTTTAAAGCACGATCCAATAGATTTGCTGATACTAAAAAGATATCCCTCATTGCCACTAAGAAGGAGAATTTCGCCATCTTGTACAGGGACATGATGACCAGGGCCTGCGTGCTGTTCAGGGGGCGGGTAGGGGCGGTAATTGAGGCTGGCGGCGATTTTATTGAATAATCTAACAGTCATATACCTATTCTACCTCTCAGTTTTTAAAATTCAATAAAATCTTTAAAATTGACGATTTTATATTAATTTGTTTCAAAATTAGAAAAAGTCCGGATTTATGTGCCCCACCCTGTATATACAATTTATATATTTCTCTATGGAATATTTTAATTAAACAAAATGTATTATCCTACTATATAAAGTAGTAAGGTTTTTTGTAGCTTAAGATTTTGATAAATACCAAACCGATTTAGTCCTCCATCCTATGGAAGCTTCTTATAGGTCCCTGGATGTTTTAGGCTATTAAATTTCATATCTAATTTTGGTTACAGGTTATTTTCCTTTCCCCCTCCAGTAGGACGTGTTTGTCTTTTTTCATGACAACTAATCTTGTTGAATAAAATTTTACTATTATTATGATTTTGATTATTTTTTAGGACCAGAGGAAAAATCGTGCACAAACCCAACACCCCCGCCAAGTGTAAAGGATATGAGAATGGCGAGAAATTGATTCCAGTTGAAGTGGTAAGTACAGGGATCTAAAGGGATAAGACAATGGCCGAAAAATTGTTGTACATCCCCAATGGTGATACACAAATTACACCTATTATTGATTAAAATTAGAAGTTGAAACTTTGAACACTTAACTTATTGAATCAACCAATCAAAATACACTAAAATGTCAAGCCAACAAATAAGTAAACGTTATTATAAAACTTTGAGGATTAGTGTAATAAACAGTCTATTGTCCCATTTCTCCCTGAATGTTTTAGTTTATTAGACAGCGGTTTCCCTCAAAGTGCATTGTGTAGCACATTAACCCCTCCTTGTATTTGAAATAAATTTTTTTTCTGGACCTTAGCTTGGGTTTGGTTTAAATTGTAACATTTAGAATAGTTATTTATTGCATCGTATCATAGACAGCTTTCCGCGGATATTACAAGATTAAAACCAGTTTCGTTAGCCCCGAGAAGGTGAAGGCTGAAAACTGGTTTTAATCCAGCGGATATTAATCGGTTTTAATGCCATACTGAAAATTTATAAAAAAAAATTTGCAAAAAATATTTCACGGGTAGGTTAAAAAAAATTTTAGGCTTTTGAAAATACTTATTTAAGCGGTTTGCACAGCCTTCAAGTCACATCCATAAATTAAACAGTGAGTAAATGTAAAGCAAAATCTGTCCAGCAGCGGTTAACAAGATCTTAAGCTTCAGACAAACGAACGTATAACGCTCTACATAACATAAAGACGAAATTATAATGCATTAAAGAATTATTTTTTTTTAAAAGCGAAGCTTTTCTATAATTAGGGTCGGTCCGTCCGTCCGTACGTCCGTAACGGATAGCTTTTCCCGTTAATTTAGGCATGTTAGAATTGTCCTATCGATTTCAAATTTTGCATGGTGATTCCTGTAGTAATTAGGTACGATTTAGAAAGCGTAGCAACTCTATAATCATTGCCAAAATGTCCGTACGTCCATTTAAAACATGTTGATTTTTTTACTTTTTTAACAACAAATTTTTATGTGATCTAATCATCGAATTGATCTGATTTTTGGTATATTGATTCCTGGGACAACAAAGTATAATGTATTAAGCGAAGCAACTCTATAATCAAGTCCTAAAAATGTAAGTATGTCCATAAAAATTTTCCTGTATCAAGCAGTTTTTCAACAAATTTACTTACAATTTTGCTTCGACTCTTATAAATTTATATTATGATAATTAAGTTCTAACACTATACAAGTGTTAATGTCCGTTTGTCCTACCGTTTCAGTGCTTCGCTTTTATGGATGTTGTCATCCTTGTTTTTTCTATAATTAGGGTCGATCCGTCCGTACGTCCGTAACGGATAGCTTTTTCCGTTAATTTAGGCATGTTAGAATTGTCCTATCGATTTCAAATTTTGCATGGTTATTCCTTTAGTAGTTAGGTACGATTTAGAAAGCGTAGCAACTCTATAATCATTACCAAAATGTCCGTACGTCCATTTTAAACATGTTGATTTTTTTTACTTTTTTTAACAACAAATTTTTATGTTATATAATCATCGGATTGATCTGATTTTTGGTATATTGAATCAGATTGATTCCTGGGACAACAAAGTATACTGTTATAAGCGAAGCAACTCTATAATCAAGTCCTAAAAATGTAAGTACGTCCATAAACATTATCCTGTATCAAGCAGTTATCAACAAATTTACTTACAATTTTGCTTCAAATCTTATACATTTATATTCTGATTATTAAGTTCTGACACTATACAAGTGTTAGTGTCCGTTTGTCCTACCGTTTCAGTGACCCGCTTCTATGGATGTTGTCATTCTTGTTTTTGTAAACAGAATAATGGGTCTCAAAAGTTTTATAATAGCGTTTTCTTATTCATTGGCTTAACAACTTTGGGGACTTTAATACAATTTTGTTTGATTGTTTAAGTGTCTTAATAAGTCAACCACTAATTTTAATCTGTTTAAGGGATAATTTTGTGGATAATCATTGGGGATGTACATCAATTTATCGGCCATTATCTTATCCCTTTAAATCCCTGGTTTGATCATGAGAATAAAGCAACTGTACCGAGTAGTTGGGGGGTGGGGACATTGAACTGGTGCCCAAAGTTTTTTTAAAAGTGCCCTCTCATTCATTGACTAAAAACTAGGAATACTTTTATTGAACACTGATTGGTTGGTTCAAACTCCCCCCCCCCCCAATTATTTAATCACAGATTGGTTCATTTTGAACCCATTAATAGTGTCGGACTGATTATGACGTAAAAAAAATTAGCCAATGAGAGGCCATTATTGACCAATGGTAAAATTTATAGTGGCCTCTCATTGGCTACGTCAAAATCAGTCCGACACTTTTACTGGGTTCGTTAATTTTGTTCACTATTTGAGATGTTTATCATCCATTGTCTTGTCCCTTAAGATCCCTGGAAAGAACAGTTAATTATACTGCTGTATCAATATTCTATTCTGATAATTTGATAATGTAATACACCCACCACGTGGAGAAGTGAATTCCCGCCATTTTTTCTCATTCGACCCATGATTGATAAATGAACTCGGGTTTTGGCTTCTAGTCTTTCCAATACCAGATTAGATAACAGACAAGGACAATTTTATCTGTAAGTAGCGCAGCCACAACAATAGGCAAAACTACATACATACATTAAATCAGGGACGTCCAAGAGAGGGGGGGGGGCTCAGGGTTGATTACCCCCTCCCCTAAATGAATTTTTAATTTTTACTCCCCCCCCCCAAAAAAAAAATGAAAAAGCTTGGACTTCCTTGCCTCTATCATATAAAGATTAACCCCCAAAAATTTGAATTTTGAATATTTTACACACACCCCCCCCCCCCAGCCTCAATAGATTAGACAATCAATTTCTATCTTATCCTCATATAGAATTGTCTGTCTGTTTTTATATAAAGAAGGATCTAACAAACTGCTAAACCGATATGGTTCTCTTTTACTGTGAAGCTTCTCAAAGATCCTGGAAAGGTTTAAATTATTGTGGGGTAGGGTATTGTACCTTCCTCCCAAGAGAAAACGAGCCTAGAAAAAAAGTTAACCTACAATAAACAAAATATATAAAAAAAAAGTGGTGAGTCTACTTCCCCTCTACCAACCACAAGTGCATCTATAGGCCACTAGTAGCTCAGCCACTTGTCATATTATATTGACGTTTTACAACAAAGTAAAAGAGTAACTTTGCTTCAATTCTGAAAAAAATATGCAACGTTGGAAAAATAAATTCTCACAGGATTTTCAGAGCAAAAATAATTTGAATATTGTGTTTCAAAAGCACCATATATATAGAAGTCAAAAATAAGAAATTCACTGTTGAAACCAGGCGCAAGCGCAAAAATATCCATGAGGGTGCGCGCAGCGCACAGAAAATCTTCACGAACCTGTGATATTTCTGTACAACACTTTATTTATACAATTCTAGGGCGGTGGTACCCTTCCCCAAAATAGTTATAAACCATCAATGGACCTATGAGAAGCTACATTGTTAAGGAGAACCATATCGGTCCAGCTGTTAGCGATAAACTTCTCTACAGACTGCTTTATGTAATAGATCGATACAAACTTTGGCGTGGATATAATAGGAAAAACTTTAATGCTTTTTAATAATGTCAATATACTAGTATTTATAGTGTGACATTTAAAGTCAGAGTAACACCTTTGCTCATAAAAAGGCGCATCTCAGTAAAATGCACAGTTAGGACTGCAAGACAAAGGTCGTTTAACTTGAGAGTTGGTTGTCTGTTAGTTGTCACTTCACCTAATATCTTTGGTGTTGTGACATAAAAACTAGACATTGTTTTTCCTTGGTTGTTGCATCTGACACGTGACATGGACAGCATCTCTCCTTGGTTGTTGCATCTGACACGTGACATGGACAGCATCTCTCCTTGGTTGTTGCATCTGACACGTGACATGGACAGCATCTCTCGCCCTTCTGAGATAATATACATTGTTGTATCACATCAATATAAAATGATAAATAGATTTTAATACAAGGAAAAATAACTTAGAAAGCATCTCTAGTCAATTTGTGATGGATTTATTATGATAACTTTGTCTGAACTATCAATCATTCATTCCTACTCATTCATTATAATGTGGTTTAGGTACAAAGAAATAAATGATATTTTTCCCCCTTACTCCCCATAAAAAAATTACAAGTTTTAGAGGGACGTTGCCGTTCCTGCAACTGGCAGAAATAGATGTAAAATTGACGATTTTGCATGTATAAATGCCTGTGTTAGATGTATTTATGGCGGTTACTTTAAGTATGACTGTATTTTCGGCAGAGGTTTTTACATTTTGACAAAAAAACATCCAACTCTATTTCTGCCAGTTGCAGGAACGCCATGTACCCGTTTTAGACCCTTTAGATTTAATGTATCCTAATATAATATAAAACTCATATCTATGTGTACCTAAGGAATTTGCTAATCGCTGAACAGATATGCTTCTCCTTTACAATTTAGCTTATAACATTTTTGGGGGAGGGTAACACCACCTTAAAGATAAATCGCCCCTACAAAATTAATGACATCTCACTAAAATCTTCTGCGAATTCCCCCATTCCCCTTAAGTGCCTCTGGAAGCCTCTAGTGGCATAAGTTTTACCAAAATTCATATAAACACAGATATGTAGATGAAAAATAAATAAAAAGACAGACAGACACATTGTTACTTATAGAGTAGCTTTCCTTCTGTAATATTTCTAAGATTAGTCTGTAAAACATTTCTGATCTTAGAATATAATAATTGGTTGCTAGGCCTATAATATCATGCAAAATTCAATCTATAGTATACGTCTGTATTTTATGTAAAAGTTTTATCCTTAAAAACAGGACGTTTGTTAGTATGTCTGTTCACAGATCTTTCTGAAAGCTGATTCTCTTTGAGTCTGGAGAGTTTTTTTTTTATCTATTTCTAATTTTGGATGGGTACCATAGCCTTCCTAAGAGAAATTAATGTTTCTTCCCACCCCCCCCCCCCCTTCAGGAAATATCTAGTTTTATATAAAGCTATTCATTTCTGAGCTTTAAAAATGCTTCAATCTAAATTTGTTGCACTTAAATTATAAACATTTTGCAAAAATAATATATGCATGGGTGGTGCAAAAAAAATCCTTTAGAATAATGAAAGGCAATGTTTAAAAAGATTGGCAGAATTGCCAATGCTTTTAATGCCCAATTTGTCTCAATATTTCACAAAATAATGGAATTGGGCCATTTTCCAATTTAGATACCTTGAGACATCTATTTCTGTAAAGAGAAACAGCGTAAAGTGCCGCAAAAAATGACGTCTTACAATGCAGTGACCAATGAGAGGCCAGTATAAATTTTACCATTGGTCAATTACAATTTACTCTGGCCTATTATTGGTACTTTGTATTGTATGACGTCATTTTTTGGGAGGCACTTTACGCTGTTTTGTGTAAAAATTTTTACAACAAGGATGACAATATGCACAACGGCTCAACAAGTCAGACAAAAAAACACACATTGATATTATATATGATAACTAGCGGCTTCGCCCCTAGCCTCTAAGGGCTTTGCCCCAAAAGGTTTCATCAAATTAATTTTTCATTTTTTAAATTTTAAAGAAAATTTTAAAAAAAATTGGGGGGGGGGACTTTCTTTTTTTTTTTCGGGGGGGGGGGGCCGGGGGGTAGTCGACCACACTATTTTAATTTTAGTTTTGTATTATAGATTAGATAAATAAAATATTGTAGCAAAATTATCAAAAATAAACAAAACTTATAAAGAAGCTTCTCTTATAATATTGTACCTTATAGGAATCAGCGCTCCAAAAATCAAATCAATCGGATGATTATATACACATAAAAAATTGTTGTTAAAAAAAGTTAAACAATCAACATGCCTAAAATGGACCTACGGACATTCTGATAACGATTTTAAAGGTGCTACACTTATCTCTTACAGGAATTAGTATGCCAATTTTAAAATTAAACTATCATAACAAGCCTAGATTACGATTATAACTCTATGTTACATACATGAATATGAACTTGAAATAAAACTGAATACTATTAAATGCTTTACTAAATTCAAACAAGCATTAATTTTTTTTAACACAATTGGGGAAAATAGTAGATTTCAAAAAATCATAAAGAGAATTGTAAAGGATTTATATCAAAACTATTTTAAAAACATACTGAGAGAACTTTAATATCTATTAACACAAATAAAACTGCATTCGAACCGTTGGAAGCTGCCTATAAAAAAAACGTCAGACTGGCCTACCATTGGTCAATTGAAATATATACTGGCCTACCAGTATATATGGTCTGTCATTTGGCCTATCATTGGTCATTTGTATTGTATGGCGTCATTTTTTTATAGGCACTATAAATGGTATCAATTAATTCTTAAGTGAAAATGATTAAAGGAATAGTTGCATGAAGAGCATCTAACGAGGTTCATTGAAAGCATAAGTTACAAGAATACCAGCTAACATATTTAATTTTTTATTATAATAAATAGCAATCAATTATGCATGCACCATCAAAATAGTCATCATGCTGTTTTTGGAAAATAAGTTGCATATATACTAAAAAATGATTTTTAAGTCTTTATCTTTTTAAAACCACCATGTAGAAAATTTAAAAATTATTTCAAATATATGTCCTATAGATGTAGTTTAAACTATTGAGCAGAAAAAAATATCCAGTTCACTAAATTGAAGTTTATATGCACTTCGTGCAACTACCCCTTTTGCAACTAATATTTATTTATCGGCAGGATAACCCGAGATTGGAGGATAATATTGGAAAAGCAATTTCCTCGGCCAACTGTTGGAGAAAATTTGCTACAGGTATTTTATTTTAAAGGAGCGCAGCTTCTTTACAACTGTAGGTTGTCTGTACGTCTGATTGTACTACTTTATTTCGTTTATAGGGATGAAATCCAGTCAAAACCAAAACCAAATAAATAATAAATTGGACAATATTTACGTTGACTACATTTTTCTTAATTCAAAGTGGTCATAATTGACATAATATTGAGATGACACACTAGTTTTGACATAATAACGGCACAATTGTCTTACAGGGAAGAGAAACTTCTCAACAAATTTTGAGAAATCAAAAGATTGATAGGCTGTCAATAATATAAAGCTACTCGATATGATTGAAAAATTTGGCTGTAATTTTAAAGATTTAATTGGTTATGGCAGTGGCTCTTATTCGCTTTCTGTTTTGAGGGAAAGTCTCATGTATATTTATCAATATTTATATAAAAAAAACCGTTTTTTTTATTAAATTATGTTGTTCTTGTTTAACAAATTTAATCACTAATTTAAATGATTTATTACCAAATTACTCCATGTCAAGATAAATTATCTTATTTAACAAATTAGGGGTTTAATCGGTGAGTATCCTCAAAGGGTCAATTGACAAAGAACCCGCCCTCCCCCCTTTATATATTAGAAAATAAATGGAACTTACAGGTTTTTTTTTATAAGACAAAAATATTACTTAATTTAACCCACTTGCCATTTACAGAAGTTAATGATCTATATCTTAATTTCTTCATTGGGTTGGTAAGTTTAGTATAAGAAAAAAATACTTAGAGATTTTCAACAAGTTATGCCTTAAAAACCGGTTTTTCCAAAGTACCTATTTTTGGAAGATTTTTGTATGATGTGGGATTAATTTTTTCTTTATGTCTATTCTCTGCGGAGGCTCTAACCCTACGGGGCTTTCATCTGCGGCGCCTTATTAATTAATCTAAAATAAAAATATACAAAAACAAACCCACTAAACTTTAAAGTGACTTAAAATTAAGGGATGCATTAGTTTTTTCTTTTCTTTCCCCATATCACCTAAAAGGGGGCCTTACTCTGTTTAGGGCCTTTTTCTGGGACCCTAGAATTATAATTTCCAATAAATTTGGACTTTGAGAGAAACTGCCGTTTTATCATTATTTAAGGAATTTAACAAGGATGAAAATATTCATAATGATTATTTTAAATTTGAAAAATACCAAAGACTATCTTATTCATATGCTAATGAAATTTTATAAAAAATTCTTTAAATTAAATCTTTCTTTAATTTCATCTTTCGACTACCCCCCCCCCCCCCCTTTAACTTACATTATAGTTCCCCTAGATGCTACGGACGCCAGTTGTACTTGAAGTAAAAAAACAAATAAATAAAAAGATAAGAATATTATAAATGTTTTTTCCATTACTGAGCAGTTGTTTTTCTGTGGTAGTTATTAGTTTCAAATTCAGACCAAGATTCTGACAAAGAATATTAAGTTCTTTCATCAAATCCACTTCCTCTATTTCTTCCCTTTATAGCCACTTCTCTATAGTTACAATATAAAGCTGAATTAAATTTTCAAATCAGGCTATTCAATAGGGTGGGTCGATTTTGGACATTTTTTTTCTGAGGCCAAAGCGGGGATCTGCAATGATTTGTATGAGTATAATACACCTCTGGATGATTTAAAATTTATCCCAAGTCTTAAAACCGCTAACGACCAGACATTCAATTGTATAGCTATTTGTAAATGGGAGTCAAATTTTTTTTAAATCAGAACTATGGCTTCATGGTGCTCCCAGGAAAGGCATTGAGGAGTAGAATCAGGAACTTTTAACCATTTCAAAAAATCTTGTTCCTAGCCTGAGAAAATCTAAAAAGCCTCTACAAATTAGATAATTCTCAATAAACCTTAAAAAATTGTGGTTTTTTAGTGATTAGTAAGGCTATGAACGAGATATTTTGAAACGGTTAAAAGTTCCTGATTCTACTCCTCAATGCCTTTCCTGGGAGCACCATGAAGCCATAGTTCTGATTTTTAAAAAATTTGACTCCCATTTACAACAGCTATACAATTGAATGTCTGGTCGTTAGCGGTTTTAAGACTTGGGATAAATTTTAAATCATCCAGAGGTTCCTAATTCAGCTCCTCAAGGCCTTTCCAGGGAGCACCATGAAGCCATAGTTTGATTTTAAAAATTTTTTGAATGTCGTCTTTGCATATTAATAAGTAATGACATATATTTTTTAGTGGTCGCATTCTAAAACTCAATTTTTTAAAATTCTTTTCGGTCAGAAATGTTTTTAAGGTTAATTTTATCTGTTGCATATCCCCTCTTTGTCTAATTCCGATATGAACCCGCCCTACTATTCAAGTTATAATTATACTTGCGGCTACGCCCTTAGAGGACTCTAGGGGCACTTGAGGTAAAGGGAGTGGACTAAGAAAATAGCCTAAAACCCCCACAGGACCAGGAGGTACACATATTCCCTGAAGAGTAGAATTCGGTTCTTTGGTTACCGAGATCTTAAGGAACAGACGGGTGGACAGACATAAGGACAGACACAGTGGCGTGCGAACCAAAGGGGGCATTTGGGGCAATCGCCCCCCCCCTAGCGACCAAAACGCCCCCCCTCTGCCCCCCCCCTAGCAACTGCCCCCCCTGCCCCCCCCTAAATGTTAAAAAATGCCCCATTTTGCCCCCCCCCCCTGGTCAACAAAAATGCCCCTTTTTGCCCCCTACCCTACAAAAAGCAAAATTATCCCAGTTTCCAAAAAAAAGATCAAGAAATACTCAAAAAAAAAATTTTGGCGCTTCGCGCCAAACAGACAGTTACTATTCATTTAACCTTACCAAATTTTTAAATTAGTGTAGAAATTAGGTTATAATCTTTTTTCACTGAACATAACAAACCAGGTTATAGGAAGTATTTTATTTTGTATAATATAAACTTTTTACCAAAGAAATTTTGTACATCCCCAATGATGATACACAAAATTACCCCTTATATAAATTACAACTAGTGGATGAAATGTATGGAAAATTAACCAACCAATCAAAATTCCATTAAAGTCCCCAAAGTTGTTGAGCAAACGAATAAGAAAATTTTATATGAAATATTGGGGACTAGTGTAATAAATAGCCCAAAAACCCCTCCCTCCCTGCATATTTGAAGAAAAAAATTTGCGCTTCGCGCCCTTCCAAATGGTTTCTGCTATGAAATATTGGGGACTAGTGTAATAAATAGCCCAAAAACCCCTCCCTCCCTGCATATTTGAAGAAAAAAATTTGCGCTTCGCGCCCTTCCAAATGGTTTCTGCTTTTTATCACAATAAAAGGACAAATAATTTTTTTTATTTTTTACATAGTTCATTATATCTTTGGTTTTTATGGTACGATAAATTTTTTTGTGGATTATAATATTAAAAAAAATAAAATTTCTAGCTGTTTCGAGCATCCAGTATGTAATTTACTTTGACTGTCATCACACAACATACAGGAAAAAGGATTTGTGACTTTTTCTACCTTAAATATATATTTATTTCAACAGATGCTCTTTAAATCAACTTGTCTTATTAATGATTTTTTGTGCTTTGCTACTTAAAGATGTTGTCATCCTTGTTGTCATACAATAAAGAAATATTTAAAATCATTTTTTCATATTAGGTTAATTTTTGGTAAATTATTTCCAAAATGAGTGTTTTTATCTCCCCCCCCCCCCCAATTTTTTTTAATGTGGTTATTCATCCTTCCTGCTGAGATTTTATAACATCTCCTTCCACCCATTAAAAATGTTTTGTGGTGGAGGGGGGAGGGGGAAAGGTTAATTTATCTTCTGTACTATTTTTGAAGAAGCTTTCGGTCATTGCAGGGTGGGGAGAAGGGATGGGGGAGAAGAGATGGGGGGGGGGGAAGAGGTGGGGTATATAAATGGGAAATAGGGATGGGAGAAGGGATAGGGAAAGGGATGGGGAAGAAGGGTTAAGGACTAGGAGGCCCATAATCAAATAATCCCACCCCTTAAAACGCCCTTATTTAAAATTAGTATATATAATCAAAATGCCCCCCCCTAAAGCAAAGTGCCCCCCCGGGGCACTTTGATTTAGGGGGGGGCAAAATTTTACAAAATCTTCAAAATGCCCTCCCCCCCCCTAGACAAAGTGCTTCGCACGCCACTGGACAGACAGACAAACGGACAGACATAATTATACTTTGTATAATAGATGTTATGTGTTTACAATGTATCTTATGATATTTAGTTGCAATGAAATGTAACTGCAGTTACATTATCAACAGACACCCAGTATTACGAATATATTTGACAAGGAGATTGGCTTGTTTTAGCAGCAAATTTAGAAATTCCACTATTTGATAAGAGTTGAAGTTAGGAAGCTTTTAATAGTGCCTATAAAAAACATATGTTATACTGGTCTACCATTGGTCAAATAAAATGTATTCTGGCCTGCCAATATAGTCAAATAAAATTATACTGGCCTGCCATTGGTAATTTAGTCTGCGTATTGCCTATAATTAATCATTTATATTGTATGACGTCATTTTTATAATAGGCACTCTAAAGAGCTTCTTATTTTGCATGATTTATGCCGCAAGGTTTTAATTTGTCTTCGACACAATATTATCATAATTTTAATTGCCACTGTTTATATTTCTTAATGCTTTTTGTTGAAGCTCAATGTTTCATAATTTGAAAGAGGGAAAAAAGCTTAAAAGCTAAGTGTAATCTTTCATCAAGACATAATTCATTTTTCATCATTATAAGAAAATGAAAGTGTTCCTGTGAAACACCTAAAAATTCTTCAATAATAGCAAAGGATTATTTCTTTCTATTTTACAAAAAAAAAAGGTATATTATTCTTCATACAAGTTTTTCGTCTTTGTTTTTATAAAAATATGAGATTATTTTATCTGCAATTTTGATAATTATCGTACATACAGACAGATAAATATCCAGATACTTTATTTGCTGCATTGTTAGAATAGTTATTTATCGCATTGAATCATAGACAGCTTATCGCGCATATTTGAAAGAAAAATTCTAAAATAAACACGGCTGAAACTGGTTCTAATCCTGTGGATATTAATCAGTTTTTGAAGCCATACTGGAAAACGTTGGATGCAAGCTTGTGTCTGAGAATAGAGAGACATATTTACTATTCGATATGGTACACCATCATATTTACTCATTTGTAATACAAAAAAGGTTTTTTACTAGATTTACTTATATTTTAATTTTGATGTTGTGGTGCTACCCCCTCTACTATCCCCCCCACCAACCCCCGCCCCCAATAAAGTCACTAAAAATTTTGTTTGTTGAAGCATTTTTACAATTTTTAAAAATCACATATTAATCACTTTCTAAACTCTACCTAACTTTTTCAGGAATCATCTTGCATAATTTAAAATTGATTATATCTATTTGTTACGTACATATAATAAAGGGGAATGCCTTGACCAACTCATTCCCGTGTTAATTCCAGACAAAGGTCGTGTAATCAAAAGGTACCTGTTGGGTATCACTTAACCTAATTACTTTTAGTGATAGATTTATGAAGTTCAAATAAATAATACATTGAGGTCCTTCGACGATAATATGTAATAAAAATCAGAGGGATAGAAGTGACAATGGGCTGTTTAATACACTAGTCCCCAAATTTTATAACAATGTTTTTATATTCGTTGGCTTAACATGAATACTTTGGTCAATTTTGATTGGTTGATTTATTAAGTGTAGTGTTGAAACGTTTCAACAACTAATTGTAATCTACAGAAGGGGTAATTTTGTGTATAACCATTAGAGATATACAGGGTGGGGCAAATAAGACCGGACAAACTTTAAACGGCCATAGCGCCAAAACTACTTGACCAATCAGGACGTTTGACCCCACTATAAAAAGCTTAGGTAATTACCTTTCAGCACAAAAAATCTTTGGACGAAGATTTGCTCGTCCTCCAAGCTGGCTGCGTTTATGTTCAACAAGGCAGATTCGAAATGCGCTGGTGGAATAATCTGGATTCACGACTAGGGCCCACTAAATCCGATCTCAGCCCATCTGTAGATGAGGTAGAGTTAAATAACTTGCTGGGGATACTGTTAGATACATAAATAAGACACTAAAAAAGACTAGAGCTCTCTATCTAAAGTTGCTTGGCTGTAGTACTCTGGCAAAGTGAAACGTGGCAGATTTTAAGATGTCAAAAATTGTGTGAAATCGCAAAAATTTCTTGGTTCTCGACATTAGAGACCCATATGGAACTTAAAAACTAATTTTAGACTATGGATTGCACTGACAACCCTAGTTAAATCTTCATGCCATTTCCAAAAAGGTATAGAACGTCGTTCCAGCGCAACTGTGGTCCAAATAAGAGCCTCCGTGTCAAAGAATAGCGTTAAAGTTGGGTGAATTTGGATTCTGCTGCTACTCACATTCCTAAGGAAATGGGGCCTCCCAGCAGCCCGATCTTAATTTAATGGACTTTTGGGCCTGTGGCTACTTTGAGGCATGCACCAATAGACGTGTCTATACAACAAAAACCTCCCTCATTGCCACCATTAAGGAGAAATTCGCCAGCTTGGACAGGGACATGGTGACCAGGGCATGCGGGCGGTTCAGGGGGCGGTCGAAGGCTGTGATTGAGGATGGCGGCGATTTTATTGAATGATTTAATAGTTATATACCTATTTTGCTTGCCAGTTTTTAAAATTCAATAAAATCTTTAAAATTGACGATTTTATGTTCATTTGTCTAGAAGTTAGAATTTGTCCGGTCTTATTTGCCCCACCCTGTACATTAATTTATCGGCCATTGTCTTATCCCTTTAAATCCCTGATTGAAAATAGTAAATTGTGTATGTGTAAATTTTCCATAAATAATATTGATCATGTGGCCAAATGGAGCATAATCAACCACAATGAATATGAATAAAAACCCAGGAATCTAAAGGGACAAGACAATGGCCGATAAATTGATGTACATCCCGGCCAAATGATAATATACTATATTACCCTGCATGTATATTAAAGTAAGTGGTTGAAAGGTTTGGACACTCAACTCAATGAACCAACCAATAAAAAATCACTAAAGTCCCCAAAAAACGAATAAGAAAACATTATTATAAAACTTTGGGGACTAGTTTAATAAACTGCCCACTGTCCCTTCTCACTCTGCTAAAGACCAGGAAGATAGGGATGGGACAATGGGTCTTAATTTATTATTCTGCTTGTCTTGGACTTAAAGTACCAAGACCAACGTAACTTTTCTTATATTGGTTATTTAAAAAAAAACTTTGGGTACTATCAGACGGAGATAATTAAAAATTAATCAATAAAAAACACTAGCAGACAATGTAGTTACAAATTATTTAGATTTTTAAAAAAAATTTTGTTTCTTTCTTTGAATATTTAAATCACTTTATTACTATAAATGCATACTAGCAAATACCCCCTTGGAGGCATATAGAAGCACTTAAAATGTTTGCTTTTAAAATATCTTATTTAAGAAAAAAAATTCAATGTCAGATCCAGGGGCGTCCAAGCTTTTTTTTTGGGGGGCGAGGTAAAAAATTCTAAGGCGGGGGTAATTCGTTTGGGGGGGGGGGTAAATGGCGCGCGAAGTGCGCCGCAACTTTTTTTATCCCCCCTAAAATTTTTACCCCGGGGGTAAAATTTGCTTGGGGGGGGGGGGCGGGGGGGGGGTAATTACCCCCCCTGAAATCTGTTGGCAGGGGTAAATTTTGTTTACCACCCCCCAAAATTTACCCCCGGGGTAAAATTTTAATTTAAATTTTATTAAATATTTATTATTTAAAATGCGCTCGAAACGCGAACAAATTTTTTTTGTTAGAGATTTTTTATTTTGGGTGGGTATTTACCCCCCAAAATTGTTTGGGGGGTAATACCCCCTCCTAAATGGTTACCCCCCCCCCCCCTTTGGACGTCTATGGTCAGATCATTAGATCATTTCTTATTCATGTTTCTACGACAACTTTAAATTTTTTTGTATTCTTGGCGATTTTTCTTAGGAGGGTGGTTGTACACTTCCCCCTACTTTTATAAATGGATATAAATGAGCTTTTGAGTTTTAAAAAAGGAAGTTTTCAAAAAAGGAAGTTTTCTTACATAAATTTAAAATTATATTATGTATTTGTGAGCTTATATAGTCAACATAAAATTATATAGATGTGCACAAATTGACTGCAGGGATCTAAAAGTATAGGACAATGACCAATGAATTGATATACATCCCCAATGATAATACACAAAATTACCCCTTTTGTTGATTAAAATTAGTGATCGAAACGTTTGGACATCCAATTAAAATTTAATAAAAGTCCCCAACGATTAAGAAAACGTTATTATAAGACTTTGTGGACTTGTGTAATAAAAAGCCAAATGTCCCCTCATTCCCTGTATTGACTGTCTTATTCAACATATTGGACTTTTTACAAATATTCAAATTGATAGGAACATACAATAGAATTAAAAATATAGATAGACATTAAGCAGAAAATATCTATTTGAAACAAACTAATTTCAATGTAAAGTTTCCTGACTTATATAATAATATAATAGATTGCAATAAATGTATATGGAATGGTTTATTAAATTAAATTATACTAACAGAAGCTAATCCATTATACTATTATCATCAATGCACTAAACTGATTATTAGAATAGGGTCCAGGCTATAGGATTCTAACTTCATGGATCTAATTATTGACATAAAGTTCTCATTAATGACGGAAAAAGTCAAATAGCATAAAAATTAGAGAAATGTTAACAGTTTTTTTTTTCATTTCTAAATTGAAGATAATCAATGACATTCTGTATACAAGCGGTTGCGCCCCAAGCATCTAGGGACTCAAAGGGGTATGAAGTAGGTAGGAAAAAAAGTCTCAAACCATCCCAGGACCTAGGTGAACATTTACAAAAAAGGAGAAACCAATCAGTTGTATTGTCATCGAAATGTTAACCTTAAGACAAAAAAACTAATACTTTATATAATGGGATGTCAATAAAAAGTACTTAGAAATTAAATTTCTTTATATAAATGTTATTGGGCCTTTTTTATGTTCATTATCTATGATAATATATCTATTTAATATTCAGAGAATTTTGCATAAGAGTATGCTATGTTGTGTCTAAATATTTTTGTTACCATCCACATTCTTATTTCAGGAATAAAAATACAATTTGTGGTTGCAAGCAAGAACTAAAGGGATTGGACAATTGTCTATAAATTTATATACATCCCCAATGAAGATATACAAAATCACCCCATTCGTAGATTACAATAAGTGGTTGAAACATCGAACCAATAAGAAATTAATAAAAGTCCCCAAAGTTTCTAAGTCAACGAACAAGAAAACGTTATTATAAGACTTTGGGGACTAGTGTGGTAAACAGCACAATTTCCCCTCCTTCCCAGGGTTGCAAGTAATTCTTTTTTAAGAGCATAGCCACCTTAAACTCGCTAAGCACTGAAACGACTGATATCTACATTTTAGGGGTTTTGCACCTAAAGAATGGTTTTAGGCTAATTTTAAGGGGATGGTGGTTTATTTAGGGGACATGTAATTGTATAAATACAAAAGCTCTTTCTAGTGCCCATAAAAAAGTGGATAAATTTGATAACTTTTGTTCGAAATATCCCGAATGACGTCATAATAGAATAATCCATTATATGACGTAGTTTCGAATACTTTGGCCAAAAGTTTTTGAATTTATTCCCTTTTTTTTAAGCACTATAAAGAGCTTCAAATAATGGGGACGATAGAGTGGCTCTAAAGCTTTAAATCTTCTAAACATAAACTAACCATTCATTTGATAATGTGTATCGAGATAAGATTTATAAGCTCCGCTACTTAACGATTTTGTCATCCTTGTTTGAAATTTTTCAACATCAAACAATACTTCAATTAGAAAATCTTTTGTATAAATTCCAGAATATAAAGAGAATGTATTGTTTGGCATATTTTTTAGTATTAATATTAAATTAAGACAGCATAAAGGAAGATGATTAAAGTACCTCCACAGATTATGACGTCATACGATAGAATAGCCAATGAGAGGCCAGTATACACTGTAATTGACCGTTTGGTAAAATTTAGGCTGGCCTCTTATTGGTTATTAATATATAACGTCATATCTGTGGTGGGACCAAAAGTCATACTTTTTTCATTTACTAAAATAGTGTTTTTGGTGTTTATTATACTTAAATGCAGTTTGGACCAATTATTGCAGGACATTAATTCCCATTTTTTGTTTAGGTATAGACGAAGTATCCCGGATATTATTTCCCCTCGGGTTTGCTGTTTTCAATATTATCTACTGGGTCTACTATCTCATCATTGCACAGGTTAATTATCATCCTTGTATAAAAGTAACAGGATCTATGTGTGTCTGTTTGTGTGTGCAGAAGAATCTCGCTAACTGCGAAACCGATATGTTTCTCCTTTACAGTGCACCTTCTCATAGGTCCTGGGAAGGTTTATAGCTATTTTTGGGGAAATATAAAAAACTTAAATAATAAATTAAATAATTGAATACTTTGGTGAAGTCTAAAGAACACAAATTACAATAAAACAAGATTACCTCATAAGGTCGGGATTCTCTTTCGATTTAAGTGATCATCTAGAGAATCCAGAGCATCATCCACATGTAATGGGATGAGATACTCTAACATCCAAGGGTATTAGGTTAAGTAACATCCATCAGACAACCAACCCTTTGATTAAACGACCATTGTCTGAGAAGTCCTAACTGTGCATGATAGTAAGTTGCGCCTGTTTATGGGCCAAAGCATTTCCCCTACTCTTACTATTTATGTAGCGCACCTGACATAGCAGCGGTAGGAACCATTTTTAACGTCTTTTGTTATGACGCGTTGTTGGCCCGATAATGTAACCTATCACATCGCCGGCGACGAGCGGATACGCTACGTGTTGAGCGGGTTATAAAACAAGATACTTTAATTTACATTTTTTGCGGATGTTGGAGGGGAGGGGGGGGGAGTTCAAAAATCTCATAATTGGAATCGGGGTAAAGGATATAATTTTACAAATGCATGCTGTAATTGTTTTATTTTATTTCAGGACCATGAGGATGAAATGTTTGGCGAATATGCTAATTCTACCTACATACTAGAATAAACAATATATTCTAGAATCTTCTAGAACAATTCTAGAAAAAAATAAAATTATTGGAAAAGATACTTTAATAGAAACTTAAATAAAGTGAATAAATATAATGAAATAAATTAGTTTGTGAATAAATGAAAAATAAATGAGAAAGGTCGGACCAAATAAATGAAGAAGTGTATGAATTTAAATGAAACGGTGGCCAAAATGATTATAAATTAGAATGAAGTCTGTTGTACGAAAGAAAGAAAGAAAACCGGCCAACGTTCGCGCATTTGCATTAAAAAGTGTGAAAATCACAGAATTTTGCGCGTTTTTGTCTTTGGCTATTCCAGATTGTTTGTAAACACTTTACTGTCGATTGGGATGATGTTCAAAATTAAAATTTATATTCAGCCATTTGGCCGCTAAACTTGGGGGGAAAAAGACATTCCTTCGTATTTCAGACTTGATCAATAATTTGTTGTAAATTGTAAAGCGTCAAAATAGTTATTTCTCGCTTCGTATTGTAAACAGCTTTCCGCGGGTATAAAAATGTACAATTTAAAGATTAAAACCAGTTTTTTTAGCCACAATATGACGAAGGCACGGGCTAAAAATGATTTTAATCTTATGTTTGTACATTTTTATATTCGTAGAAAACTGGATATAATACGATGCTATACACAATTTTTTAGTATGGCTATACACCGGTTCTAATTCACCGGATATTAACTGGTTTTTAAAGCGATACTGGATAATGTATTATAAATCTGTAAACACATGCGTCAATAAATTGCCAGGCAGGGAGGGGACATTGGACTGTAAATTACACTAGTATTCAAAGTTTTATATAAACTTTCATTTGGGTACTTTCAAACCAATAATAATTTTATTTTAAAAGGGCTAATTTGTTTATCATTAATGTGGCGGTTCATACATTTATCGTCCATTGTCTTATCCTTTCCCAAAATTGCCAAATAGAATCACAAAATTAAGAAGAAAATTCGAAAAAAAGTTTTTATTGAGTATTTTTTAAACTTTAACTTTGGGTACTTTTATCAAACCTTGATTGGTTGGTTCAAACCAGCTGTGTACACACTCTTGAACCAATGATTTTAACTTTTAAATTTTTTTTTGGGTGGGGGTATACATGAATATTGAACTGAATACGAATCAATTAATTAATGATTTAAAGTTTTAACTACAACGGTGCTTGCTATTTAAATACTTTTAAAACTTATTTAGAGAGCATTCATTTAATGAATAATAAATTAAAATCTTCTTTATAGCCTCATAAAAAGAACACTTTTATCCATAAGGAGCGTAACAATAGCATAAAGCATATTTTTTGTGTAATAGTATTATAAAATATTATTTTTATTTCTGTACTTTACAAATACATTTATTTAACTTTAATTCTAAACATTCTAAAAATACGTAAAGAAACAAAGAAGATTAGTTATTTATCGCATTGTCTTATAGACAGCTTTCCGCGGATGATAAAATGAAAAAGTTTAAAACCAATTTTGTTTGACCCGAGGGGCCGAAGTCCCAGTCTTACAAAACTGGTATTAATTTTATTCATTGAAAATTGTCTGTAATACTATACATGAATTAATTATTTTAAAACCAGGACAATTACGTCCATAAGTGATTAGTAGATACACCGACAAACCTCTTAAAGGGACAAACGTCCTAATGCGACAAACCTCCTAAATGACAAACCTCCTAATGCGACAAACCTCAAAAAGGGACAAACGTCTTGATGCGACATCTATTAAGTAAAACGTCCTAAAACTTTTCAAAAATTATAAAATAAAAAAAAAAATTTGACCTTTAATTTCTAAAAAAAAATTTAGGAGGTTTTACTTAAGAGATGTCGCATTAGGAGGTTTGTCCTTTAGGACGTTTGTCGTTTAGGAGTTTTGTCGCATTAGGAGGTTTGTCGCATTAGGACGTTTGTCGTAGTAGGACGTTTGTCGGTGAACCTACATTAAGTATTTGGGGAGAATAATTCTCTCTCGAGCAGTCCTTCCAATCCAAAGGCACTTCCAAGCTAGACCCGTCAACCTTAGCCTTCAAAGCAGTGTTGCGGAGCCGTCATATTTTGCTGGAGCCGGAGCTGTAATTTTCGTTAAAAAGCGGCTCCTGCTCCGGACTAGATAAATAAAGAGATTTTTTATAAATTATGATTTGGTAACTCTGTTTTGTCATGTGCAAATGCCCCTATTAAGTTTTTCAAGTCTATTTTTATTAAAAACTGAACTTTTAAAACCTTCAAAAGTCAAAAATAGACGTGGGAAAAATATATATTTCGAGTTTTTTCTTGATTTTAGGTCGGAGCCGGAGCTGGAGCCGGAGCAGCACCAAAATCAAACGGCTCCGCAACGCTGCTTCAAAGCCATTCTTTCTCCCAAAGTTACAGAACCATTTTGCCGACTTCCCCTCATACCTACATTATTCTATTAGTCAGAGGTTCCAAACTTTGATTAACTTACAAAAATATATATTAGAGATAAGCTTCTATTTAAAAAATCTTTTTTTTCTGTATCATTAAAAACACTTAAGCTAAAAAATTTATACAAATTCAAACCAAACGATTTATTTTAATTTTTTGCCACAAGCATGTATACAAGTTGACTTTTTAGCTTTCTTTGATAATTTCAAGCAAAGGGATCTTGAGGGATTAGACAATGGACGATAAATTGATATACATTCCCAATGATGATTACCAATTCTACCCCTTTTATGAATCGAAATTATTTTTTGAAAAGTTTGGACACTTCTAGTTTGGAACCAACCCATCAAAACTTTAAAAAAGGCTTTGAATATAATAATATGGTTATAAAACATTGGGAACTAATATAATTTACAGTCCAATGTCCCTTCCCTCCCTGTTTCAAGTGTCTGTTATTTCTTTAATTACGAGAAGTCAAGAAAAGGAACCCTCACATCTTTTTAAATCAATTATTTAAAACTCTGAAAATTATAAAATTAAATTTTTTTATTGTATTGTAAAAAGAAAGTTTATTTTGTATACATATTAATTTCTATTAAATTTATTTATAAAATATTAATAACAGGTGAGAAAAATTGTAAATAAAAGTATTAAACAGTAAATTTAAAATATAATTACTAATACATGTTATTATAATAATATTGTAAAAAATGAATAAATCTAAGATTGCTATTGCTCAGTTGGTTAATAAATTATTGTCATGTAAAAAGTTTGTTTTGTTTCTAAAACTTTTATATGTTTAGTCCTAAGTAAGGTAAAAAATCGTCATAACTAAAGACGTTTAAAGTTTATAGTAAGAGTATATAAGGGGAATGCCTAGACAATTTCTATGTACAGTGCAATAAATTATGCTATAGTTCGTATATTAGTGCCTTGGAACAGGGGCGTCCAATCTTTTTTGTTTTAGGGGGGGTGGGTAAAATTTTTTTAAGAGAGGGGTAATTTGTTTTTGTGGGGGGCAAACTTTTTTACCTCTCCTTCCCCCAAATTTTTACCCCATGGGTAAAAATTTTTTTTTGGGGGGGTGGTTTATTTAATTATGTAAAATTGTTTGGGGGTGCCAACCACAATTTCGTTTGGGAGGGGGGGGGGTAATTAACACTTTTACCCCCCCCCCCTTGGACGTCCTTTCCTTGGAACCTACTATAAAAAAAGAAAATACACTTTCTAATAGTGTCTTCAGAATCGAATTGTTCTTACGCTCTGTTTCATTTGGTTCAATTATAGTATTGGGAATCTATAGACTTATTTCTTTAAAATTGATTCATGAATCTAGTAAAAGTGGCTGACTGAGTTTATGACGTCAAAAAATTAACCGATGAGATTGAATGAGAATTAATATACTGGGTAATATTAGGGGATCTTAAGGGACAAGACAATGGATGATGTATTGATGTACTAAATATTTAATGATGACAAACAAAATTACCCCTGAAAATTTTTTTATTGAAAAGTTTCAACACAGTAAATTCCAACAAATCAAGATTTCGTGGCAACGCGATTCGTCGTATTTTTTAAAATGGCTTTTTATAGGTTAGGTGATTGCCCCACAGGGTTAGACAATTGGCCCCGCAGGATAAGAGCCCCCTGCAGGGGCTAGAAATAGGAGAAAAATACGAAGAATCGCCCCTTAAGGTTGCCACGAAAGGGACTACACCCAAAAATTTTGATCCAACGAATAAGAAACAATATTTATAAAACTTAGGATTTAATGTGAAGTACCAACTTTTCCTGGTGATATTATTAAAACATGTGCACCATATGGGGGATGTACCATAAATAAATAATATAAAATTGAATATCATGAAACAAGAACGATTATGTGTCATAGTAGAAAACCTGTTTGAAATAAATAGCATAGTATTCGGATATCCATTGAGAGTACTAGAGAACGAAAACGAAGTAGCCTGAAGTTAAAAAATGAGAAAACAATCTACCGCCAAGTTACAGATAAGGGGGGGGGGGTTAATGCAACCATCTCGTAATCAATGATTAAATGGCACTTAGAATTCGAATTTCGATCTGAAATTTTGCATAATAATCCTTGGTAGGTCTATTCGAACAAAAAGTTGGAAAAGTAATGGTTAACGGCTGGCGGCTCAGCCGTTTGCCAATTTTTGTCAATCTTAAGAGCATATTAGCATATTTAAAAAATGGTTATTGTTATCATTTAACATGAATTAAACCAAAAATATGTTTCAAAAAAATTGCCCTGAAAATAGGCAAAAAACGGCTAAACGGCTGAGCAGCCAGCCGTTATTTCTCCGACTTTTTGTTCGATTTAGGGAAAATAGACCTACCAAGGATTACTCATGAAAAATTTCATATAGAAATTCGAATTCTAAGTGCCATTTAATCATTGATTACGAGATGGTTGCATTAACCCCCCCCCCCCCCCCCCTCTATAATCAGACAACTCTAACGTTACTGACAGATAGACAGGAATACTTATGGAGCAACTTCTATTTTTCCTGTGCCTCTATATCTTAAAGCTTTATATAAGGAGCCTGATAGCCCGTACCTACAGTATTTTCATAATTTCGAAACCAGAATAAAAACAACGATGATAACATCCAGAAAATCTCCATAAAGCATTAACAGTCGTAGATCAAAATGTAATTTGTTGCAAAATAGCTAAAATACAAACTATTTTTAGGGACATGTTTACATTTTTAGAACTTTATTATGGAGACTAACGAAAAGAGCTAACCGTTACAGACGTACATACAGACACAAGCAAATTTTACCTCCCCCCCCCCCCCTCAAATAAAAAAGCTTGGACGCCCCTGTACGGACGGACCTACCCTAATTATAGAAAAGTCTCGCTTTTAAAAATAGAGAGGAAGCACACAGGAAGGGTTACAGGTTAGATTGGTAAATATAATTTGAGGTTTTCATAACTTAACTATGAAATACATTGTCTACAGGAATTGTCACAGGGCTCAACAGCTGCACAAAAGCAATCAACAAGCTGCAAGAATCCACGGAAGGAGAAAACATTGGACATAAAACTATTCTAGAACCTAATGTCATCCATTTTCTTAAAACTTTGGGTACCTTTTACATAATCTTGATTGGATGGTAATTTTGTTAATCATGTAAAAGATGTACATAAATTTACCAGGCTAATTTATATAAATGTTTCAAATATGGCAGTCTGTCTATTTGGTTAAACCAAAACGGAGGAAAACTGACGGCTAATACACCGCTGCCGAGCCCCTATTGTCTGTATGTTTGTTTATCTTTTGAAGCATATTGTATAAATTAGACATAAATATTCTTGTGTTTATCTTTTATTTAAAGTGTTGTGGTAATGGGGAATCCCCCCCTATAATATTTTAAGTGACAATGAATCTTTCTAATTCCCTTTGACTGTCCATAACGCAATGGGGGGAAATGTGATTTTCTCGGCTGCAGCCCTATGATAAAGTAAAATGATCAGTGTGTATGTACCAAAGGATATTGCTAACCACTGAACCGAAATGGTTCTCCTTTACAGGGTAGTTTCTCATGGGTCTTGGGGTCGTTTATATCTATTTTTGGGAAAGAAACACCTTAAACCCATTAGAAATGTCTAACATTGTTTACCCTACCAGTAGCACCTAGTATACAACTTACAACTTGGGGTATAGTCCCTTTCGTGGCAACGCCTCTTAAGAGGCGTTTCTTCGTATTTTCACAGTAGCTTTTCTCCTATTTCTAGACCCTGCGGGATCAATTGCCTAGCCCCTGCGGGGCAATCACGTAACCTAACATAAAATACCCTATAGAAGGCCATTGTGAACATACGACGAAACGCCCCTCAAGAGGCGTTGCCACGAAAGGGACTTATTTTAGCCAACCCAATAAAATAAAATTTCTTGTTACGTCCTTGCGTATATTGTATTGTATATCATACTGCCTGTTTGCTTTTGACATCTCAAAATATGCAGGGATCTAAAGGGATAAGACATTCACCGATAAATTATTGTACATCCCCAATGATGATACACAAAATTAAACCTTCTGTAAATTACAATAAGTAGTTGAAACGTTTGGACACTCAACTTAATGAATCAAACAATCAAAATTCAATAAATGTCCCCAAGGTTGTTAAGCCAACGAATAAGAAACGTTATTGGAAGACTTTAGGGACTAATGTAATAAACAACCCAATGTCCCCTTCCACCCTCCAAAATATGAATACACTTCATTTAAAGTCTTAAACTATAAATATTCCAACAATAATTCCAATACAATAAAATTTTTCAGCTTCAGGCCTTTTTTATACAGTGAGGGAGGGGACATTGATCTGTTTTGTAAACTAGTTCCCAAAGTTTTATTATAGCGTTATCCTAACACTTTTTGGTACTTAGCTTAGTGTCCAAACATTTCAACCACTAACTGTATTTCATAACTAACAATGTCTGTCTTAAACAAAAAGGAGAAATGGGATCTATTTAATTGCTACAATATCAAATGATTATCTGAAATGTAAATTTCTCGGCAGGTATCAAAGATGGCTCCTATTTTTTTAATTAACAATTAAAAATCCATTGTAAAACGGGTAAAAAACACAAAATTGCATTTAATGGGACATGCATTCATCCTAATACTTTAACAGTAGCCCATTTTCCAAGTTGGATTACTGACAGATAATAGTTATTTCACGCATCGTATTAAAAACAGCTTTCCGCGGATATAGAATGTACAATTATAAGATTAAAACCAGCTTTTTATATTCGTAGATAGCTAAATATAATGATGCTAGACATAGTTTTTTCGTATGGATGAGAACCGGTTCCTATCCACCGGATTCGAATGAATACGAGAAACTTAATTCAAAAGATACCAATAAGCAAGGAAAATATTCTCCCACAAGGGGTTTAGAACCCAAACTAAATTTTATATTTTCATTAGACAGCTTGAGAATTGACTGTAAATTATACTGGTACCTTAAGATTTATCCTCATGCTCTCTTATTTATTGCCCCAAAAACTTTGGTCCTTCTATTAAATTTTGATTGGTTGGTATTAACTGGTAGTGTCTAGGTTTTTCTGAAAGACTGACAAAAAAAATTTTAAAGATCGCTACGAATACACACAAAACAAGGATGACAACATCCATAAAAGCGAAGCACTGAAACGGTAGGACAAAAGGACAATAACACTTTTAGTGTCAAAACTTAATAATCAGAATATAAATGTATAAGAGTAAAATTGGAAGTAAATTTGTTGAAAAACTGCTATAGGATAATGTTATGGACATACTTACATTTTTTGGACTTGATTATAGAGTTGCTTTGCTTATAACATTATACTTTGTTGTCCCAGGAATCAACATACCAAAAATCCGATTAATCGGATGATTAGATCCCATAGAAATTTGTTATTAAAAAAGTAAAAAAATCAACATGTTTAAAATAGACGTACGAACATTCTTGTAATGATTATAGAGTTGCTACGCTTATTAAATCGTACCTAACTACTAAAGGATTCACTATGTAAAGATTGAAATCGATAGGACAATTCTAACATGCCTAAATTAACGAAAAAGGCTATCTATCTGTGACGAACGGACGTACGGACGGACCGACCCTAATTATAGAAAAGCTTTGCTTTTAAAAAATAGGGTAACGACATAACCTTTATTTTAATTAAAATAATATATTATATTTATCTATATTATAATTATATTAAATATATAACATTAATATCTATTTACATAAGAAAAACATAAAATACTTAAAACATTAAAAATATAACATGCAATGGTAAATAAACATTTATGCTTTCAAAAATATTAAATTTTTATTTCTCCTTTAGTGCAAAATTTTTTTGTACGTTATTACAATAATTTAAAAGGAATCATTTATTATTGAATTCAATAATTAAAATATTAAACGTACATATAATATTATAGAGAACAGTTTTACACATCACAATTATATGTTAGATTTCCTCCTTTGTTTTAAAATAATTAATAAAAAGGGGTGTAAATCTTTTTATCATACATTATCCTATCCCAATTCTCTGAAGAAAAGTACATTTGCAAAGGTTCATTGAGAGTCGTATATCAGATCAACATAGCGTTAATTTTCAAACCAAAAAAAGACACAATCCGTAAAATATTTAACATTTTCTTTTATAACTAAAATTGACATGAGGGAGTCGACTCTTCCTTCATTATAGAGACTTTTGGCGTAGTCACTAATATAATATTTTAAAAAAAGTTTGATTTGCTAGCTGATGTGATACATGTTCGGAAATGAATGGACACCTCTGAGAATAATTGGTTTCTTGTCAATGTCGAATTAAAAACAAGAATCGTCTGCTAATTTCCACCTGCCAGGGGTAAAGGGATCGGCCCCCTCAAATTCAATGTTTGGTGCTTTTCCTCAAGCGATCAAGTACCAAGCGGTCATAGAAACCACTCCAAAAAAATTAACCAAGTGAGATGGTTAGTTCAGTGCCAAAATATTAGTTTGAAATGATTTAATGTACAATCCATTTACTTATCCCTTTATCCATGCATTAATTGTTTAAACGTGGAGAAGTGTTTTTTTCTTTCTGTACTATACCGTTTACTTTTTAGAGATTTTATAAAAGAAAATAGTTTATGAAAGTTTTCGGTCAATTTATATTAGATTTAAGGTTTTTGGAAACAATTTATATTTAGATTAAACTCTTCAATTCCTTTTTTTTCCATAAACATTAAACATAACAGAATATAGGCGATTTCCCCGCACAATATCTAGTCGAGCAAATATCCATCCACTTTATTTAAAATTAACAAACAATTACGAGGGGGGTAAGGGAATTTATTACTTAAAGTCAAGTTAGGTTAGATTAAATTAAGTACTTGGGGTAGCCCCGCGGGGTTAGGACACCGCAAGCTCCCCCAACTACCTTGTTACAATTCACCAAAAACATGGAGAGGGGGGAGGGAATATATTGCTCGATAGGCATTATGAGGGAAAAATCAAAATATGAATAAGTAATAATTTACTAGACATTAATTAGAGAGGGGTAGGTTTCTGGTAAAATCCGTAAAGGTTATGTGTTATAAGTAAAAAACAGTAGAACGATAAAAATTTATGTTAACTTTAAAAAAAAAATTTTTTTTTGTCTATAGTTCTTTTCAATAAGAAATACACATATTTAGTGAATATTATCGTTCTACTACTATTTTTAAGCCTTAAAACACACACCTTTACGGATTCTACCAGAAATCTACCCCTCTCTTTATCACTTTATCACTCTAATGTTTCATTGAATCATTATTCATGTACTATTGTGTTCTTTAGTGAATATAGACCAAGGCTAGTGTCTCAGCCACGCATAAGTCATGAATCTAATCCCGATTTTGTGCAAAAAGACACCGAAAAGATCAATTTCTGGTTATGAATAGATTTAGACATCCAGCAGAATTTTAAAGTTATAATAGGACAATTTCACTGCAACTGAGGCTTACATGCAGCTGACACAAGACTGCCGAGCCCTGATATGGATAATAATAATTAATTGTACATCATTATTGAAGAGATAAATGTCTGAGGGAAAAAGTTGCACTCTTATCTGATAACTGTTGTTCTGGTACTTCATTTCTTAACTCAGCTAAAATAAATACATCTTATTATATAAGGTAAAGATTCTTTTGTCTGAAGCCTAAAATAAATGAACATTAAAACAATTGAGTTCTCTATTTAGGGCAAGCTTTACATAGGTCTTGTGATGGGTTTAAGCTATTTATTTATTTAAGTCATGGGATGGTTTTAAGACATTTATCTAGTTCCTCTCTGTCCCATTTAAATACAGAGCCACTACATACTAGGGGCGAAGCAGCTAGTAAAACTTATAGTACAAGCAAAGTCTGTCTGTTCATAGAAAAAACTGAAACTTTAAACAAATTATGATTTATAGTTGATCCTAATCTTACTAATGACGTGTTACCTTTTGATGCACGACTTTTACTGGAAGTCCTAACTCTGCATGGTAATGAGTTGCGCATTTTTTTGGACCAAGGCATTATGTTGTGACTCTGACATAGCAGCAGTAAAATTAAATCCCCACCGACGTTGGATTATACAAATCATATTGTTTTTCAAGATTGGTTTATATAAGAAACATACAGATATAAATCCTGGCTATAAAAATTCGTCACAGGGCCGAAGGCCTTTGGTAAAAAATAGGTTAATTTTATGATTTCTGTTTTGTTCTTCTTTAAATGGTCTGTAATGCGAAAGGAATATTACCTGTATTGATTGTTAATAATTCTCCTTCATCTTGTCTATAGCTGAGTCCACTGACGGATGCCGCATCTTCATAAGACTAAAAATTTTATATCTATTTGTTTTGATGGGCCATATTAGTATTTAAACGCAGGGAGGGAGGAAATATTATGGGCTGTTTATTACACTAGTCCTCAAAGTTTTATAATAACTTTTTCTTATTCGTTAACAACTTTGGGGACCTTCTTGAATTATCATTGGTTGAGCAAATATTATTTATTCAAGATTTTGAACAAGTTTGCTTTTAAAAAGTTCTTCATAAAACCACTCCTGAAGGGAGTTAATTAATGGCCATTTTATCAGTTGCTTTGCTAATGTCACGGAAATGCAGCCTTAAATAAATCATATATAGAGAGGTTTTATAAAAGACTTCATAAAAGCAAAGTTGTTCAAAACTTTAAATAAATAATCTTTGCTTTTTTTGTCATGATTATGCGGTTACTCCTAAGGGATGAAAATTAAACTTGAAATTTTAAAATCTAATTTTCTCAAAAAGGCCTCATTTTAAGATTTTCGTTTTCTCCACTAAATTTATATGTTCATTGGGACATTATAGAAACAGTTGGCCTTATGTCTGGGAATTTTTTTTCTCTTACTGTCGCTTCGAGTGAACTGTGTTACGTAATTATGATATTTTGAGTTTTATGAAAGTATAATTTATGTAAAGATTAATTAATTTAGAAAATGCACAACCGTAAAAGTGATATAAGCCTGAATTGAATTACCTGTTGAGAAACTGGTGGCGTATAAACTTTACTGGTACTGGCACTATCATTGTCCACTGGTAACTCAGGTTCTAGACATAATATAAACTTTACTGGTACTGGCACTATCATTATCCACTGGTAACTCAGGTTCTAAACATAATATAAACTTTACTGGTACTGGCGCTATCATTGTCTACTGGTAACTCAGGTTCTAAACATAATATGTCATTATTGTAAGTAACGGTTCGTGAAAAGAAAACGAATTAGCGGGTTTCGTCGTATTTTCACAGTAGCTTTTCTCCTATTTCTAGCCCCTGGTGGGGGCTCTAATCCTGCGGGGCAATCATTAACCATTACCTAGCCTAAATTATCCTATCAAAAGCTACTGTAAAAATACGACGAAACCCGCTACTTAACGTTATCTTATCTTTTGAATTATAGTTAATTGATTCTTTCATTTGTACGTAAATATTTTTAAATGTTTGAAGTAAAATAAAAAAATCTATTGGAAAAAAGCACGTTTAATATGATTACCTCTTAGCATGGCTAAATGATCTTTTCGTTGATGGTCAAACAACTTCGCCTGAAAATAATAATAATAGTTAGACAACTATTGATAACTCTTTGATAAAACCGCCTTTGTCTTGAAGTCCTGCGCCTGTATTTGTGGCAGGGCATTTTCCCTATATAATACATCAATTAACAATACATGTTCAGTTTGAAACATTTGTCTATGGTAAGTTTTAAAACCTATTAAAATCTTTGCATTGGACGAGTGAAGATGCATCAATAAAGATGAGAAAATGGGAGGGTGGTGGTAACCATCCCCCCCCCCAAAAAAAAATAGTTAAAAACCTTCCCGGGACCTATGAGAAGCTACCCTGTTAAGGATAACCCGATCGGTTCAGCGGTTAGCGGGATCCTTTGGTACAAACAAACAAACAGACAGACAGACATCGTTGTACTTTGTATTATAGATGAAAAGAGTAACATCTTTGTATAAATAACTTTATAAACCTTACAAATCTAGTAATAATCGCATTAATAGAATAAAGTAATAGGATGTATATCCGGTTGTCTGTATGTAACTTAGGATCTCGCAAACCACAGAACTGAAATGGTTCCTCAAAACAGTGAAGCTACTTAGGTCCAGGGGAGGTTTTTGTCTATTTTGGGGGAGAGTACCTCAACCTTCCCAAGAAAAATCAACCCTTAAAAAAACATCCCCCTTTAAAAAAATATTTTTTGTTCAAAAACAAAGCAATTATGTTTTGTAATTAACAACACATATAATAAATGTCTTTCTGAATCTAAAAAGTCATTCAATATTAATATAGTAAATCTGTGTGATCTAGCAATTAACTACGTGTTATACTATTACTTACTAGCATTCAAGTATCTAATATATCTTAATAAAAAAGCGAGGGATCGAAAGTTTCGTGGATTAAAAAAATCAACAATTTACGCATTTGAAAAATAATAGATAGGCATTTGATAGTTTTCAAAAGCGAAGCTGTTCTATAATTAGGCTCGGTCCGTCCGTCCCTACGTCCGGAACGGATAGCTTTTTTCGTTAATTTAGTTTTAACAACAATTTTTTTGTGATATAATTATCCGATTGATCTGATTTTTGCATATTGATTCCTGATACAACAAAGTATAATGTTTTAAGCGAAGCAACTCTATAATCCTAAAAATTCAAGTATGTCATTGTCCATAAACATTATCCTGTATAAAGCAGTTTTTCAACAAATTTACTTACAATTTTGTTTCAAATCTTATACATTTATTTTCTGGCCATTCAGTTCTGACACAATACAAGTGTTAATGTCCGTTTGTACTACCGTTTCAGTGCTTCGCTTTTATGGATGATGTCGTCCTTGTTTATCTAAATTTATTATACAGAAAAGAATCACAAAATCTGTTAAAATGAAAATGTTCAATTGATGTCTTTTAGATTTTAGAAAAACATTTGATATTAAAGCAATCTATTTAAATGTAAATTATCAAGTTGATCCAACTTTAAATATATTACACCCAATTGAAAGGCATTATGAATGAAAATTGCGAAAATTAAAAACATAACAAAAACTACATTTATCGGTAGGTATTAAGACCAATATTACTCATTTTCAAAATACATTATCATTTATTTATTAAAAAGTAAGAAAAAATACATAAGTATTTTTAGATTCAATAAAGGTAAAATTCAATAACTGAAATTATATGCAACATCGTTAAAACTTTTTGAAATTATAACTGCAACGGCTGGCAAACCTTCCCATAAATTTGCGCAGCGCATTGTGCAATAAAGAAGAATTATGAAAATTTACAACGTTCATATCCTTGCATCATAAAGAGAGAATTTGCCAGTTTATAATACAATAAACAATCTTAAAGTTTATAATAAAACAAGCACAATAATTTCCAAAATTAACGCAACATCAGGAAGGGAGGGGGTATTTGGCTGTTTATTACACTAGTCCCCAAAGTTTTATCATACAGTTTTCTTATTCAACTATGGGGACTTTTATTTGAATTTTGATCGGTTGTTAATTAAGTTGAGTGTCCTAACGTTTCAACCACTAATTGTATTTTACAGAAGGGGTAACTTTTAAAAATTCATGAGGATGAACATCAATATGTCGGCCTTTGTCTTATCACTTTAGTTCCCTGCGCAACATACATTAAATATAAACACATTAAAGACACAAAATCAGCTAAAAAGCAGTTTATGAATTGTTTGACAGACTAACGTTTACTGTAAGCTGATACATAAAAATACATAGTATAAAAATTAAGAAGATAGAAAGCACTTAATTTAATGTTTAAATAATAAATATTGAAAATTGAAAAAAATTGAGAAAAAAATTTTCTAAGAGGATAACGCCCCTTTATATTATCTTGATTGTCAAAACTCTTCAACCAACAATTTTAATTTACGGAAGGGACATTTTGTTTATCATCATTTACAATCGTCACCCCTCCCCAAAACAAGGCTAAACCACAACAGAGGTGGATTCTTAACAAAAATTTGCCCCAATAATCGCTTAGTGGGGCAAAATTGTTATCGTGAAAAATCTGCCAAAACCACATTAAAAATCTACAAAAATTGAACAAAATCCTATGTTAATAACCCTTCTATGATTTTGTTTAATTTTTGTAGATTTTTAATGTGATTTTGGTAGATTTTCACGAAAACAATTTTGCCCCACTAACCTCAGAAGTTGTACTGTAAAAATATGCTGACTAATATATTTGAACTAAGAATAAAGTTTTTATATAAAAATGACACAAATATACGTATGTAAACTTATGATCAAAACTTGAGAACAAACATATTGGATAGTTGCTAATGGATGAGTTACAAAATTAAAAACATTCAACCAAACTTTTTCTTTATTTAATATGAAAAGTCGAGTAACAAGGGCATAAACTGCGGCTAAATACGGAATTTCCCCGGATAGCTAATCTATAACTCAAATGTCCGTACCGTCGGTCTGTCAGAAATGCTCTAGTAAACGTCAAATTTTAATGGAGAAACTTTTTTTCTCAGCTGGTATCAATTTAAGATTTAATTTAAAACCCAATCGGTCCAACGGGCTGTTTGGGATAATCTACGTGATATTAATAATTTATATTATAGACAGCTTTTCGCGGATATTAAATGAAAAATTTGATGACTAAAACCAGTTTTGTTAGACCCGAGGCCGAATTTTTTATTTATTTTAATATTCGTGTAAATTTGTCTGTAATACGATGTTGTATATTATTTTACAGAATGGCTGAGAACCGGTTCTAATCCAGCAGATATAAGTCGGTTACAAAGCCATACAGGAAAATATTTTTTTTTTATGTATTTTTCATCTTCTCGAAAACCATCGTGCACTTGTGAAATTATACACCCTTGCTAAAGAATTATCCTTGTTAAAATGTTTTTATAATAAAAAAAAATGTTGCATCCAGTGTTTTAAACATCTATAGTAAGAATATAACTCATCCAACGACCCAATTGTGTCATCTTAAATGTTGATTGCTGTCGCTGGGTGTTTTCACAAAAACGGAAATAAGAAATGACTTAAACTTAGAATGTTTTGTGATTCTAAATCAGAAACACATGAAAACTGGATTTTTTTATTTTTATTACATCTTTAGGTTTACAACAAGCAATCAAATCAATTAAAAAATTATGGGATCAATTAGATTTTTTCAGATTCATAAAGTTGCAAGTATAATTTTTCCATTAAGGCTTCGAAACCGATTAATATCCGCTGAATTAAAACCAATTATCAGCCATACTGAAAAGTCATGTACAGCATCGTATTACAGACAATTTTCCACGAATATTAAAATAAAATAGAAAATTAATGCTAGTTTGTTTTAATCTTAAAATTTTTCATTTTCGCGGAAAGATGTCTATAATACGAGGCGATAAATAACTAATATCTAACAGCCTTTTTTCCATAATATTCAAATAAAAACTTATGTTATTTTGATTGAACGCCACATGTGAAATGTTGATTGTTTGCTCTATCTACCATGCTGGGACAAAATATGTTTTATAGTGCTCATACCCAACTGAAAATATTGCCAGCAAGTGTTAGTGGACCCAGGTGAGGAAGGAAGGAACATTGAGTAGTAAATTATATGGATACTTTCATATATTCGTTTTTACTTTGGGTGCATATAAAAATTCTTGTTTAAATTAAAATTGTATGTCCATTGTCGTATTCTCAGGTTTAAGAAAAATATTATTGGTCCCTTTCGTGACAACGCCTCTTAAGGAGCGTTTTATCATATTTTCACAGTAGCTTTTCTCCTATTCCTAGCCCCTGCGGGGGGCTATAACCCTGCGTGGCCAACTGCCTAACTCTGAAAGACAATCATCTAACTTAACTTAACATAACCTAACCTAAAAAGCCAAAAGCTATTGTAAATATACCACGGTTGGACCCTCAGATGTCAAAACTTTATTTAAGTGTTTGGCCAAAATGACTTTGCAATTGTATCTGTAAGTACGTCTAATAACACCCTTTGCTATTTTTAAAATCCTAGAAAATTTTTTTTGCAAGAAAATTGCATAAATTCGCAACCTTTTTTAGAACCACTACATAACTTGAGTTTTAAAACTTTTTATATAAAATCCTTTTTACAAAAAATATCAATAATTACTTAAAATTAAACCTGAAAGAAAAAAAATCTCATTACACGTGTTAATTTGCATGTTTTAGGTCTTTTTTTGAGGAAAGTATAACTTCCACATTTTTGACAATAATTATATTTTTTTAACATTTCAAAGTAAAATATAATAAAACTTAAACGATTTTTCTTGAATTATCAGTTGAAAATTTCATCAAACATGCAATTTAAGTGATGAAAATTTAATAAAATCATTTTTTGAATGTTTAGAATTACCAATTTTCTACATTTAAAACAAAATGTTAACAAAATTTAAAAACATTTTAACATATAACTTCAAAAATCAATAACATTTTATAAAAAGATGTTTCAAAAAATAAATCATTAAAAGGTATTAAAATGCATTTCAAATTACTTAAAATTAAAACGAGAACATCTTTTTACACTGTATTCTGTCTAATAGAGTTTAAATGACATGATTAGTGAATGAAATATTTCCTAAACTCATTAAGCCTTTTTGTGACTATATTAAAAATAATTTATTTTGTCTTATATTGTTTTTTTATTCAAATATTTGACAAAATTTTCCCTACGTCAATAAAATAAAGTCAGTTTTTTACTGTTTCCAGGTTTTTCTTTATAATTATAACAATTAAATATAATATAAATCTTCATTATCTTTTATTTGAATTATCATACACATTAAAATGTAAAGTATAAGCTAGAATAGCACTTTTTTTAACGAATATTTTAATGACATTATATCAAAATAATTCCTCTTAAATATCACACAACATATGATTGGGAAGTATAGCCATTTCTTGGAGGTATAATATTTACAAAAATACCATTAATTCTGTTTTTATCAGAAGTTAAAAAAATTGAACAATTCTAAAACAATGGTTGGCTGTCTAGATATTGAGTACACTAAGACTACGGCTCTGTTCTATTGAAATAACGTTGCAAAAAGAGGGGTTCTGAAAGTAATCTACCTAATTATTTTTAAAGAACCAACAAGTACTGTCAGTATCTTTTTTCTTGTAATCTAGCAGACAATCAAATCATAACACAATTTTCATGATAAAATATTCAGGTTTCTACTTCACATTTTAAAAAATATACTGATCAATAAAATGTTCAAAATTTTACTTTGTACTAATTGAAAAAATATGTTGTAATTCTTATTTTAAAGTTACATTTTTATCCCTGACAAAATCATAGACGACTTTTAAAGGCATCTTATCTAAACTTTTTGAAGAAAAACTTAAAAACGTTAATTAAGTATTAAAACTATTTTCTTCGATTTTTCTGAAGTTATTATCGCATTCTATGGGTTTTTTATTATCATTTACTTATATCGAAAGTGCCAAACATTGTACCCTAACTTATTCATTTAATAAAAAACCAAGCGTGATACGAAGAAACGCCCCTTAAGAGGCGTTACCACGAAAAGGGACTATACCTAAAAGTCTTTAAGAGTTAAAATTGAGAGGCCAGGTTTGTGTGTTCAACTAAGCAATTACTTAAGGCTAGGGCTATCGCCTTTCTTAATAAACAAAATGCAAAAAGGATAATTGGGGATAAGTTAATTTCTTACTCACTCAAAAGCACAGAAAAAAATACTTAAATGCCAGATCATCTACAAAATTGCAATGGAAGTCATAATTGCAAATTATCTTGAATACAAAATTTGCAAGTTTGTAGAAACTCCATGTTTTCTTATCTTGGGCATTTCATCTGACATATTACAATGTAATCCTTTTACAAAGTAATCAAACTTTTTTTATATTCTTGCAAATTAGACTTTGGAAAATAGGCAGGAATCTTAAGGGATAAGACAATGGATGATAAATTGATTACAATAAACAAAATTATTCGACACTGGAGATTCAGAAATGTAGAGTGGCAGCATCTTAAATATTATTTGACAAGAAATTTAATAAATCTGTCACAGATGCGGATATACTTACCTTTTAAAGCTTGATTATACGGAAGTTTTGCAAAATTGTATCTAATCGTACTCATGATCATTTTAGTGATATCAAAATAATAGATCATATAAAATATTATTAATCAAAAAAGCTAAAATATCAACTTGTTGTACATGGACATTCGGATTTTCTGGTAATATTACAGAGCTGCTAAGATTTCTAAATTATACATGACTGTTTTTTAAAATATCAAGTTTGAAATCGATAGAACAATTCTAAAATGCCCAAGTTTCCGAACAGAGCTATCCTGTAGGAAAGGACCTGCACTAATTGTAGAAAAGCTTTGCCTTCCTAAGTACATGTCACGTGTTTTTGCTAGTCTACCTTACACATTTTGTAATTAACTTAAATTGAACACTATACATGCATTCATACATACCTAGATATCCTCATATTTTTCACTCTTCCCACTTTATGTTACATCGTAAAAAGCAATATTTTCAACCATATCAAAGTAGGGTAGTTCAATTTATGCACAAACACACAGAGATCTGAAGGGATATGACAATGGCCAATAAATTGATGTACATTCCGAATGATGATACACAAAAATACCCCTTCTTCAGTGGTTAAAACCTTTGGACACTCAGCAAAGTGGACTAACCAATCAAAATTCAATAAAAGTCCCCAGGTTGTTCAGCCAATGAATAAAAAACGTTCTTAAAAGACTTTGGGGACTATTGTAATAAACAGCTCAATGTCCCCTCCCTCCCTGAGATGTAGAGCTATCATTGAGATCTTATTAGACATATCCCAGTAATAGTATGAAGATTTTAATAATTTTGAGAAAAATAAGAAAAAATGAAAAAAGAGATTAAAAGAGAAGGAATTACAATGAGAAAAGGTGATAGATAAAAAAGAAAGTAAGATAAAGATGAAAAAAGAATCAAGAAAAAAAAGATATGAGGAAAAAAAGACGTGTATTATAGTCTCTTTCATGGCAACGCCCCTTAAAGGGCGATTCTTCGTATTTTCACAGTAGCTTTTCTCCTATTTCTAGCCCCTGCGTGGGGGCTCTAACTCTGCGGGACCAATGGGCTAATCCTGCAGGGCAATCACATAACCCAATATAACCTAACCTATAATAACCTATCAAAAGCCATTTTTAAAATACAACGAATCGTCCTTAAGGGGCGTTGCCACGAAAGGGACTATTCCCAAAAATACCCCTAAAAAGAGAAGATATTATAATATATTAAAGATACAAAGCATTAAAATACAGGTAAAAGAGTAAGAAAGTGAAAAATGTAAGATAAGAATTTAATCTTAAATACTCAAATTTCATGGGTTTGATAATGTATGAAGAATAAATATTAGCCCAAATTCCTAAGAACTACATTTGAAAGCTGTAAGAATTTACCTCCAATCACAATTTCACAATTTAGCTAATGAAAATATGAAAATGTTCGAAAAATGAAATACCCTAAAAACAGAATAAAGTACATGTTAACATGGTTGTAAGCTTCTATTTACGGCTCAAGTTTTACGAGAAATTCACATAAAAAAGTAGCATATCGTAAGATAAAGATAGGTAGAGCAAGGATGACAATATCCATTGTAAATATGTTGCACGACAGTAGGTACTTCAATTGTGAATGTAAAATATGTATTATAAATTAAATTCTTTTTAAAATCAATAAATAAGTTAGGTGTCAAAAGTATTTCTTTAGATAAAAGTAAAACAAAACAGTTACTTATTTTTTTAGAAACTAGAACTAAAAGGATTTCAAATGCTATACTTATTATTTTTCTGCTTCTAATATGCGACAATCAATTTAAACTCAATATAAAAAGATATGCAGACGAACGGACGGACAGCAAAGACAAACTTTTTGAGAACCATCATTTTAGATGTCCCAAAAGCTATACGAATGACGAGAAAGCATTGGTGGTAGAAGTGAACACCAGATGCCTTTGTTTCAAAAAGCATAATAATTCAAATATAGAGTTCAGAAGTTCAATAGTATTAAATTTCTTTTAGGATATGTTCATCATATTTTCTGTTAGTTAAGCCTCATATTGCACATTCCCAAACTCACATATTGTGACGGAGGAATAAAGTATATTATAGATTAGCTTCACATTGTAAGTGAGATAAGTAGAGGCATAAAAATTTACAGGGATTAATAAAGTTTAGTTAAAACCTTTGGTAACATCTAATAAAGTTTTGTCAAAAGCTTTGTTAACATCAAAGTTTTTATACCTCAGTTATACCATTTAAGTATTGGATAACAAGGATGGCAAAATACATTCAAGCTTAGCGAAATTAAGTAGTTTTCAAAATTCTTTATTACATTTTGTTTTGGTTTATTTAATTGTCACAATCAAGGACGTCCAAGCTTTTCACTGAGTAAGAAGGCAGGGAAATTGAAATATATTTTTTTTGAGGGGGGGGAGATAATCTGTAAATTATAGAGGCAAGGACGTTTAAGCTTTTTTTTGGGTGGAAGGTAAAAACTAAAAACCAAAAAGAGGGAGAAGGGTTATTCCCCCTTACCCCCCCAACTTGGACGTTACTGGTCACAATCTAGTGACTAATGTTCTTATTTTCTTCTTTTTAATACTTTAGGAAACCTAGATGTTCATTAGCTATATAAAACAAAAAGTTAATAAAAAGTATTTATAATGTCCATTATGTTAATATAAAATATCCAGAATATAAAGTGATTCTCGCTGGGTATTTTATGAAGATGATAAAACAGTTTGTAAATATTTAATATCTAGGTACTTTGCTGACAATATATATTTATATCATGTTCTTAAAACAAGAAATTTACATTAATTTTTAAAATGAACGAACATCATTTTAAAAAAACTTTGCCTCTTATAATAAATTTTGTCTAGAGCTCGATCTTTAAATCGTTTATAGGTGATTTAAACCGGGGCGATTCATTTGGCGCACCATCAAATTATTAATATCAATCTTTAAATCGAATTTGCATGGGCGATTTGAATCGGGCAGTGGCGCGGGCCCGGCGCGGCAATGGCACTCACCGAGTGGCATTGCCGGTTTAAATCGGGGTGAATCATGCACTGAGCCCCAACAAAAGACCCATTGCATATGTAATAAATGGATATTTTTTTAATTACTTTAATATTTTATTGCAAAACTATCGTGAAAACATTTTTATAGTTATTTTTAAAATAAATTATATATTAATGTTCTATATAAAATACCATACTGACATGGTATTTTATATAAAATACCTTACTGGCACTGCTTAAGTAATAAAGTTGTACTGGCGCGGATCGATATTTTAGTGAGTGCGCAAGCGATTTAACAACACCGCGCCGAAAATCTTTTAAAAATCAGGTGCGCTGTGGCTTACCACCAGCGCGCCTACGGTTCACCTCTGAATCGCCCCGATTCAGCGCGGCATAAAAACGATTTAAAGATCAAGCTTAGGTGTTTACGAATCCATGACAAAAAAATTTCGATGCTCTACTATACCCCCACCCCCTCCACATTCTTAAAACTTTTAAGCTTCAAAATCAAACTGAATTGTAAGGAAAAGTGTGCGCTTAATTTTTTATTAATTTAGTTAACATTTGAGAAATAACACATCTTAATTAATTTGCTTTCTTAAATTTTAATCATATTTCTAATTTTTTCTTAAAAGTAAGGACAATTTTTTTTTTTTTGGGGGGGGAGGGCATTTTTTCTAGGAGCTATTTCTCTTTAATGGGCGGCATTACCCTCCACAAAATATTTTTAAAACATTTCCAGGACCTATGAGAAGCTACATTTTAAAGGAGAACAATATCAGTTTAGTGGTTAGCAAGATCCTTCGTTAATCACAAACTGAGAGACATCCTGTTATTTATGTTAGGATTAAACTAACCGAGCTTCAAATATTAGAATATTATAATATCCCTTTTAAGAATTATAACTAGAAAAGTAATATGATAATTAATATTTCAGAACCACAGGGAGAAAAGGATATCCAACTATAAGATAGTTTTAGGTTTCAATTCAATTTATCCTATTATTGTTTTCAAAAAGAAGGAGCTTTCTTTTTCCTGACCTTTCAATATATAAATATTTTTTAAAGCAGAAAATTAACAAGCTACCTAATGCAGGAGAGTGCGGTCAAAGATCTCTGCTAGTTAATGTGTATTAAACGGTTGCGGAAATAAGCATACCTTGCCAATATATTTTGTTTATAATTTCATACATCTTTGCTACTATTGGGTGTAATCATTCTTGTTCTGCCATTTACTTATCCCTGAACCCCTAAATAGCCCTGAAAGTCTGGAGAGACAGAGAGAAAGTTGAAATTAATTTGTAATCTAAATTCATAAAAGTCCATCCTAATGTGAAGAATGTAGGAAAATAATTTTGTAAAATGTGCAAAGAAAATAAGTTTAATGTTCCCAAATTTCCATATTCAAATTGTTATCATATTACCCAGAACCTAAAGGGATAAAATAATGGCCGACAATAGGTTAAAGTTGTTGCAACTTTTGGACACCCAACTTAATGAACCAATCAATTAAAATTTGTAAGAAGAGAAAGGAGAGTCAATGATTGATCAATAAATCTAAACCCCTATCGTCTCTAATACTTACGAGCTACCAAAGAAAGAATTGAACACAAAATAATAAGAGGAACACATTTTTTCGTCCATTGTATCATCCCTGTATCTTAAGTAGGGTTTGAACGGACTTCTAGAACCTTAAGAGGGAAAGTAGGTGGGATTGAAAAATAGCCAAAAACCATTTTAAGTCCATTTAAAGTTCATTAATATGAGTGTTCAAATGTTACGTACTTAATTGTCATCTACAGAAGAGGCAATTTAGTACATCTTTTTCGGCCAATGTCTAATCCCTAAAAGAGTATAATAGATTAAGTAAACCAAAAGCAGCACAAATTCTTTCTTGTTTGAATTATCAAAGTTGTTATTTTATTGAGAGATTTTAAACAAATTAATGAATATTACTTTATATTCTATAAATTTTCGTTGAAACTTTGTATAATAACGCAATAAAAGCTTGAAAAATAAAACAATAAACGATGAGGGGGGTTGGGGGCATTCAATGAAAAAAAAATTAATCAACACATAAAATTCTAAGATATCAAATCTTTTATTGACCTATTCCTGAAAATATGTTTTTTTTTTAAGTGGCTGTATTTGTGTACTTTAAACCTTATCAAAGTGTTTGATATCTATTCTTGTTTATAAATTTCCTCAGGATATGTAAGCATCCGCTTGTAGTCGGGAAGGTGATAGGTTCGAATCTCGGACCGACACCGCGTCATAACTAAAGACGTTAAAAATGGTTCCTACTCTGCTGCTATGTCAGGTGCGCGACAAAAATAGTTAGAGTAGGGGGAATGTCTTGGCCCAAAACAGGCGCAACTCACTACCATGCACAGTTAGGACTTCTCAGACAAAGGTCGTGCAATCAAAGGGTTGGTTGTCTGATGGGCAAATGGAAGCTTTACACCGCAATCATAGGGCTTAGGGCTTACAACCCTATCTTACATCCATATAAAAGCCACATTGTTACAGAAACACTGACAAATTGTCAGCGGCCTATGCTTCCTCTGTGGAGTGAAAAGGGCTTGTTACTGTTTTTTATGTAAGTTTTTGTGTAATGAAGAATCTCGTTAACGGCAAAACCGATGTAGTTCTCCGTAGTTTCTCATAGGTCATAGGCCAAGCGCTATAACTATTTTAGAGGAGAGTACCTTCACCCTCCCAAGACATATCATAAATGGAAAAATACCCCCCCCCCCCTAAAAAAGGGAAAATACATTCCCATATAAACAATCCCTTAAATAGTGGATGTAAATATTCATTTATTTCCTGGAGGTAGTCATTTATTTCCCGGAGGTAGTCATTTTTAGAAGATTTTTAATTTTTTTTGGAAGATTTTAGAATTTTTATTAATTATTAAAAGAAACTTGATATCAGGGATATAAATGATCATAGCCGGGAAATAAATGAAAATTAAAAACCAAAATTAAACCACATTTTAGCATAGAAAAATGAGTTTTTTGTTTAAATGAGAATGATATTCCTGTCCAGTTTTTTGTTTAGGAATGAATATTTCTTACCCTCGTGAATAAATGATGACCTATCGGTCAATCATTTATTCACTACTAAAAATAAAATTGAAAGTGGACGGTGGACTTAACCCCTCTAGGGGAGCAGCCAATAAAAAGAAATCTTGTATGAAACCGAAAACAAATATGAAATCGTTCTTCAAATCTTTTCATGCAGTTTTAGGAAATGCATTTAAGAATGAATTTAAGTTGTAGCGTGCAGGAAATTTATCAATTCCAAGGAAGTTATAAATTAGTCTTATTTCTTCAGAATTGTATAATTTTTGTTGAAATTATCTTTAAACACGAGATAATATAAGTTTTCGATGTATTCTTTTCCTTTTAAATCATGAAAAGGAATAAAAAGTACGCATTGAATTACGTAACAATTATTTGAAGAAAAACATAAGGTACATTTCCATGAAGTATACAATATCATTTTAGATACTTAAAGCAGTTCAAATACCTAAACTACTTCAAAAGAATTACACCATAAATACAAGATAAATAGGTAACATTAGAATGTTAAACCCGCGACCGTGGCTCAACACGTAGCGCATCCGCTCGTCGTCGGGAAGGTGACAGTTTCGAATCTTGGTCCGACACCGCGTCATAACTAAAGACGTTAAAAATGGTTCCCACTGCTACTATGTCAGATGCGCATCGTAAATAGTTAGAGTAGGGGGAATGCCTTGGCCCAAAACAGGCGCAACTTGTTAATACCATGCACAGTTGGAACAGTTGGGTCGTGCATCTCAGAGAGTTGGTTGTCTGATGGGCGTGAAGAGAGGTTTAGTACCCGAAGCAACACCAAGCCCCCTAGAGTCTTAACTCTTTGTCAAGCTAGAAATAAGATGCACACAAAATTATGTTATTTTATGACAAGAACCTTGGATATGAAAAAAAAACTACTGATATTGATAATTCTATATTGATGCTATTATTGTAGAACCATCCCTTTCACGCACAATTAATTATCTTTGAATTTGACAGATTTTTTAATTAAAACAAACAAATCCTTCCAAAAAATTAATCACTATTATTAAACTAAAAGAATAACCTAAAACGCACTGATATCATTTCAATAAGCTTACCTTATCAACGTATTGTTTATGACACGCAGAACAGCTGTAGGGCAAAGACGACTTTCTACCAACAGCAAGCGCATACGCGGCATCGTCACTTTGCACATTCCTAAAAAAATTTAAATAGGTATAATTAAAATAAAATATATATCAAGCTTAAATAGGTACCATTTGACAAAAATGATACAAGTATTATGATTAAATAAAAATATTCTAAAGAAAAGGGGGGAGGCGGGTGTGACACATTTTGAAACCAAAACTAAAAGCCAAAGGAACTCAACTAAAAAAAGAGTTACAGCATAGTTCCACATTGCTCCTCTTTAAAGTGACTGCCGTGGCAAATTCCAGTGCTGTTTAAGTCATGTTCTTTTGACTTTTAGTTTTGGCATAAAATATGTCACATCTGTCCCCTTCCTTTAAATATTAGAATTTGTTGAAACTATTTAATAAACGAGAATGGAGGGACAATGAATAAGAAAATTATCTTAAACATTAAGCATTTATTCAATGTTTTGCATATACTGCAAAGAAACGAACAACTAGGCACAACTCAAGATATTTTTCATGCGTAATTGGCGATTACAAGATTCTATCAAAATTTGCATACATCACAATAATATAAATTTCAAGTCTTAAGATTCAAAAATACATGTTGCAAAATTAAAATTCTTTAGTTTATGTTCTCTTTACATAGAGATATTATCATATCATAGAAAAAAATACTGGGATAACTTTTTCAGTCCAAATGCATTTCGTGGAATTACCCCTTTGCTATGATTTCTAAGTCAGAACTAACTTAAAACTAAAACAACTATTTCAGCATGCAATATATGCAGGGTGGGGAAAAACCCAGGGTTTTTTTAAAAAGCCCAGCCCAACCCAACCCAAAAACCCTTAAAAACCCAGGGTTTTAAGGGTTTTTATGGGGGTTTTATTGGGTTTTAAAAAAAAACCCTGGGTGGGTTTTTTTGGGTGGTTTTTTTGTATGCCCACCCTGAATATATGCCTTATTTAAGCATTAAAACTCTTCTATTTATTTGGTACGTGTCCAAGTTTTTAAAAAATATCTATTTTTACAAAAAAAAACATTATTTTTCAGACATTAATTAGCAAATGCAATAAAGTGTCTAGGCACTAAAAAAGACCAATGTTTATTTTGTAAAAAAATGTGTTTGTTGTAATGTTTGCCATTAGCAGATGTAATTCAGATAAACAAGGATATTGAATCTGAAGACAAACTTTAGTAGCGAAGTAATTCTATAATTCGAAATTTCCTCCCGTTCCAAGCTACACAAATGGGGAAATGTTATTTTCACAGCTGCTGTTTAAGATATAAGGCATATTTTTTTATGCAAAATTCCCTGTATATCAATGTTCAAAAAATTAAATTTTCTTGGTCCGACGCGACGTTGGTCCATTGGTAATGTTATAGGAGACGTCTAAATTCTAAAAGGAATTAGTGCTTTTCTTAAGAAAGAAAACTTTGATTGTCTGTCGGTCCTACGTTAATGGAATGGGAGACAAAAAATGTGATTTACTCGGCGTCTATTAGAGATAGAGGCTAAAACACAGGTAAAAGAGATATACTTTAATTGCAATATTTCTAATCCCTATCCCTGAACTGAACATGTATGTAATTCAGGGATCTAAAGGGATAATATAATGGCCAATAAATTGATGTACATCCCCATTGAAGATGCACTAAATTATCCCTTCTGTATATTACATTTAGTGGTTAAAACATTTGGAAACTAAACTTAATGAACCATAAGAATTCACTAAAGTCCCCAAAGTTGTTAAGACAACGGATAAGAAAAAGTATTGATAAAACTTTGGGTACTAGTGTAATAAACAGGCCATTGTCCCCTTCCTCCCAGTGTATGTAATTAGTATTGTAATCATGGCATTAAGTTCCAACACAAAAACCATTACAGATTTAGTACCTACCTTCAGTAGCAATGGATAAGTTAGGACTTATTTTTTGTGGAGTTTTACGAGATATTTTTACCTTATCCAAAGAGATAAGACAATGAACGATAAATTGATGTACATTATATATGAACTAACCAATTAGGATCTAAGTATACAAAGTTTTAATGGCAAAATTATGAGAAAATGTTCAACTTTGGGACCAGTAAAATTTATATTCCAATGTCCCCACCCTGACCCCCCCTGCATTTCAGATTTAGTAACTACAGTAGCAAAGGATGAGTTGAGACTTTTTTGTAGAGTTTAACGAGATATTATTACATTATTTTTATACTGTGATCTAAAGGGATAAGACAATTGACGATAAAATGATGTATATCTAAGTTATTGTATATCAAAATTACCCCTTCTGTAGATTAAAATCAAAGTTGAACTAACCAAATAGGATCTTCTAAGTACACAAAGTTTTAAAGCCAAAATTCAAAACAAAATGTTCATAAGCTTTGGGTACAGGTATAACTTACATTCCAATGTCCCCTCTCTGAGATATCAATTACCTATTTATCGCATCGTATTATAAACAGCTTTCCGCGGATATAAAAAGTACACTTATAAGATTAAACCATTTTTTTAGAGCCGAGATTTCAAAGGCACAGCCTAACAAAACTGGTTTTAATGTTATGATTATACATTTTATATTCGTAGAAAACTGGATATACTACGATGCTATACATTACTTTTTAGTATGGTTGAGAATTCTAATCTAATCCATCGGATATTAATCGGTTTGGAAGCGATTCTGGAAATCAAGCATACCTGACACTTGCTGGCAAAGGTTGTCCAGGATGTTTCTTCAGGATATGAGCCTTTCTTTTAGAACTCGACTTATAGATCTAAAACAGTTAATGTATATATATAGATTTATAAAGTCTAGGGTTGGCAATCTGAATCCGAAATCCGTACAATTTTGGAATCCTGAATCCGTTATTTTAATAGCGGATTCTGATTGTTAATTTTTTAGGCTGAAATTAGCGTCTTGAGTTTTTTTGGTCCGGATATATATTTTAATTTTTAACTAAGTCATTTTATTAAGAAATAAAAAAGTATTTTATTGTTTCTCCTTAACTACAGGTATAATATTAGAATCTACTGATGCGTTTTTTTATATTTATTTTCATTTCACAGTAGCTTTTCATGCTTATTTTTAGGTTAGGTTAGGTTGAGTAAGGGTTAGTAAATGGCCGCTGTAGGGTCTAGAAATAGGAGAAAAGCTACTGTGAAAATATGAAAATAAGCAGCTTTAGATTCTATCCAGTACCCAATAAAATTTAATCCCATAAAAAATTTTTAAAAAGACCATTTAAAAATATTGATAGAATCTGGAATCCGAAAATCCAGAATCCGTCAAAAAAATAAGAATCCGGAATCCACGGATAATTCCGTTTCATTTTACGCGGATTTTTGTAAGAATCAGAATCTGGTCTAAAAATTGGACATATTGCCAATCCTAGTATAAACAGACAATTACTATACTGGGATGCCCCTGTTGGGGATCTTTTCGTCTGCTAGCTGCTCTTTTAAACCCCGAACCACTTCATTATGCAATCTACATTTTCCTGGATATTTTGTCTACGGTAGTCTATAAGTGTACAGCTTTACAGTACATTGTTTCTATTTGTTAAAGCAACACGTATGATAAAAGAAAAAGATTCTTTTTAAAGTAAAATGCTTAAATTTCAATCAAAATCTATATTTTTTTATTTTTTATCGATCCACGTCATTATGCAAATCAAAAGAAAATCAATGAGAAAACGTTTGTTTTGCACTTTTCTCCACTTTTAAAAAATGATTCTGATAAAATAACAATTTTTTAAGGGATTTATGCATTCATTATAATGAGAAACAGTTTAAGGTAGATTTTAATGATTTTTCTAAATAAGAAATAATTGAAAAAAAGAAATTCTATTCTTATCATTTTAGAGGACAGCTGCTGACCCCCAGTCTTATGGATGAAGCTAAATACATGTTAAAGATAAAAATTACCCTGAAAAGTATACAAAAATGTTTTTTGATGTGTTAAAAAAATCCAATTTAAAATCTTGATTTTGAGGATGATGGCCTTTAAGATGCTCTTACTGGTGGTGAAGGTGAGCTAAATGTTATCTAAGTACATCTAACCTAATATACCCTAACAAAATCTACTGCGAAAAGACGATGAAACCCGCTACTTCGTTTTCTTTCCATGATCCAAAAATACTAGGTAGATTACATATTTTTAAAATGCATGAAAATGTAAAATTTTAGTTAAAATTAACATTTTGTTTCATAACAGGCTTATTTTGTAAAATTGGTCGCATATCCAATTCGCACAAGTGTGTGTGTGTGTGTGCAAACGTAAAATATTTCGTATCATATTTCCCTTCTTTATTAAATCTCTCCTTTTCAAAATAGCTGACATTTGCAATTCTTTATTTATATCAACTTTGATACCTAATGATTCTTTTAAATAAACTATTTAATAATATACCTATGTTTTTTGGCGGAACGGGGGTATTTTTCCCCTCCCCCAATATAGTTGTAAACCTTTCTTGGACATACAAGAAGCTTTATTGCAAAGGAATACCATATTGGTCCAGCGGTGAGCTAGATCCTACGGTACATACAAACAGATAGACATCTTGTTACTTATAAATCTTTATTACATACAATTGTTTTTGAATTTTTAGCGGACACAAAAATCATAGGTATCGATAAACTAAAATTATTTTTTTTGATAAAAACTTTATATTAGAACTAGCGGCTTCGCCCCTAGCCTCTAGAGGCTTTGCCCCAAGAGGTTTGATCAACCTAATTTTTGTATTTTAGATTTAAAAAGAAAAAGTAAAAAAAAAATTTTTTTGGGGGGGGGTTGGGGGTGTCCCACCCCCCGAGAAAATAGCTTAAAACCATCACAGGACCAGTAGGTATATTTCCTAAAGAGTAGAGCCCAATCGGTTCAGTGGTTACCGAGATCTTAAGCTTCAGACGGACAGACGGACAGACATCGTTCTACTTTGTATTATAGATTGTCTTTGGTGTGTAGTGAAATGAAAAAAATTGATTATTATATGGAAAATCAATATAATGGGTGCTCTACCTCCTAGTGTCTATCGAGCACTAACCCCCCATTCCCTAATTTCTTAAATAAATTGATATGTATTTTTCTCTCATGCCTAGACCCTACGGGAATACTTTTCCTGCGGGTCTTCCCTGTACCTAATTTAAGCTAGCTAAACCTTGATTTAAAGTTAACAACTCACGAAAAATTATTACCCCTTCAATTATTCCAAAAGAAGAATGTTCTTTTTGCTTGACTAGCACTTAGAGAAAACCGCGGAAATTGAATATGAATAATAATAAAGGGAATTATGGTTTCATTGTGTTTGTATTCAATTTATTTCTATGGAGAGAAAATCAAAGTCATTATTTTGTATTTAAAAATTTTTACACACTCAAAAATAAAATCAATATTAATATCAATAAATGTATTCCACGGAATTTCAACAGCTGTTTTTTTGTGAAAACAAGACCGCTATATACGTTGCATATATCACAAAAATATAATTTTCAAGTTTTGATATTTTGAAAACTACGTAGTAGAAAATTAAAATTCTTTGAAATATATGCCTGAGAGGTGCAGTTTTTAAAAAATTAAACAAAAAATATGCGGTTTAAAAAATGCATTTCTTTTAAATGAAAGTTTAATGGACAGACAAACAGTCGGCCTATCATTTAAATTCTTTTTACTATTTTGTTCATTTTACATAACATTAACTCCTCTTCAAGAATGCAACCTAATCTCAGTTCTTCACTTTTTGAGATCAGCTGAAAATGATTTCCTATTCAAACCCTAGTTTCCTAAAGTGTACAGCAGATAACCCAATTATTGCAGATCCTATTTTCAGCGACTCCGGTCAAATGGAAAAGCGATTTAATGTATAAACGATTTATACATTATACATTCAAAAAATTTAAATTTTTCAAATTTTGATTTTTTTTTTAAGTTTGAAGCTTTTTTAGCTAGTAGCAAATATTGAGATAGGACGCGGAAGCTACGCACACTTTCGGAAACTAAATTCAGTTCATCCTTTTTGAGTATATGTGGTGTACATGTAAAAATGCATGAAAAATATTTTAATAAATCTTTAAAAATATTAACTATGGAAAATATCTACCTAATTCAAATTAATGGCAATTCAAATACAAATTGTTACACAATTTGCAGCGATAAATTTTTCTTACTTTGGAGTATTCAATAATAATTTTAATGTATAAAATGCCAGTTATATAAATATGCAAAAATAAAATAAAGTGATGTAATTATCATAATTTTGTATTCTAAATGAACACTTTGAAAGAGGTGGTAATAAGAGTTTGCTCTTTTGGTTCAAGTGAAAAATTACATAATTATATTGCAGTTACTCGTAGGGTTTCTGTGTCTCCCCACTTGGAGTTTTCTTGATATAAATTCTATATGAACTAATTGGCTTCATTTTTTCTAAAATAGTGAATCCTAAGACAAATATGCTTTCAGCAATTTAAGGCTTTTGTTAATTATTACAAAATTTAATAAATACAGAATACTGTAAAGGACATACTTTGATATTTAGGATTTTATTATGGATATGCATTAATTATAATACTGTACAATTACATATTGTTGTTCTAGGATTCATTATTTCAAAAATCAGATGAATAGGATAGTTGTATCATACAAAAAGTTGTTGTCTGCAAAGTTAGAAAAAACATATTTTAAATAGACGTTCAGACTTGCTACACTTTCTAAATCCTACCTAACAAGATTCATAATGCAAAGTTTGAACTCGATGGGACAATTCTAACATGTCTGAATTAATTAAAAGAGCTATCTGCTTTTAAAAACGTCTCTTGAAAAAAGTCAACTACCCACAGCCCCACGTCCCCTTAGAAATTTTCCTACTAAACATCCCCCCCTAATATTTTAATTTTCCAATGGAAAATTATATTAATCAATCAAAATTCTAATTTATTACATGCCAAATACAACAAGGCTTGCTGACGTTCATTTTTGATATTAAAATATAAATAAAGCTTTTTAAAAGCGAAGCTTTTCTATAATTAGGGTAGATCCGTACGTCCGTCCGTCCGTGACGGATAGCTTTTTTCGTTAATTTAGGCATGTTAAGACTATCCTATCGATTTCAAACTTTCTATGGTGTTTTCTTTAGTAGTTAAGTACGATTTAGAAAACATAGCAACTCTATAATCATTACCAGAATGTCCGTACGTTTATTTTAAACATGTTGATTATTTTACTTTTTTAACAACAATTTTTTATGATTTTTGGTATATTGATTCCAGGGACAACAAAGTATAATGTTTTAAGCGAAGCAACTCTATAATCAAGTCCTAAAAGTGTAAGTATGTCATTGTCCATGAACATTATCCTGTATCAAGCAGTTTTTCAACAAATTTACTTACAATTTTGCTTCGACTCTTATACTTTTATATTCTGATTATTCAGTTCTAACACTCTACAAGTATTAATGCCCTTTTTGTCTTACCGTTTTAGAGCTTCGCTTTTATGGATGTTGTCATCCTCGTTTTTTTATATTTGTTGGTTTTGTGTTGGAGATTAATCTTATCATAATAAAATAAACATAACAGTGACATGATTTGATTTGATAATTTCAATTTGCTTTCATCCTTACATAAAAGTATCGAAGTATCTGTTTGTATCGAAGAATCTCGCTAACCGCTAAACTGATACGGTTCTACTTTAAAAAATAACTTCTTGAAGGTCCTTGGAAGGTTTACAAGTATTTTGGGGGAGCGTACCACAGCCCTCACAAGAGAATTCGCTTCTAGAAAAGAATACAAAAAATATTTTTAAGTGCCGCTGGGTGGCGTTACTGTATGACTTACTGGACTTTCCTTCGAGCAAGGAACCGGAAACCTTTTCCTTTAAAACTACAACACCTTCAGAGCCCCTAGTTACTGATTTGTTATGACATCCCCTCTACTTACAATCATTAGAGGAAGCGCGGTTATACCGCAGTTTGATCTATGGCACAACCCTGTTAAGGTCCATTAAGTCCATTTGTTTCCCTCTTCAATTATTTAATTAAGAGGATGCGCAGTTTTCTGCAGTTCGGCAAAAAATATTATATATTCCGGACAGTAACGTCCGAGGGTCCGAAGATTGAATTTAATACGTTCGTACACGAAACCGGACATTTTCTCTCTCCGTTTTTCGTGACGGGAGAGAGGATTATTATACCCCTAGGGGAAGGCATCATATTCTCCCTTTGGGAAGGCAATTTACTTTACGTTCCCCCCACACCTTGGCACAAAGGGGACGGGGGGAAAATACACTCGAGGAGACGGAGTGAGCGCCCACGGACTTACATATACACACGCACACATATACTCTACGGACAGACGTACATCACAGAGGGTCGGTTTACTGATTACATATCCGCGGGAAAGCACAGAGCTAGGGTTGTGAATTAAGGCCACGGGACACTCAACAGAAGAGAAGGGGGGAACACACACATACTCTCGCACGGACACTCACACACACACACATACACACACACACACCCACTTACATACATCTCTCGGACTCGCTTAGTCATACATTTGAAGAACTAGTGAACGCATAACTGCTCTACAAGCGATATGGCCTTTCGGCGACAATTAAATCGCGAATTCCAGTTTTATGTAATTAAGTTAATATGTTATAGTAAAGGATATGACTATTCCTTTATAACGTTTGTTATGACGTCCTATTTTTGTCATGTTTATTTAGATTATATCCAGTGCATGTGATAAAACGATTTCAGCCAGAATATTCGGCGGTTTTTTATAATGGAAACGTTTTTTATTTGATTTTTGAGTTTTAGACGAGATTTTTTGTTTTCCCAGGTGGTCGGTTCGAGCATCAAGACCCCCCCCCACAGAGGACTGTCACAATTTTTCGGGGTGGTACTTCGAAAAGATTAAGGATCATAGGACCACCAGAAAACAATAAATCTTGTCATACTTGGGTTGAATTAAAATGTTAGTGAAATAATCCTCTGCTTTAATTCATCCCTGTTTAAATCATTTCATATGCAACTTGGAAAACTTCTTTCTAAATACGTAGTATTATCGATAATCCTTGATAAAGGTCGTCATATCAATATGCTATATTAGTGTTTCTTCTCTAATGACCCCTCTATGGGGATAGAGCTCACAAATCCTATTTTTTATGACATTGCAAATAAAGTAAAAAATTACTGATTTGTTATGACATCCCCTCTACTTACAATCATTAGAGGAAGCGCGGTTATACCGCAGTTTGATCTATGGCACAACCCTGTTAAGGTCCATTAAGTCCATTTGTTTCCCTCTTCAATTATTTAATTAAGAGGATGCGCAGTTTTCTGCAGTTCGGCAAAAAATATTATATATTCCGGACGGTAACGTCCGAGGGTCCGAAGATTGAATTTAATACGTTCATACACGAAACCGGACATTTTCTCTCTCCGTTTTTCGTGACGGGAGAGAGGATTATTATACCCCTAGGGGAAGGCATCATATTCTCCCTTTGGGAAGGCAATTTACTTTACGTTCCCCCCACACCTTGGCACAAAGGGGACGGGGGAAAAATACACTCGAGGAGACGGAGTGAGCGCCCACGGACTTACATATACACACGCACACATATACTCTACGGACAGACGTACATCACAGAGGGTCGGTTTACTGATTACATATCCGCGGGAAAGCACAGAGCTAGGGTTGTGAATTAAGGCCACGGGACACTCAACAGAAGAGAAGGGGGGAACACACACATACTCTCGCACGGACACTCACACACACACACATACACACACACACACCCACTTACATACATCTCTCGGACTCGCTTAGTCATACATTTGAAGAACTAGTGAACGCATAACTGCTCTACAAGCGATATGGCCTTTCGGCGACAATTAAATCGCGAATTCCAGTTTTATGTAATTAAGTTAATATGTTATAGTAAAGGATATGACTATTCCTTTATAACGTTTGTTATGACGTCCTATTTTTGTCATGTTTATTTAGATTATATCCAGTGCATGTGATAAAACGATTTCAGCCAGAATATTCGGCGGTTTTTTATAATGGAAACGTTTTTTATTTGATTTTTGAGTTTTAGACGAGATTTTTTGTTTTCCCAGGTGGTCGGTTCGAGCATCAAGACCCCCCCCCACAGAGGACTGTCACAATTTTTCGGGGTGGTACTTCGAAAAGATTAAGGATCATAGGACCACCAGAAAACAATAAATCTTGTCATACTTGGGTTGAATTAAAATGTTAGTGAAATAATCCTCTGCTTTAATTCATCCCTGTTTAAATCATTTCATATGCAACTTGGAAAACTTCTTTCTAAATACGTAGTATTATCGATAATCCTTGATAAAGGTCGTCATATCAATATGCTATATTAGTGTTTCTTCTCTAATGACCCCTCTATGGGGATAGAGCTCACAAATCCTATTTTTTATGACATTGCAAATAAAGTAAAAAATTACTGATTTGTTATGACATCCCCTCTACTTACAATCATTAGAGGAAGCGCGGTTATACCGCAGTTTGATCTATGGCACAACCCTGTTAAGGTCCATTAAGTCCATTTGTTTCCCTCTTCAATTATTTAATTAAGAGGATGCGCAGTTTTCTGCAGTTCGGCAAAAAATATTATATATTCCGGACGGTAACGTCCGAGGGTCCGAAGATTGAATTTAATACGTTCATACACGAAACCGGACATTTTCTCTCTCCGTTTTTCGTGACGGGAGAGAGGATTATTATACCCCTAGGGGAAGGCATCATATTCTCCCTTTGGGAAGGCAATTTACTTTACGTTCCCCCCACACCTTGGCACAAAGGGGACGGGGGGAAAATACACTCGAGGAGACGGAGTGAGCGCCCACGGACTTACATATACACACGCACACATATACTCTACGGACAGACGTACATCACAGAGGGTCGGTTTACTGATTACATATCCGCGGGAAAGCACAGAGCTAGGGTTGTGAATTAAGGCCACGGGACACTCAACAGAAGAGAAGGGGGGAACACACACATACTCTCGCACGGACACTCACACACACACACATACACACACACACACCCACTTACATACATCTCTCGGACTCGCTTAGTCATACATTTGAAGAACTAGTGAACGTATAACTGCTCTACAAGCGATATGGCCTTTCGGCGACAATTAAATCGCGAATTCCAGTTTTATGTAATTAAGTTAATATGTTATAGTAAAGGATATGACTATTCCTTTATAACGTTTGTTATGACGTCCTATTTTTGTCATGTTTATTTAGATTATATCCAGTGCATGTGATAAAACGATTTCAGCCAGAATATTCGGCGGTTTTTTATAATGGAAACGTTTTTTATTTGCCTTCCCACCCTCCCTACTAGCTACATAATTTCTTCTTTGTTATTTTTAAGCCTTTTTCCACGCTTGGTTTAAATTACGTCAAGTTATAATATCATACCACGTGGTAATATTTCCGTCGAATTTACGCGGCTTTTTATTCCGCACGTTTTCTAAATAAAACGTTTGCAAATTACGTCGAACCATCATTTTATTCTTTTTTATTTATATATTAAACAACTAAAATTAAGATTTATTTATGCTATAGGTTTACAAATGTTTTTTCGAACATATTGGAATTTTCCACGTGCTTTTTTATTCGGAACGCAGTCAAGAAAGAATGCCGCGTTTTCGAATTAAAAAATTTTTTCCCCAGCTATCGGGGCTTAATATACATACTTAGTAACATAATCGCCCCTTCAGAGGCGCTCACACATTCGCCCACGATTTCTTTTGGCTAACAGCACTATATAAAGAATTCTTTACTTTACTTTTGTTGGCATGTTTTTAGCCAGTATTCCAACAGATGTAGTTGTTTATTCAATACAATTATTCTTTTTTACGCTCAGCGCCTTTTTTACGTCATTCGCCTTGTTTATATGTCTTTTATTTCAGAATTGATTCATACTTTCGGATTGTAATCGACTATGGCTGATCCCGAACTGCCTGCCAACTTTTTGGATCAAGGAGAGACAGAGAATGACGACGTAGCAGATGCCGCTCTGAATACTCTTCGCAATATGGGTAAAATACTTTTCTTATTTTATCTTACAGCCAAGGATTTATGGCTCAGCTTGTCTAAAAAATCCTTTAATTATTGCCAGTTTTCTTTTTTCGATTTCTGGTATGTTATTTCTGTTAACACGACTTTTACTGTAAATGCCTCAATGCTGCTATTTTTAGTCGGAGTTATTTTTCCAATTTTTAAAAGAATTTAAAGATTTTTTACATACGCCCTTTAATCTTCATCTATTTTCTATTGGGCCGTCTCATTTTCTTATTGCACGACCGCGCTAGCTTTACAGAATTTACATAAGTTTTTGCTACGGCCACGTGTATACACGATATTTGAAGCCATTTTATATAGAACTCTTTATTTTAGTTCTTTTTACGTCGTTAAAATCATAGATAGTTTTTTATAATATATTATATACGCCCCTATGAGCAAGCTTTTATTTGTCGGCGGCGCCAGCTCTTTAATGTTCTGTTTTTTATTTTTTCAAACAGATATTTTACGGTTTACAGTTTTATTCACCCTTTTTTCGGCGGCACAGCCAGTCAATCCGGCTAGGTTTTCAAACCCTCAGGGTGAGATGTTACACACGTTTCTCCTTTGCAAGGTTTAAGATATTTTTAATTTGCAGTAGGTTAAGAAATATTTTTCCCTGTCTTCTGGATATATATGATTTCTCTAATCTATTTATATTTCTTTTTAGTGATTCCCGCCAATATCAATGATCCGACGGGGAACGGCGGTAATAACGGCACGGTTACGACTCAGAATCCTTCTGACACCCCCCCAGCCAATCCACGCAAATCAAGATCCCCGGAAGAAACTCCTCCAAAGAAAAGATCTAGGCGTGAGTCAGAATCATCTAGGCGTTCACATAAATCCAATGCTTCCAAGAAGCCCAAAGCCAACGGGGAAAAGCCGTCAGCCGCATCTGCTCCAGACGAGGACAAGATTCAGATGCTACAGGCACAAATGGATTCTATCCAAGAATTGATACAGAAAATGGCTGCATCTACTTCTAAACGGAAAGCCGAGGAACAAGCTTATGTACCCAACAAGAAAAGGAGACAAGAATTTATCCCTCCCGAATCTGAGGATGACTCTGAGAAAGATGTCGAGTCTTCGGACGAGACAATTGACTGGGGCGGCGCCGCCCAGCCGACATCTCTGCGGAAAGAGACGGCGGCCCCCGCGTCCAAGATGGCCACCAAGCCCTGGCTGAGGGATGCATCCGATTCAGAAGAGGACACCCAGGACTATTTTAATCGCCGGCCACAGTTCGAACCTGGCACAAAGGCTAGATCCAATCAAATCCACCCACAGTACAACGCCAGATATGATCCAGCATACGTGATGATGGGTTGTCCCCGCATGCGAAATATTCAAGGTTCGCTGGTGAAATATCGTGCCCCGGATTTTTGCACCATTTCTTACCAGGGAAAATATGTTTGTATAAAATATTTCTTTTCGGATTTTTATTTCCTTTCTTACTCCTACACTAATTTTTTATAATTATAATACTATAGGGCAGCCTCTTTCTTTCGTGGTCGGCCCCTTTGCTCCCTACAAATCCTATTTTAGGTAAAGGCTTTTACATAGGTACGATTTTAAATAATTCTTCTTCACATCTCATACATGTGAGATTCGCGTCGGTTTCAATTTCTTGTTAACGAAAGTTTATGTACTTTATTTCACAGGCGTTTATATTTAACTTATTCCGTTTTTACCTAACGCCTAAGCCTTTTTTATGTTATTGTATATAAGACATATTTTATCGCTGCAGGGGCTTCAACAGGAAAGGATTAGTAAATACGGGATGTATCACAATTTACCCGTTGCAGGCCGGAGTGAATTAGTGTTTCTGCAATCCTGTCTCGTCGAGTCTTTGAATATTGAGCAAGCCTTACAAGAAAATGCTCGACGCCTATATTCTCTGATGGCCCCTGTCAAAATGAGGCCTGAAATTCATTCAGCTCTCGATGATTCCTTAAACGCGATAGATGCTCTGCGCAAGCTACAACGAAACATGAACATCATGTTCCAGCCAAACGCAAGATTCTCTACGGCAACACAATTTGCAAGCCAAGCTGGTTTTGGAGGAATGCAAATGAACAGCAAAGAGATTAAGCTTTGGGAGTCACTCTGCAAGGTATCTTAAATTTTTTATCTTTGCCCGCAGACCATAGGTCACGTCACGCAAAAAATTTTTTTTCCTCAAACAAGAAATATCTTTTGCCTGACAATTAATTTTGTTCGGTTAAATTTAATATTTTTCATTTCTGATTTTTCGCGCCCTGGGCCACGCGTCCGTTTATCTTTTTAGTACGGCTACAATAATTTTTTACTTTCTATTAGCTAAGCCTTTTCATTTTTCGCTTTATATTAGCTAAGCCTTTTCTTTCAAGCATCCGGATCAATTTCCAAACTAGATAGTCGCGTAAAAACTCATGCCTATTATTTTTTCCTACAATGTCTTTTTTCGTCAACACAGGAATTACGATTATGTCACACTCTCTTCTTTCTTTTCCTCTCTTTTTATATTCTTCTTTGGCGGCGATTATATGCATTTAACGCTATTATTTACACTTACAGGAGTCAAAAGAGAGGGAAGAAGAAGAGAAAAGAAGCAAACAGTCTACCAGTCACTCCAACTTCAAAGGCAAAGGCAACGGTAAACGTCAATACAAGAAGTTCTATTGTGACTATTGTCAAGAAACTTCGCATACTATCGAGAGGTGCCGCCACAGAATAAAGGAGGAGCGTGCCGCCAAGCCCCGGTCGGATAAAAAATGACTAGTTCAGCCTTCCGAACAAATTTCTAAGCCTTCAACCTCATTTTCCGCTACAAACCAAAACAAAATCTCTCCTCCCGCTCACGCTGATTTTCGCCAAGAAATCTCTGCTATTTTACAAATTCAGCCTGCAACAAACAATTTTGAAAATAAAACTTTATCCGAACCACCATTTAAACCGTTGGCCACCCCACCAAGTACTTCCTTCTCTCACTCGGTCAAAGCCGAAAAAAGACTTCAGTCCAGTTCACTTCTTGCCCAGACACAGAAACCGTCTACTATTTCGGACCCCGATCAGGTTCTCCCTAGTTCTGCTACCACTTCTACAGCGCCCGACGTCATTCAAGACCATTCCGATCAAGATTTCGAGGATTTCATAGACGCGAAAATTAAAGAAATCACAGACAAAGGTTTTTCCCCTCTTCCCAGGGGCATCGGCCAGCCTCAAGCCGTCGAATTTTACAAAACCATTTTGTCGGCCAACAATGAAGTCCTCTCCATCCTAGAACACGGCTACATGCCCCGATGGAAACATTCTCCACCACCTCCATCGTCCATGGCCAACAATAAGTCAGCAGCGTCCGAAATGCCTTTCGTCAGGGACACTGTGCAGGAATGGCTAGAGAAAGGATATGTGATGAAACTATCCGAACCTGCCACAGTCAACGCTCCCTTATCTGTTGCCTCGAAGTATGACGTTATGACAGGTACTTTTTTAGTACAGATTAATCCTATATTTCCGCCCGTACTGTTTTTCTTAGCAAGACTATAGCTTTAGTAAGCATAAATAATTTTTTCCTCTAATTCGGTTTTTATTATCCGAACAAATAATAGCTATTTTCACAATTACAACTACCTTTTTCCGGCTCCGTCTAAATTTCATTCTTTTAAGCGCCTTTATTGCTATCCGACATCGTTTGACGCTCCTTAACTTCCATCTGTAGGGTTGTTTTTACAGTTGTTCCAGGTTTCACAACTTTCGTTATATCCTTATTTAATTTTACAGGCCAACACAAGAAACGACTCTGCATAGATCTAAGCAGGAGCACAAACTTGTATGTGGAAACAAAATCGTGTCCTCTCAGCGACCTGTCGACATTTTTACCCAGGTGCGTTACAAATTTTTTCGGGCAACCGGGTATTTTACACAGCTGTTTTCTTATATAAGGCCTAGTCCGGTCGACGTCACTCGCAATCTTTTGTATTCGTTTACCCATTTTTTTTTTTTTTAACTCGAATATTCGTACAGACATGTCGTGCGTTGCAATGAACCTGTTCCTCATGATTTTCAGTTTATATTTGTTTAGGATCGAGAGGGGCAGTTTCATTGCAACGCACGACATTAGAGCGATGTATCTCCACGTTTCCTTACATAGGGAAGCGTGGAGATACTTCGGTTTTTCAATCACCAATGTTGCCGGCATCGTCGAGCATTACTGTTTCATTGTAGTACCCTTTGGGTACTGCAATGCGACAACAATCATGGCCAGCTTGCTCCGACCTATCGAGATACATCTACACTCAGTGAGTGTGGATGTGTCTTGGTATGTCGACGACGGCGGCAACATCGGTGTGTCGATAAGACGTTGCTCGAAATACCTGCAATACACTTTTTTCGTGATGTCATGCAGTGCGTGGGAGATCGCCGAGGACAAGACAGTGCTACCTTCACAAAGAGTCAGATACCTAGGCTTTGTCATTGACACTCTCAGCATGAGAATTTGGGCACCTGCCCGCAAGATATCCAAGCTCTTATCCGATATCGACGACATTGTTTCAGCAGGACAATCCGGCACAGCTATTCCGTGTCGGCAAACAGCCAGCCTGCTTGGTACCAACGCCCACTTACTACAATCCCACGGAGAAATACTGAAAATTGTTTCCAGAGAGTCACAACACCAGCTGGGAAAAGTCGTCATTGCGTCAGGGTGGAACGCCGTTATGAATGTCTCCCCCAGAATGATCGAAGAATTGTCTTTGTGCAAGATTTACTTGAATTCGTATAACGGCAAACCTATCAGATACGAGTCCAAACACACCACCATCGTTAAACCTGCCCACAAGACCTATCTACTAGAGAACTGGGATCCTAACAACGATGCCAGAGAGCTCATAACCATGGTTAGCGACGCCAGCGACAAATCTGCATATATCTTTCAAGCAGACACTTTTCAAATTGTCGCGGAGTTTCCGTTCAACGACAACGAAGCGCAAGCGTCCTCGACTCTACGCGAGTTAAGTGCCATACACAAGCTGCTTACCGTCAACGAGGATTTTCTAAGAAACAACAAAGGACGTTTAATCCTATGGTTAACGGATTCCCAGTCCTTGTGCCATATCATGAGACGCGGGTCCAGAGTGCGCCAGCTCCAAGGAATGGTTTTAAAAATCTTTGAGCTCCAACACAAATGGGGTAAGATTCACATCTTTTTCTAGGCGCGCTCCCGTGTTCGTCTTTTTTAGCGTTTTTTACATTAATATATAAATAGGCTATTATTAAATTTAGATTCTTCTAAGTCAGACACAATATTCGAGTTTTCTCCTAGTTATATTTAACCCTATTTTTCAATATTATAATTATTTCTGTTTTTTCAGACGTACGGATTTTCTGCTTCTGGTCTGAACGGTCCGACGACAATCTATCTATCGCGGACATGGGCTCCAAGAAGTCTAACACCGACGAGTGGTCTCTGGACGATGCTTCTTATGCTCAAGTCCTGTCAAAATTTGGCCTGACACCGACGCTTGACGCCTTTGCGTCACAATGCAATACAAAGTGCGCTCGTTACTTTAGCAAGTTACCTGAAACTAATACAGCAGGCGTCAATTTCTTCAACCAGACAATCAACCTTAGTGATATTTTATATGTTTGTCCTCCTATTAGTTGTATTTCTAGAGCTTGGCGCGTGCTAACTAAAATCTCAGGTCTTACATCTATAATAGTTGTACCTTATTGGAGGTCACACGCTTTCTTTGCGGACTTTTTGGAGAAAGACCAGTTTAAGCCTTGTATAAAATCCCATTTTATTTTTGACGCTTCTTTTATTTCTAAGTCAGATTCATGTATGTTTAACGGATCCACTAAATTCGCCACTTTGGCCATGTTAATAATAGTGGATTAATATATTTCATAGGCTAGTAACGGAAAATCACGCTGGTTTGTTTCTGTGATACTTCAGCAATTTATATTTTATATTTTGCTACACAAAAGTTTTTTGTTTTATTCTTATTCTACGAGCTTCTTCTACGCGTGCTTAATTCCGTTATTCTCCTATGATTCTAATTTTTATTTGTGTTATTTTTATATTCACATACTATGCCAGTTACTGTACTGGACATTATTCTCGACAATACCAGTTTATTTATTTTTCATTGCCATACGGTTTTTTTCGAAAATCTCTAGTTATATACAGCTTTGCTGTCCATGGCCCCTTTTTTCGAGACTGATATTTTCTATATGCCAGTGTTATATCTCTGTTTAATGTTTATAAGAATATTATGTTTCTTAAAGTTTTATTTCGACCCAGCCGTTTCAGGCTGACATATATATACCCCGAGTTTTTCGACAGGCTCGTAATTTTCAACGATTCACTGCCATTTTTTTTTTTTTACTTCTAAAATATTAGTACTTCACTGGTTATAATTTCTAATTAGAATCATACGAATTTTTACATTATTTTTACTTGTCTTCCAAACGACCTTTATCGGTCAAATCTTTACGCTTCCGCACAGATTATTACTACGCATTTTCATCTCTTTTTAGCTATTATAACCATTATTTTTCTTTACTGAATTACGTAATTAATACTCGGTTTTATTTCCACGAATATTTCTTTTTCGTTTGGGTCTTTTTATTTTTCGTTATTTTTCATATATTCATATATATGCATTTAATTTTCTTTTTTCAGAAAATGGGTCTAGCCGCAAAAACTAAAAATGCACCCACTGATAAAGGCAGATATTCTCGGCTGCTCCAGAAAAAAGTCTCAGGTTCCAGCCACACACGAATTCCAAGCGCCTCGAAACCGGTCCGAACAATGACTGCTCTTCAAGAATTAGGCTTGGCCGGAAAGAAAGAATTACAAGCAAGGTACAGGCCGTTTTTTATTTTCGCTCTAACTTTTCGGCCAGTCATTTTTTATTATCGTTCGCCTTTACCGACAACATTAGACCATATGCACGTTATTGTCGTACTACAATTTTAGTTACAGCGTTTCTTACCATTTACTTAAAAAATTACAATCCCATAAGCGATCCTAGCTATTCACATTTTACAAAAACTGATTACATTCTACCTCCCATTCTGTTTTCAGGTTAGCCGGCGCCGCTAGGGCCGAAGGCACCAGAAAGAGCCACAACAGGATCATCAAGGATCTGACGTCGTTCATCGCAGAACAAGGCCTGGAACCACTCGATTTGGACGAAGCCGCCGTCATGAGTTTCCTAATGAAGGTATATCAGGACGAGAGACCCTTTGGGTACACGTCTGCCGTGAAGGGGGCCATATACGCCTATTTGGCAGCTATGGGACTGTCTGCAGAAATCTGGTCTCTCGCGACGGACCGCGTGTACCAGGGCGTCGTGCGCTTAGCCGCTTCGCGCAGGAAACGCCGCCCCCGCGTGCAACAGTTGCCAGGCTATATCATCAGAAGAATGATCGAATGGGTAATTCCCTGCTGGCCAAGAACCACGCAAGAACTGGACAGGATCCCTCTACGAAATTTTCGCACGGTAATACTTCTCCTGTTGCAGTTCTATACCCTCAGCCGTATAAGCGATGCGAGAAAGCTGAGGGCTTGTGACTTGAAATTAGTCAAACTGGACGGCACCCCTGCCATCGAAATCCTTTTCCGTTCGATGAAAAATGACCAACTCCACATTGGCAGCACGGCTCACATTGTCAAAGAAGGCGGCGCAGCTTGCCCTTATACATTATTCAAACTGTACTATGCCAGGACTGCTTATTATTTTCGAGATAATAAAATAGAGGATCTCAATTTTCTCTTCCCAAGATTAAGAATGGCTAAAATCACCCGGGTACTCATTCCCGACGGCCGACACGCTGTCTCTCAGAACACGTTAGTCACCAACATCAAAGCGTTGGCCAAGAAGATCGGCTTCTCCGGGGTTGTGTCCGGGAAGTCCGCCAAGATTGGCGGTACTTCCGCGGCCTTTGCCAGCGGATTGTCCGACGCGGACGTCCGCGACAAGGGCCGCTGGCGCAGCCTCGAGTCAGCCCAACACTACAGACGAGTCAGCGATTCTCACAAATTGAAGTTGGCCAAGGCTTTTTCTATTCAACGCAGCACAGTCATGGATACCCGCAACCCGAGAGTCTTTGATCCGGACACTTCGTGTTCGGTGACGATGAAGCTGCGGACGAAGATGTGTTACTCGACCAACGCCTTTTTCCAAATTTATAATCTTGTGTTTAATAATAGATTTGGTTAATCATGCAATATTTGTTTATTATTTCTGCTACTCTACAAGTTTTGTCGATGATATTACAATACTTTGAACAGGGATGTATTAAGTATGGGATTCTTTCCTACATTTCTGGTACTTCGAAAAGATTAAGGATCATAGGACCACCAGAAAACAATAAATCTTGTCATACTTGGGTTGAATTAAAATGTTAGTGAAATAATCCTCTGCTTTAATTCATCCCTGTTTAAATCATTTCATATGCAACTTGGAAAACTTCTTTCTAAATACGTAGTATTATCGATAATCCTTGATAAAGGTCGTCATATCAATATGCTATATTAGTGTTTCTTCTCTAATGACCCCTCTATGGGGATAGAGCTCACAAATCCTATTTTTTATGACATTGCAAATAAAGTAAAAAAATGCCTATAGTTGCAGCTGCAATCATCATCTATATATTATGGATGGATAAAAATATATTAAATTTGAATAAAACTAAGCAATGGTTCAAGTACAATTTGATAAATACAAAATATGTTGTAAATATTTGCAGGCTAGAATTACAAGTCTACCATCTTGAAATAAGATATCTTTATAATTAAAATTTAACACAGAGCATTTCATCTTTCTACGTGAAATTGTCAAATATTTTTTTGCAATTAAATTATGTTTTATTCTGCTTCCATTTGCATTTGTTACGTAAAAGTAATCAATCAGTAACTCCAATTTTTTAGTGTTTTAGAACAACGCCATAAATTGGAAATTTATGTGATATTTGTATGTACAGGGTGCGGCACATAAATCCGGACTTTTTTTAAACGGCCATAGCATCAAAACTACTTAACCAATCCGGACGTTTGACCCTAATATAAAAAGCTTAGATAATGACCTTTTAGCACAAAAAAAACTTTGGACGAAGATGGACGTGTGTTACAAGCTGGCCGCGCATATGTTCAACAAGGCAGATTCGAAATGCGCAGATGGTTTGATCTTGAATCTCGACTATGGCCCACTAAATCTGACCTCAGCCTATCTGTAGGTGAAATATGCATATAAAACTTGCTGGAGATACTGTTAGATACATAAGTAAGACACTAGAAAAGACTAGAGCTTGCTATCTGAAATGGCTTGGCCGTAGTACTCCAGCAAAGTGAAACGTGTCAGATTTTAAGATGTCAAAAATGGTGAAAAATTGTTAATATTTCTCGGTTTTCGATTTCATGGACCCATATGAAACTTTAAAACTCATTTTAGACTATGAATTGCGCTGACAATCCTAGCTGAATCGTCATGCCATTTTCAAAAAGGTAAAAACCGTCGTTGTAGCTTAACTGTGGTCCAAATGAAAGCCTCCGTGTCTAAGGGTAGCTTGAAAGTTGTGTTAATTTGGACCGTGCGGTTACTCACGTTTCTAAGGAAATGTGGCCTCCCAACAGCCTGATCTTAATTCAATGGACTTTTGGGCCTAAAGCTACTTTAAAGCATGGACCAATAGACGTGCCCATATCACAAAGACCTCCCTCATTGCCACTATCAAGGAGAACTTCGCCAGCTTGGACAGGTACATTTTGACCTGGGCCCGCCGGCGGTTGAGGAGGCGGGTAGAGGCGGCGAATGAGACTGGCGGCCATTTTTTAAAAATAATCTAATAGTCAAATACCTATTCTGCCTCTCAGTTTTTAAAATTTAATAAAATCTTTAAAATTGACGATTTTATGTTCATTTGTTGAAAAATTAAAAAAAGTCCGGATTTATGTGCCGCACCCTGTATTTTAAAATTTCTTAATCCAAACTTTTAAAACTGTGGTGCATTCTCAACTTTTTTAAAAGTGTAAGCTTGTCACGCCCAAAGCGAAATCAAACATTTCTTAGGACAAAATTTCCTGCAATCTTTAGGGTCCTTAAAGAATATGAGTAGTAGTTGTACGGTGCAGGGATCTAAAGGGATAAGACAATGGCCGATAAATTGATGTACATGACCAATGATAATACACCAATTTACCCCTTCTGTATACTAGTGAATGAAACATTTGAAAACTCAACCTTGTGAACCAACCAATAAAAATTATATTTCAGACCCTAAAGTTGTGACGCCCAACGAACCAGAAAACGGTATAAAAACTTTAGGGACTTGTGTAATAAACATCCTGTGTTTAGTGTATACTTTTATACTTATATTTTTATTACATGATGACAGCTTACCTTAGGACAATATTGACAATAGAAATCTTTGTCTGCTCTGACAATTGGTTCATTCAGCTCTGGAATTTCAGATAACTCCAGATCAGGATGTCTAAAACAAACAAACATTTTAATTAAGTTCTTGGTGCTTCCAGTCAAACCTATATCTTGACCCTGAGACCCCCCCCCCCCCCTCCCACCAATATGGTTTTTAAAATTATATTACTAGCCGATATCACTGTTGGGATCTTCTAAACTTTACTTAACCCAACCTAAATTACACTTAGGACCAAAAATTTATTTTTCCAAATGCAATATGCGGAAAACCACCGAGTTTTTTTTACTCGCGAATCATCTTTTTTATGTTGTCAGTATTTCTAATTTTTAATTCTGTTATTTCTAAGTTATTAATGAGAAACAATAGTTATTGATGATCAGAATTTTGCAATAGGGTTTATCTAAGATTATTTCAGGAATTTGTAATTATTCTTTAAAACTTTAATAAATAAATAGTTATTCTTTTAATAACAAGGATGACAACATTCATAAAAGCTAAGCCTAGCACATTAGACAGTCAAAATTAAAAAAAAAGATAAAAAATGAATGTATGGACTTACTGTTAATGATTATAAATTCACTTCGCTTTATATTCCCAACCTTATCTAACCTAACATATAATACGAACACACATAAAACTACCTACTGTATTAATTTCAAACTAAGTGGTGGATGAGGGGGCGAGGGAATATATGCTCAACTGAACCTTTAAACCCTTTAAAGGAAACCACCATGAATGCAGAAATAAAAAAGATTGAATCTTACCTTTTAGCCAGATGATTAACCAGCATGCCTCTTCGTTTAAATCCCAGCTTACACAGAGAACACTTGAATGGAAACCTGTGCCAATTCACGGCAGCATCCCTCTCCAATTCAGGACTGGTTGCGGCCACATTGGGAACTGTTGATTTGGTAGCAGTAATGTTGGAGTTTGCAGCAGTAGGTATACTTTTGGCCAATGGATTTTCTTCGCCCGCGGATTTTTTGACCTTAAGAATAAAACAGGATTTTTAAGTCGCACAAATATATTAAGACAGCTTAAACTGGCGGGAGTGGTGTGTGTAAGGAGGGGGGGGGGGGGGGGGTTGATGGCTTGTTATCTTTTTTTATATCAAACCAAAAACATAAAGGAACATGACCAAAAAAGATTAAACTGCAATTTTTAACACATCCCACTACAGTTCTTTATATACTCTTTTGGATTCTATGTGTTTTAGGGTTGGTTTACAAAAAGGGGACGCCCCTCCCCCCTTTCATTTTTCAGATAATTAATTCCCAATGCTAGTTAATGTTCTTGATTTTTCTTTATCTTTCATTTATGCACAGATGTTCTTATAAATGAACCTAAAAACGGATATCTATAACAGCCATAGGAAAGAAGCTAAAGGAAAGTCTAAACCTTGTTATAAACTCCATAAAAAGTCCTATTAATAAAATGTATTACAAGCACAGGAGCCGCCTTGGTTAGAAAACAAGCTTGAATTTTTGTGATTAATTACTTTTGGATATTGTCATCCTTATTTTCAACACAAATCCCGCAATAAAACATATATTCAGTGTGGCCACAACCAAAAAAATACTGATACTGAAGAAAAAAAAGGAAATACTGAAAATACTGAATCCTAAAACAAGAAAAAATACTGAAGAAAAAAAAGGAAATACTGAAAATACTGAATCCTATAATAAGAAAAAATACTGAAATACTGAACTAAAAAATACAAATACTGAATAAGTATTTTCTTTATATGATTCCTCATTTCAAAATTTCATATCATCATAGCTTTATTATTAGGGGGATATTTTAAAGATCTTTTAATTTTGCCTCTTAGATTTTCTTGCACCAATTAAGCAGAAAATGACTGATAAATATTTTAAATGATTACAAAACTTACCTAAATACTTTTTAGTTGAGTTAAGAGCCTAGACGTTCAATCTTTTTTTGGGGGGGAAGGGGAAAATTTTTTTAAGGGGGGGTAATTCGCTTTTGGCAAGGGGGTAAAATGGCGCGCGAAGCGCGCCGCAAATTTTTTTTACCCCCCCCTAAAAATTTTTTTTACCCCGGGGGTAAAATTTGTTTTTTTTTTGGGGGGGGGGGGTAATTACCCCCCATGAAATCTGTTGGCAGGGGTAAATTTTGTTTACCCCCCCCCCCAAATTTACCCCAGGGGAAAATTTTGGGGGGGGGGTAATTTAAAGGGATAGTTTCATGAAGTGCATTTATAAAAAAAATTGTGAACTGTAAGTTTTTTCTATTTTAAATAACGTAGTAGTGCATAATATAAAGTTATTGATTAAAATTTAAAGATTTGACCAGGGATTTTCCTTGAAAAATGAGTTTTTCATTTTTATTTTCAACTTCGTTGAATGTTATATATGGCGCAAACTTTTTTGTCATAAATACAACTTTAGATAGCATTTACTAGTTTATAGAACTTCAAACTTTTTATACAACAAAATACACATAACAACAAAGAATTACCAATAAAATATTTAGTATAGTACTTAGAGTAGTGATCTTTTTATATGTCCTAGTAGAATATATCAGGCATTGGATAGATATGATTGTGATAAAGAATTTTAACATTGACCTGACCGAACTTTTTTTTTGACAATATCTAAAAAAGTTAGTGATTTGTAACATAAATTACATGAAAATGGTTTTTATATATATATATATATATACATGTTGTATGGTTAGTTGATATTTCCGCGTGAGATAATGTGTATATCGTAAGTAAACCGGACGGTTTTCTTTATTTTTTTAAAAAGAATCTATAGAAAACCTGTCCTATAATGAACCGGATGTTATTTTTTATGTTTTTTAAGTAACTTGTCCCAAGGGGAACCCCTGTTCAATTTTTTTATAACTCTTGTGAAATATGTGGAAAAAGATTCTCTCATATTGGTGTTTTGACTATACATATTTGGAAAAAAATAGACCATTCTCATGTAATTTATGTGGCAAATCACTTTAACTTTTTTAGATATTGTCAAATAAAAAAAATTTGGTCTGGTCAATGTTAAAATTTTTTAACATATAATCATATCTATCCAATGCCTAATATATTGTACTAAGACATATAATAGTTCACTACTCTAAGTACCTTAACTCTTTAAATACACTTCATAGAACTATCCCTTTTATTAAATATTTAGTATTAAAAATTCGCGCGAAGCGCGCAAAATTTTTTTTAGTTAGAGATTTTTTATTTTAAATTTTTAAATTGTTTGGGGGGGTAAATACCCCCTCCTAAACCTACGGCACCCCCAAATTCGTTTGGGGGGGGGGGGTAATTGCCACTTTACCCCCCCCCCACCCCTTGGACGTCTATGGTTAAGAGCATGCTAAAAAACTTTACCTTCAATAACCATGCAAAGTACTTACCTTAGATTATTCATTCTATTAATAGACAAAAAAAAATATCTGAAAAAAATACTGTATAAAAGCATCTCAAATGTCTAAAAAATTTATATTTGAGATGAAATTGAAAAAAAAATGTATATTACCATAAAAAAAAGCAAAATTAATGTACAAAGTTATAGGGTAATTTAAAGGAAAGTAAAGTGAGGCGCGAAGCGCCGAAAAAAATCTGACATCAACTACTTGAAAAAACATCTTATTTATGCAAATTTTTTTTGGAATTTAAGAAATAATGAAAATACTGAATCATGAAAATTTCCAAAAACTGAAAAATACTGAATAAAATTTTCAAATACTGAATATTCAGTATTTACTGAAAATACTGAAGCCCCAATTTCCAAATACTGAAGAATACTGAAGATTTTCAGTATACTGAAGAATGTGGCCACGCTGTATATTAGCGTTTTTTAAGGCACACCAAAGTATATTGTGTATTATATTTATGTACATCTAGAATAAGGTTAATCATATACGTAATAATATTCAGAATTGATCAAATCCCACGAGATATTATATATATCTATAAAACAAAGTAGAACGATGTTTGTCTGTCTGTTTGTTTGTAGCGAAGAATCTCGTTAATCGCTGAACCGATTGGATTTTCCTGTACAGGGTAGCTTCTCATAGGTCCCGGGAAGTTTTATAACTATTTTCTTTGGGGGTGGGACACCCCCCCTAACCTCATCAAAAAATAAAAAATCACCCCCCCAAAAAATTTTTTTTTCTTTTTAAAACTAAAATTTAAATAATGGGCTAGGGGCGAAGCCGCTAGTATATATATACACGGTGTTTCAGAAAAAACTGCGTTTTCCGTTTTTCTGACACAACCAGAAGGAATACAGAAAAAACGATTTTATTATTTTTATTTTCTGTAAAAAAGTACATCAAATTTATAACAGGTGTTTTTCATTATCTCTAAAAATATGGCCTCTATGATAGGTACATAGTTTCCAAAAATGCTTTATGTGAAAAATGTTGTGCAAGAAAAATTAAAATAACTCTTCTATTATGTATAAAAAAATCGTAGAATTTCAATATCAATTTAGAAAAAGGTATAAGAAAAGTACCTTAATGAGTTTTAAAGGTGAAATGCTTTTTTGCTCCTCACAAAAGCATTTTTAAGAAACTGCAATTTGTCATTTTTTCACATTTCTTGATTGTGATGCATTTGCAGTAAAAGAATCTTCCTTAATAACGTAGGTTATAGTAAAAAGAAAAAAAACTCCTTTTTATTTGACAAAAAAATCTCTAAAGACAAAAAGTTATTGAAGTTTGAATTTTTTTTAAGCATTTAATTACAAATTATGGATAAATTATGAGTTTATATCTTAACCTGTCAATCAAATTAAAGGATTATAGGAATAAATGAGGGGTGGGGATTTACGAACATGAGCAATTTTTAAGGTCTTGTTTCTTAAGTATACAAAAAGAAAAACTGAATATTTGTTTTCAGTGAGGGAATTTTAAATGAATATTTTAGTGTAATTGGTATAAAATTGTATTGGCCGCATTAAGATGTTGTTTTCAAGTGAATAAATTTTTGAAAACCAACCTTAAGGCACAAAATTCTACCAGAAAAAAGCATTATGAAATATTTATGCTTTAAAATGCGCCGTTATTTTCAGAGATATTATAAAACACCTGTAACAATTTCGATGCATATTTTTATAGAGAATATTGACATATAATTATTTTTTTGTACTCCTAATGGTTGTTTCCAAAATTTGGAAAACGCAGTTTTTTTTTTAAACGCCCTGATATATTATATATATACATATATATATATAAATGGATTTATTTTTACTTGGATCTTACACTTGATTATCATGTACTCTAATAAAGTAAAACTTGTAGCTGGCTAAAAAACACCCCCCTCCCCGATCAACCCTTTTATCCCATCTCCTCCCCTCTTACTAGATGAACGAACTTACCAATACGATATCCATGTTAGCAACCTAAATTGACGATAATTTCTCCCCTGTCATAATATCCATGTACATTCTATATCTATATGTAAAGAAGGATTTCCCTCATACTGCATCTGGAGCACATACGAAAATTTGTTTCGAGAGATAAGTTATATGATAAGATTATTTTTTAATGAATTAATTTTAATTTCTAACATTTCCAGCTTTAATTTATTTCTATCAAAGAGAATTTTAATTAAAAACTATAAGAGGTTTCATTTTTAGAAATATATACCTAATATCTACACAACGAACGTACAGGGATAAGCCAGTGCAAGAAGGAATAATAATCTTCAAATTTATTAACATCAAAATTATGCTTTAAAATATATAACCCGCGGCATTAGCGCAATTTAACAAGTCTCAACGGTTTTTAAGTGAAAAAATGATAAAAGAACGGAGATGGGTTCTTAAAAGAAAATGCCGCGTTTTTTCGACATTTGTATAATGTCTAATATAGCTCTAAAAAGATGTATTAATTAATATGCAGCAAAAATGGATTTAAGATAATTTGTTTTTCTTTTATAAAGGCTGTACCAACAAAAGCGAAATAATTAAATAAATAGTTGTATACTCTGTTTAGATTTCGCGAATGCCGCGCTTGTTATTCATAGCGTAAAAAATGTCGAAAATACGCGGCATTTTCTTTTAAGAACCCATCTCGGATATGTAAAAACTTTGGGGATATGTTTAATTTGCAGTCCAAATTTTTTCTGCACCCTTGCCTTTACCTTTGTCCCTGATAATTTTACATAAAAGATCTTGAGTCAATGTTAACGTAAAACTAATTTCTTAAAATCCTTAACAAGAATCATTTCATCTTATTTCTGTATTTTGTCTTACTCTAAATATCTCGGAAATTGCATATCTGAATGGATAGTAACTTTTCAGGAAAGCTTTAGAGTGGTTTTAGGCTATTTCCTCACAATCTCCCGCACTTCCCTAGGGGCAAAAAAAGCAACTAGATTGATTTAACCAACAAGTAACTGGCAAGCAAGAAAAAAAAGGGTAAATGTAATAAAGCTAAAGGTGAAATGTTAAACTAAATAGGTAACCTTATACTATTATATAAAGAGGTAAGCTTTTTTCCTAGGCAAAGGATCTCGCTAACCGCTTAGCCGATATGGTTCTTCTTTAAAGTGAAGCTTCTTATTAGTCCTAATTAAGATGGTTTAAAGCTTTTCATTTTATGAATAAGTCTGGGTGTTATTTTAAGTTTAGATATTATCCTCTTAGGATTTTTTTTAAATTTTGAAAATTTTAGTACTTTTACACATTTTCTAAAATTTTGGTTTTGTTTTCCGAATATCTGTCCACAATAGTTTGTACCTAGAGTGACCGCATAAGGTTGTAAATCACAAGTATAAAAGGTTAACGACTCACTTACATTTAAAAGGTGGATCCGAGTTTCCAGAAAACTAGTTGAAGAAAATCCATGAATATTACATAAGAAGCTTTTCTAACACCACAAAGAGTAGTACAACATGGAATAATTGCCAAATCGCTATGAAACTCGGCAAACGATTATATGTTTGTTAAATCTATAAATCTATAATATTAACAATAAGTCATTATAAAGTCCAGTTTTAAGAAATATGAATTTATCTTGTGGTTTTATCATCTTATGTACATTTGTCTGAAAAGTTACTTTAGTTTTTATAGTTTGGATTTAAGAAAAGATTTACCCTATCTTTTTATTGATCTTTGGTTAATTTATTTATATAAAACACCACTAGAGGACTCTAGTGGAGGGGGAGGAGATTTTTTTAGGAGAGATTTCTCTTAGTAGGATGGTGGTAACATCCCCCAAAATATTAAGGGGGGGGGGGGGGGGGAAGTTTGTACAGTTATAGGAAATGAAAATTCATTATCAAATTTTGCCCTATCTTAAAAATAAGCTATTAACTTAAAATTTTAGTGTTTTTTTTTGCCCCACTAGCCCCTAGAAGGAAAGTCCCAAAATTCGATTTTCAAAGTTTTTCTAGTAGTCTAAATAAAGAATTAGGTTGATAACTATAAAAACAAGCCTAAACGGCCAGGGCAAAATTTGATACTGAATTTTCATTTCCTATAACTACAACCGCCCCCCCCCCTTAACCCTCAAAGGACCTATGAAACTTAACTTTACAGGAAAAGCATTTCAGTTCAGCGGTTTTCGAGATCCTTCGGTACAAAGAGACATACATATTGGTACTTTTATATTAGGATAGATTTTTAACATGGTGTAAATACAGATATTTTTATCCAGATGAAATATATCAAACTTTACCTGACCTAAATGATTATCTTTAGGTATTTAATATTTTACCTGTTCAGTGGCAACATTGCCAAAATCTACTTCATTGCCATCAAATGAACTATTGCCACTTTTTAAAGAGATGTTGCCAGCTTCAAATGAACTATTGCTGCTGGTATTGCCAACAAATGACAAGCTTTTGACAACATTGCCGTTGCTTTCAGAAACGTTGATGCCTGTTGAGCTGTTGCCATTGGCATGCATGGTGTTGTTGCCACTACTCGAAGAGCTTGATTCCCCGAGAGATATTATTTCTTGAGATGAATTCCTAAAAATAAAAATTTCTGGATCATGGAAAGAAAACGAAGTACGTAGTGGGTCGTATTTTTACAGTAACTTTTGATAGGTTATTTTAGGTTAAGTTAGGTAAATGTTAATGATTGCCCCACAAGGTTAGCGCCCCCCGCATGGGCTTGAAATAAAAGAAAAGCTAATATGAAAATACGACAAAACCATCTACTTCGTTTTCTTTCCATGATGATTTCCTAGAACACAATTTATACTACAAAAAACGAGCTAATTCACCCTTCATGACTACGCCCCAAGCATTTAGCGGCTATGTAGCATTAAACCATCACAAATACAAAATATAAAAAATAAATAGCCTAAAATCTTTCCGGGACCTAAGTAAATCATCCCCAAAAAGCAGAACTCAATCGTTGCCAAATTCATAACAGACAAACATAAAACATTACTTCTTTGTATCATAGAAACTATCATAAATGGACAGGCAAACATTTAAAGACTAATGAAAACTATAGAACAGAACTAGATCTTAAAATCATTTTAGTGGTGAGCCAGATCGGGGTAAGCCAACTTTTCACCAATGAGAGCACAATGATTAGCTGAAATTCGGCTCACCCCGATCTTGCTTACCACTAAAATGATTTAAAGATCCAGCTCTGGATATAAAATACATGGATATTGTGACAGGGGATTTATTGTCGTCAATTTAGGTTGCTAATATAGTTCTTATACATTGGTTAATAAGTTCCTCCATGGTCAGGGTAGGAGATGAGGTAAAGGCATAAGAAGAGTAAAGAATATATTAGCCAGCTGAAAGAAACATTTTATCAGGGTATGCGAGAATCTCTTACAATATCCACGTATTCTATATCCATTACTAAAGAGGTGCTTGATTATTGTGAGTGCTAACACTACCATTTCATTTATCTTATTGCAGCGAAAACTAATTTGACACAGGGACAAAGGGATAAGACAGTGGCCGATAAATTTATGTTCATCCGCAATGTAGATTAGAATTAGTGGTTGAATTGAAACGTTTGGAAACTCAACTGAATGAACCGACTTATCAAAATTAAATAAAAGTACCAAGAATAAGAAAATGTTATACAAGACTTTGGGGACTAGTGTGATCAACAGCCCAATGTCCCCCCCCCCCCACCACCACCCTGAATCAGACAATGTGAATTATAGAGCAGCTTTACTTGTAAATAAAATAAACTTACTCTTCTCGATATTCCAAAGATTCCATCTGAGAGTAAGAAACACAAATCAATTAATTTTAAAATGAGAAGCTTAACATCGTACAAGCTCGGTCTGTGAGTCCTCCGTGACGAGTAGCATCTTTCACAAAGATTTCTATTACAATTAGGTATAATCCGTAAAGTGTTGCAATTCTGTACGTCTATTAAAATGTTGAGTTTATATAATTTTTTGATATAGTATTTTTATGTTAAAAATTGTCTTACTCATTACATCTTAAAATGGCAAATCCTAAGACGATTAGGAATAGGAATACGTATACTTTAAGTAAGTCAATAAATCAGTAAGTCAGTATCCTGCATTTTAGCAGTTTTACAACAGATTAAAAAGTTTTAAAGAGAAATCTATGTAAATAATATTCCGTTTCGTTAATTTAAAAGGCTCTGTTAATCTATATTATTCGTTTGATTAATAAAGCTTTGCTTTAATGTATGTTGTCATTCTATTTTGATATAGTATTTATTATTATATTTAGTCTAAAGGAACAATTTGTCCCTCCCAAAAGTTATATTTCTTCTAAGTTATCACATAAATAAAATATGAAGATAAACTTTCAGATTCTTACAAAATTACCCAAAATATATGAAAATAATTTGAATTTATGATGTTTTAAGTTTATAATTTAATAGGTAACCATTTTGTAGTTATGAAGTATTGGTAAAAAAATTGAACACTGTTAATTTAAACCAACCAATCAAGTTCAGCTCTAAATCAATTAAAGTCACCACATTTTTAAAGCCAACAAACAAAAAGACTTGTTTATAAAACTTAGAAGACCAGTATAATGTATCTTTCTAACGTAAATTAACAACTTTCGTATCCGTAGTCAACTGTACATGTATAAAACTATTATGTATTCAATATTTTATTTGTAGTTTTATACGACTGCAAAAGTTTTTAACTTGCCACCACGAGAAAGAAAAATTATTTCTATATAATATATTTTATATTATTGTCATAAAACGTAGGGAGGGAGGGGGCATGGAACTATAAATTATACTGGTACCCAAAGTTGTATAACCACGAATTATTCGTAGGCTCAAACACTTTGAGTACTTTTATTGAATATCAATTGGTTGGTTCGAAACTAATAGGTAGTGTCCAAACCTTTCAACCAATAATTTAATCTACAGAAGTGGTAATTTTCTTAATCATTATTGGGGATGTACGTACATCTATATATCATGTGAAAATATTAAGAAAATTATTTAAGGGTAATTACTATTATGGTATTTTTTCTCTCGATTTTGCATTAATAACCCAAATAAATTGTGTAGGTATAGTCCCTTTCGTGGCAACGCCCCTTAAGGGGCGATTCGTCGTATTTTCAAAATAACTTTTGATATGTTATTTTAGGTTAGGTTATGCTTGGCCACCCTTTTGTGCAGAAACTAGGTTAAGACAGTAAACCTAGCTATTAAATATTAACATTTTTAGGTTAGCAAATTTGTTAATAGGTAGTTTGGGACTAGTAAGGGCTTCCCTAAAAAATGCTAACCTAAAAAGTAGCTTAAAAGTAGCTTAGGTTAGGCCTCAAACCTAGCTCTGTGCCGCACACTTGCAAACTGTGCGAAAAGCCAAAAAAGTGTGCGAGGCCTGTAGCGCGCTTATTTTTCAACAAAAATCCTAGCTTTTTATAACTTAAGCTTTCATGGGCATGTTCTTGATGCCTATAAAAAAATTTTTTGAAAAAATCGACTCCTCTTGGGTTAGGTTCGATTTTTAACCTATACCCCAGAAAATAGACCATATTTTGAAACTTACATATATATCCCTATTTTTGTCCAGATTAAGAAAATTCGTAACTTCGGTTCTAGTTGACCGAATCTAACATTTTAAGTGTCTACGGATATCAGCGCGACGAGCTCTTCAAAAGTGTCCGATGTAATCGACCTCGCCAGAGGCCTCTGGCGGCCTCCAGCCTCGAAAAACTAAAAAAGACACTTGTAATTTTTTTCTTAAAAATCCTAAAATTTTCTAAAATTGACGCCAATCAGTCAATTTTTGAGCTATATTGACGTGTAAGTACTCTAAAAATTCGTCTTTTCAAGACGAATTCAACCACGTTGGTCATGTCCAAATCGGTCCAGTGGTTCACCGTAACCTAACTTAACCTATGAAACGTATTTTTTGGCCTCATCGCTTTACCTTGTAAAACGTGTCCTAAAATTAGTCTCAGCTCCAGACCATGGAAAGAGAAGTTGTTTATCTCATTGAGACGCGTATTTAGAGTACTTAACCAGCTTCCTAGGTCTAACCTAACCGAAATGAGATCAAAAAACGTCTTTTTGGTTTTTTGAATCTCAAATCAGTTAGGTTTGAGGTACAGAAACGTGTAAGTACTCAAAATAATTGTCTTGTCAAGACGCGTTCAACCACGTTAGTCTTGTCCTAATCGGTTCAGTGGGTCCCGAGAAATAACGGTTTGAAAATTAGGTTAGGTTTTTTATATTTTTGTAAAGGTTGCGTGATTCACTCAACCTAGAGTGTTCTAGTTTTCACCATAGGCAAGGGGCAGTTAATATTTATCAGCGCATGTAAAAAAAAGTGCAAAATTCGAAAATTTAGGTTAGACTAGGTTGATTTTAAGCAAAAACAGGTCTTTTATCGTACAGGGCGATTCCTGGACCAATTTGGCTTTTAAAGACGACAAATCGCATGTACATTTTGAGAGCTTTTGAATGGTTTTAATTTTAAACCGATTGGTCCAGTGGTTCGTCCGCTACATTCATTTAAAGTTTCAAAAAATCATTTGACATTTTTTAAAAAAAATGTCAAAAATACATCTGTCAAACAGTCAATTTTTGAGCTACAATGACGTGTAAGTACTCAAAATAATTGTCTTGTCAAGACACGTTCAACCACGTTGGTCTTGTCCAATTCGGTTCAGTGGTTACCGAGTAATAACGATTTGAAAATTAGGTTAGGTTTTTTCTATTTTTGGAAAGGTTGCGTGATTCACTCAACCTACAGGGTTCTAGTTTTCACCATAAGCAAGGGGCAATTAATATTTATCAGCGCATGTAAAAAAAAATGCAAAATTTGAAACTTTAGGTTAGACTAGGGCGATTTTAAGCAAAATCAGATTTTTAATCGTACAGGGCGATTCCTGGAACGATTTGGCTTTTAAAGACGGCAAATTGCATGTACGTTTTGAGAGCTTTTAAATGAAATTAATTGCTGGACTCTAGCTAAAGGGGTTCGCGCGCTACACTCGTTTAAAGTTTCAAAAAATTTGATTTTTAAAAAAATGTTCAGGGGGTTGGGGGTGACCTAACCAAATATTGTTGATTTTTCTTAAAAATGTTTTGGGGGGGGATGACCTAACCAAACATCCCCCCCCTGAACATTTTTAGACCATTGTTGTGTTAAAACAAGTGGGGATCAAACTTTTTTTTAAAAAATGTTAAAAATACATCTGTCAAACAGTCAATTTTTGAGCTACAATGACGTGTAAGTACTCAAAATAATTGTCTTGTCAAGACGCGTTCAACCACGTTGGTCTTGTCCAAATCGGTTCAGTGGTTACCGAGAAATAACGATTTGAAAATTAGGTTAGGTTTTTTCTATTTTTGGAAAGGTTGCGTGATTCACTCAACCTAGAGGGTTCTAGTTTTCATCATAGGCACAGGGCAGTTAATATTTATCAGCGCATGTAAAAAAAAGTGCAAAATTTGAAACTTTAGGTTAGACTAGGGCGATTTTAAGCAAAATCAGATTTTTAATCGTACAGGGCGATTCCTGGAACGATTTGGCTTTTAAAGACGGCAAATTGCATGTACGTTTTGAGAGCTTTTGAATGAAATTAATTGCTGGACTCTAGCTAAAGGGGTTCGCGCGCTACACTCGTTTAAAGTTTCAAAAAATTTGATTTTTAAAAAAATGTTCAGGGGGTTGGGGGTGACCTAACCAAATATTGTTGATTTTTCTTAAAAATGTTTTGGGGGGGGATGACCTAACCAAACATCCCCCCCCTGAATATTTTTAGACCATTGTTGTGTTAAAACAAGTGGGGATCGAACCCATTCCCTTAACCATTATTGTGTTAAAACAAGTGGGGATCGAACCCATTCCCGGATCGAACCCATTCCCGGATTGAACCCATTCCTTAAACCACCCTATGAATCTGCATGGAATATTACTTTGTTTATTGTGTTAAAACAAGTAGGGATCGAACCCATTCCCTTAACCATCCTATGAATCTGCTTTGAATATTACTCTGTTTATCGTGTTATCGTTTTTGGGGGGGTGTGGTCACCCCCATGTCCCTGACAAAAAAAATTTTTTTTAAAAATTTTTGTGGGGGTCACCCAAATGTCCCTGACAAAAAAAATAAAAAAATAATTAAAAAAAAAAAATTTTTTGTGGGGGGGGTGGGGGGGGTCCTATCCCCCCACCGAGACTCCCCCACCTCCAACCCTAAGGGATGTTGAAAGAATTTTTAAAATCGGTCCATTAACAAAGAAGTTAGGTTTTTGGGGGGGTTTGGTCACCCCTATGTCCCTGACAAAAAAAATAAAAAAAAAAAAATTTCGAGGGGGTCACCCCAATGTCCCTGACAAAAAAAATAAAAAATTAAAAAAAAATTTTTTTTTTTGGGGGTGGGGGGGTCTTTCCCCAACGCCCCTGAACATTTTTAGAAAAATTAACAATGTTAGGTTAGGTCACCAACTCCCCCTGAAAAATGTTTGTTTAGGTCCCCTTACCCTCCTGAACAGTTTTAGAAAAATTTATAATGTTAGGTTAGGTCACCCCCCCCCCTGAAAAATGTTTTTTTAGGTCCCCCCACCCCCCTGAACATTTTTAAAAAATTTACAATGTTAGGTTAGGTCACCCCCCCCTCCTGAAAAATGTTTTTTTAGGTCCCCCCACCCCCCTGAACAGTTTTAGAAAAATTTACAATGTTAGGTTAGGTCACCCTTCCCCCTTAAAAATGTTTGTTTAGGTCCTCCCACTCCCCTGAACAATTTTAGAAAAATTTACAATGTTAGGTTAGGTCACCCCCCCCCCCCCCTTAAAAATGTTTGTTTAGGTCCTCCCACTCCCCTGAACAATTTTAGAAAAATTTACAATGTTAGGTTAGGTCACCCCCCCCCCTTAAAAATGTTTGTTTAGGTCCCCCCACTCCCCTGAACAATTTTAGAAAAATCAACAATGTTAGGTTAGGTCACCCCCCCCCCTTGAAAAATGTTTTTTTAGTTCACCTATCCATGGATACTTCATCACTAAAAACGGACAATATATGATGAAAAGTTAACTTTGGTTAGCTTCCTTCCCCTTTTCCCCCTCCCCCCTCCCCCTTAAAAACACCCTGGCTGTATTGGTTAGCTTCCCCCGTTTCCATAGAGGTCTGGATGGTTAAAATCGGTCAATAAATAAGGAAGTTATGATGGTTAGGTTAGATTCCTTCCCTTCTCCCCCCCCCCCTCCCCCTCACCCTTGAAAAATCCCCTTAAGTTCACCTATCCATGGATACTTCATCACTAAAAACAGACAATATATGATAAAAAGTTAACTTTGGTTAGCTTCCTTCCCCTTTTCCCCCCTCCCCCCTCCCCCCTCCCACCCTGGCTGTATTGGTTAGCTTCCCCCGTTTCCATAGAGGTCTGGATGGTTAAAATCGGTCAATAAATAAGGAAGTTATGCCACAAAACATTGAACCCCCTTGATACTCCAATAAAAAAAGACTAAGTTGTAACCTACCCTGTTCTGCACACTTAGCCCGCACGTTATTCAAACCTACCTTGGTGTGCAAGTGTGCATCTGTGCGAGAAAAGGGTGGTGAAGCCTTAGTTAGGTTAGGCGATTGCCCCGCAGGGTTATGCAATTGGTCCCGCAGGGTTAAAGCCTCCCACAGGGTCTAGAAATAGTAGAAAAGCTACTGTGAAAATATGAAGAAGCGCTCCTTAAGGGGCGTTGCCACGAAAGGGACTATACCCAATTTTGTTATTGGTAAGCCTTGGTAAATAATTTTATTTCTCGTATTCATTCGAATCCGGTGGATAGGAACCGGTTCTCATCCATACGAAAAAACTATGTCTAGCATCGTATTATATCCAGTTTTCTACGAATATAGAAATGTACAATCATAAGATTAAAACCAGTTTTTTAGCCGGTGCCTCCGGCACCTCGGGGCTAAAACTAGTTTAAATCTTATAATAGTACATTCTATATCCGCGGAAAGCCGTTTATAATACGATACGAGAAAGAACTATTATCTTATTCTTGTATCCTTAAAATCTAGTAATTGTACAGAATGTCATGTTTATCAATGTTTTGTAACTAATAAATAAACCATTCAATTGTTTGAAGCGAAGCTTTTGTATTATTATTGTCTATAAGTCTGTTTGTCACTAAAATGGTCAAATTGATCATTTTAATTTACTTACATTTTATTAAGTTTTGGCTTAATGTAGGATCTAATGAATTCGGTTAAACCCTACCATATTCTAGAACCATCCCAGGACCTATGAAAAGCTTCACTAAAATGGTGAACTCATTATTTTCGAAATCTTAAGCCACTAAAGAAACTTAGTATTTTTTTATCATAGTACCTATAGATTCTAAAAACCTTGTTCTAATATTTGATTCACCTTTATGGATGTTATCATCCTTGTCATGAATAAAGCATTGAATGGACTAAACATAACATACAAAGACAACAAAGGGTAAACGCAGGAATGAAAGGCACAAGATATGACAATGATATAATATTTACCACCCCGAATGGCAAACCAAATTTTTATTTTTTATTGTTTAATCCTCTACAAAACCTTTTAACCCATTAAAAAAATTGTTGCGCTATTTTCAATTTAAAAAGAATTTTTGTACAAATCTGGTAATTTTTTACAGTTCACATCCAAATTGTTTGATTTGAAGTCTTTTTATTCTTGATTCACTAAAAATCCTAGATATAACATATTTACAAAGGAACTATATAAAGTTTTTATTCAAAGTAATTGGGGGGGGGGGGGGGGGGAGTCTTTTGTTACTTTATCAAAAAATATTCAATAAAAATAAATACATGATGTAAGAATACAGGGATAAGTCAATAAAAGAAAAATCATACTTTCAGTCATTTTAGAAGAGCTTTAAAGTGAGCTAAGATCTTGGCTGAGCATTGAATAGATTAGAATAAAAAAGGGTATGCAACAAAAATTTTTGTCAATTTGATAACGGATTAGAATTTGGTATTATTGGCTATTTTCATAAAAAAAATTCAGATGCTTTTTTCCCATTCTATATTTTCTTTTTATCTATCCCTAGATCCCAGGCTTTAAATAACCCTAACAAAACCAAATAATATGTCAACACACCCCATAAAAAGTTATATTACAAGAAAAGGATAAATAATATTTCTTGGGGGAAAATACATTTTTTTTGCTTTGAATGAGCCAAATCAACCCATAAAAAAATACCTCAAATATAAAACATTAAAATCTTACATATAATAAAATCAAGTTTGAAAAAAGGTGAAAAAGTATAAATCAATCAGGTTTAATAAAAAGTACCCATTGTTGTGTATGTGTTGGCTGTTCTTGGTCCAATATTATATATTTAATTTCAACAACTTAAGCAGTTATAGTCAATAAATCATTTAGTATGACCTATGTCCTAATATTCAGAAAAATTATTCTGTTCTACAAGATCAAGTATTTACTACATGAATGTCGGACCTATTCTTAAGATATAGAATAGCTTCGCTATTATAGGTATGCAAAATTATTTCTTACATAACTAAGTATTTTAGAAATTCAAAGAATCAAAACATACTAATGTAAAATGTGAATCCAGCGCAGTTCACGGTAAACTGTTCATAGGATCGATTATCTACAATAATCAATGAACTTTAAATTTTAGGCTGCTAGCGGCCAAACGACTGAACATATATAATATGTTAGCACAAAATTCTAATCGGCATAGGAAGGACTACAAATAATAGAAAAAGCCATTACTAAATGACGCACAATTATCTTGCAATGCACAGAAATGCGCGAAAAAGACTTCTTTTACGTTTAGGCGTTTGGCAGCAAGTAGCTTTCATAGATTTTTGAAGATAATCGTTCCCAGGAACATTTTACCGTAAACTGCACTAGATGCTAAAATGTTTTGATTAAAATGATTTGTGTTATTTCCTTTATTAAATGTGTGGCCTCGTGTTGTCTCAGTTTATCTTGACTTGAAAAATTTTCTTTACACACTTTACACCTTAATAATGGATTTATTATTACTTGGATCATGGATCTTACACCAGATTTTTATGTTATCTTATTGAATCTTGTAGTTTGCTAGAATAACGATCTATCCCATCCCCTCCTAATGGATAAACGAACCAACCAATAAATGACAGGGAAAAAGCAACCTAAATTGATGACAATTTTCCCCTGTCATAATGTCCATGTATATTCTACTTCATCCATTAAACAAGGATGAAAATGTTACTACAATACATAATTTAGATTAGGTAGGTACATTTTTAAGAATATCAATTTGTGAATGCAAGAGGAAGTATGTTTGTCTGTCAATGTGTCTGTGTTAAGGATCTCGCTAACTTCTCTAGGTATCCCTCGCTGTGCAGCTCCTAATTTGTCTAAGAAAAGTTTTAAACCACTTAGGGACAGGACATCCAAGGTATTAGGATATATTATTATTGCTCTGAAAAAATAACATAACCATCTCTATCAAAATAAGATTACAGCTCTTTTCAAATATAGGTATTTCTCGATTGATTTATGACGGAAAAAGGACCAATGGAGAAAGTTAACTATAGAGAAAATTTGCTTTAAGTATTCAATTTTTGTGTAATTACTTTATACTTTAGATAACAATTCTTGAAGTTCGTTGAACTGGATAGAGGGTAGAAGAGAGTTTTGTCAATTTGAAAGGATATCGTTAAACAGTATGCTGTGTTTGCTATCAACTGAGTTTTTTTTAAGGCAACTGTAAATTTTTATGTTAACAATTACAGGAATCCGATCTATTCATTACAGACGGACAAACGCACATATCGACCCTAAATATAGAAAAGCTTCGCTTTTAAAAATATTGGCTACTTACTTTATGGTTTTGTTGATATGGTAACTTCTAATATGTTTTCTTATTGGTTGATACTCGGTGAAGATCTTCTTACAATAGGGACATGTAAATACACCATTCTCCTTGGAAAAAATTAGTTTTACCAGTGTTACTTCATAAATAAATAGACTTAAAACTCATTAGAATATTTCAGATACTAGTGGCTACGCCATTTCTCTATGGGTCTTAGTATTAGGTAGAGTTACATGGTAATAAACCTAGACCACTCCAAAGGCCTATAATAGGCTTTCATAAAAATGCACAACTTAAACGATACAGTAATTTCAAAAGTCCTTTGCTTCAAACCAAAAAAAATCTCTTCTTCTTTACATTACAGACTATTAGCTGCGCCACTTACTTCTAGGGCGCTATATTTGGAAGAAAGAAAGGTGGCTCGAAAAAAGACATCTATTTCAAGCCTTTAATCTAAGATAAAGTAGCCTAAAACCAACCGGGGCGGGGACCTGAGCAAAGCTCTCCTAAAATATAGAGCTCTTAACGGATAGACAAACAAAAAAACCTTACTACTTATTATTTTATGAATATAATCACGGAGTATAAAATATAGTTGACTTGGAAAAAAGCTAAGCTATTCTTTAATCAGTTCTTTAGTTAAGAAGACTAATAAACATACAGATATTTGTAACTTTCAATACTGTTCTACATTTTTTTACTAAACTTTTTTATCAATAATTCTAATGAATGACTTGCTGATTAAAAAAAAATATATTTTCACAAATATGAAAATAATTTTTTTCCTTGTAAAATAAACAAGGATGACAATATCTAAATGTAGAAATGCACAGAAAAAAGAAATTTAATAGATTGACATATTTTTGAATAGTTTATCCCTAATAACAGCCAAGATAACTAAATTACTAACATAAAAATTCCTTGTTCCTCACAGCATAACAGACAAACGAACGACATAAATGTAAGTTACATTCAGGAGAAGAAAAAAAACGAAAAAAAGCTGTCTTGTCAAATATAGCCCAGTGAAACTCGTTTACCACAAAGAACAGACATACAAAGTTAGTTTAAGAGTGGCTTCTTTACCAAAAAAAATACTTTAAAACAATTTTAAACTTAGTCTTATTTCCTAAAAATTCAATAATATTTTCCTTCTGTTTTTTTGCAGAATAATATTTTTTTTAAATTTTGACAAAGTGACAGAAAAATTTATGTTGTCAAAATCACTTCGAAGAAATGCATTTTTGTAGTCTAAAATGATGAAATTAAAAAAAATCCTCAAACACAACAAAAATGTTACCTTATGTTCGTAAACGTGGTCTTTAAGCTGTGACATTGTCATAAACTTCCTAAAATTAATAAATCTTTATAGTTCTTAATACATTTCTAAAATTGTTACTTTTAATGTTGATGTTCTTTTTGTCTAAAACAAATGGGATTTTTAAAACATAGGACAATTCAATCAATTAAATATATTCTTTTTCCATTTTGCATATTTGTGTACAGGGATACGACAATGGATAAGTTCATCTTTCCCCAATAAATATAAAAGTCTAGATGATTAATCATTGAATCAGACTGTTAAGAAAACAGTATAAGTATAATCCAATAACAGTATTGGTTAAACATTTGTAAACATTTTGATGCTAATAAAAAATTCTTCGTCAACTAAAAACATGGATTTATTTTTACTTGGATCTTACACCAGATTATCATGTACAATAATATAATGAAACTTGTAGCTGGCTAAAATAACGACCCCCCCCCCCATCCACACCCTTTACCCATATCCCTACCCTCCGACCGAATGAACGAAATGACCAACAAGTAATGTCCAAGTTAGCAAACTAAATTGACGACAATTTTTCCCCTCTCATAATATCCATTGCTTGAAATTCCTTTTCCAGGTTTACGACAAGTTGACCATTTAGGATATTTGCCCTTTCCCTTCATAAATATCAAAAAGAGGAAGTACATACTGACGCGTAACGTGGAGTTGCTTTGCTCCACAAGATATTTTAAAATCAAAGAAATATTAAAGAAGTTGGTTTGACACTGTATAGTGAAATAGTTTTATATTAAAATTCTAAAGTTTGCTTTGGCGTATATTACATATTGATCAGGGATTGAGATAACTAAGATTGCTAAAATAATCTACATCCCTTTCTACCCCCTATATTTAAAATCTACCAGGGGTAATAAATTTCTCATGAAAAGGGGACTTTGCACGAACGAAAGCAAGCACATTCAAGCAGTGATATAAAGCAATTTTTTGGTTGATGTATTGGATTTATGTTAAACAGGGCTAATTGAATGAAAAGAGTTCAGGTCTACCATGGTATTGATAACAAAATTTATTCTTTTTTAAGTTTCTTTTTTTATATAAAACTATGGTTGGCATAACTATGATATTTAACAGAAACCTAGTAGGCTTGTATATTCACTAAAATAATAAACAAAATTACTTGCTCTCGTTCGTGCATAGTCCCCTTTGGGAAGATCAATTTATTGTTCATTAAATTATCTCTATATCTGTGCATATGGAGTTAATATTAAAAGTGAGGGACAAAATTTGTTGCTTAATTAAATTTTCTTTTCTTTTTTTATTTCAAGTTTAATTCTAAGATTTTTTGCCTAAAAAATCTGCTCTATTGATCAAATACCTATTAAAGTAAAACACTAGAGGGGGAAGGGGTTAAATAACTGTATCTACCCATTGCAGTGTCCTTGTACCGACTCTCAATTGGGTCATTGAAAATCAACCAATGGTGTCGGTTATATTAACACAGTCAATTAACAGAAAATAATTTGCTATCAGACGAAAAAGGTCATTGAAAAATGGAGGGAGGTAGTTGATCAAATGGTTTCTGAGAAAATTAGGGTTAAGTTTAGATCTTCAGGGGTTTTTAGACCCGGCCCCGGGGGGGCTAGGGGGTGTGGGCAGCTTAGTGACTTCTAAACTATAAGTTAGCTTATACACATAAACGCTGCAAAAAAAAGATGTACGGATTATCAAGTAGTTCCGGAGAACCCCCCCCCCCCCTCCCCATTTACTCAAAAAGGCGTCGCTTACGTCCCCCTTTTAAAAATTAAAGTTAAAACTCTTACCTTAAGCATATAGGGCAGTCAAATTGAATGTTGGAATGACTTTTCGCGTGACCAGCTAAAACAAAAATTTTTTAAAGCTATATAAAAATAATAGTAAAAATTGTCGATATTCCAAAATAAATACCTTTCAATTGCTTTTGTAATTGAAGCAGGGGAAGTTCGTTTGTAAAAAAAATATTTCCATGGTCGATTGAATAAGACTTCAAAATAAAGGTTGTACAATTAAAAGTTGGTTGTCCTTAGATATTTCACCACTGTGCTGTCCATTTGATCCAGGTTATCAATTTCATTATATGTATGTACTAGCAGCTACGACCTTAGATGCCACTAAAGGCACTTCAGGGATGGAGGGAGGGGGTAATGGGTAATTCGAACCTCATCTTTCACTTTTAGTTTTTAAACAAGGGGAAAACCTTCGCGGCAGACAGACAGAAATTCTGTTACTTTTATGTAAGAATAAATTATTCAGAGTACTTTTGGTTAGGAATATTTTTCCACATATGTATCACATTTCAATGTATTATACATATCATATGTCTAAAGCAAGGATGAAAACATACATAAAGAGCAAAGCACCAAAAATAAGAATAGAAGATTTAGAGATCATTTTTTAAAATTAAACAACATAGAAGAAAATTCGCGTATTTTTTTTTACTTTTTAATATTCATATTTGTATGATGACTGACAGACTGACGAAAATATTGGGAATTTTTTGAAAATATAAATAAGTAGCTGAAAACCTGTCTAAAGAGAGGCCCACAACTATGGATCTTTTATACTTAATTACACTCCATATTGATGGGAATGTTTCAGCCGTCTATCTTTTATTGGAGCCGAGAAAACCACGTTTTCCCCAAAAAGTTACAGTCATACGGACACAGACATTAAAATAGAGTAGTTTGGCTATTAAAAAGAATACTAAATGTTTACCCAAAGCACTGTTGGTTAGAAATCCTTTTCCACAAGTATTACATTTCAATGGTTTACTCTCATCCTAAACAATAAAAGAATTAGATCTTACTCAAATTTAAGAAGGGAAAAGAACAGGTATACTATTATAAAGGGATAAGACAATAGCCTGTAAATTGTTGTACGTTCCCAATGATAATACACAATATTACCCCTTCTGTAGATTACAAACAGTGGTTGAAACGTTTGAACACTTTAAAACCATAAAAAAACTTAAATCAAAAGTCTCCAAAGTTATTAAGACTGCGAATAAGAAACCGTTATTATAAAACTTTGGGGACTAGTGTAATAAACAGCCTATTGTCCCCTTTCTTCCTTGGAAAAGACAATGAAAGTTAAATCGATCCCGTACCTTTTCTTCCCCCATAAAATATTTACCAGCAGCTTGGGAAAAGATCAATTTATGGCCAATGTTCTATCCATGTCTTACTGGTGCCAAGTCAGGGATATAAAATGATAAGAAAATAGACTTAATTTTGATGTAAACCCCTAATCATAATAATCAAATTATCTCTTTTGTAGATTAAAAATCATAAGTGGAAAAGTTTGATCACCGAAATAAAAACTTAAGCCCCCAAAGATTACAGGCCAACGAATAAGAAAACGTGATTATATAACTTAGGACAACGGTATAATTATCAGTCTAATGTCCGATCTCTTACCGATCGGATGAACCCTTACATACGGGCTTGATATACATAAACATTTTAGACTATAAGAATATCTTTTTAAAAAAGGGATTTGATATCAACCTTAACATGAACTCTCATGTGTTTTTCCAGCCGTTCTTCTGTTGAGAAAACCTTGTAGCACAATCCACATTTATGATTTTCGGCCTAAAAAAAGAAATTAAACATTTTTCCTAGCAAAAACAATTTCATAAGTTTAATTTTAAAAGTGTTTACAGATGAAACAACTTTTAATTTGAATGAAACAAAAAGAAATATTCTGACGACTTGTATACTTTTTAAAATACTAACGGCTTCACTCCTATCATATTTGGATGGGTAAGGTAAGCAGAAAAATAGTCTATAAAACCATTTCAAGACTTAAATCTAAACATTGAATAGCCTAAAACAATTCAGTGACCTTTGTGAAACTTCCATAAAATGAAGAACTCAATCGGTTTACTACTTTATATAATAAGATAGCAGATATTTTTTTTTCAGGGAAGCTCTTCCACCCTCCCATAGAGGTTAGGGGTGAATCAGTTACTTATAGTTGAAAGAACCAACCTGTACCGAATATGTAGAATGAGTTTGTGTAACATGCTCCACTAGGTCCAACCAAATATCAAATTGGTCCCTGCATTCCTCACTGGGGCATTGAAAACGCATTCCCCCAATTTCCTGAATTTAATACCTATAGTATTTATTTGTCAAAATATTTAGTTATTTTAGATTTAAGAACAAAAAAATTCGAATTATTCTCATACAAAAACCAATTTTTTCAAATGCTTATTGTTTACATGCAGGGATCTAAAGGAATAAGATATTGTGATGTACAACACCAATGATGATACACATAATCATAACTTCTGTAGATTATAATTAGCGGTTGAAACGTTTGGACATTTAACCTCATGGACCAATAAAAAATCATTAATAGTCCCCAAAGTTGTTGAGCCAATGAATAAGAAAACGTTGGTTTAAAATTTGAGAACTAGTGCAATAAACAGCACAATGCCCCCAGCCTCCCTGGTTTTCATGTATAGGGCAAGGATACAATTATTCCTTCAAGTTCCACGTCTGAATATTTAGCGAATAATTTCACTATCAAATTCGCATTCCTAAACAAAGCTTACCTACTCATTATGATCATCCTTATATATTATTACCTGGGCTAAATTATTGTTAGCCACCTGCAGCTGATCCAGTTCCTGTCCTGCTCCATCCTCCTGGAGCCATTCCTCTCCAGGTACCTGGCCCCCCCTGTAGTGGGCCAGAGCATCTTCTACACTCCAATTCTGTTTCTCTTTATGGGGGTTGTGTGAGAACTGGTGAATCTAAGAAAAAGATGACAGATTAGTTTAAGAATAGTAACATATAATTTGTACTTAGCTAGCTGTATGTATGTTTATCCAGTAAGATGTCTTTAACAGCTGGAACAATAAATCAGGCATTTTAAGGTAAACTTAGTATTGGATCTGTATAATATCGAGAGATTATTAACACCCTTTTTATTCTTGTAAATTTGATTACGATAGAAGTATAAAAAAAAATATTTTTTTAATGATCCATTATGGTTAGCGACTAGGTAGAAAAAATAGGTAGGAAAGTACTTTTCGACATTTATTTAATGTAAGGTAGACAAAAAAAATAATAAAAGAGAACTCTAAATGAACACATACCATATAAAAACTTTAATATAATAATCAAAAGTTTTGAATCCTCTAGGTAATGTATATACTATTTCATTTCAATTCAATGATTAGAGCTATCCGTTACGTACGTAAGGACCTTAATGTTGATTAGCCCCACTTTTTATAAATATACTATTATATAACTTGCATAACTAGGGTAGTGCGGGGTTATTCCGGTCAATTTTTTGCTTCAACTTAAAAAAAAACAACTTCCCAAAATTTTTTTTCGGTTTTTAAGAGTGCAAATGAACGATATGGCAATAACGAAGAAGCCTGTCTTGGTCCCGTTAAGATCTCGCAACTAGAAGTCGGTCAAAAATCGGTTTTAAGGGCGGCGGTTGGCCTATACCGGAATAACCCCACCGGTGGGGCTATTTCGGTCAGTTGACTTTGGGGGGGTGGAACACCCCCTTAAAATATTTTTTTTTTTTTAACATTTTAAACTATGAGTAGAAAGCTGAGGTCATTAGCTTTCTAACGGTACTAGTCGCATGCAGATCAGAAAATTTTTTGATCACATTTTGCCCATTTTAAAAAAGTCGGTAAAATCGCAAAAAAAACATCGATTTTTTTCATGCAAACTTTTTTTAAAAAATCATACTTTTTATTATATGATTAGGTTTTTTTAAGCTTTATACATAAATTAGAGGCAATTTCTGATTCGCAGGTCTTGGAATTTCTTGAAAAAAAGTGATTTTTTCCAAAAAAAATTTTAATTTTAAAAATCCTGCCAGTTTTTACAGCAGTTTTTGATACATTTTTTCTTGTCTCAAATTGGCTAGGATTGACCTACAAGGGTGGTTAAGGTGTCTAAAGATGCAGAATTACATGCCTGACAATTAACTCCAAATGATATGGGGTCTAACTCTAATATTTCAACACATTTTATGCGACAGGAATTTTGAAATTACAAAATCTTGAATATGTACTCTAAATCTTGGAGATAGAACCCATATCCTGGGGAGTTTTTGTTAGGACATGCAAAGAGCTTTCTATAGACACCTTAAACACCTTTCTAGCTTAATCCTAGCCGATTTGACATAAAAAATCCAAACCGCGCAAAAATCGCGAACACCCTCTTATACGAAAAAGATGCAAGGGTTTCATATGGAATTTTAAATCTTCTAGCGGTCTTTTTAATAGACATACCCCTTCTTACATGAGCCAATGCAGCTGATACATCTTCAGGCAAATATTTAAGGCGTTCCTTTGGGTAATATACTCTTCCCATTACTATGAAAATGTGTCTGAAAAATTTTTAATGTCTTTACAAATTGAAAAGCTTAGGCAACAAAACATGACATAATACAAGCAGTAAAATGACTAGTAATGTACATCACACAACAGGCAAGGCAATGATTAAAGCTTAGGTCATGCATTTGGGTTGTTCATGCTTCCAGATCACCTGAAAAAAAAATTAGGGTATTATAAATTTATAAATACAGTAATAAAAAAAAGTAAAAAAAGTGACCGGGATAGACCCTTTTTTGGAGACGAAAAAAAAATTATGAAAAAATCAAGTTAGAACAACGCCTCCAATTGCAAATGATAAATGAATGCCATATCTTTCATTTTACAAAAACCCGGGGGTCAATAGGACTTACCATTTTTTCACAATTTTAGATTGAACATGGCCTATTTTGAAATTTTTTTTTGCAAATTTTTTGCAACTTTTTGAGGGCAAAAAAATCATAGAAGGAGTGATCTGACAAAAATTTGCTGAAGTAAAAAATGAAAGTATAGGCAATAAACTACAACTTTGCTTTTCTGAAGATCTCTCGCAAACGTTTAGAACACCGTTAAAAAACGGTTTTAAAAAAGTTGGTCGAGTGACCGGAATTAGACCCCCCTACCGCATTAACCCCGCACTACCCTACACATATTTAAATATTAAAGATGTGTATGGCTTGCTGGCTATTCTGAGTTTTATCAACATATACACATATTATACAAGAATCAAAGCTACATTCTGTGTACAATAAGAATATGGGATACACAATACACATTACAAAATACTTTATATAATTATTAAGACCTTCGCCTATAGCCACTAAGGGCTTGCCCATAGAAGGGAAATTTTTACTATAGATTTATATTGTTTTCAAGCGAAATGACTATATAATTCAAACTGTTTGATATCTATCTGTTACGCTATGGGAGTAAACTGTTAGCTAAGCTTATTATAATCTTCTTTTATGAAGGTCATATTAACAATGGCCTTCATTAATATTACCCAGTAAAAAAACATTACTTTAAAACTCCGTGAAAATATATCCATAAAATCCGTGAAAAAAAAACAATAGGTATATTATGCATAGGTATAATAAATATGTTGAGTACATTTATATACTATACTAAAAAACAATGTGTTTTAGTAACAAAGCTAGGACGTTATAGTTCACTTTGTCTGTTCTTCCGTCAGTCCATAACGCTATAAGAAAATGTGATTTTTTAGCTGCTTTATAAGATAGACGGCTGGATTTTTTGGGTGAAGTCCGTCCGTCTGTCAGGGAAACGTGATTTTCTTGGCTCCTATAAAAGATAGAGAGCTGAATTTTTTTTGGATATCAATCCATAGTGTTTAAGCTTCGCTACTTATGGATGTTGTCATCCTTGTTTCTACAATAAACATATTCTTAGTTTTAACAAAGTCTATTCAAATATCCTTGTCCGTATTACCATCCTTGATTTTTGTTGCTTCGCTACTTATAATATAATATTCTATCAAATGCATTGATTAAGTCCAACTTACAAATTATGTTTATTGTCAATTAAATCAAGAAAAACTAATTTATATTTCTATATTATTTAAAACATCTTTCCATTATTGCTTTGGAGTCATTTTTTGCTGAAACAGACCGTTTCTAGGCTTTTATTACAAACATTAGGTATATTTTCAACCCTTTCTCAAGATTTCCTATTATTATTGTCATTCTTTAATTTGTGGTGCTTTTGTTCAATTCTATCATCTTTAGTTCACCGAACCGCACCCCCCCCCCCTCTTCTATATTAATAGCAATATTTTGGGCTCTAACCCTGCGGGGGTTTTCTAATGTATATACTTACACTAAGCATAACCTAAATTATGCATAAAAAATACTCTGTATAAAAAGTTCATGCTCAATATGCAATACGAGGGAAATCGCCGTATTGTAGTATCAATAAAATGTATTAATATTCATATTTTATTTGAATATAAGTGTACTTGATAGGGTAAGGGGGGGGAAATTTCGGTTTTTTTTCGGTTTTTTTGAAAAAAAATGGGGTAAATATTAATATTTTCAAATGAAACCAAGACCAGTAGAAAGCTTACGGAAAGGACTATCAGGTCCTAAAAGGACATTATCCTAGGACTTTTAGAAGTTGGCCGAAATTGACCGCAAAAAAGTTACCGATATTTCCCCACCACCGGGGGAAATATCGGTAATTTTTTTCAACCTAAAAAAAATCGATGAAAAACGGCCAAACGGCCAGTAGAACATAAATAATCATAATTAGTATAGGTTATAGGGATTATCCACAAAAAGTTTCATAATGATCGGACTATTCCTTCTATGTTAAAAATGAATTTTTTTGATAGACGCGAATTTTCGATTTTTTTTTCGAAATTTTTTTTTTTAAAAACTTGAAATTAATATAAGAAAAAAACGTATTTTATTACTTTTTAGGCCTGATCCTAAAAAATCTCACATTGAACTATAGATTTAGCCCAAAAAAAAAAGAAAATTGATTAAAAATTGACCTCAAAAATTGAATTTGAAGCAAAAGTGTCATCTTTGCAAAAAATCTTGACTACATTTTAACCTTAAAAAAATCGATGAAAAAAGGCCAAACGACCAAACAAGCGTAATAAATCATAATTAGTATAGGTGATTGGGATTAACCACAAAAAAATTCATAAAGATCGGACTATTCCTCCTATGTCAAAAATATTTTTTTTTTCAAAGGACCAGAAATTTAGATTTTTTCCTCGCAAAATTTTGATTCAAAAAATAAAATTAATTTTTTTTTGTTTTTTCTATTCTATTCATTTTTAGGCCTAATTCTTAAAAAGTCCATATGGAATAATAGATTTGACAAAAGAAAACATGAAAACATGACCTTAAAAGTTGAATTTTAATTTCTTTTGAAATTACCGATTTTTCCCCCGGCGCCAACTTTGGTCATTTTTGAAAAAAATATTAACCCGATTTTAAAGCTCTCAACGGATTTGGAAAAAGCGGGCAATTTCTAGTTCAAAAAGTTTTTCAGATCAGCTCTAGGTCTTACCAATTTTTGTGTAGGTCGATCTTTACACACCTACTAAAAAATTTTTGGAAAAAAAAAAATTTTCGTCCGACTTTGAGACCCAATAAGTACCCTTAATATTCATCTCACAAAAAATTCATTTTATACTTTTTTGTAGGCAATTTAATAAGGAACAAATTTGCTTTAATGTTTTTTTCTGTCATTTGAAAGGAACATGGAGAAAAAGGTCATTTAATGAAGGTAGGTCGAAATTACCGAGAATAGCCCCTTACCGAAACTTCCCCCCCCTTACCCTATACTTTTATCTTTTTAGTGATACATAGGTAAAACGTATAGTTATATTTCTATTGTTTTTTAATATTGCTGCATTAACACTTTTTGTTTTTGTGATATAATTACGAAAAGAACGGCGTCAAAATATCTAGGTTCGCAAGTATAACAATATCCCCCCCCCCCCCTTTTTTTCTAGGGATCATTTTTCTTTGGAGGGTAGTGGTACCCTCCCCTAAAATAGCTATAATCCTTCACAGGACCTATGAGAAGCTACCCGAAAAGGAGAACCATATCGCTTCAGTGGTTAGCAAGACACACAGACAGAAACACAGAGATCCTATTACTTTATAGTTTACTAGCGGCTTGGCCCCTAGCCTCTAGGGGCTTTTTTTCGTAAGGTTCAGGGTTGAATTTTGAAAATTTTGTTTACATTTTTTTAGATATTTTCTGTATTTTATAACACTTTATAATATTACTAGCGGCTTCGCCCCTAGCCTCTAGGGGCTTTGCCCCAAGAGGTTATCAAAAAAAAATTAAAGGGACTGTGAACGTAAATTTTTCTCATCCTAATATTAAATCTTAACATTATCTCATTCATAATATCTCACAGATAGAGCAAAACGCGCTTTTGTTTGCTTAAAAAACGGCTTTTTCCGACGATTTTTATAAGGTACAGGGAAAGGAAGAAATTTTCCGTATTATATAAAATGTGCATTAAATTGCTTTTTTCTCCCATTATAGCTAAAATTAAACTTTTTCACATAGTTCTAGATTTTTCCTAACAGTTAAGCTGACTTTTAACATAATCCTTGCTTTAATCCAATGTATAGTTACTTAGAAATTGATAAAATAAGCAATATTTTTTATTGAAAACCAAATACAATAACAAAGCCAGAAACAGGTTTTTTATTAGTATCCAATTAACTTTAAATGGCCCATCTCTCGCCTACCTTTAATTACAAATTTGTAAATAATAAAGACGCAATATTTCTTTATAAACAGTCTGATAAAAGTGTAAACTAATTCTCCAAAGTGGGTTATTTATTGTTCAACACAATAAAAAAGGATATTATTATTTTATATAACCTATGAGATTCAACCCTTTGTAGACAGTGAGGTATTTTTTTTGTCAATAATACGAATTTAAAATATGTCTTTATTACCTAATTACTACGTTATAAAAAAACGAATTGGCAATTTTATAGCATAAAATAAATCCTTAACAGTAAGTAAATTGTTTAAACTATATATGACAAGTTAAATATCCCTACAAACATTATAAGAAACAAAAACGTTCAGATTTTCCCTGTTTTTTCCTTTTTCCCTCTCAAAATACCATAAAATCAAGGCATTATTTCTGGATATTTTTGTGAATTGGACATTTTTGGTTGATCAGTGTAGTGAAATGTGCTTAGTAAATGTTAAGATTTGATAATCAGATGAGAAATTTTTACGTTCACACTCCCTTTAAGGTGAAATTCGTAAAAGATCCAAGGAAATCTCCTGCAAAAAAAAAAAAAATGGGGGGGATTTTTTTGTTTTTGAGGGGGTTGGGGGTGTCCCACCCCCCCAAGAAAATATCTTAAAACCACCACAGGACCAGTAGGTATATTCCCTGAAGAGAAGAGCCCATTCGGTTCAGCGGTTACCGAGATCTTAAGCTTCAGACGGACAGACAGACGGACAGACGGACAGACAGACGGACAGACATCGTTCTACTTTGTATTATAGATAACTCTTTATAACTTTTTATATTTATTTATACCTATTGCTTTATATTATTTAAAACCTTTGAATTTTTTCTTTTTTTCATTGTTTTATAAAATTTCTTTACCATTAGCCTTTTCGGGGCTTCGCCCCTACACATAAGGAAGTTTTCACAATCTTTTTGAATTTTATAAAACAAAGTTTAAAAGAAGAAAAGAAGTTTAAAAAGAAGAAAAATAATTGAAAATATAAAAAAATAGGTATAAAAAAGTACAAATTTTTTTTAAAAAATATAGGTATAAAAAACATTAAAATTAGAAAAAAATATGAATTATTTTTTTTTTTTTGGGGGGGGGGATTTTCATTTTTAGGGGGGTTGGGGGAGTCCCACCCCCCAAGAAAAAAGCTTAAAACCACCACAGAACCTATAGGTATATACCCTGAAGAGTAGAATCCAATCGGTTCAGTGGTTACCGAGATCTTAAGCTTCAGGCGGACGGACGGACGGACAGACAATATTTTTCTACTTTGTATTATATACTAGCGGCTGCGCCCCTAGCATCTAGGGGATCTGTATTTCAATAGCTAGGAAATGGTAAAAAATAGCGTAGATCCATTTCAAGATATAAATCCCGAAATAAAATAGCCTAAAACCATCCTGGGACATTTTGAAGATTCCTTGAAAAGCAGAACTAAATCCGTTCAGCGAAAAGGTTAGATCCTTCGTTACAGAGAAAAAAACCTTATTACTTTATATAATAGGATAGAAGCATGGAAAATTACGTTTTACGTGAGATATACTGACAGGTTTAAAACTATTTTCTGGGGGGCGGAATTTTAAAGTAATTGAATGAAATGTCAATGTGTCTATTTACTCTCTCAGGCATGTATATCATTTAGTTTAAAATTATCTCACTAGGTGTCTATAAAATAAAGTAGATAATCTATTTACAAAGCTAATTATAATATTAAAGTTTCATAGACTAAAGATGGTATAGTATAATAATAACATGTAGGTTTTTAAAATCATTGTTAAATTATAGAGATAATACAATATGAAATAATGAATGTATTTTTCTATCTAAAATACCCTATGTTTTAATTTCAAAATTTGAGGTCATCTACGTAGTTGTTTTCACCTCCGTAGGTTCAATTTCTGCAGGAATCACAATTCCATTTTAACGATATATTGTGTAGCTAATCTACAATGCAACACTCTGAACGGAAAATTGACTCTCCTGTAGATTACAATAAGTAGTTAAAACATTTGGACACTCATCTTTATAAACCAATAAATTAAAATTTATTAAAGGTCCTCCAAGTTGTTGGACCAACAAATAATAAATTGTTAGTATAGAACTTTGGGGACTAGTGTAATAAACAGCCTAATGTTCCCTCCCTCCCTGTATAAAAACATAAAATTGACAAGAGACTAGTCTAAATTTAATGTCTGATAAAAGATTATTTCACAACTTACTTGGCCGCCATAATACTAAAGTCAAAACAATACTTTATATAGGGAGGGTGTGGACATTTGACTGTAAATAACACTGGTACTTAAAGTTTTATAAACAAGTAATTTCATTCAGAGGCTCCAAAACCTTGGTTACTTTTATTGAATTTGAAGAATGAGCATTTACTTTATTACTTTCTTTAGATATAAGATAATAAAAGTGGAAAAAAATTCCTTCATAACATTTATCTATAACCAATCCTTAAGAGGTTCAATCAAAAGGTGTTAATTAGATTTAAAAAGAAAAAGCAAAAAAAATTCTTTTGGGGAGGCGAATTTTTTTTGTGGGGGGTGGGTAGTCGAACTCCCCTTTTTTATTTAAGTTTAAAAATAATTTTTTTGGGGTTGAGGGTGTCTCACCTCCCAAGAAAATAGATTAAAACCATCCCAGGACCATTAGGCATATTTCCTGAAGACTAGTGCCCAATCGGTGCGGCTTCGCCCCTAGCCTCTAGGGGCTTTGCCCCAAGAGATATAATACATCTTCTATTACTTACCCAGCAGAACGGATAACAAATTTTCGCACCTACCCAGCAGGAAAACATTTTCTCGACTAAATAACGAATTCGCAAAATTCGTAAAAAAAAAATAGCGATTAAATTACGAATTTGCTAAATTGGAAAAAAAAAATGGGGGATTTTTTTGTTTTTTTGGGGGGTTGGGGGTGTCCCACCCCCCAAGAAAATAGCTTAAAACCACCTCAGGACCAATAGGTATATACCCTGAAGAGTAGAATCTGATCGGTTCAGTGGTTACCGAGATCTTAAGCTTCAGACGGACAGACAGACGGACGGACGGAGAGACATCAAGCTACTTTGTATTATAGATTATAAGGATTACACAATGAGGTAACAGGTTTAGTGAAATTTCAAAACGGTTAGTAAATATTTGATTCCTTACTCAAAATTTAAATTACACGTCTTTGCCAGACGTGAATTATTGAAGGTAGATAATAATCAATGCGTTTTTATTCATTTATACAGATGGTATATCTTGTATGTTTAACCTAGACTAATAAATCATTATCTATGCGTTTCCGGTAAAAAAACAACATCATATGTAATTATAGAGTAATAATAAAAGAATCTGTGCTACTATAAAATATTATTTTACTGCAGTTACATGATAACTTATTTATATAACATTATAAAAGTTAAAGGGGTAGTTGCAAAAAATGTATTTAAACTTGAATTTAGTGAACTACATATCTTTTTCTGTTTAAACTACATCTATGTGACATACATTTAAATTTTTTCCATATAGTTTTAAAAATAACAAGACTTAAAAATCATATTTTTTGGATCTATGCAACTTATATACCTAGCTGTCCTGTTCTTACAAAAACAGAATGAAGACTATTTTGGTGGTGCCTAACTGATTGTTTTTTATTGTAATACAAAATTATATACGTTGGATGGTATTCTTGTAACACATGCTTGGAATCTAACTTGTTAAATGCACTTCATGCAACTATCCCTATTATTTTTTCTAATAATAAATCAACAACCCACCTTAAGAAGCATAGCTGAACTAAACTGAAGACGACATTGTTGGCACGTGACCAAATCAGCTGATCCTTCAGGATTTACCGCATTTTCTCCATGCTTCTCCCGTTTGTGGGCTCGCAGCGTTGACGCCTGCCCAAACTTTTGCTGACAAATATCACACACATACTTTTTGAAGCCTTTGTGCACGCGAACATGAGTAGTTAAACTGGTTTTGCGTTGAAATGTTTTATCACAGTATTTGCAGGGGTATAGCGGCGGCGCTGATGGCGTGTCTGACATCATGTGTGAGTCATTATTACTGTTGTTGTCAAGTGTTTCAGGTACATCACTGGCTTTGTCTAGTTCTATCTTAATATGAACTTCATCTAAAATATCATCACGTAAATTATCATTGATTGACACATTTTTGGGCCCTTGAAGCTTATTTTGTGCAGGAATATTTATAAAAAGGTCTGAATCAGATTCATTGTTGGCTGTAACTGGTTTAGTTTTAGTGTTGAATAACTCACTTGGTTCTTCTTCATCATCATTTATATCAACCTTAAATATTATCTTGTTATATTTATTAAAACGACAAAATAAAAAGTATTTTAGACTTTAATGAAATATTTGATAATAAATAAATTATTAGGGGCAAACAAAAAGGGGAGGTCATTATCGCAGTAATGGTCTTGTAATTTAGGACATAATTGAAAGGATATTGGGATGTTTGTTTAAAACGATAGCCCCCCAAAGATAAAATTTTTTAAAATAACATTTTCTTATTCGTTGGCTTTATAACTTTGGGGACTTTTATTAAATTTTGATTAAGTTGAGTGTCAAAATGTTTCAACCACATTTGAAATCTACAGAGTGTAATTTTGTTTCTTCAAATTGCGGATGTACATCAATTTATCGGCAATTGTCTAATCCCTTTAGATCCCAATCATTGGGTAGATCATACCCTCACTTGTAAAATAACCAACCTCATTAATAGCATCTGTAATAGAATGTGGCAGATCATCTCCATTCTTGGCATCAAAACTACTGCTGTCAAAATCAAACAACTCCCTATAGTCAGATGCAGCTTTATCACAGTTCTGTTTCTTATGCCTGCTGTGTGCCTTGTTCCAACCAAGAAGATTATTAATGTTTTCCTGTTTAGAATTAAGCATGTTATTAATGCTATCATTCTTGGGTTCTAAGAGGTTGATATTGCTATGCTTGCTCTCCAGTAAGTTAATGTTATTGTGTTCAATTCTCAGGTTGAATGATTGTTGAGTTCCACCTAGTTGAGATTCTGTTGTTGGCTCTGCATTATCATCTGTAGCACCACCTATATAAGGGGGGGGGGGGGCGTAATGACATAAGCTCTTAAACCGTGAGCAAAATGGTCTAAATATTGAGCTAGACCCTTCAAACTTGGTATATAAGCCTAGTCCTATAGGTATTACATCTAAATGGCAAAAAAATCCAAAAAATTTTATTTTTAGGTTAGGTTAGGTAAGAAAAACCCTGCGGAAATGGGGTTTTTAGGCTTTTTTTGGTCTATTTTGATGTGGAAACTTGCCTTAAATTGTTTTTTCTTAGGGTTTTAACTTAAATACACTGTATATATTCATATGGATATTATTTAAGATGATTCAACAAGTCGGAGACCGACCCCAGGGGGCTAGGTGGGTGGCCCGCAGGGGTTAAGTTCATTTTTCCCAATATATTTGTTGTGATACATCAAATTATAGGTTTTTTAGGTCTAGGAACTCAAATTTAGAGCTAAAATAAGCATTAGACTAATCTGAAGCTAGCCCCAGCGGGCTAGGTTGGTGGCCCGCAGGGGTAAAGTGCATTTTTTCTAATATATATCTTGTTATATATCAAACTATAGGTTTTTTAGGTCAAGAAACTCAAATTCTGAGCGAAAATTAGCATTAGACTGACCTGAAGCTAACCCCCCCGGGCTAGGTTGGTTTTCTGCAGGGCTCAAGAGCAATTACCTAACCTAACCTAGAAACTTACTTATATTTCTACAGGTTTTTTTCTTGAATAAACTGTGTCTATTAATTAAGACTTTATTTAAGATGATCCAGCAAGTCGGGGACCGACCCCAGCGGGCTAGGTGGGTGGCCCGCAGGGGTTAAGTGCATTTTCCCAATATATATGATGTGATACATTAAATGATATGTTTTTTAGGTCAAAGAACTCAAATTCAGAGCTAAAATAAGCATTAGACTAATCTGAAGTTAACCCAAGCGGGCTAGCTGGGTTAACCACAGGGCTTAAGTGCATTTTACCTAAGCTAACCTAGAAACTTACATTTATTATTTTTTTAGGTTTTTTTTCTAGAACAAACTGTCCATTCATGAGGACCTTATTTCAGATGATTCAGCAAGTCGAAGACCGACCTCAGCGGGCTAGGTGGGTGGCCTGCAGGGGTTAAGTGCATTTTCCCCAATATAATAATATGTTGTGATAAATCTAATTATAGGTTTTTTAGGTCAAAGAACTCAAATTCAGAGCTGAAATAAGCATTAGACTAATCTGAAGCTAACCCCAGCGGGCTAGATAGGTAGCCCACAGGGCTTAAGTGCATTTTACTTAACCTAACCTAGAAACTTACATTTAATATTTTTTTTAGGTTTTTTTTCAAATAAACTGTCCATTCATGAGGACCTTATTTCAGATGTTCCAGCAAGTCGAAGACCGATCCCAGCGGGCTAGGTGGGTGTCCCTCAGGGGTTAAATGCATTTTTTTTTTAGTATTTTTGTTGTCATACATCCAACTATAGGTTTTAAGGTCAAGAAACTTAAATTTACAGCTAATAAAAGCATCAGACTAATCTGAAGCTAGCCCCAGCGGGCTAGGTGGGTTGCCTGCAAGTCTTAAGTGCATTTTACCTAACCTAACCTAGAACCTTACTTATTTTTTTTTATGGTTTTTTTCTGGAATAAACTGTGTCTATTTATTAGAACATTATTTAAGATTTAAGACCCCAGCAGGCTAGGTGCGTGGCTCGCAGGGGTTAAGTGCATTTTTAGTTGTCATACATAAAATTATAGGTTTTTTAGGTCCAGAAATTCAAAGGGGTAGTTTCACGAAATGCATTTGAACTTAATTTAGTGAACTGCATAATTTTTCCTGGTTAATTGGTTAAACTACATTTATATGGCATATATTTGAAAGAATTTCAATTTTGATAGTACAATGTTAGCGGTGGAAGAATTTAATATGCTAATAGGATACAATTTTTTAAATACATTTAATGTATACCACATACCACGAAAAAACTAGCATCAGGTTGCTATTGTGTTTTTTTTTAGCTTTTTTAGTTTGATGTATAACAACACATAATTTGGAAAATTTACCCCTGCAGGCCACCCACCTAATCCGCGGGGGTTAGCCTTAGGTCAGTCTAATGCTTAAAATAGCTCTGAATTTGAGTTTCTTGACATAAAAAACCTATAATTTGATGTATGACAACACATACAAAATAAAAAATGCACTACACCCCTGTGGGCCACCCACCTAGCCCGCTGGGGTCGGTCCCCGACTTGCTGGATAATCTAAAATAATGTCCTCATTAATAGACACAGTTTATTCAAGGAAAAAAACAAAAAGAACAAGTAAGTTTCTAGGTTAGGTTAGGTAAAATGCACATAAGCCCTGTGGAAAATCTACCTAGCCCGCAGGGGTTAGCGCCTTCAGGTAAGTCTTATGCCAATTTTAGCTCTGAATTTGAGTTTCTTGACCTTAAAAACCTTTATTTTGATATATAACAAGATCTATATTGGAAATAATGCATTTAACCCCTGCGGGCCACCAACCTAGCCCGCTGGGGCTAGTTTCAGATTAGTCTTATGCTAATTCTAGCTCTGAATTTTAGTTAACTGACCTAAAAAACTTATAATTTGATGTATTGCAACATATATATTGGGAAAAATGCACTTAACCCCTGCGGGCCACCCACCTAGCCCGCTGGGGTCGGTCCCCCACTTGCTGGATCATCATAAATAAAGTCCTCATTAATAGACACAGTTTATTCAAGAAAAAAACCTGTGAAAATATAAGTAAGTTTCTAGGTTAGGTTAAGTAAATGCTCTTGAGCCCTGCAGAAAACCAACCTAGCCCGGGGGGGTTAGCTTCAGGTTAGTCTAATGCTAATTTTCGCTCAGAATTTTAGTTTCTTGACCTAAAAAACCTATAGTTTGATATATAACAAGATATATATTAGAAAAAATGCACTTAGCCCCTGCGGGCAAACAACCTAGCCCGCTGGGGCTAGCTTCAGATTAGTCTAATGCTTATTTTAGCTCTGAATTTGAGTTCATTGACCTAAAAAACCTATAATTTGATGTATCACAATAAATATATTGGGAAAAATGAACTTAACCCCTGCGGGCCACCCACCTAGCCCCCTGGGGTCGGTCCCCGACTTGCTGAATCATCTTAAATAATGTCCATATGAATAGATACAGTGTTTAAGTTAAAACCCTAAGAAAAAACAATTTAAGGCAAGTTTCCACATCAAAATAGACCAAAAAAAGCCTAAAAACACCATTTCCGCAGGGTTTTTCTTACCTAACCTAACCTAAAAATAAAAATTTTTGGATTTTTTTGCCATTTAGATGTAATACCTATAGGACTAAGCTTATATATCAAGTTTGAAGGGTCTAGCTCAATATTTAGACCATTTTGCTCACGGTTTAAGAGCTTATGTCATTACGCCCCCCCCTCCCTCAATAAGATAATATCTTGGGAGAATATTAATTTCTGTTCAATTTTCCTCTAACAAAATTTTCCCCCAGCAATGTAAAGATAAGGCAAAAAATCTGAGGGAAAGCATCATATTCTTCTCACTCCCTGGTATGCTTAACTCATCTGATTTTATGACAAAATATATCAATATTTTGCGTAGCCGAAAATTCCAACAAAATTCCAGACGAAATAAGAACAATAAATTAATATGTCCTAAGTCACATTTTCATCCATCAGTAATCAAATGATGGTAGGTCGGCTTAAATGTCCTTCTTAAGGAGTAGCTGCGCTACTTTAAAAAAAATTAAAACTTACCCTGTTGTTGAGCAATACTCAGCTGATTGTCATCACCCAGTGGTGGAAGCCTTATTTCTTCTGCCACTGACTGTTGCCTTTCAGGTTGGGAAGTTGAAGGCTTTGCGGATTTTTTTGCTTGTGAACTTGAGCCTGCAATTGGATTCGGACTGGTACCCTGTTGATTACTGAGTTCTTGGCTTTCTTGATGATGTGAAGATGATCCCTGTTGAATACCTGGCTGTTCTTGCTGCGGAGATGACTGGTGACTACTCACAGACGACGGACCAGCACTCGCCATATTGTCTTGTTCAACAGCTACAGGATTAGAAACACTGGGGGTAAGTGTGACACTTCCAGACAAAGCTATCTCTTGCATATGCTTGGTCTTGATCCGCTTGGCCAATGGACCTAAAAAAAGCAAAATAAATACTAACATACAAAGATAGAAGGGTGATACTTTCCAACCCTATACTAATCACGGAGTTTTATATCTTACTTTGTACTATGTCACGACTGCTTATATTTTGATTATACATGATTAGGTATACAATACTATATCAATTTACCATGCATTTGAGTTATTAGTATGCTTAAAATTTCTACAAAAGGACAGAAAAAAATTGTATTCTTTAGGCCTGTCTTTTTTTAAAAGGAAAAATAAAAATATGAATGTAATACCTGTTAATGATTTGTCTTCCTTCGAATTTGTTTCTTGTTCCCAGGGATCAGTGAGACTGCTAGGTAAACCAGAGAAGGCATGGCCGATACCTGGATTAAAAAAATTAAATGAATACCTAAAGTCTTCACAGGATTAAATTTTTTTCTGTTTGTAGGTATTATTTTTCAGTCTGTCAAGCAATAAAACCTCCTCCCCCCCCCACCTTCCAATATTTATTTTCATTATTGATTACAAATAAAGGGGAAGTGAGATTTTTCCCCTAAGCTTAACCTTTGCAAGTGGCCCTAATCGTGTGGGCCTGAACCTGCGGTATCCTAACACTGCGGGGAAACCCAATACCCAATATAACCTAACCTAACCCCCTGAAGAAAAAACTACCTCACTCTACTTATAATTTAAATTTTGTATGATAATAAGGGAGGGAGGTTCAGTACTCAACAATGTACTTAGAGGGAAAACGTCCTTTTTTTCATATAAAAGGGCTAATCAGCTAGACAGAAAATGTTTTAATTTCGATATGAGAACGAAGTTAAAGTCATGACTTTCCAATTTTGAGCTATTAGATTGAAGATTTTTAAATTGGTTTTTCAAAGTTTTATATATCTCTTCTTGCTGAAATACATCTAAAATTGAAAATCATTACGACCGTCAAGACTCCTGCATCATTTATTTAACAATTTTGGGTACTTGGCACCAGGCACAGTGAAAAAAAAAACGAGGAGAGTATTTTTTTTAGAATGGGTTTTAACATAAAGTGCGTGTCTGTCTGTACTTTACTTTACTTTTATTTTTAACTTCCAAAACCAATTTACTTCTCTTAACTTAGAACCTTTTTCTTTCACTCTAACACCTAATTCAACTATGTTTAGCTTATCTAAAAGTAGAAGGGGCCGGTTTTGCGAAATATCCCGCTAACAGCTGATGTTTCGTTAAAGTGAAGCTTTCATATATTAAGAAAAGGTTTAAACTATTTTGAGGGAGGATACCTACAAAACCATAGAGCAAAAAAGTACACCTCAAAATATTTTTTTCTTAAAAGAACTATGAAAGTAAAGAGTCACCTTCCCCTAGAGGCCTCTAGAGGGCTCAGCCTCTAGTAATGAATAAGCACTTAAACACACTTTGTTTAAATTGTAAAGCTTTGTACTGAGTTATCTCCAGATGAATAGAGTAACATGTATTCTCATGGGAGGTATATAATGGTACAATCTCTCAAGAGGAAAATATGACAAAATGGGATAAATCAAAAATTCTATAACTTGTTGTGCTGTTGACATTTTCCTCTCCGTAAGGAAATAGCTTAAACCCTGCAAGTATCAAATCTCTTATGACATTGCTGACCTGTAAGTCCTTATGTTTCTTCAAGCTTGCTAATATAACGATACCCCCCCCCCCCTCTCCCCTCCTCCTTTACCTCAACCCTTCCCCAACAATTAAGAAACATATTGATCAACATATAAGGACTGTATTAGCAACCTAATTTGACGACAAAAGTTTTTCATACAATATATCCACATATTCTATTTTTCTTCATATACTTATTTCTTTATTACGAGGAGAAAAAGAAAACAATACTAATGTGTGAATTAAGTTAAGTAAACCAAAACAAAACAAAAAAATCATGGGGAAAAAACTTATAATTTTTAAGTAGCGAAGCAACTATAAAATGACCTTGTTGGTATTTATCCTTATGTAAAAGTAACAGGTTGTCTGTCTATTTGTGTGTATCTGTGTGTAACATAGGACTCAATAACCACTGATCCGATATGGTTCACTTTTACTGTAAAACTTCTTATAGTTCAAGAGAGGCTTTTTAAAAACTATTTTGGTGAGGGTAGCCTGTCAAAAAAAGGGAGGCAGCAACAAAAAGATAAAATTCAGAATGACAAAAAATTAATAGATGGTAATTCTCAGGGAGTAAGGGAGGGGACAATGGATCGAATATTAATTTTTTAGGAGTCTCAGACTTTGGGTACTGGCTTAAAGGGAATGTGCAGTGCAAGAATTTAGCAGGTTCTGACTGACTTTGGGTACTAGTGCATCAAACTCGCTAAGTTAGTTTGGAATATAGCAGACAAAAAAATTTGTTATGCGATGGCTAGTTTAAAATTTTTTTCTCTCCAAAAAATATCATTTCAAGGATAAAAACTTGATTGTGATATTTGTGTAATAAACAATCTAAGAACCCATAAATTTTTGAGGCATTTTAAACTTTAGGAATATGGGTTGAACGAGTTCCAGAGAGATTTTTCTAGTAATTAATTACAAAATGGTTACGTCAGTCTGGCCTTTCAGCGATAACTCTTAAATTGAATTAATTGCCCATTGTCCCCTCTCTTACTCCCTGGAAATTCTCAGGATTTATACACTTTTAGCACCTTTTTGAAGCAAATTATAATAAGTCAAAGAGAAGCTCAGATCCAAAAAGTTTTATTTAGAATAATATTAAAACATTTTACAAAAACATTATAAAGGGTGACTTTTTATAAAGTTTGCTCATTGTTATAATAACAGACTTGCTTCAAAACTGTTTTTAATAACAAAGCTACTCTAAAATTCTAATATTTAGCCTTTTGTCAGAAGTTTTTGAAACATAATAATATTCTAAACTGTTTCTTTAAGATTTGCTATTAGACATCTTTCTATATCTCTTTGCTTTCTAACTAAGTTTGATGTTTGAAAATTTTGTACCTATTGTAAATGTAGTTCTTATTAGTATATACTCAGCTGTTTTTTGAGATAGATATATTTATAATTTTTAATAATATAAGTGTGACATAATTAGCTTACCTAAACTTTCCGCATAATTTGAGCTGCTGAGAAAATCCGCTAATTTTGTATTATTTCCACTTCCAGTGTTAGAACTTACTCCATTTAAACCGTTTCCTAAACAATTCAATAAATTTCAAAGAAAATATTTTATTTTAGCACGTTTTGTCAAAAATAAAAATATCAGAATGTTGTTAAGATACCTATCTTATTTAATTTATGGTTGCAAAATTGAAAACAAAAAGCAAAAACAAATTCATTTTCTTAGACTACCTTAAAGACAGTCACAGTTAAAGATTAGCAGCGCTTTTAAAAAGCGAAGCTTTTCTATAATTAGGGTCGGTCCGTCCGTCCGTAACGGATAGCTCTTTTTGTTAATTTAGGCATGTTAGAATTGTCCTATCGATTTCAAATTTTGCATGGTGATTCCTTTAATAGTTAGGTACGATTTAGAAAGCGTAGCAACTCTATAATCATCACCAAAATGTCCGTACGTCCATTTTAAACATGTTGATTTTTTAAATTTTTTAACAACTAATTTTTATGTGATATAATCATCCGATTTATCTGATTTTTGGTATGTTGATTCCTGGGACAACAAAGTATGATGTAATAAGCGAAGCAACTCTATAATTAAGTCCTAAAATTAAACATTATCCTGAATCAAGCAGTTTTTCAACAAATTTACTTACAATTTTGCTTTGACTCTTATACATTTACAGGGCGACCACTCCAAAACCAAAAAAATATAGTATTTTTATAGTATATTTTTTTTATCCATATAGTATATATACAGGGCGACCACTCCAAAACCAAATAAATATAGTATTTTTATAGTATATTTTTTTAATCCATATAGTATATATAGTATATTTTTTCTTACTCATATAGTATGATATAGTATCGGACTTTGTTTTATTTAGTAATACATAGTATATAAATCATCAATAATAACTCAAGGCAAAGCTGTTATCAAAGTAATTTCACATATAAGGGGGGAGGGAGGCCTTACTCTTTGATTATTAGGCTAGGTATTAATATGAGTCTATGGGTCATTAGGGATAAAAGTTTACTTTTGGGGTAGAACTTCACGTATATTCAATCATTTTTTGGATAGGTCTCCAGGTTCAGGTGCTGCAGGCTAGCTGGAAGGTGGTTTCTGAACAAGTAAAAAAAAATTTAAATTTCTGTTTGAAGAGTTAGAGATCAACTTATTAAACAAAATATGTATCTTTATGTTATTAACATATCTGAAGAAAAAAATCAAAATCAGACTCCAATTTATGGTCCTGCAGGCCTCCAGGTTCACTCTGGACAGGTGAAAAATTCAAATTTCTTATTAGAATAGTTAGAGGTCAACTGAACTTATAAAACAGAAAATGCATCTTTTTGGATGTTATTAATATAACTGAAGAAAAATTAAAATCGACGTCCAAGATCTGGTTTTGCAGGCCTCCAGGTCCACTCTGGACAGGTAAATTTCAAATTTCTTGTTTGAAGAGTTAAAGGTCAACGTATAAAACAAAGTATGCATCATTTTGGATATTTTTTTTACACATTTGAAGAAAAAATGACATTTAGCCTCTAGGTTCAAGTGCTGGAGACCCTCAGGTGGACTCTGGGAAGGTAAAAATCAAACTTCTGATTTGAACAGTTAATGGAATATTTGTTAAACAAAATATGCTTATATTTGAATGTTATTTATATATTTTAAGGAAAAAATAAAATTAGCCTCCAGGTTTAGGTGCTTCAGGCCTCCAGGTGGACTTAGGTTAGGTTTTAGGCTAGGGAGCCGAGCGCTGCGGCCAGAGATCATGGTTCACTGTCGGAGGGGGGGGGGGGGGGGGAGGGTGGAAGAACTCAAATTTTCAAAATTGAAAAAAAAATTTCTAAAAGGATAATACCGGTTAGTTTATTAAACAACATAAGCATCTTTTTTAGATAATATTTATGTGTTTTAAAGAAAAAATGACAATCGACCTCCAGGCTAGGTTAAGGTGCTGCAGGCCTCCAGATGGACTCTGTTCAGGTAAAATATTATGTTAATATATAATAATATGTTAATATTATCCAAATAAATGCATATTCTGTTATATAAATTGACCTCTAACTCTTCATATAGGAAATTTGATTGTTTACCTGTCCAGAGTGGACCTGGAGGCCTGCAAGACCTGAACTTGAAGGCCGACTTATATATTTTCTTCATATATGTTAATAAGATCAAAAAATACATATTCTGTTTAAAAGTTGACCTCTACCTCTTAAAATAAAAATTTATTTTGTACCTGTGAACCTGGAGGCCTGCAGGACCTGACCCTGGAGGCTAATTTTCATTTTTTCTTCAGATGTTAATAACATCCTAAAAGGTGCATATTTTGTTTAAGATAAATTGATCTCTAAATCTTCAAACAAAAATTTTAAATTTTTTTACCTGTCCAGAAACCACCTTCCAGCCTGCAGCACCTGAACCTGGAAACCTATCCAAAAAATTAATAAATCAAAGAGAACTAATACCCAAAAGTAAACTTTTATCCCAACTAACCTTTAGTCTCACAATAAGACCTAGCTTAATAATCACGGAGTAGGGGAAAGTGGCAAAACTTTTCCCTCCCTTAAGTTAAGTTAATTCTATGAAAAGTAACTGATATTTAAAACATAATCACAAACAATAATATATTTTCAGGATTTTCTCAATTACTGTGGAGCTTTATGCATTTTTGTCATATCACAGTATTTTTTAATGGGTTATTTTAGGTTAAGTTGGGTAAGTCAAAGGTTAACGATTGCCCCTCAGAGATAAAGCCCCCCGCAGGGGCTAGAAATAGGAGAAAACCTACTGTGAAAATGAGACAAAACGCTCCTTCAGAGGCGTTGTCTCAAAACTGACAATATTCGTTTTTGTTATTTAAATTTAATATCATATAGTATATATAGTAAATTTTGGTCAAATAAAGGTAATATTATATAGTATATATAGTAAATTTTGGTCATATAGTATGATATAGTATCCAAACTCATCCTATATAGTATAAATAGTATATATAGTATGCAGTGGTCGCCCTGTATATAGTATATTTTTTTTCACTCATATAGTATGATATATTATCTGACTTTGAATTATTTAGTAATACATAGTATATACATCATTCAATGAAGAAACTCTATTAAATTATATTATTGTTTGTGATTGTGATTTAAATATCAGTTATTTTTCATCATAGAATTAACTTTAGGTGGATGGAAAAGTTTTGCCACTTTCACTTACTCCATGATTATTAGGCTAGGTATTAATATGAGACTATAGGTTATTTGGGATAAAAGTTTACTTTTGGGTAGTATTTCATGTATATTTAATCATTTTTGGATAGGTCTCCAGGTTCAGGTGCTGCAGGCTAGCTGGTTTCTGAACAAGTAATTTGAAGAGTTAGAGCTCAACATATAAAGCAGAATATGCAGAATATTTGAATATTTTTTTTTACATATTTGAAGAAAAAATGACATTTAGCCTCCAGGTTCAGGTGCTGCAGAGCCTCAGGTGGACTCTGGACAGGGACTTCTTACTTGAACAGTTAATGGTATATTTGTTAAAAAAATGAGCTTATATTTGGATGTTATTTATATTTTTGAAGGAAAAAAAATGGCCTCCAGGTTTAGGTGCTGCAGGCCTCCAGGTGGACTCTGGACAGGTATAAAATCATTTTTTTTATTTAAGAAGTTAGAGGTTAGTTTATTAAACACCATAGGGATCTTTTTAGATGTTATTTATGTGTTTAAAGAAAAAATGACATTTGATCTCTAGGACTAGGTTAATGTGCTGCAGGCCTTCAGGAGCTCTGGACAGGTAAAAATCAAAATTTCCTATTTATAGAGTTAAAGGTTAGTTTTTAAAACACCATAAGCATCTTTTTAGACGTTATTTACATAACAGAAGAAAAAAATACAATTGCTCGGGTGCTCAGGAGCTGCAGGCCTCCAGAGAAGACTCCAGACCTCAGAGAAGACCTGGAGGCCAACAGGTCCTGAATTTGATGGACAATTTTATTTTGTTCTTCAGATATGTTAATAACATCCAAATAGATGCATATTCTGACCTCTTAACTCTTCAAATAAGAAATTTGAATATTTTATCTGTCCTGAGTGAACCTGAACTTGGAGCCTGATATGTTAATATTATCCAATAAATTCATATTCTGTTATATAAATTGAACTCTAACTCGTCACATAAGAAATTTGATTGTTTACCTGTCTAGAGTGGACCTGGAGGCCTGCAACACCTGAACTTGGAGGTCGATTTAAATTTTTTCTTCAAAGTTGTTAGTAACATCAAAAAAGGTACATATTCTGTTTTTTAAGTGGACCTCTAACTCCTAAAATAAGAAATTTTATTTTTCACCTGTCCAGAGTGGACCTGGAGGCCTCAAGACCAGAACTTTAAGCCTAATTTAATTTTTTCTTCAGATTAGTATGTTAATAAAATCCAAAAAGGTGCATAGTTATTTTGTTTAATAAGTTGATCTCTAACTCTTCAAATAAAATTTAAATTTTTTTACCTGTCCAGAAACCACCTTCCAGCCTGCAGCACCTGAACCTGGAGACCTATCCAAAAAATGAATCAATATTAGTGAACTATTATCCAAAAGTAAACTTTTATCCCAAATAACCTTTAGTCTCACATTAATACCTAGCCTAATAATCATGGAGTAAGTGAAAAATAACTGATATTTAAATCACAATCACAAACAATAATATAATTTAATGGATTTTCTTCATCTCTTTCTTGCTGTGGAGCTTTATGCATTTTTGTCGTATCACAATATCTTTTGATAGGTTATTGAATGTTAGGTTAGATAAGATAAAGGTCATTGGTTGCCTCGCAGAGCTAGAGCCCCCCGCAGGGGCTAGAAATAGGAGAAACCCTAATGTGAAAATAAGACAAAACGCACCTTAAGAGGCGTTGTCGCAAAACTGACAATATTCGTTTTTTGTTATATAAATGTAATATTATATAGTATATATAGTAAATTTTGGTCAAATAAAGGTTAAATTATATAGTATATATAGTAAATTTTTGTCATATAGTATGATATAGTATCCAAATTCATCCTATATAGTATAAATAGTATATATAGTATGCAGTGGTCGCCCTGCATTTATATTATTATTATTCAGTTCTGACACTATACAAGTGTTAATGTCCAATTGTCCTACCGTTTCAGTGCTTCGCTTTTATGGATGTTGTCATCCTTGTTAACATAGTAATGCTAAGGGGGGGGGGGGAGTTCTGACACATTTGCGTAAACCTGGTGTATAGGCTTCATCTTTAGACTGAGAGGATAGGTTATTAGGGATAAAATCATTCTTATATGATGAATTTCCCCCAGATTTAAGATTTTTTGGATAGGCCTCCAGGTTCCGGAGCTCCAGGCCTCCAGATGGTCTCTCTACAGGTAAAAATGAAAAAAAAAAAATTTTTTTCAAGAGTTCGATGTCAGCTTATGAGACAAAATATGTATGTTTTTTCTTCAAATATGTGAATAACAATCAAAAAGAAGCATATTTTGTTTTATAAGTTAACCTCTAGCTCTTCAAAAAAAAAATCTTATTTTTAATTTTTACCTGTACAGAGACCACCTGGAGGCCTGGAGCTCCGGAACCTGGAGGCCTATCCAAAAAAGCTTAAATCTGGGGGAAATTTATCATATAAGAATGATTTTATCCCTAATAACCTATCCTCTCAGTCCAAAGATAAAGCCTATACACCAGGTTTACGCAAATGTGTCAGAACTTCCCCCCCCCCCCTCTCTTATATACCTTGGGAAGAAGCCAAATTGAACAACGAGACACTCGGTCCAGCCCCGCTAAATGTTCCAGATGACGAGCAGGCTCCTGATTGGCCAGCATATGATTGTGACGTCACATTTCTTGTTCCTGATTGGCCAGCCGCTGATTGTAAAGAGATATTACTAGCTCCTGATTGGCCAGTTGTTGATAACTGTGATGTAACGTTCCAGGAAGATTGACCAGCATTTGATTGTGACGTCACATTTCTTAAACCTGATTGGCCAATTGCTGCAGGTCTACCAGAAGAACAGCTGTCTACAGCAGAAGAACCAGTTCTTGGATTAGCCTCATTGGTTCCAATAGTCAGCATTGAAACCGCATTTTTGCTTGAGCCAACACTATCTGCTGTTAAGGAGGAACCGGTTCTGGCTTCAGATGATCCAAGCGGTCGCAAAGATACAGCTGCAGTAGCTGTGCTTGGCCCAGCAGAGTAGTTATCTGTCGAAGATGAGGTTGAAGGTAGGGCATTCACGCTATTGCCACTTGAACCAAATTGATCCGAAGAAATCAGAGTCAATGACACAGAGCCCTACATAAGTAAAATGTAATTAATGTTGAAAATAAACCTATATCTCTTTCTTAAACATAACCCTTGTGAAAATAAACACTAGAAAATATCATTGTTTATATTAATTAAGCTGAGAAATTAAAGAAAATTCAAAATAGTAACACAGTATAAAATCGGTAACTTTCAAAAAGCAGTCAAGGGCAATTCGATTGCCAATGTTATAAAAAGTGGATGTTTTTTTGGGGTGAGTTTATATGAAAAATACCCTGGTATATTTATACCTGAGAAAACAATGACATAGCTGAGTGCCTGGATCCTCCAGAATAATTCCTTCCGCCACTTCCACTAGGTCCAGGTATAACCTCTGCCGCGCTTGAGCTACCCTCAGCCTCTCCAACCTCTCTACTTGAGCCAGCAACAGCAGCATTACCATTCATTAGTTCAGGATTAACCATTGCACCATCTACAACCATTTCCATGGTAGCATTGGCAATAGCAGCATCATTCATCTCTAAACTTGGTCCTATCCCGTCCTCATGATAGCTTTGTAACAGCCGGCCTTTCCTGTTCATCATGGGCCGTTTAAATGGCGGTTTCTGGCCGCTTGGTCCAGGTACAGGTACAGCAGGGCCGTGGGGTTGTTGTGGGTCAGCTTCACCTTGATCACTTAATTGGCCAATGGACTCGTCAGATGAGACACTTGCCTGAAGAAAATAAAACATTTTAATTAAAATTAGTGATTTATATTCTGAAAAATCATATGGACTGAACGAACTAAGATTTCAACATTGATTTCAAATGGTTCTAGTAAGGTAAGATATTAAGACTTTCTAACTTTCAAAGATAAATGGTACCTATATGTGGTATATGAAAAAATACCATCTATTATGTCAAATGATTAGGTATAATCTTTAAATAAAAATTACAGAAAAATTTATTTTCATTTTCAACACGTCCCGAGAATTTTTCACATGGAATATTCTGGCATACCATAGTTATAGAAATGCAGGGGTTTATATTCTACATGTGATCCCCGGCTAAAGAGAGGGGAGGGGGAGTAAATAAAAAAATCAAGTGGGAGGAGTAAAAATAATGAGAAAATAAGAATACCGATTGAAAACATCTTCCCCCTTTTTAGGAAAAACTAGAAAAATATATAGGAGGCATAAAAAAAGAGTAGGTAAAATAAAGAGTAAGAAAAATATTTTTCCATTTTTCATGGGGAAAATAGAGGAAAAAATAAAAATATTTTACATGCGGAAAAAAATTAATCTTGTGCCATGGGTGTATATTCTGCACAAGATTTATTTTTTTTCCCCTGCTAAAAATTTTTTTATTTTTCTTCCCCCACTAGTTTTTTCTCACCAAGTAGGGGGAAAATGGAAAAATATTTAAAGAACTCTATATTTTATTTATTTTATCCCTCCTACCACACATTTTTAAAAGTTTTTTTTACCAAGGAGGGGGGGAAATGGAAAAAATGTTTTCAGTTTTCTTAATTTTTACATTTTTTTTCCCTCCAACCACTTATTTTTAATTCCCCCCCCCCCCCTGAGCAGGGGATCCCATGTAGAATATACACTAAGAGATATAAGTTTTCCGGAATTTTAATGTAGGGAGTAGATTTGAAATCTGCATCAAATTTTAAGGATTTTTTATAAAATTCGTTTTTTGTAAAATTCTTTATCTAAAAGCGAAAATACATTTTAAGTTAATTAATTTTGACCAATAGGATAGGTGGATTTTAAACTACCTGCGCTCTAATTGGTTGAATGATGTACGACATCCAATCAGAGCGCAGATTTTTTAAATCCACCAATCACAGATGCCAAAATTAATTAACTTAATTTGTATTTCCGCTTTTAGATAAAGAATTATACAAAAAACGAATTTTATAAAAAATCCATAAAATTTGATGCAGATTTCAAATCTACTCCCTACATTACAATTCCGGAAAACTTATATCTCTTAATATACACCCCTGTCTTGTGCAGAATATATACACCCCTGTAGAAATGTTAGATTTATAAAACATCCTTTTCCCTTGAAAAAAAAATAATTTTTGCTGAAAGAAAAAACTAATCAGATTAGCTGTTTTTAATGAAAAGGTTTGGTTATATCATTGGCAAAAATATGCAGAAATTGCAAATTATATTATTATGAAATACATTAGGTATAAGTACTATGGACCATATTTTTTTTTAATTTCTGAAACAAATTTCTTTATTTTATACAATATATGACATACCTAATGAGAAAGACAGACAGGAATACAAATGAAGAAAAATTATGGAAACTTTTTTCATGGAAAATATATTATTTTCATATTGATAACATAAAAGATATTTCATTTTTGATAAACGAATAAAACATACCTACCCTACTTTGTCAATTAAAGAGTATCTACACTCGGGGAGGGAGGGGACAATGGGCTGTTTATTACACTAGTATCCAAAGTTTTTAATAACAGTTTATTATTCGTTGGATCAACATATAACGTTGGGGACTTTTTTTTATAAATTTTGATTGGTTAATTAATTGAGTAGAGTGTCCAAACGTTTTAACCAATAATTTTAATAGAATAGGAATTTTGTGTACCATCATTGGGATGTGCATCAATTTATCGGCCATTGTCTTATCCCTTTAGATCCCTGAAGAATAATCCTACCTGAACATCTGGAACAGGATCAGCTTGCTGGTTGTGCCTGGCACCTGAACCTTCATCCTGAGCAGCACCAGGCACCATTTCATCCAGATCTCTGTCGTCATTGGGAACAAGTCGGAAATTTCCTTCGTCGACCTGTATCAAAATTGTTTGTGTATCATGAGTGTCAGGTAATATGACATAAACAGATGGTTGGATCAATCCACAAAGGGGTAGTTGCACGAATTGCATTTAAACTTGATTTTAGTTAACTGCCTATTTTTTTCTGTTCAATGTTTTAAACAACATTTATAGGAATTATATTTAAAAGAATTTCAATTTTCTACCATGTAGTTAAAAAAAAAATATCAAGACTTTAAAATAATTTTTTGGTGATCAGATATGTGCAATTTATACAGCTGGCTATTTTCACAAAAACAGCATGACGACTAATTTAGTGATGTCTAATTGTTTTTGATTGATTGTAATACAAAATTATATATGTATGTTTAATAGCAGGGACAAGGGAATGATATTCTGACAAACAACTCTATAGGAAAATTTCCCCACAACCCCCTTCCCCTTTTCCTCACCACCCTGGTTTAATTGTATACTTGTATTTTATGCTTGAAATCAATTTTCTGAAAGGCACTTCATGCAACTAACCCTTTAGTCGTGATGGGTAACCACCCACATTCAAAAGTATATCTCAAAGAGAGATATTTTGTATAACAAAAGAAGCGAAGCCAAAAATTCATTCATGGACAAACGGACAAAGTGCAGATAAAAAAATGAAGTAGAAAGAACATAAGAGGGGTATTTTCAACCAAAAATCAAAACTCTATCTTAATTAGCAGCCAAAAAACACTTTTTCTCAATAGCGTTACGAACGGACTGACAGGCCAACGGGCAAAGATTAATCCTACCTGTCCACTAGTGGAGATGCCCTCGTTGTCATCAAATCCAGGCATGTAAAAGTTATGATCATGGATGCTGGCAGTTGTACTGCTGGCCTCACTGCCAGGTATACTCTCAGAATCATTCATATCAGAGTCACTATCTCCTACATAAACATAATTCTTAAACAAAGGTAACAGGATGACTGTCTGTCTGTAGCTTAAGATCTCGCTAATAGCAGGACCGATATGGTCATCCTTTACAGTGAAACTTCTTATATGTTCATGAAAGGTTTATACTTATTTTGAGGGAGGATACACCCACCCTCCATAGAGAAATAGCCCCTTAAAAACATACCCCCACCACAAATTATTTTTTACAGTGCAGTGGAGAGTAGACTTACCACCCACTTCCCTCAGGTGCCCCTAAAGGATTCTAGAGGTGAAGCCGCAAGTGAAATATAATAAGATAGCTACATTGATTGATTGATTGAAGTTTTTCTCAAAATGCCAAGTCGATTACATAACACCCATCTCTTCTTTTGAAATAAATTGAACAATCTGGAGAAGGGGTAGGAATTTAATGTGTTTTAGTTTAGGTTAGGTTATAATGGATAAAGGGTAGCCCCACAGGGTAAGGGTATCCAACCCCCCACCACCCTCCTAGGACTAGGGGATTAGAAAAAAACCATTGGCCAAATCAATTAGCTAAAACTTTAGAAAAGACTAAAGACTAAAAAAAATATAATTCTCTAATAGATTTTCAGAATAGATTATCTAATAAAAACAAACCTTCATGCTCTGCTTCATTGCCCCTATAAATGGGGGATGGGATAATAAAATTTCCACTGGTCGAATCCACGGTGCTGTCAACCACATTATCCCCCTCATCTCCCATGTAGCGCCTGTTATTGCTACTGCTGCTGCTGCTGCCAGCTGCAAAACCACGTCCGACAATTTCCGGCGGTGACAGCACCTAAAAATAATAAAAATAAAACCAATTAGGTAAATAGGTAAAGACAGTAGTAAGTTTTTTGTCTGTAGCTTAAGATATCGATAACTAATGAACTCTGAGTGCTCCATTGTAGGGAAGCGTCACATAGGTCCTGGGATAATTTTAAACTATATTTCTGTCCATCCTGTTTCCTCAAAATACGAAGCACTTAGAGGCTAGGAACACAGACACTCAATATATAAAACAACTGGCGGCAACGCCCCAAGCATTTAGGCAATCTTTATTTCAAGAAAGGCTAGAAAAAAAAGCTTAAAACCATCCCAAGACTTAATTCTGAAAATAAAATAGCCTAAAAAGCATCACAGGAGCTAGAAAAAGTTTACTTGAAATAGAGAACCCAATCGGTTCAGTAGTTGTTGAGATCTTAATCTTTAGACAAAAAAAACGTACTACTTTATATAATAGAATAGGTTAAGATGATTCTTTAAGCCACCAAATGATAATTTAAAAGAAACAAAAACTTTTGTACTTAAAATGCTTTGCGAACAAATAATAACACAGTTATATAAAATTAAACTAATCCAAACTTTAAATTGATTGATAAAACACATTCATTGCTAGATAGAACAAGGACACTTAGAAGAAAAAGAATCCCTTACGGAACTGTCTAAAGACCTGATATACTTGGAGGAATCTACACAGAAAGTTTCGGGTATAGTCTCTTTCATAGCAACGCCACTTAAGGGGCGTTTCATCGTATTTTGACAGTAGCAAGCTTTTCCCTATCACGGCTGGTTTTTTATTAAATGAATAAGTTAGGGTACAATGTTTGGCACTTTCGATATAAGTAAATGATAATAACAAAGCCACAGAATACGATAATACCTTCAGAAAAATCGATATAAATAGTTTTCATACTAAATTTAGGTTTTTTATATTTTTTTCTAAAATGTCATGACAGAAGATGCAAAATGTCGTCTTAGTTTTTTGAAAGGATTAATCTTCTCTGAAATCTAAATTATCAAAATATTTTTTTTGGTAAATGATTATACGATATATGTCAAACATTTTATCAGAAAGAAATATTTAAAATTGTGAAGTAGAAACCTGAATAATTTTTCTTGTGGAAATAGCTTTCTGCAAATGTTGATAAACATATGTCTGCTAGCATTAAGATGTTTGTACTGCCAATACACGTTGGGTTTTATTTAAAGAATTTCTTTAAAATGTTTTTTTTTTACATTGTATACCAATAACGCAATATTTGCTATCAGAAAACCCCCGACTAAGACTCGCCTACGACCCGATCTTTTAGGATTGCTTTGTAATTTACATTTTTGAAAGTCTTTCAACAGTATACACAGCAAATTCTCTCTTTTTTAACTAACTTTCCGAATAATATACCTAAAGCATTTAAATTGACAAAGACTATGCTTATATTTTTACCATTCAAGTTTATTTAATATTCTAATAAATAGCGCAACCCTCCAAGTTTATGACTACTTTTCATGAACATATGATCTAAAGAATAAGCTCTGACGCAATGTCATATAAGGATATTATAATATTCATTAAAAAAATTGTTATTTTTGCATATATGTTACATTTTACAGTGTTTTGTGGCTCAAAAGAAAGACAATTAAAAATTATTTCATATTATATAGTTTAAATTACATAAGATAACCTAGAAATAGTAAAAAATTCCCTTTCTTTTTTTGTCGCAAAAGAGAATTCAACAAAGATTTTCATTAAAAAACACCTTAGTGTAAAAATTAAAAAGTTTAAACATGGTCACAAAAAGATTCAATTAGTTTATTAAATGTTTCATTTTCAGCAAATGACGATTAATCTCTATTACAAAGAATAAAGTGTAAAAAGATATTCTCGTTTTAATTTTAAGCAACTTAAAATGCATTTTAATACCTTTTAATGATTTATTTTTTAAAACATCATTTTATAAAATGTTATTGATTTTTAAAGTTATATATTAGAATGTTTTTAAATTTTGTTAACATTTTGTTTTAAATGTAGAAAATTGGTAATTCTAAACATTCAAAAAATGATTTTATTAAATTTTCATCACTTAAATTGCATGTTTGATGAAATTTTCAACTGATAATTCAAGAAAAATCGTTTAAGTTTTATTATATTTTACTTTGAAATGTTAAAAAAATATATTATTGTCAAAAATGTGGAAGTTATACTTTCCTCAAAAAAAGACCTAAAACATGCAAATTAACACGTGTAATGAGATTTTTTTTCTTTCAGGTTTAATTTAGGGTAATTATTGATATTTTTTGTAAAAAGGATTTTATATAAAAAGTTTTAAAACTCAAGTTATGTAGTGGTTCTAAAAAAGGTTGCGAATTTATGCAATTTTCTTGCAAAAAAAATTTTCTAGGATTTTAAAAATAGCAAAGGGTGTTATTAGACGTACTTACAGATACAATTGCTAAGTCATTTTGGCCAAACACTAAAATAAAGTTTTGACATCTGAGCGTCCAAGCGTGCTATTTCTAGCCCCTGAAAAGAGTTTTAGAGTAGATTCGAATTGGACAAGGGAATGATATTCTGACAAACAACTCTAGAGGAAAATTTCTCCTTTTCCTCCCCTTCTTTCCCATACCTCTTCACTTACATGACAAAAACAAACTATATCACCAGATACCCAGATAAGGTTTCGTGATTTTTGTAGAATTATTGGTTAGACTGGCTACCCCTGGTCAAGGTAAACAAGAAATTTTATAACAAACTTGATGTATTAAGTTCTTCTCTTAAACTTTTATTTATCCTAATTGTCCTAAATGTACCTAGTCAGTTTTATGTCATTATTTCGCAAAAGGACGGACAAACAGACAGACAATATAAGTTATAGAGCAGGTGTTGAACAAAAAAATTTAATTCACTCAATGAAAGGATTATCCCACATAACATACGAAATTGAAAATTCAATGGAATCTGGAATCTCGAAAATCAATTTGATTTCAAAAAGAATCGTTCTTAGATAATGAAATCTATCTTTTCAAATTTCAACTAAACTATTTTAGATAGGTTTAATATCCTTAAAATAAAAAAAAGATTCATTTGATCTTTTTAATACATATTTTTGGTCCGTTTGATAAATGCCTTTTAAAGTAAGTCTCACATATATCTAACACAGGTTTTAGCACAGTAATAAATAAAAATTTTCTAAGAGAAGATGTATATCATATGATAGAAGAAAATAAAACATCAATCGTTTTTCCCATCTAGTTTTCCCCTGGTGTATGAGGACAACCCGTTCTACAAGACAAACACGCAAATTTTAAAAAGTCTATTTGTCTATTATATCCTAGGGAGTAAGGGAGAGGACAATGGGCAATTAATTCAATTTAAGAGTTTTCAAAGAAAAGCCATGAAATCCAGATAAATCCAGAAAATTTGGAGGAAATTGTAAAGGGATTGTTAATTAAATCTAGAAAACCATAAACTAAGAAAAAAGTTCCAAGAAAAAAAGCAATCATTTGAAAATTAGATTACCAGTATTACAGACTGACATAACCATTCTGTAATTAATTACTAGAAAAATCTTCCTGGAACTCTCCAGATGACAGAAAAAGGGAAAAGAGAGGTAGGGGCAAGGGATATAAACAGGGGAAAAAGGGGCCGGCAGGCGTGTAGGGTAACTGATAGCTGGCTGGGCAAGAATATGACCCGTACGCCTTCCTCCCCCTTTTTATCCTGTTGTTTATTTCTCTTGCCCCAACCTTCCTTTCTCCATTTCCCTTTCTCGTCTGCTTTAAAAAAGGAGGTGGGGGAGAAGGGAGTGTATTAGAGTATGTTAGGGGGGCTGTGTATTTATATTTAAACTACTTTCTGTCTGCTATATTCAAAACTAACACAGCGAGTTGCGACATTTCTTGCGCTAGTACCCAAACTCAGTCAGAAACTCTTGCACATTCCCTTGAAGCCAGTACCCAAAGTCTGAGACTCCTAAAAATTGAATATTTGATCCATTGTCCCCTCCCTTACTCCCTGATTATATCCAGACAAATAGATGATCATTTTTCCTAGTAAAACATGTAGCACATATTTTTCCTTTCAATGAAAAAAAGTGAATTTCAAGTCTTCAAAACAAATGTTACAATGTGCATGTAAGTTCCCTGAATACTAATAGAAACCAATACAATACTATGTCAAAAGGGGTAAATATGGAACTTTGACAAAGTAGCCTCGGACAAAGTAGCCTCTAGATAAACTAGCCTCTAGTCAAAGTAGCCTCTAGGACAAAGTAGCCTCGGGACATTTACTTAAGAAAAGTAGCCTCCTAAGGAAAATAAATAGGTGGTTTAGAATTTCTTTGATTTTACAAAAATTGGTTGGTAGATTTTTACAATTTTTAATATTGTTTTTACAATTTAAAATATTGTCTTAACAATTTTTGATATTGTCTTTACAATTTTTGATATTGTCTTTACAATTTTTGATATTGTCTTTAGAATTTTTGATATTGTTTTTACAATGTTTAGGTTAGGTTAGGTTATAGGCTAGGGGGCCAAGCGCTGTGGCCATAACCTTTATTAACAGTGGAGGTTTTTTTTCCTTAGAAGACAATTTTCCTTAGGAGGCTACTTTTCTTAAGTAAATGTCCTGAGGCTACTTTGTCCTGGAGGCTACTTTGTCCGGAGGCTACTTTGTCCGGAGGCTACTTTGTCCAAGGCTAATTTGTCCGGGGCTACTTTTTCCGAGGCTACTATGTCTAAGATCCGTAAATATATTCCATACAATGATTGTACAGTCTAAGAGTTGGTTGTCTGAAGGGTGTTTTATGTTTCAGATAAACCCTTTGTGTAGATATCAGGTAAAACTATTTTGAAAGAAATGAATCAAAAGTATTCTGGGCTAACAATGCGTAGAATATACACACATTCAAAAAAAGGTTATAAGTAAAAAATAACATAGATCTTTAAATGTCTTTATATAATACACTAGCGGCTGTGCCCCAAGCATCTAGGGGCTCTATATTCAAAGAGATATGAAAGGGCAGAAAAATAGCTTAAAACCATACTCAGACTTTTCAGAAAAATGAAAAAGCCTTAAACCATCTCGGGACATCTAAGAAGCTGCACTATAAATGAGGACCATAACGGTTTAGCTGTTAGTGAGCTCCTTTGCTACGGACAAAATAAACTTACTACTTTATACACCTCCCCCGTTTTATATAAAGATACTAATTCCCCCTCAACCCCAAGAGGATATAAGCAGTAAAAAAAAACCGCAGGGGGTATAATTTTCTAACACTTCTTTCTTATTTAGTCTTTTAAAAGGATTCAAAATGCAAGGACATATATGTTTTTAACTCTTACTTTATACATCTTCATTGGAACTGATGATCTATTTTTCTAGAGAAACATATGTATTCCATCAATAAAGAAAGTTAAAAAAAATTAAACTGTGTTTATACATATAATAATACTTTATATATTAGGATAAATAGTGATTACACCCAATAAATATAATCTAAGTACGCCCATAATTATTTCCTGAAATAGTTATCTATAAATATTTTTTGTTGACTCAGTGCTGTCTCATTAGTCAGGACTTTAAAGGGACAAAACAATGGCTGATAAATGATTATACACAGAATTACCCCCTCTATAGATTACAATTAGTGGTTAAAACATTTGGACAAGCTGGATGAATAATCAAAAATTTATATTTGTCCCTAAAGTTGTTAAGCCAACCAATAAGAAAACGTTATTATAAAAATTTGTGTACTAGTGTAATAAACATTCAATATCCACTTCCTCCCTGCTCATTAGTTTTCTATACAAATGAGAACATGACAATTACATCCAGTTAAGAAGAAGATAATCTAAAGAAAGGGCTATATTATTATTAAGTGGCTTTGCCCTTAGCTTCTCTTAAGACTCAGGCCAATATTTTTTAGAGGGATCTAAAGGGATGAGACAATGGCCGATAGAGTTGATGTATAATGTACATCCCCAATGATGATACACAAAATTACCCCTTCTGTAGATTACAATTAGTGGTTTGAACACTCAAGTAATAAACCATCCTTATCAAAATTCAGTAAAAGTCCGCAAGGTTGTTAAGCAAATGATCAAGAAAACATTATTATGAGAATTTAGGGAATTTGTATTAAAAAGCCCAATGTCTCCTCCCTCCTGGTGATGGGGGGTTGCTTATCATAGGTCATGTAACTGACTCCGCCCGCCACCCCACCAAATAATCTGATATTGTAAAAAATATGTGCAGCATTTTACGAGATCTTTAGGAACAGTAATACAAACACACTCACACTACTTGCTTCTTTTATAGATTAGGATAATAATAAAAAGAGGGTATAGAGGTTAAACTTATTTAAGATGAAAATATAACTAAATAAAATGTAGAGAAAAAAAATTTGCGTTAAAGAAATAGTCACTTATAGTCAGAGTAGCCTCAAAATTATAAACAAATGTATTAGAAAATATTAGTCTTGCATAGCAAAGCTACTCTAAAAATTAATTGGCCAAGTACTAAATAAATTCTATTCAAAGAGTTTGTTTTTATTTAAAGGAACAAAGGTTTTGCTTTATTTAACTCACTTACCAGTTACCATAGACAGAAGTTAATTATAAATACCTATCTCATTTTCTTCATTGGCGTGGGGCATTTTATTACATAAAAAATATTTCATGGTTTTGAGCAAATCATGCCTCAAAAACCGGTTTATCCAAAGTGCCTAACTTTAGATGATCAATGTACCATTACCAATTTCAAGGATGTGAAAAAATGTATACCTTCTACACATTTCAAATTCTAACTGCGCGGCTTGTGTTAATAGTAGAAAAATATTATTTATATTTCTAGGTTTTTGTAGCCGCCCCTATTTTCATCCATCCATTATTCAAATCAAAACGGCGGCTGGTCTGAATTCTCATATAATATTTGAACAATTCGCAGCTTAAACAGACTGCAGCAAAATATGTAAAATATATAAAAACTAGGCCATGCTATTTATGACAAAACAAGTTTGCCAGTAAATCTAATCTTTAAGTAGAAGGAACTGTTTCTTTTAAAAAATAAGTTTTCTATAAGCCCTAAGAACAAAAGTAAAATACCTCATTGTCAATATCTCCACTGTGGTCATATTCAGGGGTTGGCGGGTTCGAATCTGCTGGGCCTAAAATTAAAATATATCTTGCAAAAAATTTAAAACAATAAATGATCCCTATTTCTCAAAATATACCAAAAAAAGGTATAAAAGGGGCTATTAAAAAATGTTGTTTAAATGGAGAAACTTAGAGAGTTTTAATTGTTTAGTGGCTTATGATTTAAAAGTTTCTTATATCAAAGAAAATCAGTTTTACAAGTAACGCAATAATAAATAGAAACAGCAATTATGTTGAAAATACAGCTTAATAAAGAATGGTTTTTTCATGTACTAATAAAACAATTTAGAAGGTTTATTTTTATTTTTAAAAGCAGGCTTTTCTATAATAAGGGTCGGTCCCTCCATCCGTCTGTAACGGTTAACTCTTTTCGTTAATTTATACATGTTAGAATTGTCCTATCGATTTCAAACTTTTAATTTCACACTGTTTGGAATATTTTACCTGTAGAAGAGCTAATGACACACTGGTCTGAATATCTTGCTCTTGACCTGTTATACCTGTTAAAAAAATCCGTTTAAGTTATTTTATTCTTTATCCTACTATGAGTTTAATACAGAACCCATTCCATCACAGTTTTTAAATAATTTAAAAACTTGGAGGGGGGGGGGGGTTAACTATCAATATCAAAAAAACTCTGCATTCCCACTAATTTTCGAAATAAGGGGAAGTGTGAAGGGGTGAGCGTGAGAAAAACCGTCGAGTTTGAATAAAATCAACCGAACAACACCTGTAGGGCTCCGGAGAGTATCTTCTGGGGGCAGGAGCCGCCTCCCGGAAACCTTGTCTGTGTCCGTGGTGCTGCCAGCTTGGGCCTGGAGCCCCACCATACTGGTGGGGCGGTTGACCGCCTCCACCCCCCACAACGCCAAACCCGCCATGACTCGGTCCCGGCTCATCAATCTAAATAAAACAATTATCTACATTCAAGAACTTTATCTACATTCAAGACTTTATCTACATTCAAGAAAAGACTGGATAGTCATATTCAGACTTTGGCCTAGATATTCAGACCTCTTACTATGACCCTACTTGAGTTCTTAAGAGTAAAATAACAATAAACAATAAAGAAGAACGCTCATATAGCAAGGGAATTAAAGGGATGAGACAATGGACGATATGTTGATATGCAATAAACTCCAATGTTGATAAAAAGAATTATAATTTCTGAAGGTGCAAAATATTGACTTTTTAAATCTTAAACCCAAAAGAAGGGAGGAAATTTTGTTTATCATTAGAGGGATGTTTTAAATCAATTCATCATCAATATAAATAAACACGAATATTAAGCAACATTCGTTGGCTCAAAACTGTATGTACTTTAATTGAATTTTCATTGATTGGTTCAATTGGTCAAATTTTCAATCAGGTTCTAAAGAAGAAATAATTTGGTTTATCATCATTAGGAATATTGTGATTTTATGTATCGTTTATTGCCTTATCCCTTAAGTTCCATGCTTCTAAATAAATCCCACTTCTCCCTAATTATTTGGAAGATGTGTTATTAGTAGCAAAGATAATTTATAATTCGAAATGTCCGTCAGTCCGTCTGTCCGACAGACAGATAGAGGGAAACGTGATTTTCTCGGCTATAAAAGATAGAAAGCTGAAATTTTCAGGGACAAATTATGTTAACATTCTTCATATTTTCAAGTTTCAATAAGATTCGTCAATTGGTTGGGGTGCTAGATAGTTTCCTACATTTTAAAGTTTTCATGATTTTCTCAATTCCTATTCAAGATAGACGGCTGAAATTTTCAGGGATTGAATACTTTAATATTCTGCATACTTTTATCAAGTTTTATCGATATTATCTTATTGGTAGGGGTGCTAGTTCGATTCCTAGATTTTCACGTTATAAATCTTACAAGGTTCCGTGATTTTTTAGTCTAAGCTTTTCTTATGAAACTGCTATATAGTTAATTTTTTCCGGGCATCAATCCATAATTTTTTAGCTTCGCTACTTATGAATGTTGTCATCCTTGTTTAAATAAAATTAAACCTAGTTTTATGAATGGTGTACAAAATCTCTCAAACAGAGCTGTAAATTAAATATATTCAATTTACAACTGTCATGGATAAAAGGATAGACAATGAAAGATAAGCAAAGTTTTGTCTATTTTTCTCAGGATTAAAACACATGTATAGTATATAAGAACAGGTATTATTCGCAACTATTATTAACACAAATTTCTTTTATTGCAAGACCTTTGCCTATAAGTTCTAACTGTGCATGGGCTAAGGTTTTGGCCTATTATAGGCCAAGACATATTCATATATTAATAGGAAGATAAGTAACATCTCTGGTAAGGCCAAATTTTGGGCCGAGAATAGAACTCACCAACCTCACCGAAAACAAACGGGTGTATGTAGCAGAAAAAAAATTGCAAGGGTCAACCAATCTTTAAATGACACATCCATCTATCTCTGATACTCACTTAATAAAATCTACGTCTAAAGCATCAAAAGCAAATCAAATTATTTTACATTTCTTTCCTTCAAATAGTTATTCATCACATCGTATCAAAAACAGCTTTCCGCGGATATAAAATGTACAAATATAAAATTAAAACTAGTTTTATTAGCGCCGAGATGCTTAAGGCAAGGGCTAAAAAAGCTAGTTTTAATATTGTGATTGTACATCTTGATATTCGTAGAAAACTGGATATAATACTATACGATACAAGATTTTTCAGTATGGATTAGAAACGGTTTCGAAGCCATACTGGAAAAAATTAATACGAAGAAATTAAGAACAGACAAAAACAAGGAATCAAAATTGCCCAAAATACTCCATGATTTTCAATAATTAAAAAGTTTCCTTGCCATTAAAGGGATATCTTTGTGGTGTTTTGTTAGATACTAGTAGTTGCGCCAGGGTTGGCATATCGGGCACTTTTTCGATAACGGGCAGCCCGATAGCCCAAAAGGGGTTTTGGGCACCCTTTTGGGCAAATGTCGTAAAAAGCATATAAAATAGCCTAAAACCATACCGAGACTTATTATTGGAAATAAAATAGCCTAAAACCATCTCAGGACCTATAAAAGCTCCACTGGAAAGGAGAACCATATCGGTTCAGCGGTTAGCGAAATCCTTCTCTAGATACAAAAAAAAGCTTACTAATTTTAATAATAGTTAATATCACCCAAAAATTAGGCCCGCTCCCCCCCCCCCCCCCCCCTATTTTTTCACCCACCAAAACGGGGGGGTGCCCAAATCTGCCCAAAAGGACCGATAAAGTGCGGCCCAAAACCGCCCGCCCGATATGCCAACCCGGGGTTGTGACCATAGCATCATTGGGTTTCGTATACGAAAGGGAAGAGATCCGCAGAAAATGTCAAGAATCCTACCAAAACTTAAATCTAAAAATAAAATAACCCCAAACCATTCCGTCTCCTGTGTGAAGCATCCTTTATGTGGAAAAGCCAATTGGTTTGGCAGTTATCGATATCTTAAGCTACACACAAAAAAATCTTACTAATTTATACAATGGGATATTAGAAACAAGGTGAATTAACGAATTGACTCGAACAAAAACACCAAACATGAACTGCACATGTGAATAACAACGTACACAATTACATATATTTTAATTTTCATAAGGATTTAAAGAAATGAACTAGGAATTGATGTATATCCCCTACATCTATAAAACAAAACCTTTTCTGTAGATGAAAAATATTGGTAAAAAAGTTTGGACACAACTAGTTTGGAAACAACTAATCAAAGTTCAATTTATATAACTAATGTTTTAGAGCCAACGAATAAGATAACGTTGCTATAAAACTTTGGGTACCAGTATAATTTACAGTCCAGTCCCCTTAGTCTTACTACAATGCAATGTAGGAAGTAAACAAACTAACCATGTTAATAAGGGTTCTGCATTTGAAAGAAAATTAAACTACACATTATAATAATATTTTGTTAGCCTATCACTGCTGAAATAATCTTACCTCGCTACCAGAGGGTGAATTTGGATTACTATGATCAGTTACACGATTCTAAAGTTAATGTTAGTATTGTCATGAATTATTAGGTGAAAGTATTATTTTAAAGATTTAGATTTTTTTCAAAACTAACCTACATCTGAAAAAGGATATAATACAGGTATAATATACAAAAGGGTAAACATAGAATATTAAAACATTAAAACTACATTATCCCCTCTATCTTCGTTGTATTAAACTTTAAAGAATTTAAAAGTCCCTTTTCCTCAAATAATCCTATTCCTAACCACTGAGTGTGTGGGAGGGAGGAGGGGATAACCAGGCGTGGCTAACCTGTACCCAATAAAACCTATCCTAAAATAAAACAAATACATGAAACACTAACCATCCCCACCCCCTATATATTTTCAATTTCGTTCAAAATAAGGGCGAGAGGGGGGGGATTTCTGTGCTCGAGTGAAACAGCCAATTAAATATTCTGACAATGCACAATACACATTCCTGACTAGTGGACTCAGCCGCGCTGACGTCACTTTCTGTGGGGGATGCTGGCGTAGGCTGGCGCCCGCCGGCTGAACCAACAACTGCCTAATAACAAAGATGAAAGGTAAAGATTTGCTTTATATTTATTTTTATTGTGGGAAAGGGGTTTGGTTTCTTATAGTCGATTTTTTTAGAAGGATGGAGGTACCCTCCATTAAAAATTAAAATGATTATGAACCTTACCTGGACCTATAAGAAGCTTCAATAAAAATTAGATCAATATTGGTTTAGCGGTTATCGAGATCTTAAGCTACAGACAGACGGACAGACAAAGGGAAATTCTGTTACTTTTATAGAAGAATAATAAAAATCCATTGAAATGAAGCTAGCAGCCTTTAAAGTTCATAGATTTTAGAAGATAATCGATCCCAGGAACATTTTAAGGAAGATTTCTTAATCCTTACCTGCAACAATCCTCCGCCGCCGCGGGCACCTCCTCCATGATGATAACCACTCGTTCCCGCCTCACTAACATCACTGCCAGTCGGCGAGGCTGGTGTTGGCTGACGCGCCGAATTCCTGCCGGCACGGTAGTTGCTTGGACCCGCCTCGCTGACGTCACTGCCTGTTGGCGAAGCCGGCGTTGGTTGTCTGGCGGATGATGATGAGCGGTGGTAGTGACTGCGGTTGCTAGGACCTGCCTCACTAACCTAAGAAAAAAATATATTTATGTTAAATTGAAACAAGGTGCATATAAAAGAAATTAATACTAGCGGCTACGCCCCTAGAATCCTCTATGGGCACTTAAGGACTGAAGGAGTAGGTTGACCCTACACTGTAAATTTTAGTTTTAAAGAGAAACAAATATTAGGGGTTGGATATTTTTTCGAAGGACATTTTTTATTTATGTACCTAGCCTTCTCTTAAATAGTTATTAATCTTTACTGGGCATTTAAGAAGCTTCACTATAAGTAAAGGAGATATATTTCTGCTCAGAGGTTAACAAAATCCTTTGTTTCAGACAAACAGAGGACACCCTGTTACTTTGATATAAGAATTTCATAAATAGATAATCCATAAAATAAAAAGTTTGGATGTTTTATGGAGATGATTATATAGTTTACCTCACTTCCAGTGGGTGAGACATGTTGGCTATGCTCCCCGCCCCGTGGCAGGTGTCCCGCCTGGCCTAGACCTGGCAGAAACAGCTCCCTGTTGTAGGTGACCGTTCCCTCTGCTTCAGAAGACTCACTCAAGGTCCTCCGAGAGGTTATATTCACTCTCGAAGACATGTCAGATCCTATACAAAAAAAAGGGTTTTAATTTTGTTTAAAAGTCCAAAACTCTGTGGAGAAAAAGTATTTACACATAATCTTAGTATAATACAAAATATTTGGATGCCCAGTGTCTACATGGATTTTTTAATGATAAGACAATTGACGATAAATTAATTTACATCAAATTCAAAAATAATGATGAAATTAAAAATAGTTGGTAAAATGATTGGACATTGACAACATCCAAAGCAAACAAATGAGAGATTATGATTTAAAACATTGAGTAATATAATAATTTACAGATCAATGTCCCCTCCCTCCTTGGAAGTCTAAGAAACAAACTACCTATTACTTTTTGGGTTTGATGTATGATTTTATATTGTTTTGATTTGGTTTTAATCCCATCCTGTCCCGCTAATCCTACCCCAGAAACAGTCCAATACCTCTTTTCATGCCCAAATAATCCCACAAATCTTACTCCTATGGACCTTTGGCAAAATCCCACCCATGTAGCTGCCTTCCTCTCCTCTCATCCAAGTTTCACCAGCCTTCCTCCCCTCCAACGCCCCCCTCCAGAGCCTCCACCATAAGCCCCCGCCCCCCCCCCCCCATCCTACTGATGACAACCCGGACCGGAAACGGACAACGAGCAGCCAACACAACAACAACATTTGGTTTTAATACACTTGCTTGGTGTTAAAAGCATTTGAACAGTAAATGAGCTAAGTACCTAACCTAACTAAATCTTTTAATTTATTGTCAATTAATTTTTTTCGAAAAGTGAATAGAAGATAAATCAATATCACCCTCCAAAGCTACACAGGAGTAGACAAATTAATCCGCCATGAACACATTCCTGGTTCACTGGCATTACCTGAAACTAGATCCGAGGCATCCCATTCTCTGTCTGAACTCTCTGCAGGACTTGGAGCTATGAAGTCTGTACTCCCAACTCTGAACCAGTACAATATTCATTAGCTTAGTTTGACATTGGGTACCTATTAAATATTCTTTCGCTTTACTAAAGTTTCTAATAAAAATGTTTGAAATCGACCACAAGATTTTCTTATACTGATTATAAAGTTGCAAGGCTTTCTAGATTGTACCTTATTGCTCTGATAATCAAAAAAAAAATCAAAAGTCGATGGGAAAATTCTAAGCTGCCTAAATTAACGAACCTACTTAATGGTCAACCGACATTTAATCAATGAATATTGTAACGTTCCTAGCATGATAACGACTCTCAGGAGCCCGAGCACCTCGCATCTCAGATCCTTCACTAACTGACAGAACCTCAACACTTGCCCTAATAAGAAAAGATTCGTTAGTTTTAGAGTTTTTGATCAAAACAATTTGTACATAAACCAAAAACAGTTGAACAGTTTTACCATTTTCAGTGTAAGGTCTATGATTTTAATACCTACGGTATCCTAACCAGCAGGGTTTGGCCACCGCAGGTAAAGGCCACGCAGGGATTAATCCACCCCCCGCCCCTTATTACTATTTTTACTAAACTATTTCAAAATCAAAGGGGATGGGTTTTCTGTGCAGACTAGGCACTTTTATCAATTAATACTTGCGAGAAAAAAAACTTTCTAGGATTAGGTTTAAGGAATATAAATATTTTGATCTTGAAAGTATAAACTTGAATAAGCTGAGCTACCTGTGATTTCCTCTGGAAGAGCCAGGAATCGGACCCGCGCCCCCATCCGCCACATGGAAATAGTCAGACTGGGAAGATGGTCGGTCAACCGCGTCGTCTATGTCGACATCAAGATCATGAGGAGCACTTACAACTGATTGACAAAGATGTTTGCATTTGTATATACGTACAGCTAAGCTAATTCCTTATATTAAAGTAACAGGAAGTCTGTTTCTTTAGCAAAGGATCTCACAAACCGCTCAACCGGTACGGTTCTCCATTACAATTACAATCCCCTCCTCCCACCCTAACTTTAATGCCTCTAAGGGTATTTCTGCGCTAGTAATAAAAATTTTCAAAATTGAAAAAATATTAATAAAAAGAGGATAACGCCATTTTTTTTATACAAATCTACATCCCTGGTTCATTATCACAATCATCATCTGGAACTATTTCTTCCTCAACATTTATTTCAACAGTACTTCTTCTAAATAGATTTAATTTAATCAGGATAATGTTCAGCTCCACTGTGGTAAAATTTTTAACATGTCAGCACTTTCATCTTCTTTCAGATTTACTGTAATTCTCTCCATATCTATCCAACGGTCATACAGATTTTTAGGTTATTGACAGACTTAATTTTATGAGGGAGTGAGCGAGATAGATACAGATACCTAATGTGCAAAAGTAGTATCAAATCTACTCTACAAGTGTTGGTGTCTGTTTATCTGTCCTTTATTTTGTAATGCTTTACTGGACAGATAACTATATTTATCCTTCAACATAAAAAAGTAGAATATTACGCGGGCTATCAAAGCTCCACTCTACTCATTGAATGGTAGAAATATGTTTGAACTAAAACATTTATTTTCCTTTTTCTTTTTAGTACCCCCCAAATCAATTTTTTATAAGACTTCTAAACATTAAAGAATACCTACACGGTTTGACTCTAAAATGATTTTATCTTTACATACCTTGAAATTGTGCGATGAGCATTATCATTCAGTGGATTCTGGTCACTTGGAGAATCTGGCCTGACACAATCATCAAGCAGTCTAGACCTTAATTCAAATAACAACATCGTACTTCATTCTTGAATTAGAAATTAGGGGGGGGGGGGGGAAGACTTCGACCCTCCCAAACTTTAAATTTCATTTTTTTGAAGTAGGTAGAAGAAAACTTTTTTTGGTGGAGGGGGTATTTTTTTAGGGGCGATTTCATCTCTTGGGATGGCGGTGGTACCGTACCCTCCCCCAAAATAATTATATACCGTTCAAAAACCTTTGAGAAGCTACACTGAAAAGGAGAATCACATTGGACCAGTGGATAGCTAGAATTAGATCCTTCGATACACACAGACAGATATCATGTTACTTTTATATAAGGATAACTTGTTTATTAGATGATTTGTTATTTTCTAAATTTTCTTCAATCAAAATACCTTTTAGCTCTGAAGAAATGTGAGTCAGGGAAGTTGATTGACCGCTTAGCTTGACCTCCCTGCTGGCGGGAAGAACCTGGAGCTTCATCCTCTAGGTCACTAAGAATAAAAGGTTACATTTAAAAATTGTTACATCCATCCATTGACAACTTAAGAAATTTGTTTGAAATTGAAGGATAACTAAAAATATTTAGGTACCTATAGATATTATATACCTGTTTTGTAGGTCAACAAGAATGGGATTATCCGAGACTGGTCTTGAGCTGGGGCCAGCTCTTGCCTCGATAAAGTCCATCTCAACACTCGGACTAACTGTTCCTGGCAGCGAAGATGACCCTCCTCCCCGTCCAGCGCTAGAACTTGCAGCTCCTACACTTGGACCAGCTAAGCTTGCACTCGAATCAATTCTATATTAAGTTGTGATTATTTTCCAAAATTTATGAAAGGAAAATTCAAATCAGGAGAAAAAAAGAAAAATTGAAAAGATTAAAAAGAGAAAACATTAGGTAGGGAAGAACCATTGCACTATATATTCAACAGGTCAAAAAAGTTTTATAACCACATTAGGTTATTAATATTCATTAGCCATAAACTTTGTGTACTTTAAATTGAATTATGATTTTTAGTTTCAAACTAGGATTGTATAGGTAAACTTCTAAACCAATAATTTTAATCTATTGAAGGGATAATTGTTATAAACAGCTTTCCGCGGATATAAAATGTATACAATTGTAAGATTAGAACCAGTTTTGATAGCTCCGAGATGACGATGGTTTTTAGCTGAGGACCGGTTCTTATCCACCGGATATTAATCGGTTTTGAATCCATACTGGAAAATATTAAACTTTGTTGGAAAACCAACATTCCTGTATTGTCCTCTGGAACCGCCAGGTATTGCAGCAGCATCACTGCTGGGTCCAGGAACAGCCAAATCAAGTGACACTGATGGCTCAATGTTTACAGCTCTCTGAGATTGTAGGGAAACAGAGGCCATGGCAGCATTTACATCAGGTCTGACTGAGCTACCCTCTACAGCAACTACACTTGGCAGATTTATATTGTTTTCTATATCAACTCTAGGCAGTGGTAAAGCAACACCAACGTTTGGTTCTAATGATACACTGGGTGCTGATATACTAGGCTGTAAAGAAACACTTGGTCCTACAATACTTGGTTCAATTGATACACTTTCACACTCATTTCTTGAGCTGCCACGGCTGTGTTCAACAGAAACACTTGGCCTCGCAATGCTGAGGTCTGCAGCTCTTACTGGGCTCATGGCAGGACTGGAATAGTTGGATCTGACCGCAGGACTCAGGGTCACGCTAACAGCAGAGCTTGGTGCGGATGATGACCGTGAAGTTCCTAAAACAAATTCAATATAAAATCATAATAACTATGCCAGGTGCAGTGTTGCGGATCCGCATTCATTGTATGCGGATCCGGATCCTCCAAATTTGGCCAGTGCGGATCCGGATCCAGCTCCGGATCCGACCGGATCCGGACCCTTGACAATAAAAAAAAATCACCAAATTTTTCAAAAAATATTTATTCTTTAATCTCGAAGTCAAAAATACTTTTAATTTTCAAGTCTGAACCTAAACCTTAAAGATTGGCTCTCATCACGAGAATGTCTGATTTTCAAAATTTGCAAGTGACTATTTTATATAAATTTATACCCCAGGATCCGGATCCGAATCCTTGGACTCAAAATAATGCGGATCCTTGCGGATCCGGATCCACAACACTGGCCAGGTGTCACCAAAAAATAAAAATTGTCGCCCAACTAAAAAAATATTTTTTTAAAAAAAGTATTAATAAAAGATGCGGCAATAACACCTTATGTTCCATTTAATGTTCTATGATATTAATAATTTTTTATTTTATTTATGTGATACTAATAATAAATCTGTTATACTAATGTTATAAGGCCCTTGTCAAGGCCAAAAAGGCGCGGCCAGTGGAAAACAGGAAAAAATATATTTATTTATTATTATTATAATAAAACAATGATAATTGAACGAGTCAAAGTTAATAAAAATTGAAAATGTTTTACAACTTTACTTATGAAATGAGTATTGTATGTTGTTCAAACTAAGTTTAATAAGTAAGATTTTTTTGCATCTTTGTCCGATGAAAAGGTCTGTGACGATGGCGTGCGAATAGCTGTGCACGCCACTGACAGGGAACTTTTTTAAAATCTTAATTGGGCTGTACTTAATGTTTCCAAACTTTTCAACAAATAATCTTAATCTACAGAATAAGTAATTTGCTCGTCTTGTAGATCCCAAATTTATTTTACATTTATTGGTTTGTAAAAAAACAAATAATAAAACCTGGGACACTAGCAATAGAAACCGCCCTGACGGTAGCAGCGGAATGGCTGCTTTCATTGCTCATCAGTCCATCCATTCGAGTAGGCCTTTGATTGCCTGCAATCATAGAAAACTATAGATAAAGGGTTAGGTCGCTTAAAATCAGAGATGGCAAAAAAAAACCACGTGGTTTAAACCAAAAAAATCCAAGCTTTAAAAAACCAAAAAACAAGGTGGGATGGTTTAAATGTTTTTTTTTTAAATATTTATACAAAGGCCTATCTTTCCAGTTATATCTTTTCATAACGTTAACTTTTCGACAAGTCAAAAAAAATTTGTATTGATTTTCTGCATCATGTAGCAATTGTTGCCAATAAAAATAGAATTAAAATTACATTGACAGTTTTTTTACATTAAAGAAGTTTAGGGCAAAATATCAGAATATTGCCAGGGAAGTGGGGAATAATGGATTTTTTTTACATTTGTCCTCAAAGTTTAATAATAACATTTTCTTATTCGTCGGCTAAACAACTTTGAAGACTCTTTTTGAATTTTGATTGGTTGGTTCATTGGGTTGATTGTCCAAACCTTTAAACCACTAACCACTATTTGTAATCTACAGAAGGGGTAATTTTGTGTATATCATTGGGGATGTGCATCAATTTATCGGCCATTGTCTTATACATTTAGATATTGGTCAAACCTGATTATTTGTAAGACTTCTTTTGCCGAATATTCAAATGAACGTATAGTTTTGCATACCTGTAGTAGTAGCCCGAGTTATTGAAACATCCCCGAGGTGGAGGGTCTCTCCATTTTCTAGTGTAGATCTGTTTATCCTAGATATTAATATAAGAGTAAAACACCGCTCTGTCCTTGTGCCAAATCTCAATTGGGTCTTTAAAAATCAACAACCAATGGTATGGTGTGTGTTAAAGGGACTGTGAACGTAAATTTTTCTCATCTTAATATCAAATCTTAACATTATCTCATTCATAATATCCCACAGATAGAGCAAAACGCGCTTTTGTTTGCTTAAAAAACGGCTTTTTCCGACGATTTTTATAAGGTACGGGGAAAGGAAGAAATTTTCCGTATTATATAAAATGTGCATTAAATTGCTTTTTTCTCCCATTATAGCTAAAATTTAACTTTTTCACATAGTTCTAGATTTTTCCTAACAGTTAAGCTGACTTTTAACATAATCCTTGCTTTAATCCAATGTATAGTTACTTAGAAATTGATAAAATAAGCAATATTTTTTTATTGAAAACCAAATCCAATAACAAAGCCAGAAACAGGTTTTTTATTAGTATCCAATTAACTTTAAATGGCCCATCTCTCGCCCACCTTTAATTACAAATTTGTAAATAATAAAGACGCAATATTTCTTTATAAACAGTCTGATAAAAGTGTAAACTAATTCTCCAAAGTGGGTTATTTATTGTTCAACACAATAAAAAAGGATATTATTATTCTATATAACCTATGAGATTCAACCCTTTGTAGACAGTGAGGTATTTTTTTTTGTCAATAATACGAATTTAAAATATGTCTTTATTACCTAATTACTACGTTATAAAAAACGAATTGGCAATTTTATAGCATAAAATAAATCCTTAACAGTAAGTAAATTGTTTCAACTATATATGACAAGTTAAATATCCCTACAAACATTATAAGAAACAAAAACGTTCAGATTTTCCCTGTTTTTTCCTTTTTCTCTCTCAAAATACCATAAAATCAAGGCATTATTTCTGGATATTTTTGTGAATAGGACATTTTTGGTTGATCAGTGTAGTGAAATGTGCTTAGTAAATGTTAAGATTTGATAATCAGATGAGAAATTTTTACGTTCACACTCCCTTTAACACAGCCAAGTAGAAATAAACAATTTGCTAGCATACAAAAAAAAGGTCATTGAAAGAGGGAGGGAGGTAGTTATCTTTATATACATCTATACTATAGATCTGTTTTATTAATACTTTTCAACTTGATGGAATTAATAATAGTTTTGATTTAAAAACGAGGATAACAACATCCGAAAGAAGTAAAGCCAAAAAGATGAACAAAATAAGTTTTAGAGCAGATTTCAATTTGGTTATTTGAAATAACAGTGTCGGCTTCGAAACCGAATAATATCGACTGGATTATAACCGGTTCTCAGTTATACTGAAAAATCCTGTATAGCATCGTAATACAGTCAATTTTACACGAATATTACAATGAAAATCATGAAATTAATACCAGTTTTGTTAGCCTGGGCCATTTGCACGTGTTGTCTAACAAAACTGATTTTGGTCTTATAATTTTTCATTTTAATATCCGCAGAACGCTGTCTATAATACGATGGGATAAATAACTATTCCATATATAAAAACATCGTGGATTATTAAGTAGAAATTAAATGACTATGGTAATCTTTAAAAATCTATCTTGAATAGCAGCTGAGAAATTAAATATCACCTGTGCTGAGAAGAAGATGATGTGACGACTCTTGAGATGGAAATATCTGGATGTCTCTGGGAATACGAGGAACCAGACGAACTAATAATAAAGAGATGGATTCATAGTGAAATAATTCGGAAAATATACGATGAAAAGATCCTTATATAGAAGAAACAGGATATCTATATGTTTGTCTCACTATTAGTCTTACTGTGCCAGGTACCTTTGCTTTAAAGTCGACCCTCTACTTTCAATGTTGGGGTTCTGTAGAGATTTCTCTTGAAAGGATGACACGGTCATAATTTTGTCCGTCCGGACGGCTGTTCTTAATATTTTAACGTTTTTTAGTGCTTTGCTACTTGCAGATGTTGTCAACCTTGTTTGACTATATGAATCCATCCATCCCTGCTACTAGAAGCTGAATATAAAGAAACAGCAACTCCATGTCCAGACGAAGGAATATCTCTCCTGTAGTATAAAAGTATATGTGAAAATAAATGGGCAAATGTAATCTTGGTGTTTTGATGGTTAAATAAAAAATATATCTATTTGTATTACTGTTAAAAAGATAATTAACTAGGTAGGTAATTGATTTGCAACTCAACATTAAGAGAATTTATTGATCTATTATACAGCATGACCCTCGAAAAAGTATTTTTAAGCATCTGCAGCCCTTATTTCTCAATGAATTATTAAAAAATGCATATGTCCTTGTTCTCTATAGTATTCCACGTAAGTAGATATAAAAATATTTTTTTTACCTCCATTAACACCGGAGATTTTTAGAGCTAAAGTTTTGAAAAAGTGACTGAGAAAAAGAATTTTTTTTTGTTTCTCTTATTTTTTGGATGGTTATGTTATGTTTTTCTGGCAATTGAATAATGAGACACAAAGAAAAACAAGTTAACTAAATATTTCTTTTTTATTCCACCAAAAATATAAATTTTTAATGGCAAAAAATACTACTGAATGAATTGATTATTTGCAAATTTTAGGTTATTTATTAACCCTTATTTATAGAAAAGGATTAATTATGACAGTTGCTCCGCCTACTTTTCTGACATCTCAATTATTTAATAAGGGGTAAATTAAGCTTTTTTGACTAAAAAATCATTATGTTTTATTTTTATTTTCTTTATAACTTGTTTGTTATTAAAGTTAGGATTGTGAAACAAAAACAATTTTCCTGCTATATTCATAGAGATTTATTTGGTTTTTTAATCTTAAACAATTTTGCCTAATAAGTAAGTTTTTCAAAATATCATTAAATTAAAAAGACTCAAAAAATATGTGTAAAATAATGCTTTTTACTCAAAAACTAAATTTTTTATTTCATTTTTGTATAAAGTTTCTGCTAGTAACAAAAATAAAAGGATTTCTAGCTTAATTTTGCTAAAAAAGTCGTATCATGTTAAAAGTTACTTTTTCCTCAGTCACTTTTTCAAAACTTTAGCACTAAAAATCTCCGGTGTTAATGGAGGTAAAAAAAATATTTTTATATCTACTTACGTGGAATACTATAGAGAACAAGGACATATGCATTTTTTAATAATTCATTGAGAAATAAGGGCTGCAGATGCTTAAAAATACTTTTTCGAGGGTCATGCTGTACATATAACTATTTTTGTTTTTATACTTTTCACTTTTTTAACATGGGCGAATTACTCAAGTAGTAGAACGGCTGTTTTAAATGATAATCTATACATAAGGGCATACATATGAGATAGAGAGAACCAAATAAAAAGCAGTATTACAGAAGAAATAAGACACTCATAGAGTTGCTAAGCTATTTAAAATCATTTAAAACGATTTTTTTCACATATTCAATTTGCCTTTGAGGGTAAACACTGACAGAATTATGAGCCGAGGGTGATATACTGTCAATTATTTGATGATGGTTAGACGGTTTGTGGGGGTACACAGTCACAGAGCTGCTTTGTGAGCTGCTAGCTGCTGGATAATCATCAGCTGTCCTGTGTTGAGAATACAAGGAGAGGTTTGCAGGTTGATTGTTCAGCTGTTGGTCTCTGTAAATAATCCAAAGAAGTTGTAACAAGGGTTGTATAGATATATCAAATTTAATAAGCCTAAGCCATCAAATGGAGTATCGAATATGTAATTGGAAAAAAACTACATGAATCAGAACTAAATTCTCAAAATTTATGTAGCTAAAGATGTTCTTTACTACAATTTTTTTTTGAATATTTTTAATGTCAGCTAAAGGTTAACAACCCCTGATACTGAACTACGTCTTTGCCTGTACGGATAAATGGAAGAGGAAGAGGGGCTGCTGGAGGGCACCAGGTGGAGCTGAACACTGGAGGACAGGTAGCTGTTCCGCAGATACGAGTTACCTCTTCCTAAACAAGTCAATACAATGATAATATATTTCTTTCTTACTACTATAATATTGAACAATCCATGAAATCTTTAAAATGTAATATATACCTAAATTTTCTGAATTTCTTGCGAGCCCAGGTACACTAGCAGAAGGTTGTCCATGTTGGTTGTCTTGGAAAAACTTAGAGGCGCGATGTGCAGCCCTAGACTTTCCTTTTATAGTGACAGAAGCAGCAGTTAAATTCACCTCAGTGTGATTGTCATGACTGTGTCTTGATGTTCCAGGTTCAGTGACCAGGCTGTTGTCATGACTGTGTCTTGATGTCCCAGGTATTGTTACCAGGCTGTTGTCATGACTGTGTCTTGATGTTCCAGGTACAGTGACCAGCCTGTTGTCATGACTCTGTCTTGATGTTCCAGGTACAGTGACCAGGCTGTTGTCATGACTGTGTCTTGATGCTCCAGGTACAGTGGCCAAATTGTGGCCATGATCTATCATGGATGAGTTGGTTTGTCTTGTTGGTGTATTATTGGCCACTCTTAACCAACCTAATAAATAAATATGTTATTTGGTATAACATAACTTAAGGTTTACTTGTATTATCCATTAGATTACTGAAAAAGAACATCTCTACCTAGGGAAAATAAAAAAAATGATAATAAGAAAACATACCTACCTAGTTGGTTTATTCATAGGACAAGAATTATTAGAAATAGTGATTTAAGTAATGTAGAGGTAGCTTAAATATTAATTTTGAGAATCACGCTTAAACTTTTCATTTTTGTTAGAAAGAAGTTATTATCTTATTGCAATGTTTCTTTAAACTCTATTGGTGGAGCAAAAATTAATACCTGCTTCATAGGAAGCCTCAGTTGCTGCTTCTGATTCAGGGATGGGGAAGTTAATCTCACCATTACCATCCCCACTACTGCCACGCACGATGTCAACAACATCAGGACGGTAACTACTGTAATTAATTTTAAAAATATGCATAGCTGAAAAATCCAATTTCACACAAACAAAACAATTTAGGTAGGATAGGCCAATAAACATTAAATTAATCCACCAAATTATCTTTAACATATCATTTTTATAAAAGCCTAATATATAAGGCTTCCATGAAAATATATCTCAATCGGAACAGCGATTTCCGATAGATTTTACTTCAAGATTAAAAATTTTACTACTTTAAAATATAGAATGGAGATTATTAAATGCAGTTTTTATTAATTACCTTGGATGTCTAAGACCTGAAGAGGTAGATTCCTGGCTAGCATTGTTGGCGGTCAAACCTACTGGATTGCCAGCGGCTGGTAACCTTGACAATGACGCAGCACCAACTGCGCCAGAGCCACGGTTGTAAGCACCAGCTGTCATCCAGGCAGCTGCAGAGGATCCTTGGTTGGCTGCAGGCTGCCAGGTACTGGAAGCTTGGCCGCTGGTTGATTGTCGCCATGTTGAGGAATTGAGTGGCACCTCTATCCTTTGGATATCCCAGGAGGACTCTAAAATGAAGCATTCAAGTTCAAGTCTGTTTAAATTTTGCTTCTTCACTTTTTTTTCTTTAATATCTAAACTAGATTGTTTTTATTGTATGTAAGTACTGATCTTCCATTACATATTTATAGATAGCTATATTGAAATTTTTAGCCGTTTAAGATGTTTCTAAATGTACTTGGCACTTTAATACACACTAATAATAATTTACAGGGATCTGAAGGGATAAGACAATTGCCGATAAATTGATTATATCCCCCCAATGTCAATACATAAAATTACCTCATCTGTATATTTAAATTATTTATTGAATCTTTTAGACAATTAAATTATTGAACTACCTAATCAAGATTGAATAAAAGTCGACAAAGATGTTAATTCAACTAATAAGAAAACGTTAGTATAAAAAACATTGGGGACAAGTTCAATAAACAGCCCAATTCTCCTCCCTCCCTGTCTAATTTACCTGAAGCATGAGAGTAAACGGTGCTAGGTTCACTAGATACACTGGCTGTAGGCATGATTGGGTCATAGTGCTGAGGCATCTTCTACAACAAATAATTTATTTAAGAAATCAATAAATGGTGTGCCTTTTACAAAAGATTTCACAATTTAATATATAAAAAGGTGTGTTATTCCTGATCCCTCCGTGTCACATGCGTCCTGTTTCAATCTATTTGTTTAAGCTTTTTACCTTTCTAATAGGTGAACTAGAGGCCTGTGCCATGAAGTCTATTTCGTCATCTGAATCAACGTCTATCCCTAAATCGAAATTTTTTTGTTAGATAAACCTTTTTTTGAAAATTAGGTATGTTTTCATACATAAAGGGAGAAAATCGTATTTTTGTCAGGTTTGAGTAAATATATTTGAGAGAAAATAACTAATTGAGAAGGAGGCACATTTACTTCATGAAAATAAAAGAATTTCTAAGGCTTAAATTACCATTGTACCACTTTAATATCAAGAACTTAGTCATAGAATTTCATTTTTTTATACCTTCTATTAAGAAGTATGGAAGTAAAATTTTAATACAATTTTGTGGCTTTTTAAAAATCCTAATGTTTTATTCACCTGAATTACTAGCTACAGATGATGGAAGAGGTTCCTGGCTGGCACCAGAGCCCACAGTATCACCTGTAAAATTAAATTATGCAAGGTTTACAAATTTATTTAAAAGCACAAGCTTTGGCATAAAATTTTTTAAGATTAATGTTTTTTTTATATAATTATTATTCAAACAAAATTTCTTAGAATAACTTGTAATAGAATATTGTGTTCAAAGGATAAATCGATATGCGAACAACAATGAGAAAAGTCATGCAATTAAACGTTTAGATGTAAATCTTAATCTTAAGGATTAAGGTAATAAATTATGAATCTAAATACATTCCAAATAATGACAAATAAAATTTCCTTTCTGTAGATTAAAATTATTGGTGTAAAAGTTTGGACAAAGTTGTTTTACCAACCAATTTAAATAGGAAAAATATTTCAAGCCAAACAACACAATGTTACAACAGTCCTATGCCCTATGCTTCCTAGCATTTTATAATATGAATATTCATAACCATCACATTAATTTTGTTAAAATCCAAAGAATGAACGATTATATGAATGTATTACCTGGACTTGCCCCTGCGTGGCTACCAGAAGCATTGTCTGACCCACTGAAACGTCCTGCTTCAGAAAAGTCCACTACTCTTTCTTCAGATGCCTGGAAACAAAAAAATCATAGCTCTACAAGAAAAAGAATTCTCTTAGGCACTTATACCCACTCCGCTCTTTATTTTCAAAGTGGGTTAGCTATTAGTTTGTTTGTTTATTACTTTAGGTTCGGTTAGGTTTTATTGTGTACTGAGCTAATAATGAATTTTGTTTTTAACTTTTCAACGATTTAAAGCTCGTGCCTTCAAACAATTGCAGACAAACAATCATTTGATTTATCTAGAAGTCTAGCCGCCTGATAATGAGTTGCGTCTGTTTAGGGTCAACGCCGCCTCCCACATTTTCTTACTATTTATGTCGTGCATCTGGCGAATACAAGCATAAATAATATTAGGTAATACCTGAAGATAAATGTAGTTGAGACTTAGAGAAGCTGTGGGTAAAGCTTCGTCTAAGTCATTATCGTCCCCAGCTTCGTATCCAAGTCCTTCACCTAAAAACAAAACATTTTGAAATAAGAGCGCGTTACCAATAAACAAAGGCCTTATTTTCCAATATATAGCTCAGATTTGTAGACAAAACCTTGGCATTCAAGAAAAAAAGGACATCGTAAATTACTGTAAAAAAAATGGTACCTAAACGTTTTATTAACATCATCTCTCATTCGTTGTCATAAAAACTTTATAGGCTTTGATTGAATCTTGATTGTTTGGTCAAATTAGAAACGAGTAGGTAATTTTTATTTTAGTACATAAACAGTAAATTTTTAGATTTACATTAATTCATCGCACATTGTCTTATCCCTTAGGGTCCCTGGCCATTTTAGGGTTAGATATATACAGACAATCAAGTGAAGAGCATTACTAATGTCTTGGGACAGGCAACGTTGGTCACAAATTCAACATACTAAATATATAAGAGATCATCCGCTTTTCATGGGATATTAGGTAAATTAACAGATAACCAACCCTTTCATTGCACGAACTTTTTATAAGAAGTCCTAACTGTACATGGAAATGAGTTGCAGCTGTTTATGGGCCAAGGCATTACACCTTCTCTAACTACTTAAGTCGAGCATCTGACATAGCAGCAATAGAAACAAATTTTTAACGTCCTTAGTTATGACACGGAGTCGGGCCGAGATTTGAACCTATCACCTCTCCGACGAGAAGATCCACTACGTGTTGGGCCACGGTCGCGGGTTTAACTATATAAAATATATTCTTACCACCGTGTACAGCGGGTGAGGAAGTTGGACTTTCTCTGTTCATTCTATAAAAAAACAGTCAATATATAATTCAACAACAAACTAGCCAAAAATATATAAGTTCATCTATAGCCTACAATAGATGATAATATTAAAATATTCAAAATTAGCTAGGATAGCCAAGACGGAACACAAAATTAAAGTGAATAATATATCCGTTATTCAGCTTATATAGTTCAAAAGCCTGTAATTTTCATGTTGGATAACATTGGGTCGACATAAAATAGACTAAAACCACCCCGAGACCTATGTGAAGCTTCTCTAAAACCAAATGGAGGACTCAATCGGTTCAAAGGTCAGGGAGATCTAAAAAACAAAAATCTTAATTCTTTATATAAAAGGCTTATTGCTAAGTGAAAGTACGAATGACATTTTGTCAAAATAAGTAAAAATAAATTAATATTTTACCTATGTTGTAAGGTAGAAAATCAAATTCAGGCATTTTTGGGCACTTGATAAGGCCGGTTGTATAAAAAGTCACGTCCCCAAAGACCAAAATTTCACTTGTTTACCTTTACTAGGAAAAAACTAGGTTACGCGAGAATCCCGCGTTAAATTTCTTACTCCAAAAATGTCGTTGTTTTCATATTAGTACTTTTAATAATGCATCTCAAGGGAAATGACAATTGACGATAAATTATTGTAAATCCCCGATTATTATAGACAGAGATACCTTTTCTGCAGATTAATATTATTGGTTGAAAAAATTGGACACTACTAGATAATACAAACCAATCAGTATTTTGGGCAAACGTACAACAAATAAACATTTTTATACTTATACATTAGATTAAATTACAGTACAATGTCCCCTCCCTTTGTGTGAAAAAATAATTTTAGGGCCAATTATTTATTTTTAGGATGTTTTCCTCCTAACATCCCATTAATTAATAATAAAAATCGAAAACGTAGGTGTAGAGAAAATCTTGTAAACCCCTTTTGCGCATGCGTCGGTTGGGTATTTAAATTCATAGAGTAATTATTATACACATTCGACATCTTTGTTTTCATTGACTTTTAAAAAAAAATATCATAGGTCTTTTATGCATGTTTCAACGTTAAAATGCGTTTTATAAATATTTATTTAGAAGAAAATTTGAATTTTGCAGTCTTTTTGCTCTAACTTATTTTTAGTCTTTGCCAAAGTGAAAACTTTTGATAAAACAGCGTTGTCAAATCGAAAATTTTTAAACAAAATTATTATTACAAATTATTATGCGTAATTTATTTTTGACTTATAGGTGCGAATTATTGGGAAAACAATTTATAAAAAATGCGCGGATCTACTGCAGTTTATGGTAAAATATTGCTGGTAACGAATGCTTCCTGGTTTCTAGCACTATTGCAAGATTCCTGGATCCAGCAGCACGCATATTCCAATAAATCCTAGGTTCCTGTTAGCTGGCAACCAGCAAATTTTCCAAGTTACCAGCAATAAAGAAAGATTGCTGGCCAACAGGACTTTTTACCCCATACCCCTTTTTTACAATATCCTAGGGGGGAAAGAGCAATGTTGAAAAGGGATAGTGGCTTCTAATACTGTGCAACTAGCTTAAATTACTTGTACACCTTTTCTGCATTCTTAATAGGTGAGGGAGGAGGAGGTTGGGGAGGGAAATCTTTACCTTTAAATTTAACTGGTTTTATCTTAATATCCTTTTTCGCGCCAAAATTTGAATAGAATCTCATCCTTTTTCGCGCCAAAATTTGAATAGAATCTCAATTAAATCACAACCAATCCCGTCTCTTTATTTTTATAATATATTGGTAAAAGTGGGGGAGAGATACTTGTTATTATACAATATTAGAAAATTGAATCTTTTTTTCGTCTGATAAAATCGGGTTTTTGATTGGTAGATATTTGAGTTAAGATAAAGTAACCTCTTGACAATAAAGCTAATTGGTTACCCATTTTTAAATTTAAAACGCACAATTATGTTCTGAATCTCTATTACTTTTGGCGGGTGTTTTAATGCTTTGTAAACTAAAGATAAAAGAGAGCAAGACTGACATTATAGCAATATTTGTTTGTTTCTCAATTAAGATCTTACTAACCACTGATTAGATTAAGATCTTCATTTTAGAGAAGCCTCACAAGGTCCTATGGTGGTTTTGGGCTATTGTTTATGCTATTTTCTGCCCTCTTTCATGATGCTAGGGGCGCAACCGCTATAGTCTACAATATAAAGTAGCGAAGGATTTCAATTTAAAGCAAAATATTTAGGAAAAGTGAATTACAATTGCATAAAGAGTTTCATACTTATTTATAAGTAACAGGGTGTCCGCTTATGTGTGTGTCACTGTCTGTGTGCACAGAGGGATCTTGCTAACCAATAAACCGAAAAAGCATAATAATAATTTTTTCTAGTGGCAATTTATCTTGGGAGGATTGTAGATTATATTCTCAATCCAACCAAAATAGTTAAAAAAACTTTCCAAAAATAAGGAATATTTGTCTCACACCGCCCCACGCCCCCTCTCTAATTTATATTTACATTTGATCAGTTTAAGGTTTTTAGTTACTGTAAATTGTTGTAGAACGGAGCAATGTTTATAGCCCCCCACCCTAACCCCAATTAGTACAGTGAAACACCCTCCCACCCCTGACCACATCAGACAAACATTCCAAAATAGTCACTTCGAGTAGCATGAATCTTACCTCTAGTTGTGGGGTAAGTGTAATAAAATGGTAATGGGAATTAAAAAGGGAAATATTGCTTTTTGACAGGAATATTTCAAACATGGCAGTGGCCAGCAACATGCATAAATTGCCAGCTACCAGGAAAGTTAAACATTGGTGGCTCCAGAAATATTTCTTGTTATGCTAGATCCAGGAATCTTCTAATATTGCCAGGAAACAGGAAGCATTCGTTACCAGCAATTTTTTACCATGAACTGCAGTAGATCCAAATGCGCAACTTAAAACTATTTTTAAAAACAAAATAAAATGCGGGAACCGTGTTATGCTGGTGGGGGGAAATGAGTCTCGGAGGAGAGTTGTGTTGTGTGAAGAAAACAACAACAACACTAAACACAAATTGAATTTCTCAAATTAGAAAACTGTAAACATACATCTCTACTCTATAGCAGAAAAAGACTCCTACGTAGTTAAAAATAACCGTAACTAGTGATTTTTTGATAGATTTTTTTTCAGTGACATTAAAATTAACAAAAAAGTGTCATTTATTGCATAAAAAATTAAGTGAGAATAAAAATTACAAAAAGTGAAATTTTGATTTTAAAGTTTAATTTTCAGAAATGATTTGTTAACAAATTACCAGAGTGAAGCAAAAGAAATGTAAATTTTTCATTTTTAAAGCTTTATTGGTAAAATTTAAGGTATGTATGTTTTATGTTTGTTGAAAAATTGACACAAAACAAGGATGACAACATATATATTTACATCCAAGAGTAGCGAAGCTTAAAATTGCACGAACTGAGTCTTAGAGCAGATGTCCAGTTGTCAGAGAGATAAAATTGATAAACTAAAAAACCATGCATTAAAAAGTTATTTCTCGCATCGTAATATATATATTTAAACAGCTTTCCGCGGATATAGAATGTACAATTATAAGATTTAATACCAGTTTGTTTAATTAGCCCCGAGGTGCCGAAGGCACCGTCTAAAAAACCCGGTCTAAATCTTATGATTGTACATTTTTATATTCGTAGAAAGCTGGATATAATACGATGCTAGACAAAGTATTTTCGTATGGATGAGAACCGGTTTCCTTACACCGGATTCGAATGAATACGAGAAAAAGTTTATTTCAAATTATATATCGACCCACAGACCGACGGACAAAACTCCATATACACAATATATACGTTAGATTAGCATATTGAATTAGAATCTCCATTGGTTATTTCAAATTCAATTTCTATCTTTAATAGCAATCGAGCTAGAAAATCACATTTCCCCATAGCGCGCGTTACTGACTGCATGACGTACGTACAGACAAATTGAATTATATAGAGTCCCTAGCTTCCCAACTAAAAAAGGAAAACAGGACTAATATAGCTATTTTTCGTGGTAAGCCCGTTGTTATATCATTAAAGAAACATCAAGAGCTAAAAAGAGAGGGGTAGGTTTCTGGTAGAATCCGTAATGGTTATGCGTTATAAGTTAAAAACTGTAGAACGATAACTAGGTCAGTTGAATTTATAAAAAAAAATTGAAATTTTGGCAGATATTTGTCTAAGTAATAATACTTTGTTATTATAGGATGGAGGAGAGTGGAGCAGATGTACTGGTGTGTGCCAGTGAGTACATACCAGACAGACTGTACTTTGTTACACTTAAAACAAACATTAAACCAAGGAACGATATTTTAAATGATTTTTCGATAAATTTTAGTCAGTGCTTATAGCATAAACTCAAGTTAAATTAGATTTGAACAATCAAGCAACCTTCCCTTAGATACCCTTAGGTTGTAAGGAGTGAGATTTGTAGGAAGTTAGGATTCTACTAATCAAGCAACTTTTCCCTCGTCTATTCTCCTCATTAATAAGAAAGTGCCTTTAATTAGGGTGGCTTAAAATGGAACACCATTGAAACCTCTATGCCAGTGATGTAATAATTGAGTAGCTTCCACGAGAATTGCAACTCAGCTTGTAAAGTAACTGGGTGCGAAGCTTACAAATCTAAGATTGGCCAAAGAATTTTAACTACCAGTCTCCGTGTACATCTGAATCCTAACTTTATAGCTTAAACAACAAACAGATTTGACAAACTTTCTTTATTAGAATTAATGTCATACTGTATATGTTTTGTATCCTGATTATTTCCAATGTCTTCTGAATAGACTTGTTTTTTTTAATATTTGAAAATCATTTTGAGTATCGTTCAATAGGTCAACAGCCAATACCCACTACTTCTGCATAGATGAGGAGTTGGTGTATGAAAATTTCTATCAAGATTTTGGACCTCTTAATTTGTCTATGCTGTACAGGTAAATTATATATTTTAGTAGTGCTGCGATTTTATAGTTTGTGTTTCCTCCTTGATAATTTGAAGTAATTTTCCAGTATGGTTTCGAAACCTATTGATATCCACTGGATAAGAACCGGTTCTCAGCCATTCTGAAAAATCGTGTACCTTTAGTATCTCATTAAAGACAATTTTCCACGAATAGAAAGTAGATAAAAACTAATTTTCATCTCATCAATTTTCATTTTAATATCCGTAGAAAGCTGACTGCAATACGATGCTATAAATAACTCTTATTAATATTATGATGCAAAGTTTTTTTTCTCTTAAGCAAGTTTAGGTATTGTTGATTTTATATCCCAATCTTTATTCGCATATAAATTTTAATGCACGCATAAAATAAGAATTCATGTTATTAATTGCATATAAATTTTTTAGGTATTGTGTAAAGTTAAATAGAAAATTGAGGTCCTACACCTTGGCAAAGAAGAAAATTGTTCACTACACAACAATAGGAATGTTGTCATTGTTTGTTTTCATTTCTCTTTTAAAAAAGTAAATTGGATAATTGTAATTCAGCGTTGGGGACTTGGAGCTGGAGCCGTAATTTTCGTTTAAAAACGGCTCAGGGTTAGCCAAAAACAGAGATTTTTTATTGATTTTAATTTGGTTACTCTGTTGTGTCGTGTTTAAACGCCCCTTTTAAGTTTTCCAAGTCCATTATTCAGGGGTGTATATTCTACATGGGATCCCCTGCTCAGGGGGGGGGGGGGAAATAAAAAGTAAGTGGTTGGAGGGGAAAAAAATGTAAAAATTAAGAAAACTGAAAACATTTTTTTCCATTTCCCCCCCTCCTTGGTGAAAAAAACTTTAAAAAAAAAGTGTGGTAGGAGGGATAAAATAAATAAAATATGGAGTTCTTTAAATATTTTCCCCCTACTTGGTGAGAAAAAACTAGGGGGGGAAGAAAAATAAAAAATTTTGTAGCAGGGGAAAAAAAATAAATTTTGTGCAGGGTTTCGGATCCGCATTGATTTTTTGCGGATCCGGATCCTCCAAATTTGGTCAGTGCGGATCCGGATCCGGATCCTTGACAATAAAAATAAAATCACCAAATTTTTCAAAAGTATTTATTCTTTAATTCGAAGTCAAAAATACTTTTAATTTCAAGTCTGACCCTAAACCTTAAAGATTGGCTCTCATCAAGAGAATGTCTGAGATTTTATATAAATTTAGGTAAATTTTTCCATTTTTTCCGCATTTTTTTGAGTCCAAGGATCCGGATCCGCATTTTTTTGCGGATCCGGATCCTTGGACTCAAAAATATGCGGATCCGGATCCGAAACCCTGTTGTGCAGAATATACACCCCTGCCATTATTATTAAAAATTTAACTTTTAAAACCTTCATTTCAAAAATAGACTAGGCAACAACAAAAATATGTTGAGTTTTCTTGGTTTTAGGTCGGAGCCGGAGCCGTCGCTTTCACAGGCAGCTCCGCAGAGCCGGAGCCGCTCCAAAATCAAACGGCTCCGCAACGCTGTTGTAATTTTTCTCCAGTTGATTGAAATATACCTCATTGAAATAATCAATTTTTTTATTACATCCTTCAATATCTAATAACAATCACCAACGTTGGTATAGATGCACAAAAACGCGCGAACGCCGCGTTCCTGATTTCCGCGTACTCTGTTCTCTACCTGGGCTTTTCACCTGAGCGGGCCTACAAGTCCCTCCAGAATGGTCCCAGTCCTACCTTTGTACCTTTTAGGTAAGTCAAGTTGACAACAACTTCCTGCAATTGTTTTTTAATGTACCGATTTCATCTGAAAAGGGTTAGACCAATTTTCAATCTGTGCCTAATGAAATATAAGAATACTGAAGAATATAATAAATGGATCAAGTTTAGAAAGGTAACCCCTATATATTAATTAAACTACAAAAAGAAACATTTTAAAGCTGTATGCATAAAATAACATTTATTACTTTTCAGGGATGCATCATTCGGTATATCCGTGTATACCATTACAATTCTGGATTGTTTGAATGCTGTAAAGAAGGCTAAGGAAGCTGGATTCTTTGATTTCGATGATTTTGACTGTGAGGAATATGAACACTATGAAAAGGTTCAAATATTATCTATAAATTATCAAAATACCTACCTAAGTAAAATATTTTGAACGTTTACTTTGTTTTATACTGGGTAGTAGGTAGTTGATATAAAGCAGAGTGGGCATTAAAAAAAAACACTTAGTTTAAACCAAACAAAAACAAGCTTAAAAACAACAAAAAAAACAAGGTTGGGATGGTTTTTGAAAAAAATATTTATACAAAGATTTCAGAGTTATTATTTTCTAGGGGCGTTTTCACTTCAGATGGTGGAGGTACCCTCCCCCAAAATTAGTCACAAACTTTACCAGTACCTATGAGAATCTTCACTGTAAGGAGAACCATATCGGTTCAGCGGTTATCCTGTTACCTTTATATAAGAATATTAACCCCTTGTTTTAAACATACATTCTAATTTGTTTTTCTTAAGCGAGTGTTTGCATCATTGTTTACATTTTTATTTTACATTATTTTCTTATTGTTTTTGTTCAACTGATGCATACTAATATTATTTCTATCTAGGTACAAAATGGAGATTTTAACTGGTTAGTTCCACAAAAGTTTTTGGCTTTCTGTGGACCCCATCCACATTCTAAGGTCATTGTTTAACTTCTAAACATGTATTTTAATAAAATAAAATTAAAAGGGGCTTAACTAGCCTAACTTTTCATTAATATCTTAATCAATTTATGGTCCATTGCCTAATCCCTTACGATCACTGCTTATTAGGTACTTAGTTTTGTAACAAAATATTTTTAAAGGTATGTGAAAAATACAAGAAAACAAAGTTTACAAGATTTACACGATTTGAGAGGGGTCATTGGACTGTTTATTACACAATTATGTTATCTTATTCGTTGGCTTTCCAGTTTCGAGGTGTTTTATTGAATTTCGATTGGTTGGTTCATTTATCTGAGTGTCTTAATGTTTCAACTACAAATTGTAATCTACAGAAGGGGTAATTTTGTGTATCATCATTTGGGATGCACTTCAATTTATCGGCCATTGTCTTATCACAAAATATCCATGAAATAATTTTTGTGTTCAGATTGAGAACGGGTACCCGCTGCATGCGCCAGAGTCCTACTTTCCGTATTTCCGCCTGCACGGAATCACCTGCATTGTCCGGTTAAACAAGAAAATATACGACTCGAAACGGTTCACAAATGCTGGTTTTAGGTAAGGGTTGAAGATTGTTTTTTTTTTCAGCGAAGCTTTTCTATAATTATGGTCGGCCAGTCCGTCCGGGACAGTTAGCTCTATTATTTAATTTATACATGTTAGAATTGTACTATCGATTTAAAACTTTCCCTGATGATATTTCTATAACAGTTTTGGATGATTTAGGAAGCATAGTAACTCTATAATCGTTAAAAGAAAGTACGTCCATTTATTTTTTTTTACTTTTTCAGTCCTGACACTTAACAATTGTTAATGTTCATTTGTCCTACCGTTTCTTAGCTTTGCTCTTATGAATATTGCCATCCTTTTTTAGTCAAGTGTTTTGTTCAACAAAATTTTCTAGTGCATAGGCAAGAGAAACAACCATTAGAACTTGAAGTATAAACTTCATTGACTAGTATCAAATCGACAATCAGGGAGGGGACATTGGGCTGTATATTACAGTAGTCCCCAAAGTTTTATGATATTATTTTTTTTATTCGTTGGCTCAACAACTTTGGGGAATTTTAGTGAGTTTTGATTGGTTGGTTGATTCAGTTTAATCAAGTTGAAGAAGAATTTAATATTATAATCTACAAATGAGAAACGCCTTTTTGCTTAGTGTAAGTTATATGATATCGCCAAGTCATGAATAAAATACCTACAGGCTTGTAGAGAATCTTCGCTACCCAGAGAGAGAGAAGGGGCAATGGGGGTGTTTATTACTCTAGTACCCAAAGTTGTATAATAACATTTTTTTATTCGTTAGCTTATCAACTTTGGAGACTTTAATGAATTTTGACTGGTTGGATCATTAAGTTGATTGTTCAAACGTTTAAACCACTAATTTTATTCTGATAAAGGGGTAATTTTGTGTATCATCATATGGGGATGTTAATCAATTTATCGGCCATTGTCTTATCCCTTTAGATCACTGTTCACTACCACACTAAAAACTAACTATAATATTCTTACTTAAGGCATGATGATTTGTTCTTTATTGACGGCTCAACCCCACCGGACAGTATTCTTGAGAAGTTCCTTCATATTTGTGAAAATCAGACTGGTGGTATTGCAGGTAGGATTATCTTACATTGACTTATCCTTGAATAGGTGTACACATTCAAATATTAAATATAGGGAGGGAGGGGACATTGGGCTATTTATTACACTAGTCCTCAAAGTTTTATAATATTTTTTTCTAATTCGTTGGGTTAACAACTTTTGGGACTTTTTTTAAATTTTGATTGGTTGGTTTCATAAGTTGAGTTTCTAAAGTTTCAACCACTATTTTTTATTTACAGGAGGTGTAATTTTGTGTATCATTGTCTTATCCTTTTAGATCAAACGTCATATTTGACGGATTTATTTTGATGTCTAAATTAAATGTAGAATTAGAGTTAAGAAACATAATTAATTCTATGTAGGTTTTAAATTACAGCTAAACATATTTTTATGCATAAATTAGTGTAAATAGTGTTGTGTTATACAGTTGTTTTTATATTTAAAAAAGATAATGATTTTTAAAGATAGCGTAGCAATAACAACTTATTAGGAGATAGACATTTTTTTTTATTGCTTTAAAACCAATTAATATCCGCTAGATTAGAACCGGTTCTCAGCCATACTGAAAAATCATGGTTAGAAATTAGCACCGTATTGCAGACAATATTCCGCGAATATAAAATTAAAAATCATAAAATTAATACTATTTTTTTCAGCCAGGTCCTTCGGCCCCTTCTAACTTACATGAACGTGCGGACATTGCTTATGTATTGAGTAGCTGCGCTACTGACAGAAGTATAATAGCGCTAAAGTGTGAATATTTACATAATTAAATGAATTAAAACAACACCTGTATATTGTTTAATATACAGTCCATATTTCCTAGGAGCTATTCATTAAATGCATCACTTAGAAACAATAGAAATTCGGTAGATGTCTTTGGAGGATTTTTTACAAAAATTTCGTGGATTTTTATAAAATGAAATTATTATATAATTATGAAACTTGCGGCTACGACCCTAGCATATAGGGGCTAAATATTCGAATAGGTACCTAGAGAAGGTCTTTAAAAAAAATAGCTTAAAACCATTCGAGGACTTAAATCTGAATAGAAAGTAGCCTTAAACCGTCACAGAACCTGTGTGAAGCATACCTAAAATAGATGACCCATTTTGCTCAGTAGATAGTTGTCGAGATCTTAAGCACCAGACTAAAAAAAGGACTTAAAAACGACTTAAAAATTACTTAACATTTTAAATCTGCGATGCCCCGAAAAGCATCTCTAAATCACTTTATTAAAGAAACTGCTTTGAGTAAATAAGTGTTTGCCTACTCCTAGCTTGCAACTTGAATTTGTCTATCTTCATCGTATCTAAGCTTTCTTTGCATTCAAACAAGGATCATAACATCATTCAATGCGAACCTTAACAAATATAAAGTAACAGTGCAATCAATATTCAACAATAAATCTGTAAATTTCTATAAAAATATCTATGTAAATTCATTCCAAGGTTACTTAAATACAGGATGCTTTATATGGACATACTTTTATTTGAAGTTTTGATTATAGAGTTGCTTCACGTATAAATGCTTAATCGTCCTAGTAATGGTTATTCCAAAAGTCAAATAGATATGATAAGAATACCGACTATTATAGAACTGTTACACTTTCTAAACTGCTACAGGCACCATAATGTAAAGTTTGATATTGATAGAACAGTTCTTAAATGCCTAAATTAACACCGCTGAAGGACTAGCCTTAATTTCAAAAAGCCTTACTTTAAAAAATGAGGAAATCTTAGGTAGGTAATAAATATAAAATATCGGATACAGCATATTAAAATCAGCATATTTAAAACAAGATTAACGTCTAAACAATATTTTGGCTTACTTTTGTTCAGGTTCGTAATTGGGCTTTATACTCACCGTTTACGCAAATGTGTCAAAACTCCCCCCCCCCCCCCCCCCATTGATCATTTACCTTTTTTTCTTGCAATCTAAAATATTTTTTTTGTGTGGAATTTTGCAATTTGTTTGATTTTTATTTCGTTATCATAATATCAATGCATTTTTGTGAGGTGAGGGCGAGCTTAATTAGAAAGAAAAACGATGATTTGATCATTTAACCAAGGATTCCTTCACTAAAAAACCATAAATTAGTTTTTTGAAGATAATGGGGGGGGGGGGTAAAAGAACAAGAAATATTGCTTTCCCTTAAAGTGTATAGCGATCAAAGAACCCCTTTCTTATTTTTGAAATAATAAGAATATTGGGTTTCTTAATGCATTTGCATAACCCTTGCTGGGGGCCCTATCTTGACTCAGGCAACACATAATTCTAGAAAAAACCACCCCATTCCTTTTATTTTTAATATATTTATAAAGTAAGGGTGTGGTGGAGGTATCAGGGTGAGTAAGCATTTCAGGGAAACCATTAATAGGTTTTTAATTAATTTATCATCCACTTTCCTATCCCTTATTCCTGGCTATGATTCTCTTTTTAATATTGACAGATATTATAGTCATTTTATTTACGATTTCAAAGGTCCCAGCTAGGAGGATCCAATAGGTATTTATCGTAAAGTAGGTATTATAGACACCTTTTTACGGATATTTAAATGAAAAACTATAAGATTTAACCAGTTTTATTAGCCCAGATGAGCTAAAGGCCTCTCTGTAACACGATGCTAAACATGATATTTAGTATGTCTGAGAACCGCTTATATATATATATTTATTACTCAGTTAGTTCTTAAAAGGTATTTAAATAAATATTTGTCTTGAAATAGGTTTAGCTTTTTATTTTCCAGGTAGTAAAAATTGTACCTAATTTAAACAAATGTTCACAATATTTGTCGTAACAAATCCTCTAAAAATTGACATTTGTGGGATGACCGTGAATAGGCCTAGAATTAATTACGTGAAAGCACCCACGCCCATTTTAAACAGCACATTTTTAAAAACGCCTATTTAGTAGCGAATCTTCTTTATAATTTTTTGTCCGTCTGTCAGTTAGTCAGCCTTCAGTCAGTTTTTAACGGCTGCTATTAAATATAGACAGCTGAAATTTTTAGTGAAGATTTCTTTGACATATGCGCATTTAATCTATACATTGTCCGTCTGTATGTCGGTTATGCTTGAAAAGACATAAACCTTATTTTTTGCTATGAGAACTGAGTATCTGCTCTTTAACTTACTTTGACCACGTGTTTAATCGATGATATATTTTGCTTCGCTACTTTTGGATGTTGTCATCCTTGTTTTTAAACAGAAGGACCAGATTTTGTATTTTGTAACACGTTATTTTACATATTTGTATAAATTTCTTTGTTTGAGATTTTTTTTTTGGTTGTTTACATCAAGTTTGATTAACAGCCCTGAATCAATATAATACAAATATAATGTTTTATTATGGCTAAAAGAACAAAGGACGGGGGGGGGGGTATAACGTGTATCCATCCCATTCCCCAACCCTACCCACCAAAAAAGCCATTGACGAGATCTTACTGGGAAAATATAGACATACATTTAGCTAGTTTAGTATAAATTATAGATTGTTATTTTTATTATAATTTTGCAACCATTTTTACAGCTACTTAAAACCACGCTGTTAATATACGTGACACCTTGATTTTTTACATTTCTGATTTGTTAATGTATTAAAAAAATAGACAAGGATGACAACGTCCATTGAAGTTATGGTTAAAAGTTTAGGATTTTATAGTTGAAGGAAGGTATTTAAAAATCTATTATATATTTATCTCTCCACAAATTCTAATAAACGAATTTTGTAAAAGAAAGATTGTAAAGACCATTGTTATCTCCCTATATTTTAATAATTGCACAAATCTTAACTTTCTTTTATAAAGTAACGTTCTTATGTACAACAGACTAGACCCTGATTTGTAGACAAGCCTCGCTTTTACAACTTGTGTAACCCTCCTCCCAAAAAAGACATCCACACAATTTAAAACCATATTTCAATTTGTTGAAACAAATATTCTTGGAAAAACTGGCAGCTACATCAATCCAGGGAGGGAGGGGATATTTTACAATAGTCCCCAAAGTTTTATAAACGTTTTCTTAATAATTGGCTTTACAACTTTGGGGACTTTTATTTAATTTTGATTGGTTGGTCCATCTAAGTGAGTGTCCAATAGTTTCAACCACTAATTGTAATTTACAGAAGGGGTAATTTTGTTAATCATCATTAGGGATATAGATTAATTTATCGGCCATTGTCTTATCCCTTTGATCCCTAACAACAATCAGGCTTGGGCGGGCTGCAGGGATGTAGGGAGTGGAAAATGTAAGAAAAATAAATCTCTTCCCCTATAATATACAGGAAACGTTGCTTTTCCTCAAAGTGCTTAATAAGCACAGAAACCAATTTTGGGAAGCCATAACCCTGCGGGACTACCCTGTAACCAATATAACCTGACCTAAAGTATAAACGAAACACCTGAAAAACTGTTGATTTAAAATAAAGGGGGTGGGTTGTGATGTCGCGTGGACACCACCATACCTACAACCTGTGATGCCCAAAAAAAAGAGTAGACTTGAAATTTTTAAATTTTGATGAAGATTATTTTTTGTCTCCATTGAACTATACCTAAAATTCTGAGCGGCATCTAAAGGTCATGGAAATGCAATTGTCAGACTCAACAAAAAATATTGGATTCATTACATATTTTAATATTATTAAAAATCTTGAAAATTATGCATAAAAGATAGAAATTTCCCTATTAATTTGAAAGTATGAAATGATTTATAGATTCACAAAAGTCAATCTTTAATGAAGTACTATGACCTGTATAGTTATATATTTAGAGTTTTAAGTCTAAAAAAATATGATTTTTTAGACCAAGCAATCTAAAAAGTTATAATTTAACATGGTTGTAGGCAAAGAACAATTTCTGACTATGATAAAAGAAAAATATTTAATGCACTTTGGCCAAGATAACCTAGTAAATCTTTTCTCTAAAGAGCTACAAAAGGACAAACATATTGATTATTAGAGAAGCTTCGCTTCTCAAAGCCACATGTTTATTTTCTTAAAAGCCTAATGACTTAAATTGCACCTTTTATGTATTTTTATGCCTATGTCATTACACAATATCATTGCATTTTTAAAAGCGAAGCTTTTCTATAATTAGGGTCGGTCCGTCCGTCCGTACGTCCGTCCGTCCGTCCGTACGTCCGTCCGAGATAGATAGCTTTTGTTCGTTAATTTAGGCATGTTAGAATTGTCCTATCGATTTCAAACTTTGCATGATGATTCCTGTAGTAGTTGGGTACGATTTAGAAAGCGTAGCAACTCTATAATCATTACCAGAATGTCCCTACGTCCATTTTAAACATGTTGATTTTTCTCCTTTTTTAACAACAAATTTTCAAGTGTTCTAATTATCCGTTTGATCTGATTTTTGGTATATTGATTCCTGGGACAACAAAGAACAATATTATAAGCGAAGCAACTCTATAATCAAGTCAAAAAATTTAAGTATGTCCATAAACATTATCCTGCTTCAAGCAGCTTTTCAACAAATTTACTTACAATTTTGCTTTGGCTCTTATACTTTTAAATTCTGATTATTCAGTTCAGATACTATACAAGTGTTAATGTCCGTTTGTCCTACAGTTTCAGTGCTTCGCTTTTATGGATGTTGTCATCCTTGTTTATCACCTTTTTAACCAGGAAAAGCATTTCTTTTTTATTCAGGGACAATGAAAATAATTTTGAAAAAAAAATCATTTTAAAAAAATAGTTAAAAGTGATGATTCCAAGAGGAATTAAGCACCGATCCCGCAGGGTTAGGGTGTCCCACATGGATAAGAAGCATTTATACACTACACGTTTTAATTCCATAGGACAATATTAATATTTTTTTCTCCATTTTTTTATAAGAATATTTATCTTATCCCCGTATATAAAACACGTAATAAAAGGAAAGAAATTGCATTTTTTTTACTAACTTTGCCATTTTCTTTTCAACTTGTTTGAAAAGAAAGATACTTTCATATCTTTCATTTTTATAGTAGTTTTTTCTTTGAAGGCCAAAGCTTCTCCTTCAATCCATATTTTAGTTTGCCCTATGAAATTAAAGTTCTTACACCCATTTGAATGTTGAGTTATCATTTTTTTAAAGCAAAGCTTTTCTATATTTAGGGTCGGCCCGTCCGAAACGATTAGTTTTTTTCGTTAATTTGGACAAGTTAGAATTGTCCTATCGATTTAAAACTTTGCATCATGATTCCTCCAATAGTTAGGCACAATTTAAAAAGTGTAGCAACTCTATAGCGTTACCAGAAAGTCCGACGTACGTCAATTTAATATTCTAGATTTTTTCTTTTATGACAACAATTTTTCATGTGATACAATTATCCTATTCATCTGATTTTTAATACTATTTCCTAGGACAAAATAGTGAATTGTTATAAGCAAAGCTTCTTTATAAATAAGTCCTAAAAATGTAAGTGTGTCCTTAAAAAGTATCCTGTAATAAAGCAGTTTTGCAACAAAATAACTTGAAATTTTGTTTAAACTTATACATTTACATTCTGCTTATTCAGGCATCAGTTCTGACACTCTACAAGTGTTAATGTTCGTTTTTCCTCCCATATCAGAGCTTCGCTTTTATGAATTTTGTCATAATTGTTAATTTTTGTTCTAACTTCTGCATTGATATATGAAAATGCATGTTTTGAAGGTGGAAAACATAACCGAAACGTCATTGTATAAGCTTATTTTGATATTGTTTTAAATACTTTTTATACAGAAGTATAAATGTGAATAAATGTTCTAGATATCATTTAACAAAATGAAAAAGAAATAGGTAATTTAAAATTATGCTACATAGTACGTACAAATGGACTGATATAAATTGATTTTAATCCATTTTCTTTATTTAGTATTTTTTTTTACACCCCCTTTAATCTCTAAAATGTGATTAAATTCTCTTTCTGTGAAAGAAATACCTACATTGTATCAATTGATGTATTATAATATTATTATGTTCTCTAATAAAGTTAAACTCGCAGTGGGCTAAAACAACGATTTTCCACTTCCACCCAATTTACCCCATCTTCGTCCCTCCTATATGTTATCAAGCTAAATTTACGACAATTTTTCTCCTGTCATAATATCCACTTGTATTCTACATCCATTAAAGTATGCATATTCAGATTTTAATTTTTAGAAGAAAAAAATTCAAAATTAATAACCAACGAACCTTCTTAAATCTATGAATTTGATGAAGTTATGTACGCATACAGGGAGGGAGGAAACTATGGCCTGTTTATTACACTAGTCCCCAAAGTTTAATAATAACGTTTTCTGATTCGTCGGATGAACAACTTTAGTGACTTAAGTAGGTAATGATAGGTTGGTTCATTAAGTTTCAACCACTAGATATAATCTACAGAAGGGGTAATTTTGTGTATCATCCATTTGGAAACAGACTGCAAATTGACAAACTATGGAGTAAATACGCTTTTATTTTTAGTGAAGTTTACTTTAGTTCAAATTTGCCGAGTTTGATTATGCAATAAGCCAGAAAAGTTAAAAGTTAGGACATAAAAATATAAAACAAGGATGACAACTATCATAAATTAGAAGCTCAGCAAATTAAAACAAATATTCTTAAGAAATATATTGTGTTCAATAAAAAAATCACTGTTTTTTTGTAAAAAGCTTGAAAATCTAGAAATAAAATGGTATCAAAATGTCTTTAAAAAATCAACGTGATTGAAATTGAAATATAAACATTTTGATATTGATAATAGCATTGCTAACTTTTCAAGATTATTATTACAGTAACCTTTGCGCAATGTTTTAAATCGATAGAAAGATCTTTATGTAAACGGACGGATACATGTAAAATGTATAAAAGCTTGTTTAAAAATGCTGCAGTAAATTTTTCAATGTCATCAATAAGGATTGCCTTCTAGTAAACGTTGCATCTCTACAATAAACCACTGATGGAGGAGACATTGGACTGTTAATTACACTAGTAACCAAAAGTCTTATAATAACGTTTTTTATTCGTTGGATAACAACTTTAGCGATTTTTTATGTCTTTTGATTGGTTGGTTCATTAATTTGAGTGTTCACACGTTTCCTAACTAACCCCCCCTTTATTTTCAATTTATTAAAAAAGTAAGGGGGGGGGGGATTCAGTTCTGGACTGGCACTATAAGGGAAAGCACCAAAAAAATAGGATGTCCAAATATCAAATATAGTGAATGTTTTTGTTCTTGTAATGTTATATAATATTTTAGATAGGTTAATTTGTATTTCGTGCATAAACGTAACACTAATGAGAAATTCAACACAAATTTGGAACATTTAAGATGAATATTTAGAAGAAGAAAAAAGAGTAAGATTGAATCATTGTTTGCGATCAAAAAAAATAAGGCGATTTTTACACAAGGGCATGTATTCTTAATAAGATAAGATAAGATAAGATTTTATTTCCTCTAAGGTGCATATAATTAGGGCGAGTTACTAATAAAAGTTTACAATTTTAACTATAGGTTTCTTCCTGAAAAAGATTGCATGTTAACCCATTAGTGCCGAACCGGACATTAAAACCCGGTTCCGAAAAATGGAAAAAAAACCGGTTTCCGGCTCCATAATTGCATCATTCTCAGTATGAATCCCTCCTCTACTACCCTGGCTTTCATTTCCCCCTGGAGCAGGCAGTTTAGCTTACTTCCGTTTTATGGTATAGCTCAACAAAATTTGAAAATCATGAAATTCAAAATACCCCTTCTAACTTTTTTGTTTTTATAGTAAAGTCGCTGATTTTTTTCGTGAAATCTAATGTTTATTGACAAGTACATCTATATGTGAATTCTTTTTGTTCAAATAATTATTTTTTATATGATTTTTTTATCGTTTTTTTACGCCCTATTATGACCCGGTTCGGCTTGGCCATACATACCCGAAAATTTTAAAACCCGGCTCGGTTTCGGTTTTTATTACCCGGTTTTAACTTTTCAACCAATAAAAATAACAATTAACGTCATAAGTAAGGGTTTGAGCCACCATAATAACCCTAGTAATCTCTATAGGTGTCACCCAATAGTTTAATGATCGTTTTCTGATATGTAACACCCAAATTTTATATGTTCTTTTTTTGTAGTGTGTGTCTTTTAAAACTTCGAGCAACGGGTTTTTTTACCCGAAAACGGCGGCACCTATAGCCGAAACACTAAATTTGAAATAAATCGCTTCGTATTATACTTGTAGCTCTTTAGATTACATGAGGTTGTGTAGTTTTCAATTACGGATCGTATCAAAGTTCTAAAAAGTGTCTCACTTTTGGCGTTCAAAAATTACATTTTTCGATTTTTGGTCAAAATAACCGGGTTTATACAGGTCAACCGGGTTTTAAAACTGGGGGAAAGCACCAAAAACGGGTGTTAATGCCTGGTTGGTATTTATGGCCAAGCCGAACCGGGTTTCTTTGCAACTTTCCTGTGCACGCCACTAGAGCAAAACAAAAAAATACGAATTCCGTTTTGACCATTATAAAGCTTCCCTGAAACTTACAGCTCGATCGGCCCATAAAAGTGGCGCTCGGCACTAATGGGTTAATTAAGATACTAAGTTTCTTCCTGAAAGAGATTGCAGGCAAGATAATAAATAAATTATTACATATTATAGAGAATAAATAATCAAATTGTAATTTATTAGCAATTTTAAGATCCTGCAGTACATTTACTATTTATGTACCTAGCTCAGGGTTGTAGTGAACTTCTCCTTCCCCGTTCACCTACATTTTACATTTTACTATACAATTATTATATAATTGAACACTGAGCAAGCTGTGAAGCGAGTGGATGGCTTAACCCCGGCCGGGGTTGTTGAACCGCAGTTCTTCGCGGCGCTTACCAAATCGTTTCAGAGCTTTAGAAAATAGTTGTAACAATTTGTTTTAGTTACAATATTGACATATATAAAACATATATAAGACTACTATACTACGGTATGCTGAATATACCATCTGACAATCATTCCACTAGAATCCATACAGGGTTTCCAAAAATAAGACCAATACAAATATGTTATCGGTGCCATGGAAGTTAGCCATGTTTTTATTCCCGTTATAGACTGCGACTCCCACCGCCCTAACGTTCCCGGATTAAATGATTATAAGAACTGAGTAATTTAAAATCCTGTGGGATTTTAATCCCACACTTCTTTGATACCTGTAATTTATTTCCGAACCCGTCACTATATTCCTACATCCCTGATGGCGTTTATTAAATAAGAATAAATTTACATATTTGAGTTTTTCGTTGAGTAAAAACTAGAGGGCTTGATGGATTTTAGCCACATTTAAACATTTAAACATTGCAATAACAAGGAATACATATGCGCGGTGGGCGCGCATATGTACCTAGTACGTTAAGTAAAAATTAAAATAGAAATAAAAATATGAAATCTGAAAACTTATAAGTATTTTTAGAGAAAAACTGGTTTTATTTGGATTTTTGTCAGGCGTTTTAAGTGGCGATGTACTTAGGTATCCTAAGTTGAAAGTGTATTCAATATCGGCTATGCTAGTTGTAGAGTGGCTTTGTAGCTTTGAAATTAAATTCTTGTTTAAGTTTGATATTAAGAAAGTGTTTTTTGCTAGATTCAATTTAAGAAGGATAAAAATCATTTTTAGAAACACATCAGTTTACTAGCATTGTTCTTCAAGTGAAGGTTCTTTTGTTAAGATTAATAAGACGTTAAGACGTTAAGACTTAAGGAAAAAGGTTTTGACTGAAGTGAGGATTTGACGACAAGGACTGGACTAGAGATAAAGAAGAATTAAAGAAAGAGATGGCAGGTTTGGTGTTCGAGTGGCTGCGCACCAGAGTTCTGACCGCGGCGGCCGGTCCCTGGAGTAACTTATCTGGGAGGTTCCAATTGAAGACGCTGTTTACCTCGAAATGATTGGGATTTATGACGAGATAAATGAGCTGCGCTCATTTATTTTTGTCAGGCAACCCCGTAGCTTGACAGGCCACCTGTCCGGGCTGCGCTCTTTGCGGCGCACACAAGCCGCCGTCCCTATCGTCGAGGAACGGCTCCTGGCGTGCGCGGAAAGATGCGCTCAGACTCTTAGTGGGCGGCGTCGGTCACCTTACCTGCCAGAAGTTGTTGACGCTAATGAGGATTGAATGACTGAGTGATCTGATCTGAGGAGGAACTGACCGACGGTATGGCTGAGTGTGAATAGAGATAAAGAAGAGTGTGAGGAGAGTGGGCTACAGACTAAAGACTAATAGACTGAGTGATGGATTTAATTTAGGTTGAACCCTGTAATATTGACGCCTAATTTGTAGTGATGAATGTATACGTGAAAAAGTATGTATCAACCTATCGTTTATATATTTAGTTGAGTCTGCTAGAGCCACCCTGCTCCGGCGCTTAATAACCTGTAACTGCAGCAACATATAAAATAAATAAAAAGTGCTTGAAAAAAAAGTTTGTTTTGTTTGTAAGAATTGTTAAAATAAAATAATCTCTCCAATTTAATGGATTAATTATTCATGTCAACAACCTTGCTGTTGTTGCAGTTGTCAGTAACCTGTATCGCTGTGTCCCAACCTCACGCCTAAGCTAATGCTCAACGACTTAATAACGCCAATGCTGCTCTATAATTGGATGTTTCCGTGCGCTCAAATATAAGACTTTCCGGCCACGACAAAAACTAATAAATTGTAGAATAGTTGACAATGGAATTGGTGAAATTATGGTTGATGGAAAAAAGGATTTTTTGGTGAATTTGATGATATTTGATGGATATAATGAGTATGAAAACATAATTAAATTTGAAGTTAGAATGTTAGAATGCAGGAATTTGGTGAAGTTTTGTAGGAAGCACTATATACCCCCCTCCCCCCCCTCCTTAGCTACCCGGGTGAGAGTTCGGATCTTACAGATCCTATTTTTGGATTTTTGAGTATAAGACATGGATGAATAAAATATTATTAGAACACTTACCATTTTTAAAATGAGGTCTTTGTTTGTTATAGGTACCTATGTAAAATCAATTTGGTTAAGAAAGTGGGTAAAACATTTTCTATTGAATTCTTTTTCATTTACTTTTTGCTTTATATTGTTGGGGAGACTGTTAAAAATTGTGGGAAAAGAATGAAGGGGAGAGTTTAGTAAAAAAGTTCTGTTTACTCCATTTGCATATGCAAAATTATTTACATTTCTTGTATTATACCTGTGGCGATCACGGGAGATCTCCCAGGTATTATTAAAAATTTCTGGCTGTAAGCCATGTAGGTACCTATACATAAATTTACAAACGTTAAATTTGATTAATAGATTAATGGGCAATATCCCATTACTTTTAAAATATTCTGCGGTGTGTGCTCTGCTAGGTAAGTTTTCTATGATTCTTACTGCCGCCTTCTGTACCTTCAAAATGGGATCTAAAAGATAGGCTGGACAGGCTGTGAACAGAAGGCAGCAGTATTCCACATTTGATTTAATATAGCTGGTATATAAAATCTTTAAGTGTTTCTTATCGAGCAAGTGGCGCATGACGCGCATAGAGTAAATAATCTTTGAAATTTTTGCATGTACTTTTTTAAGGTGATAAGAAAACTTTAATTTTGTATCCAAGCTGATTCCTAAGTGCTTTACAAAACCCTCATTATTATCATCTACAAGGTTTAACTTTGTGATCTTTTCAGGGATGCTTTCACCTACGTTGTTCATGTCTATGAATTCATTAAATTCCGTTTTTAATTGAATTTCTTCAGGGGTAAGATTTTCTCTAGGGGAAGTAAAGACCATAACTTTGGTCTTGAGGGGATGGATTAAGAGTTCATTTGCGTTATACCAGGCGGTCAGTTTAGGGATGGTTACTTTTGCAAGTTCAATCAATTCTGCTAATGAATTTCTTTCCATGAAGGTTAGGGCATCATCAGCGAAAAGATTAATAAAAACTTCTGGGCTGCAATTTGCAAGGTCATTTATGAAAATCAAAAACAATATTGGGCCAAGGACTGACCCCTGTAATACGCCTATGATAATCTCTTCCAACGTAGATGAAAACAGCCCCTTAAAGTACACCTTTTGACGCCTATTACTATAATAAGAACGGAACCATTGTAGTGGTAATCCCCTTATCCCTGCATTCTTTAACTTTTCAAACAACAAATTTCTAGGGATCATGTCGAAACACTTCCGTATGTCCAAAAATATGGACATACAGGAATTGTTTCGACCTAGACACTGAGTGATCATATTTGAGAGGTCAAGGACATTATGGTAAGTTGAGATATTTTTCCTAAATCCAAACTGTCTGCAGTTAAAAAAGTTTTTTTCGTCCAAAAAATTTACCAAGCTATCGCATACGTACTTTTCCAGGGGCTTGCTTAGGTTATCAATCAATGATATACCACGGTGGTTATCCATTTGATTGAGTGAACCTGATTTGTGGAGGACAAGAATTTTGCTTACTTTCATACCGTCAGGAAAGACGCCAGATTGGAGGGAAAGGTTATAGACGTGGCAAAGGGGGTGTGCGATAACATCCGCACAGCGGGAAATTAAGAACATGCTGACATCATTAATGTCTGTGGACCTTTTGGGCCTGATGTTTCTAATCAAATTTATTACTTTGAAAGGGTAAAGGGGTTCAAAAAAGATTGAGTCTTGAATGGGGGGGGGTAAAAATTCTGCAAAGTTTTTTTCTGTTGTTGGGATCTCAGGTTTAAGGGAGGTTCCAATCTGGCTAAAATAGGAATTGAATTCGTTAGCGATAGCTTGGTCACCCTCAACTTTCCTATCCCCGACCTCTAAGTATGAGCACTCAGCACTCTTTTGATCGAATCCTAGCATATCTTTTAAACAACGCCATAATTTTTTACTATCTCTGCCGCAATTTCTTATACTTGACCTATAGTATTCTAGTTTTGCACGACGTACATTCCTATTATAAGAGTTTCTATAAGAGTTATATAACAGCTCACTTTCCCTTGTTCTTTCCCTAAGAAAATTGTCGTGGAGGGTGTGTTTGTGTTCCCTCATTCTCAAGAGGTACTCGTTCATGAAGGGCTGCTGGGGTTGGACCCTAGAATTTTTTTTGACTTTTACAATGGGGCATGAGGTGTTATATAACTCAAGAAACTTAGCTATGAAATTACTATAGGCAACGTTGACGTCATTTTGGTTAAGTACATTTGACCAATCGGTACTGAAAAGTGCGTCATTTAGTGAATTAATGTTATCATCGCCTAGCAATCTTTTTTCATACGAATCAGGTTGTTTTGGTTTTTTGTTAGCATTAATTCTATACGCATTTATCAGCAACAAGTGGTCACTTATTTGTGATGTTAGGACACAAGACAACATAAGATTTGGAATAAAATTACCAACGCCGAAAATGTCAATCAATGTTGAAGTGTTTTTTGTAATCCTGGTGGCCTTGGTAATCGTATTCAAAATGCCGTTGAAATTTAGCGACTCTAGCAGACGCATACTAGGGCTGTTGTTTTCATTAATCCTGAACAAGTCAAGATTAATGTCTCCAACAATAAAAAACGGTAGGTTGAGTGACATAATCCTATCCAATAATTCAAGGTAAATTTCAAAAAATTCATCAAGTTCAGCACTACTTTGATTAGGGGGTCTATAGGTATTCAACACCAAGAATTTAAATCCATTAAACGAACATTTGAGACAGATAGATTCACATATACGTTCTTTAAAGGAGATATTGTCAAACATTCTTACTACTTTATAATGTTTTTGCACGAGTAATCCCACCCCTCCCCCCCTTTGTGCTTTCCTAAGGTTGACATGCCAGTTATAGCCTTCAATATTATACACGTCAAAATTTGCATTGGAATTTGCCCAGAGCTCTTGACATGCAAGAACGCTGGGCCGTATTCCTTTGCAATTAAATTTATCTATGCACGCCACCAATTCATCAAATTTAGAATTTATCGATTGACAGTTTAAAGAAAATAAAATTATCAGTTGTTCTCTAAAAGATTTTAATTTTGTTATTGCTTCATTTTCTGACATGTATTGACAGTTAATACCAAATTCTTCGTTAAATCCATCAAAATGTTGGCCATATATAGGGTTTAGGAGGTCTAGTGTAGGGTTAAGATTTAAATTAGCAGGTACCTGTTCATTCAATCCATTAGGGAGGCTTGTAGGGTACTGGTGTGGAGTCTAGGTTTATCGCAGGAGGATTAGCACGTATATCATCCAGTGGGAACGACTGAAAAACAATATATATCAGCATACATAAAACATGAACATATTTACAATAGTAATAATAGTGAATTAGATAAAACATTTAGTTAGGAGGTGATGTGCCTCCGCTCTTTACTCTTTCCCCCCCCCCCCCCCCCGTGGTATATTAGCTAGATACAAAAAATCTTTTAATCAATATTTTTTTATCTAAAAGTTGGCATAGGGGGTAGGTAGGTAAAATAGAGTTAAATTCTGTACGTTTTTTAATCTTTGACAGACGATGACATGACATGACAAGAAAAACGGATTAATTTAGTAATTAATCAATAATAATAAGGACAGTAAGTATTTGTTATTTGCTAAAAATACTATCTAATCATTTTATCTTACTGTCGTTGGTTTTCTTTGCAGTTCTTGCAGGCATAGATTTCAGTTGTGGTAGCGGCTGCAGTTTAGATGGTTCCGCTTCTGGCTCCTTGGCTGCTGGGCGGGCTGCTGTTGTGGCAGGGGCTGGAGCTGCTGCTACGCTGGGTGCAGTTGTTGGAGCTGGCATCGGCTCGGCTGGGGCAGCTGCGTTCTCATCCTCGGCCTCAGGGACATCGGCGGCTGCCGTGTCAGAGGTGGTGGCGGGCTCCAAGGGTGGGAACTCGTCCATGTTGGCAGCGTTGGGAGGAGGTTCAAAACTATCCTCAAAATCATCCTCTGTGATGAGGGGATATATGAATGAGTGTATAGATATAAGTATGTCCAAGACAGGCGCAAATCATTACCATGCTTAGAAAAAATCCAAGCAAATAAATTGTCTGGTGGTCAGAAAGATAGTTTAGTTCTCTAGCTACAATAGCAGTTGAGAAAATCACACTTCCCCCATAGCTTTACGGTCTGACTGTCTGACGGACAGACAAAGTGAATTATTGAGCAGCTTTGATACTAATGAAAATAACATAGTGTTTCTCTATAATCAAAAAGAAACAGTAAATAAATTATGGTTCAGTGGTTTTATGATTAAGTTAAGAAAGCATTAATTTTGCTTCATTGATATTGAAATTGAAAGTTTAAAATACTATCAGCAAAATCAAAAGTTTCGTGATTTTTAAAAAACAAAATTTACTTTTTTTCATCTATGTATCAGCGCAGCTACTGTATATAAGGTATGTTTGTTTGTCGTCACCATTAGTAATACTCTTAAATTAAGTTTATCATCTTTCCTTATAATTAATTTTATTTTTTCTCTCTCATTGTTGCTGCGTTAGTAAAACGTCCCAATATTTAATTTCTATACGTAAGTCTGCTTTTACTACCTATTACATATTAAGTGACGAATTTCTTACTTCAGAACTGTTAATGTAAGTTTATCTGAATATATGTTGATGTTTTTTTTCTGCGATCCTTTTGGCCATAATTGTCTTTTATTCTATTGATTTAAAACCAACATTGTCATTATTTAGCATCTCACAAAATTGTTTTGATTTATCTGTTTATTTTTTCGGATTTTTTTCAATTTTGAGTGTTCAAACAATTTTACAGAACATTTTTCTAGTTTCTTTTTAAAAATCCCCAAAGCTGTTTTTTTTAAATTATGAGCGGCATTTGATTTTTAACACTAGGGATCTAAAGGGATAAGCAAAATTAACCCTTCTGTAGATTACAATATATGAACCAACCAATCAAATTAAATTGGTGTCCCCAAAGTTTTTAATCCAAATAATAAGAAAACGTTATTTTATTATTAAGCTTTGGTTACTATTGCAATAAACAGCCCATTGTCCCCTCGACTCCATATGTAAAAAACTCCTGATATCATTACTGCTTTTTGCTATTTTTGTGCAACGTTGTTTTTATGGGTGTGGCTTTGCTTGTTATGCTAAATCTCCAAAAGGAAATGTAAATTTTGTTAGTTTTGTCGGTAGTGATGTACATACACAAAGAGAGAAAGTGCCAAGCAATTTTTTTTCACAGAAAATGAAAAGAAAAAAGACCCCTTTTTTAGCCATAAACCACCTGTTCTAAAAAAAATCATTACCCGATAGTAACTTTTCTGTTTGTCAAAATAAGATTGTTATTTTATAGCGAGGGGGGGGGGGTTCCTAATTACCCTGGAGTACTTTTGTTGTCCAAGATCTTTTTGTACATACAAACAGATAGACATACACAGTACACACATCATGTTACTTTTTTAGAAAGATAAGGCTAATATCTATTACATACACACACACACACACTTACATTCTTTTACTTTTTCTTTTTATTTTATCGTAGGTTCATTTTCACATATCAATCATGGATATTACAAGCGAAACGAACGTGTAAACGATGTTCTCCCTAATTAAACATTTGACGTTTTTTCTGAAGATTTTTTTTCTGTGGTTGTTTTTGTCACATCGATCATTCACAGTGATATACGGGGATAGGTGTATGACCCCCCCCCCCCCAAAAAAAAAAAAAAAAAAATAATAAATAAAGAAACTAGTCTTATTTGTTAAATTCTCCTCTGGTAGCTGATAAACTATTTTGTGTGTGTGGGGGGGGGGGGGTGTTACAAATGAATTGAATAAACAAACCGGTTCCCTTCCCTCCCTGCATACAAGAGAATGACATGAAGGTTTTTTTTTACACAGAAAAATATTTTATTTCAACTGTTTTATGTTAAACGCATTTTTAGCTATTTATTAAACACTAGCGGCTTCGTCCCTAGCCTCTAGGGGCTTTTCCCCAAGAGGTGGTAAAAAAAAATTATGGCGAAAATCGTAAAGGACCATGGAAATCTCCTTCAAAAAAAAAAAAAAATGGGGGGGGATTTTTTGGTTTTTGGGGGGATTGGGGGTGTCCCACCCCCCAAGAAAATAGCTTAAAACCACCACAGGACCAATAGGTAGATACCCTGAAGAGTAGAATCCAATCGGTTCAGTGGTTACCGAGATCTTAAGGGACAGACGGACAGACAGACATCATTCTACTTTGTATTATAGATTAATACAGTGAACAGTTTCAATTTAGAAGTTGATAATATTTAGATTTAATACAATTTCTAATTTTCCTAAAAAACTATCTTGGTTTCTAAAAGTGGCCTTTCCTCCCCGACAGAAATTCTTTTACCCACTTAACCTTGATATCTTATTTCAGTTCATTGCAAAGCTGGTCTGGGGAGAACCGGTTCTCTGATTGGATGTTATATAATGAAGCACTGGGGATGGACAGCTCTGGAAACTATTGCCTGGTTAAGAATCTGCAGGTTGGAAATTTTAACAGCGCAGCTACTCTATAGCTAAACAATGTCTGTCAATTCAAACAATTGGACCAACGTTTTGCACGAAAAGGCTGTTATTTCGAATCATGAAAAAACGAAGTAGCGAATTTTGTCGTATTTTCACAGTAGCTTTTGATGATTATTTAAAGTTAGGTTATGTAAATGTTATTGATTGCCCCGCAGGGTTAGTGTCCCCCTTCAAAGGCTTAAAATACGACGAAACCCGCTTCTTCGTTTTCTTTACATAATCCGTTATTTTTTCATTTCATCCATATTTGAAAATTCAATTATGAAAAGTAACATTTCGCTTCTTTTGGGAAATATTAACGTCTAAAAATATTGCTCGTATTATTGAAATGAATCATATATTACTAAGTATAACTCTGTGATTTCTAGAAATTCCTTCTTAAGTTGGATGTATTATTGTTTTTGACATCTAGGGTAATAACATCTATCAATAATATGAATATAGAATAATACACGGCACTGGTGTTGAAAAGAGACTATCCATAGAAAAACACACAGCTTAAAAGTAGGAATATATTTCGATTAGTTACATCTAATCTTTGTCAACCTTCACAAAATTAATATGAAATGATTTTTACCTGACCCCTTTATTTTGTTCAGGCCTGGATCTATCATCGGTCACCAGCAGGATTGGCTAATTGCCAAGGAGGAAGAAATGTGGAGAGACGTACGTATATATTTGATTTGTAAAGAAGCTACGATACAATTATTTGGTCGGTTAGTCTCAGGGAGTAAGGGAGGGGATGTCAAATGTCCAGTTTTGTTGCTTCCTTTATTCCAGGGACGAGGTATAGGACATCTGATTTCCAGGGAAGGATTAATTTTATACCTCAGATACAATCCACTTTCAGTCATTAGATACAGTCTCAATCTGATGTAGATATTCTCTTCTCATCTTTACCAGGAAGCTTTACCATAGTCTTCTGCAATAGGCATTGAACAATTGGTAGAAAAAGAATACACTCAGGTAGTTGATATACGTTGGCTTAGCTGATTGGCTTGCCAGGACTTGATCAATAAACTGCAAAGAAAAATAACAAGATTAATTTTCTTGAAAGTTTATGCATTTGGTAGCAAGTTTAAAGATCATTCCATAAAAAAAATATTCTTTTAATTGCAAATTATAAATATTTTAAATATATGAAAATATGGTGCTACAAAATATAACCCGGAGTTTACTAGCAAATTTTATAAATTAAATACAAATATAATGACTTTTACCTAGTCAGGGATTGCAGATTTCTTAAATAGGAGCTTTTTCATCATCACACTTTGCAAGTTGAACTTTTAAATCTTAAAGGAAATAAACTTGGTAAGTAAAAAAAAACATTATTTTCTTTCTTTTTCAAAAATCTTTAAAATGATAAATTTTCATTCAATATTAAATAATCATTGTACCTTACTCAAAAACCACTATTGTTTTCGGGCTTTTGCAGGTATACAGATAGAACAAGATGATTCCAGATACAATCAGGTACAACTAAAAGATTTAAATATTCTTTATTAACTATAACTTTTAATTGCCTTTCTATTTTTTGAAATATCTTGAATCTTTTTTATATTGCATATTAACGGCAATTTTGATAATACATAAATTAACAAAAAATGTATAATAATCAAACAAACCTCAGAATTCCTTTAAATGTCCTCTAAGGGCTCAAATGTTACAGGTAACAGGAAAACTTCATTTTCTAAATACAATATAATCTTTTCAATTTTCTGTTTTTTATAAAGTAAACTTTTTAACAATGATTTTAAACAAATATTGAAATTGAGTTATGACCATTTTGGTCCTGCTTTAATGCTAAAATTACTTTTTCTTTTTAAATATTTACATAATATGAAATAAATACTTACAACTTCCGTGGCCTGGCTAAGCAGCTCCTCTTTGCTATCCACAGCGGGAGGATATATGCCGGCAAGTTCACGGAATCCAGGTAATGTCTTTAAAGTCTGAAATTAGTAGCCATTATTGTCTTTTCTAGCTAATTATGAATTTCAAACGATAAAAACATGTACTTTACTAATTCTGGATCCATCTTCTGGAGTTGTTTCAAAAGTTGGAGGTAGCAGGTAATTTTCTCCACACCTAAAACAGCATCAGTTGGACATTTGACACTGCCGGGCGGAAGAAAAATTACCTGCAACCTCACTCCGGGTTTAACTATTGGCAGAACTTGAGGGATAGTCTAGTGATGACACACCCTCTTGCTATGCATTTACAAACATAAATATTTTTATTTATTTGATAGTTTTGAAATTACTTTTTGTACTTCAAGACTTATTTAAAGTGTACAGCTAACGTAAAATGCAAGAAATGCAATAGTATTTTTATTAACAAAAATTGACGGGGCACAATGGCCCAAAACTGGATAAAACATTAAAATAAAAATGGTGTAAAATATTCCATAATATTAAGATAAAACTGGTTTTATAAAATTAGGATAAAACTGAATGAATGTTTTTTATAGAATAAAACTTCGGCAAATAAAAGTGTTTTTACATATAAAAATAACATAAAATTCACATGTTTATTAACGTTTATTTATCACCTTTGTACAAGTACATTAAATCTGCTCTCTTGGCTGCTTGGTTTAAGATCTCTGGAAGTGTCAGCTCGTCCTCAGTGACAATGATTGCAATGTTGCGGACAGGACGGCGGGTCTGGCGGGTGCCTGCCTCATTGGCATTCTTGTACTCAACCATAACTGAACGAATGACTCCATCCTTGCTGGTAAACACCTCAGAAATTATCCCAAGCTTAAAATTCTGATTTCCGACAAACTTCTCCCCCTCTGACTTGCAGAAAACAACGACATCTCCAACTTTAGGTTGCTGCGTCGTCTTGTCAAATCTAGCGGCTTTTGGGATGTAGTCAGCAATCTTCTCAGTAGTCCAAACCTTCCACCATGACTCATAGACTTGGTCTAATTGAGCCAATAGTTTTGTCGGTTTATCTACACACACAGGGGAATTTAAGCTTCTATTACTTGCTCTGCCAAACATTAATCTGCTGGGGGTGATCAAATCAATGTGATCAAGCTCGCTGGTTTTAGATCCAATACAAATAGGCAGATTATTTAACTCGTTACATACAAATGACAGAGCAGTTTCATAGGCCAAAATACTCAGTTTAACTCCACCAAATGTCAAGAAAAACAGCTTTTTAACTTCAGCAATAGATCTCTCAACAACACCTTGATAATTTGAACCACCTGTTGGTCCAACCTGATACTTGATTCCAACAGTATGCTTACCATTTAATGTTCTGGTCAACCTGGTCACATTTAACTCCATCCTGTTACATGCTGACTTTAACTGGCTACCTGGATCAATGTAGATCATGTCTGGAACACAGTGGTTGTGGCAGAATCTTGAAAAACACTGTAAGAAAGCCTCTGTTGAATAATCTTGCATAATGTGAGCGGCTAGGGCACCAGATCCAGGGTCACGGAAAATGGCCGCCCAAACTTTAACAGATGAACGGTGGTTATGCTCACATCTGGCAATAAATGGTCCGCAGAGATCCACTTGGGTGTTAAAAAAGGGTGGTGCTACAGTTATCCTATTTTCATGAACAGGACCCATTTTTTACCTCCAACAGTCTGGCCTTTCTTTTTACACACAGCTGGCATCCTAGTCTGATTTCCTTCGCCAGATTTCTACCTCCAATAATGAAGGCAATATATCTGGATTCAAGGAGGGTGTGTTGAGTCCCTCTATGGTTGACAAGATTTTCATGGACATGTTTCATAATTGCATATGAAATTGGGCTGTACCTGTCCAATACAGGTCTGACAAATGTAAGTGGCCGTAGGTCTGGGAAAACATTTTCAGGATCCAAAATATTCTGTCCATCAAGAATTCTGCCAGTGTAGTAAATAATTCCGTCCCTTTCAACAGTGCCAGAAATGTCCTTTGACTTAGTGAACTTCTTTACTTCAGCAGTTCCAATACGGAAAAAGTAGTCTTCAGCAGCTTTAATTTCCACAGAACTCAAACGGTCCTTCATGTTGACATTATTTGGCAGTTTTCCGCTTATATCCTTTGACTTGCTTAAGAGCCACAAACCAAGTCTTTTTAAATAACAGCATCCTTGTATTGTCCTCCACCAGCCATAACGATTAGGGTCAATAACATACTTGCCATATTCATATCTAGCGGTCAACTCATCCTGCAGGCTAACATTAACAGAAATAGACTTAATTTCTTTTCCAACCTGTTCTTTATCTTCCTTAGTCAGTTGGATACTCTGAACCTTTTTAATTGGCCAGTCATCAGGACTCAGGTACATCCATTCCTTTCCTCTTTGCCAGGCAGATTCTGGCCCAATGTCTTCAATTGTTACTCCTGGACGGGTTCCAGTATCAGCCACATTTAACGCAGTTTCAACATGATACCACTGGTCTCTGGAACTGAACCTCAGGATTTCAACAACAGCATTTCTTACACCAATGGACATTGGGCGGCTATCTTGATTTAGCCAGGAAAGTACAACAGAGCTGTCGCTAACAAAATATGTGTTATTAATCTTGCCTCTGTAGTTATTTATTATGACCTTGGATAATACAGCCCCCATGACGGCAGCCTTTAACTCAGCACGTGGGATGGTTGAACCTGTGATAATCTTGGATTTGCCAGCAATTAGTTTAACAGTAACCTCGCCATCCGTTGATATGTGTCTTGCATGGCCACAAGCAATAGCTATATCCTTACTTGCATCAACACTAATAATCAAATCAACACTATCTTTACCAGCAGCCGAACGGGGAAACTTTATCTTCGGCAGCTGTTGCATCAATTCCAAGTTCTTAACCCACTTGTCCAGGTACTTATCAGGTAAACCATCATCCCATCCTACTTGTAAGTCGATTATTTCTCTGTAGTCAAGCTTAAAGTTTCCAGTAACAGGGGAAACTAAACCCAAAGGATCAAAGCTGCGAGCAATGAGGGACAGGATAGTCCTTTTAGTGAAGTATCTACGAAGTGCTTCCTTAAGGTCTCCACTAACAGGGTCAGGTCTTTTTCCACGCTTGCACTTGCCAAAATACAAAGGCTTTTCTTCAAGAGACAGGACATCTTCCTCTGGTGCCCAGGTATAGCCAAGGATTGAAACATTTACACCATCTGAAGAGACTTTTTCATCAGGTTTTTGTCCAGACAAGACAAAACTTTTAACTTCCATATTGGCAAGGTCCAAGGTAAAATTGATACCATTAATAACTTCTACTCTATCCTCAATGGTATCCATAGCATCATTGGCATCATCCACATAACACTTTTCTATTAGCACCTCAGCTCCTAGTGTATATTCAGGGTGATTTAGTTTACAATAATTGGCAACTTGTGTAATACCTTCAGTTGTTTGGTTGCCGGAACTAATTACACCATAAATAATGGTTAGCATACATCTTTCCTCCACTGGTTTACTCGGGTCAAGTTCATCAATCCAAAGATATTTATGCCACCTGTAACTCTTTGGGTCAAGTTTTATCTGATTGTATGCCATTTTAATATCGCAGCAGAAAGCATACACACCACTCCTGAAGTTCACCAAGAGATTAAGGATTTTTTCCAATCTATTACTGCCCTTAGCCAGACAGTTATTAAGACTTTTGCCGGTGGTAGAGTTGCTGGATGCATCAAAGACTGTTCTTACGGGTGTGCTTAAACTGCCTTCCTTGTGAACAGTTCGCCAGGGCAGATAATAACAGCCTTTATTCTTTTCCATTTCAAGTTGTATTTCTGGCGGTAGTTCTGACACTCTACAGGAATAACCATTTTCAACCAACTTATTGTGTGACTTTAGAACCTCTTGCCTTTTTTCAGGATTTCCCTGTAATTGTTTCATTTGACTTTTTAGGATAGCCAAAGCAACATGATGATTTTCTCCTAGCTCAACATCAGGGTCACAAATGAATGGAAGTGTACCAACGACCTTTTTTTCCTCAGGTGCAAATTTGACAGATTGACTGATTATCTCATCCTCCCTCTCCTCTTTTAGGCTCTGATGCTCCAGTTGGTTGCCCTTCTTACAGGTAGGGCAGCCTCTGCAGTTAATACATCTATAGGGGGCTTCTGTTCCAACACCTTCCAGCTCAAAGTATCGTCTTTCCATCATTTTAGCATGATTTATTGAATGTTGCGTTTCTGTCAGTCCAGCCGTATCTTCAACAACATCCATATCTTTTGTTGGCATATCAACACTCCAGTCCAGAGATGACCACAATGCACGTTTATGGCTCTGATAGGCTCTTAATTCACAGGTTAAAAATGCTGCTGACCCCATAAAATTGGCAGCATGGGCAGCTAGTCTCCAGGCTTCATGGGGACCGCCAAGGATTCCACGGTGACCACCCATCCCGGCAAACTTGCTTTCATACAGACATAAACCACTGGGCAGAGTAGCAACCACAGTAGGGAACAAATAATTATATTTTGACCCAAGTAACAAGTCTACTTCAGAACCACCAACAGATTTAGGTACAGTTGGCAATTTGACAGTGTGTCCATAAGCTTTAACAATGTCATTATAGGCCTCAGTTAACTCCCAGACTGGGAACTGGGTGGTGACATGATCCATTTGTATACCACTGACGGTGGCTCTTTTGTCAGTCCCGGCCATTGGTAGCTCAAATTGCCGGTCACCATATTCTAAGTATATTGACTTTCCTCCAGCGACATTTAAAGTTGTAGGTCCAGGCCTAATCTCCCTAGTGTCCATCAGATTAACAGCTCTCGTGCTCAAACAGGCAGATCCGCAACCACTGTCATAAAAAAGTAGTATAGTTGGACCTCCTTTTGTTATCTCTAACTCTTGACACATAAATATACCAGGGTTTTCAACATCTGGGATAACATTTGCAGGTAGGTCTGTTGCCGTCACCTGACTTCCAATGTCAGGTAATGTTGTGTATGTGTCAACAAACAGAAGGTTATCGCCGGGAAGCCTGCTGCTATCAATAGAGGCCTTGAAGTTATCAAGCCTCTTTTTGTTGGTATTACGATGATAACTACAACACAAAATATGCCTTTGCCTTCTATGGTGGACTTTACCACAATTATCCAAATTGCAAAAGTGGTCTGTTCGACAGTCGTTGGCATGCCTGTCCCACCATGACTGCAGATCATTTAAATCAACATTACTGTCCATTCGAAGGCATCTATGGCAAACTTTTTTGGAGGTAGCCAACTTTGCCCTCTCCTTTATAGGCGTGTCCAAGAAATTTTTGCAAAAATACAGGTGGGTATGGATGCCGTCACATTCCCCACACATAACGTCGATTGGTGGATAGCCGTCGCCCGTCTGTTGGAGTTGTGGGGTTTTTTGTTTATCTTCCTTTCCATAACTTTTCTCCCATGTCTTTTTGTCAGTTGGTTTGTTTCCGGCACCCACAGAGAGGACAGTTTCCTTCTCCTTTTTATTTTCTTTCCATTGCTTCTCCACCTTCTTAGTTTTATCTTCACCAGGCAGAGAAATTGCGGGCATGGACAATTGCCAACTAATGTCACTAACTTGTTCAGTAAGAAAAGTGATACATTCATCAAAACATTTGTGTTCATCCATGAGACCCATTCCAGATTTAAATTTTTGGTATCGCCGTCCCAACTCTATCTGGCGCTCGCGGTTTAACAGCTGTTGGACCAATGTGTGAATGTCACTTTTTGTGTATAAATAGCTTGTGACGTCATTATTCTCGGCAAATTTCTCAACCTCTAGCAGCTTGGCTTGAACCTTATATAACCAGTCTGCTTGTTTTGTCCTCTCAGAATCTTTGTAAGGACATCTGCCGAAATGGAAAAACTCATCCTTGTATTTGTTAAAGATCATGGGAATGTTTCCATACCTTTCTGATAACTTGTCCCAACATTTTTCAATAGTTGTTTCTTGCAGACAAATGGCGGCAGGGAGTCCCTTTAAACATTTTTTCTTCAAAAATTCCAAACGGTCAGAGTTGGTAAGGTCAGGGATAGAACCAACGTAGATTATAAATTGTTGCTTGAAGGTGAAATAATCTAACCCCTTTTCTCCACTGAATTCCGGGACGGTCAGGGACTGGGCCTTATGTTTACTGGTGACACACTTTGTTTTTAGCCCAAAACTTAGCTCTGCTTCTTTTACATAGTCGCGTGTTTGCAAGTATTGTTTATCAAGACTATTTTTAGTTTCTTGAAGCATTGTAGCCGTTTCAACTTCATCAAGCTCCATGGCGTCAACAATTTGTGTGTCAAGCCTCTTAAACAACTCCAAAGTCTCTTTCTGTAACTCTTCAAAATCGTACAGCATCTCCATCAAGTGTGCGTCCGATTCAGGGATCCTGTTTGTAATGGCATAGAGTAGCTCCTCCACATTTCCAGCACGCGGGACATCTGTGGTTTTGGTGGCCTCAAGTCTCATTAATTTAACTTGCCGTGTAGCATCATTCATTTTGTTTGGATTGACAGGATAAACCCTAATCCCTGTTGGCATATTTCCAGGGGCGGCGGCTGCCGGTGCAATAGCTGGCGGCGGCGCGGCTGCGGCCTCACGTTCAGTTATACTTCTTTCATAAAGGTGGTCGCAAAGTTTAGTGACCAACGTCCGTATATCATTTAACAGCGTTGTTGCGGAACCGGCCTTCTCAACAAGGTTTCTATCCTCGGGCGGGTTGGTTTCAAAATGAGCTCGGACGTCACTAAGCAGACTTGCTGATAAATTTAAATCTTCTACAGCACGGTCTAGGACGGTGGTTTTATACTTGAAAGAATCATTTCCTTTCTCTTGATGGTTTTCAAAAAGGATTTGGGCTTTACAGAGGGACGCAAGTGCCTGTTTTACTTCCCCTTCATAAACCATATTGGGGGTTTTTACACGGACGGTGTGGCTAATTTCAAATTGTCTATTATCTGAGCTAAGTATTGTTTCTTCAACACTATTATCCCATTGTAGGGTGTCCCCACTGCTTTCACTAACGTCAGAACGCGTGGGGGTGCTGGCAGCAGAAAGGGGGCCCGAAGGTGAACTGGCGGCAGACAGAGAACCAATAGGAGCTCTGGCGGCAGAAAGGGGACGCAACGTAGGATTGGCGGCAGACAAGGGACCAATAGGAACGTTGGCGGCAGGTGGAGGGCCAGTGGGAGAACGGGCTAAACTTCTCCTTGATGTAAAGGGGGACGTCGGCAAGTCAGACTCAAAATTAGCGCGCGTTGAAACTGGCGGCCTTGGTGTAGTGTTGTTTACGGGATGAGCTCTGTCTCGGCGCAATGGGGGCAAGTTATCCAGCCCAGGGTCTGTGAGTCCAGAGCTTCTCAGGTTCATGGAATTGTCTACTTAATCATGCGGACTTATGGAAAATTAGAGTTATGCCGCTTAAGATCCTTAAAACTGCCGATGTCTCAATCTCAAGTTAGGGCCCACAAGGTTTAACGTCTGCATTTTGCCCGACGGGCGGTAGCCATATATCGGGCTACCGCATGAGACTAGTGGGTTGGCGCTTTTACGGCCGTTTTTATTGAGCAAGAAAAAGTTCAACTATAAAACAATATATATAATATATAATAATGCAAATTAGTGTGATGTGCTAGCAACCCCGCGAGGGACGGCTAGTTCGGCTTTAGCTTCGCAGCTGCAGCCAGGTGGGGCTCCCAGGCAGGTCCACCTTCAGTCCTCCAGGTTAAAACGTGGCTGTTAGACTCTTCAAGCTATAATTGACCGAGCTTGGAACCATAGTTTATTGATTGTCAAATGTCCAGTTTTGTTGCTTCCTTTATTCCAGGGACGAGGTATAGGACATCTGATTTCCAGGGAAGGATTAATTTTATACCTCAGATACAATCCACTTTCAGTCATTAGATACAGTCTCAATCTGATGTAGATATTCTCTTCTCATCTTTACCAGGAAGCTTTACCATAGTCTTCTGCAATAGGCATTGAACAATTGGTAGAAAAAGAATACACTCAGGTAGTTGATATACGTTGGCTTAGCTGATTGGCTTGCCAGGACTTGATCAATAAACTGCAAAGAAAAATAACAAGATTAATTTTCTTGAAAGTTTATGCATTTGGTAGCAAGTTTAAAGATCATTCCATAAAAAAAATATTCTTTTAATTGCAAATTATAAATATTTTAAATATATGAAAATATGGTGCTACAAAATATAACCCGGAGTTTACTAGCAAATTTTATAAATTAAATACAAATATAATGACTTTTACCTAGTCAGGGATTGCAGATTTCTTAAATAGGAGCTTTTTCATCATCACACTTTGCAAGTTGAACTTTTAAATCTTAAAGGAAATAAACTTGGTAAGTAAAAAAAAACATTATTTTCTTTCTTTTTCAAAAATCTTTAAAATGATAAATTTTCATTCAATATTAAATAATCATTGTACCTTACTCAAAAACCACTATTGTTTTCGGGCTTTTGCAGGTATACAGATAGAACAAGATGATTCCAGATACAATCAGGTACAACTAAAAGATTTAAATATTCTTTATTAACTATAACTTTTAATTGCCTTTCTATTTTTTGAAATATCTTGAATCTTTTTTATATTGCATATTAACGGCAATTTTGATAATACATAAATTAACAAAAAATGTATAATAATCAAACAAACCTCAGAATTCCTTTAAATGTCCTCTAAGGGCTCAAATGTTACAGGTAACAGGAAAACTTCATTTTCTAAATACAATATAATCTTTTCAATTTTCTGTTTTTTATAAAGTAAACTTTTTAACAATGATTTTAAACAAATATTGAAATTGAGTTATGACCATTTTGGTCCTGCTTTAATGCTAAAATTACTTTTTCTTTTTAAATATTTACATAATATGAAATAAATACTTACAACTTCCGTGGCCTGGCTAAGCAGCTCCTCTTTGCTATCCACAGCGGGAGGATATATGCCGGCAAGTTCACGGAATCCAGGTAATGTCTTTAAAGTCTGAAATTAGTAGCCATTATTGTCTTTTCTAGCTAATTATGAATTTCAAACGATAAAAACATGTACTTTACTAATTCTGGATCCATCTTCTGGAGTTGTTTCAAAAGTTGGAGGTAGCAGGTAATTTTCTCCACACCTAAAACAGCATCAGTTGGACATTTGACAGGGGACAATGGGCAATTAATTTAAATTAAGAGTATTTGCTGAAAGACCTTAAAATCCAGATTAATCCAGAAAATATGGAGGAAATTGTAAAGGTTGAGTTAATACAATACAGAAAACTATAAAATAAGAAGAAAGTTCCAAGAAAAAAGCATTCATTTGAAAATTATATTACCAGCACATCAGACTTACGTAACCATTCTGTAATTAATAACTAGAAAAATCTCCCTGGAACCAATTTAACTCATAGCCCAATTGGTTAGTATCAAACTAGCAGTGTCCAAACTTCAAGGTATCAACACTCTTGGAAACAAGGCGTATTATATACTAATATAGCTTTCTAGAAATAGGTTTTTGCATATGATTGTGATGTACCTATGTAAGAAATAAAAGGAGGATGTGCATAAGGCCCATTTGGGCAGGGGGGGGGGGGTTTACTCGAGAACCCTTAGAGCTAGAGGGAGCTAATTTTGGATTTAAGCTTCTATGGGGCCAAAGTTACTTTTAAAATTATCGTCGACCCCCCACCCCCCCCAAAAAAAAATTTTTTTTGGGGGGGTAAAATTTTTTTTATTGCATTTCTCGCCGAATTAGGCAATTTGGAATCATTTAAGACCATGTTATTTTTTTCAAAAATTTTTCCCCTTACAAGCAACCCTGCGGGGGTATCTTTAAAAAAACCCCAAGTTTTGGTATCTTTAAAAAAAAACGGCGGCGTGACCGCCGCTCCCGACGTCCGCCGCCGTTTTCCGCCGCCACCAAAAAAAAATTTTTATTGCATTTCTCGCCGAATTAGGCAATTTGGAATCATTTGAGACCATGTTATTTTTTCAAATATTTTTCCCCTAACAAGCAACCCTGTGGGGGTATCTTTAAAAAAAAAACGGCGGCGGGACCGCCGCTCCCGCCGTCCGCCGCAGCCACCAAATAATTTTTTTTTATTGCATTTCTCGTCGAATTGGGCAATTTGGAATCATTTGAGACCATGTTATTTTTTCAAAACGGAAAACGGCGGCGGACGGTGGGAGCGGCGGTCCCGCCGCCGTTTTTTTAAAGATACCAAAACTTGGGGTAATAAGTGACACAATCAAAAAGATTTCATCCAATTATCTCTAAAACTAAGGGAGTTGCATACTGTATTTAAGATATACCTTTATAAACAAGAATTTGAAAAAATTAACCCTGTCACTTATTACCCCAAGTTTTGGTATCTTTAAAAAAATTTACCCCCCCCCTCAAAAAAAAAAATTTTGGGGTTGGGGGGTCGACAATACTTTTAAAAGTAACTTTGGCCCCATAGAAGCTTAAATCCAAAATTAGCTCCCTCTAGCTCTAAGGGTTCTCGAGTAAACCCCCCCCCCCCCTGCCCAAATGGGCCTTATGCACATCCTCCTTTTTAATAAATGTTCGTCTATTATTCTGTCCTTGAACATTGAACATGTATTAATGATTTAACTATTATAATTCATTAATAATACATTAGGTATAGTGAATACTTCCATTAGCGATGCTACATTATAATTACCTATGTGATAACAAATATTTATAATAAATTTGTCCTATCAATTTTAAACACAAGATGTAATATAGAAATTGTAGAAAAGTCTGTCCATCCACATTAAAGAATGTGTTTTTTTTCTACCATTTAATTTTTATGATTTACCTAACTGTCGTAATATCATGATTTTTAAAATCGTGAGGATTTTTTGGATAATTGAGAACAATGTCAAGTGCGTGAATACTGAATATTAAGCGTCGTGTATTTTAAGCAATTTTATGACACGCTAATAAAATAGAATTTTTATTTGCTATATTTGTCTGTCTAAATGTTTGATAAGTTTAGCTTCGCTTTTTTGATATTGTAATCCTTGTTTCTTTTGTTATTACATACATTACTACTTAAAGCACACTTATTGATTTTTATGAAGTGCATTTTTACCTTTTATATTATCGCGTTGGAAAAAAAATTACGTAAAATTTAGAAATTACAAGAAAATAAAGTTTTGATATATGACTACTAAGGTCCAAACACTAAGAAACAATGGCTACACACACACACACACACAATCCTATAATATTGTTTGTTACAGGGAGATGAATACAGACAGCTGTTCCCGGATGCTATAGTGAAGGACAAGGCCACCAAGTTTGGGGTCTACAGTGTCAAACTTAAACAATCCCTCCTGGATGGGTTGGACCTGGATCTGGAGAATAACCAGGTATTATATGTATACCTAGCTCTGTATGCAGGGCTGCTAACATCTGGACAGGTTTTTTGCTATTCAAATGAAAAAGTAAAATTCCTTGTCATATAAAGTAGTAAGTTTTTTTTGGCCTGTTGCTTAAGATTTCAATAACTAGGACCTAACTGATTGAGTTCTCCTTTTTAGGGAAGCTTAAAATAGTGCCTGGGATGGTTTTAGCCTATTTTAGCTTTTAGATTTAAGTCTTGGGATAGTATTAGGCTATTTTTAATCCTATAATACAGAGCCTCTAGATGCTAGCCAAAAATGTCATACAAGCATTTAATAATTTAAATGTGTCTTTTTATATAAATCTATGTCTAGTACATAGGTTTTCTTATATTTTGAATTTTAAACTGTCTTGTTGATAATTTTATACGGTGGATTTATTATTTCTTTGATCTTACACCAGATTTACACTGCACATCCTAGGATAAAGTTAACTATAACGGGCTAAAATATCCTCCCCTATCCCTGTCCATCCATTGCCCCTTCCCCTCCCATCCTACTGGAGAAACCGCCCGGACAATAAATACGATCGGATTTTGCAACCTTAATTGACGACAATTTTTCTCCTGTCATAATAACCACGTATATTTTACATCCATTTTTTATACCTACTTTTAACCTGAATATTTTGTGCAGAAGGCTGCAGACCTGGACGGTAGCTCAGCGCTCGCCTCTGAACTCGACAAGGTCCGTCTGGGCGGTGGAGATGATGAGGGGCGAGGCAACGAGGATGGAGAGACGGCGGGAAGCAGCGGTGAATCCGTTAACACGGCGGCCGCCGGACAGAAGGATGGCAGCAGCAGGAGTGAGAAGAAGAATAACAAGGATGAAAATGAATCAAAGGTGAGTGCTTTGAAATTTGTTCGTTTGTTTTATTATTATTTCTTCCTTTGCTTGATAAAAAACTACTCTCTAGGAGCTCATAACAGGGATCTAAAGGGATAAGACAATGGTCAATAAATTGATTACATCCCCAATGATGATACACAAAATTAGCCCTTCTGTAGATTAAAATTAGTGGTTAAATCGTTTAAACCAACCTATCAAAAGTCCCCAACATCGTTAAGCCAACTAATAAGAATACGTTGTCATAAAACTTTGAGGTCTAGAAACTATAAAATTGCCTAAAAACATACAAGGAAGAATGTGAATCTTCCACGCCTAATTTCAGACCCCTTGATTCGTGTTTGATTCAAGATGTTTGTAGCTTGAGTAAAAGTAAAAAGCTACAACATCTTGAATTATGGTAAAGCACTACGCTGTTCTCGAATAAAATGGTCTAAAACCATCCCAAGAAGAAGTATTAGCATAGCATCTAGGGACTTTCCCTTTTATCTACCCAATTAAGTATCTTTATTCTTTTCAGTATTCAACTTATATCTGTGTCATTTGGAAGATTTAAATTTTTTAGGAGGTTTTACTAAATAAATGTCCCTTTAGGATGTTTATACTTTAGGACGTTTGTTCTTTAGGAGGTTTGTCCCTTTAACGTTTGTCGGTGTACTGTATTTAGCTTTAACTATTTATTAATCTAGGAGGGCATGGGAGTAGAGATGAGAATAGTGGATCCCAATACGAGTAATAAGGATCTGACCAGCAGCAAGCTTGAAAAGGAAAGGAAAAACCAGGTATGTGAAAAGCTTTCAGGGTTCCTAATGGATAAGCCAATGGATAAAACATTTATGCATGCATATCCCCTATGATGATACCTAAACAAAGATCTGTAGATTAAAACTATTGTTTGAAAAAATTGGACACTACTTGTTTGAAATCATTAATCAAGATTTGATAAATCACCCAATATTTTTAAGCAAAGCATATTTGGGTAACCGTTTTTTTATGGGGGGAGGCTTGGTACTTTCTAAGGGGATACTTCGGGGGTTGGAATACCAAACCTCCTCTGGTTCTGTAAGAAGCTTTACTGCAAAGGAGAAACATATCAGTTCAGCGGGTTGCCTGATATTTTGCTTCAGATAGGTAGACATCCTGTGACTTTACTATAAAGATTTTTATTATTTTCATTTTTTTTAGGTTTTGGTAGAGGCTAACCAAGTGAAGGATAAAGAGAAGCTTGAGAAAGAGAGAAGGCGACACAGGCAGAGAGTTCTCACTCAAGGAGATAAACTTAATTATATCAAGGTATATATTTATACACCTTCTCCTGGGATCTTAAGGGATAAGCAGGGTTTCGGATCCGCATTGATTTTTTGCGGATCCGGATCCGGATCCTCCAAATTGGGTCAGTGCGGATCCGGATGCGGATCCGGATCCGGATCCTACCGGATCCGGTTCCGGATCCTTGACAATAAAAATAATATCACCAAATTTTTCAAAAATATTTATTCTTTAATTCGAAGTCAAAATTACTTTTAATTTTCAAGTCTGACCCTAAACCTTAAAGATTGGCTCTCATCAAGAGAATGTCTGAGATTTTATATAAATTTAGGTAGATTTTTCCATTTTTTCCGCATTTTTTTGAGTCCAAGGATCCGGATCCGCATTTTTTTGCGGATCCGGATCCGGATCCTTGGACCCAAAAATATGCGGATCCTTGCGGATCCGGATCCGGATCCAGATCCGGATCCGAAACCCTGGGGATAAGATAATGGACATTAGATTGATGTACATCCCCAATGATGATAAATAAAAATAAGACTTCATTATTATTATGTATAGTAATGGATTTATTATTACTGGGATCTTACACCAGATTTTCATATTTTTTTGATAAAGTGAAACACGCAGCGGGGAAAAATAACGATTCCCTTCTTCCATCCCATTTACCCCATCCCCACCCCATCAACTGGATGACCGAACTGATCAATAAACAAGCTATTATTATTTTTCTCTAATTCAGGCGCGCAAACAGTCTGAACATGAATCTGCCATCAAGGCGAAACTGTTGACAAACAGAACAACAACTGCTGGAGGAATTGGTCAGGGCAGGACACCCACCAGGATGACAAGGTATATTTATATTGAAAGGGGGTCATATTTTTCGCGTATTTTCCGTAAAGTTGTGTGTAAGCGTTTAGTCAAATGCGCTTATTAGATTAAACTGCTCTTAAGTTTGACCAAATGTATATGTATGAAATGGTCATAATTAAGAACAGTTTGACTTAATGAAGGCATTTGACTAAACAGTTACGCACAATTTTACAGAAAATACGCGCAAAACAGGACCAACTTTATTCGGAATTTGTTGGCCTAAGAACTTTTTTGGGAAATATTATATCTATATTGTGTAACAGTATCTAGACTTTTTAACCAATAATCTATATTAAATTCTTTTAAATAAAATTGAGGTGTACATTAATCAATTTCCCATTGTTCCATCATGGTTGTAAAAGAATTTTTTCTCCATATTTTATTACAATTCGACAAAAAAGAAAAGATAAAATCAATGTGCGAGTTGATTAAGAACGTATTTTTAAGCTAATTTTTCCCCAAATGGATCCTCATATAAAATATATAACCGTTTTATTAGGTCACAATCTGGAGCCAGACGGGCCACGTCACCTGGAAACAGATCCAGCTCCAAGAATGGACGCGCCAGGACTGGAGCGGTTAGGTAAGCATTATAACTAGTATATATATGAAAGTCAAATTGATTTCAGGGAGGGAGAAGATGATTTTATTACACTAGTCCCCAAAGTTTTCTTCTTCCTTGGCTTGTCAACTCTAGGGACTTTTATTGAATTTTCTTTGGTTGGTTCATTAAGTTGAGTGTCAAAAATTTTGTTCTTAAGTAAAATTCAAATAAATAAAAAAAAACTACTCACCTTCTTTATTTTCATTTTAGTTCATTATAAGGGTTGTTTGAGGGGACCTGCCAAAAATTCAACTCAACTAACCTATATGTTATTTCAGATGACTAAACGCCATGGTCGGGTCACCCGACCACAATCACCTCATCTTCTCACCGTCTATCAGGTATTGTTTTTTTTTATAAGCGAAGCTTTCCTATAATTAGTTAGCTCTTATAATAGATTTAGGCATGTTATCCTATTAATTTCAAGTTTTGCATGATGATTAATGTATAAGTTAGGTACGATTTAGAAAGCGTTGCAACTCTAGTCTTTATAAGAATGTCTGTACGTCAGTTTAAAACATGCTGATTTTGAACTTTTTTGACAAAAATATTTTATGTAATATAATTATCCTTTTCATCTGAATTTTGGGAACACTGATTTCTGGGATAACAAATTACAAGGTTATTAGGGGTGCATCTTATAATCAAGTCCTAAACATGTTAGCGTGTCCTTAAACAGGTAGAAAATAATTTGGCTTTATTTAAAGGGGGAGGGTTTAGGCAGAAAGTAACCCAAAACCATCAAGATATTTCAATTTAAAATAATCTTAAACCCAGGAACTGTGTGAAAATTTTCTAAAATTAAGAAATCAATCGGTTCAGTGATTAGCAAGATTACCGGTCAAATCTTACTACTTAACATTATAATATAATATTTCTAATCATCTATGTTTGTATTTAGTTATCGCACCACCCACCTCCCCTCTCCCTCCAACAATAACAAAGTTGTCAGATCTACAAATAATAACAACTCCACACCTGTTCTAATTAACAACTCAAGAAAAAGGTATTATTAATGTCAATTTGGACTGAGATATGTTTTATCTGAAGAAGATCTACTTGCCTTTATCCTTTCCGTTATTCAAAACAACATATAAACTAAATTTTACTGCATAATAGTATATTGTTATTTTTCTGGAGGAAAAATAGTATTTATTCAGATAAATCATCCCTCAATGATAATTTTCATATATTTAGTTTGCGATTTAAGTATTTTGAGTCTAGTCCTAATTGTAAAGAATTCTACTTAGTTACGATTTGGCGGTTTCTCTTTAAGTTCCTAGCGAGCATAATAAATCCCTACCCCCTTATTTCAAAATAAATTATAAATAATGGGCGGGGGTAGTGTTTTTGTGTGGTAGAGTTTTTCCTGAGGTTAGGTTGTATTTGTTAGGGGGTGAGGGGTTCAGTGTTCGCTAGGCATTTTGAGAGAAATCACCTAGATTTTCTTCTTTTTTTCCCCTTGTAGTTAAACAAAGTTACCCTCTTAAAAACAAGGATTTAAACATCTAATAGGAGCGAAGATTTGTCAAATATTCCATGTTAAAGGGATAGTTCTATGAAGTGTATTTAAAGAGTTAAGGTACTTAGAGTAGTGAACTTTTATATGTCTTAGTAGAATATATTAGGCATTGGATAGATATGATTATATGTTAAAGAATTTTTAACATTGACCAGACCAAACTTTTTTTATTTGACAATATCGAAAAAAGTTAAAGAGATTTGCCACATAAATTACATGAGAATGGTCTATTTTTTTCCAAATATGTATAGCCAAAACACCAATTTTAGATAATCTTTTTCCACATATTTCACAAGAGTTATAAAAAAATTGAACAGGGGTTCCCCTTGGGACAAGTTACTTAAAAAACATAAAAAATAACGTCCGGTTCACTATAGAACAGGTTTTCTATAGATTCTTTTTAAAAAAATAAAGAAAACCGTCCGGTTTACTTACAATATACACATTATCTCACGCGGAAATACCAACTAACCATACAACATATATATATATAAAAAGACCATTCTCATGTAATTTATGTTGCAAATCACTAACTCTTTTAGATATTGTCAAATAAAAAAAGTTTGGTCAGGTCAATGATAAAATTCGTTATCACAATCATATCTATCAAATGCCTAATATATTCTACTAAGACATATAAAAAGATCACTACTCTAAGTACCATACTGAATATTTTATTGGTCATTCTTTGTTCTTATGTGTATTTTGTTGTATAAAAAGTTTAAAGTTCTATTAACTAGTAAATGCTATCTAAAGTTGTATTTATGACAAAAAAGTTTTTGCCATATATAACACGCAACGAAGTTGAAAATAAAAATGAAAAACTCATTTTTTTAAGGAAAATCCCTGGTAAAATCTCTTAATTTTAATCAATAACTTTATATTATGCACTACTACGTTATTTAAAATAGAAAAAACTTACAGTTCACTATTTTTTTTTAAATGCACTTCGTGAAACTATCCCTTTTATGGAAATGGAATTACAAAAAGAAAAACATTAAAATGCAACTTAACGTAAATATATAGATAAAATACATTTTTTTCTAAATACTTCATGTGAATTTTATGACAAAATGTATTACAGACCGACATACCTAGTACCTTTTAGAGTAGCTTCGCTCTAAAAAGTTCGTTTTTATTTTTCTCTAAGACTTTAAACATACTGATAAATGGAAGAGTTAAACTTTGAAATGCTGAAAATAACGACTCTTCTGTTTAACGGTATTTTTGTCCTTGTATTTATAATTATTTTTGCACCTTTTTACTTAATATTTCAATCACAATTTTCTTCTCTGTATATTTAATAAAAATAAAGGACAATTTCCGCTTTATTTGTATTTTTTTCATTTTTGTAAATTTAAAGACAATTGTTTTTTTCAATTATAAAAGCTAGAAAGTGGTCATTTCTTACTAAATGTGACAAAATTAATTGTTCTCTCATTCTTTGACTAAAAACTTTAAGGATTTTTGTAAAATGTTTTTTTTTAAAATCTTTTAGTGTCCAAACGTTTACACTAATAAATTTAATCTACAGGAGGTGTAATTTTGTCTATCATAAATGGGGTGTAAGTTGTATATATTTCTGTCATAACTACTGCTTCATATTGGTAAGTAGAAATGGTTCTAACTTCTCGATTAACTTAATCTTAATTGTACTTTCATCCTCTTATCTTCTCCCAATATTTATAAACTATTTCAAAGACAACATTTTTGTTGGAAGATTAATTTGTCTTGTAGTGTCCTATTGATATTTTAAGTGCCATTTACTACAGGAATCTAAAGGGATAAGACAAAGGTCGATAAATCCTCAACGATGATACACAAAATTACTCTTACTGGAGATTACAATTTGTGGTTGAAACGTTTGGACACTCAACTAAATAAACCAACCAATCATTTTAAGTCCCCAAGATTGATAAACTGACCAATAAGAAAACGATATTATAAGACTTTAGGGACTAGTGTAATAAACAGGCTAATGTCCCTCCCTCCCTGCATTAACTAACTTAATTTTGTCACATGTGGTGAGAAATACCCTTCCTCCTTTTTTTCGTTTCGTTTTTAGTTTGTTTTCTTTTGTTTATTTGTTTTGTTTTTTTGTTTGTTTGTTGCGTGGTTCAGTTGTTCTAGTGTGACCCAATACCATTCTAGGACAAGTCCTTCCCTACCCCCGCTTGACAAACCTTACACACCCAGGTTAGTAATACACACACACACACACACATGTGAACAACACTGTTCTAATGGATATAAAATACGTGAATATTGTGAGAGATTCTAGCACGCCCTGAAAAAATGATTCTCCCAGCTGGCTGATATGATGAGATGATATCTCCATCCCCTGACCATGGAGGAATTTATTGACCAATATATGAGGACTATATTAGCAACCTAAAAAACCTGTCACAATATTCACGTATTCTATATTTAGTACTGTTCTACAGTTAGAAGATTGAAACCAAATTTTTAAGAATCCTAATTGCATGCTATAATCTTGTAAAAATAACTTGTTAGATCCACCAAAAAGCCACTAAAGTACTGATACTATTAGGCGTTTCTAAGCTTAATCAAACCGATTAATTTCCGCCGGATTATAACTAGTTCTCAGCCATACTGAAAGATCATGTATCGTTTCGTATTATAGACAATTTTCTTCGCATAGTAAAATTAGTAGCAGTGTTTTAGCCCTGACATTCGGCCCTCGGGGATAACAAAACGGGAATTAATCTTGAAATTTTTTATTTTACTATCCGCGGAAATCTGTCTCAATGCAATAAATACCTGTTTCATTTTTTTTATTTTATATTAACTACCTATGTTTTTTTATAACCAGCAAATTAAAACCTCACAGTCACTTAACAAAAAAAATACATTTATGTATACTAGTAAATAAATAAATGGATTTGAAGACTTGCTTATATTATATTTAACAATATTTGTTACTAAATGGGACTATTCACGAACGAAAGCAAATGTTGTTAAATATAGTTCAATAAACGAATAATTAAGTTCTATCACGGTTTATGAGGTAAAAAAAAATATTTAAAATTAACACGCGTTGCGACTAGTCACAAAAGCATACTTTTAGAATAAATGTTAAAGCGCTGAAAAACTTAATTCGATCATATTCATATATTTTAGAAATCTAGTAAATTCATCAAAAAAGGTGTAAAATCACTGCTAAAATGTACTTAGCATCCCTTGCTCTCGGTTTTGCATGTAATAGCCTTGGATGTAAAAAATAAGATTTTTGGGTGTAGTCCCTTTCGTGACAGTTACTTTTGATAGGATATTGGTTAGGTTAGGCAATAGGCCCCGCCACAGGGGCTAGAAATAGCAGGGGCTTTCCGTTGTTACGGAAAGGACTATACCCGTATTTAAAAAAAAAATATCTAGTATGTTAGTTTTTCACTGCACCGAATAAAAGGTTCTGACAAAATAAATAGACATTTAAACTAAACTTTTAGACGGTTATCTTTAATCAAACAAAAATCATTTTAGTGGTGAGCCAGATCAGAGTGAGCCGAATTTCAGCAAATCACAGCGCGGCATTTAAAAAATGCTGTGCTCTCATTGGTGGAAAGTTGGCTCACCCCGATCTGGCTCACCACTGAAATGATTTAAAGATCCAGCTATGGACTACAAAAATTTTAGAAAATAAGACAAATTTACTATAGATAAAGTTAATATTGGGTTATTGAGGCTCCACAACAGGGATAAAACCCTGCAGGGTCTAGAAATTTTTTTTCATAAGCTGTAAATGATAAGTGATTCACAACAAGGACGTTCATGCTTTTTATTTTGACAGGGTTAAAATGAGGGGTTTCATAGTTTTGAGGAGGTTAAAATGAGGGTTTCTAAGTTTGAGGGTGTAAACTTACTCAACCCCCCCTTGGACGTCTGTGTTCTCCAACCACTTGTGACGTTTGGAGTGATTTCATAAGGAAAGGTAAGAATAAAATATTGCACCTTGGCATAAAAAATAAAGTAACTAGTTTTTTATTAAGATTCATTAATCTAAATTTGTATGTCTAGGGCAAGAAATGGTGCCACAGTTCCTAGCAGTCGATCTGGTTCTAGTAAAATTTCAAGAATAGAGGTAGGTTTTAATTGTATATGAATAATGGGCTCTTTATAGTTATATTAAGTTAATCAAGTGTTTCCATACTGAGGTGGATTCTTTTAAGCTTATTCGTATGTTAATAACCCTTTTATGATTTTATTTAATTTTTGTAGATTTTTATACGATTTTGGAGGATTTTTGACAAAAAATATTTAGCGAGCCTCACTAATTTTAGTGAGGCAGTGAGCCAAAAAGTTATTTAAGAATCCACCCCAGGTTAGGTTAAGATTTGAAAAACCTATAAGATGGTTTAAAATAGGTTAGGTTAGGTCCACTCCTTCGTTTGTCCTAGGACCCCCTATGTTAGTAAGTCTTTTACCTCAGGTTAGGTTAGGTTGGGTACAGTGTAGCCCCAAAGGGGTTTATTCATAAAAACTTATCACACCATGTAAATTAATTAAGCTTTTTTTTCAACTTCTCATTTTTTGCGCATTTTCTTTTGTTGCGTTTTTTTTACCCTTGTTTGAAATTTGGTCTGTATTGCAGTTAAAGAGTAGTAAAAGAAGTAGATCCGCTACTGAAGACATCGTCGCTTTAGATGCAAAGGTAGGGAGGGTAGGGGGCAGGGATCTTAAGGGATAAGACAATAGACGTTAAAATGATGTAACCTCCCCCCCCCCATTATGTTTAACAAAATTAACCCCTCTGTAGATTAAATTTAGTGGTGGAAAAGTTTTGACAACCCATTAAGATTTAATAAAAGTCCTCAAAGTTTTTAATCCAACAAATGAGTTTGTTTTTTATGTAAATTTGTCCATTTACATTATTTAAATCGGGGATGGCAATCCAATAAAAAAATGTTCAATCCAAAATATCCCCCATTTTTTACCTAACCTAACAATCCTAGTTTTTGAAAAATTCTTGATTGTCATTCCTGATTTAGATGGTGTATTTTAATATTCCTAAATTCAGGCTGGCCACAAACATACTATTTCCACTATATCCACTATTTTTGCATACTATGCAAACTATTCCAAAAAAATATGCTATTTCCACTATTGTCCAAAATTGCATACTATTTCCACAATTTCTTTGGATTTCACATAAATCTTCAATTTTTAGGTAACTAAAACAAACTGATTTTTTTGATCATGAAAAGAAAGCCAAGTAGAAGGTTTCATCGCATTTTCACAGTATCTTTTCTCCTATTTCTAGTCCCTGCGGGGGGCTCTAACCCTGCGGGGCAATCATTAACACTTACCTAACCTAAAATAACCTATCAAATGCTACTGTGAAAATACGGCAAAATCGCTACTTTGTTTTCAATTTTTTTTTAGAAATGTTTCCAGAAGAAAGTAGTCTTTCAGTTCAGATTGTTGTACCTTTATTGAAAGTTATTGGTATTTCTACATTCAATGTAAAGATTTTTTTTTGAAAGATACCAAAACTTGGGGTAATTAGTGACACAACCAAAAAGATTTCACCCAATTATCTCTAAAACTAAGGGAGTAGCACCCAAAATAGAATTGCTGGTATGTCGTGTCACGTGTGACGAGTCACCACATTTCTCCCCCCCCCCCCCCCCTTTTGCAATTAGATGATAGGGTTGATTTATCAATTACATAACACTTGTTGCTTCGTTCCTCGCCTCAGGAAAATAGCTTAAAACCAACCAAGTTTTTTTATGAGCTTAGCTGAAAAGTATAACCGATTAGGACCAACATACTTTTGGCTTTAGAAAAACAAACTTACCTACAACTTATATTATAGGATAAAAATTAAACTAGAAATAATCGTTCATAAAATTGTGGCTAATCTTCCTTTGAATCATAATTAAATCATACTGACAATAATTATAAAGTATCTAACAGTTTCGGACATCATATAATGCAGTTTGAAAACAATTGGACAACTTTAACATAACTAAATTATCGTCAAGAGCTATCCGTTACGTACGGACGGACATACATGAGAACCTATTTATAGAAAAGCAGCACTTACTTCTGGACCGGATTGTCCTATATATGAACAACAAGGATGACAACATCCATAAGTAGCGAAGCACAAACAAATAAATAAGAATTTAGATATTAGTTGTTTAAAGCATGTTAGATGTATATTAGGAAAAAATCACGAAACCTTTTCAACATTTGTTTTTAATTTCTTAATATTTATATTTCAGTACTATGACTAACAGACTGACGGTCAAAGTAAATTACACACTGGATGCTTAAACCAACGGGAAATTTAATTTTGATATATTTAACTACAAAAATTTTTAAAAACGGACCATAAACACCAAAGATAGGAGGAAAAATGTGAAAAATATAAAAATAGCCAAAAACCTGCAAAAAGGCAAAAACCGCTATTGATGTTTTCTTGAAACGACAGGAAATTTAATTTTGATATATATAACTGAAAAACTTCGGAAATCGGGCCATAAACACCAAAGGTATGGAGAAAAATGTGAAAAATACAAAAATAGCCTAAAACCTGCTTAAAGGCAGTCTGACCGTCATAGTTGTTTTCTTGAAACGACAGGAAATTTAATTTTGATACTATAACTAAAAAATTTGGAAATCGGACCATAAACACCAAAGATATGGAGAAAATGTGAAAAATACAAAAATAGCCTAAAACCTGCTAAAAAGCGGTCCTACCACCATTGATGTTTTATAGTTAATTGTGCTCCTTAATAATGGGAATGTTGTCTAAAAATTTCAGCCTTTTATCTTTTATAGGAGCCGAGAGAATCACGTTTCCCCCAAACTAAGACAGACGGACATTTCAAATTATTGATAGCTAACCAACATTTTAAGGCCCTATAGTGTTTTAAATGCTTGCTATTTCATACTATTTTGTTTAAAATGCATACTATTTCATACTATTTTTAAAAAATTTGCATACTATTTTTAAAAAATTTTACATACTATTGCATACTATTTACTTTTTTTTTGCATACTATTTTATGCTATTTTGAAAAAAGGTCTGTGGCCACCCTGTAAATTATACCTTATTTAAGGTATAAATAGGTATATTTAATTGTTTCTTGTGTCTTAGTTAAAGCACTGAAGTGACTCTATAATTCACTCTGTTGTAATAAGAGCATTTGCTCTTTCCGTCCATATTTACTATTTAAAAAACAATCGCTCACAATGTTATAATAAACCAAACAATTTTAGTTCAAATTTTGGTTTTTGTTAAATTAATTCTTGCTCAAACAATGAGAATAAGAAAACAATAATGAATTGTGCATCTTCTCACCCCTCTAGAGCACCACATTTCGTGACCTAGCCCTTGTGGAGAATTTTGCTCCACCAGGACTGTGTATATTCTTTTACAAATTAAGATGGTTTTTATTGTGAGGGACTGTTTTTTTTAACACTGCACCCCTTTTGATATGTTTTAGACGGTTATCTGTTTTTTATTTAATTTTAGGAAATTTCTTACATTTTTGAGCCACGCTACAGATACTAATTGACGTCCTTGTTTGTTCATTCAAGTTTTTTAAATTTATAATTTTTAAGGATCACGGAATCGTGGGAGGACGTGCCCAGCAGATAACCCAGACTGTCCGCGTGTTGAGGGCGCGTTCCGCGCTCCTCCTCCCCTCCCCACAATTGAATCTTGCCCCGCCCACATCTCAGCCCCTACAAATCCACCCCCTCATCCTTAAATCTGAGGTTTGTATTATTATATAGTATTTATTACCTATAAAATATTTTATGTTAGGTTTTCTTGGGTGCCACGAAAGGTTAGAGTCTCCTGTTGAGGTTAAGGATAGAAAATACCCTCCATCTTCATTAAAATTTTATTTATTTAAAAAATAGGTGGGTGTGGGGTGTTTCTCTCCAGGCACTTTAAGGAAAAGCACATAATTTTTTTTTGTAACATAGCTACTTTTTTTCGTTTGTTCTGTATCTTTTAACTTTGATATTGCGGCAATCATTTTAAAATTGACCTGGCACCCCCTCCCCCATACCACTACATACTAATTAATTTTCGTGTTTATTTTGTTTCACAATTCAAAAAATATTTGCAATAATTTTAACTCTGCTTAATGACTTTCTAGATAAAAACATTTGTATGAAATTATCTAGGTAATTTTCGTAGATTTTACAAATTTTTCGCATTACTGATTAAATTGATTTTAGGATCGAAAAAAACGTCGATAGCAGAGGAGAAAGAGGTTGCGGGTAATGGAAACTGAAACAGGTACAATATATTCATATTTATTTCAACAATTAGAATGTTTGGGGGGGGGGGGGGTTCTGCACACTAGGTACTTTGAGGTAAAGCTTCAAAAATATATTATTAAACTTAGCTGCCTACTTTTATTAATGTTTTTTTTTCATTGATGGAGAAGACATTAGGCTCTTTGTTTTTCTTGTTCCCAAAGTCTTATTCGTTGACTTAACAACCTTAGGCACTCTTATTTAATTTTGATTGGTTGGTCCATTGATTTAGTGAGTGTCCAAACTTTTCAACCACTAATTTTAATCTACAGATGGGGTAATGTTGTGAATCATCAATTTATTGGCCATTGTCTTATCCCTTTACATCCCAGTCGTTTTTTAGAAAGCCCGCAGCAGCTTGACCATGAAGAGTCAAGGCCCACAACTTCTTTTCAACCACCACAACAACAACAACTACAATCACCACAGCCACAAGAACAACAGGCCTAACAACAGCAGAGCCGAGTATGTGATTATAAATATACAAAACTGTGAGAAATAACCAAAAGAAAAAGATTTTAAAAAGTTATTTTAATCAAAGAAATAATACCTATTTTATTTATTATTTTTAGGTAAAAATGTAAAGGTGAATAGCAGAAAAATTAACTACAACCCCAATTAAGAAAGTACAAAATTGTATGTTGTGTAACTTGTAAATTATGGGGGAGGAGATTTATTTGTCTTCAATTTACCTATCCTTATATTGATAAAATAAACTTATTATTTCTTTGAAAAATAGCTAAGTTATATGTATACCTACAAATGATAATTTAATTTTAAAGAGCACAAAAATCCTGATATACCTACAGAAATAATCTTCTGACAAACTAAGTTAGGTTGTGTAGAGTGGATTCGTGTAAAAAAAACTGTGTAAATTGATTTAAAAGTGAGATACTTAAACCTTAAATGAATTTATAAAAACAACATATGTACATATTAGACATAACATGCAGGCTTTTGGAAAACTAAACATGTTTAGAAGATAACTTTTACTTAATGCCATTTTGCTTTTTACTAACATAATAACATAAGAAAATTTTTAATATGGTACCTTAAAATAAAGTATTTATGATTTATAGTTAGGTAGATGAAAATATTAATTTTCTTTTTAGAAAATCATATTTTTGAAAATTCTGTCGTTTCTATTTAGTTTATAATACCTATACATTAGGGTGGGTTCATATCGGAATTAGACAAAGCGGGGATATGCAACAGATAAAATTAACCTTAAAAACATTTCTGACCGAAAAAGAATTTTAAAAAATTGAGTTTTAGAACACGACCACTTAAAAATATAATTCAATACTTATTGGTATGCAAAGACGACATTCAAAATTTTTTTTGAATCAGAACTATGGCTTCATGGTGCTCCCTGGAAAGGGCTTGAGGAGCTGAATCAGGAACTTTTGTCCGTTACAAAATATCTCGTTCCTAGCCTTAGAAATCACTAAAAAACCAAAAATTTTTAAGGTTTATTGAGAATTGTCCAATTTGTAGAGGTTTTTTAGATTTTCTCAGGCTAGGAACCAGATTTTTTGAAACGGACAAAAGTTCCTGACTCAGCTTCTCAAGGCATTTCCAGGGAGCACCATGAAGCCATAGTTCTGATTCAATAAGTTTTTGACTCCCATTTACAAATAGCTATACAATTGAATGTCTGGTCGTCAGCGGTTTTAAGACTTAGGATAAATTTTATATCATCCAGAGGTGTATTATATCTATATAAATTGAGTGCAGATCCCCTCTTTGGTCTCAGAAAAAAAATGTCCAAAATCGACCCACCCTACTATACATTTTATGGTTTTAATTCTAAAAAAAGCGTCCAAATTTTAACCAGCATTTTAATTACCTTAATGATTTATTTTAGATTTTAGTTCATATTTATCTACTTAGCTTTAGTTTGAAACTTTTAGATTTTAGTCATTTAGTTATTTTTAGGATAGAATTTACTAACAAATTAAGTTTAAACCAAAATAAAATATTATTCACTAATATCATAATAAATTTTCAATAATCTTTTCATAAATAATCTGCTTTAGTGCGGATTTTAGTATCAATAATATTATGCTTATTATGAGTCAATAATATCAATATTAAACTATTTTTGTATTCACTATGTTCTTCTGGATGTAAAAGTTAGAGGTGACCGCAACAGGATTTATGTGTGATCCCGTAAAATCCATATTGCCCTTTTTCTTGCTAAGATATTTTTCCCTTAAAAAAATATTTATCCGTTATTCAATTACATAAAGTAGTAAGGTTTTTTTGTCAGTAGCTTAAGATTTCGACAACTACTGATCCTATTGAGTTCTCCATTAAAGGGACGCTTCACATTGGTCCTGGGAAGGATTAACGCTATTTTTCTGCCCTTTCTTACCCCCTTCTAATACTAGAAGCGATACCTCTAGTAGCAAGTAAAAAGAGAGAAAAAATGTTAGTTCCTCTTCAGCTTTATAGAATCCAGATTAACAAGGTGCTTTCTACCATGCCAAATCTTATTCTGATATTATATCAATATTATGATATTTACCATGTATGTAGTTTTATGTATATATACTATGTATAAATAGTTATTTAGTTTGTAATTGGTGAGATTAATAATAGATACCTAGATAGGATGCATATTTGAGTCATATCAACTAACTATTTTTATTTAGTCTTCGTGGATTTAAAAAAAAATTCTTAGTATAGATTTTTTGAAAATTTCATCAACAAAAAGTAAATTTTTTATAACTTAAATTGAGATTAATTCGCTTTTAATTTAAAATCAAATTTCAAATACTCCTTTTTTGTTCAAGTGAGACTAAGAAACTTTTTATTTAATACTCTTTTAAATAAATAGAAATATGACTATATTTTATGTACACTTATGACTCTTATCTTAAACGTTGCCTTTAAATGACAAGTATTTTTTATGTCTGAACATAACAACCTAACATAAAATTGCACAAATTATTATCTAACATAAAAAAATTCTTGCTATTTTGTGGCAACCCTTGATATGTTATCGTACCTTATGATTAACCAATCAGTTATTATGTTTGATCTTCAACAGTTATTATGTAATTATGTCAAGTTATGTTATTATTATGTAATTTCTTATGTCTAGTTTTAGTACTTAGTGGTAATCATTGTTAATTACTTTAGACTTAGGTTAGGCAGGATTGTGGTTAAATATTTACAGAAAATTATTTTTGAACATAAATTATATGATTTGAATAGTTTATAATTGTCCATCCTTAATTTTTAAAGCAAGGCATTGAACTGGTTCTTAACCTATGGATTTTAAGCAGATTTAAGCCTTATCAAGTAATAAGTAATAGTTATTTATCGCATCTTATAAAAATAGTTTTCCCCGGATATAAAAATGTACAATGATAAGATTAGAACCTGTTTTATTAGCCTCGAGATCCTGAAGGCTAAAAATCTGGCTTTAATCTTATGAGTGTAAATTTTTATATTTGTAGAAAACTGTATATAATACAATGCTGTACCTAATTTTTCAGTATGGATGAGAACCGGTTTCAATCCACCGGATATTAATCGATTTCGAAGCTATACTCGAATTAGTGTTTATTCACTTCCGCTTATTATCACATCAGCGTGGTTTTTCATATTCGCTAAAATTTATATTTAGCTAAAAAAAATATGGGCTGGTGGTAATGAAGTTACACCTGTTGAATCGATCTACTATATTATTATTACGTAGACCTTACACCAGATTATCATGTACTCTAATAAGTTAAAACTTGTAGCTGGCTAAAATAACAATCCACCACCCTTTACCCCATCACCTCATACAATATGAACTGACCAATAAGTGAGGTCTTTGTTAGAAACCCAAATTAATGACAATTAATCCACGTATATTCTATATCCATTAATAATCTGCGGAATTGAATGAACATCCATTAGGATATTATCTAAAGAATTTTTAAGGCAAGAAAATTTTTTTTTATGTAAAATGCTTAATGCTAATAAAATATTATGTTATGTCATATAAACGCCACTATCATTAATGAATTAAGTTGAAAATAAATACATTATCATTGTCCATATTATTTTTTATGAAGCAAAGCTACCCTATAATTATCAGTGCTTGTCGGTCTAAAACTATTGAAAAAATATGCTTCTAGTGTTCGATTCTTTCACCAATTCAAAAAATTTAAATGCTATCTCGGAATTTCTATTGCCTTGGGGACTTATTTTATATAGGTACCCAAAAAGTTTGTCTGTGAGTGTAGGCGTCCCCCCCCCCCCCGCCGACAGAACAACTATTTTAGGTTAGATTAGGTTTTAGGCTAGGGAGCCGAGCGCTGCCTGCGGCTACACAGGCAAGGGTGCTGAGTGCCACGGCCAGAGTAGATAGTTTTGTCGGGGTGGGGGGATATAAAAATTTTCAAAATTGAAAAAATATTTCTAAGAGGATATTACAAAATATATATATATATCTATAATACAAAGTAGCTTGATGTCTATCCGTCTGTCTGTCCGTCTGAAGCTTAAGATCTCAGTAACCGCTGTACCGATTGAGCTCTACTCTTCAGGAATTATACCTACTGGTCCTGTGATGGTTTTAAGCTATTTTCCTGGGGGGTGGGACACCCCAAAAACTAAAAAACCACCCCCCCAAAAAATGTTTTTTTACATTTTTTGTAAAATCTCAGTAACTGCTGAACAAATTGGGCTCTATTCTTCTGGGAATATACCTACTGGTCCTCTGGTGGTTTTAGGCTATTTTCAAGGAGGGTGGGTAACACCAACTCCTCTAAAAATAAAACAATCCCCATTTCTAAATTTTTATTTTTGTAAACAAAAACCAGTATTTGGGTGTGGGTAACCCCACTGCACCATGGGGGAAGCCCCCATGAACCCCCCCCCCCAAAAAAAAAAAAAAAAAAAAAAATTTGGGCTTTTTGTAACTTTTAAAAATTGACATCTTTAAAAAGTTGTTGCAATTATAGGTATTAGGTAAATAAAATTTACAGAGGAGAGTTTTCAATTTTTGTGTATATGTGGTCCAATCAGTGGGACTATCGGAGCTTGCGCCGCATACGGGGTACTCGCTTATGCTCACCCCGTACGAGATATACGGTGAACAACCTGGGTTTAATTTTTACGAATTAAAATTTTTGTGCATACGGCGCACAACCTGGGTTTAATTTTACCAAAGAGTAATTCGGCAAAGAATAACTTTTTGAAAATAAAACTATAGAATTATTCTGGAGGGTTGACTTTCCATTACCTCATGGGGCGAAGCCCCTAGAGGCTAGGGGCGAAGTCACTTGTATATATATACATATAACAGCTGATAATCTGCTATTACAGGCAGTTTCACTGCGATGGATCTGAAACTCCAATTGTGTTGGGAAAAATAAATAAAATAGCCAAAAACCTGCTAAAAGACAGTCTGACCGCCATGGATGTTTTCTTAAAAAGGCGAGAAATTTAATTTTTATATCCTTATCTATAAAATGTTTGAAAATTGGCACAGAAACACCATCGATATGGGTAAAATGTAAAAAATATAAAAATACGCAAAAAGGCAGTCATAGCAGCCTTTTCATAGTTGATTATGCTTCATAGTGATGGGAATGTTGTCAAACAGTTTCAGCCTTCTATCTTTTATACGTTTCCGCCACTTCGTCTTTAACAGACGGCATTTGGAAATTTAGAGTAACTTTGCTACCAGAAATATCAAAAACGGGACAAAAAAAACTCTCAACCCTCTCGCTCTAATAGGAAATAAGATAGTAGGAGTGGAAGGGGCGTTAAAATTTGAAGCATGTTCCAATGCTCTAGATACTACCTTCTTAGAAATATTTTCCTATCTATAATACAAAGTAGAATGATGTCTGTCCGTCCGTCTGTCCGTTTGAAGCTTAAGATCTCGGTAACCACTGAACCGATCGGATTCTACTCTTCAGGGTATATACCTACTGGTCCTGTGGTGGTTTTAAGCTATTTTCTTGGGAGTTGGGACACCCCCAAAAACAAAAAAATCCCCCACCATTTTATTTATTTATTTATTTTTTTTTTTTTGTTGAAGATTTCCTTGGTCCTTTATGTTTTGTAGAAAATTTTCTTGGTCCTTTAACGAATTTCGCCTTAATTTTTTTATCACCTCTTGGGACAAAGCAAAGCCGCTAGTATTCTATAATATAAAGTATTAATTTTTTTTGTCTACAGCTAAATATCTAAAAAAAACTGCTGGTCCTATTAGGTTGGAATTTCTAGGAATGCCTTAAAATACCTGGGAGCTACAGATATTCCTCGCCCTCCCCTTGAGGCTAGGTGCAAATCAAATAGTTTTAAGATGAACCAAGAGCCAAAGTTGGCCTAGTTATAAATTTAAAATTTAGGATAAAAATTACTAAATAACTAAAGAACAAAATAATTTTTAAAAATTTATTAAGTAGTAATCAAATCCAAATCATAAATCTAAAAGTTATAAAAGTTTTAAATAGGCTCACAAATTAACAGTGAGTGGGAACATAGACGGTTTGGGAGAATTCAGTGGGAAGGTTGTTAAGTTCTTGGCATCTGTCACCAGCAAGAACACGTCTCTCCATAACTCTAGCCTCAGGACCAGTCATGCAGACAAACTCAACCTGTTCACCCTTAACCTCCTTGGGGTAGGCATTTTGGCAAACTCTGATCATTTCTTTGGAGAAACAGATCTTGTTGCCGTAGGCTTCAACCATATGCATGTGTTCAACAGAAGATTGTCTTTGTTGTTGGGTCAGGTGCTTGCCAAAGTATTCATAAACCTTAGTGGGCTCCATCTCTTCTTTAACACATCTGCGCTCTTCCTTGGTGATTTGGGATTCCTCCTTTTGGGGGACACCTTGGCACTTGCCATCCTCAAGCATGAATCTAAATCCAGTCAGTCTGGACTCAGACAGGACACATTGTCTGCCAGTCTTCAGCTCAGAGCTCTTTTCACCATTGAGGTCACCACAGAGACCAGTGGCCTTGTTTCTGAAGACCAGATGGTTGGTCTTAACCTTCATTCTTTCACCATCAGCAAGAACCTCAACACCATACTTGACAGAGTAGATAGAGTAAACTCCATCCTCAAACTTGGTAACATAAGTTTCCTTAATTTCCTTCTCTTGCTCCTCTTGCAGAGACTTCTCTTCCTTCTCTTCACCATTGATCTTGATAGCAGCCTTAGCTCCACGAGAGTGTCTGGTCTGCTTGGGGATCTCAATTTCATACTTCTCACCATCAACAATCAGCTTGACAATTTGCTTCTGTTGGGTGTTGTGGGTGGTAACAACAACTCTGGGTCTAGTGGACTCTTCAGCAAAGACAATATGTTCACAGTTGTTGACAGCATAATCGTAGTACTTACCATCAAAGGTCTTGACATAGCTTGGCTCTACATCACAGGAAGAAGGCATAGAGAAACCAGTAAGTTTCTGGGTAATTCTGTGGACAAGAGTCTTCTTGGTACAGATGGGAAGGAGCTCCTTGGTATCAAATCTGATGGGGAATTGCTTAGCATGAACTTCTTCACCATTACCTTCAACTCTGACAGAAAGATACTTGCCATGTCCATCAACTTCAGCCTCAATTTCATATTCAACTTCAGATCCAGACTGTTCTCTCTCCAGGTGCTTCTGGGTCAAGTAGGGAAGGAAGTAAAGCTTAGTGGCATCAGAAGCAAGCTCAACAAGTCTGTGCTCAGCAATCTCCTTGGGAAGAGAGAGCTTGGCATGGACCTTGTCAAGGGAGGAAGCCAAATGGTTAACTCTCTTGCAAGATTCAGTCAGTCTCAGGTTTTCTTTGTTGTCTTCAATGCACTTCTTGTATTCCATAGATTCAGAAACAAATTGAGCCATTTTGTCTGATCTGTAAGCAACAATGGAGCTTCTGATGGTCTTGGATTCCTCTCCTCTGAATCCATACTCACCATCAATGGTGATTCTGGAGGTGATGTCAGACTTCAGGATTTCCTCTTGGTCCCACTTTTGTTCAGGTCTTCTGATGTGGCCTTGGGCAGAAATTTCAACCTCAAAGGGCTTTCTAAGCTGAGGAGTTTCAACAAGCATCTTCAGTTCAACTTCAGTGGTTTCTTGACCTTGTCTACCTTCTTTTCTGGCCTTCTCACCAACAAGGATAGATCCTTCAATTCTTCTCTCTTCAGTCTTTTCTTCGCCTCTCAGGACAACTCCAAAGGTGGAAGCCATAGCACTTCCTTGTTCCATCTTTCTCAGAACCTTTTTCAGTTGTTGCCTGACCTCGTGTCTCTTCTCGCATTGTTCTTGTCTCTTTTCACACTCCTTTTCAGCAGATCTTCTAGAGGCACCCTCAGATTCCAGCTTTCTGATACAACGCTTTTCCTCAGACTTGCAAAGTTGTCTTTCAGACTTGCATTCCTTCTCTTCCTTTCCTTGTTGTTGTTGTTGTTGCTGTTGTTGGGTTTGTTGCTGTTGCTGTTGTTGTTGGGTTTGTTGCTGTTGTTGGGTTTGTCTAACTTGTTGTTGTTGTTGCAGAGATTGTTGTTGGGTTTGTTGTTGTTGTTGCTGTTGCTGTTGAGACTTAACCTTCTTCTCAGAGCACTTTCTGGAAACTTCAGAATCAACAGTTTCAAGCTCTCTCTCAATGTCTCTGATACATTCTTCCTTCCTTCTGGGTTCATACTCAGAGCAAATCTTCTCAATTTCTTGTTCCTTAGACTCCTTGACAAGGTACAGTTCAGAGGAACCTTCCTTCTCCTTTTTCATACCAGCACCTTAGAAAAATTTGTGTATATTAATTGAAATATTACAAAATGAAAAACAGAAAAACTATCCAGGTCTAGACATTGATTTAAAATTAAAAAAATAATATGTCTTAGTTCTTACCAATGGTGATATAGAATTCAGTTTCCTTGATCTCAGAAGTTCTGGGGTTGTACTTGACTTGAATAGAGGTCCTCTTGGAAGAAGTCAGAGGGAGGGGAGAACCAGACAGAATGGAGAAGATATCCTTCTTAAGGTCCTCAACAGATCTCAACAAGGAAATTTCTCTTTCTTCAGTCTTGATTTCAGCTTCAATGTCAAGGCCAATGAGCTTGCCAACTTCAACGCTTCTCTGAATGTAAAAAAATTATCCAGTTTTTACAGTGTATTAAGATTTATGTATAAAAATACTTTTTAAATTCTAAATTTCTTTAGGTTTAGAAACTTTACCTTAATTTCTCCTTCCTCAGTCTTGATAGTCTTGACATCAGAGACCTTAGTAGAATGGTGTTGGGAAAGGTGACCAGTAGAAGTGTAGGGTTGAACATCAAATTCCAGGAAGGATTGTTCTCTGTTGTATTCTTCCTCTTCAGAGTTCTTGATAGAAACATGTACTTGATTGTTGGAAAGAGAAAGTTCAGCATTAATTGGATAACCCATATGGACAGAAGTTTCAACTCCAGAACCATAGAATTTTTCAGTGACTGGAGAAACAACACGAGCATGGACTTGTCTCTTAAAGTTAAGAGCTCCCTTAGCCTCAATCTCAGCCTTAGGTTCAGTAGAAGAGGACTTAGAAAGCTTCATGGTAGCCTTACCATAGATGACAGCAGGGTATCTCAGGGTGACAAAGACAGGCAGACCAGTCTCAGTAGGAAGAGCAAGATCTTCTCCCATAACATCAAAGATCTTCATGAACTCAGTCTCATAACCCTTTTGCAGATCAGACTGAACCATGCTGGAGGAGATCTTTCTGACAACTTGTTGAACAAACTCTTCATCCAGGGAGAAAAGTTTTTGCAGACCAGCCATTCTGAAGGTAAGGTGAGCTTCAGGCTTTTCAGATTGCTTATTTTGGATTCCAAGCTTTTCCATCTCAGCTCTGATTTCTTCCTTGGTCTCTTCAACAGAAGGGTTGAACTTAGGAGTCTTCAGCTCAGAGTACAGCTCAAACAGTTTATCAACAACTTGCTGAGTTCCTTGCATGTAGAAATAGGCTTCAAGGCCATCAAAATTACTACCAAGTCCCTTAACTTGGGAAGTCAGGTAGAGAGACTTAGGTAGGAAAGAATCTTCATCAGCTTGCCAGACCAGGGAGTTTCCAAAGGTAGATCTGAAAGAGTCAATGTACTTGGCAAAATGCATATTTCTAGAGTATTGAATGCCTTCATGGACAGGCTTGGCAATAGAGAGGATAATCTCAGCCTTTTGCTTCAAAGATTCATATTCAGGAACAGCAGCAGGCAGGTTCTTCAGGGTCTTCAGAGTAGAATAGATGTAAGAAGCAACTTGTCTGGAAGGTTCATACCAGGTTCTGAGAGCAAGTCTCTGCATATCAGCACTTGAAGGCTTACAGTAAGTCAAAGCAGTGATGGCAGCCATTCTGACTTCAGGGGATTCAGCAGTGTTCTCAACAATGGAGGAGAAGACAGGTCTGTAGACAGCAGGGTTCTCTTGGGCAGGTCTGATCATAAGGTAGATAGCCATGGTTCTGGGGTTAGCATTCTTGGTGTACTTGCCTTCAACGACCTTCAGGAGTTCCTCAGTGGTCTCTTCAGTTCCAAGGTTTCCAAGGGCATTAACCCAGGTAAGGATGGAGTTCATGTCAGATCTGGAGGATTCTTGAAGTTTTTCCTTCAGGTAAGAGACAAGCTCAGACTTGATGACATCCATATCCTTATGGCAGATCTTTCCATAAACATGGTAGGGGAATTCTCTCTCAGAGGACTTCTCATTGATGCAAGCCTTGTGGATAAGCTCAGTAAGTCCCATGGAGTAGGCAGCTCTGATGATTCTGCTCTGCTCAACAGATTGAGACTTCAGGGTTCTGACCAGCATTTTCAGAAGCTCTTCAGTAGGAGTTCTAGTATGTCTCAGGGTGTTGGAGATGATCCAAGACCAGGCAACAGGCTCACTTCTGATCTCACCAGAGTTGATCTTCTCAACAACGAGCTTGACACAAGGGTTGGTTCCAGCCATAGAGACAAGATCAAAGAAGGTCTTCTCAATAAGAGATTCCCACTTTTCCTCACCATATTGTTCCTTCAGGGTCTCTTCAACCTTCTTCAGACCATCAAAGCTAAGCTCACCAAGGGACATGGTAGCCTCAACAGACATACCAGCAACATCCTTTTCAGTCTTAGAGCTTTCAGACATCTTTTGAGACTCTTCAATAATCTTGGAGAAAAGTTCAACAACCTTCTCCTGGAGTTCTCTCTCAGACATGGTCTTAGGGTAGAAGGATCTGGGGGCAGAAGACAGGTCAGGGATAGGGGCGTGTCTCTGTTGCTGTTGTTGGGCTTGTTGTTGCTGTTGAGATTGTTGTTGGCCTTGAATCAGTTGTTGTTCTTGGGCTTGTTGCTTCAGAGACTTAGAGCTGATGGAGCTACCAGAAGGATATTCATAGGACAGAGAAGCATATCCCTTGGGAGAGGAGGGTCCAGACAGTTCAGATCTGACTGATTCAACAGAGAGAAGGACAAGAGTAGAGGTGGAAGCAATATTGATCTTTTCCTCAGAGGTAAGTTCACCAGCAGTGTTGATGAGGATTCTGTTCTCAGTGGAGGACTTTCTGATGATATGGTCTTCCAGAGATCCACAGATAATGGTTCTGGTGAGAGAAGATTGGGTGGGCATGGAGGCACCAGATCCAGAGGTCTTGGACCACATGCCATAGGTCTTGTGGTAAACAGGACGCTCAGAGCAGTTGTCCAGATTATCAGACTTCAGAATTTCATAATATTCCTTTCCTTCGCACAGCTTCTCTTCTTCCTCAGAGCTTCTGACCTCATAATCATTGCTTCTTCTTTGTCTTTCTTCCTCTTCAAACTCTTGACTCAGATGTTCAGGAAGCTTGAAGATAGAGTAGATAGTCTCACAGGTGCCAAGGATAGAGTTTTCCTGGACCTTAAAGGTGGGAAGGGGAACTTCTTGACCTCTTTGGACTTGGTTGTTTTGTTGGAGTCGGCCAGATTCAAAAGCCTTGGAAAGGTCAGTTTGAATCTGAGAAACAAGAGCCTTCTTGATATTAACAATGAACTCAGGTTCACCATTCTCAGTCTGGATCTTCTCAACCTTGCCCTTCTTGTGGAAGACAGTGAAGGAAGACTCCAGCCAGGTCTTCAGAGAGCTGGGGATCTCCTCAACCTTGCCATGTCTTTGTTCAGGCTGCCAGTCCTTGGTAAGTTCCATATCTTCATCATTGTAGCTGACAAACTTGGGGTTTTCAAACTTCAGGGTGCAGGTGCTGTCATGCTTGGGTTGGATGCGGACTTCAGTGGTAAGTCTTACACCAGAGTATTGGTTGTTCAACTCAGGAATTCCAGTAAGAACCTTAATAATTCAAAGTATTAAAAATCATTATTACTCACACAATATCCTTAATTCAAACTTGTTGATAGTGTAATTTTTCGGATTAAAAGCAATTATAGCATTTCAAAGTACAATTATTGAAACCTAAACAGAGCTACATTTATAAGCAGAAAATATGGGAACTGAATTGTCATCTTAGAATTACCTGAGCAGAATATTTGTAGGTATATTCCTTGCTGGGGGTCCAGCTGTAGGGCTGGATGGAACCAGCGACTACGCAGCCAACAAAAAGGAGAGCGGCTGACAGAGATCTCATCTTGACCTTAAAAGCAAATTATAATTTCACAATACAAAACAATTTTAGAAAACAGATCAGTGATAATAAGGTTAATATCAGTAACTTATGTTTTAAGTTTCTTCAAGAATATTTAAGAATCAAAAGGCACTTGAAGCAATATCAAGGGAAGGTTAAGGCGAAAATAAAAAAAAATAAAATTTTTTATCTTACAAATAAATGTTTTAAATCTAAAGATTTGTGCAAAAAGAATATTTTTCTTTAGATATGATATATTAATTCTATTGTATTTAAATGTTATTGTTATTAGCTTAAAAATGCTGCGCTACCTAAGGACAAAATTCCTTGTAAATGATATTTGCTTACCTTTACTAGTTGTAAAGAGGGTGAGATTAGATCTGCCTTATTCAAAATTTGTGTCCCTTTTTATACCCAAATATTTTTGTAAATTTTGCTGACAAAAGCAGTTTTTTGGTGTATTCTTTAAACACATGGGCATTTTTTTTTTTTTTGTTATCAAATTTATCAAGTTATGGGATATATTAAGTTTTTGTACATATTTTCTAATCTCACATGATATGATTTTTAAAAATTCATTATAATCAAAACCATTTTGGATAATGCTTATTCTTCTAAAGCAGTCTTTAACAAGGATGACAACATCCATAAGTAGCGAAGCACAAAAAATCGTAGATGGGAATACGTACAAGTATATTTAAAAGGTTTTTACTAAAATCAAGAATAGATTTATTGGATAAAATAAACATGAAACCTTGTTTTATTTTGTATGATGACGATGGTCAAAGTAAATTATATTAAAGATGCTCATAACAATGGGAAAAATTATTTTGATACTGATATCCCATAAAAGTTTGAAAATTGGATCAAAATAAACAAAGATATGGGGAAATATGTAAAACATATAAAAATAGCCAAAAACCTGATAAAAGGCAGTCTGGCCGCCATGGTTGTTTTCTTAAAACGAAAAAAAATTTAATTTTTAAATCCTTAACTTAAAAAATTTGGAAAATCGGACCATATACACTGAAGATATGAAGAAAAGTGTTAAATATATAAAAATAGCCTAAAACCTGCCAGAAAAGCAGTCTGGTCGTCATGGTTTTTTTCTTTAAAAGACGGGAAATTTAATTTTGATATCTATAACTAAAATAAATTAAAAATCGGACTATAAACACTGAAGATATGGAGAAAAATGTTAAAAATATAAAAAACAGCCTAAAACCTGCTTAAAAGGCAGTCTGGCCGTCATAGTTGTTTTCTTTAAAAGACAGGAAATTTAATTTTGATATCTATAACTGAAAAAATTTTGAAAATCGGACCATAAACACCGAAGATATGGAGAAACATGTGAAAAATATAAAAAATAGCCTAAAACCTGCAAAAAAAGGCAGTCTGGCCTTCATGGTTGTATCTTTAAACGACGGGAAATTTAATTTTGATATCTGTAACTGAAAAAATTTTGAAAATCGGACCATAAACACTGAAGATATGGAGAAAAATGTGAAAAATATAAAAATAGCCTAAAACCTGCTAAAAATCGGTCCGACCGCCAATGATGTTTTATAGTCAATTGTGCTCCTTAATAATGGGAATGTTGTCAAAAAATTTCAGCATTCTATCTTTTATAGGAGCTGAGTAAATCCAATTTCCCCCATAGCGTTACGGACAAAGTGAATTATAGAGTAGCTTCGCTACTAAAAATGTGAAAAATATAAAAATAGCCTAAAACCCGCTAAAAAGGCAGTCTGGCCGTCATGTTTGTTTTCTTTCAAAGACGGGAAATTTAATTTTGATATCTATAATTGAAAAATTTTTGAAAATCAGGCCATAAACACTGAATGTATGGAGAAAATTGTGAAAAATATAAAAATAGCCTAAAACCTGCTAAAAAGGCAGTCTGGCCTTCATGGATATTTCTTTAAACGATGGGAAATTTAATTTTGATATCTATAACTGAAAAAATTTTAAAAATCGGACAATAAACACTGAAAATATGGAGAAAAATGTGAAAAATATAAAAATAGCCTAAATCCTGCTAAAAAGCGGTCCGATCGCCAATGATGTTTTATAGTCAATTGTGCTCCTTAATGATGGGAATGTTGTAAAAAAATTTCAGCATTCTATCTTTTATAGGAGCTGAGAAAATCCCATTTCCCTCATAGCGTTACGGACGGACTGACTGACGGACGGACATAGTTAATTATAGAGTAGCTTCGCTACTAAAAATATAACTTAAACATTTAAAATTTATAAAACAAAGATGAGAACATGCATAAAAGCGAAGATCTTAAATAAGAAGAACAATAGTTATTGTAGAGGGTCAGAATTTTTTTTTGTTTAAACAAATGTGAACATAAATTTGTTGCAAATTTCTTAAATACAGAATACTAGTTATGGAGTTGCTATGCCTTTGGACCTTGTTGTCCTAGAAATCAACATTCCAAAAATTAGACTAAGAGGATTATTATATCAGACAAAATCAGGATGTTTTAATTGGACTAACAAACTTTCTGGTAATAATTATAGAGATGTTATGCTTCCTACATGCATGAATTAACTATCAGTTACTGGCTGACGGACGTACGGATTGATCTTAATTATAGGAAAGCTTGCCTTTTTTAAAGTTACTGTAAAAGTATAAATGACATTTTCGTTATTTTTTCTTACAGATTTTTTTCTGAAGGGTATTATTTGCTGGGCCCCTAGATTATAGTCACTTCACACAAATTTAAAAACATAAAATTCCTCCAAGTTTAATTATTAAAAGAGATATACAGGGTGCGCCACATATCTAGGGACTTTTTTAAAACGGCCATAGCCTCAAAACTACTTGACCAATCAGGACGTTTGACCCCAATATAAAAAGCTTAGGTAATGACCTTTTAGTCAAAGGGTAGCTTGAAAGTTTGATGAATTTGGATCCTGCGGTTGCTCACATTCCTAAGGAAATGGGGCCTCCCAGCAGCCCGATCTTAATTCAATGGACTTTTGGACCTTGGGCTACTTTGAAGCATGCACCAATAGACGTACCCATACCATAAAGACCTCCCTCATTGCCAGTATCGAGGAGAACTTCGCCAGCTTGGACAGTTACGTTCTGACCTTGGCCTGCCGGCGGTTGAGGAGGCGAGTAGAGGCGGTGATTGATGCTGGCGGCGATTTTATTCAATGATCTAAAAATCATATACCTAATTTGCTCCCCAGTTTTTAAAATTTAATAAAATCTTTAAAATTGACGATTTTATGTTCATTTGTTTACAATTTAAAAAAAGTCCCAGGCGCACCCTGTAATTAAAAAAAAATAAAAATTCAATTAAAATCAACACATATAATTCTAGCTTAAGTTCTTATAATTTATTTGTATTTTTCAAATTATTTCTAAACATATTTTTTAACTCATTATTTATCTCTTTTCTTTGTAAAAGTTCATCCTTGTTAGACAAGAATATAACAAGGATGAAAACATCCATGAGAAGCGAAGCTGAAAAATTATGGATGGACATCTGCAATAAATGATCTATAAAGTATGTCATAAAAAATTAAATGAAAAAATAACGAAACCTTTTAAAAATGTATAATATTCTTTTGAAACTAAGCTAATTAGGAATGTGTGAAAATCTAGGAATCTATCCATAGCGTTACGGACAGACAGACAACGTGAATTATAGTGTAGCTTCGCTACTAAAAATCAAATGAATAGAATCTTGGAAACAACATCTGTATCTAAAATAACTTATCTTTTTAATTGGGACAAATTAGTTAAAATTTTAAAACAACTTTGAAATAAACATTTGCATTTCATATGTATACATATCCATATATAAAATTAACAGGATCTTTGTCTGTCTGTACCAAAGAATCTCGCTAACCGCTCAACCGATATGGTTCTCCTTTACAGTCCTGGGAGGGTAAATTGCAAAATAACAATCAATAAGAGCATTATAGTTAGGTTATATAGGGATCTATGTAGCCCCACAGGGTTAGGAATAAGAAAAGATACCCCCTTTATTCTCAATTTTTTTAATACTTTGGGATTCCAATGCTCAACAGGTCCAAGAAAAAAATATTAATGTCCCCACTGATGATAAACAAAATTACTCCATGTATAGATTTTCATTATTGGTTAAAATGTTTGAACACTACTAGTTTAATACTAGTTTTTGGAAAACAATGATAGTAACTATAATGAACAAATATGTAGAAACAAATTTAGAAAATGATGTGGGAAGAACAGACACAGCAACTTTGTAGAATATCTTTGCATTAAATTGAAATAACTCAGAGAGAGAGAGAGGGGACAATGGGCTGGTTATTACACTAGTCCCCAAAGTTTTATAATAACGTGTTTTTGTTAGTCGGCTTTACAATTTTGGGAACTTAGTGAATTTTGATTGGTTGATTCATTAAGTTGAGTGTTCAAACGTTTCAACCACCAATTTTAATCTACAGAAGGGGTAAATTGTGTGTCATTATTGGGGATGTACTTTAATTTGTCGGCCATTGTCTTACCCCTTTAGATCCCTGGAAATAACTGCTGAATGTGCTTTTCCTTTGTTGCATATTTTATGAAAAAAAATGTTTAAAAACAATTTCTTCATTAAATTAATCAGAACAGTTCATATATGACTAGGGCATGTCTGTTAAAGTCCGTACGGACGTTATATTAAGATTATGATAGGAATTTTGTATCAAAATCTAAAGTGATGTTTTATGCAGGGCCGCTTGAAAATGACCACTGAGTCCTCTGGTTAGAGAGAGAGAGGGGACAATGAGCTGTTTATTACACTAGTCCCCAAAGTCGTATAATATCATTTTCTTATTCGTTGGCTTAAAAACTTTGGGGACATGAGGGTATTTTTGTTGATTGAGTCATTAAGTTGAGTTTTCAAACGTTTAAACCACTAGTTTTAATCTTCAGAACAGGATCCCTGATAAATGGTAATATTCTATAGTCTAAAAGCTTAGATTTTACAGATTTTACTGAATTTTTATTTGAGATTCTTTTGCATCTCCTCATATGGACCTATGTACAAAATTATCCTTGTTTAATTATCAAATTTCTTTTATCGTTTTCTGCCGATTGAACTTTTTAAAATCCCATTATAAATCCATTCATTTATCCATATATTAGTATTTTGGTTTATATTTTAATTATCTATCTTTATACAGATTAAAGCATCAATTTCAAATCGATTCAAGGTCAATTTGGCTTTGTATCATCAATATTATATTTGTCCTGAATTTGTTTATTTGATTTGAATCACAATTGGCAATGCTTTTGTTTATACCAGACAAATATACTCCTAAAAGCCTCTAGGTACACTGTGATAAAACCAGAAGGGAAGTTGACACTCTAATTTTATTGTTAGTTCTTTCAAGATTAAAAATTAAATTTTAGGGGTTGAAAATTTTTATAGGGAGAATTTTTCAATTTTTCATAGATCTTCTTATACAATCTTAATTAATTTTAATCTTTACATTTTTTATAGATAACATAAATGCCATGTTAAATTTTTCTAGTATCTTATTTCAATTTAGCTTTAATGGCATCATCTAAGGTTACATGACACTGTGGGCTATAATTGAATCAAGACAAAAGTAAGTGCCGAGCCCTGAGACCTATGTATGGTGAAAATAGACATAAAACCATGATGATTCCAGGTAAAACCAAAATATTTCAGCGGGGGCTTTTTGAGAAAATTAGATTTGAAAATTTCAAGTTCAATTTTCACCCCTAGGAGTTGCCGCATAATCATGACAAGAAAAGCAAATATTATTTATTTTAGATTTTGAACAACTTTGCTTTTATGAAGTCCTTCTTAAAACCTCTCTATATATGATTTTTTTAGGCTGAATTTTCGTGACCTTTGCAAAGCAAGTGATAAAAATGGCCATTTATTAACTCCCTCCAGGAGTGGTTTTATGAAGAACTTTATAAAAGCAAAGTTGTTCAAAATTTAAAATAAATAATATTTGCTTTTCTTGTGTTGATTATGCGGCAACTCCTAGGGGGTGAAAATTGAACTTGAAATTTTCAAATCTAATTTTCTCAAAAAGCCCCCGCTGAAATATTTTGGTTTTACCTGGAATCATCATGGTTTTATGTCTATTTTCACCATACATAGGTCTCAGGGCTCGGCACTTACTTTTGTCTTGATTCAATTCTAGCCCACAGTGATGATATTTTCAATATTTCCTTAGACGTTATAATTGGTGGTGAGTAAAAATTTAAACTACCAATATCTGTTTTTTAACTTTGGACGGTCTTTAAAATCTCTTTCAAGTGTCTAAAAAAATACTTAAACTCCAGAATTGTACTAAGCATCCGTTGAAAAACTTAATTTTCACTAAATTAATGAGTAATACAGGAAATATTCTATAACATTTTATTTCAAACTAATTGCATTATATTTACATATTTTTAAAAGAACAAATAAATATCAAAATAATAAAATGTAGATTTGAAAATTTTCAAAACTTAAATGGAAAAAAAATCTCAAAAAAGGTCTTTATAGAACAAAAAAAATTAAGATGTTAATTTATCTTTAAAAGTATAGACATGAAAATTTTAAATAAAAGGCCTATTAAATTGACAAGAACTAAGCGTTAATGATTAATGGATTCAAACTGCTTAAGAAAATACCATGTCATTTTTTTTCTTTTTCTTGCCAAATAGTTAAGTTAATTTGATGCACAATATCTGTATATATGATTAGGATTATCACTATCATATGCTCTTTCCAGGTAGTACACATAGAAATCACCACAATTTTTAATTTTTCCATTGCTTTGCTTATGGCAATGATTAGAATCCGAAAAGTGAGTGTTGTCAAAACAGATCTGTATCAATGGAATAAAGATATTTTTTCAAAATCGAATCATACACTGTGTACTTTGAAAATAAATCTTTCCCTTCTATTTATTTAAGAATAATTTTTCTTCATGTCCATCCATGTAATGAAAAAAATTCTATTAAGCATATATCATTGACCACAGTGCCTTCAAAGGTGCTTTGACTTTAGTGTCAGAACCTAAATTGGGACATAGTGCATTTCATTACCCTAGGTTAGGTAACTTCATTTCACTTTTCAATAAAATCTAAAATGCAGCAGTTTTTGAGAAAATTAGATTTAAAAATTTCAAGTTTAATTTTTACCCACTAGGAGTTACCGCATAATCATGACAAGAAAAGCAAAGAGTATTTATTTAAAATTTTGAACAACTTTGCTTTTATAAAGTCAGTCATAAAACCTCTCGATATATGATTTATTTAAGGCTGAATTTCCGTGACCTTAGCAAAGCAATTGATAAAAATGGCTATTAATTAACTCACTTCAGGAGTGGTTTTATGAAGAACTTTATAAAAGCAAAGTTGTTTAAAATTTTAAATAGATATTCTTTGCTTTTCTTGTCATGATTATGCGGTAACTCCTAGTGGGTGAAAATTGAACTTGAAATTTTCAAATTTAATTTTCTCTTAAACCGCTGCATTTAAGATTTTATTGAAAAGTGAAATGAAGTTACCTAACCTAGGGTAATGAAATGCACTAAGTCCCAATTTAGGTTCTGACACTAAAGTCAAAGCACCTTCGAAGGCACTGTGTGACTATATAATCCTATATTCATTTAAAAGATATTTAGTGTATAGATTTTAATATTATTTATCCCAGTCCCTGAATATCCACAGTAGATCCAAGTTCTTCTGGCAGGGAAGCATCACTCATTCCAGCTCCTATTGTACCACAGTGGTCTCTACCGGGAGTAGATCTGGCAAGCATTGTTCCTGCAGGGGGAAGAAACCTACACATTAAATTATGTTTTTTTTTCATTTTACAGATAAGCTTTTGACATTTCTACTTTAGGATAGAAGGATATTTTACAGTTTTTTTTCTGAAAATAAAGATAATAATATCAAGAATAAAACATTATAAGTATGAATTTTGTATTAATCATTGGTAAGATAATCTAAAGAAGAAGTTTTAGCACATAAAAATCATAGATGTGGAGCTTAATTTTGATGAAAATCCTACAAATAAAATTTCTATATTGATAGAACTACTGCTGAATTTAATTTAAAACACAACACAGTTTGTAAAAACTTATCTCTTAAAAAGTCATTGGTTGTTAGGTAAAGGCAAGATTTAAACTTTTAGTAATTTGAATTTAATAATATTGAGAGAAAGAGACATAAACTGAGATTCTGGACTATGTAATGATCTAAAATTGAAATATAAACTGTGAAACATACTTCAGTTTTCTAGTAGATGTAATACAAATCTATGTTGGTATTTTGCAGTATTTTGAATTAAGACCTTGACTTTTAACAAGCAGGAAGTGTATATTAATTGTATTTTTAAAATTGTACCTGTACCAACTTGCACCTTTCCACATTGCACTAATCTCTGCTGCACTTTTTCTAGTATTATCACTATAGGTTCCACGGCCCGCTGTCTCAAGGGACCTACTCTTTATTACCTCACCCTCGCCGAGTATGGCAGGTGTCCCAAATTAAGGTTCCATTGGAATTCAGTCCACATGGGATTCAACTCACGGAATTCAGCCCAGCGGGATTCAACCCAACGGTATTCAGCCCACACGGGATTCAACCCACGGGATTCAGCCCACCCGGAATTCAGCCCACATGGGACTCAACCCACGGAATTCAGTCCATACGGGACTCAACCCACGGAATTCAGTCCATACGGGACTCAACCCACGGAATTCAGTCCATACGGGACTCAACCCACGGAATTCAGTCCATACGGGATTCAACCCATTATATTTCTAAAATTACCAGTTTGCAAAAATATTTTTTTTTTAAATTTGAGAACTATGTTTATGTAAATTTTTTTTTACTGTAGAATTTATTTTATAAAATATGCTTTATAAAAAAATTTGAGGAAAAAAAATTATTTTCTAAAAATTTGTTTCTTAAATTTGAAAAAAAAATTATTTGTTTTTAAAACTGAGAATTCAGTCCACACGAAATTCAACCCAATATATATATGAAATTCTCAGTTTTAAAAACAAATATTTTTTTTTTCAAATTTGAGAAACAAATTTTTAGAAAATAATTCTTTTATCTCAAATTTTTTTATAAAGCATATTTTACAAAATAATTTCTAAAAATAAAAAAAATTTACATAAACTTTTTAAAAAAAATTCTAAAAATTTTGTTCTCAAATTTAAAAAAAAATGTTTTTTTTCAAACTGGTAATTTTACATATATAATGGGTTGAATCCCGTGTGGACTGAATTCCGTGGGTTGAGTCCCATATGGACTGAATTCCGTGGGTTGAGTCCCGTATGGACTGAATTCCGTGGGTTGAGTCCCGTATGGACTGAATTCCGTGGGTTGAGTCCCGTATGGACTGAATACTGTGGGTTGAATCCCGTGTGGGCTGAATACTGTGGGTTGAATCCCGTGTGGGCTGAATACTGTTGGGTTGAATCCCGCTGGGCTGAATTCCGTGGGTTGAATCCCGTGTGGGCTGAATTCCAATGGAACCGACTATTAAGTATCCAAACCACTCAATAATCTCCCTTCTTACACAACCAGGGGAAGTTGCGTGAACGTATTCAACTGAGAAATTCGAGTTGTCACATGGGGATTTGAACTTGAACTCTCATCACCGTAACTCAGTGTGTTACTGTGGTATGCGGCAGCTCTGGACCATGCAGAAACCAAGACATTATAGTGATGCTACGCACCTAGCTAAATCTTGTTATTCTACAATTATAAAGCCACCTGAAAATATGTCAGATAACGGTACTGGTTTCATCCCTCAGTTGTCCTGCAAATGGAGGGAGGGGGTGTTACCCCTCCCTCTCCCATCTTAAGCACCGGAACCTTCCCCTTCAACCACCAAGTTATCAGCACCACCTCAACCCTGAGGATAAAGGATCTAAACCTGCCCTCACCTGGTAGGATCACCCCCACACAGACTGTTGTTGTCACAAGTAATCATCAAACCTTCCCTCCTTAGTACCCAGACCTACCACTCAACCCCTCTATGCTTATCTACCTATTGTGCTGCTCCATGGGCTATCCTGCCTGCCCCAGACAGGGATAGCCATCTACCTAACCATTGCAATTACCTATGTTTTACTGTATGATTTATCTTTAACTATCTTTATTCCTAATCCATATGTATTTATATTATGGTTAACTGTATTCTTAATTCCCCCCCACCCTTTCCAGGGATGGGGACTCATGATTGCCCAAACTGACTATTGTATATGTATTACAATGCTTTTATGTTATGATTATTTATTCCTATCCATTGTAGTTAATGTTTGTTGTATATAGCTTCAGTATCTTACAACCCTTCAATAAAGTGACAACTAAAATCGATGTTGATCATTATCTAGTGAAAGCTAGAGAAGCGTAGCTTCTCTATAGTAAGGTGTCCACGTCTGTCACACTGCCGTAATCTAATTGAACTCCGGTGTCTGCCACCTATCCTCGGCGGATACCACAATTTTGGTGACAGCTGTGTGAGATTACGGCGAACCACAAGTGTAGAGCAGACGCGCACCTGAGGCGAAGGTACTCCCAGCAGTGAATCTGGCAAAACTGACGCAAGCAACCTGAATTACCCACCCTGGATAGCAAAGTTTAACTCTGCATCTGGCAGTTGTGGAAGCAAGACAGCGAAATTTGATGAATAACCGCGAGCAGCGCTGATATCTAACGGAGAATTGAGCGCCAAAAGGGCTGAAACAGGCCTGCGGACCGGCTGAAACAAGCCAAAGAAGTGTAAACGGCTGAAAATAGGCCAATTTTACTGCAAGAAATAGCAGGATCCGAACCAGTGGCGCTAGCAGGACGGGAAATTCCCTGCCGCCATCAGCTGGATTTGGATAAGCGGCGCTAGCAGGACGGGAAATTCCCTGCCGCCGATAGGCTGAAACATGCCACATAGCTGCAAACTGCGAGCCAACATACGAGTGTAGTGCACCAGAACAGAGAAAAACTACGTCAACTATAAGTGTCCTGAGAGGCTACAACGCAGCCACCCATCTAGAAAAACAGATATTATATTACAGTGCAAGGATTACCACCCTGGTGTTATGGCCAAACAATAGATTTATGAGCAAAGCTTGGCAAACAAATTGTTGTGTTGTGATAAATCTAAGAATAGAACAGGCTTGGATTATTGGGTATTGTGATAACAACTAAAAATAGGACAGAGTTGGTAAACAAATTTGTTGTGCAATTGTGATAAGGACAATAATAAAAGCTAGATGCAATATAAACAAGGACCCTGATACACAATCAAAATATCTAAAGCCCACAGCACAATAACAATACACCCCTTATTCCAAGGGAAGGGGAGAAGCCCCTCTCCATTGAAGGCAAATACAATCAGGGTGATATAATAGATAAACCTAGGATTAAGAAGAAAAGGCAATATTACACCAGCCCACAGTTACCCCCCTCCATCACAGGGGGAACGGACGGAGTTACCCCCGTCCCCTTACGCGCTTCCCCCTTCCTACCCACCACACTAGGCTAAGTCCGTCTGTAGTGTGGGGCTAGCGATCGGACACACAGAGCGCCATTCACGGGTAGCGCAACAGAGTGCGGAAAATATCATAATATCAACGGACGAAGCGGACCAATGAGGGAGCGAGTTGAGGGGTGAGAGCGCGTTTTCCCCGTGTGCGCGGATTTGAAGGTGCGGACGCGCGTTGCAAGGACAGAAGATTTCACGCACACACCCACACAGGAGAGGGGCCACTCTGTAGCATACATCAGAGATATTTTTTTAGGAGAAAAACTTGCAAGCTCCTCCCCCCCTGTCTACAGTGTGATAAGGAAAACTAAACCAGTTCCTTAAACCCGCTCAGACCCTCAACATCTTCCTAGCCTGCCAACCCTACTTCAAAGCTGAATGGTTAGTGAAGCAAATATATGTATATATAAATACCCAAGTGATAAATAAGGTTGTTTTTTTTCGTATCATGGGTACAAGTAAGTGAATACTAACCTCACCAAACAACACTGGAAACTGATATGGTAACTGAACGAAAGTACGCCCACCCTGTGGACATAGCCTGACTTGCTGCCCCACACTGGGCAGTGGTGGTGTGTACCTGGACCATCGACCTTCATAGTTGTGAACTATATACAGAGGAAGCGTGATTTTTTTGGAGCAAGGAGGAAAAGCTAGCTAGCTCTGGGGATATTCCTATACACGTATATATATATATATGGGCATGTAGCCATGTATATATATAGATAGCCTACCTATCCATATATCTACTAGTGGATACGCTCCTAGAGACATCTGGGGATACCTAACATATTCCCTGTTACCTTTAAGCTAAGATCCGCTGGTTACCACAGAAATCAAGAGCTATACTGGAAAGGAGAACAACTCAGGCTCAACAGTTAATTAAGACGCTGGCACAAACAGACCAACCCCCTGCTACTTATCATGGGGGCGCGCCAGCCACAGAAACTCTTGAGCCAGGAGGACCGAGCCTACGGCTACGTGGACTACCACCCTAATTACACAGCTATAGTATTTATACTAGGGGTGAGCCGGCTCGAACCTCCTTGCGGTGCGGCTACTCTACTCTGCTCCTATATCTACAAGATACTGCTTCTGTTATTACTTTGGCCTACTGTGTTGAGTACAGTGAACATCAAACACATGCCAGGTCACAGACCCCTGGTCCCTGAGATGCCCTTGTCTGGAAGGATGACTGAATGTCCGCTGCACAGCTCCTGTTCAGTTGGTGCTCAACGTACGAGAAATAGCAATACTGGACTGGGGATTGCTGAACCTGTAGGTGTCCTCCTGGGGGTGTTGAACGATGCAACTGAGCCTAATGAGAAGGTGACAAGCTTCAGAAACTTAGTGGCCAGCCCCAAGATGGACACTATTACCAGAACTGAGATTCCAAAGGGGCCCAGCCCTAGGGCCAGTACCACCTGTTTCTGGGGTGGAAAGGTCCTCCCTGGCACTGGCCTCCCCAATCTGGAGGATGGGGAGCTGTCCCAGGGGAATAGGCCCTTCACCCAGATGCCCGACGCGTACCTGGGGGTGGGGGAGCCGCCACCCAAGCCTCCCTGGGAGCCCCCAGGCATGGAACGACTGGGGACCGGCCTAAGGATGGGGACTGGTGACCTGCCGCAGTGGAAGACTTTACCCAGCACGGAGGGAGCAGGGTTGACCCGCAGCAGTGAGGCTGTCCCCCCACACTCCAAGACCAGATGCCGCTACTTTGTTGAACCACTGCACATGTCCCAGCCAAGTTCCCCCATGCTGCTGAAGATGGAGGCCCACCAGGATGCAGAGCTCAAACTAGGGGAGTCAATAAGAAGGCCACCACCTGCCAAAACCAGAACCACCGCAGGGGCTCCCCACCAGCAGCTGACGGAACCTGGCAGGGACGCACTACCAGCTGGCAACTCTGGCCCAACTCAGGTGGCTACCAACAGTCTGCTGACAGTCCGGAATACAGTCCAGGCTACCATCAGTATGGCATCTTCTGGGCCTTGCTGGTCCACCTGTGGGTACCTGTCCACACACTGGCCACAGGTACCCCCCAGAGATCATAGCCCCCCTTCCGACTGGCACCATCAACGGCCTTTGCTACCAACTACCTGGCATACCCAGAGGCAGGATCCCTCATGTGGAGAAGCACCTGCAGAAGCTAAGGCCGAGGCTGGCCTCGCCACCCAGGGGAGGAGAGCCGCTGTTGGATGGAAGGAACCTGTGTGTATGGGGAGGAGGCTGAATGTAACCAAGGAGCCACCACAAGCAGCCCAGCACCGCCTGACCCCTAGTAGGGGAGATCCTGTTTGTCAGCTGGTGCCCCAACTGGAGGAGGAGAGACCTGGCAGGTTGATACACCCTGGGGAAGCCGGCCTGATGGGACCCAGCTGGACGAAGGGGCGCTGCCGCTTCAACGGCCACACAGCCGCCAAGTGTAGAACCGGTTGGGACCAAGCAATGAAGAAACACCAGGCCGCCCAACAACCTGCATGCAACCAGTCTGCCACCCAGGTCCACCTGGAGGGAGATGCCCAGCCGTCACCCCAATTAGCTGCTGCCACTGGGGCCGCGGCTACCCAGGAGTCTGTGTCTCAGATTGGGACCATAGTGGCCAGGATCAACGTGCTGGGAGGAGCGGCTGAACCCAACCGGGTTGGCCTGGACCTCAGCCTCAATCACAGGGGACCGGTGTCCGTAACCCCTGTCGCCCCCAGCAAGAGCCGAGGGGCGCTACCCAGCGAGTCTGAGTCGATGTATGGGACGCCAACCGGCGTCGCCACCTGGAAGGAGCGAGAGGTGCTTCCCTGCACCACCAAGCTGATGTCTGGGGCGACAACCGTCGCCGCCACCTGTGAAGACTGGGGGGTGCTATCCAGCGCCCCACGCTGGTGCCTGGGGCGACAACCGTCGCCGCCACCGAGAGACCTGGACCCCTGTGAAGACTGGGGGGTGCTATCCAGCGCCCCCACACTGGTGCCTGGGGCGACAACCGTCGCCGCCACCGAGATACCTGGACCCCGGAATGAGCCCGCAGCCCCAGAGGAAGGGGTGACACCCGTCACCCCCAGCCAGCCAGAGCCCCCAGCCAGCAGGGAGAGTCCAGCTGTCCCTTACCCTCAACTGCATCCAGCTGTCTACCTCCCTCAACCAAGCCAAGGTAATTGTATTGCACTGGTGTACCAGGAAGTTTGGGCTGGGCCAAACTTGCCTGCGCCCCCTGCATCTGCCCCAGGAGCCAGGATATCAGCCATTACCAGCCAAACTGAAGAAGCTTTGACCGCTGCCTGGGGAGTAACACCACTAGATGTGCCAAGTGCCGAGCCTAACCATAGAAGTAGAGGATCCCCAACAATTATGTCTACCCAAGATGGAGACAATGTGCCTGGACCCCTTCAGGCTAGGGGAGGAAATCCGGAACCTTGTGCCTCCAGCCTACCAGCAGCAGTGGCCGTGGATGGGCCTGTCTCCCAGCCAACTAGAGCGGAGCCACCCTTGCAGATCCAAGACAGCCTCTGGCATAAAGGATGGACTGTTACCTTTCCCTACCCCGCAGGTCGGACTGCCATGCACCACCCTGCCAATGTCCAGAATGAGCCTGAAGGAGGCAACGCTCCTACAGTATGGCAACCACCACCTGCCCGCGTTGACAGAGACCCTGGAAGCCGAATGAACCTGACCAGCCCCGAGGGCGAAGAAACTGCGCCTGCATCCAGTAGCCAGCCTGCCAGCAGCAAGGTGACCAACACGATGGAGACCACCAGCCCAGTGGAGAAACCTGAAGAGGTGTATACCAGGCGGCTGTTGGTCCAAGCCCCCTCATGTGCTGTGCCACTCCTGGAAGTTGCCAGGGTGGCCTCAGAGGTACACATCCAACGGCCAGAATATCCAACAGGACCAGCTACTCCAGCAGATATAGCCGATTCCGTTAGACCTGGGGAGGGCTGGAGTCCACCACCATCCAGCAACTGGTATCCTGGCGGACCCATTCCACACGGACAACAAACTGGAGGCCGCAACCACTGTCGGAAGTCTGGCGGTGCAGACAACCCCTCCAGCCTTCCGAGGGGAGAGTTGTGGTATGCGGCAGCTCTGGACCATGCAGAAACCAAGACATTATAGTGATGCTACGCACCTAGCTAAATCTTGTTATTCTACAATTATAAAGCCACCTGAAAATATGTCAGATAACGGTACTGGTTTCATCCCTCAGTTGTCCTGCAAATGGAGGGAGGGGGTGTTACCCCTCCCTCTCCCATCTTAAGCACCGGAACCTTCCCCTTCAACCACCAAGTTATCAGCACCACCTCAACCCTGAGGATAAAGGATCTAAACCTGCCCTCACCTGGTAGGATCACCCCCACACAGACTGTTGTTGTCACAAGTAATCATCAAACCTTCCCTCCTTAGTACCCAGACCTACCACTCAACCCCTCTATGCTTATCTACCTATTGTGCTGCTCCATGGGCTATCCTGCCTGCCCCAGACAGGGATAGCCATCTACCTAACCATTGCAATTACCTATGTTTTACTGTATGATTTATCTTTAACTATCTTTATTCCTAATCCATATGTATTTATATTATGGTTAACTGTATTCTTAATTCCCCCCCACCCTTTCCAGGGATGGGGACTCATGATTGCCCAAACTGACTATTGTATATGTATTACAATGCTTTTATGTTATGATTATTTATTCCTATCCATTGTAGTTAATGTTTGTTGTATATAGCTTCAGTATCTTACAACCCTTCAATAAAGTGACAACTAAAATCGATGTTGATCATTATCTAGTGAAAGCTAGAGAAGCGTAGCTTCTCTATAGTAAGGTGTCCACGTCTGTCACACTGCCGTAATCTAATTGAACTCCGGTGTCTGCCACCTATCCTCGGCGGATACCACATTACCACTGAGCTATTAAATTCAAATTACTAAAAGCTTAAATCTTGCCTATGATTTCCAAAAATTTTTCAGTTAAAGATATCAAAATTGAATTTCCTGTCGATTTAAGAAAACAACTGTGACGGTCAGGCTGTCTTTAAGCAGGTTTTAAGCTATTTTTGAATTTTTCACATTTTATTCCATACCTTTGGTGTTTATGGTCCGATTTCCAAATTTTTTCAGTTATAGATATCAAAATTAAATTTTCTATCGTTTAAAGAAAACCACTTTGACGGTCAGAATTGCCTTTTTTCAGGTTTTTGGCTATTTTTATATTTTTTACATTTTTCCTCATATCTTTGGTGTTTATGGTCCGTTTTTTTTAAATTTTTGTAGTTAAACATATCAAAATTAAATTTCCCGTTGTTTTGAGCATCCACTATGCAATTTACTTTAACCATCAGTCAGTTTATCATAGTACTGAAATATAAATATTAAGAAATTAAAAAAAAATGTTGAAAAGGTTTCGTGATTTTTTCCTAATATACATGCTTTTGACAACTAATATGTAAATTCTTATTTAATTGTTTGTGCTTCGCTACTTATGGATGTTGTCATCCTTGTTGTTGTATGGAAAATTTGTATAAAAATGTATATTATATGTTAACACTGAACTGGGTACAAAAAGATACTTGTTGTGGTATTGCGCCCCATACGGGAATGCACAAAATTTGTTAGATTGATCGATATAACGTTTTGGCCCCCTTCAGAGGTTAATGATTTGGTCTTAATTTTAAGTGAAACAACGTATGGATGGAATACCAATGATTAACTAGTACCTATTGCTATCAGAGACTATAGAAACACAATTACGGCAACCTTTAATAGAATGAGACATGTGAAGACTTTTCAACTTATAAACCCTAAAAGATTTTAAGCTGCCTGAAACCTAAGATTCTAGAAGTTCATGTTTATTTATAAAATTTTGAATGAATCTTGAGTTAGAATGCATTTAACCCTTCTTTCACAAAGTATTTATATCACTTAAAGCTTAATTTGTGAAGAAAAAAATAGTCAAACAAAAAAGCAAACATTTTGTCAAATTCAAAAAGGTATTAGTTGCAAATAAAATTAATAATTACAATCTAATCGTAGCTTTAGTATGGTTCAGAACTTGCTAAATCATCATCAATTCTATGACTGAATTTTCCAGAAATTTTATGAATAGGTAGTCACTATTTCTTTCGAACGTGTTGCTTCTGTGATTATGCCGTTACAAATAACTAAGGGACCAACATAACACTGAGTCACATTCCGCGGGATGCCAGCACATCTAAGTCACCAATGTGGGGTTCTTTCCTGTTCAGGACTTTCAGAGTATGCAAAATAATATTCTATATCTTCCTATCATCGCTGACAACCTAAAATTAAATAGGATAAAATCTGCACAATTGAGGAAAAAAAATATTTGTCTTTTAGTGTACATAAATAAAAACCCCATCTATCATTCATTACAGAGCCATTTTTAGAGATATTTAATTTCCCTTTGAATTTGGTGCTAATTTATTCAGAGAATATGGACCTACGGGCGTCGCATTAAAATTGTATCTAAAGCTCTCTTAATATGATTAGGCAGTGATAAAACAATGGCCGATAAAGTGATGTACGTCCCCAATCATGATACACAAACTTACTCCTTCTGTAGATTAAAATTAGTGGTTGAAACGGTTGAACAAACTTAATAAATCAACCAATCAAATTAACTAAAGTGCCCAAAGTTTTCAATCCAACGAATAAGAAAACATTTCTATAAAACTTTGGGGACTAGTGTAATAAACAGCCCATTGTCCCCTGTCTTTTTACTCGATATGTTTCTCTTTTATATTGAAGCTTCTTATATGTAATGGGCAGTCTATTATCAGATTAGAACTATAATCTTGTGTTAGGCAGCTTTAAAAATTACTATAGAGGCCTAAGATCTTTATAGCTTCGATGAAAAAAATAACATGTCATGAATGGCATACAATACAAAGGACTAATGATAGGCTAATACACAGACTAAAATACCAATGGCAGGCCAGTATATATTTTAAATGGCCAATGGTAGGCCAGTATTCTTATAGGCACTATAAAAAGTTTCATATAGGCTTCTTTTCTATGTATGAACAAATGATATTATGCTATGGACTAAAAGATTTTACAAATAATTACTGAATATCTTATTTGAGTCTCTTTTTATTATGCTGGTCTGTTTAACAGTTGATAATTGGTAATCTATACCTATAAGGGATTAGGTCTCTAAACTTAAATTAATAACTCTATAAAAAATAAGCTTTAATAATTCTAAAATTTCAAAAATATTTTAACAACTTTCTTTAGCCTTGTTAACTTGTTTTGAGGTAAATATTTAAGGCATTAATATATATATTTTACTATTATTGAAAACATTAAAATATATTTCAATTTTCTTAAATGTTTCTTAAAGAAATTAAAATTGAAAATAAAAATTAATTTTGTAGAAAGTCAAGTAAATAAATGTAAAGTAAATAAAATTACACTTAAAACTATTTCATTAAAATTTAATCAAGCTAAGGCTTTTTTGTTTGCTTTGTTGGTTTACTTTGTTAAAAGCTTACATTTCTACGAACTGAATATAACTAGTATTTAAAAGGCTATTAGATAGTAAGGTAAGAAAATATCTTAATGCTATATAAAATACAATAAATAAAACTTATTTGAGATTTAGTTATGTACATATAAATAAAATTAAGAATCTCAAGATTACTTTAGGATGTCCAACATTAATAATACATACATAGTGAAATTTATTTGGCTCTACTTTTCTCAGTTTTTGATACTTTCCTATGTGAGGGGGTAAGGGAGGACTGCTCCTCTCAAATATGGTTTCCTCATTTTTAAAATAAATCTGAATCATCATGGGACAAAGCATCTAGTATCTGTATAAATCTAATAAATACATTATTTGTAAGCAATGTGTTTGATAAGCTTCAGGAAAGTCTTTTTCCAGATACTCTCAAAATCTCTGCTGAACAAGATGATAAACTTTTTGAGGACCTTAGTACAGATGATTGCATTTGCAATATTTGTTTATCAAATGCAGCACTCTATTAAGCAGTATGTTGAGAAACCTATAGTAGAAGTTTCATCACCCACAAGCATAGACAATATCAAGATGCCAATTATCTATGTCTGTCAGAATGATCAGTATGATTATACAGTGTCAAATTTCTATGGATATGAATGGATGTCTCATTTTTTTGGTGGCCAGTTATCGGGAACTACTAAGATTTCATGGAGAGGAAAACATAACAACATGACATTTAGGAAGATATTCTCAAAAATTTTTCCCTTTGATAATGAAAGTTTCAATGCTAAGACATACAACTATGAAGAGTCAGAAAATTATGAATGGAAAAAGTTTATTGCTGAAATGGTAGGTAAAAACCCTTATGGATTGTGTATGAAACTTGAGCAATCAAAGGGTAGTACTTATTTCTCAATGAAGAAAAGATCAATCTTTCAAATCGTTGATCCACAAGCTGACAATTTTGTTGTTATTTCCCACATGGAAAATGGATATGGAGAATTTGGACCTACAGCAAATGGAAGCTATGATTACTATTCCTATAAGATGGATATAAGCCTTCATGACTCAAGCCTTCTTGTTGGACAATCATGTGCCAATTATGTAGATTCTGGATATAGAGATTGTACTTATGGGATAGTTGAAGAAAAATTTCTGAAGTGGTATGGTTGTCTACCACCTTGGTTCACTACAAATGTAAGTAAACTTTGTGATGATACTAAAGAAATCATGCTAACCAAACAGTTAAGAAAAGAAATGATGGAAGAACTTAATATGTTAGCTACTGGGCAGGAATTAAAATCATTTGAATCATGCCTCCCTCCATGTTTGACCATTAGCGTAAAACTGAAACAACTAAAGCACGTTACTAACAATCCTAAAGTTGCAGGAGTAAGAATAAATGTGAATAAGAAAACAATAAAGGTTTACACACTTGCACATGCCTATGATGCATTTAATCTTGTTGTGGATTTGGGAAGTGCTCTTGGCCTCTGGTTTGGTCTTAGTGCTATCAGCATTTATGATACTATCATGGAATTCATTGTAACTAGCTTTAAGAAGAAATGTAATTTAAACAGGGAGTAAGGGAGGGGACAATGGGCAATTAATTCAATTTAATAGCTTTTGCTGAAAGACCATGAAATCCAGATTTATCCCAAAAATTGTAAAGGGTATGTTAATCAAATTTAGAAAACTATAAAATAAGAAAAAAGCTCTAAGAAAAAAAACATTCATTTGAAAATTGAATTACCAGAACATCAGACTGATGTGCTAGTACCCAAAGTCAGTCAGAACCTGCTAAATTCTTGCACTGCACAGTCCCTTTAAGCTAGTACCCAAAGTCTTAAACTCCTAAAAATTTAATATTCGATCTATTGTTCCCTTCCTTATTACCTGAATTTAAATCATACACCAAACTCAATTTAGATTTATTGTAGAATAATATAAATCTAACAGAAAAGTTTAACATTAAACAACTAGGTAACAATATGTTTAAATAACTAAAATTATTTGCACAACTATAACTTACCCAGGTTCTACGAAATACCATAAAAAAAGAGTCGTTTTACCAGAAAAGTGGTAAAGCTGGTCAACCTGGTATAATATACCAGTTTCGTGGTAAATTTTACCAGCAAAAATTTTAGCCAAAAAATTAGTCAAATTTTACCATTTTTTTTGTAAAATTTGACGAAACAAAAAAACCCGTTTTTTGTGTTTTAAATAAAAAACAGCTCTTCATAATCAGTTGTAGTACTTTAAAATAATGACTTTTATACAATGAAGCCTAAATTTAAATTTTTTTTTTTTTTTTCAATTTTACCACTTTTGGAAGTTTTACCAAAAATGTGGTCAATTTTACAACTCTATTTTTCAGGGTAAGTCCGAATTTTCGGACTTAGACAAAAAAACACAATTTGGTCAATTTTTACCAAAAAGTTGGTAAAATTTGACAAGGTATTTTTTTAGGCTAAGTCCAGATTTTTGGACTTTGCCAAAAAAAATGAACTTGGTAAAATTTGACCAACTTTTTGGTAAAAATTGACAAGGTAAATTTTTAGGCTAAGTCCAAATTTTTGGACTTTGCCAAAAAAAAAAACTTTGTAAAATTTGACCAACTTTTTGGTAAAAATTGACAAGGTAAATTTTTAGGCTAAGTCCAAATTTTTGGACTTTGCCAAAAAAAAAAACTTTGTAAAATTTGACCAACTTTTTGGTAAAAATTGACAAGGTAAATTTTTAGGCTAAGTCCAAATTTTTGGACTTTGCCAAAAAAAAAACTTGGTAAAATTTGACCAAGTTTTTGGTAAAAATTGACAAGGTAAATTTTTAGGCTAAGTCCAAATTTTTGGACTTTGCCAAAAAAAAAAACTTGGTAAAATTTGACCAACTTTTTGGTAAAAATTGACAAGGTAAATTTTTAGGCTAAGTCCAGATTTTTGGACTCTGCCAAAAAAAAAAACTTGGTAAAATTTGACCAACTTTTTGGTAAAAATTGACAAGGTAAATTTTTAGGCTAAGTCCAGATTTTTGGACTCTGCCAAAAAAAAAAACTTGGTAAAATTTGACCAACTTTTTGGTAAAAATTGACAAGGTAAATTTTTAGGCTAAGTCCAGATTTTTCCAAACAAACATCCTTCTACTTAATGATAAAAATCGCAAATAAAATATAATGAGGAAATATTCAGACCTAATACTTTCCAAACAAACATCCTTTTACTCAGCACTATTTGCTTTCGTTATATGGAATATGAAATTAATAAAATATGATGATAATGATTTTATTTAGAATTTATTTCATATTATAACATAACAGGTCATATAGATATTATCCAGGTCAATACTGAAACTACAAAAGATTGGCATCCAAGATAACAACAGTCTAGTACTGATGCCTAAATGTCGATTGATAACAGTGCCACCTGGAGAGGGAAATTGTAATGCTGCTTTTATGGAGATTAATGTACTGAAGAACAATCAGGCAAGTCTCCTACCTGGAGGTACTCTGACTATTTGGCTGGAAGTTATAAAACCTGGACCTGAAAGTGCAGTATCCTGTCTCTCCGGTGACCTGGAGAATTGTTTTGAGGATCCAGAGTTTACTGATTGTTTGATAGAAACTAGTACCTCCAAATTAAAAGTGCACAAGTTTATACTTGCCTCAAGATCTCCAGTATTTAAGGTAGGTTTTTCCATTCTTACTTGTTAATTAAATTCTTGTCAATATTTTTAGGTAAATTTTTAGGCTAAGTCCAGATTTTTCCAAACAAACATCCTTCTACTTAATGATAAAAATCGCAAATAAAATATAATGATGATAATGATTTTATTTAGAATTTATTTCATATTATAACATAACAGGTCATATAGATATTATCCAGGTCAATACTGAAACTACAAAACTTACTAGTATCGTTTCTGTAAATAACATTTTTTAGAATTTTAGCTTGTGGAATGTTTGGAGCTCTCGAGTAGAACTTAATTAATAAACACCGATTGGGCGAATTGTAATCAATACGCTTTATATGTTAAAGTCAATATTTTTTAGAATTTTAGCTTGTGGAATGTTAGGTGTCAACATTGTCGTCATAATAAACACTGATTGTAATCAATACGCTTTATTTAAGTTAATTTTAACTGACTAACAGAATATTCTCTGTTCAACATTGATCGTCATAATAAAACTTATTAGTATCGTTCTGTAAATTATTTGTTAATTTTAACTGACTAACATATTTTCTCGGTTCAACATTGTCGTCATAATAAATAATGAAATTTTTTGTATAATCTGTGACTGTTACAATGGAGATGGAACTCTAGTTGTTCTCCATGGAACTGCAAAGCTCCACACTTCAAAACTGGTTCAACTCCAAAATCCTGAAAAAGAATATTCATTTTTAAATTAAGCAATTAAAGGATTAACAAATCAAAAAGGCCTTACAAAAAGGAAAGTTAACGGTTTTGGGAAAATTTCATGGAGAAAGTAGATACAGCTTGTGTACGTGCCTGCTTATTAGAGAAAGTTTAATTCAGTTATCAATACATAACCAGACTGAGAGAAACTAAGAATGTCTTATAACGGGAATTTGGAGTTATGGTATGAATTAAATAGTCGTATGTTATTTTTAAGAGAGAGTCTAGAGATTAGAGCCAGAACTGACAATGTCGAGATCCAGAGGGAGGTTTGTAAGAGGTTATATCAACATGGATGGATTACTACACATCTTAATCGCTGCCGTCCTTCCCCTCTGCTGCCCGCCGCTGCCCAGGCTGCCGAACTGGCAGCTGTTCTTCACGAAGTAAACATGCACGAGGATGAATGTAATGCTGTTTAGATTTTAATAATATCCTGAATGTACTGTTTCAATAATATAAAGTAGTAAAATCTAATTTTAAATAGCTACCTATCTAGTACATTATTTTTATGTATTAACTTTTGTCTAACCAGTTTAATATCTATCTAATAAATTTAATAATAGCTTAATTGTTAATATAATTTAGTATACAGTTTCATAAAGGTAGTTCGATGTGTGTCTGTGTATATTAACTTCATATTTGTTATGCTTGTATACATGGAAACTACCTTTTGGGGCCGAGGTGTTGCCGTAGTTGCGTGTAGGATTATTCCAACTATCTTTTATTACAAATAATTAAACACTTACTTTTAACGGATGAATTTCTGACGGCAACAGCTTCATGTTGGTCCAAGAAATGTTCCACGGTCGAATTGCGGTCAGCTTATAATCGGAGAATAAACCCAGCTGTGTGCGAAGCTAAACCTGAAAAAGAATATTAATTGAAATATAATTTATATATATTTTTAATATTATTTTACATAAAACACATCTTATAATATCTTTCTATTAAGGGTATAAAAATTCGTTACGCTTAAAACAATCATAAACCTTAAAGGGCGAATATAGGTTGGATATAATATGAGCTTATTTCAAAGGTGCTATTATATAGATTATAATAAATAATTTAAAGATAATGACATATCTAATTGTATTAGTCTGTTTACAGCTTATAAAACCTGTCTAACTCAAGATAATATTATGTAATTAGTGTGGTTCCCTAAGAACTCAAACACTCTACCATCACACAAGGCTTCGTAGCAAGGTTGAATTAAAAAGGCTTCGTTAAAGGATAGTCTTAATAACATGGTCTAAAATATCCATGTTCTTATTAAAATTATTTTAACACTTACTTCTATGTAAACCATTCACTAATTGCAGCGCCCATATATTTTCTCACGAATCTGATTCCTGGTTAAGTCTGAAAAACAATATTAATTGAAATATAATTTGTTAATATTTCTATTATTATTTATATATATTAATAGTAGAATACTTTAAATATTAAGAATAGGATAAAAAGTCGTTCTTATATCATATATCAAAAAGGTTTAAAAAATTATAAAACAAACAGTTTATCGAAGCAGCTTAAAACCATGCGTAAGGTCCTAAATTATATTGATTTTTTATTACATTATTTAAACACTTACTTCTATCTCGCCAATCTTTAATTGCAGCGCCCAAATAGTTATTTCTGATGAATCAGTGTTGCTGAACCTGAAAAACAATATTCAATTTAAATATAATTTATTAATATTTCTTTTACATTCATATATATTAAACCCGGATTATTTAATATTAAGAATAGGATAAAAAGTGTTTCTTAGATCAAATCAAAAAGGCTTAAAAAAGGCTTAAAACAATTATCCTATTATATAAATATATTAATATTGTTCTCTTTTACAACGAAGCTTTTTATTTTTTTTAATCTATAGCTGAAACTCAAATTAAAAATAGGATGAGGCCTCGACTTTTCTCTTCCTACTTTAAGTGCCCCTAGAGGCTTCTAAGGGGCATAGCCGCTAGTAAAACTTAAACCGTTAATCGAAGGCAGCCTAAAACCGTACGCTCAAGGTCCTATATTATTAATGTTTTTATATTAAAATTATTTAAACACTTACTTTTACGCAAACCACTCTTTGATTGCAGGGTCCATATACTAACAGCCAAGACTGAAGGTGGACACGTACTTTTTTAAACTTCTGACTATCATCTCTTTGATTGCAGGGTCCATATATCAACACTAACAGCCAAGACTGGTAGACAAGTACTTTTTTAAACTTCTGAATATATAGCTCTCTAGGCGTTCTTAACTGACATTCATATAAATCTTGTGACATGGACCATCTCCTGTCAATCATACTTTATAACACGTATTTTCTCTAAGAGACTTGAACTATAACACTCATTGTTTACAATAGTTTTCAATCGGTATAGCGGCATTCATGCACATGCTCTGTACAGGTATACAACTTTATATTGAAAAATATTTCTTTTATATCCATTGCAATATATTTTTTTATATTTTATCGATGATATTTCATTTAAGTCATTGCAAAAATATATTACATTCACATTAAAAAAAATTTACATTAATTTAACTTTCGTAACCCTGTTTTCAGATGATAAAATCAACGTGCTGGACAAAGTTGCCAAACTTTAAAAAACACCTTATGTATATAATATCATTTTAATATTTTACCGGTTAATTAATTAAAACTGCATAACTTATATAATTCATGAAATGTTATTATTCGTTGCAATTTTACGATTAAAAATATAACTGTCTTGCAAAGTGTTTTGCCACCTATTCAATCTGTATGTTGGCAACCGTAACTTTCCATCGGCGCAATAATTCAACTGGACTATATGACTACGGTGCATTTTTGTATTTTAGTAATCATTTTTAGTGAAATTACAGTGAATTTTGAAGTTAATATGTATCATTCTGTTTTATAATTCAAATTTTATCATTAATTATTGAAAATTCTTTCTAAAATATTCTTCGTATTCGTTTTTTCTCCCATTTTTGGGACTCTTTTTAGCTTACGTAATATACAGGACTTTTTTAAATGTAAAATTAATAAATATATGTCTTGCACCGTAGTATAAACGGATTGTCGCAAATATAGGAGTACAATTATAAGAATGAAACTACTTTTTTGGCCCAGAGGTGCCGGAGGCACTGGCTAAAAATAACTGTTTTTAATCTTATGCTTTTAGATTTTTATATTCGTAGAAAACCATGCATATAATACGATATGCTAGTTACCTAGTTTTTTTGCGTATGAATGAGAACACCTGTTCCTATCCACCGGATTCGAATGAATACGAGCTATTTTTATTTTGTAATTTTTTATTTCTTAAATATTCTACCTTTTCAGATAGTTCTGAATAACAGGCTATTCAAGTCAATCACCTGGGTACGCGTACATCATAATAACAGGTATGGGTGTATATTAGCTGTATAAGATTTATTTTTTTTCTCCTGTTACAAAATTTGTTTTAAATAAATAGGGGGGGGGGGGGAAGTTTTGACACATTTGCGTAAACAGGGAGTATAGGCTTTATCTTTGGACTGAGAGTATAGGTTATTAGGGATAATATCATTCTTATATGATGAATTTTCCCAAGTTTTAATATTTTTTGGATAGGCCTCCAGGTTCCGGAGCTCCAGGCCTTCCCCCCCCCCCCCCCTTGTTTAAGGACAAATAAAATACCGGAAAGTTAAAAAACATTAATCACACCCCTCCCAAAAATAAACAAGACAAACAAAATAATCATTCCTCAAATTAGGATGGATCCATACCAATACCACGAGCTGCATGACAGATGGGACGCCCTCATGGTTAGGATGTTGAGACTCTTCTCCAAGTTAAATATTCGAGTTCAAGAAGAATCATGTGGCATTGATGACGCTGCTGAAATAGTAAAACTGTTATACCATCACGGTTGGGTAGAGACACAATTAAAGAAGAATGAACCTATGCCCGAGAATCTCTACGAGAACGAGAGACCCCGCCTGGATGATACCGAGAGATATGTCATTGACCATGAAGCCGACTGTGCACCTTTCCTCACCAACGTCAGCCCTTTTTTCTAAATAAAACCCAGAGTAACAAGGTAAAAACTACGAAATTATTGCAGGGGTGTATATTCTGCTCCGGGGGGGGGGGGGAGGGGAGGGGGAAAAAAGAAATAAGTGGATCAATGATGGAAGTTGCTTCAAATCACCTGCTCTTGTTCATGGCTAGTTGTCTTTTGTAGCAGGGGAAAAAATTGTTTTTAACCAAAAAATGTTTCAGAATTCTTTGAGTTTTTTCATTAAAAAACGCTTTAGTTTTCTCATTTTAATTCAATGTTCTTTCCTTTCAGGGAAGAGAAAGGAGAAGCTAGGAGAAGCCGAGCTCGCCGCCGGCGATTTCATCCAGCCTCCGGATATCCATGCTGAAAGCGAATTTTAATTGTAATTTGTGGCGTTATCCTCTTAGAAAATTTTGTTTGTATTATTTAACTCCCCATCCCCCCCCCCCCAAACTAAATTGCTGGGTTAGGTTAGGCTAGGTTAAGTTATACGGCTAGGTAGAGGCCAGGCGCCGTTTTTCTAGGGGGGGGGGGGTATTTCCTAAGAGGATAACATCATTTTGTTCTTTCAGAACATTTACGTTAACCTCTCTTTGATTGCAGCGCCCATATATTTTAGAATTAAGTACCCATGGTGACAGTGATCGAGCCCCACTGGTCGTGCAGATATATAATTTCCTGCATATAAACATTAATAAACATTATTTACCCCTAAAGCCGACGATTACGTATGCACGTGTACAGTTTTTTAAGCTTCTGGCTATAGCTCTCTAGGAGATCTTAATTGATATGTTTTATTTTTTGTTTTTGTTTTTTGATATTTTTGTTATGTTGTTTTATATTATTTATTATTATTTATTTTATAGCAAATTAACAAATTTTCTGGGTTCAACATTGTTGTTATAATAAAACTCCATGCAACTGCAGAATTCTGCAAAAGTCACGACCAGTGGGGCTCGATTATATATGCGTTCGTCGGCTTTTCAGGGAAGGCAGGAAATTTATATAGGTATTATCCAGGTCAGGACTGGAACAAACAAAATTTTATGTATATATTGTATATAGTTATTTTTTTCAAAGTAAAAAAATGTCAGACCAACGCTGGATGACGTATGTATAATTGGATCACAATTTTGATAGGTAAGTTTAATTAATTTTATAGACAATCAAAGAATAAATAAGGGTATTTTCTTATGTTTGTAACTCTAACTCTTTATTTTGTGAGTTCCTTTGACATTTAATTTTGGTTTCAAAAAGTGTCACTCCCCCCCCCCCCCTTTTTTGCTTTCTCCTTCTTTCGTTATATGTAAACAAGTAATAACCTTATTATTATAACCAGGGGTGTATATTCTGCACAAGATTTATTTTTTTTCCCCTGCTACAAAATTTTTTATTTTTTTTCCCCCCTAGATTTTTCTGAAAAAGTAGGGGGGGAAATAGAAAAATATTTAAAGAACTCTATATTTCATTTATTTTATCCCTCCTACCACACATTTTTTTAGTTTTTTTAACCAAGGAGGGGGGCAAAATGGAAAAAATGTTTTCAGTTTTCTTAATTTTTACATTTTTTTTTCCTCCAACCACTTATTTTTTATTCCCCCCCCCCCCTGAGCAGGGGATCCCATGCAGAATTTACATCCCTGATTATAACATATACTTCTTATTTCAGGAGTTACCTATACACCCCTGTTAGACGTTATTGAAATGGGAGACAATTTGATTGGTACACTCTCTAAAGCTCTACTGAAGCGTATAAGAAGTGGAGATAAGACGAAAAATGTACAGGTGACTTTTTACAACTAATTATTTCTACATATTTAAGATGAGACCTTACTTTTCATTACTGTACTTAAAGTATAATCTATGCTCGACTTTAATTTCTATTTTTCACTTGCAGTCAGCGCACTATAAACATGCTTGCTCTTACACCAGTATAGTCATATGTACTGTAATCAATTGACACGTGTAGCTTGCCCAAATAACGATCCATAACAACTCCCCTATATTATTTTAAATAAGTAATTCACTAATTATGTAATCTTTTTCCAGTTGCAGCATAAACTGAGGTCCATAAGAAAACTCTTCTGTAAGGTAACGAGAACCAGAAAATGGCGCATGCAGAAACATCAACAAAGTGAAGACAGTCAGCCATTACTAGAAGAAGAACAGCAGGAGGATTTGATGGATGTGGAATATGAGAACGAAACTGCATCGTCAAAAGGTAACCTACAATATCTGTAATATAAAGTAGAACGATGTCGGTCTGTCTGTTTGTTGTTTGTTTGTCCAAATTCCCACAAACATTGTCTCCCAATTTTTGTTTTTTATTTTCCTTTCAATCTAAATTTCAAACAATTGGTTTGATCAAACGTTAGTTAAGTTTGTCTCAAGATATCCTTGTTCCAGGGGTGTATATTCTACATGGGATCCCTTAACCTAACCCACCTTCACCCACTCTCTACATTTATCTACTTTTTCTGGAATTTTTAATTTTTTAACTTTCTAATTTGACTAGTTTTTCTTTACGGCATTATCCTTATACTAAAGTAACAGGATGTCTGTGTGTCTGTTCAAAAGGATCTTGCTAACCGCTGAACCGATTGGGTTCTCCTTTACAGGGTACCTTCACATAGGTCCCGGGAAGGTTTATAACTATAAAACACCATGTTTAACATCGTATTTTTTTAGGTAAAGTTTGTACAGGCTGCAATACCAACTTCACAAAGGAAACCGAAAGTATATGTTATCAATGCTACGCAAACCAAGTTTTGGAGCGATTAAATAACAATCCTGAAGAAACAAACTACATTAATATTGTTGTAGACAATATTAACAACAATAATACCAACGATAATAATGATGCAGACAATGACAGCATTCAAGATGCCGAGGACTGGGACCACGTCGAATTGTTTGATATACCTGAAGATTATTTTGACCCAGATGATGACGATGACCCTGATGACGAACCTGATGGCGAACCTGATGGCGATCATGACGGGGATCAATTCAAACATCTTACAGAACTTGAGAAAGAAATTGTTAATGATTTCAGAAGCGTTTGTGTTCTAGACAACCCCATCTCTCACAACAAAGTTAGAATCATCCTGGCGATTCTGAAACGCTCGTGTATTTTCAAATTTCCGTCATATAATACATTATTCAAACCCAAATACAAAGTTGAAATCAAAGAAAACAAATATAATCCTACAAATGCTCCTGGTTCACTGATTGAGTGCAGGTATGTTTATATACGATTTAGAAAGCGTAGCATTTCTATAATCATTACCAGAATTTCCGTACGTCCATTCTAAACATGTCGATTTTTCTCCTTTTTTAACAACAAACTTTCAAGTGTTCTAATTATCAGTTTGATCATTCTTTGGTATATTGCTTCCTGCGACAACTTGAGAACAATATTATAAGCGAAGCCACTCTATAATTAATTCCTTAAAATTTAAGTATGTGCATAAACCTTATCCTTCTTGAAGTATTTTTTTTTAACAAATTTACTTACATTCAATTTTGGTTCGACTTTAATATTTTTAAATTCAGTTCAGATACTTCACAATTGTTAATGTCCGTTTGTCGTACCGTTACAGTGCTTTGGTTTTTATGGATGTTGTCATCCTTGTTCCATTACTTTTCATCGTAATATTATTTGGAGCCCGATGGTGCAAAATTTCTTTGAATTGTGCAAGTTTTAGTTAAAAATATATTTCTTTTTCCAGATTCCCTACCTATGAGATCCTCCAAGACGCCATCACAGACTTTAAACGGTTGAATGGACAACAGGCCGTTGATGATCATATAACTTTTGACATCTCGGGCGACGGAGTGAAAGCAGCTCAGGGATCTCATATCTCCTATTATACTGTCTGGATTAGGTAAGTAATTAATATATTGTGGATTTGAAAGGGTTGGGTTGGGATAAAGTTCTTTTCATATACAGCATGACCCTCGAAAAAATATTTTTTAGGATTGGCAGCCTATATTTCAAAGGATATCAAAATATTTGTTTTACATCAATTGACAGCCCAGATTTTTAAAGCCAAAGTTTAGGAAACCATTCAATAAACAAATAAGAAAGAAAACTAAGTTTACAATTGATACTTTTTTCTATTGCATACATATATAAAAATCTGTCTTACTGTATACCAGGACTTAATTAATACCATAAGTAAACCTAGTTTTTACCACTTTTACGGTAAAATTTTACCAGCCTTTACGTTTTATAAATCAGTGACTACAATTTTAAGTCTAAGGTATTAAATGCTATTATTATTAATTCTTCTTTATTATTTCAGGTTATTCTTCAACAAGGATTTCAGTGTTATATTGCCAGTCAGCATATTTGAGAAGACGAGGAGGCGTCCCTACAGTTACAACTTTCTGGATAATGTTACCCGATTCATCAACAAACTAATTCAAGAAGGATTACCTGGACATACCTTTCAATGTAGAACCATCATCCACGATGCCGTTGCCAGAGCCGATGTATTCGGCATTCTTGGCCATGGATCAAAAAATGGATGCCCACACTGTGACCTTCCAGGGATGGCTTTTTCACAGACTTATCTCCGTCAAAAGAACTTGGTATTGTTCGAATCAATGAATGTATTTTACCCCAGTGACAGTCAAAATATGGGTACGCCGAGGTCTGACGAGAAATTCCGCAAGTTAGAGGAAAATAATCAGAACATGAAAACCAGTTTTTCTGAGCTTGACCCGAGCTTGGATTTAATACAAGATACCCCCAGTGATCCGATGCACGCGTTGCACCTGGGCTATGTAAAGAAAGTGATGACGTACCTGAAGAAAGGACGTAATAGTTATCCAGAATTGGAAGAAGAAGACTTAGTTCAAATGGAGAGAATTACAGGGATGTACTGCATTTGACTAAAGAAATGACGCGTAAAATAGGTGTTTTCTTCGCGCATTTCTCGGCACTGCGATAAAATTCTGCATTTTTAGATTGTCTATTACACATTATTTGTACGCCTTGTTATGCCGCTTAAAAGAGTGTTAGTTTGAAAAGTTTAAAGAACTTAAATTTTGAAAATTTTCTCCTTATCACCCATATTTTACCATGAACTGCAGTAACTCCAATTATAGATGAAATCAACGATCAATTGAAGCTTGTTGGCGATTTTGATCGCGTTCCCCGTACGTCCATCATGCGCCTGACAGAGAAGAAGCTAGCCCTCAATTTGAAAAGTTCTGAATTCAAAGTACTGGGCTTTTACCATATGATATTTTATGCAGAGGTAGGTTTTTACCATATTATAATCTTTTTAGAATTTAAAGCTTATTTCAGTTTCATTATATTGTATAGCAATAACATTCTTTTTAAATTTGCGCACGTGTGCTATATTATATATATATTTCTATTGAGGAGGGTGGACTTCCAATAAGTATATAGGGCGAAGCCCCTAGAGGCTAGGGGCGAAAGAGCTAGTTTTACCTTAAATTATTACAATGTTTTTTTTTTCCAGTTGGCAAATCTTAAAGATGAACAACGTCTGATATGCAAGTTTTTATTCCACATATTGCGCAGTCTCGAAGAGCATATAACAACTGAACGTGTGGCTGAGCTCAAGACCATGATAATGGTCCTGAACTCAAAATTGGCGGAGATGTACGGCGAATCGTGCTTGAGTTACAATACTCACATGCTTTACCATATGCCGGAACATGTCCGCCGATTTGGACCATCCATGGCGTTCAGTTGTTATGCTTTCGAAAGTGCCAATCATGTGATATCAACTTACATCCGAGGATATAATTTTGGCCTTAAAGAGGTTTCAAACAGGTAATACTATTTTTTTTTAGTTGAGTTCCTTTGACTTTTAGTTTTGGTTTCAAGAAGTGTCACTTCTCCCCCCCCCCCCCACTCTTTACAAATTTTAATGTAATTTTTAAAAATGTAACATAACTTTCTTTCCGTGTATTGCTGATCAAACACTTAAGCTATAACGATTTCACCAGCAACATACCTTTCCGTTTAACAGCCATTAATGACATAAATGACATATTTAGATTGTTGATATTTCACACAGTGAAACCGTACATAAATGAAAAGCTGGCTGTCAGGGGAAAAAGGAATGCCAACAAACGAAAGTTCGAAAGTAATCAATTCTATACAGACTGCCAAGACCTCTACTTTGTCCCAGACTGCCGTCGTGATAAAACAGTATGGTTGGTCCACAAAGTGAGGACATTTTTTCCGGCATACACCTTTCCTGAAGATTCCAGAATAATAGGTAGGGGTGTATATTTTGCACATGATTAATTGTTGTATAGAAATATTTCATGAACTATACATTTCATCTAATTCCTTTTTAACCTACCACAATTTATTTGTAATTCTCTTATCATGCCAGGAGGAGAGTGTGGTAAAGGGGGGGTCTAGGAAATATGAATTAAGTTTTATGGTTTTAAACACTGAAAATATACACCCCTGGTATTAGGAGTAGGCAAGACTGACGATCCCGAAGACTATAGCCATCCTCCAACACAACTAGCCTCCAACCTACTGAAGTACAGAGTAGCACATATCTCCGTACACCTGTTGCATCAAGATGTCTCCATCGTAATTCCTATCGGAATTTAATTTTGTACATTGAAAGCAGAGAAAGGGGCGGGGGGGGGAAATGACACTTTTTGAAACCAAAACTGAAAGTTCCATATTGTACCCTTATAAAACAACTGCCATGCAAAATGACAGATCTGTAACTGTTTCTTTAGTTCAGTTCCTTTGACTTTTAGTTTTGGTTTCAAAAAGTGTCACTTCCCCCCCCCCCCTTTTGTTATAATATGTATGTAAAATGTTGTAAAATTCAACTGAAGGCCCTTCCCTCTTTATTTGGAATTTATGTGAAATGTACTTTAAAATATTTTTTTCATTAAAATTATTTTTTATAGCTAATTTTAAAAAAGGCATGTCAACTTAATTTAGCAAAACCCTACCTTTTTGGCCATCGATGGGTATGAAGTTAAAGTGTTATAAGTCTAGTCTGTAATTTGAAAGAGTACATGTTTGCAATTTAATTTAATTTTACATAAAATTTTAATTTCTGTCTACACATTTCAGATTTAAAACTATGCAAATTGCCCATGCCAACGACCTGGATACAACAGCGTAATTTCGACTGGCAATTGACCAAGCTAGATCCCAAAATGACGAGGACTGGAAAGAGTGCTAGTTCTGTAAAGGTAAAAATTATATTTAAGGCCTAATTTACTATTGTACAAATTGCTGCTACCCTTCGCTCTTAAAACTTATAAATTCGCATGTTACCGGATCGAAAGGAAAACCTTATCGGTTCATGCTTAACAGACCACAAAAGATTATTGACCAAGTATAATTATTTATTAATTTTCCACAGTGTGTTTAACATTTGATATTAGTAATTAAAATTCTAGGGGCGTAGCCACTGCTATCTAATATCTTATTATGCATTGTAAATACAACAATTATTTCTTGCTTTAGAACAACAAGCCTACTGGAGGTGGCAAACCTAATGGAAGTGTCAGAGGTGGAATTGCCAAAGCTGCAAGTGCCAAACCTGGAACCAACAAATCTACTGGAGGTGGCAAAGGTACAACAGCAAAGGTAGAATTTTAAGTTTTATTGTTATCGGTTTTTGGTTTGTTGGTGTTTTGTTGTTAAACTAAACTTACTAACATGATGTCTGTTTGTGGGTTGGTACCAACAAATCTCGTTAACCGTTGAACAAATTGGGTCCCTCTAACCATATAACTTAACCTAGCCTAACCTAACACAGTCATTTTGTCGGGAGAGGGGGGGGGGGAGGGTAAAGTTTTAAAAAATAGAAGAAAAAAATTAGGATAATGCCGGTGTTGTTTAAAACTATAATCCTCGGTAAGTAATGCTTTACAATAATTATCTATATTATTTTTAGAACACAACTAGAACCACAACATCTCCAATAAGGCCAATAAATATTACCCCACCTCCATCTCCACGGGCACGGCACCACTCCGCGAGTCAACGGACCGCGAGAGTTGTAGTTCCTCCTGCAACATCATCACGATCCCAGTCCCAGTCATCACGACCCCAGGGATCATCTGGCCCTTCTGGTGAGATGGAAGAAAGCGAGGTATTATTTTTATTTCATTTTGTCATCCAGAGGATACAAATTACAATTATTTAGGATATATATCGACTTAGCCTGGAAAAAATAACTTGTAAGATTTGACTAAATTTTTGGTAAACATTGACCAATAAAAATTTACCTTGTAAATTTTTACAAACAAGTTGGTCAAATTTTACCAAGTTGATTTTTTGGTCAAAGTCCAAAAATCTGGACTTAGCCTAAAAATTTACCTTGTCAATTTTTACCAAAAAGTTGGTCAAATTTTACCAAGTTTTTTTGTTTGTCAAAGTCCAAAAATGATGGAAGATGCTTAGGATCACTTGCTCTTGTTTGTGGATAGTCTTCTTTTCTACCACGTAGTTTTTAAAATACCAAGACTTGAAAATATGTGGTTTAATATGTTTAATTTTAAGGATTTGTTCACCGGGGCCGTTATGAACCAAATTCAGAACCAATTTCAGCAGCTACGTACTTTCTTGACCTCACAAATGAAAAATCAAATAGAGCCCATTAATGCGTCCATCAGAAACTTGGTAAACAAAACGTCCACAAACCATGAATTAGTGAAGAATGAAATCAAAGACCTGCAAGACAGTGTATCAAGAGATATGGCTGAAAATACTGTAACCCTGACAACAGAAATGAAGAAAACCGGCAAAATTGTGGAAACCTTGGTGACTGATCTAAGAAGACTGACCAATGTGGATGAGCTTGATGAGGAGGAGGCGAATAAAGGGCCTAGTGAGAATCAGGATGTTGTCGTGGACCAGATTTTCTCACCAGAATTTTACAAAGAAAGAATAAAGAACCATGACCCCTTGGAAAAAGATGGTTATATGCGAAGAGAAGAAATTGTCTTTTTCATCCAAAATTTCGAAGACTCACTGAAAGTGGATAAAGGCTGGCAAACCTTACTGAAAGTATGCCGAGACATCATAACCTTCCTATATGTCGTGTTCGAGCAGTTCACCTTTGACGCCCGCATCACCGCTGCCTTTTGGACTGCTCCGGAACTTATTGATGACGAAACTGGTAAGTAAATATTATTTTGTAAATTTGACATGATGAGAAAACGTTTAAAACAGGGAGAAGGGAGGTGGGGGCAAGGGAAATAAACCGAATAAAAGGGGCATTCCTATTCTTGCTAGCAGGTGACCATGTACAATAATCTTTTTATATATATATTTTATTTGTGAAAATAAATCTTGTGCAGAATATACACCCCTGGTACAATAATAAACATGTACCTATGCATAGTTAATTGAAAATTTCATTATTATTTCAGTGGAACGTTTCTTGGATCATTGTAAGTTAGTGCTTAACGAGACGTACCTACATGAAGCTATCCCACCAAATTTGTGGAGAACAGGAACCTATGTGTCTTCAAGCGACCTTTTTCTAGTGAGGAACCACATACAAGCTTGTAGGTAATTCAATTATTTATCGCATCTATTCCGCGTCTATTAAATGTGAAAGTGGTAGTTTCACAAAATGCATTTCAATGTTCTTTAGTTAAAAAAGTAGTTTCACGAAATGTTAACTGCATATTGTATTCTTGTTAAATTGTTAAACTACATTTCTATGGCATATGTTTCAAAGAATTTCAATTTTGTACCATGTATTTTTTTATGTGGCAAGACTTTTAGTTCATCTTTTCTTGATATATGTTATATGTTATATATTGAGACTGTTTTGATATAAACCCTTTTTTTATCTAGGTTCAAGCGCAATTTAGAACACACTTTTAAAAAGGACGCGACTGGTTTTTGTGAAAATATGAAGAGGGCCGAAGATTATATGATTGCTAATGAGGATCCTGTCTGCTGGAGGTTATTTCGAGGGCTGGTAACGCGAAAACAAGAACGCGCATTGTCAACCCCCCTCTACAAGTATGAACAGGTTTTTGAAATCAAGCCAAGCAAGGAGACAAGCAATAAGAAAGGCAAGAAAGACAAGAAAGACAAGAAAGACAAGAAAGACAAGAAGGAAAAGCCACAGAAACGATCAGCCTTACAGATGTGTGAATTGTATCTGGCCCCTGCAGAGATACAAAGAATTAAGCGGCGTATTAAACCGAAGACAATCACAACTTCAACACCAGGTGTTACAGCCGAAGACAAGAAATTTTACTACATGTTAGGTGCCCACTCAATGGGTTGCTTACCCCACGAAGTTCAAGGAAAGAACCAGATTTACTTGAAAAGAAACAATGACAGGTCGAGTACTACATTTCAGATCAAAAATTATGCAGACATTGGGAATGCAAAGAAATCCAAGCAATTTTTCAAGACAGTCCATAGTGATAAGAAGGTTATACAAAGAGCTGTAATGTATTATTCGTACGCCACAAACAATTTGAAACCAGAAATGAGTGAAGAACAGACAAAGATTCACAATGCCAGTGAGAAAGCAACAAAAATTTCCAGAAATAGAAAGATCGGAAGAATGAACACCACTGCTGATGAATCCACTGCTGATGATTCCACTGCTGATGATTCCACTGCTGATGATTCCACTGCTGATGAATCCACTGATGGTGAAGACAATGATGGTGGAGGCAATGCTGTTGAAGACAATGATGCTGAAGGCAATGCTGTTGAAGAAAATGGTATGGAAAACATTGCTGATGAAGAAAGCAACAATGGTGAGGAGCTTGTAATTGATGACGGAGGCGACGACGTTGAAATGAATTCAAATGATGATCAGATTGGGAATGAGTTACGCATACCACCCGCGGAGAATCCAGCAGTAACTCCAGAACCAGTAAAGCAACCAGTAAAGCCACGTAGGTTATATGAAGATCCAATTGTCAACAGCCAGTCCAATAATAAACCCAAAGTAAATGTATTTGAAAACATCACAAGCTCCAAAAGGAAGAAGCATGGAAAGGGCTCGAAAAAGTCGAAGAAGATAATTATTTCTGAAACAGACGATGAGGGCCAAAATGTGGGAAATCTTGATGATACAGTGCCAATGCAAGATGATGAACAACCACCAAACTTTCCACCACTGCAAAGACAGAAAGAATTTTATGGACGAAATAATTCAATCACAGGTACATATTTGTTGAACATTAATTATTATTTATAAGTTTTATCTTTCCTCGTATTGTGTATATACTGCACAAGATTTTTTTTCCTCTGCTACTAATTTTTTTTAAATTTTTCTTCCCCCCCCCCCTAGTTTTTTTTCACCAAGTAGGGGGAAAATTGAAAAATATTTAAAGAACTCTATGATTTATTTATTCTATCCCTCCTACAACACATTTCCTTTTAAAATTTTTTTTTCAACCAAGTAGGGGGGGTGGGGGGGTGGAAAAAATGTTTTCAGTACTTGCTTTTTGTTTGGAAACGTATAAAATTAATGTATAAATTAATTATTTACAGGCAACAGTAACGAGAGACAGGTGACTGGAAAGGCAACAAGTGTCGTGGAGGAAAGCAGCAGTGATGAGAATGATGAGGATGCCGAAGGTATTGTTATTTATAGTTTGAAAAACGTAGGAACTGTATCACCTAAATTTAAGTTTATTAATATTTTAGTTGAGAAGTAGTCTTAGATAAAAACCCTGTGGATTAATTTTGTTTTAAGGGAAACTTCGTACAGGCCCTGACAGGGTTTTAGGCTAAAATTTGTATGGGCGCAGCCGCTATCTATAATACTAAGTAGCTTAATGTCTGTCCGGCCGTCAGAAGCTTAAGATCTCAGTAACCACTGAATCGATCGAGGTTACGGTAAAATTTTACCACCTTTTAAATCGTATAGGCTGGTAAAATTTTACCATAAAAGTGGTAAAAACTAGGTTTTTTATGGTATTAATTGTATCCTGGAGATCGGATTCTACTCTTCTGTGTATTGGTCCTGCGGTGATTTTAAGCTATTTCCTTGGAGGGGGGGGGGGGGGGGGTTGGGTAACATTTATACTATTTGAAATAATGACTATAATAATTATTTAGATGATGTGCCGATCATTCCAAAGAAGAACCGGGAGCGAAGGCAAACCGCATTGGAAGCCGAAGCAAAAACCAAGAGAAGTTTACAGCTGGACTCAAATGAACCATCATTCGAGGTGGATAACGAAGATGACGGAAACCAGAGTGACGAAATTTTGGAGGTTGAGGACATTGAGGGCAAGAATGACGGCAATGCAAGTAAGGAAATTCGGATACATCCATGTGGAATAATATTACCCAAACTTGCCATTATAATTGAAAACCACACGGGTCATTATGAGGTTGTTGCAGTAGGCTCAAATGTTTCTATATACAACCAAATGGAAATTTTAGAACTCATCAACATTGACGGTAAGTTACAGGTCTTAATGTAATAAATGGGGGGGGGGGGTGGGCGAAAGTGACACTTTTTTGGGGCTTTTATTGGCGGTTCTCGGCGGTGGCGACGCCGTTTCTTCACAGTTCCATATTGTACCCCTATAAAGCAACTGCCAATGCAAAATTCCCCCTTTTATCTTTGATTGGCATATAAATATAGGGTAAAAAATATTGCTTGTTTTCATTTGAATCTGATTAATAGTAACTAATGTTCATATAGGTATGGAAATAATATTGAAGCTACAATTATGTACATTTGCTTTAACATTTTTTATTTCTTTGTAGGAGAAAAAGCAAAGTGGAAAAAAGATGAAGAAGAAGGTGATTTAATTTCTGACATCAAAGAAGAAGCACCAGAAAGTGATGATACAGATCAAGGTCATCAATCAGACCCAGACACTGGAACTGGCAGTAGTAGTAGTAGTGAAGAAGAAGAAGATGAACGCAGGCCAAAAGCAAAAGTGGCCCAAAAGCCAAAGCCTACCAAAGAAGTTCCTAAACGTCCCAGAAAACAAACAAAATTTCCATCAACGAATCAAATTGAAGCGGTGTTGTACAGAAACCAGAGCAGAGCAAGCACGAGCAGAGCACAAAATGAAAGCCGGGAATATGCTGAAAGTTGCGGAGGCACATCAAATCCTGATGAAGACGTAAACCCAGAACCAGGTTGTAGTTATAGTCAACTCAGTGCAGAGCCAGGTTGTAGTAATAGTCAACTCAGTGAGCAACCTAACCAAATTAGGATGCAGCAAATGTTGAACAGAACAAATACACATTTGCCCGATTTCGGCCAGCGTGGTGAGACTCGGACAAGAAGAGATGCCAACAAACGAGTAAAGGCCAACATGAAGAGGCAAAGATTGTGGGAACAGGGAATCAGGCCTGAAGATGAAGAGTTAGAGAAGAAGAAAAGATCAAGCTCCAGACCACCACAGAGAGCAAGTTCTCAACAATGTTCTCAGAACATAAACAATTACAGTATCTTTGGCAGCTACATTACAGCTGATTCGGGAAAGGGGTGTATATTCTGCACAAGAAATATTGTTTGTCCACGGCTAAAAATTTTTAAAATTTACAAATGTTTTCAGTTTTCTTAATTATTACCTTTTTTTCTTACCTCCATCTATTTATATTTAATGAAATATAATATACATCCCTGTGCAGACTTGGAAAAAATATTACACATCCGAACCATGTAGAATATACATCCCTGGCAGAATGGAGACAAGTATTATTCGTCGGAACTTTCGTCTGAAAACGAAGTACAAGACGAAGAACAAGACGAAGAACAAGACGAAGAACAAGACGAAGACCTGATAGCTCCCAGTCAATCCCAATAATTCCAGGACTTTACGTATATATATATTTATATGTAATTTTTTTTTATGTCATAAGTTTCATCTTCAACTTTTTTTTATAATATCTAGAAAGGAGTAGTTTCCCAAAATGCATTTGAAGTTAATTTAGTGAACCGTATATTTGAACCTGTTTAAATGTGTTTAAACTTTATTTATATGGCATAAATTTGAAGAAAGTTAAATTTTCTACCACGTACTTTTACCATCTTAACAAAGAAAAATATGCAATTCACAAAATTAATTTCAAATGCATTTTGTGAAACTACCCCTTTCCACCAATTAAGTTTAATGAGCTTAAAGTTAAGAGCTTAAACTGAAAATTTTTTGTTGTATAATCTGTTGCATTTTTTGTAATTCAGTATATAGCAGTTGTAGTTTACCCCCTAAACTAAGGAAAAAAAGTATTCACAACTAGCTTTTGTTAATTTTATATATTTGTTTAATTTTGTATATAAATATTATATATATGACAGTTATCGTAGGGAATGTTTTAATTAATACGGTGGTAGATTTCCATGGTAAAATCCGTAATGTTTCTGTGCTGTAATTAAAAAAGAGAACGTTTCAAATTTGTATTAACTTTTTGTAAATGAAATTTGTCTATATACTTGTTTACAATATAAGATATACCAATATGTGATCTTGCTGGACCCTATTATATTAAAATTCCCTACGTCAGTTTTTTGGACATTTATTCATGAAAATTTATAATTACCAGTGATAATTTGTTTCTTTTCAAATTTAATATAGAATGTCCGACATGTCCATGTCAGCCACAGCAGCAGCCGACTTAGAGAGAGACGAACAGCACGAAGAACAGAAGCTGGAAACCACAAGTGGGTGAGTAATATTTTAATATGTATAAAACGAAGTAGAATGATGTCTGTCTGTCTGTCTGTCCGTCCGTCCGTCCCTAGCTATATTTTGGTAACCATTCATCGAATCGGATTCGACAATCCATCACAACATAATTACATAAATACATATTACATATTTTTTGGTAATTACTTCTTTGGGCAAAGGTCCGATTACCTGGGATATATAATATATATTTATATATTTCAGTGATAGCGAAAAAGAGAAGAACGAAATGAGTGTGTCTGAGCCTGAGCTGCCTGCTAAGCTGGCTGACCTGCCTGATACCCCTCCTAAATCGTCTGATACAGAAGATTTGAACCTAACTTTGGATTGCACTACGTAAGTTTATTTATTTTTGTTACCATTCTATTTCTGTTCGGAAGGTGGTAGTAGCCGGATTGAAAAGAGTAGGATAAACATTATTGTTATGGCGAATAATTATAGTTTCATTCAGGGGTGTACATTACGCACAAGATTTATTTTGTTCCCGTGGTACAAAATTTTGTATTTTTTTCCCACCTATTTTTATCTCACCAAGTAGGGACGGAAATGGAGAAATATTGAAAGAACTAAAATTTTTGGTCCTACCACACATATTTTAGTTATTTTCCCCCCACCACCTGAACAGGGGATCCCATATAGGATATACACCCCTGATATTTCAAATTAGCAGCTACGCTAAACCCTCTAATATGAAGTATATCTCTTAAAGTTTCTTTTGCCACTCCCTTCCCTTGCCAGTACCTATGAGAAGAACCCGATCTGTTCAGTGGTTATCGAGATCCTTCGGTACATAAACACGGACATCCTGTTACTTTAGTATTATTTTTTTTTATTTTTCAGGGACGACGATGGATGGGAGACAATGCAGAAAATAAAACAAGACCTTAGGGCAGCAAAGCAAAAAATTGCTTCTTTGGAAGAGGAGATCGCTTGTTTGGAAACACAAACAAAGTAAGAAATTTTTTTCACTTCTTTTTTTGGTATTTAATCCGGGCGACTGTGTTGTAAATGATTTTTCGGTACAGACAAATTCACCTTTATATATTACAAAACTAGCAAGTATGCCTCTAGGGGTAAGGTGGGAGGGGTAAATGTGGACCAAAAAAAAAGTTTACTATTTAATTATAATATGATTGCTTAATTCAGGGAGCAATCCAAGAGATGTCCGGCGGCACAAAAGGATGACCAGAAGGTCGGACAAGCCTCTGTTATGGAAGGAGAAGCAAAGTAAGATATCCTATTATATAAAGTAGTAAGCGTTTTTTGTTTGTCCCGAAGGATAACCGCTAAACCGATATTGTTCTCCTTTAAAGTGAAGCTTCTTATAGGTCCTGGAAAGGTTTTAAACTATTTTTGTGCAGGGTGTCTTCACCCCCTCCCCCAAAAAATATTTTTACTCTTCTGAAACTGAAATTGAAAATGGGAAGATGTTGATTTTTCCCCTTCCAACCTTAAGTGCCCCTAGAGGTTTCTAGGGGCGTAGCCACTAGTTTCTTTTAATAATCTTTTTTCATACTTTATCCGGGCGACTGTGTTGTAAATGATTTTTCGGTACAGACAAATTCACCTTTATATATTAAAAAACTAGCAAGTATGCCTCTAGGGGTAAGGTGGGAGTGGTAAATGTGGACCATAAAAAGTTTACTATTTAATAATAATATGATTGCTTAATTCAGGGAGCAATCCGAGAAATGTCCGGCGGCACAAAATGATGATCAGAAGGTCGGACAAGCCTCTGTTATGGAAGGAGAAGCAAAGTAAGATATCCTGTTATATAAAGTAGTAAGCGTTTTTTGTCTGTCCCGAAGGATAACCGCTAAACCGATATTGTTCTCCTTTAAAGTGAAGCTTCTTATAGGTCCTAGAAAGGTTTTAAACTATTTTTGTGCAGGGTGTCTTCACCCCCTCCCCCAAAAAATATTTTTACTCTTCTGAAACTGAAATTGAAAATGGGAAGATGTAGATTTTTCCCCTTCCAACCTTAAGTGCCCCTAGAGGTTTCTAGGGGCGTAGCCACTAGTTTCTTTTAATAATCTTTTTTCATACTTTATCCGGGCGACTGTGTTGTAAATGATTTTTCGGTACAGACAAATTCACCTTTATATATTACAAAACTAGCAAGTATGCCTCTAGGGGTAAGGTGGGAGTGGTAAATGTGGACCATAAAAAGTTTACTATTTAATAATAATATGATTGCTTAATTCAGGGAGCAATCCGAGAAATGTCCGGCGGCACAAAATGATGATCAGAAGGTCGGACAAGCCTCTGTTATGGAAGGAGAAGCAAAGTAAGATATCCTATTATATAAAGTAGTAAGCGTTTTTTGTCTGTCCCGAAGGATAACCGCTAAACCGATATTGTTCTCCTTTAAAGTGAAGCTTCTTATAGGTCCTGGAAAGGTTTTAAACTATTTTTGTGCAGGGTGTCTTCACCCCCTCCCCCAAAAAATATTTTTACTCTTCTGAAACTGAAATTGAAAATGGGAAGATGTTGATTTTTCCCCTTCCAACCTTAAGTGCCCCTAGAGGTTTCTAGGGGCGTAGCCACTAGTTTCTTTTAATAATCTTTTTTCATACTTTATCCGGGCGACTGTGTTGTAAATGATTTTTCGGTACAGACAAATTCACCTTTATATATTAAAAAACTAGCAAGTATGCCTCTAGGGGTAAGGTGGGAGTGGTAAATGTGGACCATAAAAAGTTTACTATTTAATAATAATATGATTGCTTAATTCAGGGAGCAATCCGAGAAATGTCCGGCGGCACAAAATGATGATCAGAAGGTCGGACAAGCCTCTGTTATGGAAGGAGAAGCAAAGTAAGATATCCTATTATATAAAGTAGTAAGCGTTTTTTGTCTGTCCCGAAGGATAACCGCTAAACCGATATTGTTCTCCTTTAAAGTGAAGCTTCTTATAGGTCCTGGAAAGGTTTTAAACTATTTTTGTGCAGGGTGTCTTCACCCCCTCCCCCAAAAAATATTTTTACTCTTCTGAAACTGAAATTGAAAATGGGAAGATGTTGATTTTTCCCCTTCCAACCTTAAGTGCCCCTAGAGGTTTCTAGGGGCGTAGCCACTAGTTTCTTTTAATAATCTTTTTTCATACTTTATCCGGGCGACTGTGTTGTAAATGATTTTTCGGTACAGACAAATTCACCTTTATATATTACAAAACTATAGCAAGTATGCCTCTAGGGGTAAGGTGGGAGTGGTAAATGTGGACCATAAAAAGTTTACTATTTAATAATAATATGATTGCTTAATTCAGGGAGCAATCCGAGAAATGTCCGGCGGCACAAAAGGATGACCAGAAGGTCGGACAAGCCTCTGTTATGGAAGGAGAAGCAAAGTAAGATATTTCTTTTAATATTATTTTTTCATACTTTATCCGGGCGACAGTGTTGTAAATGATTTTTCTGTAAAGACAAATTCAACGTGTTCCTTTATTTATTAAAAGCGAGTACTAGCAAGTACGCCTCTAGCTGGGTAAGGTGGAAGGGGTAAATGTGGAACCAAAAAGTTAACTACTTAATTTAAATAGATTATTATATATATATTGTTTAATTCAGGAACAAAACAGCTGCAGCTGGCTCTCCAGAAAATTCGGATGAGAACGAGGTTAAGGAAGTCACTGTTATGGAAACACCAGCAAAGTAAGATTTTTTAAAAATTGTTTTTACTACTTTATCCTGGCGACTGTGTTGTAAATGATTTTTCTGTACGCTAAACCCTCTAATATGAAGTATATCCTTAAAGTTTCTTTTGCCACTCCCTTCCCTTGCCGGTACCTATGAGAAGAACCCGATCGGTTCAGCGGTTAACAAGATCCTTCGCTACATACAAACAAAAATCGTTTTACTTTGTAGTATAGATTGTTTAATTTCAGGATGGAAGACAAACCGGATTTTGATATAATTTATGAGAACATAAAGAATCCAGGACCAAAAAGCCCAGGTATAGTACAATATTTATACTAGCGACTGTGCCCAAAGCATATAGTGAAACATTTCTGTACTAGGCACTAAGAAAATGCCGTAATACATTGTATTATTACACTAGGTTAGGTTAGGTTAGGTTAGGTTAGGTTAGGTTAGGTTAGGTTAGGTTAGGTTAGGTTAGGTTAGGTTAGGTTAGGTTAGAATAGGCTAGGCTAGGCTAGGCTAGGCTAGGCTAGGCTAGGCTAAAACTAGAAATATTACTCTTTCTATTAATACACTAGGTTAGGTTAGGCTAGAAAAAAAAACTATTGTAAAATTGAAGTATTTTTTTGTAAAAAAAAGTAATTTTAAAAAATATTTTAATTTCAGTGTATCGGGTGTCAGATGATGAGCAGGAGATGTTTGAACCACCCCCTCCTACAATCCCGCCAGCATCAAAACTGAGTAGGCGCAAAAGAAGTGCAACACCGGGGAAAATCAAGACCTGCGCCCATGGACGCAGTCCCCGAAGCGAGCTGCCATTGAACACAAGACTCATCGAATGCACCTATATGTGTCCAGACTGCCGCGTCTTCTTTCACAAGAGGCAAAAACAAAGAAAAGAAGGACAAAAGTAAGCTGATGTATAATAGTCCTTCCAGTCAGATCATATATAAACTATTTGTGATAAAAAAGTGATATATATCAAGATATCTTGAGTCAAAAATATGTTTAACCACCTTTAATTTGTACGTACATTAATCTATATGACAGTTTTGACAGTTTTGTTCTGACGATGAGAATATTCATATAATATTATATTTGAAACCGCTATTCCTATATAGCAAATTTTTGAAAATTTAATAATGGAAAGTAACTTCGTAATATATTTTTCTTGTGTATAAAAATGTTCTAGTATAAAGTACAATTAGAATCCAGATCTCAGCAATTAAAACCTATGTATATTTGTGTTAATTTCTCAGCTTAAACCGATTAAACATGCAGTTATATTATCTGTAAAACTATGTAATATTTGGTCATTTAAACCACGTCTAGAATTATAGACTAATTAAGAAAATTTCTGTGAATATATACCTATATAGTATCGCGCTATCGTACCTATGTAAATCATTATGTAAAAAAATATGTTTAAGTGTTTCAATCAATAAAGATAATAATGAAAACAATTTTTTTTTTATTTTTGCGTTTTGTGTACAAGCGAGGTTTTTCTATAATTAAGGTCGTTTTTTACCACTTTCTCGTGATTTTTACCACCCGTTTTTACCACAATTATTGGTAAATTTTTACCATATTTACCCTATTTCTGGTAAAATTTTACCAGTTTAGGGCAAAAATATTACCAGGTGTTGAACAGTTTTACCACTTTTTCGGTAAAATCTACCAGAAATTTGCGGTAAATTTTACCAAAAAAGTGGTAAAAATTGGTCAAAATCTGGTATAAATTTGCGTCCTAAAATGGTAATATTTTACCGGAAATCTGGTAAAATTTTACCAATAATTGTGGTAAAAATCGCTGGTAAAAAGCGTCACAGAGTACCACCAAAAGTGTTTTTACCACGATTACGGTAAAATTTTACCACCTTTTAAATCGTATAGGCTGGTAAAATTTTACCATAAAAGTGGTAAAAACTAGGTTTTTTTATGGTATTAATTCGATCCTGGGTACTGAATTTGCAACTAAAATTATGCAGAAGAAATGACCAATAATGTTTTACAATAACCAGGCCTCTTAAGCTTTAAAAAATTATTAATTGATAAAAAGTAAAGATTATGTTTTACTGATTTGCATGCTTTGTTCAATTCTTTAATTTGATGATCTGTATCTGATGCACAGTTTGTATACAAACATATTATTTTATTTAGTTCTTTGCCTACTTTTATTGTTTTAAAATACAGAAGCTAATAAAACCCTCAGAAATTATTGAATATTCAAGTACACTCATATTAATTTAGAAATTTCTGTGACAATTTCTATTTGTCTTTCAATGTGGATTATGTATTTAATCATTTGATGTTTAATGTTATTGATGTAGCATTCACCTATGAAACTAAAAGCAATAATTTTTTAATGTAGTTGAAGTAATCAATTGTAGTGGAATTAAAACTTTGTTCATTAATCTTTTTTGGCTATTTGACTATACATTTGTTATACAAGGAGGCTTCATTATGTATATCCAAAACATTTTCATGGCTAGTTAATTAAATTCTGTAATGTAATGTAATGTTTAATCCTGTTCAACTACGCGCCTCTTGCACGGCAGCTTGCAGGCCTACTTGACCATTTGCACCAACATACATTAATGGCCTTAATAATAAATCTTATTAATCACAATGTGTAAGCCGTCAAAATTTTTCCGGTTGCGTCAGGGTGCTTCAGGTTGTTTCAGGTACGTCAGTGTGCTATTTACCCAGCTCTCTTAACCTCTAAAAATCTTTTAAACTACAATATATCAATGAATTTCATTTCAATACCAACAATCATGCATGTAACCATTAGTATACAGTCTTTGTTACCTAACTTTTGTGTTACAATTGACATTATAATATGTATCTTACCCTGCTAAAGTTAAATAAAGTAAAATAATTTCATATTAGATTGTGTAAAAAATCCAAAAAATCATCAATTTAGTATGGACATATGGACATTCTATTAATAATCTATGATTGGAAATTGTACCTAATTGTTAGAGTAATAATTTTGCCTGAAACTGTTAGAACTTAATCAGTTACGTCCCTAGATATAAAAACTTTAAAAAAAAAACAAGATTATTCAAGAATTTGAAATAAAAACATGTTAAATCACTTTAATAAAAATAATCAGGATTAAGGTATAATCTTATATACTTTTTTTCATAAAATTACTTAAATACAAAATGCTTATTATGAACAAACAACATTTAATACTTGATTATAAAGATGATTCACTTTAGCATTGTGCTTAATTGCCCTAGGAATCAATAATCCAAATTCAAGTGAATAGGACAATGTCATAATATAAAAATAATTAAAACTTAAGATACGGGCTTTCAGGTAATTATTTTACTGTTGTACTAAAAGCCTCTAGGGGCACTAAAGGTAGGAGGGGGAAAAGTCGACCTCATTGCCTTTTTACATTTGGGTTTCAAAAGAGTAAAAAAAACATTTTTTGGTGGGAGGGGGTGAAGACACCCTTCCCAAAAATGGTATAAAACCTTCCCAGAACTTACAAGAACCTTCATTGTAAAGGAGAACAATAACGGTTCAGCGGTTAGCGAGATCCTTCGGAACAGAAAAAAAACACTTACTACTTTATATAATAGGATATCGTACCTAATTTTTACAGACTTCACAAGAATGAAAGGGTTATTGCGAATTTGCATACCTTAATTAAAGAGGGCTATAGTTGAACAAAAGAACAGCTTATAGTGACTATAAAAAATAACGTCAAACAATACAAATGACCAATGACAGGCATCTAAATTGTAATTGACCAATGGTAAAATGTATACAGGTTTATCATTGGTCATTTGTGTTGTATGACGCCATATTTTAAGCTGCTTCCTAAAATTAGAAAAGCTTCGCTGAAAAATGAAACGCATAATTTTAGATAAGATTTAGAACTACGCCTAAGTATTATGTCATTCCTTTACATAACTGACTTGCACTAGTATAAACATAAATAAATATATATTTGTGTTTTTACCACGCAGTACGTGTTCTGTATGTCTTTGCTTTACGTAACCGGACAAATTGTCTAAAAAAATCAGCTATGTGACGTCAAAAAATGAGGGATTTTACATCTCTTTTTTATTGGTTTTCTTTCCGACTTCTCCTCTCATCCCCATCATTTTATGACGTCACATGGCTGATTTTTGAAACACTTTGTCCGGTTACTTGCTTTACATGTCTCATTAATAAGTAAATTTCCGATTCATGGGGCATGCTTTAACATTAGCTATTTTTAACTACTTTTTATCATTTTTGTATCATTTACAGGACAATTATAATATATGGTGTGCGCAGGGTTTTGCTACAAGAAGAAATGGGGAAAGTAGACCTACGAAATTTCAATATTAAGGGGGGTATTTATTAGGGTGGGTCGATTTTGGAATTTTACATTAGTAGACATTTGCAAGGGTTACTGGGCCAGTATAAAAACCTGTGAAACTTGAAAGAGGAGTTTTAATCCAAAAACAACGGGCGCGCGGGGGGTATAAAATGAGCCCGCCCCCCTATAAAACCAAAAATTGAAATTCCTTCAAACACAGGCATGTTGCATATCAAAATGACCGCATTGAAATGCTGATTACAGATCTGAAAACCGTTTTGAAAAATATTAATTCAGTCAGAAATGATTTTCAAATAACCTACCAAAATGAACAATTTTGACCAAATCAGCTGTTTTAGGTACTTAATGAGATCTTATTCGAACTAGGAGCATTATTTTTCAAAACGGTTTTCAGATTCGTAATCAGCATTTCAATGTGGTCATTTTGATATGCAACATGCCTGTATTTGAAGGAATTTAAATTTTTGGTTCTATAAGGGGGTGGGCACTTTTTATACCAACCGCGCGCCGGCAGCCATAAGAGCAAAGTCACTTTTGAAACTTGAATGGGGCTTATCATACATATATATGACTTCCACAACTTATGATAACAGTAAAATCTAAAAAAAGGGGGAAATGGGCCCACCCTAGTATTTATACCCATATACAGCCTCAATCTTCGTACGTATGACTGTTAGAAAAAGTTTATGAAATTTTTATCAGTGAAAAAAACCTTGGGTGATAAAATTGAATCAAATCAAATATGATTTCGTTCATCACAATTTTGGAGTAAATTAATTCAAAATTTGCTTATATATGAATGTTATCATCCTTGTTTAAATATATAAATACAGAATATGGGGCACCCATAATTTTTTGTCCGACTGTTTTTCTGCATTGCAATTATATAGTAATACAGAAAGAATTTTGTAGTGTTCATTTAAAGTTAACAGAATTTATGTACAATTTTGTTTAATCTTACAAATTAATTTTCTGCTTTATTACGTTTTGACACTCTACAGGGGTTATTGTTCGTTTGTCCTTCTTTCTGATTTTAGAACTTCGCTTTTATGTATGTTGTCATCCTTGTTTTCTAGCATTTACTTTCATACTTGTAAAAATGTAATGTACTTTTGTAATTAAGCTTTACTTATAGAACAGTCATGGTTCTTATAAAAAATAGTAAAAGGATGTCTGTCTGTCTGTACCGAAGGATCTATTGGATAGCTAAGCAGATAAGCTTCTTTGGTAGAGGGTACCATTACCCTCCTAAGAGAAATTGCCCCGAGAAAAAATAAAATCGAAAAAAACTTCTTTTAAAACTAAATTTGAAAATAGACAGGGGTCAACTCCACCCCCTCCCACACACACACACACACCTCAAGTGCGTCTAAAGCCGCTAGTATAATAATAAAGCAGCTGAAATATAGAAACGTCGTCTATTTTATAAATTTTCCTTAGCCTAAATGTTTGCGTATTAAAGAACGCAATTCTAAATTAAACGGGGCCGAAAAAGAGATAGATAGATAAATGCGAAGAAAGGAGGTTTTTTTACGCGAAAGAAAATGTAGATCACTGTACTAATATGTTGATTCTCAAAACACCTGTTACAGTATTGAACAGGGTGTCTCAAAACTAGAATGCTACTGTTATACTGTAAAGTTTGACTCTTTAAAAATCCTCTAAAAATATGTATGTTACAATTGACAAATAAATTAGAGTAAGCTTTAGAGAGTATATGTAAATGGTAAATAAATTGAACGTTTCCTCAAAATTTAAGATCTATACAAAATAATAAAGTGGTGTCTATGTTTCCTAAGATCTCGTAAACGGCTAGATATATGGTTACACAATTTTCAGGGAAGATTAATATTGGTCTTTAATGAGATACATATCTCATAATATAAAGTAGCAGGGTATTTTTGTCTATTGCTTAAGATGTTGAAAATTTCCTGTTCGAAAGGGCTGTATTCTTAGGAAAGCTTTATAAATGTTGGTTTTAAGCTAATTTTTAGACCTATCCCACACTGCCCTAAAGGGTAGGGGTAAAGTAAATAGTATTATACAAAGAAGTAATGTTTGTTTGATTGTCCATTTTAGGGAAGTTATACTTAGCTTAAGTGTTGATTTTAGACTATTTAAAGTTTTAAAATTTAGGTATTTAGGTGGTTTTAGGCTATCAATTAGCACCCACCCTCCATCTTTGAATACAGACCCCATAGTTATAATTAGTTCAGCAGAAAATACACTAATTATAAAATAGCTAAACTACTGAAAAGGTCCAAATGTGTTTATATTCTTTAAAGCAGGAAAAACAACTCTAAAAACAATCTTATTGTGTTACACAGATGCGTTGCGCTTTTTACATAATATCTCTTTACCTATATATGGAGGTGGGTTTTTAAGAATATAAAACTTATATTTAAGTCCTAATTTTGTTTTTAAAAAGGCATGTTTTTAGGCCATAGCATTCCCCTTTACAAGTAATTAAGCTAATTAAGTTAATTACATACTTTAAAGTAAAGAAGCTACTCTATAAATCACTTGAGTCTATCTGTCTGTATGTTCATAACACATAGATAGTATTTAAAACACAATATTTCCATTATATGATATCAAGAAACGTACATAACCTCAATTTTTTGTAACTTAAATTTTTGTTTAAAAACTGTCCACAAAAACATTGCAAACTGCGCTACGTAGCTAAATGCGGGAAATTCTGAAATTTTTGTTTTCAGTTAAAATTTACATTTCGAGGTGAAGGATTTTATATACTTTGAAGAACACAAGGACTTTCAGAAATAAATTAAGGTGAAGGTTTTAAGCTAGATAATACAAGGTAAAACCATATATGTCCGTACGTCTGACAGACTGTCTGTCTAATGCTTAAGTTCTCGGTAACCACTGAACCAATTTGGCTCTACTCTTCAAGAAATATAGATACTGGTACTGAGGTTTAACCTATTCTCTTGTGGGGGAGTAAGGGACCTCATTAAACAAAGAAAAATTACATCTGTGGAATATAACTTTCCTTGATTTCCCCTCATATGGGACAAAGCCCCTAGAGGCTAGGGAGGGACGAAGCTACTAGCATGAAATAAAAGTCTTAAGTAACGCAGCAATAACCATCTTACAACCGTTTGAAAGCAAAAAATAGTTAAATACAGTAGTTGACTACAAATTTAACACTAAAGTCATTGGAATTTAATCAATTAAGTACCTCAGCATATTTAAGAAAAAGAACAGTAAAGTAAACATAGAATTTATTAATTCTTATTTTCTTTTATTGCAGGATGATTATAAAGAAGGAAATCAACAATTTGCCCACAGAAATTTTACAATATATATTTAATTATTTAAACGATACAGGTAAATTTTTTTGTTGTTGTGAATCATACCATTTGGGGTTAGGGGGTATTAACAAAAGTTTGGAAAATTATTCTATCAGTGTTATATGGGTTCTTAATGGACAAACAAACACACTTTGATTAAAAAGAAATTAAAGATTTGATTTTAAAAAAATATAAATTCTTTATATAAAAATTCTTTAATTTTTAGATTTAACTTCAGTTTCATTTGTATCTCTACAATGGAAAAGGGTAAGTTTAGCTTGACTCTTTAGTTATAGCTCCCCATCCATATTGTTTCTGCTGTATTAAAACCAGTTATGAACTAATTTTATAGAAATCTACAAATCCGAACCCTATATAATTTATTACAGATATTTATTTTATGTTTGTTTGACATCATCAAAACGTTTGATAAAAACTATTATTTCAATTTGCTTATCTTTATCGAAGAGTAAAAGGATATCTGTATCGGCAAAGTATCTACTTTTCAGTGAAGCTACTTATAGGCCCAGAGAGACAGCGTATAAAGTCACCAAAAAATTACGTCATACATTAAAATTGACAAATGAGAGGCCAGTATACACTATAATTGACTAATATTAAAATTCATACTGGCCTCTAATTGGTCATATTTATCATATGACGTCATTTTTTTGGAGGCACGTTACGCTGTCTCGGACCAGAGAGAGGTTTAGAAAAGGTTAACTTTGCCCACTAAAGAAAAATCACCTTCATATAGCCGCTGAACCGATATGGTTCTCTGTTATATGTAGCTTCTCATAAATTTTGGGAAGGTTTAAACTTATTTTTAAGAAGGTCACCACTACCATCCTCTGAGAAAAAGTCCCAAGAACCCCCCCCCCCCCACCCAATGAAAAGAAGGAAATATTTTACTTTTTCTTTAATCTGAAGATTAATTGAATTAAAAGTTTTACTTATATCTATTTAAGGCCTGTGAAAGAATATTTAGACATAGATGCTTGAAACAAATACCAGAAAATATTCTGATAGAAATAACTTCGGAACAGGTACAAACCAATTTAATATCGGAGCTACTCTATAACAAGGGTATGTTTGTCCAACAGTAACTACAGTGGACATAAATATGATTTTAGTAAATTTTTATAGCCCAGAAATCAAAAGAAATCTCTTCTAGTTAAAATTTAGTACTAAATGGAGAAAGTAGCTCAAAAATCAGACATTTGACGTCATAAAAATAAGTTTCTTTACCACTTCTCCTCTTATCTCCCTCATTTTTATGACGTCACATTGAGCGACTTTCTCCATTTACAATTAAACTCTTTAATTTAAAAAAAAATATAATACAAAATTAAAAATAAAGAAAAAAATCACGGAACCTTTTACAGCTTAGACTGGCACAAAAAATCCAAGATTTTTTATATTTCAGAATTGTAATAAAGTAGACTGGTCAAGAATATGGTTTGCTTGGAAAAATTGTCAGCTTATTCAAGGAATAACACATTCTATTTGTATTAAAAACCTTATTTAGGGCAGTTATGAAAGAAATACAATTTTATATATACATTCTAAACAGTATTAAACATACACATCCGCTTGTCGATGGTGATCGGTGACGGGTTTGAATCTCGGCCCTTTCCGTGTCATAACTAAAGATGTTAAAAGTTATACCTGCTACTGCTATATCAGATGCATTTCATTAATAGTTAGAATATGGGGAAATGCATAGGCCCAAAATAGGCGCAGCTCTTTGCAATGCATATTTAGAATTTAGAGAAAAGAATCGTGCAATAAAATGGTTGGTTGTCTGCAACAATCATGGGCACCATTAGATAACAGAGCAAATCCCTCAGACTAACAAATTACTATCGTACTTGTAGAAAAACCTTACAAAATTTTATCATTCAATGTGTCAACTTACTAAAGAATCCAGTAATACTGTGTCTACAACTAAAATCACTGAAGAGGTGATTACAGATCAAGATTCTGATGATAACTCTAGCAGAGAAGATGAAGAACATGACAGTATTAGAATAGAAAAGACTTCCATTGATATTGGTCAATTTTTAAGGTAATATGATTTGAAACCTAAACAAAATGATTTATTTTTTCATGCAATAATCCAAAATACATAATTATTTCTCGCGTCATATTATAAACAGCTTTCCGCGGATATAAAATGTACAATTATAAGATTAAAACCAGTTTATTTAGCCCTGAGATGCCCAAAGCACGGGCTAAAAACTGCTCTTAATCTCATGATTGTACATTTTTGAATTCGATGAAAGCTGGATATAATATAAAGCTAAACATAATTTATTCTTGTGTATGAGAACTGGTTGTAATCCACCGGATATTAATCGGTTTTGTAACGTCAAGTGCAGGGCCGCAGTCGCAGCCTTGTGCTACAAATATTAGAAATATTATTATAATTAACAAATTATTTTAGGAAAAACTCAAGTAGACTTAGTGCATCTAACATCTTTTTCTTAAATATGCAATTTAAAGATGTTACTGTTTAAATATAATAAAAAAACCTACCATGTTTTGATTTTTTCTATTTTAGTTGCTTTTATGTGGATGACTATAGAATATTTATGGGAAATCAACTTGGAAATATATTATCCTATAAAATCAAAGGTACAATTAAAAATAGAAGACCCTAAGACTCAAATGATTATAATAAAAACACACAATAAATATATTTTCTAGATGTTTCTGATGATCTAACTGAAAGGAATGACAATCTTAACCATCAAGATACTTACTTCAATTGCAATGACAATAATATCAAAAAGGTATAATCATTGATATATTGTAAAAATTAAAAATATATATATATTTTTTTTGTAAATTTATGATTTAATATTTTGTTCAGACCAGTGCTAGTCTAGAGGTTAACCTTAGAGATGGTGGGGTGACATCTATGGTTGGAATTCCTTACTATTCTCTTCTTCTTGCATCTGGACAATCAAGAATGCATTTCTTTGATATTTCAAACAACAGGTTAGTAATATTCATTAAACATCATGAAAATAATTCAATGTGATCTAAATCATTGAAAGTTTTATAATTGTTTAAAAAAATAAATAAAAAAACATTGGATTTAAAGTATGTTTTTGTTTTTAAATTTTATTTTTTAGATTAAAGAGTTTAGATACAGATTTTAGAACACTTCCTGGCAAATCTATCAAAGTTTTTGGTCCCAGATTTTCTGTAAGGTTAGACTAGTTGTTTAATGACTTATATTTGTACACTGAAGTAGCTTACACAAATTTAGGAAACTTAAAAGATTCAAAATGAGACATATCCTTTTTTTTAATTCTTATTTTTAACATCATAATTGGGACTGATGATCTATTAATTAGTGAAACAATTGTATTTCATAAATAAGATAAGCAAAAAAAAAGTTTTTCTACCCAAAGTTATGATATTTTTTAAATTTAGAGATGAAGCCGGAATCATCCATATTTATGAAATATTTTATGTTGGTCAACAAGTCAGAATATCAAAAATTCTTGAAGTAAAACAGGTGAAGATTCTTTAAATTTAATAAATATATTAATATGTCAATTTTATTTTTCACTTATATACTTTAACAGAGAGAGAGAGAGGACACAATGGGCTATAAATTACACTAGTTCCCAAAGTTTTATAATAACATTTTCTTATTCGATGGCTCAACATTAACAACTTTGAGGACTTCAGTGAATTTTGATTGGTTGTTTAATTAAGTTGAGTGTTCAAACGCTTCAACTACTAATTTTAATCTACAGTAGGGGTAATTTTGTGTATTATCTTTGTGGATGTACACCAATTTATCAGTAATTGTCTTATCCCTTTATTGTTATATTCTGATATAGAATGCTTTGGTGTTGGACTGGCAGCTGTGGGATACTAAACTAATATGCTTATTGTCCACAGGTACAATATTCTTCAATAAAATCGATCTTATTTAATTTGTTTTATATTTTAGGGGGAATGTAATCTTCCTTACTCAAAATTTTAAGTTGTAAATTGATATTTGTTGTTTCAGGAGAAATATCAGTATCAAGTTTGTTAACCTACCCAGTGGTAGAAATCTACAGATCTGTGTGCTACTCCAGTATCTTGTACAAGAATCCAACTTGGATATTCAGAGATGTCGTCTTTGTCTCCACTTTAGCTTCTAGGTACATTATGTAGTTTCTTCATATACCCATGACTGTGGCTCCACACGTTGAGCAATCATCCGCTCGTTGTCAAGGAGGTGATAGGTTGGAATCTTAGCCCAACAATGTGCCATAACTAAAGGCGTTAAAAATTGTTCCCATTGCTGCTATGTCAGGTGCGCGATATAAATAATTAAAGTAGGGGGAATGGCTTGACCCATTAAAAGGTGCAACGAATTACCATGTACAATTAGGACTTCTCAGACAAAGGTCGTGTAATCAAAGGGTTGGTTGTCCGTTGGATATTACTTAACCTGATATACACCAGTGGGCGTTATAGTATTACATCGAATTATAATCGGATAATGCCCTAATGTTCTCTTGATGATCACTTGAAATCTAAAGATAATCCAGCTCTAATTAGGTAATAATACAAAATAAACAAACTTGGCTTAATATTTTTCCTGCAAACATATGTACCAACTCTCCAGGTATTTTAACTGTATAACTTTAATTTAGAGGATTAATAAATGGAAGTGAGGTCCACACCTACACCTACATGTCTGATAATTGGAATACAAGGTGACGTTTATGTACATTAAATCTAGAATAGTTTTTATTGCATAGTATCATAAACAGCTTTCCGCGGATATAAAAATTTACAACTATAAGAAGTATAGTCGGAGATGCCGAAAGCACGGGCTAAAAAATTGGTTTAAATTTTATTTATATTCGTAGATAACTAGATATAATACGATGCTATACATGATTTTTCAGTATGGCTGAGAACTGATTCTAATCCACCGGATATTAATCGGTTTTGACGCGATACTCTAAAAATTAAGTTATCAATTTAAATATTTAAGAAAAAAACATATTACTATTAACTAATTTTTTGAGTTTTTGAATTCAAATAATTTTTAATAATTTTACTTTCAGAGATGGTTGTGGTCAATGGTTTGTTGGAGGTCTAGATCAATTAAGGTAAAATAAACTTTGGAAATTGACTCTTTTTTTAATGTAGTGTTTTTTGTCCTCTTTAAAAATCTGTAACTGCCTTATTTTTTTCTGATACTCATACAAATGCTATAAGTGTTCACTGAAATCTTTGCATAGGATTAGTCTTTTTCACTAGACAAAATTACAAACGTTAAATATGTCAGGGATCAATGATAAGACAATGGTCAATATATTTATGTACATCCCCAATCATGATACACAAAATTACACCTTCTATAGATTACAATTAGTTGTTGAACACTCAATTTAATAACCCACCTATCAAAATTCAATTTACTCCCCAAACGAATAGGAAAATGTTATCATAAAACTTTGGGTACCAGTGAAATAAAAATCACAATGTCCCCTAAAAAAAATTTTAATCCTGTATTCAGTGACGAAGCCCTACTAGAAGATGAAGCTCTGGCAACATCCAACTATGCTGGAACACAAATGGAAATTGATCTGATTGCCAGGAGGAATCTCAGAGGATTTTGTCTGCATGGCCATTACTTAGGTAACATTTTGAACTTTTTATTATATATAAGAATGGCTAGTATATAGGGGTGTGACAACTGATAAATAAAATTCTGACCAAGATTCTCCCATTAAAATATCTTTTTCATTTTGAAGTAAAGAACCCTTCAGTTCAGTAGCTATTGAGATCTTTAGCTTCAAACAAAAAGAAATCTGACTAATTTATCCTTATACTAAAATAACAGGATGTCTATTTGTATATTTTTGTGTCTGTGTGTTTGTTTGTACCGAAGGATCTCGCTAACCGCTGAACAGATCGGGTTCTCATTAACAGGGTAGCTTCTCATAGGTCCCGGGAAGGTTTATAACTATTTTCTTGGGGGATGGGACAAAAAATGAAAAATACCACTCCTCCAAAATTTTTTTTTATATTTTTTTAACTAAAATAAAAAATACTTGATCTATAGACAAAATATTTAGGTAGCCCAGTGAAGGAGGAGATCAGTTGTGTATGCCTGCGAAGGAATCTACTTTGCTTTGGTACCATCAGTGGAGCTGTTCTCCTGTTTAGACAGATAGACCAAGATTCCTGTGATCCTTATGCTGGTAAGTTAAAAATATTAAGAATAGGGGGGCCTCCTGGCCAGGCAGATGGTACCCAAAGTTTTATAACCAGTATATCTTACTTGTTGGCTAAAAAACGTTGGGTACTTTTTATCTCAATCTATATCTTCAATGGGGTGACTTTGTTTACTATTATTGCCAATTATCGTCAATTATCTTATAAAAGAGATCACTGTCTGTTATTTATTGAGTTCTGCACATAATAAAAATATATAGACCTTGTAATTATTGATCTACATGCATTATTATATTTACAAAATATTATCTTTTTTTAAAGATTTTGAGAATTCCTACAAGTTGCATACAAGAGAACAAGTTACAAATGACAGAATTATGAATATTGATATTGCTTTTACAGGTAAAATTAATAAGATATTGAACACTAGCGGGTATGCCCCTAGAGGCCTCAACGGGCACTTTAGGAGGGGGAGTTAAATTGGATAAACAAAATTTTTATTCTATATCTAAAAGAAAAAGTTGAAAAGAAATTTTGTGGGGTTGTGGTACGATCCCCAAAATAGTTATAAACCTTCCAAAACCTATGAGAAGAAGAACTATATCGGTTCAGCGGTTAGCGAGATCCTTCGGTACACACAGACAAACATAATTTTTCTTTATTATAAGAAGTATGTGTAGTGTAAGGAGCGTGAGTGACGGACACGACGGACGGACTCACTAAAGTCTAGTTTTGTAGAGAAGCTTTGCTTCAAACCAATAACACAGGGTACAATTGCATTGATGTTTATTTAGGGCAAACACAAACAATATATTTTCAAATATTTAGGTTAGGTTAAAATGGGTTTAAACAATTATCTCTCCCTGTATATATCATTTATTTGGGGAAGGAATAGACAATATGGAATTACAATGTTAAGAATAGCTAAGCGTTCACAAATTTATTAACAAGGTAAAATATGTATCATAGGAGCACAGCTACTATATTAGGCAGTCTGTCCCATTACATATTCAGTAGATTTGCACATTTCATTTTTAATAATCTCTTTTTGAACTGATAGAAATATTGGGAATAGTCCCTTTCGTAACATCGCCCCATAAGTGGCGATTTGTCGTATTTTTAAAATGGCTTTTAAAGGTTATTTTAGGTTAGGTTATATTAGGTTAGGTGATAGCCCCGCAGGGTTTGGTAATTGGCCCCGGAGGGTTAGAGCCCCCTGCAGGGGCTAGAAATAGGAGAAAAGCTACTGTGAAAAATGCGAAGAATCGCCCCATAAGGCGCGATGTTACGAAAGGGACTATACCCGAAATATTTACTTTATATCTTAGATGGTGATATCTCATTGGTCTACAGAACAGAAACTTATATAGGAGCTCTTAATATTGAATCTGAACTACAATTCTTTAAACCATATTTAGAACAGCAGGATATTCTAAATCTTTAACACATTTATAAATTCTATATCTAAGATTTAAGGTTTTTCTCTTTATTAAATATTTTACTTACATGTATATCATAAAGTTAACTTTAAATGTATTTAGAAAATTTTATATATCTCATTTTGATATTCTTTTTTTTATTTAATTATGATTTAATGGCATTATTGATTATGTTAAAAGGTTATTATTGTTAAATATTGTGATAATTTTAAGTATTATTTGATTTTTTTGTAATAATATTATATTTTGCATTTGTAAATAATGAAATAATATAAATAAACTCACTTATAAGTCATACTTTTTAATTAACTAGCGGCTTCGCCCCTAGCCTCTAGGGGCTTTGCCCCAAGAGATGATAAAAAAAATTAAGATGAACTTCGTAAAAAAAACAAAAAAAATAAGAAGGATATCTCCTACAAAAAAAAATGGGGGGGGGGTTGTTTTTGGGGGGGTTTGAGGTGTCCCAGCCCCCCCAAAAATAGCCTAAAACCACCACAGGACCAGTAGGTATATTCCCTGAAGAGTAGAGCCCATTCGGTTCAGCGGTTACCGAGATCTTAAGCTTCAGACGGACAGACAGACGGACAGACAGACATCGTTCTACTTTTTATTATAGATGGGAAGTGGAATGTAATTTTTATATTTATTTTAGTGTTTTTCCTATAAGTGACTTGTTGAGCAAAGAAATACCACCCTTTTATTTTTAAAATAAATTTATAATAATGATGTTAAGTCAGGTTAGGTTCGGTTAGATTGGGTAAAACAAATAACAATAGGGGTGTTACTTTATTGTCAACAAGCCTAAAAGTAAAAAAAAAGATTATTTTACGCAAGAATGGGCAAATTTTTTTCTCGCTTTTAACCTTGACACCCCCAATAGCTGTTTTATGGGGGTGTCAGGGGGGCGTAGACCCTAGTCAAGGCATGTCTATAGAGGTTGACATAGAAAGACCTCTGAACGACTTTTCTTTAACATCAGATTCATGTGCTTTTACAAAACATTGCGACATTTAAAGAAATATAAGATTGCAACATATGAATAAAATACACTTGTTTACACTTGTTTAATGGGTGCTTTCATAAAAAAGTAAATGTTGACCACTGAAAACCCCCTTCATTAGTTAGTCATTGGAAAAAAAATTATAACCACTCCCCTTAATTTGGAAGTAGATTGAAATTGATAGTGAGTTATTTTTTCCCTATGCCTTACTCAACCTTGAGGGACCTATATCTGCGGTGCCCTAACCCTGCGGGACTACCCAGTACCCAATATAGCTTAACATAATCTGACTTAAGCAAACAATCAACCCCCCCACCGCCCACTTCCACCTCTGAATTTCAATTTTATTTCAAAATAAGGTGGAGATGGGTTGTGGGAGTCTTTGAGGGATAATGCCATGAATTGCCGGTCATCTATAATAATACAAAGTAGAATGATGTATGTCTGTCTGTCCGTCCGTCTGTTCCTTAAGATCTCGGTAACCACTTAACCGATCGGATTTTACTCTTCAGGGTATATCCCTATTAGTCCTGTGGTGGTTTTAAGCTATCTTTTGGGGGGTTGGGACACCCCCCAACCCTCCCAAAAATAAAATTCCCCTAAAGGCTTTGTCCCATAAGGTAATTTAAAAAAATGAAAAAAATGAAAAAAATAAAAATTCTGGGGACTCTTCTTCAAAATTTTTTTTTTAATTACATTATGGGACAAAGCCTCTAGGCTAGGGGCGAAGCCGCTAGTATATATATATATATAGCCTGAGTTGAGTATTGAAATATTTTAAGCATGTGACCTCTTTTATTTTATTTTTATCAGGGTTCCTAGATTAACAATTTGAGCAATAGAAAAATTAAACTTAAATAAGTTGTTTATTCCAGGGACACTGGGACACCAGGGATCTAAATAAGACAATGGCCGACAAATCGATGTAAGTCCAAAATGATGGATCTTGGACAAAGTAGCTTCGGACTAAGTAGCTTCGGACAAAGTAGCTTCGGACAAAGTAGCTTCAGGACAAAGTAGCTTCAGGACATTTACTTAAGAAAAGTAGCTTCTTAAGAAAAATTATTCTCCAATAGTAATAAAGGTCATGGCCGCAGCGCTCGGCCCCCTGACCTGCCTAGCCGCGGGCGCTCGGCACCCTAGCCTATAACCTAACCTAACCTAATCTATGTTAGCCTCAGGACATTTATTTAAGTAAAATATCCTCAACTGTTAATACATAGGTGGTTTGGAATTTCGTAAAGAAGTTGTATCAACTTTTTTTTTTATAGCTAGCCGGTCCTTTTAGTAAGTAGTAGATGTAAAATTTTTCATAGAATTCAGATATGCAATCGGTTTTTTTGTAGACCTCTTATTTTTTAAGTAATTTAAGTTTTTAAAAAAAAAATTAAGTCGATTTAAGGTACTAAAATGCAACAAAAAAAGAAAGAAAATGGCCATTATGAACAAAAATAGTAAGATCTTTAATTTGACACCTTACTTTTTCAATTCTGTCAGGTAATTATTGAAAAAATCGATTTTTTTAAACCCACGAGAATAAAAACTTTGAACTCAATTTTATCATTTCACAAGTAAAAAAATATGGGTTCATATATACCTTTAGAATCAGAAAAATATTACGAATCCATTGTAAGCAAAATTGAAAAAAAAAGTTTACAATATAGTATATAAACTACAATAAAAGGAATTATATGAAAATATCATATTATATTGTACAGGCAACGTCTTAACTCTTTAATTGAGTATAAAAATGGGAAGGGGGTATAGAGGGGGTAAAGAGGGGGTAAAAAAGGGAAGACGATAGTGTTGCCAGAACAAAAAATACAATTGGCCATTTTTTAATTTTTTAATTTTTTTACTTTTTTTCAATTTTGCTTACAATGGATTCGTAATATTTTTCTGATTCTAAAGGTATATATGAACCCATATTTTTTATGTCTGTTTGAGAAAATATTTAGGTCTAAAGTTTTTATTAAACCGAGGTTAAAAAAATAGATTTTTTGAATAATTACTCAACAGAATTTTAAAAGTAAGGTGTCAAATTAAAGATCTTACTATTTTTGTTCATACTGGCCATTTTCTTCTTTTATTTTGTTGCGTTTTAGTACCTTAAAACCGACTTAATTATTTTTTAAAAAAACTTAAATTACTTAAAAAATAAGAGGTCTACAAAAAAACCGATTGCATATCTGAATTCTATGAAAAATTTTACATCTACTACTTACTAAAAGAACCGGCTAGCTATAAAAAAAAAGTTGATACACCTTCTTTTACATAAAGTGGTTGATAGATTTTTCCAATTTTTAATATTGTTTTTACAATTTTTAAAATGATGTTTTTACAAAATTTAGGTTAGGTTATAGGCTAGGGGGCCGAGCGCCAGCGGCTAGGCAGGCCAGGGGGCCGAGCGCTGCGGCCATGAACTTTATTAACAGTGGAGGCTACTTTGCCCGAAGCTACTTTGTCCGAAGCTACTTTGTCCTGAAGCTACTTTGTCCTGAAGCTACTTTGTCCTGAAGCTACTTTGTCCGAAGCTACTTTGTCCAAGATCCCAAAATGATGATACATAAAATTACCCCTTCTGTAGATTACAATTTGTAGTTGAAACGTATGGACTCTCAATTTACCACATAAACCAACCAATCAAAATTCATTAAAAGTCCCCAAAGTTGTTATGGCAAAGAATAAGAAAACGAATAGAAATTGTGCATAGTAAAAGGCTGACACTGTTTACAGGCCATTGCATTCTTCCTAAGCTTACTATTGATGCTACACGCTATACATAAAAGTTGTAGGTTAACGAAATAAGCTAAAGAAATAGGTCGAAGCTACTTTATAATTTGCATTATCCATTCGCCTGTCCGCTTGTCTTGAAACCTGAATTTAATTTCAGTAGCGATGCTACTCTATAATGAAAATTATCCGCCTGTCTGTTCGTCCACTGGAATGTAATTTTCGATTCAAGATAGACAGCTAAATATTTGTTAAAGATTCCCTATAACCAAGAGCATAACATCTGCTTTTATCTCGTTTTCTCCATTTGTACAATCATTTTTTGTGCTTTGCTACTTGTTGTCATCCTTGTTTCCATATTGATCTTCTCTAAAAATTATAGAGCAATCAGTTTTGTCATTTTGATATCTTTCTGAAAACACACACATGCACACACACAAGGACACACACACACAAATATACATATTACATATGTCTAGCACGTCTCAGAAGAGTGAATATTGCGACATAGAAAGAAATCTAATGTCTGTTGTATATATGTAGATTGTAAGATGTAACAAGCATGACAAAATCCATACAAGCAAAGCTCTGAAACCAAACCACTGTGGGCTAGAATTGAATCAAGACAAAAGTAAGTGCCGAGCCCTGGGACCTATGTATGGTGAAAATAGACATAAAACCATGATGATTCCAGGTAAAACCAGGTCTTTCATAAAACCTCTCTATATGTATATGATTTATTTTAGGCTGAATTTTCGTGACCTTGGCAAAGCAAGTGATAGAAATGGCCATTAATTAACTCCCTTCAGAAGTGGTTTTTTGAAGAACTTAATAAAAGCAAAGTTGTTCAAAATTGAAAATAAATAATATTTGCTTTTTTTGTCATGATTTTGCGGCAACTCCTAGGGGGTGAAAATTGAACTTGAAATTTTCAAATTTAATTTTCTCTAAAAGCCCCCGCTGAAATATTTTGGTTTTACCTGGAATCATCATGGTTTTATGTCTATTTTCACCATACATAGGTCCCAGGGCTCGGCACTTACTTTTGTCTTGATGCAATTCTAGCCCACTGTGAAACGGAAGGACTAACGAACATTAACACTTGAATAGAATGTCAGAACTTTATAAGACAAAATAAAAATGTAAAATTAAATTTGTTGCAAAATTTTCTAAATACAGGATGCTGTCTAAGGACATACTTACATTTTAGGACTTAGTTATACATAGAGTTGCATCGATTTATATGTTTACCTTGTTGTCCTCGGAATAATTGTTTCAAAAATAAACATGCCAATTGTACAAAAAAAATGTTTTTAAAAAGGTAAAAATCAGCATAATTTAAATGGACGTACGGAATTATGGGTAATTATTATGGAGTAGCTACGCTTTCTAAATCGTAGAGGAACATCATACAAAGTCGAATTTTAACATGCCTTTAATCTGTTACGTACGACGTTCAAACGAGCCTGCATAATCATAGAAAAGCTTCACTTTTAAATATTGCAACTATTCAAGCAATAGAAATAAGAAGACAAAGTTCATAAATAGAGCTCCGCTCAAAGACTAAATTATCAGTCAAATCAGAAACTATTCAAGAGAACATTCATTAGGTGTCTGTACTGAATGATCTTGCTAACCGCTTAACCTATATGGTTATCCTTTACAGTGTAGCTTCTTATAGGTCCTGGGAAGGTTAATAGCTATTTTGGGGGAGGGTACTACCCCCCTCCCACGAGAAATCGCATTAAATCCAAAAAATATAACTAGTGCTGACTAGCGTCTTATTATGATTATTATTATGATGTTTCAGAGTTTGATATCAACAATAATGGATTGTTTTACATCTGACATTAATAAGGAAATAACCATTGATGACAACATCATTGAAGTTATCGTTGATGATGCAGATGCTATTGAATTTAAAAATGAAGCTGTGCCTACTGTGGAAGATGCAAAGGCAACTGAGGAATTTAAAGTAAGTGGGACAATATTATTGTGTGTGTGTGAATTTTTCGTCATCCTATTATAGAAGGCTAGTTGCTTCCCCCTAACTTCCAGGGGATGGAGGGGTGTTCAGAAAAAATTAACTAAAATCACACCAACACAGTCATAAAGCTTTCCTAAAAGGTCAACCTTAACGGGTCAGCAATTCTGAGATCTTTAGCTTAAGACAAAAAAAGATTACTATTTCATATAATTAGCGGTTGCAGACCTAGCATCTATGAGCTTTATATTTGAATTGATATGGAAAGGCAAAAAATAGCCTAAAACCATACCCAGACTTATTTATAAAAAAAAGTAGCCTAAAACCCTCTCAGCACGTGTATGTAGCTTCACTGTAAAGGAGAACCTTTTAGGTTTAGAGGTTAGCGAGACCCTTCACTACAGAAATAAAAGCTTACTACTTTATATGACAGGATAGGATAGTAAAGGATTTTAGTCAGAAGCTTAAGATTTCAAAAATTGAATTGATCTTCTTTATTCAGAAAAAAGGTTATAATATTGGCTTTTATTGAAGCTATAAAGCTGACATTTTTATGATTTGATTTTTTTGGGATATTGAATTATAAAATTTTAGAAGAAAAATCTTTGGCATATACTTTGATTGACAGTACATTATTTTTACTTTTGCTGATATTTTGCTTAATAGTTTTATATAACCCTGCTTTGCTACTTATAGATGTTGGCACCCTTGTTGATCCATTAAATACTTAAATCATTCTTTTTAATAATCTTTTTCATTATCAATTAACAACTACAAAATATTTATTATCTAATATTAAAGCCTACTACAATTCCAATATTATTAAAGTTCCTAAACCTGCTCCAATCTCTATAATTAATATCAGCTGGCTGTTATGGAAAAAGGTATCACCAACCATATTTTAAAAGAAACTCTAAAAAAAAGAACATTAACACTTCTAAGGATCTAGATCTAAGGACATTCAAACATTATTTTTTTTTAGGGAAGCAATAGCAAAGGAGAAGCTACTCTTACTGTAATAGTAGATATGGATTATTGTACAGCTGAAACATATCCTCATGCTACATCTGATGATGCAGCTTACACAAATGGTGTGGTTGATGAATCTGTCATTCAAGAGGAAATAAATGAAGAAAGTAAGGTTAGAATGTTTGACAATTTAAGACACCTTTTTTCCCATTAAAATGTGTCAATTCAACACTAATTTTCTTTTTTCTAGGGAATCAATAGCAAAGGAGAAGCTACTCTTACCATGCCAGTAGATATGGAATATTCTATAGCTGAAACATCTTCTCATACTACATCTGATAATGCAGCTGACCCAAATGGTGTGGTTGATGAATCTGTCATTCAAGAGGAAATAAATGAAGAAACTAAGGTTAGAATGTTTGACTATTAAAGACACTTTTATCCCATCAAAATGTTTTAAAATAACATTTAGTTCAATTAAAATTCAACTGTAGTAGATTCTCTTCCCCCCCCCCCCCAAATAAAAAAAAACATAACACAAGAAGTAAAATTATTTAACTCCTATTTATTGTTTTTGGGGGAAATCATCCCATTTCATGTTGTACTAGCGGCTGCGCCCCTATCTCTGAGTGCTCTATATTCTAATGGATATGGAAGGGCAGAAAAAAAGACTAAAACCATCTCAGGACACATTAGAAGGCTCACAGTAAAGGATTACCATATCGGTTCAGAGATTTTGGATTTTCTTTGCTACAGACTAAAAAGGCTATACTTCATATAATAGGAGGAATGCCTTAAATTCACTTGAAAAAAAGAGCATTTAACAATGACACAAAAAGTCAAAATTTTGAGGGAGCAAATTTGTTTTAAATGGGAAGAACCTCTATTTTAAAATTTTTACTCTAAAGGGTATTTTAGATACAAATTTTTATAAAATATTCTTAACTGGAAAAACTGATGTTGGAACTCAAGATTTTTTTATTTCAGTTTGGATTATTTACGTTGGTGTCAGTTATAAAAGCTTGTAAGCACCTGATTTTACCATGTAAGTTATTTGAAGCACAGCTATTTCATAACTAAGTTTAGAACTTTTGCAAATCAGACTAATATGCTAAGCACTATATAGGTACATTTTAAATTTGTAAAAAAAATTAAATAATTTCTTGGGATTTTGTGTCAAAAAGATGAAAAAACAAACACATTAGTTTTAGGCACACCTATAGTATTAGATTGTCATAAAGATATTTAACCAAAATTAGTCTGTATAGAATAAGTTACTTTGTTAAACTTATATTATTTATTGTATGTATATCAGGTCTTTCCATGAAGACTAGAGTCAGTGTACATAAGTGGCTAAGAAGCTCCCCTGCTGATAATGAACCAAATCCAAAAGTAATTACTAACTTGGCTAAAGTAGATACTTTAATCTTCAGTATGCGAAACAGTCTGAATGTTCTCTTTCAAGAGAATATTATTAGGGCTCAAAAGATAATAAAGCTTTTAGAAAGGTTTAGCCAAGATACCAGAAACTCTGAAAAAGAAGCAAAGTTTATCTTGAGAGAACTTACAGCTCTACTTCAAGCTAATATTTCATCACTGGAGTCTGTTGAAAGGTAATAATTTTTTTTTATCATGATATTTATTTTCAGTACCATATCATAAGTAATAAAATAAATTTTCTGTTTAATTTAGCAAAAAAGAAACTATTAACCAACTCCTGAGTAATATGAAAAATGTGGCAGTGGATATTGAATTGATAGAAAATGTCTCTGAGATATACTTAGGTACTCTGAAACACTCTCTTGAAGTACTTAAGAATTTACCCATTGAAATGGTAGATATCAATGCACTAAAAACTGATCCTGAAGTGAAACAACTTACCACAGTAATTGATGAAAGCAAGATTATGCAACAGGAGGTTGCACTTGTAAAAGAAATTGAATCAAAAGAAAAGATTGTTAGGTAGGTGTATAAAGATTTAAGTTGATAATTTTATTTTTTTTGGATTGCTGAATTAAAGGGACTGTAAATGAAAAAATTTCTCATTAGATTATCAAACCTTAACATCATCTCGTTTATCAAATTATAGTTTAATTTTTATGTCTTTTAATTCCACAAATGTTTTTTTTAGGTAATTTTCAAAGATATTCATCATAATTGGCAAGCACAAGTAAAAATTTGCTGAAATATGGTTTAATTTAAGATTTTATGAATATAATTTTAACATTAATCTATATTATTTTCAGATATTTCATATTCACCAAATTCTTTACACCATAAAACAGTAGGCTATTTTTACTTTATTTTTACAAAACATTAAGATATATATCCTAAATTCTAACTTCTAGCTCTCCTGACAAAAGTTTAATTTAATTCTTTTGACTTTAGTTTCTGGTGTCTCTATCTTTACATCTTTAATTTAAAATTTTATACTTACAACTGATGAAAATTATTTTTAATGAAGCCATAATCATTTAAATGTATTTTTATATTATTTTTTAAAACTAACTATTGTTAAACTTTAGGTGACAAAGAAAATGGAATTTATTAAACTTGGAGTTGCTGTTTTAGAAGAAATATTTATTAAATTAAGAGATGCTAAGACCCGTAAAATCTTGAAAACAATAGATGAATCTTTAACAAACTATCAGTCATGCTTCAAATATTTAGATGAAAGTGAGTACAGAATTGCTATCAAAGCTTTAAAGGATAGCAGAGATGCTAAAGACTTTCTCTTTAAAACTGATTTGGATCTAAAGGTCCTTGCTCGAGAAATCATCACTACATCTAACCAATGTAAAAAGATTGTGGAAGTTATTCAGAAAAATCCAGAAAAAGAAAGAGTGTGCTCTGAATACATTCACACAACTATGAGAGGCTTGATTGATAGAAGCAAGATTGCACTGAATATTGCAACCAAAAGATTTGAAGAACTGCATGTAAAGATAAATACAATACTAGAAGAAATAGATGTATTTGTAGCCAAAGTAGAAAATTAAAAGAAAAACTTGAAAGCGAGAAAAAAGATGCAGTTATAGATGCAACTCCTAGCATTTGGGGAAAATTACTTTTTTTTGATTACTCAAAGGAGAGAAAAATTGTCGCTGAGTATGAAAATGCAATTAATAGTACATTGGCTGCAAAAAATCATAAAAGTAATTATTTTTTTTTTTCCTGATATTTGTTTGGCAAATAGAGCTGTCTAATGGTTGAAATCAAGTAGTTGGCTAATAAAATAAGGAGCGTAAAGCTATAGGGTTCAAGGTATAACTATGTACCTTAAAATGACACTGGAAATTAATATTAAAATTTCTTATTTGAAATAGTTGTCAACCTTTAAATATTTTTCCATTGAACAGAATACGATAAAAATAATAATTTTTTATTATAGAGAAAATTGAGAATATGTTGATGGAAACAAAGCAAGAATTGGAAAAGAGCCAGGAAAGATTAAAAAACTGGATGGCAGTAGTTAATACACAGAAAGAAGGTTATGATAGAGGGAATCATATAGAACAGCTTATACTCATGGATTTGAAATTGCTTAAAGATGAACTTGATGAACTAAAGAGTGTTTGTGAAGAATATATAGCAATGTGAATTTTAGATGCACAAAATAAGATAATAGATTGGATAATAATAGGTTGTCAGTTTGTATGTTTTTGGGTGTCTTTAGCAAATGATCTTAATAACTACTGAACTGGTTTGGTTCTCCTTTACAGTGAAGCTTCTTTAAGGTACTGCTGTGGTTTTTAACTGAATTTTGGAGGGGTATTGCCAACCTCATGTTTACTATTTCCTAACAGAACTAAAATTAAAAGCAAGAGTCAACTTTAACAGTGGAGAAGGGGAAATAATATAATTAGAGATTGGAGGTAACATTCACATATAATTTTCAGTCCAACTGAACCAGAAATAGTGTCTCCACAATCTTCAAACTGCCCCCTCACCTGATCTCCCCTTAACAAAATGCTTTATGTCTTTGCTTTCTCCATATTATTTATCTTAATCTTCGATTAGTGTTAATGCTTGACAGCATTACCTTTTTAAAAAGCGAAACGTTTCTAAAATTAGGGTCGGTTCGTCAGTCCATCCGTAACAGATAGCTTTTTTCTTAATTTAGAATTATCCTATCGATTTCAAACTTTGCAGGATGATTCCTGTAGTAGTTAGGTACGAATTAGAAAGTGTAGCAACTCTATAATCATTACCAGAATGTCCGTACATCCATTTTAAATATGTTGTTTTTTTACTTTTAATACCAATTTTTATGTGATAAAATCATCTGATTTTTGGATTACTGATTCCAATTACAATAAGGCACAATATTATGAGCGAAGCATCTCTATAATCAAGTCCTAAAAATGTCAGTATGTCCTTAATCAGAATTCTGTATTTAAGAAATTTTGCAACAAATTTACGTACATATAATTTTTTCAAAACTTAAATATTCTTATTTTGTATATTCAGTTCTGACACTCTACAAATGTTAATGTTCGTCTGTCATACCATGTGGGTTGTGTATGAGCAAGTTTCATAATAAAAATTATTTTGTTCATTTGATTGATCATAATAAAATTAAGAAATCAATAATTCAAACTTTTGCTTATTTGTTGGATCGAGTCGAGATATATTTGTGTCTATATAGGAATAGAGAAGCTACGCTTTTAAGAAATATGTAATTTTGTAAAATGCTGTAAAAACAATCAATTTCATTTTTATTGATTATTGTGTTTCATTTGTGCAGTGGCGTGCGAAGCACTTTGTCTAGGGGGGGGGGGGGCATTTTGAAGATTTTGTAAATTTTTGCCCCCCCCTAAATCAAAGTGCCCCGGGGGGGCATTTTGATTATATATACTAATTTTAAATAGGGGCGTTTTAAGGGGTGGGATTATTTGATTATGGGCCTTTTAGTCCTTATCCCTTCTTCCCCATCCCTTCCCCCATCCCTATTTCCCTTTTATATCCCCTATCTCTTCCCCCCCCCCCTATCTCTTCTCCCCCATCCCTTCTCCCCACCTTGCAATGACCGAAGGGAAGGGAGCTAGAAAGCATCTTCGAAAAAAGTACAGAATATAATTTAACCTCCCACACCCCCCACCACAAAACATTTTTAATGGGTGGAAGGGGATGTTATAAAATCTCAGCAGGAAGGATGAATAACCCCATTAAAAAAAATTTGGGGGGGGGGGGAGGAGATAAAACACTCATTTTGGAAATAATTTACCAAAAATTAACCTAATATGTAAAACTGATTTTAAATATTTCTTTATTGTATGACAACAAGGATGACAACATCTTTAAGTAGCAAAGCACAAAAAATCATTAATAAGAATACAGACAAGTAGATTTAAAGAGGATCTGTTGAAATAAATATATATTTTAGGTAGAAAAAGTTACAAATCCTTTTTCCTGCATATTGTGTGATGACAGTCAAAGTAAATTACATACTGGATGGTCGAAACAGCGAGAAATTTTATTCTTTTTTAATATTATAATCCACAAAAAAAATTTATCGTACCATAAAAACCAAAGATATAAAGAACTATGTAAAAAATAAAAAAAAATAATTGTCCTTTCATCTACAGATATAAAAATCTCTTAGAAATAAGGAAAACTTTGGGGTATAGTCTCTTTTGTGGCAACGCCTCTTAAGGGGCATTTCGTCGTATTTTCATAGTAACTGTTAATAGGTTATTCTAGGTTAAGTTAGGTCAGGTGATTTTCCCGGAGGGTTAGGCAATTGGCCCAGCAGGAGCTATAAATAGGGGAAAACCTACTGTGAAAATACGACGAAATGCACCTTAAGAGGCAATGTCACAAAAGAGACTATACCCCAAAGTTTTCCATATTTCTAAGAGATTTTTATATCTGTAGATGAAAGGACAAGTAATTTTTTTTATTTTTTACATAGTTCTTTATATCTTTGGTTTTTATGGTATGATAAATTTTTTTGTGGATTATAATATTACAAAAAAAAAATTTCTTGCTGATTCGAGCATCCAGTATGTAATTTACTTTGACTGTCATCACACAATATGCAGGAATTTTTAATAGTTAACTATACTCCATAATGATGGGAATGTTAACATTAAGTTTTAGCCTTCTATCTTTAATTGCAGTTGAAAAAATCACATTTCCCCCTTAGCATTACATACTGACAGCCATAGTGAATTATAGAGAAGCTAAAAAGTAATATCAACATATCCTACCCTCTTTAAATGACACTTTAAAACTCTGTTAATTTTTCATTAAGTGGTGTTTCCAAGGATTTATAAGGGCGGTGCGTGAAGCACACCTAAAAATATTTACTCCCCCTTTGAACTAAAATCAATTAAAGACAACAAGAGTGGCGTATTTTATCAAGTTAGGAATATAGAGTGTAGTTAGTTTTAAGGGTTTTTAATGAAAATTGCCATAAAAAACATGTCTTTTTGTAAGGGTATGTAAACAAAAAAAATGATAAACTTATCCTGAAAATAATATGACATCATATATAGTTATTCATTTAGACAGACATACAGTGTTGAGAAAAAGGCTTAGATAAATATCAATGCTGTTTCTTTTTTATATAAAATAACTTTTTGATTAAATATTTGTTGTTTACAAATGTTTTTATAGAAATAAAAACAAAATATACAATGCATGTGATAAAAAGCAGAAACCATTTGGAAGTGAGCGAAGCGCAATTTTTTTTCTTCAAATATGCAGGGAAGGAAGGGTTTTCGGGCTATTTATTACACTAATCCCAAATAATTCATATAAAATTTTTTTATTCATTGGCTCAACAACTTTGGGGACTTTAATGGAATTTTGATTGGTTGGTTAATTAAGACGAGTAATTGTAATCTATATAAGGGGTAATTTTGTGTATCATCATTGGGGATGTACAAAATTTCTTTGGTAAAAAGTTTATATTTTACCAAATAAAATACTTCCTATTACCTGGTTTGTTGTGTTCAGTGAAAAAAGATTATAAACTACTTTCTACACTAATTTAAAAATTTGGTAAGGTTAAATGAATAGTAACTGTCTGTTTGGCGCGAAGGGCCAAAATTTTTTTTTGGAGTATTTCTTGATCTTTTTTTTGGAAACTGGGATAGTTTTGCTTTTTGTAGGGTAGGGGGCAAAAAGGGGCATTTTTGTTGACCAGGGGGGGGGGGCAAAATGGGGCATTTTTTAACGTTTAGGGCGGGGGCAGGGGGGGCGGTGGCTAGGGGGGGCAGGGGGGGGGGCGTTTTGGTCGCTAGGGGGAGGCGATTGCCCCAAATGCCCCCTTCGGTTCGCACGCCACTGCATTTGTGTTAGATGTAAGGGATAACCATATTTGCCTCCAAACTGGGGGAGTTCTTTTTCTGCTGCCTGCAAGGCATGGATAGGGAGTCAGACCCCACCTTTGCTACATTATTTGTATATAATTATTATGATTATGTTTTGTATTAACTATCCATTGTATCCTGAATACTAATAGGGTGATATTCTCTTATTTATGCTCTGTAATTCTGACCCCTAAAGACTAATAAACTTAATTGTACATAGTGACTGTTTTGTTATTTGGAGCGAAGCTCAACTATTTACTAAGGTTTGCCGTACATCTACCGCCTCTACTGGAAGCGTAGCTACACTGTATCCGCCGCTGAACCGTCCGTAGTCCCTCGCAGGACTACATTTGAATCAAGAAAAACAAGGATGACAACAACCATATGCTTCAAAGATAATGAAGCTTGCTTTTTCAAGATGAAATACAAGGGTGAGGATATACCCCCCCGCAAAATTATTAAAATATATGCATTAGATTACCCCCCTCAATCATTTGATACCCTTCATTTTACCCCCCCCCCCTCAAAATAAAAAAGCTTGGACGTCCCTTGGGAAAGGAGGGGGGGGGGGGGGTAATGCACAATAGCAGCATATTAATCTTAATGCAATATAATAAAAATAAATATAACAAAAGATTTCGTCCAATATTTAACTTGTGGCTTCATACCTAGCCTCTGGTGAACTTCACCTCTTTAATTATTAGTTTATTTTTTCCCTAGAGGGGTAGAAGGGGGGGGGGGGTGGATTTTGAAGCAACCCTACAATCAATTGGGATTAAAACTTCTGGACCAATGAAAAAATTTAATAGACAATCAGTCCTGCTATTTTTGGATCTTAACAATAAATATCTGGATAAAACTTTTTTTTATAAAAGTAATAGGTTATTTGTCTGTATATCTGTTTGTACCGAGGATCTCGCTAACCGATGAACTGATATAGTTCTCCTTTACAGGGTAGCTTCTTATATAGGTCCTGGGAAGGTTATAACTATTTTGGGGGAAGGTACCCCCAACCCTCCCAAGCGAAATCGCCCCTATAAAAAATACCCCCCCTTCACAATGATTTTTTTAAACTAAAATAAAAAAATGGGGGGAGGTGGTCGAGGATATCCTATTACTTTTGGTTCAGAAGGTTACCAATTGTGCGTATCATTCTCATTTTGTTGTTTTTGTATTGAAAAAATGGTAAAGACGTCAAACTTTTTAAAAGAAGAAATAAGGATGACAATATATCCATAAGTAGAGAAGCATAAAAAAACACTAAATGATATTTTAAAACATATGAGGCAAATTGCCTACCCCAAAAATTTTTAATCTCACCCCCTCCCCCCTCCAAGAATTGCTTCGCACGCCCATGACCCACCACCACCCACCCCCTTCACGTTTTGTACTATTGCCTCTCAGCCACATTGAATTACACAATTTCATCCCTTATGAAACTTGCGACTTAAGTAGTACATTGCTACGCGACTTTTTTAAAGTTCGAAATGCGCATGCGCTCAAGGAATTTTACCGTGTTTTTTTTATTTTCGTCTTATATTTTTGTTTTAATCACGAAAAATATTCTTTTTTCAATTGATTTTTTAAAAATAGAATGAAAACAAGATTTTCCCAAAAATGAACTTTTCAGTATTATTTCGTCGACTTAGTTATTAACGACAAAAAAAGTCGGATTGTTTTCCTTAAAAGCAGACAGAAATAAATAATTTTTGTCCAGATAAATATTTTAAGGGACAAATCAATTAGACTTCATTTTTATGCTTAAAATTAACGGCATTTTAGATTTTTACTACATTTTCTAATTTTCAAATAATTTTTTGTTTGAAATTGAATATTGAAATTCTCAATTATTTGTATTCTATAAAAATGCGCGAAAATTATTTTGAAAATCTGGCAACATGTTTGTTATGTATACTTTGGAAGATTTCTGTCTGTTTTTACTTTTAATAATTCTTACAATTTAATAACAGTACGGTTAAATTTGTATTATATTATCATGTACTACCAGTAGAATGGTTCAACCGAGCCAAGGTGGAGCTTAAACATGTCATCGGTAAAAAGTAAGTTACTCTTTACAATATATTGACCCGTTAAAAATAATTAATTATGCAATACATGTTTTTTATTAACTTTCTCTAAGCTGTTGAATGCACAAAATTCTTATTTTCAAAATATTCACGTAGATTATTATTTCCCTTTTGTAAAGCGTCAGCTAGTGCAAAAGGTGTTCATATAATGTAGTAAATAAAATTCTATTAAAAATAGTTTTAAATGACAATATATGTTTTGAATTTTACTGTTGAAACTTATTGTTTATTTAAATGATTATAATCTAATTTAATTTTTTTAGTTTCAACATAACAATAGATATTTTTGTTGTTTTGATAAAATATATATAAAATAAGAAAGAGGGAGCGTGGGGGGGTCAAAGGGGAAGTGTTTTGACAACATGAAAATGATATATCCTAGTAATAAAAGTATGTACATACGTGAAAATAACAAAGTATAAAATGCTGTAAGTAGTGTTACCTACAAGCTAGTGTGAATAGATAGATAGATCCTCTCTTGTTTTAATAAGAGGGTAAAGTGATAGGAAGATATAACTAATTACCTCTACACTGAAAGTCCAACTAAAGATGACATGATTATTAACGTCAGTTTGTTAGTTAATATTGTCTTTAATAGAAGTTATTATATTGTGATATATAAAAGTTATTCTTTTTATCCAAGTAAGTTATTTATGTCTTCTTATATTAAATTTTTGATATTTTTGTTTTGTTTTACATCGTTACTAGGTATTGGCTTTGGAGGGGTGAAGGGTGTATAACACTCCCTCAGTATTTTATTTATTTTGAAAAATTACTATTTAAAAATTTAACGAAATTTTTTTTATTGTGAAGGTATTCAATTCCACGGAAAATAGCTTGAAACCACCACGGGATTAATATAAGTATATCTCCCGAAAAGTATAACCTAATCGATTGAGCTGTTGGCGCGAACTTGAGCTTTAACCAGGCGGACAGACCTCAAACATATTATTATATATACAGATATACGGAAGCTGTAATATTTCCCTAAACTTATATAAATTTTTATATTTCGAAAATTGCTTTTTTGGGTACTTTTTTAGTACAGCTTCGTATAGGTTTTTGGGGTTTATGACCCTTCTCCCCTTCCCCTAATTAAGTCTAAGAGTGAATCTATGTTAACTAAGCTTTGTATGAATAAAGGGAAGTTTAAATTTATAAAATCCCAGTAATAAGACGTTGGCTTCAAAACTGGGAATTTTATAGAGTTTTGATATAATATAAAAAAAGGGGCAATTTTGTTAAATCATTGTTACGGATGAAGATCAATTTATCGTCAATTTTCTTATCTCTTAAGATCCCTGTTATAAACACCATTTGATTTGTAAGTGGGGGGGGGGGGGGGGGGGGGGGATAATTAACCACGAATTATAAAATAAGAAAAAAAGTTCTACACCCTTTATTTTTTACATTTCCTTTATACTGATTTTAATTGTGTGTAAATGTTTGGGCGGCGGGGGGGGGGGGGGGGTTATGACGAGGTGAATAAACTAATGACCTAAAATTACACTAACGTGCAGTTTTATGTGCATTTCACGACGGTTTCTTGTTTGTAGTAAGGAAACGTGATTTTCTAAAAGAAAATAAACCCGAGTATAGGTTCAATTAATTCTGAGAGTAAACACTTCTCACCACCCCCTCACCTCTCAACCCTCGAGAGAGTAGAGCCATTCACAATTATAATATTTGATTTTAGTTTAATCTTGACTTTCTACCATAAAGGAATAATATTATTTATTTTTATTAATATTGAAAGTTTTCATATTTCTTTTTTTTTGGTGAGTACGTATTCAGAAATATTAACAAAATTGAAAAAAGGGGTAGTTGCACTAAGTGCATTTAAACTTGAATTTAGTGAACTGCATATTTTTGTCTGTTCAATACTTTAAACTACATTTATAGGACATATATTTTTAAAAAATTTAATTTTTTATAATATACCTACCTATTCAGTTATAAATCTTTCTTAACCCAATTTAAAAGAAAAAAGTCTACTTTATCATTCCGAAATATATTTCAAGTAAAAAATACTCATTATCAATTATCAATATAAAAAGAAAATATTTATACAACTTATATAGTTGTCCTGTTTTCACAAAAACAGCATGAAGACTTATTTGGTGGTGCTTAATTGATTGACATTTATTGCAATATATCTCTTTAGTAACATAGCAAAGCTGCTTTGCGGAGCCGTTTGATTTTGGTGCGGTTCCGGCTCTGCGGAGTCGCAAGTGAAAACAACGGCTTCGGCTCCGACCTAAAAACCAAGAAAAAATTAACATATTTTTATTTGCCAAGTCTATTTTTGACTTTTGAAGGTTTTAAGAGTTCAATTTTTGATAAAATTGGACTTGAAAAACTTAAAAGGGGCGTTTGCACACGACACAACAGAGTAACCCAATTAAAATTAATAAAAAATATCTGTTTTTAGATAACCTGGAGCCGGAGCCGTTTTTTAACGACAATTACGGCTCCGGCTCCACAACGCTGTAGCAAAGAATTAAAAAACTTTGTATTTTTCTTTTAATTTATTCTTCTAATGTTTACGATCGTATTCTTAGTATTTATTAGCGGCTGCACCCCAATCCTTTAATGACTTAACCCGGTGTAAAGTAAAGGGAGTTAGACCCACCCCCCTCCACCCCAACTTTGACAATTTTTTCAGATGTATTGACCCCCCCCCCCCCCTCCTTAAAAGAATTTAAACTGATAAGTAAAAATATTTCAACATGTGCACAAATTAAAAAAAAAATCTAGGTAACATTTTTAAACAGAACAAAATACTGCTAAATATTAATGGTGAAATAAGGTTTTAGATTTCTAAAATAATTTTTAACTTTGAAATTTTTCGTAGGCATTGAAACAGGTGGCTGCACCGCCCTGGATGATTTAGACGAAATAACGAAGGTTTGTGACCAACTACTTGCTGAGCAAAAGTCAAAGAAACATAAATTAGATTCTGATCATCTTACACATAAAGAAAAAAGTAAGTTATTACACTAAAATTTTACAAAATTAGTGACAATAATAACAAACAGTAACAAACTTAGAGCATTTTAATTAAAAAGTTATACCTACCTAGTATTTTTGTTGTTATATTATAGACTAATGATTTCAAGTACTCAATTTTTAATTTTCATTTCAATTCACAATAAAAAAAGTTTTGTTAATATATCAATGATGTATCGGAGTGTCCCATAGTGTAGTGGTTAGCGCACTACGCTGTGGTTGAGAGAAACCGAGTTCAAGTCCCCACATAGACTTTGCACTTGGTTGACAAATGCTGTCGCAATTTGTCAGAATATGATCAAGCAACCTTCCTTAAGATGCCCTAGGGTTGTAAGGTGGGAGATTTGTAGGAAGTTAGGATTCTACAAATCAAGCAGCTCTAACCATGCTTTCCCTCATCCATGCTCCTCGTATGAGAGTGCCATTAATTAGGGTGGCTTAATATGGAACACCTGCCAAAACTCTAGGCCAGGGTGATGTAATAATTGAGTAGCTTCCACGAGAATTGCGGGTCAGCTTGTAATGTATAGAATACAATCAGCTGTGCGCGAAGCTTACCAATCTAAGATTGGCCAAAGGATTCTCACTTCCAGTCTCAATGTGCATCTGAGTCCTAACTTCAGAGAATCATGGCTACAACAACAACAACATCAATGATGTATCAATTTAGGTGAAAAATGTACCAAGCGTGAAAATGTAACACGAGAAAATTCATCATCACACAGTCAATCTCCCCCTCAAGAATTTCCAGTATCACCCCCATCACCTAGAACACCCCCCTCAGAACACATATCATCACTACCTACATCGCCCAGCCACTCTCACCACCCACCTACAGAAACTGTTCCACTTACAACTGTAAGTTCTCCGCAACCATTTGACTCCTCCGCCGCGCAAACAAACAAGTCATCGCCGCCGCACTCATCCGCACAGGAGAACACCTGTAGTCACCCCGGATTCGAACCCGCGGACAAGAAGCTTACACAACCGGTTGAAACCTGTGATTTAATACAATCTAGTCAAGGTATGTTCTTCTCCTTAGATTTTCTTCCTTATTTTTTTGAAGATTTTTTGGGGTCGAATGATACCTATCTAGTTTTATTCCAATCGTAAATATTGTTATCTCAGAATATTCGGGGATCCAAACTGATAAGACAATGGTCTATGAATTGATATGAATCCCTAATGATGATACATAAAATTATACCTATTGTAGAATAAAAGTAGCGGTTGAAACGTTTGGACACTCAACTTAATAAACCAACCAATCAATATTCACATAGATAATTTACCATCATATTTTCATTTTAAAAGGAGAAGAAGAGCCGCAGTTTGATTCTAGTGTAGATATGAAAACATGGCTAAACTCTTCTGTCAGAGTTCTTATAGAACATTTAAATAGGTAATAGATAGATAGATTGATAGATAGATAGGTATTTAGTTTGATTCTAGTGTAGATATGAAAACATGGCTAAACTCTTCTGTCAGAGTTCTTATAGAACATTTAAATAGGTAATAGATAGATAGATAGGTAGGTATTTAGTTTGATTCTAGTGTAGATATGAAAACACAGTTTCGTTTCTCTTTTGTTTAGAGGGTTATTTTGTCTGATTGAACATCTATTAATAATAAATCTATTGATTAAGCTCAGCTTTAATGCAAAATAATGTATAGCAACGTATTACAGGCAATTTTCCTCGAATATTAATATAAAAATCACAAAATTAATACCAATTTTGTTAGCCCCGGCCTATGTCCTTTCTGGTCTAAAAAAACTGGTTTTAATCTTTAATTTTTTTATTTCTATATCCGCGGAAAGCTGTCTATAATACGATGCGATAAATAACTATTAACTATCTTTCTTCTTATCTAGGTATGGAGTTTGTGTTGTAGACAATTTTCTAGGGGAAGAAAAGGGAAGCAAATTGTTGGACGAAATATGGAGAATGCAAAAACGTGAATATTTTGTGGTAAGTTTTAAACAACAAAAAAAAATACTTTTTAAAAGTGTACCTACCTAAGTAGCTACTCCATATATGAAATTTCTGGACGTTCATTCTTTCGCATTCTTATGCATTTATTTAAAGTTCGTTTATTTGGCCATTTGATGAGTTTCTCTTATTTTTTTCAGGGATCTAAAGGTATAAGACAATGGCTGATAAATTGATTCACATCCCCGATGATGACACACACTTATGTAGAATAGAATTAGTGGTTTAAAGTGAAAATTTGAATACTCGACAAACCAACTAAACATAATTCAGTAACAGTCTTCAAAGTTGTTAAGCCAACGAACATGTAAACGGTATAATAAATCTTTATGGACTAGTGTAATAAACAGCCCATTGTCCCTTTTGTCTCTCTGTTTTTATACTTTTATTTTTTTTCAGGATGGACAAGTAATGTCAGGAGGCGGACAGATAGAGCCAACAATTAGAAGTGATAAAATCACGTGGACAGACGGCTTCGCTCCTTTGAACTGTCCCTACTTAAGATACTGTGTTAGGGTAAGCTTTAGTTATAATTTATACTAACTAGAAGCCTCTAAGGTATTAAAGTTTGAGGGGGGGGGGAGACACCCAACTAATTTAAATGCGAGTTTTAAAAAGAAAAAGTACTAAAACTTTATGGAGGGGTAATTGTTTATAGGTGGGTGGAGAATGAGATACCCCCCCCCCAAAAAAAAAAAAAAAATTTTTACAAACCTTCTCTGGATACATAAAAAACTTCACTGTATAGAAGAACCATACCGGTTCAGCGGTTAGCTAGATTCTTCGTTACAGACAAAAAAAAACGTACTACTTTATGTTATATCCATAGACACAGTGTTTCGCCCTTTTAGGGCTAATCAGTATGGCTCAATTCCATCAGAGTTAATTTTGCACGTGGTAGGGCTTGAACCGAAAACCCTTAGATTACCAGGCCAACACCCTACCCATTGCGCCATTACCCCATGACGAGTAAGGAATGAAATTTCGACCAGAGAGCTCAACCAACTTATGATTAGTTGGGGGCCTTGCACTTTATGTTATAGGATATATCTTTTTATCTGAGTTACTTAAAATTTAAAAATTGGGGCTTAAAAGATTTTTGCATTTAACTTCAAAACTATAGTTCTTTGTAAAATATTCCTGGAATCGATTCTTAACAAATGGTTGTGTAAGACGGGAGATGGGTAAGTACTTTGGATATTTGTACAACTAATATCCAAAGCTTCTTTGTGGAGAGAGCCATTATTTACGGTGACTTTAAAGGGACACCTGCCATACTCAGGAAATTATGAGAAGCTCTCATGACTTAGCGGGTCAAGTCATATTGCTGGCCCTAGTGGCTGTACAGAAGTGTCTACAACCTGCTCCATGATGACGACTTAAGTCCTAACACTAATAAACTATGTGTAAACAATCAATCTACACTTGTGTATGTAGGCTATACTATATAATATTTATTTCAGTTATTAGACTCAATTGTGTTACGGGCCAATAGAATAAAGAATAACGGCGAGCTTGGAAAATACAGGTAAATAGTTTTTATTCTCGTATTCATTCGAATCCGATTAATATTTCGTTGGATTAGAACCGGTTCTCATCCATACGAGAAAATTATGTCTAGCATCTTATTATATCCAGTTTTCTAAGAATATAAAAATTTACAATCATAAGATTAAAACCAGTTTTTTTAGCCCGTGCCTTCGGCATCTCGGGGCTAAAAAACTGGTTTTATCTTATAATTGTACATTTTATATCCGCGGAAAGCTGTTTAAAATACAATGCAAGAAATTACTATTTCCTTATTTGGAAAGTAGACAAACTTAACCTTGAAATATTGGGTACAAGGCAGGGATTCTAAGTGATAAGACAATGGCCGATAAATTGATATAAATTCCCAAGATGATACACAAAGTAACTCCTTCTGAAATTACAATTACTGGTTGAAACGTTTAAACACTCAACTTATTGGACCAACTAATCGAAATACAGTAAAAGTCCTAAAAGTTGTTAAACCGACGGAGAATAAAACTTTATCATAAAACTCTGGGGACTAGTGTAATAAACAGCCCTCTCTCTTTCTCTGCTATCAAATACTATATTATTTTAGACTGACAGGAAGAACTTCAATAATGTGTGCTTGTTATCCAGGCGGGGGCTCCAGATATGGTAAGTCATTACCTACACTTAGATAGATAGATAATGATATCTATACCAGGAGCTACGCCCTTAAGAAAGGGGGTTAGGGGTTAGTCATCTACCGTCTATTTTCAAAATTACGTTTTCTTTTGGGATGGTAGTGGTACCCACGATCAAAATCGTCATAAATCTTTCCTGGACCCGGAAGAACCTACATTGTGAAAGGAGAACCACATCAGAAAGACACTCTGGTACTTTTATATTAGGATTAAGTAATTAAGATATTTTTCATTTAAATTGAAATAATGCTACTTGAATTGATACTTCAACGTTTAGAAGGAGAACACAAAGATACAAATTTATTTAGCTAACACATTCTTATATTATAGTTTTAGTTTAACAATTCTTTGATTGCATGACCTTTATGGGATGTTCTTATTTAGTGAAACATGTTGACAATCCGAACAAGGATGGAAGAGTGGTGACTGCCATCTATTATCTCAACAAACACTGGGACTCAAGGGTAAGATATTACTTTGGAGTAGCATTGCTGTTCTGGTTGTATCTAGTATGTAATACTCGTTGGTTATTATTTATTTACGCTAAATGGTAAACAGCGATCTTACTGGATAAGGCAATAGATGATGAATTAGTGTTCCCCGATTTTGATGAATAATTGACCAATTATGTAGATATAAAATTGTTTGTTGGAAATATCACAATATTATATTTTTACAGACCAATCATAATTCAATCTAGATTCACATAATTTTGAAGCCAACGAATAAAGATCCTAGATGTTAGGAGCGCTGCCGCTAGAATAAAAAAATTAAACTAGCCTAATATTAAAATCGTGATTTTTTTAAAGGCAAAATTGAAGAAATATATAAATAAACTTTCCATAAAACCTTAGTTTCATATAATGGTGTACCTTCACTTCTGCTCAGTGTTTAATATTTGCAAATAGAAAACCCTATAAGCTTATACATAAGTAATAGGATGTCTTTGTGTGTGTTTGTCTATGTAATGTTATCTCTAAAACCGCTGATAAAGCTTTAACAGGCCAAAGAAAGGCCATCTTAGGTGTGGGTACCTCCTCATACCAAGAAGAATATTATAATAATATACCTACTAGAAAAAGTACACCCCTAGCCCCTTCCCCCCTTGAAAGAAAAAATATTCCTCTTTACCTAAGACTTAAATTTAAAAGGTCCTCCTCTCTCCCATTCCCTCTACTGCCCCTCTAGGCCTCTAGTGGCGTAGCCGCTAGAAGCAAATAAATTAGAGAAATAGATGAATGTATACTAGTTGAAAGACATGATATTTTCAATTACAAAATTTTAATTCCAAATAATTAAAAATTTTATTTGCTATCTATCATAACAAACGTGATATTTCAAATTAAAACTAAGTTTCAAATTAAAGGGAGGGTGGATCTATTTAGAGATCCCGTAAATTTAAGTGTTTATTTAGAATGTATAAGTGGCTCAACACGTAGCGCATCCGCTCGTCGTCGGGAAGGTGTTAGGTTCGAATCTCGGTCCGACACCGCATCATAACTAAAGACGTTAAAAATGGTTCCCACTGCTACTATGTCAGATGCGCAATGTAAATAGTTAGAGTGGGGGGAATGCCTTGGCCCAAAACAGGCGCAACTCGTTACCATGCACAGTTAGGACTTCTCAGACAAATCTACTGTACCACGGGTATGAGGCGAAGGACCAAGAGTCTGGCCTTGAGTTGACAAGTTGACTGTTGTTCAGTCTAGGTGCAACTCACCCATACGACATTAGCATTAGAATGTATAAGAGAAGTTCAATTGGAATAAATATCGAAATTTTTTTTTGACCGCTGAAATACCGCAATTTGTTTAAATATTTCCCCAAATCAAACGCTTTGAAATGTCGAAAATGGGGAGGGGGTCGCCCTCAACTTTTAATTTTAGTTTTATTAAGAAAAAGTTAAAAAATGTAAGGGGGATTTCCCGTAGGAGGGTGTTGGAACCCTACCTCAAAATAGTTAAAAATCTTCTCTGGACCTATAAGAAGCTTTACTGTAAAGAAGAACCATATCTCTCCAGTGGTTAGGGATATTTTAGTGTTTCCTACTGCTGCTATGTCAGGTGCTCGACATAAATACTAAATAGTAAGAGCAGAGGGAATGCCTTGCCTCAAAACAGACGTAGCTCACAATTCAGAGATAGGACATATAAACAAAAGTCGTGCTATCTTTAGACTACTTATTTATGCAGATAAAAGCTTTTAAGATACTTAAAAATGGTCTAATTATTTGATTTATCTGTGGAAAAAAATAACATATAGACATTACTAATATAAGAGAAGCTACGAGTCAAGCTTTAATAACATTTGAAATGTTATTTACGCAGATCGATCACAAAGTAGTACGTGAGATTTTAAAGAATAACATTACCAAACGATAACTTTGTACATCGAGACAAATTTTTGTGCATTATTAGTATAAAATGTACACTATAATTGTACTTTATTGACAGCAAAACTTTTGTACATAATAGGTTTGCTTTTACGTACGCTCTATTATACTTTTACATATGAATTTGAACATGTTTAAATCGTCCTATCGATTTGAAACCATATTATTAATATCAGTAAACAAGTACGGCATATTTAAGCCAGTTTTACACAAAAAAATATGATTTAGTATACTACTATTCGCTTCTTAAAATAATGATATTTTGGACGATTAGGCACAATATTATAAGCGTAGCATCTCTATACAGGACGTCCAATTCCTTATGATTTTTATTAATATAATTATTAGTTATTAAAGAGCAACTATATTTATTACCGTTCGTTTGTCCGACTGCAATTGTTTATTGAGCTGTGTTTATGTGTTGATATTCTTGAATATCCTATTATTTAAAGTGGTAAGTTTTTTTCTTCCTCCGTTTAGATATCGCTTACCACTGAACCAATTAACAATTCTTCAGCACTCTCCCCATACCTTCAAAAAGGACTCTGTATGCTATATAGGAGTGCATCACTATTTAGTAATTTCTATAATATTATTGAATAACCTTAAATAGTTATTTTTCAATAATCACGTAGATATTTCCAGTTTTTATTTGTTGTTTTTAAATGATAAACATAAACAAATATATTGCAAATTTTTCATATTTATGTTTGTATAATTTTTTGCCGGTTTTGCTTGCTACCCAATATATATATTTTTTTAAAATTACACTAGCGGTTGCGTCCCTAGCATCTTAAGAGCTCTTTCAGTTGAGAAAGCAAAAAAGCCTTAAAACCACCCCAAGATTTAAATACAAATATTAAACAGCCCAAAACTTTTCATAAAATGGAAAACACAATCGGATTATCATTTTTCAACTTTACATAATAGGATAATATACAGACATTTAAAAAAAATCTTTTCCTTTTACATAATCACACAATGATGACAAAATTCATAAAAAATAATAAAAGCTCCAAAAATAACTACTACTGATGAGCCCTAAAAGGGCGAAACACTGTGTCTATGGATATACTTATATATAATAGACATTTTAATCTCTGAAATTACAAAATAGCAATTTATTCATTTGTTGCTCAGTGGGATAACCTATAACATTATAAATATTATTAAGAAAATCACGTAAACTTTAACAGTCGCACAAATAAATATTTAATATCACATTTCCCCCACATCGTTATTGACTGACAGACAGAAAAAGTGAACTATAATGTAGCTTTGCTACTAAAAATTCCCAGAAAGATATGTCATAATGTTCAGAAAATTTTATAAATAATGATTTTCTAGTTTTAAAAATATCACGTTCAATAATTTCATACTAAAGATTAATTTTATGAAACAAGAGTGAAGAAAACTAATAGTAAAGAGCTATTCCATCATTTTAATAAAAATCATACTTTTTTTCTTTTTGTCTGTAGCTTAATATTACGAAAGTCACTAAACCGATTGGTTTCTCCATTCCAGGGAAGCTTTACATAGTTTCTTGGATGGTTTTAGGCTATTTTTCTGCCTTTTTCGAATACAAAATTCCTGTATGCCAGGGGCGCATTCGCTAGTAATATATATAACACTAGCGGCTACGCCCCTAGAAGCCTCTAGGGGCACTTAATTTAGAAGTGGGAAAAGTCGACCTCATCCCATTTTAAATTTGAGTTTCAAAAGAGTAAAAAATAATTTGGGGGGAAGGGGGTGAACACACCCTCCCCAAAAATAGTTTTAAACCTTCCCAGGACCTATAAGAAGCTTCGCTGTAAAGGAGAACAATATCGGTTTAGCGGTTAGCGAGATCCTTCGGGACAGACAAAAAACGCTTACTACTTTATATAATAGGATTAGAAAATATTAGAAAAAGTATGTTAAGTTTTGTCTGGTATAGGTTATTACTACTTATTAGGTTTATCAATGAGGGAGGGGACATTGGACTGTGAATTAAACTGGTACCCAAAGTTTTATAACTGCATTATCTTATCTTAAACTTTATGTACTTATATTGAATTTCCATCAGTTGATTCCAAACTATTTGTGTCAATACTTTTTAAAAGCGAAGCTTTTCTATAATTAGGGTCGGTCCGTCCGTCCGAGATAGATAGCTTTTATTCGTTAATTTAGGCATGTAAGAATTGTCATATCGATTTCAAACTTTGCATGATGATTCCTGTAGTAGTTAGGTACGATTTAGAAAGCGTAGCAACTCTATAATCATTACCAGAATGTCCGTACGTCCATTTTAAACATGTTGATTTTTCTAATTTTTTAACAGCAAATTTTTATGTGATCTAAGGGGGGGGGGAAGTTTTGCCACTTTCGCTTACTCCATGATTATTGGGCTAGGTATTAAAGTTAGACTATAGGTTATTTGGGATAAAAGTTTACTTTTGGGCAGTAGCTCACGTATTTTTAATCATTTTTTGGATAACCCCACCCCCTAGCCCCCCGGGGCTCAAAAACCCCCTAAAAATGAACCTAACCTTAATTTTCTCAGGAACAATTTGACCAATTGAGATGATTTTTTAAACTTAAGCTTTTATGCTTGTAAACTAACTTCTAGTTTAGAAGTCACCCCCCTGCCTCCAACCCCTAGCCCTCCGGGGCTCCAAAAAACCCTAAAAATGAACCTAACCTTAATTTTCTCAGGAACCATTTGACCAATAGAGATGATTTTTTAAACTTAAGCTTTTATGCTTAAAAACTAACTTCTAGTTTAGAAGTCACCCCCCTGCCGCCAACCCCCAGCCCTCCGGGGCTCCAAAAAACCCTAAAAATGAACCTAACCTTAATTTTCTCAGGAACCATTTGACCAATAGACATGATTTTTTAAACTTAAGCTTTTATGCTTAAAAACTAACTTTTAGTTAAGAAGTCACCCCCCTGCCACCAACCCTTAGTCCTCCGGGGCTCCAAAAAACCTAAATATGAACCTAACCTTAATTTTCTCAGGAACCATTTGACCAATAGAGATGATTTTTAAAACTTAAGCTTTTATGCTTATAAACTAACTTCTAGTTTAGAAGTCATCCCCCTGCCGCCAACCCCTAGCCCTCCGGGGCTCCAAAAAAACCCCTAAAAATGTACCTAACCTTAATTTTCTCAGGAACCACTTGACTAATAGAGATGATTTCTTAAACTTAAGCTTTTATGGTTATAAACTAACTTTAAGTTTAGAAGACGCCCCCTGCCACCAACCTCTAGCCCCCCGAGGCTCAAAAAACCTAAAAATGAACCTAACCTTAATTAAAATTTCTTATTTGAAGAGTTAGAGGTACATTTATTAAACCAAATATGCTTATTTTTGGATGTTATTGACATATTTGCTGAAAAAATTAGAATCGGCCTCCAGGTTCAGGTGCTGCAGGCCTCCAGGTCCACTCTGGAGACAGGTAAAATTAAAATTTCTTATTTGAAGAGTTAGAGGTACACTTATTAAAACAAATATGCATCTTTTTGGATGTTATTGACATATCTGCTGAAAAAATTAGAATCCAGGTTCAGGTGCTGCAGGCCTCCAGGTCCCCTCTGGAGACAGGTAAAAATTAAAATTTCTTATTTGAAGAGTTAGAGGTACACTTATTAAAACAAATATGCTACTTTTTGGATTTTATTGACATATCTGATGAAAAAATTAGAATCGGCCTCCAGGTTCAGGTGCTGCAGGCCTCCAGGTCCACTCTCGACACTCAGGTGAAAATTAAAATTTCTGATTTGAAGAGTTAGAGGTACACTTATTTAACCAAATATTCTTCTTTTTGGATGTTGTTGACATATCTGCTGAAAAAATTAAAATCGGCCTCCAGGTGGACACTGGATAGGTAAAAATAAATTTTCTTATTTGGAGAGTTAGAGGTTAACTTATAAAACAAACTATGCATTGTTTTTGATGTTAATAACATACTTGAAGATAAAATTTTAATCGGCCTCCAAGTTCAGGTGCTGCAGGCCTCCAGTTCAACTCTAGACATGAAAAAATTTAGATTCTTAATTTAAGAGTTAGAGGTCAATTCACAAGAAAATAAGCATCTTGTTGGATAATATTACCATATTTAAAGAAAAAATAAAATCGGCCTCCAGGTACTGCAGTGGCTTTTTAGGGGTATTTTCAGACATTTTCGCTGTTTTTTTCTCAGTTTTTAAAAACATGTTAGGTATCATATTCATTGATACTTTTTGATATGGACACTTTTACCTGCGTCTTGGTGACCGCTGGTTGCAGCTGGCCAGGTGAATATCTGAACTTGGAGCCAAATTAATATTTTTTTCCAGAAATAGTAATAACAGCCAAAAGATCCATATTTTGTTTTATAAGTTGCCCTCTAACTCTTCAAATAAGAAATTTTAATTTTTACTTGTCTCAGGAGTGGACCTGGAGACCTGCAGCACCTGAACTTAGAGGCCAATTTAAATTTTATCTTCAAGTATGTTATTAACATCAAAAACAATGCATAGATTGTTTTATAAGTTAACCTTTAACTCTCCAAATAAGAAATTTTATTTTTACCTATCTAGTGTCCACCTGGAGGCCTGTAGGACCCGAACCTGGAGGCCGATTTAAAATTTTTTCAGCAAATATGTCAATAACAACAAAAGAAGCATGTTTGGTTAAATAAGTGTACCTCTAACTCTTCAAATAAGAAATTTTAATTTTCACCTGTCGAGAGTGGACCTGGAGGCCTGCAGCACCTGAAGCTGGAGGCCGATTCTAATTTTTTCATCAGATATGTCAATAAAATCCAAAAAGTAGCATATTTGTTTTAATAAGTGTACCTCTAACTCTTCAAATAAGAAATTTTAATTTTTACCTGTCTCCATAGGGGACCTGGAGGCCGATTCTCATTTTTTCAGCGGATATGTCAATAACATCCAAAAAGATGCATATTTGTTTTAATAAGTGTACCTCTAACTCTTCAAATAAGAAATTTTAATTTTACCTGTCTCCAGAGTGGACCTGGAGGCCTGCAGCACCTGAACCTGGAGGCCGATTCTAATTTTTTCAGCAAATATGTCAATAACATCCAAAAATAAGCATATTTGGTTTAATAAATGTACCTCTAACTCTTCAAATAAGAAATTTTAATTAAGGTTAGGTTCATTTTTAGGGTTTTTTTGAGCCCCGGGGGGCTAGAGGTTGGCGGCAGGGGGATGACTTCTAAACTAGAAGTTAGTTTATAAGCATAAAGGCTTAAGTTTTTAAAATCATCTCTATTGGTCAAATGGTTCCTGAGAAAATTAAGGTTAGGTTCATATTTAGGGTTTTTTGGAGCCCCGGAGTCCTAGGAGTTGGCGGCAGGGGGTTGACTTCTAAACTAGAAGTTAGTTTATAAGCATAAAAGCTTAAGTTTTTAAAATCATCTCTATTGGTCAAATGGTTCCTGAGAAAATTAAGGTTAGGTTCATATTTAGGGTTTTTTGGAGCCCCGGAGTCCTAGGAGTTGGCGGCAGGGGGTTGACTTCTAAACTAGAAGTTAGTTTATAAGCATAAAAGCTTAAGTTTAAAAAATCATGTCTATTGGTCAAATGGTTTCTGAGAAATTAAGGTTAGGTTCATTTTTAGGGTTTTTTGGAGCCCCGGAGGGCTAGGTGTTGGCGGCAGGGGGGTGACTTCTAAATTAGAAGTTAGTTTTTAAGCATAAAAGCTTAAGTTTAAAAAATCATCTATATTGGTCAAATGGTTCCTGAGAAAATTAAGGTTAGGTTCATTTTTAGGTTTTTTTGGAGCCCCGGAGGGTTAGGGGATGGCGGCAGGGGGGTGACTTCTAAACTAGAAGTTAGTTTATAAGCATAAAAGCTTAAGTTTAAAAAATCATCTCAATTGGTCAAATTGTTCCTGAGAAAATTAAGGTTAGGTTCATTTTTAGGGGGTTTTTGAGCCCCGGGGGGCTAGGGGGTGGGGTTATCCAAAAAATGATTAAAAATACGTGAGCTACTACCCAAAAGTAAACTTTTATCCCAAAAACCTATATTCTAACTTTAATACCTAGCCCAATAATCACGGAGTAAGCGAAAGTGGCAAAACTTTCCCCCCCCTTATCCGTTTGATCTGATTTTTGGTATATTGATTCCTGGGACAACAAAGAACAATATTTTAAGCGAAGCAACTCTATAATCAAATCCTAAAAATGTAAGTATGTCCATAAACTCAATAAACATTAGCCTGTATCAAGAAGTTTTTCAACAAATTTACTTACAATTTTGCTTCGACTCTTATACTTTTATATTCTGATAATTCAGTTTAGACACTATACTAGTGTTAATGTCCGTTTGTCCTACCTTTTCAGTGCTTCGCTTTTATGGATGTTGTCATCCTTGTTAACTAATAATTTAATCTACAGAAGTTGTAATTTTGGTTATCATCCTAGGAGATTTATATAAATTTATTTTTCATTGTCTTATCCCTTAAGTCGTTGGTTGTAAATTATTATGTTTCCTAAGTTTTGTTAACACAATCTCGAATTCGTTGACTTAAACAATTTTTTGGGGCATTATAATTGGGTTGTACATACCTTCAGTGTTCAAACTTTTCCACCCATATTTTGATCAATATACATATATTATATAAGTTAATTTTTTTATTTTTTAAGGTTGATGGTGGAAGTTTGAAAATTTACTCACAAGTCAATAAAGGAAAAGTCATACAGGTATACTTAGTTATTTATCGCATCGTATTATAGACAGCTATCCGCGGATATAAAATGAAAAAATAAGATTAAAATCAGTTTGGTTGGTCCGGAGGGACCGAAGGCCCTGAATAACAAAACTAGTATCAATTTTATGATTTTTATTTTAATATTTATAGAAATTTGGCTGTAATACATGATTTTTCAGTATAGCCCAGAACCGGTTTTGATCCAGCGGTTATTTGTCGGTTTTGAAGCCATACTAGAAAATAGTTTAAAATTTGGCGATCAAAAAGATTAAAACTGAAAAGATACACATTCTATAATATTAGTACACAAAAACTGTTTAAAGTGGACATTGGGCTGTTCATTACACTAGTCCCTAAAGTTTTATAAAAGCTTAACAAATTTGGGGACTTTTATTGAATTTTTAATGGTTAATTCATTTAGTTTAGTGTTCAAAGGTTTTAACCAATGATTGAAATCACAGAAGAGGCAATTTTGTGTATAATCATTGGGGATGTACATTAATTTATCGGTTTATATCCCCAATGTAATTGTCTATATATTTAGATTGACCCAGTGTTTGATAGAGTCGTATTTTTCTGGTCGGACGCCAGGAATCCACATGAAGTTTTACCCGCCAATAAACCAAGGTAGTGTAAAGAATTTACTTTCCAGTATGGCTTGGAAACCGCTTAATACACACTGGATCAGAACTGGTACTTAGCCGTACTGAGACATTATGTATAGGATCCTATTGCAGATATTTTTCCACGAATATTGAGATAAAAATCATAAAATGACAGTTTTGTTAGACCGGCACTTCGGCCCCTCTTAAAAATTTGCATTTAAAATCCGCGAAAAGCTGTCTTTAATACAATGCGATAAATAACTATTCTTGCTTTTAAGTTATACCTAATGTATTTAGATTTGCTGTGACAGTTTGGTACTTGGATGAGAAGGAGAAACAAGAACATCAGCGACGCACAAGAGCGGAATATCAACACTCCCAGGCTATTACGCGGGGCTCTAACTGTGATAATTTAAATCAATTAAAAGGTAAGGAATTTTTTTTGTAGTATAGCTACTATAAAACTGGAGTATTGCCTTGTAATTTATTGTACTTGCAAGATAGCCGCCTTTAAGCCTCAGGAAAATAAACTTTTGTATTTCAAAAAAAATGTCTAAACCAGATCCAAATATGGCAAACTCTCTTTCCAAAGTTTAAATTCAAGGCTTAGTCGCGGCTGCCGACCCCTGGTCTATATCCTTACAATAAAGTGGCAGAATCTCTACGTGTCTGTCTGTATGTCTGTACAGAAGGATCTTGCTAACCGCTAAACAACCGATTTGGTTCTTCTTTAGAGGGTAGCTTCTTATAGGTCCTGGGAAGATTAATATTTTGGAGGATGGTACCTCCACCCTTCCAAGAGAAATAAAAAAATGACTAACTAACTAAAGGCGAATATATATATATTTTTGGTAAACAGCTGATCTTAACATAGATTGAAAAAAAAAAAATATTTTACGTAGAGGCCTCGTGGGGGAGGGGGGGGAGTATAGCCGCTATACAGTGTCTCTGTGCAGTTTAAACTCTCTTTCAGTACCAGTACACAATCCTTCATCGTTAGACCACAAACTAATCAGAAAAAATTCTACCTAGACTTTCTATGTACACGAAAGGACAATTATTTTTTTATTGCCCAAAGGCACAGATTTTCAAAAATCTAATCCTGTTTAATTTTAGGTTGTAAGCGATGATAGGAAGATACACAATATTATTACGCCTACTCTGAAAGTCCTGAACAGGATGGAATCCCACACTGGTGACTGTGCTGGCATCCCGCGGATTGTGCCCCGGTGCTATGTTGGTTCCTTTAGTAATTTGTAACTGCAGAATTACAGAAGCAACACGTTCGAAAGAAAAAGTTCTGAAAAATTTAGTCATAGAATTGATGATGATTTATTTCCGCTGAATTTAAACCATACTAAAGCTACGATTAATATGTATTAATTTTATTTGCAAATAATACCTTTTTGAATTTGACCAAATATTTGCTATTTTTTCTTTTACTTTTTTTTATCTTTAGAAGCATAAATACTTCGTGAAATTAGGGTTAAATGCATTCTAACTCAAGAATTATACAAAATTTCATTGAAAAAACACAAACTTTCTGAGATATTAAGCTTTAGCAGCTTTTAAGGGTAATAAATTGAACAGGCTGTTGTTTTAATTTCTCTAGAATAAATAATTAATAGTCTTTAGTTTAGGGGTCAATAAAGATTGAGCTCATTGCTTTGTATGCCATTCTAAACTTGTCTCACTCTACAGAAAAGGTCGCATTAAAGTAAGCCTGCAAGAAAAAATTTTGCTTCTAGCTGACATAATTTAATATTGAAATTTCTATCATGAGCGCTGGAAAAATGTTAAAATTTTCATCTTCCTAAAATGTCATTTAAAAATGCCTACAACTTTTTTGTTATTGAAGCCGAAGGCTTTAAATTTGGGATATTGAGCCTACTTGTCGCAGTCTTAAAGCAGTTTTAGCGTTGTTTTTCTTGCAAGCTTCCTTAATTTGTAATTCTATGGTCTCGTATAGCTATAGGGAACTGGTTCCATTGGTATTTCACCCAAACGGGGTTTTCACTTACAAACTAAAATCAAGCCACTAGCAACTGCAGGGGCCTAAACGTTGTGTTACCCTAACCAATTGTGTGCATTCCCGTATGGATATAATACCACCATAAAAATCACATGCATAAAACTTTGGGGACTAAGTAAATTGCTGGCACAGATTAGCAGCTTCCAAACTTTTCAACCAATAATTTTAATTTAAAATTAATTTTTGTCATAAAACTTAGGAAAATTTATCATATAAGAATGATTTTATCTTTTATAACCTATCCTCAGTCCAAAGATAAAGCCTTTATTCACTGTTTACGCAAATGTGTCAAAACTTCTGCCCTCTTTATCTATCATTATTTTTCCCCTTAAGTTTCTTGGGGTATAGTCCCTTTCTTGGCAACGCCTCTTAAGGGGCGTTTGGTTGTATTTTTCAAATTAGTTTTTAAAGGTTATTTTTGGCTAGGTTGGGTTAGGTGATTGCCCAGGTGAGGTAATTGGCCCCCCGCAGCACAAACACAAAATACGACGAAACGCCTCTTAAGAGTCGTTGCCACGTAAGGGACTACCAGTTTCTTGTTACCCACGCGGAAAACCTTTGAAAAAATTTAAAAACTTCTTTGATTAAAAATACTTATTTTTGCAAATATTTTGAAATGAAATAAATGTTTATCTAATATAGATGTAGTTTTTATTCAAATTACTTATAAATGTAGAAATTGTCTTTTTTGACGTGATAAGTCATGTTGACATGCTGGAAAAGTCAAAAGTTGCGGTCTCAGGAGCCTTTTAAAGATTTCTGGAGACCTGGATGATTAGTACCTGCATGATCATACCTGGAACCTGAAATTAACTTGGAACACCTATATTTAATATGAGGATGTACTAATAAAGGAAATTTTATTATTTTAGTAACATGAAATGCTTTGTTTAAGTCAAAAAAAAGTATTTTTCCTTTTTACCTGGATGACCCTGTCTTGGGAACCTTAAAGTCATTTCAGACCATTCTTTCAAATGGTAACATCCTTTCTTTAACTCTGTATGTCTGTCCATCTGTCTGTTCTAATATTTTATGGTATTGAAAGTTTGTTTCTATTTTTATTCTTTTTTATGGATGTTGCCAACCTTATTTAATTTATATACTTTTTCGATATTTCAAGACAAAGTTGAATTTGAATATATATAATTTTATTTTATGAATATAAAATAATGTATAATAAAAGGTATAAAGGTACAAAACTATACAAATGATTACATAATTAACAAGGAGCAATATTAATCACATTTCACCACGGGTAATTGTCATTAAAATAATTAGGGTTGGCAATCCGGAATCCTCCCAATTTTTGGTCAATTTTTGAATCCGGAATCCGTTTTTTATTAGCGGATTCGGATTCTTAATTGTTAGGCTAAAATTAGCGTTTTTTCTTTCAACCCTCCCTCTTTGAAGGCAAAGATCACCTCCCCCCATCTCTCCCCACCTACACCACCAAGAATAGGAGAAAAACTACAGTAAAAATATGTATGAAAAAATCCAGCTTTAGATTCTTCCCAGTGCCTGGAAAAATTGTATCCCTTATTTCATTTTAAAAAAAGCCTTTTAAAATATTGCTAGAAATCGGAATCCGTGGAGACCCCGTTTTATTTTTGGATGGATTCTTGTAAGAATCCGGTCCAAAAATTAGACGGATTGCCAACCCTAAAAATGATACATTTCATAAAGAAACTAGTTTTAGTAAAGCTCATATTATAATAATTAAAATTTGAGAAAATTCAAACCTAAATTTAAAATTAATAATTTTAATAATAAGAGATGTAGTGGATCCGAAAAAACATTCAGAAACACCCTTAAGATCTTAAGGGATAAGACAATGGACGATAAATCCATGTACACCCGTAAAAACTACCATTTCTTCAGCTTAAAATTATTGGTTTAAAGGTAGGACACTTAGGAAGCAACACACCAAAAATATATAAAAGTACCCAAAGTTTTTGGCTACATGGCTGAAATTTTCTATGTAATTAGCTTCCGAATTAAAACCTATATTAGGAAGCTTATTTTTCGGGTTTTTTTTTTCATTAAACGCCTTGAATTATTATGATTATACCTGTTTATATGAAGGTTACTAGGATGTTTCCAAATCTACAATACACCAGGTTTTACAGCATCTTAAATCCCACCCCCTTTTTGTTTTGTTTTTATATGTGATAATTTACAACAAAATTTATAATAAAACAAGGATGACAACATCCATAAGTAGCGAAGCTCAAAAATTATGAATGGATATCGGAAAAAATTACTATAAAGCAGTTTCATACAATAAACATTAATCTTGATAAAATAGGGAAATGAGGAAACCTTAAAAATCACGCAACCTTAAAAATTACAAAAATTTAAAAAGCTAGGAATCGATCTAGCATCGCAATTTATAGACATATCTTAATGAAACTTGATTAAAATATGAAGAATACGAGCATATTCCATTCCTGATAATTTCAGCCACAAATCATGAATAGAAATCGAGAAAACCTAAAAATCTAGGAATCGATCTAGCACCCCAACTAATAGAAAAACCGAAATAATAAAACTTTAGGAAAATATATAGAATGTAAATTTAAGCAATCCCTGAAAATTTCAGCCCATTATCTTAAAAAGGAGTTGAGAAAATCACGAAAACATGATAATCTAGGAATCAATCTAGCACCTCAAACAACAGACAGATGGACAAAATAACGTATAGATTAGATGGGCATATATTATAAGAATCTTAACTAAAAATTTCAGCTGTCTATCTTTTCTAGGAGCCGAGAAAATCACGTTTCCCCCACTTTGTCTCGGACAGACGGACGGACATTTTGAATTATAGAGTAGCTTCGCTACTAAAAACTAAATGCATTGCTGAAATTTGTACAAAAATATAAAATATTAAAATTATTTTCATTATAAAAACCAGACATCAAAAAGCTCATCGTCTCATTGTGCAAATTTTCTGAATTAAAACAAATTCATAATATTAAATACATTAAAAATCTAAAAACTAGGTTGAAACTTTAAAAAGTAAATAAAAATTGGTATTTAGATATAAATTGGTATATTATATAGCAATAATTGGCTATTTTCTTCTGGTTGTCTTTTACAAAATAATTTTTCTTTTTACTTTTTTAGCAGGGACAATGGGCCAGGATTCGAACAAACAATTCTCAGTGAAAATCTCCCTACAACCCACTTCCTTCCCCCCTCTCTTTTTACCCACTTTCCTTTAGTTACAGAACAAGTTTTACGCAACACAAATATCCAAATTTTCAGCAATTTTAGATGAAATTAATTTGCTGAATCACGGCTCCTGGCTTTTTAGAAACTATATTGGTAGAATTCTTGTGATTTCATGTGTTGATGAGTCATTAGTGTGGGTCTGACTTAAACAAAGGGTTTGATAGTGAAGTTTCCTCCTCCAACACTCTGAAAATATAAAGATAGTTATTTCCCATATCGCTTTGAAACCGATTAATATCCGGTGGATTGGAACCGGTTCCTAGTCACATTGAACTTGTAAAGCATTGTATTATATCCAGTTTTCTACAAATATAGAAATGTACAATCATAGGATTCATAGTTTTTATCTTATAATTGCATTTTTTTATATCCGTGGAAAGCTGTTTATAATACGATGCGATGAATAACTTATCTTATCGTATTATAGACATCTTTCTGCAGTTATTAAAAATAGTAGTAGGATACGATATAGGATTTTTCCCTATGGCTTAGAACCGGTTCTAATTCAGCAAATATTAATCGATTGAGTCATATTGAATTAAAAGGTCCTTTTGAATAATTAATTGATGGTGCCTCCCCACAAAGTGCCTATCGAGCACATGACACCCTACTACCCCTAATTCAAAAAAGTAAATTGGGTATTTTTTTTTGTTTATCTCACCTTTGCGGGGGATTTAAATATACCTGCGGTGTTTTAACCCCAAGTCTAAGGAATTTTTAAAAATGTGTTTGTATTTGGAAAAGAGCAAAACAGTTTTCCGCGTAATTGACTATTTCTATAAAATTATACGATATAAGTGTTTTAAATTTATTTAGAACCGGTTTTGATTCAGCGGATAGTACTCATCTTCTTTCCCTTCAGGCAAAAATAATTCCCCTAACCTTTGTGCGAAGCAGCTTATAACGCCAAATAGAAAATGACGTCATAAAATACAAATAACAAATGAAAGGCTAGTATACCTTTTAATTGACCAATGGTAAAATGTATACTGGCCTTTTATTGGTCATTTGTATTGTATGACGTCATTTTTTTATTAGGCACTATAAGCTGCTTCCCGTTGTGCGAGTATCAAATGTGCAAAACCAAAAATTATTTTCACACTCAAATCTGCTAACCTTTGCAAATATTTATGCTACAACATTAAACTCTGAAAAGAATTAGAAATGAGAGAAAATACTATATATTTTAGATTAATATTTATCCAAAACAGACAATTTTGTAATATTCTATTGCCTAAAAATAAATTGTTTAAAAGGCAATCAGTTAAGTAAGAGCAAGTTTTTTTAAAGAAAAAAAAACACTATCTGAACAACGTTCAGTTTCTGAGATACCGTACCCAGAGATCTAAAGGGATAAGACAATGGCTGATTAATTAATAAACATTCCCAATGATGGTACACAAAATAACCCTTCAGTAGATTACAATTAGTGGTTAAAAAGTTTGGACACTCAACTGAAACTGCCAACTAGTCCAGATTTGATAAAGTCCCCAAAGTTATTAACCCAACGAATAAGAAAACGTTTTTATAAAACTTTGGGGACTAGAGTAATAAAAACCCAATGCCCCCCCCTTCCTTTGCCGCACCACTGATGAATGTTTAAAATATTGGGATTCGAACCTGTTCCTCTTGTTCTGAATGAACCTCAGCAAGACCAAGCAGGACCATGAACACATAGCCAGCAGAGAATGAGATAGCCTACAAATAGAAGATACATAAATAAGTTAAACAAATTGAATGAAAACAGATCATATATATTTAAACACATTCTGTAAATCAAAATTCAAAGTGTATGTTTTTAGAAATGATATTTTGGAGAACTTTGATTTTCTTTGCAAAACCCCTCCCCCCCCCCCCCCTCCCTCCACACAATGTGTAAATATTCTGATACTGTTTTTGGATTTTGTTATGTCTGCTCTAATGAATATTTTATTTTATTTTGAATAAGAAATGTAAACCTGAGCAATTCCAGAGACATCCTTCTGTCTTTCCTTCTCCAAGATTTCAAAGAATGTCACATACAACAAAGATCCTGAGAATAAAAAGAGATTTAGTGATCAAATTTTGTATAAAAACAAGCATGACTACATCAATAACAGTGGAGCTTAAAAATCAGAAGTCACCACCTCCCCCATATATTAAATTTTAGTTTTAAAAAGTAAAAAGTTGGCTAGGACATTTTTTAAAGGGTGATTTCTCTTGAGAGGGTTTTAATACCCTTTCCTAGAATAGTTAAAACCTCTCTAAGACCTATGAGCTACACTGTAAAGGAACCATATCGATTCAGCGGTTACAGAGATCCTTAGGTACACACAGACAATAAATGTATGAATATAGATGTATAACCAGACAACTACATTAATAACCATCTTAGGAACCTTTTTATCTACTAGCAAATTGCTTTCTAATCTTTTCTAGCGACTGTGATAATATTCCTGATACTATTGGTTGATTTTCAAAGACCCCTCTATTGTTTTACTCTAATACACAGACAATCACAGATCCTGTTACTTTTATAAAATGATAATCTTACCAGTGGCTATTCCTTGAACAATTATCAAGCTTGCATTCATCAGTTCACCCTCCTAAAACATAAATACATCTATTTGCAAGGCCCTGTCAAAAGTTGTGTTGTTATTTTGTCAACGTGTCATTATATTATTTACTATTTTAAAGATTTAGTAGGTTAAGTTTAATGTCGTCATTCAAAGACTGAAAATAGATTAAGAATTAAGTGCATTCCCTTAAAGTACATATTAATCAATGGAACCACCCTTATTAAAAAAAAATTAAGAAAAAAAGGGGGGAGGGAAGCCCCTAAATCGCGGTGCATAACATTGAAGTTTACAACCCCACGGGGGCTACATAGTACCCAATTTAACCTAATTAAATATGACCTAAAGTAATAAACGATAAACTTCCCTCTTATCTTTTTTCAATTTATTTAAAAATAAGGAGGTATTTGTGCTCAACTAGGCACTTTAGGAGTAAACCTCCAAGCGATCTTCACCTGATTGGGGTCAGTCAAGGCCATACCAATTCCAATACCAATAGGAGATACAATACAGAATGTTGAGATGTATAGAACTGACACCAGTGGCCGTATCTCAGATCTTAAGAAGCATAAATATTTTTTTTTCTCCTGTGTATTTTAATTAAGGAGAGAGGGTAAATTTTGATTGATTGGTTCAAACTAACAATAATTAATTTTAATCTACTGAAAGGGTAATTTGATTGAGGAAAACACCAATTTGTATTGCCTTATGCCTTAAAAACACCTGTTTCGGCCGATAAATTGTGTATCATCAACGAATAAGAAAATGTTATTATAAAACTTTGGGAACTAGTGTAATAAACATTCCAATGTCTCCTCCCTCCCCGGGTTCTTTTGCACATGTCCAGTCCACCATCCTTTAAGCTTTACTGCTATCAATTTTGGGGGGAGGGTGGATCAATCCCCCCTCTCTTTTTTCCTTACCTGGACCACTTCACCCCAAGACAGGCTGAGATGACCCATTTGTGAGAGGCGAAGGCTAACAACAGAAACCAAACAGCTGATTCTTGACTGACATAAAAAAAAAATTATAGAACATGGATAACCTACAATAGAAATACATGAATAATAAGTCAATTTAGTTGTTATTATTTTTTATCTTTTATTTTTATTTGCTTTAGGAGATAGAAAGCTAAAATATCTTAGAAAAGTGTTTATAATCATTATTTTCCCCCTTTGTTTGACTACACATACGCAATAGTAACAGGATGTTTATCTGTCTGTGGTAAATAATCTCGCAACCTAATTGCTCTTTTTTACAATTAAGCTTATAAGAGTCCTTATAGGGCGTAGCCGGATAGTCGTATGTTTGTCATAATGTCTAAATTGATGACCTTTATTTTTTATTGATGTTGTCATCCTTATTTCTGATCATAAAAATACTTAATGATTTTGCTTTAAAGAAATGTTGTAATTGCTTACCATTAACTAATTTTAATATATTTAACCTTTATTATATTTTTCATAATTTACTTTCTTTTCTAGGTTCTTGAGTATTCAAGAATGAAAATAGTCACAAAAAGAATATGAATTTTAATATATTTTATTAATAAAATCTAATTGTAAAGATGAATTATTTTTTACAGTTTTATTAAACAGTTTCAGTCCATGAAAATTTTTCAAAGTTTTTTCTAGTATGGCTTCGAACCGAATATCTGCTGGATTAGAACCTGTTTTATACCATGCTTAAAATCATGTATTGCATCGTATTATAGATAATTTCCTACAAAAAATGAAATACAAATCATAATATTAATATTAGTTTTGTTAGCCCAGGACTTCGACCCCTTCGGGGCTAACATAACTCGAATTAATCTTATAAATTTTAATTTCACTATCCGCGGAAAGCTGTTTATAATACGATGAGATAATAGTTATTTCTCGCATCGTATTATAAACCGCTTTCCGCGGATATAGAATGTACAATTATAAGATTAAAACCAGTTTTTTTTAGCCCCGAGGTGCCGAAGGCACGGGCTAAAAAACTGGTTTTAATCTTATGATTGTACATTTTTATATTCGTAGAAATCTGGATATAATACGATGCTAGACATAGTTTTTCGTAAGTATGAGAACCGGTTCCTATCCACCGGATTCAAATGAATACGAGAAATAATCAATATCCTACATATTTGTCCTTGTATTTTTTTTAAATTTTACATTTCATAATTGCAGAGTAGCTGGTGTATAATTAGTTACCTGGCAACACCGAGAGCAATTCCCTCGAACAGATCATGAATACAGAGAGCCAGGATCACAAGAAATCCTCTACCAACTGCCTGAGATAAATAAGTGTATAACAAATATGTCTATTTAATTATAACTAGCGGCTGCGCTCCTAGCATCTAGGGACTCTCTATTCGAAGGGATATGGAAGGGCAGAAAATTAGCCAAAAACTAAACCTATTTTTAAAAATAAAAAAGCCTAAAACTATCCCGGGACATATAAGAAGCTTTCCTATAGAGGAGAACCATATCGGTTCAGCGGTTGGCTACAGACATAAAAATGCTTAAACTTTATATGATAAGATGATGACACTGGCTCCACCCCTTGAATCAAGCGGCTTAGCCCTATGACGTGTTGAGCCTCCTTCCAAAATTTTTCTTTTAAAAAGCCTTTTTCCAATGGATTATTAATCAAAACCCAAATCCCACAAATAAAAACTTTCCTGGACCATTACTATTTAATGAACTTACCAGAAAAATCGTTTTAGCCGTTTAAGAGATCTTGTAGCATATACAAATACAAGCATACGTCTTACTACTTTTCCAGAAACATGTCTTTTTTTTATGGGAAATAAACCATATTTCATAGTTTTTTTTTTTTGAAAAATAGTACAAAATCACTTATTTGGAGAAATTATTTTTTAAAGTGGGTTTGACAGCTACGCAAATGTACCTTCCACTCCTATAATTTGAATTAAATTAATGTAAGGTAGGGAAGGAGTTTTTCGTTGTATGTTTAATTAAAAGCGAAGCTTTTCTATAATTAGGGTCAGTCCGTCCGTCCGTAACGGATAGCTTTTTTCGTTAATTTAGGCATGTTAGAATTGTCCTATCGATTTTAAACTTTGCATGGTGATTCCTTTAGTAGTTAGGTACGATTTGGAAAGCGTAGCAACTCTATAATCATTACCAAAATGTCCTTACGTCATTGAAAGACGCTTTGACGTAATGCACGGGTCATTTACCTCAAAAGAGTTACTCTCATCCAGATGAATATCGCCATGAGAGTGTCCATGGTTCATGTGTCCACCCCCTCCTCCTCCTTGCTCCTTCTCAGTGTTCTCGTTCTTGTCCTTCAGGCTCATCTCTCTGTCTCTAAACTTAACATTAATAAACCTCTCCATGGGTGACTACTCACCTCGTTAGTAAAGGTTTCAAATACTTAAAGAGATTTTATTTTTAGGGATAAGACAATGGACGATAAATTGGTGTATACTGTACATCTCCTAATATGATAAACAAAATTACCCTTTTGCAAATTAAAATATTGGCTAAAAGGTTAGGAAACTAATATTATGGAACCGAAAAATCAAAATAAAATTAAAGTCCCTTAATTTTGAATAATATATCGTGGGTAAAAAAAAGGGGTTCCCTCCCTCGAAGGAATTTAACAATTATTTTCCTTAAATTGAAAGTGAACGACAAAAAAAACATTTTGAAAGAAATATATGTTTGAAGTTCATATTAGTTAAGTAAGGTAAGAAGAGCCTAATAGGATACACGCTTTTCCTCAACAGTTTAGCGGATTTAAAACCAACACGCATCAAGCGGTCAATGGATCCTATAAATATACACATTTGCTGAATCAAAACTGGTTTTACCTAAAATGTATCTGCTCCTTCTTCGTGTCTATAGTATTTCAAAGATTTTTAATAAAAATATGTGATTATTTGACTTTAAAATAACCTTTAATCAAAAATCATCTTATAGTTTAAAGATTGTAAATATAATTTTGTCATATTTGTTGAGGCTTTAAAAAAATATTTTTATAGACAATTCAACACTGCATATTTAGGATGTATAACAGTGGTTATTTTATGCATTATTAGTGATATAAAAAGTCATGTAAAAAGCACTAATCCTAATTGATTAGATACTTAGCCGTTTATTACACAAAAGTCTATCTTTTCTGTTCTAAACCATTTTAAATTTTATATGGATAAAATTTTGATATAATGAAACAGTAAGTGGGATAATATATGACACGAAAGGTTCATTTAAAAACATTACTTTAAAAGATATACTTGAATACACTTCATTTACCATTTTATTACTTAATAGTTACTAGGTAAAGTAAATGTTTTTTAATTTTAATTGCATTAAAGTTGACAAAAATTTGATAATGATCATCTGATGTTTTGTATGTAAACAGTATGTATTTTATCTGTAGCTCAAGTTTTCGATAGCTGATTTAGTTCTACACGCTAGGAAAGCTTCACGTACATAGGATCCAGGATGGGTTCAGGCTATTTGATTTTTAGATTTAAGTCTTAAGTCTGTTATGCCTTACGCCAGAAAACAGACCAACTAGATGCTAGGGGCACAATCGCTGATTTTTTATATAGAGATATATATAGTATATTTTAATTTAACATCAAATTAATGTCTGGTGTATTAAAGATTATTTAGCAATTGAAAACAATCTTTATTTAATTTTGTATCTTATTTAAGACATGGCAAAACCTTTTTTTAAATGTGATCATAATCTACATAGGTCAAAGATTTTGGTCGTTGTGAATCTATAATTGTAATTTAAAAAAACAAGACTTTTTCTGATGTTTGATTTTAATAGTAAAGCTTTTCTTTATTAAGGGTTGGTCTGTCTGTCCGCAACGGATAGCTCTTATCATTAATTTAGGCCTTTTATAATTATCCTATTGATTTCATACTTGGTTGGTTATTCCTTTAGTAGTAAGGTACGATTTAGAAAGCATAGCAATTCGACAAAAAGTTTTAAACCTTTTTGTAATAAATACTACAACAAGGTACAACGTTATAAATGAGGCACATATATAATAAAGTCCTAAAAATGTAGGAATGTCCTTAAACAGTATGTTGTATTTTGCAACAAATTTACTTAATAGTAAAACTATTTAATGAATAATGAACTATTCAGTTTTTAACTAATTAGACTATACTTATTAATAACTTTCCTTTGATATAATCAATTAAATGCCTAATTTCTTCAACAATCTAATGTTTATGTGTTTGATAACTTATACTATTTTGTCTTTCATACAAAATTCGAGTGTTAAATTGCTTATTGTTTAAAAACTGTTTAAATACAAGTTAATGTTTAAGGACATAATTACATTTTTAGGACTTGATAAAGAGATGCATCGCTTATAACATTGTACTTTGTTGTCCTAGGAATCAGTATCCCAAAATTCAGTTCAATTGGATAATTTTATCACATAAAAATATGTTGTTTTAAAATTTTTAAAAATGAACAGTTTAAATTGGGCGTTCGGAAATTCTGGTAACGAGTAACTCTGGTAAGCCGAGCGTTCTCGGCCCACAGGGTAACGAGTTCGAGTTCAACGAGCCCTAGCCTTGAATTATTCTACCAAAACAAACTAGCAGGATTTAGTCATACAGAAATTATATATTTAACTGAATAATATTTACAAGCAATGATTACTATATATATACAACAGATTATAACAATGGTTAGGTTTGAAGGGGGTGTGGGACGCTAGGGCTTAGCTCCCGGCGGTAGACAGGCTGTGGGGGCAGCGGTGGTAAAAGGGGAGGCAGCGCCTCCCGGTTATATAAGCGCGTGAGGGGCGCATGATAGTTGCATGTTTGAGCCCCTCCCCACATTTAGGCAGGCCAGTTTGACCGCTAGATAGCGGGGTCAACATCGGTCATGAGATAGATGGTGATATAATAAGATTAGTGCAGTGGGTTTGTTATGATAAGTCACAGCGTAGCAACTCTGTAAACTGCCTGTCCGTCTGGGTGTCGTATTACCACAACCTCCCCTTCAAGGGTTGCGTGGCTCTCGAGCCACCAGGCCTTGAACCTGGGGATACGACAACCTATGTCTGCGCAGGACAGGCTCTTCCTGGGGCACAGCTCGATGGAGGACAGCTCTGGCTACACAGGCTCCACGGGACACTCGTTGCTCGGTCTGGCTGTGGTTGGATATCAGCATTGTCAGCTCCTGGTTGGCTTCTAGACGGGGGTTGGCGACGGCCAGGCCCCGGCGCTGGAAATTTTGCCTCGTCTGCAGGACTAGCTCTGCCTCAGCGGGTAGCTGGACGCGGAGGCCTAGGCTAACTCTGGTGGTGCCCAAGGGGGGAATGACGATGGGTGAGGGCGCATAAAATTCCATGGGGGCGCCTGCTTGGTTCAGGTTGCTTGGCCTCCTAGCCCCCACACGGATAGGGATGGCTGTCATCAACAGGGGGCACATGGCTTCAGCTTCGTCCTCTGGGGCGGCCTCTTCCATTGCAACAGCTGCTTCTCCTCCTACAGGCTCGCTGCTGGCTGGCAGGTGCTCCATGTCTGTGTCAGGATTCCAGATGGCATCTCTGGGTGGCTCTGGAACTGGCGGCGGCGGCGGTGGTTCGTTGGGTTGCTCCTGCAGGTCCTCTTCCACTGGGTCACGATCTTGGCCGCTGGGCTGTGGGGCGGCTGCGGCCGGCTGGTGCACTGGGAACTGTCCTGGGTCGCCAGCTGCGGGCGCCGCCGCTCCAACCGGCAGCTCGGTGGCATCCTCGTCGCCGTCCACATCAACTTGGATGTCTGCTGGAATCTGGTGGGCAGTCACATCTCCAGTGTATTTGCGCAGTCGGCCTACATGCGCGGTAACCTCCGAGATCCTGGCGATTGGAGAGGCAGGTTTGATGACATAATGGACTTCTGTAGCTTTCCTCACTACCTTCCAGGGGCCAGTCCATCTTTTGGCGATCTTGGCTGCCTTCCCTGGCACCAGGCGGGGGGCCAGGTACCAGACCAAATCTCCAACCTCATACTTGGCCGTGCCTTCGTAAGCTGCCGCGCTCCTCCGGATGGCTCCCTCCTCCTTCTGCTGGATGGCATCATACACTGCATAGTAACGTTGCAGGAGGGCTTGGACGTTGGCTGGAACCGAGGCATATTCTGTTTCTGGCAGCCGAAGCACCATGTCCACCGGAAGCTTGGCCTCTCTCCCAAAGAAGGCTAGGAACGGGGTCACGCCGGTAGATCTGCAGGCCTTGGTGTTGTAGGCGAAGGCAATGGCAGGCAAGTGGGGCTCCCAGTTGTTGTCGTCTCTGTCTAAGAACAGACGCATGCCGGTATTGAGCGTCCGATGGAACCTTTCCACTCGGTTGGACTGTGGGTTGTAGGGTGGTGGATGTGTCAGGCCAATCTCAAGCCTGGAGGCCAGCTCCTGGAATACCTGGCCGGTGAACTCCATCCCATTATCGGAGTGGATCTTCAGGGGGCATCCAAACGTGGCCAGGTGGCGGTGCAGCAGGGCTTCAGCCACCGTGAGGGTGCGCTTGTTGGGGATGGCGTAGAGGCTGACAAACCGGCTGAACCCATCTTGGCAGGTGAGGATGTAGCGGTTCCCAGCTGGGGTCTCTGGCAGCGGCCCCACCAGGTCGATGAACAGGACTTGCTGTGGATACCCCTGGCGGGAGGGTACATGTATCCCTTGCTTCAACCTTTCCTTGGTAACCTTCTGGACACATTCAGGACAAGTCTGAACCATCAGGCGGACGTCACGGGCCAGGTTGGGCCACCAGAAGTGCATGGCCACACGGGCGATGGTCGCGTCCATCCCAAAGTGTCCGGCCATGGGGGTCCCATGGGCTAGAAAGAACGCGTCCTGCTGGAGGGCCGAAGGCAGCAGGTATCTTGTCCGCTCCCCTGTCAGGGTCTGGTCAGTGGTGGTGAGGCAACCATGCTCGTCAAGTCCCAGGGCTGAGAAGCGGCTGGCGTACTGCTGCTCGTCTCGGTCCTTGCCGCGCAGCTCAGCCTTGGTTGGGGCTCTGCCATCAGCCACCCACTGGCGGACACGGAGCAGGAGGGGGTCTTGTGTCTGGGCTTCTAGTACTCTAGCTGGGTCCAGTCGGACGGCAAGGGGCCGGCTGGCTGCGGACTCCCCTAGCTGGCAAAGGTTATGGAGATACTCAGCCTGCTCTGCTAATTCTTCGGCGCTGGCCGTTGGCATGTTGGCGTCCTCCCGGCGGCTGAGGGCGTCAGCGTTGGTGTTCTGGGTGCCAGGACGGTGGCAGACAGTAAAGTCTAGGGCCGCTAGCTCCTCTTGCCAGCGGGCCACCATTCCTGTGGATGTGTTCAGTGACTTCATCTGCAGCAAGGCTGAGGAATCAGTGTTGATCTGGAAGCTGCGGTAGGACAAGATGCCGTGGAATTTCCGGATTCCATACATAATGGCGGCCATCTCTCCCTTCCAGGACGGGTAGCGAGTCTCGGGGTCGGTTGTCTTGCGCCCCACGGCGGCAATCAGCCTCTCCTTGCCGTCCTGGCATTGACTCAGAATGGCAGAGATGGCGCGGCTGCTGAAATCTGTGGTGAGCTGGAATACCGCTGGCAAGTCAAACCTGGGCGGCGCTCGGATGGGGGCTTGACGGAACTTGTCCTTGAGCTGCAGCAGCTGGGCTTCCATCTCAGGTGTCCAGGTTAGGGTCTTGGCCGTCTTCTGCCGATTCATCTCGTAGGTGAGGTCGGCATACTCTGGGATGAACAGGCGGTAGTATCCAAAGAACCCCAGAAGCGCCAGCAAGTCTTTGGGGGTGCTGGGGGCCGGCCAGTCCAGGATGCGGTCAATATAATCCTCTTGCATGGCTATCCCCTCACGGCTGAGGGTGTGGCCCAGATAATCCACCTTGGCTCGGAACAGCTTAGTCTTGGCTGGTTTGAGGCGGATTCCTCCCCTGCGGTGGGCTTCCAAGACCTCTCAGAGCCTAGCCAGGTGGGCCCAGGTATCCTGGTGGAAGGTCAGGACGTCGTCAAGGTATGACTGGAGGTTGGCTGTGCCTAATGGGTTTAGGACCCCTGCAATAAATCTAGAATAGACGGATGGTGCCGTAGCCAGGCCAAAGGGCATCCTTTTCCATTGATACAAGCCTCTGGGGGTGGTGAAGGCGGTGCAGGGCCTGCTGTCCTCAGACACACGGATGGTGTAGTATGCGGCCACCGCGTCCAGGGCACTGTAGACGCGGTGCCCTCCAGCTCGTTCTACCAGCTGCTGGATCCTGGGCAGAGGGTAGCTGTCCAGCTCCAGGCACTTGTTGAGGGCTCTGTAGTCGACGGCCCAGCGGGTGCTCCCGTCCTTCTTCTTGATGGGCACCAGGGGGCTGCTCCAGGCGGAGTCTGACGGCTCTATGACTCCCTCCTGTAGCCAGGTGTCCAATTGTTTCTCCAGTTCAGCCTCCTGCCGCGGGTTCAGATCCCTAAATCTCTGGCGGATCGGCTGGGTCCCTGGCTTGAGGCGCAGCTGCAGCTCGACTATATCGGTGCAGCCGGGGGTAGAGTTGGAGAAGACGTCCCTGTACTCGGATAGCATGGTCCAGACCTCCTTCTTGAGCAAGGGGTCCTTGCGCAGGAACTCGTTGTCTTCCATCTCAAGGGCCTCCCACAACTCTTGCATGTCTGGGGGCTCAGCAGGCTCTTGGAACGAGTGGAGACTCGGGGGAGGCGTATCAGAAACCTCTAAAATGTCAGGCTTGACCAGCTCCCCTGCCACTGGGAGGCCAGCGTCCAGCAGAAGGGGCGTCTCCCCTTCATTCACCACCAGTACTCGAAACACAGTGGCGGATCCAGGCCTGTGGGCATACAGGCCTTCTGGGATGACAAGATCCTCCCCAAACCTCTGTTCTGGGGCAGCTAGTTGGATGGCATCCTTGGTGCGGTGGCCTACTAGCTCAACAGGGACCGCCATGACACCGCGGCCAGGCAAGACCACTCGCTTGGCCGTGCGCAGTTGGGGTGGCTGACCGTCAGTTGGAGTGACAGCGCTTAGCCTATACGTGGCTGGAGTGGGGCCAGCTTCGGCTCCGGGACCCACCGGCCGCAACTTGACGGGCTCGGCCTCGGGAGGGGCTGACGTGTTGGAGCCAGGTGTGGCTCCGAGGGCGTCCGGCCACAATTTGACGGGCTCGGCGCTGGGAGAGGCCAAAGTGCTGGGTCCAGCCTGGGCTCCGTGGGCGTCCGGCCGCGACTTGACGGGCTCGGCGCTAGGAGAGGCCGGGGCAGCGGAGCCATGCATGGTTCCGGAGGCGGCCGGCCACGACTTGACGGGCACGGCGCCGGGAGAGGCTGATTCCTGGGAGTTGAGTGTGGCTCCGGGTACATCAGACCGCGACTTGACGGGTCTGGACTCGGGCTTGGCTGGTGGACTGGCTGGAGGTCCCAGGTAGAGGGGGCCAGGTGGACACGGCTGGCCGTTGATAAAGGTGTCGCCGGAGAAGATTGGTTCTGGAGGGCTGGCAATCTCAGGAAACGTTGTTGGCAGGTTCTCCCGCGGCACCTTGGGCACTGGGGGCAACCCCATGGCTAGCAGGTTGGTCCCCCTATGGGCGTTGAGCGCAGCATCCACCCAGTGCGTGCCTTTCTCGACCACACGCGGCTGCTCTGGCAGGGGGCCTGGCAGAGGCCCCTCATAACTCAACTCTCTCTCGGCTGTCTCCCGGTCAATGGGGACGCCATGGAGTGGGATAAACTCCCCACGCACCCACAAGCAAGGTGGTTGCATGTCGAAACAGAGCCTAGTTCCGAACTCCTTGAGAAAATACCCTCCTAGGTTCAGAGGGTGTGAGAGGTTCCGGACCACAGTCACGTGGTAAAGATGGAGTATAAGAGTGTGTGAGACTGCCATATATAATTCTTTCAATTTTCCTATTACCTGGAGGGGTTGGCCTTCCTCGTTAGCAGTCAGGATTTGGGTGTTGTCCGGAATCAACATGCGTTGCATGCCCATTGCGTGCATGAGGTGTTCAGAAATTACAGCAGACCCTGGTACACGGTTGCCAGAATCGATCATGGCATCCACCTGTACATGCTGGGCAGGGTCAGGAGTAGGAAACCTCACCCTGATATGGCAGGGGAAGTGGAGGTCCTGCCCTTGAGACAAGGGGGCCTCCCGTTCGGCCGGGGTTGGCAGAAACTTCGGTGGTGGCCGAACCGCAGCTATGGTGGTATCGCTTACCATGGTGGCTTAGACTGTAGCTTCGAATCACTAGAGCTTATTAATTATCACTGGGTCAACAATTTTATATTTATTTTTATCACTTGGTTGACATTTATACACACTTATGTGTTGTTATCACTAGGAGCTCTAGGTGTGATTCTGGAAGCACTGGCAACAGGGAATGTCCGTCCTGCAAGGTTCAGAGGGGTGACGGCGGTAGGGAATGACCCGTCCTACAGAGGCCCACATATTGCGTTCAAAATGATGGAAATTCGACCTAAAAAGGCCGTCTCGCGGGTCAGTTGGCTTCTCAGTTGGCGGCTGATTGTCCCCTTACTTGCCAAAGGGTCCAATCAGAGGTAGAATAGGCTAGTTTCTGTAAGGCTCGATTGAAACACGCTGACACCAAGTTCTGGTAAGCCGAGCGTTCTCGGCCCACAGGGTAACGAGTTCGAGTTCAACGAGCCCTAGCCTTGAATTATTCTACCAAAACAAACTAGCAGGATTTAGTCATACAGAAATTATATATTTAACTGAATAATATTTACAAGCAATGATTACTATATATATACAACAGATTATAACAATGGTTAGGTTTGAAGGGGGTGTGGGACGCTAGGGCTTAGCTCCCGGCGGTAGACAGGCTGTGGGGGCAGCGGTGGTAAAAGGGGAGGCAGCGCCTCCCGGTTATATAAGCGCGTGAGGGGCGCGTGATAGTTGCATGTTTGAGCCCCTCCCCACATTTAGGCAGGCCAGTTTGACCGCTAGATAGCGGGGTCAACATCGGTCATGAGATAGATGGTGATATAATAAGATTAGTGCAGTGGGTTTGTTATGATAAGTCACAGCGTAGCAACTCTGTAAACTGCCTGTCCGTCTGGGTGTCGTATTACCACATAACTACACTTTCTAAGTCGTACCTAAATACTACAGGAATAACCTTGCAAAGTTTGAAATCGATAGGTAAATTCTAAATTAACGGAAAAAAGCTAACCGTTCCACTAAAAAAGCTAACATTTCCACCTTCAAATCTAACTTTTACTGACGGACAGACAGACGTACCGACCCTAATTATAGAAAAGCTTCGCTTTTAATAACAGTAAATATGTTGTAAATCAATACTGTCAGTATTTTTAAAAGCGAAGCTTTTCTATAATTAGGGTCGGTCCGTCCGTACGTCCTTCACAAACGGATAGCTTTTTTCGTTAATTTAGGCATGTTAGATATGTCATATCGATTTCAAACTTTGCATGGTGATTCCTTTAGTAATTAGGTACGATTTAGAAAGCATAGCAACTCTATAATCATTACAAGAATGTCCGTACATCCATTTTAAACATATTGATTTTTTTACTTTTTCAACAACAAAGTTTTATGTGATCTAATCATCCGATTGATCTGATTTTTGGTATGCTGATTCCTGGGACAACAAAGTATAATGTTAAAAGCGAAGCAACTCTATAATAAAGTCCTAAAAATGTAAGCATGTCCATAAACATTATCCTGAATCAAGCAGTTTTCAACAAATTTACTTACAATTTTGCTTCGACTCTTATACATTTATATTCTGATTATTCAGTTCTGACACTATATAAGTGTTAATGTCCGTTTGTCCTACCGTTTCAGTGCTTCGCTTTTATGGATGTTGTCATAATTGTTTAGTTAAATAATATGTTGATTTTTCATTACTGTTTTTACTTTCTAAGTTTAAGATTTCAAGGTAAATTGAAGAAAAAAAGCATTAATTAAAACCAGAAGGTACCCCCGTTGACAATTTCATGAGTTATAATTAATCTACAAAAAAAAGTTTTAAAACAACTACTGCTTTCATGTGTTAGAGATAATATACATTTTACATCAAAGGCTATTTTAAAGTCAAATTAGCACACATTTTTAGTCTAATTCTTAAAAATTCTATAATCCGGAAGAAGGAGCAGATACAATTTAGCTAAAACCAGTTTTGATTTTGCAAATATGTCTATTTATAGGATCCATTGACCGCTTGTTGCGTGTTGGTCAAAAATCCGCTAAACTGTTGAGGAAAAGTGTGGATAAGGATAAAATAATTTTTAATAGTTATCTATCGCATAGTATTATAGACAGCTTTCCGCTGAATTAAAAAAATATAAGATTTAAACCAGTTTTGTAAGGCCCGTGCAAACAAAACTGGTACTGGTTTTATGATTTTTATTTTAATATTATTGAAAAATTGTATGTAATACGATTCTATGCATGATATTTCAGTATGGCCAAGAGCGAATATTTATCGTTTTCTAAGCCATACTGGAAAAATATTACCTATGAGCTTGTGTGCATTTGTCGAGAACAATATGAGCAACTTCTTCTATCAGATAAATTAATAAAAACCTATAAAAAACATAATTCAACAACATCCATAAAAGCGAAGCTCTGATACGCTAGGACAAACGAACATTAACACTTGTAAAGTGTCAGAACTCATTAATAAGAATATATAAAAGTATAAAATTCGAAAAAATTGTATGTAAATTTAAAAAAAAAACTGCTGAAATACAGGACAAATCTAATATGCCTAAATCAACGAAAATAGCTATCCGTTCCGGACGGACGGACGGACCCCAATTATGGAAAAACTTCGCTTTTAAAATAATTGTATTTGAAAAAGGCAAAGTCCCTCGAGGCTGGTAAATAGCCTGTAGAGTAAAAACATTCGGGGAAAAAAATTTAAGGGTCTATTTTTTCTTACATCTCATTATGAAAATATTGTTTTATTACTTCAAAATTTGATATACTTAGATAATTGTTCCAATTATCGATTGGATATTTTTTTTAGTGATAATAGTTTAGTTTAAATGATTTCACTTAATTTCAAAATTTAAATTCCGATACATATCAAATTTGGTTTTATCAGGATTTTATACAAAATATGGAGTTTTTATGCATATTACATCGTGTCTAATCATCTTGGTAATCAAATGAAGCTCTTGATAATGTCTATAAAAACGACGTCATATAATACAAATGACCAATGACAGGCCAATACACAGATTAAATTACCAATTACCAGCATACATTTTAATTGACCAATGGTAGGCCAGTATCACATTTTTTATAGGAACTAAAAAAAGGCTTAGAATTCATAAATCTTGAAATAAAAATGAAATCTTACCCAGCTAAAACAAAAATTTCTGGTATTTCTAGTCCTGTGTCTGGGAATGATCCCTCTTTCAGTGATTGCAAGTATATCTAAATTAAAATAAATATATATATTTTTGTGAACCATTTGTATTTCCTTAAAATAAGGAGAACCAGTCATACTCAGGCCAGAGTTGGGTAAAAAGTTTTACATTTTAGTTATGAATGTGGAAGCAGTTCATAGTGCGTATAAAAATTGACGTCATACAATACAAATGTCCAATGATAGGCAAGTATATATATTACTAATGGTCAATTAAAATGTATAGTTGCCTATCATTAGTCATTTGTATTGTATGACGTCATTTTTTATAAGGCACTATAAGCTGCTTCATGAATGTGGGTCTGACATCAGATTTTGGCACTTTCACACCATAAATCCTAGTGAGCTCTGATAACCCTTCCCCCCTTGTCTAAAAAATTGTTTAAATAAGGGTGGGGGAGGAGAGAACTATCTAAAGGCTAGGTTAGGTTATATTGGGCCTTTTATTAACCCCGCAGTGTTAGGGCACTGCAGGTAAAGGTCCCGCAGTGTTAGAACCCCATAGTCATACCCCTCTAAAAAAACATACTCTACTCCCTTATTTATTTCTATATCTAACTGTACAACTATCTATCCATCATCCATCTATCTATCTCTATCTCTTTATGAATTTACCTCTCTAAAACAGGTAATATATGAGTACACTGTTAAAAATAAAATAAAAATTTAGCATCAGATAATACTATATATTCATTTCATTACTTTATAGCATCATTCCATATGCTCTAGCAAAAAAAACCTCATTACGATATAAGGAAGATTCCAATACTGTATAAAGTATTACTTAGTGTTCTATGGAGTAATATGTATTACTAAATAAAGAATGTGCATTTTATAGTATTATCTAATACTCTCTATGGAATAAAATTCAATACGCTAGAAGGAAGTTTTTAATACTCTGGTTCGTAATTTTTGTTACTCGGTAGGGTAAAAATTGATACTAAAGACGTAATATATGTGTATAATTGTAGTTATTATGGTATATAGTACTACATGGTGTATCAATTGATACTAAATGAAAAAAAATATGTTTTACAGTGTAAGACAGGATTTAAGAATAACCCCTCCCACAAAATATAAACAAATCTATAAGTATCTATCTATGTATCTAGGTATCTATCTATCTATGTATCTATATATCTATCCATCTATCTATCTATGTATGTATTTACCTCTCTAACATCAGGTAACATATGAGTAAGACATGATGTAAGGATGACCCCGCCACCAAAATATAGACAAACTATATCTATCTATCTATTTACTTAATATCTATCTATGTATGTATTTACCTTTCTAACATCAGGTAATATATGGTATGTATTTACCTTTCTAACATCAGGTAATATATGAGTAAGACAGGATTTAAGAATAACCCCTCCCACAAAATATAGACAAATCTATATCTATCTATATAATTCTATCTATCTATCTATGTATCTATCTATCTATGTATATATCTATCTATGTATGAATTTACCTCTCTAACATCTGGTAACATATGAGTAAGACAGCCAAATCTATATCTATCTATCCATCTATCTATCTATGTATGTATTTACCTCTCTAACATCTGGTAACATATGAGTAAGACAGGATGTAAGGATGACCCCTCCACCAAAATATACCCAAATCTATATCTATCTATCTATCTCTATATGAAAGAACCTCTCTAATATCAGGTAGCATATGAGTAAGACAGGATGTTAGGATGACCCCTCCCACAAAATAAACCCAAATCTATATCTATCTATCTATGTATATATCTATCTATGTATGTATTTACCTCTCTAACATCTGGTAACATATGAGTAAGACAGGATGTAAGGATGACCCCGCCACCAAAATATATACAAATCTCTATATATCTATCTATCTATCTATCTATATATCTATCCATCTATCTATCTATGTATGTATTTACCTCTCTAACATCTGGTAACATATGAGTAAGACATGATGTAAGGATGACCCCGCCACCAAAACAGAGCAACATCGAGTATACCAGCACTTTTTTGCCCGACTGTTAACAGCATCAGTTTTTATCATGATTGGTAATTTCTAGGGAAGTATGTGACATTAGAATGTTATTTATACTGGTACCCAAAGTTTTAAGACAATCTCACATACGTTGGCTTTAAAACTTTAGGTACATCTATACTATGATTAGATATAAAGAATAATTTTGTTTATCAGCATTGGGAATGTACATTAATTTACATTAATTTCAAGATTTTATTAAATCCTTTGTTTAGAACTTCATGATTTTTTATTGACTTTTTAAAAATATTTGAAAAAAATGCAACTAACGGTTTAAACAATGTTTGTTTAAGAAAATAAAAAACATAATCCTTTGAAATAATTAGTGGACCTTTTAAATCAAACCTTTTTCTCATTGTTAAGTCTTTAGAGAATTTTTTACGCCATACTTAAAAAATATGTATAACATCATATTATAGACAATTTTCCACGAATGATAAAAATCCATAAATTTTATTTTTCTTCTCCAAACCTGTATTTCAGTGGTCCAGTTCGGATTAAAGTGAAATTGCCAAAGCAAATCTTTGAATTGTTTATTTTTGGTTTATGTAAGCAACAAAAGATAGGTAATTAAAAAAATAACAAGGACAACAAAGGACATAAGTACTAAAGTAGCGCAGCAAATTAAACATACTATTTGCAGCAGCGGATTAAATTGCAAAAATTTAGGGGCCTTTTCAAAGAAAATTCAAAATTATGCTTAGCACTCAGAATCTACTTTTTTACTTGATGGGTCCGTTGGTCTGTCAGTGATGTTTCTCGAGGACTTCAAATTCCTATGGTGTCTTTCTCTTCTGCTATTCAAGATATGATTTTGACTTTTTTATGAAGATTCTGCTTACCATTGAACATCTACTCTTTAACTTTCTAGGTTCGTTGGTCTGTCTGGCTGTAATGCTTTTGGAATTCACCAAAAAGTGCCTTTCCCTTCTGCTATTCAAGTTAGTTTGACTCTTTTTATGAAGATTCTGTTTTTTTTCCCATGTCTACTAGGGTGGGTTCATATCGGAATTAGACAAAGCGGGGATATGCAACAGATAAAATTAACCTTAAAAACATTTCTGACCGAAAAGGAATTTTAAAAAATTGAGTTTTAGAACACGACCACTTAAAAATATAATTCATTACTTATTAGTATGCAAAGACGACATTCAAAAAATTTTGAATCAGAACTATGGCTTCATGGTGCTCCCTGGAAAGGCCTTGAAGAGCTGAATCAGGAACTTTTGTCCGTTTCAAAATATCTCGTTCCTAGCCTTAGAAATCACTAAAAACCCAAAAAATTTTAAGGTTTATTGAGAATTGTCCAATTTGTAGAGTTTTTTTTAGATTTTCTCAGGCTAGGAACGAGATTTTTTGAAACGGACAAAAGTTCCTGACTCAGCTCCTCAAGGCATTTCCAGGGAGCACCATGAAGCCATAGTTCTGATTCAATAAATTTTTGACTCCCATTTACAAATAGCTATACAATTGAATGTCTGGTCGTCAGCGGTTTTAAGACTTAGGATAAATTTTAAATCACCCAGAGGTGTATGATATCTATATAAATTGAGTGCAGATCCCCGCTTTGGCCTCAGAAAAAAAATGTCCAAAATCGACCCACCCTAATGTCTACTCTACAACTTATCATGTCTGACTGTCTGTCCATTATGTAATTCTTTCTTTTACACTTATGGATGTTATCATCCTTTCTTAAAATCTCAAAATGCATTCAAGATACTAAAAGAGTTAGACCTATTTTAGACCTAGCCAAACCTATTTTTATAAGAACCCCTCTTAAACATGCTTAACTCTTTGACAAACCCCAAACTGTCCCAGTTTTGAGCAAGACGATTCCAGTTACGTCATATACGTTTCGGGAAAGAAAAAGGGAAGGGTGGAAGAGATGGGAGAAAAGGGGAGAGATTTTCTTCCCACCTTCCCTTTTTATATGACGTCACAGGAATCGTCTTGCTCAAAACTGGGACAGTTTGGGTTTCGTCAAAGAGTTAAGCATGCTTAAGAGGGGTACTTATAAAAATAGGTTTGGCTGTTTGTTTATCCTTAGGTAAAACAGAAATTATGAAAGAATAAATCCGTCTGGTTCATAGGACTCATAACATAACAAACAAAAAGTTGCTTACGAAATTTGGGGTATAGCCCCTTTCGTGGCAGCGCTCCCTTAAGGGGCGGTTCGTCGTATTTTCAAAATGGCTTTTGATTTGGTAGGTTAGGTAAGGTTATATTGGGTCAGGTGATTGCCCACAGGGTTAGAGCACCCCGCAGGGGCTAGATATAGGAGAAAAGCTACTGTGAAAATACGGAGAAACAAAAAATGCTCCTTATAGGGCGTTGCCACGAAAGGGACTATACCCGAAATTTGTTTTACAGTAAGAATTTTTCAGGAGTTAGGTATGTGACAATGGTTACAAATTTTTGCTTTTGGTACCCGTGTATAATACAATAAAGGTACTAAGAAAGAGAGGGAATGTCTGATTGAGCCAATAGGAGAATCGCATCGGAATTTACATTGGATCTCATTGGTTGAAATTATGTACACATTTTCCTACGAAGGCATGTTTTTTTTCATTTCATACATACATAAAAGTCAGCTGTTAACAGTATATTTTCTTAGTAGAAAGCTTTGCGGAATCAGAATTAATTGCCCAAAAATTTCGTTTACAATTTGAAAGCTTGAAACAAAGTTGGATTCTTAAAAAAAAAGTTAGGCTGGCAACTCGCTGGTGAGGCAAAATTATTTTTGTGAAAAATCCTCCAAAATCGAATAAAAAAATTTACAAAAATGAAATAAAATCTTAAGAGGGTTATTAACATATGATTTTGTTTAATTTTTGTAGATTTTTAATGTGCTTTTGGATGATTTTTCACAAAAATAATTTTGCCTCACTATCGAATAGCGAGTCTATCATTTTTTAAGAATCCACATCAGCTTGAGTCGAAAGTAAACAATACTTTTGTCTGCTAGGAATGTTCTCTCTTAGATTTGACGAAAAAAGGGTTCAGAATATTCTTCTACTCTTCTATTTCTATTATAATACCACAAAATAGTTACTCTTCAAGTAGACCAAGCTTACTGAAAATTAACAATTCAAACACTAGCAGTAGACTATACAAGTTTTTAATCAATATAATAGATTTGAAATCTGCATAAAATTTTAAGGATTTTTTTATAAAATTAGTTTTTTATATAATTCTTTATTTAAAGGCGCAAATACAAATTAAGTTAAATAATTTTGAGATCTGTGATTGGTGGATTGAAAACTATCTGCGCTCTGATTGGAGAAGCTTAAGTGACGTACATCATTCAACCAATCAGAGCGTAGGTAGTTTCCAATCCAGCTATCCTATTGGTCAAAATTTATTAACTTAAATCGTATTTGCGCCTTTGAATAAAGAATTATATAAAAAACGAATTTTATAAAAAATCCTTAAAATTTTATGCAGATTTCAAATCTATTATATTGATTAAAAATCTTTAAAACTTTTATAGTCTAACTAGCAGACAATAAAGTTCAAAATGTACAAAACAAGAATATTTTGGTTGGTCCAATTACTGTTTACTCTACTAGTGGCTGCGCTCCAAGCATCTAGGGGCTCTATATTCGAAGGGATATGGAAGGGCGGAAAAATAGCCTAAAACCACACCCAGACTTGTTTATGAAAATAAAATAGCCTAAAACCATCCCGGGACATATGTGAAGCTTCACTGTAGAGGAGGACCATATCGGTTCATCGGTTAGCGATATCCCTAGCTAGAGACAAAAAAAACTTGCTACTTTATATAATAGGATGTATGGGTCTACTATGATAAAAATAAGAATAACAAGGATGACAACATCCATAAAAGCGAAGCACTGAAACGGTTGGACAAACAGACATTAACACTTGTATAGTGTCAGAACTGAATAATCATAATATAAATGTATAAGAGTCAAAGCAAAACTGTAAGTAAATTTGTTGAAAAACTGCTTGATTCAGGATAATGTTTTTGGACATACTTACATTTTTAGGAATTGATTATAGAGTTGCTTCGCTTATTACATTATACTTTGTTGTTCCAGGAATCAATATACCAAAAATCAGATTAATCGGATGATTAGATAACACAAAAATGTGTTGTTAAAAAAGTAAAAAAATCAACATGTTTAAAATGGACGTACGGACATTTTGGTGATGATTATAGAGTTGCTACGCTTTCTAAATCGTACCTAACTATTAAAGGAATCACCATGCAAAATTTGAAATCGATAGGACAATTCTAACATGCCTAAATTAACGAAAAGAGCTATCCGTTACGGACGGACGGACGGATCGACCCTAATTATAGAAAAGCTTCGCTTTTAAAAATAGGGAAAGAGACCAAATGGGTAATCTTAACTTAATGGTGTAGCCATACAGGACTTTCAAGTAGAATGATACAACACAGATTTTTTGAAGAAAAGAAAAAAAATATTTCAATGCTTATTATTGGTTAGGCTGGTCTATGAAAGGGTTTGAAATGTCATGCTAGCTTAAAGATCTCTGAAGGGTTTCATTATCTTCGTTTCTATTCATTTTTAAGTCTGAATCACAAGGTGTAGACTACAATTACAATTTAAATACCAATATATATATATGTTTTGTTTACTCGAATTGTTTACATTCCAATGTTAGGGATAATATGAGCAGCGCATTCAAAATCTACACCCAGAGATGGGTTTTCGAAAGAAGAATGCCGCGTTTTTTCGACATTTTTTAGACCTGTCGTCTTTGTTCAATCAATCATTATTATGAAAAGGCCTCGTAGGAGTATAAAACTTAGGAATTCAAAATTTTAAAATTTTTATTTCAGCCATTTGTATAATGTCTAATAAAGCTCTAAAAGATGCATTAATTAATATACAGCAAAAATGGATTTAAGATAATTTATTTTTCTTCTATAAAAGCCGTACCAACAAAAGCGAAATAATTCAATAAATAGTTGTTTACTCTGTTTAAATCTTACAGGGCCTTTTTATAATAATGATTGATTGAACGAAGACGACAGGTCTAAAAAAAGTCGAAAAAAGGCAGCATTCTTCTTTCGAAAACCCATCTCAGACGTATTGGTCATTGATAATGTGTACACTGTACACTGTACAAACCTTACACATCTAAAAACTAAGAATTTTAGATCAATTAATACTAGAGTTATCAGAGTTTTTTTTTCACAAGATTTACTAAAAATTAATAATCACAATGACCCCTGGAATAGCATTGCAAATAAACTTTTTGGAGATCATTATTTTGGAGGTGACAAGGGCCATAATTTTTTTTAAAAATCTTTTTAAATGCCTTATTTTTAAAAGTTACATAAGAGTTTTTAAGATTATGATAGTCTGATTTAACTCTAGAACGACTTGAAGCCACTTAAGCATTGCTAAGATTTTAGCTAATCATTAATTTTACTTCAACCATGACACTCTTTAATGAACATTTCATTTTATAAATTCCTTCATTTTATAATTTTTGTCCTTTACATAATTTTAAGGTGGAAAAATTATTAAAGTTTAATTTTAAATGTCTTTTTGAAAAAAATATACAGTAACTAGAGGCAGCGTTATAAAATTATCCCGCTATTGGCTAGATTGAATATTAATCTTTTTCTTCCATTGGTCAATCCCTGAATATTAATCTTTTTCTTCCATTATCCTATCCCTGAATATTAATCTTTTTCTTCCATTGACCAATCCCTGAATATCAACCCAACTACAAAAAAAGTTACTATGCATAAAGATTACTACGACTTCAGTTTCGTTTTTTCATCATTTTTTAAAGATTAAATGTCCCTCTCTCTCACTTCCCTTTCCTTCCATCTTTTTAAAATTTCATTATGTTTATTTAAAACCGTATTTATAATTTTGTCTCTTTTTCTTTAAAAAATTTAAGGATCCTAGTATTTTTTTGTTTCAAATTTTTTTCCTGAAAGGGTTAAAATGTTAAATTTTAGTTTAATATCTGAACACATTACGAACGCGTCGCTAGTATCAAATTATTTTAAAACTAAGTTTTCTTTGATTAACTATTTTATAAATTTAAATTTTCTATTTTATATATTTTTTATAAATAGAAATTTAATACTTTGATATAATTCAAAAAGCAACATGAAATAAAAAAAATGAATTTATTCTTCCTAAAGTAAATAATGGATCTTATCGTTCTGGTCAATGAGAGTTTATTATGGGTTATTGGAGCACTATGAGTATTAAACACTCTACTATTGGAAGACTCGAGCTCATTTATAGACGTTTATTTCCTAAATAGATATGTCATGGATCTTGATGCAATAAATCAAGCCGTTTTATAAAAAATCTGTCGAAAATAATTCATAAGGTAAAAAACAGAAAAAGTAGTCGCTCATATAGGTATAGAATAACAGAGAAAGTTTTTTTTTATGCAAGATAAACTAATTTTCTATTTCTATTGCCCTAGCATTAAATTTACCCTTGACTTTAACACGTAGCATATTATCTAGGCTACTGAGAGGTTATGGGTTCGAATCTCAGCCCAAACCGCGTCAAAAAGATGTTAAAAGTTGTACTTACTGAAGCTATTTCATGCAAAATTCAAAGGTAATATAAGTGGGAATACATTGGCTAAAAACAGGCGCAACTCATCACTAACAATGCACAGTCAGGACTTCTACACAAATGCCGTGTAATTGAAAGGGTTGGTTGTTTGCTATAAATAGGATGGTAGTGCCTTGTATTAAGGACTGGCCCAACGCCGTTTTCAACCGTCCACAAAGTTATATCAATCAGGTTTTGGGCCAAAACTAATGATATTCAACTACAAGGATTATTTCTAAAATTCAAATTAGACAAAATAAGAATGACAATAATTTTAATTGAAATCACATCTTTTAAAATTAGTGTTTATTCACTTCCTCTTGTATCACAATAATTAAGATCAGCAATAGGCATAACATATCTAGATGGTCCATCTAACCACAAAATTCGTCTAATTTAAATAGGAAATTCTAGCAGTCAAACACCTTTATTTAAATAGTACGTCTCTAGATTATCTTATTAATCTAGCAAAAAGGCTAAATAGCGATTAAATGCAAAGGATACATGTGCGTTTGTGCATGCATACCTGAAAATTTACATAATATTGATGTTTTCTATGACTAGGAAGTTTTGAAGTGGTATTATAAAATGAAAGTTGTACACTTTTCAGTAGAAAAGATACTTTCTAATTTAAAATTTCCATTCGAATCTAAAAAATGGACGAAAAAATACTTTTTTCTCAGTTGCTATTAAAGATAGAAGTCTATTTTATTTGTAAATATCTTTTAATAAACATTAAGCATCTAGTGGTAATTTTTCCTTTCATTTTTAGTCCTTCCATTCTGCTTCAGTTGAGATAAAGATTCTTAAAAATAAATAATGTTTTTTTTTGTAGCTATTGAAATAAATTTCTAGTTAGAACTTACATGTCCAACAATAAGCATATAATTCAAATAACCCTTCCATCCGTCCAGATGGAGATTTCTTGGCTGCTATTGAAGTTAAATACTTGAAATTTCTTGTAATAATGTCCATAAACAATGAGTTCCTACTTAAAAACTCACCAAAACTGTTTGAATGTCCTTGTTTTTTATTAGCTTAGATTTTGTCATCCTTGTGCTTATAATAGTTTACATCCTGGTTTAACGAGGTTTAATCTTCTATTTTAATCTCATCTAATTTTGAAGGTTTTTTAAGATAAAAAGTAAATAACATGATATAAAATTCAAATAAGATAACAATAATAAAATAAGCATTAATCTTATAAAATAGGTAATAACTTTTATTTGTCTGTCTTTAATGATCTTCTGAAAAGATTACCTTTTTGGGGGGAGAGTACTACTCACAAGAAATATATCTCCAACCCTTAAACAAAAATTTCTTATTAAAAAAAGGCTTGAAGGCTAATAAGGGCTTCCAAGGGCGTAGACGCTTGTAGCAAAAGGTTTTGACTTTGTATGATACTTAATCTAAAAACAAAAGCTGGGTATAGCCCCTTTCGTGGCAACGCCTCTTAAGGGGCGTTTCTTCTCATTTTAACAGTAGCTTTTCTCCTATTTCTAGCCCCTGCGTGGGGCTCTAACCCTGCGGGGCAATCGCCTAACCCAATATAACCTAACCTAACCTAAAATAACCTATCAAAAGCCATTTTGAAAATACGACAAATCGCCCCTTAATGGGCGTTGCCACAAAAAGGACTGAACCCAAATGGCTTTGTGTAAGAATAGTATATTTTTATAAAAGATAAGGAATTTCTTGATTAAATATTTGTTTTGAATTACAAATTGAAAGTATAGACTTGTGTTTGTCTTGGATTGGTTATAAACAAATATATATTTGATTTTTTATCATGACCAAGCTTGAATAGTAAATAGTGTACATGTAGATATGGAAGGGGGGGGGGGGGGTTTTATGAGGATACTGTCACCCTAGATAGATCTATTAAATATAAATGGTGTAATAAAAGGATAATGGATACTTATTTAACAATCTCGGTCAATTAACTCTACTTTTTAAAATACAAGCGGCTACGCCCCTAGAGGCCTCTAGGGACACGTAAAATTGCTTCTTTTCTATCTATTTTAAAATCAGCTATTTACCAAAAATATTTTTTTTTGCTACTAGATAGTGTTAGTAATAGACATACTATATCTAGATTACGCTTCTGACCCGATTTTTCGTAAAATCTTAAAAGGAACATTATTAGCAGACGATAGTATTGTTTACTTTCGACTCAAGCTGAGGTGGATTCTTTTTTAAAAATAAACTCGCTACCTACTTGATGGTGAGGCAAAATTATTTTTGTGAAAAATCCTCAAAAATTGCATAAAAAATCTACAAAAATTAAAGAAAATCATGTGTTAATAACCATTTTATGATTTTATTTAATTTTTGTAGATTTTTTATGAAATTTTTGAGGATTTTTCACAAAAATAATTTTGCCTCACCAGCGAGTAGCGAGCCTAATCTTTTATTAAGAATCCACCTCTGTTTGAAGCTTTCTCATTTATGACGAAATTTTTGAGCCAGTTAGATTTAGTAAAGCTTTGTACTAGGAAATGATGTTGTTTACAGCTGACTTTTATCTATGCATGAAATAAAAAAACATGTGTACACAATTTCAAGCAATGACATTTAATGTAGGTTCTGATGGGATTCTCCTATTGGCTCAATCAGACATTACCTCTCTGGTCTTACTACCTTTCGTGTTAGTTATATTTTGGCTAATTTCAAAAATATCCACAGGGCGGTGTTTTTTTTTTAATTTTAAAAACATTTTATCGATTTTTCTGGGGAGTGTGTTGGTACCCTCAACCAAAATAGTTATAAATCTTCCTGGGACCTATGAGAAGCTACTCTGTAAAAGATCCGTTCAGTGGTTAGCGAGATTCTTCGGTTACAGACCAACAGACAAACAGACAGACTAACAAACATCATGTTACTTTATTATAAGGAAAGACAGACAAATATTTAGATGTATCTACACCACTACTCAGTTGGTCAGTCTGTCAGTCAGTACTGCTTTAAAGAAAAGCACATTTCTACAGCAGAAAGTATTTTTTTCTTTAAAAAAAAACATACAATATAAATTATTTATATTTTATTAATCCAATGACTCAATGTTAATCTAATCTATAACTTATTTGGTGAAGATTATGCTGATATATAAACATCTAGTTGGTAAATAAATTTATCTGTCTGTCTTTTAGTTTATTTCAAAGCTTCGCTCCTCATTGATGTTGTCATTATTGTTTTTTTTTTAAATCAATAGCACATTTTAGTTAAGTAATCAAAACAAGAAAACTTTTCAATATTTATGAATAAATTGTACATTTCAATCTGTCTAAAATGAACTTGAAAATAGATAAATAAAAATGTAAAAAGATTTATTAAAACAATATGTAGCTTTTTGGCCAAAACATGTTTTTTCTCAATTTTTATATTAAAACGTCAATTACAAAAACAAGAACAATTTCTCCCATAATGAACGTATTTTTGTGCTCGCTAAGAACTTTAGGAGAAATTGCCTGTAATTAGAAAAGACTAAAAAACTTTATATTGAAAATAAAAACAGCTCAATTAGTTTGACAGAAATTAGTATTAGATGTACTTTTTCTAATTTTCTTAAATCTGCGTATTTTTTGATATTTTCTTTGTTTAAGTATTTCAAGATCTATTTTTTTCCCGATTATTGATATTATTTTGTCATTTGCTAATATTGCATAACTAAAATAAGTGATAATTTCAACTGGAACAAAATAGAGTTAAATTATTTGATCAAGCATATTTGTATACCAATGAAGTTTTATGATATTTATTTATAGCATCTTGTTATAGACAGCTTTCCGCGGATAGTCAAAATGAATAAAGAATTGTTAGCCCCCAGAGTCCAAAGGGCTCGGGCTAACTTTACTCCAGAGACAAACAGACAATCACCCTGCTACTTTTGTATAATAAAATATCTAACAAAATTATAATCAATTTTGTTTAAAAACTGATTCCTGATCTAATATTTTTAGTGACCATCCTCTGCTGACTCCGAGAATTGGTAACACACCTGAAAAAAATTGGGTATAGTCCCTTTCGTGGCAACGCCCCTTAAGGAGCGATTCGTCGTATTTTTAAAAAGAATTTTAATAGGTTATTTTAGGATAGGTTAGGTTAGAAATAGGAGAAAAGCTACTGTGAAAATACGAAGAATCGCCCCTTAAGGGGCGTTGCAACGAAAGGGACTATACCCAAAAATTTTAATTAGTGGATCAAAGATACTGAATCCCTGGGATGGAGGGGACAGTTGTCCGTTTATTAAACTAGTCCCCAATGTTTTATAATGGTTGGTTCATTAAGTTGAGTGTCCAAACGTTTCAGCCACTAATTGTAATCTACAGTAGCTATTTTGTGCATCATTATGGAGATGTACATAAATTTATTGGCCATTGTCTTATCCCTTTAGGTCCCTGACGAAATCCAGTCGACAATTAGGGGATATTATGGGATAAGACAATTGATAATACATTGATATAATTAACAAAATAACCCTTCTTTAGATTGGCTAAGAAACTTGGAACCTACCAATCAATATTTAATAAAAATACCCAAAGTTTTCATACCAACGAATGTAAAATTGAGTAAATAAAACTTTGAGTACCAATATGATTTATTGTGTGCATGTCTGTATGTAGCAAAGGAACTTGCAAACCGCTTAGCTTATATGATCCTCCTTTACAGTGAAGCTTTTTTTAGCCAGTAGAAGGATAGTTACTCCAGGGATTAATATTTCCTCCCTTCTTAAAAAATTGGCATCATCCAACATCCAAATTTTTTCACTTTGTCTATTTAAAATTAAATTTAAAAATAGGTTTGTTAAAAGCGAAGCTTTTCTATGATTAGGGTCGGTCCGTACGTCCGTCCGTCCGTTACAGTTTGCCCTTTTCGTTAATTTAAACAGGTTATAATTGTCCTACCGATTTCAAATTTTGTATGCTGATTTCTATAAAAGTTAGGTATGACTTAGAAAGCGAAGCAACTCTATAATTGCTACCAGAAAGTCCGTACGTCCATTTATAACAAGATAATTTTTTACTTTTTTGACAACAAATTTGATTCTTTGAATACTGATTCCTATTACAACAAGGTACAATGTGATAAGCGAAGCATCTCTATAATCAAGTCCTAAAAACGTCAGTACATCCTTAAACAGTATCATGTATTTAATCAGTTTTGCAGAAAAACTAACAATTTTGTACATATAAGCTTATCCATTAATATTCAGTTCTGATACTCTACTAGTGTTGATGTTCGTTTGTCCTTCCATTTCAGAGCTTCGCTTTTATGGATGTTGTCATCCTTGTTTTTATTTCACAAATGCAAGAGATATTATACCTTAATTTTATTTTATTGTTTCTATATTGTTTGTTTAGATTTTCTTAGGGATACAGGGATGGGAAGAAAGGCAATTAATTCAATTTAGGAGTTTTGAAAGGCCGGGAAAGCCAGATTTATCGAGAAAAAAATGGTACAATTCTTATTTAAAATTTGAACAGTCAAATATACAAATGAGTTCTAAAATATATCACAACGAAATAAACTTTCTGTGATTATTAACTATTCCAAGTCCTATTAAAAACTGTTCTGCTAGGATCATCTCAAATTCAGCGACATTCTGCGCGCTAGTCCCAAAATTCTTTAGAATTAGCCAAAATAAGAAAAATTGCATTAGTTCTAGTACCCAAAGTCCAAGACAAACAAGAAAATCAATCTAGATCCAGTTTCCAATCCCTCTGTCCCCGGACTTCCCCCAAAACAATACAAGTTGCTTAATTTTTATCTCTACAAGTCTACAAGATAGTTTTAACACTAAGTAAATATGAATATAAGATAATGGCAATAAATTAAAAACAAATATAAATAATTTTAAGAAGAAAAAATAAACAAATTGAAAGTGGAAGCCGATGGTTCGATTCCCTGCATCCTTCCGATGGTTCAAGATAAAAATAACAGAATATTTGGCTGTCTAAATGCTGAAGCTTGAACCGATATGGTTCTCCTTAATTGTAAAGCTTCTAATGGGTCAAGGAAAGGTTTTTAACTTTTACTAAATCTTTATTGGTTTGTGAAAACGGCTAAACCTGTAACATACATCTACAGAAGAGGAAGTTTTGTTTATCATCATTGGGAATGTACAGAAACTTATCATTTATTGTCTTATCCCTGCGTTTTTACGACTTGATCATAATATCTTAAAAATATTTGTTGTCTTATTTTTGCCATGTGTGTTGATATACAGGGAGGGAGGGGACATTGGGCTTGTTATTACACTAGTCCCTAAAGTTTTATAACAACGTTTTCTTATCCGTTGGCTTAACAACCTAGGAAATTTTATTGAATTTTGATTGGTTGGTTCATAAGTTGAGTGCCCAAACATTTTACCCACTAATTGTTATCTTTAAACGTGGTAATTTTGTGCATCATTATTGGGGATGTACATTATTTTATCGGCCATTGTCTTATCCCTTTTGATCCCTGTTAGCTGATAAAAGTTTTTTCACTGATATTAAAAACTTGTAAATCATAACATTCAGTTCAACTAATCCCCCCAAAAATTTTACAATTTCAGAATAATTTATGGAACTAGCGGATTTGCCCCAAAAGGCCTAAATGAATGCCTAAATAACTGAGGGGGAGTCGACGCAATGCCTAATTGAATAAACAGTAAAAAGTAAATCATTTAGTGGATGCTTATTGATATCTTAAATCTGAAGCTGTACAAAGTGTCCGAAAAAATGACCCGTGTGACGTCATATAAATGAGGGATGAGAGGAGAGGTGAGAAAGAAAACCCCTTAAAAAAAGAGATGTATCTATTGTCGTCACACGGGTAATTTTTTGGACTCTTTGTAGAGCTTCAAGGTTTGACGGACACGCAAATAAAGTAAATTACAGAGATGCTTTGCTACCAAAAAAATACTATCAGAAAAATATCAAATAACTAAAGCATTCAAAATATCTCGGAAATTGCTAGACCGCACTGGTTGTATATTTCAGTGAAACTGATTAATTGACTCGAGATGGTTTTAGGCTATCTTAAGGACCTCCCTTCCCTCCCTTAAGGATAGAGGCAAAGCAACTAGTCATTAAAAAATGTAAATAAGGGATAATTATGTTATTTAGTTATTTCAAAAGTTTTGCTAATGTTCAAATACTAAACTTGCTGTTTTGTTTGCACAACTTTAGCAATCAGTTTTTCTTTTAATAAATTTGATTAGAACAATATAAATGACAGTTATGTAAGCCATAAAAAAAACAAGGATGACAACATCCATAAAAGCGAAGCACTGAAACGGTAGGACAAACGGACACTAATACTTGTATAGTGTCAGAACTGAATAATCAGAATATAAATGTATAAATGACGAAGCAAAATTGTAAGTAAAATTGTTGAAAAACTGCTTGATACAGAATAATGTTTATGGACATACTTACATTTTTAGGACTTGATTATAGAGTTGCTTCGCTTATAATATTGTACTTTGTTGTCCCAGGAATCAGTATACCAAAAATCAGATCAATCGGATTATTAGATAACATAAAAATTTGTTGTTAAAAAAGTAAAAAAATCAGCATGTTTAAAATGGACGTACGGACATTCTGGTAATGATTATAGAGTTGCTACGCTTTCTAAATCGTACCTAACTACTACAGGAATCACCATGCAAAGTTTTTAATCAATAGGACAATTCTAACATGCCTAAATTAGCGAAAAAAACTATCCGTTACGGACGGACGGACGGACGTACGGACGTACCGACCCTAATTATAGAAAAGCTTCGCTTTTAAAAAGATAAAAGGATAATAAAATATGAATTAATTGCCAATTGACAATTGAAAAAATAGATTTATCTGTCTGTTTGTCATTCTGTGTGTGTTTCCTTATACAGACACACATACAGACAGACATACATCCCACTCTTTTATATACTTATTATATTCTACAGAAGGGATAATTTTGTGTATCATCATTTGGGATGTACATCAATTTATCAGTCATTGTCTTATCCCCTTAGAAACCAGTAAATAACAGATGCATGTTTAAAAAAGAATAACTAATCCATAGAGAGACCACTATACAGAGTCCATACCAGAGTTTTTGCCCAGGTATGGAGGGGGGTTTGGCAGGGAGGAAGGGAGGGGACAATGGATCTAAAATTCATATTTCTGACAGTCTTGAACACATGCAACTTTTATTATTTTGGCAAATTTCAGAGACTTTGGGTACCGGACAAAGAATGCCGCTAAAACAATTATTCCCAAAGCAGACGACTCTTACTGAACTAATCAATACAAATACTAGCAGACTATTTGAAAAAAATTCATAATAAGTTTATTTTGGTTTTTAAACAAAATAGTTTACGTCTGAGAATGGGTGGGATAAACCAGAAATTTTACCCCTTGTCAAATACGAAAACAAACCCCATGTATGGTATTATTTTGTAAGAAACTGCCAGTTCTAAGGTCATACCTTTTATGATAAATTACAGACTATTCACAGGAAAATAAGACAGGAAAACCTAATGTTAAATACTTTTTTCAGTGTTTAATAATTTCTTATTATACAAATCTAATAAAGATTGCTATATCTAATTTTTTGGAATTTTCCAGATATATCTGGTTTTAAAGATATTGAGTCAGAACTCTAAAATTAAATTAATTGCCCATTGTCCCCTCCCTTACTCCCTGGGGGTTGGGTGCACGAAATTGTTTACATAATCCAAAAATATAAATAAATTGGGGGTAAAATGAATGTTAATCATTCGGTTGGATGCAAGTGAGTACCATTTTTTTATGAGAGGGGGGGGGGTTACATGTATTAGCCCCACTTGCCTTTTTGGAACACCATTGATGGGTTACAAACTTAAACGTGCAAAAAAGAGTACAAACACACAACCCTTAGAGAATTTTCATAAATTCTTTTTGTCTTCTATTGAGTGTTTCTATTGACACACCCCCACCCCCTGTTACACGCCTCTGCAGTCATCTTTGTTAAGAATTGATATAAATATAGATTTTTAGCTGAGAAGGTGGAATTTCAAGTGTGCATGCATTTCCGTTTATAATTATTTCATTGCATCCTCATTTCGCAAAAATATGGAGGTGCTTCCTTATCCCTAACAAGATAAAATTTAAAGAATAGAGGGGGTAAACTTATACATTTATTCCTGACCCTACAGAGTATATACTGACGCTGTCCTTAACCTGCGGGTCTACCCAGTACACCTTATAACCTAACCTTAAAAGTAAAAAAACAAATATGCTTAGTTTCAATCTATCTTAAAAATAAGCGGGGTTGGGTTACTGCTCAACTAGACTTTTTAAACACCCACCAATATACTTCAACAACTGAATAATAGTTGAATGAATAGACTAAAAAGGGGCAAAGGGGAGTTTATATTAATGTAATATTATGCTATTCTAATAACATAATAATCATATGGATATGCGGAATTATCTGCACACCACCCTTTATATTTTAATTCAATTTGTCAAACTCTTCACTTTACACTCTTTTATTTTTAAAATAGATTTTTAAAAAGATTTATGAAATACATAATGCTTTTTAGAACATTGAGGATCAGGATAAAAGACAAGTTTATTAAAAAAATCTTTAAATAAAGGCCTACCTAAATTTTGAAAGGTCGACCTTAGTCTTTTGTGAATTTAGCTATAAGCTCTAATGAATCTCATATTTTTCATTGTACTGCTCTAAACTACACAAAATACTTTAAGATTGTTCTTTTTATAAAGCAAGGTCTCACGGGGCATTTTATAGAGGGAGGGGGAATTTTTTCTTGGGACGATTTCTCTTGTGATGGTGGAAGTTTCCTCCCTCAGAATCATTAAAAGGATCCCAGGACTAATAAGAAGCTTCTCTGTCAAATTTTAAAACTTGTTTTCAGTTGTTGAAACCCTCAAAATATTTTTTTAAAATTAATATATGATATATAAATATTCTAAATTATTTTAAAAAGCAAGAACCTGGTAATAGTGTCTGACTGATTATAACAAAAAAATTAGCCAATGAGAGGCCACTATAAATTTTACCATTGGTCAATAACGGCCTCTCATTGGCTAATTTTTTTTGTTACGTCATAATCAGTCAGACACTATTACTGTGTTCAAAAAGGAATACACAAATAACATTGGTGAATGTTCTCTTTTTTTAAAGTCAAGTTTTTGTTTCAACTATTATTACTATTCTATGGGGAAAGTCATTTTTATTTCATTCATAGAATTAAGAAATGCTATTCAAACAAGGATGACAACATCCAGAAGTAGCAAAGCAAAGATAATAAAGAAGAAGCATAACAGACAGACAGTAAAGAATAGATCCAAAATAGAACCAAAAAATAGGTTTAAGTGAAAGCACACAAAATCCTCTTAAAATTCCAATTAATATTTTTGTCAACAACAACAAAACTATGAATAATCAAAGCTGCATAAACATGTATGATCAAGAATTGGTAGTAAAAGTGTTTACATTTTATTTTACAATCGTTCGAATATTCCTAGACTTTAAGGGTTACAGGGATATTACAATTGACATTTAAATTGCCTTTGATAGATTAAAAACTTTGGAGACCTTAATAATTTTAAATTTCAATTGATGAGAATAAAATAGCAAACAATTGCAAAAAAAAATAATCTTCATAAGTAGTAATTCTGTATATAATAATTGGTAGTGATAGTTCGCTATCTTATTCCTCAAGAACCTAGGATAAGAGGTTGATTTTCATTTTTCCCCCATCAGGATAGTCAATCAATTGTACAAAAAAAAACTTCGATGCTATTGATCACCAAAAAATACTCAGTCAACTGTGTGAAATAAGTCCCACCCATTTTTATAAACTTCACGTACTATTCACATTTTTAAGTAATGATATTTTTTACTTATCCCGAAGGTACAGCATGGTTTTGTAAAAAATGTAAATTTTTTATAAACGTTGATTATTTTCATTCCAAAAGTGTCTTACCTACCACCATCAGTGTATGCTAAATTAGATAAAAATTGCGGATACGACATTAGGGTCTCTTTAGGTAGTGGGGGGGAGGGATAAGTAGACCCAGATCCACTAGTTTTTTGTTTAAGAAAAAGTAATTTTTCTAAGTGCAATTTACCCTCTCCAAAAATTGTGCAACTTTTATTTTATGAGAACTACAATGTTAAGAAGAACCATATCGGTACAGCGGTTACCGAGATCCTTCGCGGTACACACAGACAGACAGACACAGATCCTGTTACTTTTATACATAAGGATAACCCACGAAGAAAAATTGCATTTAATCCCCGAAAGTGTCAACAAGTACGTACTATTCACAATTTTTAAAAACTATCCCTTTTTACTGTTAAATATGATTAAGACTTTTTAAGCTAATTTTTTTTACAACTTCAAGCTTTTCTATGAACTAAACACTAAAAATTATTACTTCACTACTAGAAAAATATCATGATCTAAAATAATTAAAATATCCTTTAATATTTTTTTTCACGATTTCTCGAATGGCCTTCAAAATTTAGTTCCCGTACATACTGATCTCGCATATGCTAAAAAGGGCTTGGTTGGTGTAATATGTAAAAGGAAAACAAATAATTACAGATAGTTCATCGGTCTGTCCATCTATCTGTTTGTCACTGTATTTAGATGTCTGTCTGAACATGTTTTATTTTAAACGATCAATCAAATTAAATCATTGTTTGTTTTGTGAAAATGATGAAACAAAGACCTCTAAAAACGCATGAATCTAAAGTGATATGACAATAGCCGATAAATTGATGCACATCCCAATAATAAAACACAAAATTACCCACTGGTGTAGATTTTAATTAGTGGTTGAAACGTTTAAACACTCAATTTAATGAACCAACCAATCAAAATTTCATAAAAGTCTCCAAAGAAAATATTTTCATAACTCTTTGGGGACTAGTGTAATAAACAGCCCAATGCCCCCCTCCATCCCTGTCTGATTTCATAACAGAATAATTGAGTTATGAATTTGACAATTATTGTTGTTTTAAATTGTCTCAATTGATGCATTACTAGACATTAGAGTTATGAGGACATAAATTTCAATTCATATTAAAAAATTACCGCTAAAATCATCCAATGACGTGCCACCTTGACAACCAATAAGACGCTGGTATTTTGACAAGGAAACACGTGATAGGTTCAGTTCAGCGGCACTTCCATAAATAATTCTATTACATTTGCGAAGACTTTTATAGTGCCTTTAAAAAATGACGTTATACAATACAAATGACCAATGATAGGCCAATACAGAGACAAAATTACTAATAGCAGGCCAGTATGACGTCATTTTAAAAAAAATTGTGCTTTGCTACTTAGTTTACTATGAAGCTTGCAATTTTGTAATAAGTTTAATATTATACAGGGTCATTCAAGAGAAATGATTTTAAAAAAAACTTAATTATGCATAGAAAATAAAAATTATGTAAAATGCTTTATATATTTGGAAAACCTATTATGGGACATTTATGTTTTAAATATTTAAAAATGATTATTTCAACAAATTATGCCCTAAAAACCGGTTTTTTCAAAGGCCTTTTTTTCGAAGATTTATTGATTTAAACGTTGTTAAAAAATGCGCACCTTTTTAAAATTCAAATTGCGCGGCTTGTGTTAATAGTAGAAAAATGTTATGCATATCGTTAGAATTGTCATAAGCTCTAGTTTTTTAATATATAAAACCCATTCCAGTGCTACGTGTAGTATAGGAGCTACGTGGTAAAGTATTCCAATTACTTAAAACTTTTCAACCTTTTTCTCACATTTTTCAACGCAGCTCCTAAACTACAAAAAGCACATAAACGGTATTTATATTTTCAAAACATAGAGCTTATGATGATTATAACGGCATGCGTAACATTTTTTCTACTATTAACACAAGCCACGCAATTTTAATTTTAAAATTTGCATATTTTTGCATATTTACAGGAGCTGGATCTTTAAAATGATTTAAAGATCCAGCTCCTGTAAATCAATAAATCTTCAAAAAAAGGCCTTTGGAAAAACCGGTTTTTAGGGCATAATTTGTTGAAATAATTATTTTTAAATATTTGAAACATAAATGTCCCATAATAGGTTTTGTCGTATTCATTCGAATCCGGTGGATAGAAACCGGTTCTCATCCATACGAAAAAACTATGTCTAGCATCGTATTATATCCAGTTTTCTACGAATATAGAAATGTACAATCATAAGATTAAAACTATTTTTTTAGCTGGTGCCTTTGGCACCTCGGGGCTAAAAAAACTAGTTTTAATCTTATGATTGTACATTCTATATCCGCGGAAAGCCGTTTATAATACGATACGAGAAATAACTATTCCAAGTATATAAAGTCTAATTGAAATAAAAAAGGATGATTACAGCCATTAGAAGCAGAGATGTTTTAAAATGTAAAATAAACTCTACAACATAAATTAAGAGATAGAGAAAATGACAGGGAAAGGAAGAGAATTAAAGAAAAAAGAGAAAGAATTTTTTATCTATTTCAGGTGGGGATAACTAAACACCCCAAATATAAATCGCCCCTTAGATGATTATCCTACAAATTTTGTTTTGCTTTTCAGTGCCACCTGAGACCACTTGAGGGGTAGCCGCTACTTATAGATAGTGTAGTCAAATTTTCAAAATTGTAAAATAATTAGTAAATTTGTTGCTAATAATTCTTTTTTTTAAAAGCGAAGCTTTTCTATAATTAGGGTCGGTCCGTCCGTCCGTACGTCCGTCACGGATAGCTTTTTTCGTTAATTTAGACATGTTAGAATTGTCCTATCGATTTCAAATTTTGCATGGTGCTTCCTTTAGTAGTTAGGTACGATTTAAAAAGCGTAGCAACTCTATAATCATTACCAAAATGTCCGTACGTCCATTTTAAACATGTTGATTTTTTGCTTTTTTAAATAGCTTTTTTCGTTAATTTAGGCATGTTAGAATTGTCCTATCGATTTCAAATTTTGCATGGTGATTCCTGGAATAGTTAGGTACGAGTTAGAAAGCGTAGCAACTCTATAATCATTACCAGATTGTCCGTACGTCCATTTTAAACATGTTGATTTTTCTACTTTTTTAACAACAATTTTTTATGTGATCTAATTATCCCTTTGATCTGATTTTTGGTATACTGATTCCTGGGACAACAAAGTACAATATTATAAGCGAAGCAACTCTATAATCAAGTCCTAAAAAAGTAAGTATGTCCATAATCATTATCCTATATCAAGCAGTTTTTCAACAAATTTACTTACAATTTTGCTTTGACTCTTATACATTCGCATTCTGATTACAAATGTTACAAATGTTAATGTCCGTTTGTCCTACCGTTTCAGAGCTTCGCTTTTATGGATGTTGTCATCCTTGTTTTATCTAAATTTAATTATTTATTATCTGATTAATGAAGCTGATTAAGGTAAATGCAAAAACTTAGAATCAAAATATTTGATTTATGCAGACATATGAAAATAAAAAATTCATAACAGTTAAATGAATACAGAAGGGCGTGCGGGAGGGGCGATGACACCCATTTGAAGTAGACAATAGAGTTTATTCTGTAAAAAAAAAACATATTTTCATATAAAAACTCCCGATTAACTACTTAAGAATCAACTAGAATGTAAAAATCACTGAGGGCTTTGCACCCAATAAAGAATTTATATTTACTTCAAGCTTATTATTGAATTTTTTAATTGGTATAATATTCAAATTAAATGGTATTTTTACAAACACACACACATCAAAAGGCAAAAAAAAAGAGCACGCGACTAAATAGACTGATAAACACTATTGACAGATAGATAATTGATTAATGCAAAACTTTGAAAAATAAATGTTTATTGACAGCCCCTCTGTTAACAAATACAGAACAAGGATGACAACATTCATAAAAGCGAAGCTCTGAAACGATATGATAGAGAACATTAACTTTTGTTGAGTGTCAGAACTGAATATACAAAATATGAAAATATAAGGTTTGACAAAATTATACGTAAATTTGTTGCAAAACTTACAGAATACAGAATTCTTTTTAAGGACATACTGACGTTTTTAATACTTGATTATATAGATGCTTCGCTCATAATATTGTACCGTATTGTAATAGGAATCACTAATCAAAATCAATCGGATGTTTTTATCACTTAAAAAATTGTTATTAAAAAAGTAAAAAAATCAACATGTTTAAAATGGACGTACGGACATTCTGGAAATGATTATAGTGTTGCTACGCTTTCTAAATCGTAACTTACAGGAATCACCATGCAAAGTTTGAAATCGATAGGACAATTATAACATGCCTAAATTAACGAATAAAAGCTAACTATCTCGAATGGACGTACGGGCCTACCCTGATTGTAGAAAAGCTTCGCTTTTAAAAATATGCCACACATTTCATATAATAGAAAATAGATAAGAATGGGTTATTTAATATTTTTCTAACGAATGGTAGCCCAGCGTTGGGGTCTTAGGGGATAAGACAATCAACAAGAAATCTAAGTAAATTCACAATGATAATGAACAAAATAAAATTTTGTAGATTAAAAATTAAACACTGCTGGTTTGAACCAACCAATCAAACTATAGTATAAGTACCCAAATGTTTAATCTATCATAGGAAATTTTAAAGGATTAGAACCATGAAATTAAACAGAAAATGTTCAAATTTTTCAACAGGGAGTAAGTATGAATAGTAGGATAGTAGGAAAATCAACCTTTTACAATTTTAAAAATCAGCTAGAAATTTAAACCTGACCCAAATATAGCACTCTCTCTTTTTTTCAAAGCATAAAAACGGGTTTAAATTTGAGGCTTAGCCGCGAAAGCTGGGCTTACAAATCATATTAATCATGTATCTATTTTAAAGCTACTATAACATAATCTTAGATTATTGCAAAATGATTTTTGTTATATGTATTTTTTTAAAGATAAACAATGTTTAATATCGAAGATGCTACTTTTTTATTTACTTTTCTAAAGATAAAATTTGACGTTTTCAATCAAAATGCCGGTTTAGCAATGATACCCCCCCCCCCCCCACCTTATTTTTAGTAAAGTAAATCAAAAGTAATAAACAAAAACTACCCCCTTCTTACAAATTTTTAAAATCAAGGTGAGAGTGGAGGAGGGGTAATAGGGAAAGCACCAAAAAATTGAACAAAGATCTCAAGGATGTATAAAAAAAATAATGAACGTTACACTGATAATGAAATTAGGGTAATTTTGTTCAACATAATTGGGAGGGAAGGGAGGACTTTGAGTTTCCCTAAATTGTCCTATCCAATAAGATCCCTAAACACTCACTAAGATCGTAGATTTTAAAAATTATAAAACCTCTGACATGTTATAAAATAATAAAAACAGAAATATTAAAACCTCATTCATTCGTCAGTTTGTTTATTTCAGGTTAATCCAGTAGGAGAGAAGATGATGGGTTATAGGCATTGGAATGGGTGTATCTTTGTTTTAGCCAGCTGAGAGTATTACTTTATTAGAGTACATGAAAGTATGGTGCAACATCCAATTGATAAAATATCTATTTCTTACCTACAATCCATGTTATTAATCCAAGTCCAAACATCGACACAATCTTAGATATTAACAGGGACATTTTTGCTCTGAATTTTTTATCTGAAAAAAATAAAATCCTATTATATAAATTGGTAAGATCTTTGTCTGTGGCTTAAAATTTAGATCATCACTTGACCTATTGAGTTCTCTATTTTATACAAGCTTCACATTGGCTATTTGATTTTTAGATTTAAGTCTTTAAGCCACTTTTTGTTGCTTTCTATACCTATGTCAAGGGCCGCTATTATATATTTATTTATTTATCAATCATTATATATTTTTCTGTTCGTTTGTACGTTAAGATCTTGCAAACTACCGAACCAATTGAGTTCTTCTTTTTTGTTTAGCTCTAAAGGTCCCAGGGTGGTTTTAACCTATTTATTTCTTAACTTAAGTCTTGGAAAGCTTATGATACTGCTATTCTTCTCCATGGTGGCTAGCGGCCCAGCCGCTAGTATCATATAAGGTGTATTTGAATAAATAAAAAAAACTTAATGAAGTCTTGGAAAGCTTATGATACTGCTATTCTTCTCCATGATTGCTAGCGGCCCAGCCGCTAGTATATATCATATAAGGTGTATTTGAATAAATAAAAAAACTTAATGAAGTTATTTTTAAATTTCAGAATCAATATAAAAACCGAGAAAATCATATTTTATGTGTAGTTATTATATTTAATCACAGAGAACATAATGGACTAATAGGCGGCATAATGCATTTAAAAAGTAAAACCTTATTGTATTATTAAAATCTTCAGATATATTTCAGCTATCTAAGTTGAAAGTGCTTCCCTTATACTTGTGACGGGCATTTAAGATTATAGAGTAGTTGCACTTATACAAGGATGACAACATCCATAAAAGCGAAGCTCTGGAACGGTAGGACAAACGGACATTATTACTTGTATAGTGTCAGAACTGAATAAAAAGAATATAAATGAATAAGAGTCAAAGCAAAATTGCGAGTAAATTTGTTGAAAAACTTCTTGATACAGGATAATGTTTATGGACATACTTACATTTTTAGGACTTGATTATAGAGTTTCTTTGCTTATAATATTGTACTTTGTTGTTCAAGGAATCAGTATACCAAAAATCAGAACAATCGGAAAATTAGATCACATAAAATTTTGTTTCTAAGAAAGTAGAAAAACAACATGCTTGAAATGTAAATATGGACATTCTGGTAATGATTAAAGAGTTGCTACGCTATCTGAATCGTACCTAACTACTACAGGAATCACCATGCAAAGTTTGAAACCGATAGGACAATTCAAACATGCCTAAATTAACGAAAAAAGCTATCTGTCTCGGACGGACGGATGGACCGACCCTAATAATAGAAAAGCTTCGCTTTGAAAAAGTGACCGACTTTATGTTATACAAAATTATAGGTCAGTAAATGTAAACAATTAAAAAACAAGTTTTCAGTTTCACTAAAAAAACTTGGTCATTAGTTATTATATTTTTCTTTTTATGATGAAACAAAACCAATGGCTTTACTGCAAATTAATTCACATTAGATACAATCTTTCTGTTTTTAATCCCGAAAAATAATTCCTGTAATAGTTAGGTATAATATCAAGAGTGAAAAAGCAAGGTATTTTTTTATTAAATTTTAGTATATGCAATTCAGAAATGCTGATTTTTAGCCATTTTACACTAAAGATGATTCTTAGGACTATTAAACACTTTTAGGCTTAATGATACCTGAAAATAAAGGCTTAAAATTGACTGCAATATCTTAATAGATATAATATATACTTTATATCTTGGTGTTTTTACTATTTTGCTGTGAGTAGGGTTAACTTTTAGCATTTGCACGTAAATTATTTAATATTTTATCGTCCTTCAAAATAGTTACAAAGCTCCCCTGCATATATAAAAATCTTCACTGTAAAGGAGAACCATATCGGTCCTGTGGTTGGCGAGATCTTCAGCTACATACAGTTAGATATCTTGTTACTTTTATATAAGGATAATATTCCAGTATATGGATTAGAAACCGATTAATATACGGTGGATTAGCACCGGTTCTCAGCCAAACTGAAAAATCATAAATAGCATATAGTTACAGACACTTTTCCACGAATATTAAAATAAAAATCATAAAATTAACAACATTTTTGTTAACTCAGGCCTCTCGGGTCTAACAAAACTGGTTCTAATCTTAAAATTTTTTGATTTCAATATCCGCGTATAAATAACTATTATCACATCTTCCTTCTGTGGCATAATTCATGTCAACTAAATGCTTTAAACATTGACACACACACACACACGCCCACACACACGCGCACACACACTACGTAATTGGAGTGTGTCCCCACTTCCGCTAAATTTATCAAAATTGTCTGTGTGTCTGTTTATTGCGAAGAATATCTCTCACCGACATGGTTCTCCTTTAAAATGAAGCTTCTTATAAGTCCAAGGAAAATTTATAACTAATTTTGGGGGGAGGGTGCCGCTATCATACCAAGATATAAATCGCCCTAGAAAAAAATAACCTCTCAAAATTCTTTTTCAACCTAAATTGAAAGTAGAGACTCAACCCCTCCCCTTTCCTCAAGTGAACCTAGGAGATTCATGTAGCCGCTAGTTATTAACATAGCACAAACTGTGTCTTTCCTTTGCTATACCCCTATAATTTATTTGCTATGTGTCTTTTTGCGAATAAAAAAAACAAATTTCGGAAATGGAAAAACATAACAAAAATAATGATACATGTAAGTATTCTGCAAATTATCCAAACATTCACACACACAAAAAACAGTCGTCTATCTCCTATTGCAGCCGAATAATTCAAATTGCTCTAGAGGACAGAAAGGCGGAATGACAATATAAGTTATAGAGTTGACTGACCATAAAAAAAAAAACTAAGGAAAATTAAAACGCTTTTTTAATTAAAATGTTATTTTGTATTCACATATAAGTATGAGTGTTTAATAAAAGAGAAGAGAGTGTATTTTCTAAATTATTGATAGTAATGTTACGTCAAATACGCTAAATTATTAGTTAGCAAAATCAAATAAAATACTAAATCTGAGCTAAAAAAGTTTCTTACTTTAAAAAAAACGGCTTTTATTTGAGATATTTTGATTATTTTGATAATTTTCCTGACCAATGTTCATATATTCTATAGCTAAGACTAAAGTAAGTGCCCCCTAGAGGCCTCTAGAGGCACTTGCGGGAATGGGGGGGGGGGGGGAAAGTCGACCCTACTTTTAATTTTGGGTAAAAAAGAGAATTAAAGAAAAAGGTTTTGGGGAGGGGTCAGGGACGTTCAAGCTTTTATCTTAAGTGGAGTAAAGTTTCAAAGGTTTTTAAGGGATAATGTATGTTATGTATTTTTTAAAATAAATTTTTAGGGGGTGTAAAATCAGATGTTTTAAGGTTAGATATGGGTAAACACCCCTTTAACTCCCACCCATGGAGTCTATGGAATGGATGAGAATGAGAACCAAATACCGAATACTAAGTTCATTTGTTACACAAAGAGACAGACACATAGACATCCTGTTACTGTTAATTAAAATTAGTATTATTAAAATATAATTTTGCTCTTATGAACTATTTATAAAAATGAATTATGAATATTAAATTAACACCTTTTTATGTCGTGTAAAACATCTGTAGATTATTCCAGGGATCTAAAGGTATAAGACAATAGCTGATAAATTGATGTACATTCCCAATGATAATACACAAAATTACCCCTTATGTAGAATAAAATTTGTGGTTGAAACGTTTGGACACTCAAGTTAGTAAACCAACCAACCAAAATAAAATAAAAGTTCCCAAAGTTATTTAGCCATCGAATAAGAAAACGTTATTATATAACTTTGGGGACTGGTGTAATAAACTGCCCAATGTCCCCCCACCCCTGAGATTATTCAATGTTTATTTACTATCTTTTACAAACAAGGATATTAACATCCTTACAAGCCAAGGAGATATAAATTATCAGGAATCTTAAGGTATAAGACAAATGGCAATAAATTAATGACCATCCTCAATGATAATTAACAAAATAACTCCATCTGTAGATTAAACTTATTGGTTGAAATGTTTGGAGCTAACCAAATTCAAAAAAAGTTTTAGATCCAACGAATAAGATAATTGAATTATAAAACTTTGGGTACCAGTGTTATTTACAGTTCAATGTCCACTTCCCCCCTCCTGGTAAATTATACAAGTCCCCAATATCTTATAAAACTTTCAAATTCGATCCGATGAATGAAAAATTTAGAAGAATTTGATTAAATTAATTAGGGCTAGAAATATCCTTATACTAAAGTAACAGGATGTCTATGTGTCTGTGTGTGTGTCTGTGTGTCTGTACCGAAGGATCTCGCTAACCGCTGAACCGATCGGGTTCTCCTTAACAGGGTAGATTCTCATATGTCCCAGGAAGGTTTATAACTATTTTGGGGGAGGGTACCACCACCCTCCCTAGAGAAATTAATTTTTTTTTTTTAATTTCCCAATTTTAGAAAGAGAGTTCAACGAAAAATAAGCGTCAAACGTAAAATATTTTTTAACTTATTCTTTTAAAATCTAAAATAAGAAATTGAATTATTAAATTCGACTCTCTCCTCCTCAAGTGCCCCTAGAGGCCTCTAGGGGCGTAGCCGCTAGTAACTATTATAACAAAAGTAATCATCCATTAAGATCCTGATATAAGCGGAGCTTAGTAAAAGAAACTGTCGACAAACGAACATGTACAAATGTAGAGTTACATTGCTTTATTATTATGAACATAATTAAACCTATAACTTAATGAATCGTCTTTGAAATCATTATTGTAAAAATAAAGCTAAGTATAACTAAATCATTAATAGCTATAACATCAAAATCGACATTCAAGTTTTGATATTGCTAGTGCAATTTTAACATGCTTAAAGTAGTAACCGACCTTATATTGAGGAAAGCAAATTTTCAAAATCTTACATCTTGAAGTTGAGCTAAGAAAATCATCCACTCAGCCTACTGCCATCTCAAGGGTGAGGGGTAGGGGGTATTCAATATCAAAAAATGAAAAAAAATGCAAGAAATTTATTATGGCTTATTTAAATTATCAAATTGTTGAAAGTAACTTATAAGTTATTTACATTTAAGCATGTTTTAAGAATGTTTTAGTGCTCTTATGTAGACAAATAATGCATTTTTCATCAAGTAATTTTGATATATCAAGTCATTTGTTTATCTCACACATAGGAGAGGAAAAGGAAGCTACTCTTTAATTGGCGTGTCTGTCCTTATCTTCTTCCTATTTAGGATTTTATCATCCATCGAGAAACAAATCAATTATAGCTATATTAATGAAGTTTTAAGATGTGAGGTTAGTTAAAGCTCAAAGTTCCTATCGAGCACTGAACCCCGTCCCACTTTTTAAAATACATTGAAATTAATGATTTTGTGGGGGGGGGGGTTCAGTGCCCAATATAACCAACCCTATGAAAATTAGTAACTATCCCTCCTCTCTTTATCTTTATATTTTAAGGGGGGGGGGGGGATAAGGGACAAGATACTTTCAGAGATATTGTCAAAACATTTACATATATAATTTAACTATACTAGTAGTTGGCTTTGAGTGGAGCCAATTTGAGCAGCTGTCTAAGTTTAAGTTAATATTAAGTAATTGATTCTAATTAAAGATTTACAAACAGAAAGACAGACATACATCTGAATACTTATTATGTAGGATATGTAACTAAAAATCAATATTTTTTTAATATTTTAATAAAATTTAAATAATCTTAAATCAATTAATTTTAGATTGTTGCTATCCTTAGATAAGATTTTAATAATTTATAAAAACATACCTTCTGAGTTTTTAGTACGTCATTTCATTTCATTTTATAAAAATTCTTATTACTAAATTTTCTATTTATTTAGGGTAGCTACGTACGTAAGTCCATATAACAGAATATATATAGAATGTTTTATACAGATTCATGAAACTACAAGGAATAATCCCAACAGCATAGCCAAACTAAAATTATCACCAATAAGTCTATCTATTAAATATGATTTTTTATATGGCGATTCCTGAAATCATTTGGCATAATGTAAATAATTACGACATCAAATGCAAATTCGTCCAGATTTTGCTTACAGCAATTTAGATAATTTCAACATCGAATTATTCTTCAAATGATAAAAACTCTATATTTGATTTTTAAGCTTCGCTTTAATGGATTTAGACGTGCTATTATATAAAAAAAAATGTCTGTTTAAATACACAACCGGAAGTAAAACGCCTATGAACTGAACATGCTTGTTCAAAAATGTGTACACAATTATTTTATTTTTTCACAGATTTTTAAAAAGAAATTAGCGGATTTTTTTGTGAAAAAAAATCATTGATTTTGATAATTGAATACAAAATGGAAATTGAATACAAAATGGAAATTGAATACAAAATGAAATTGAATTCCCAAATACAAGTCTTTAACAGATTTAAAACATAATCTAATAAACATTGCATTGTAGCGAATAATTTTAATGCTTTTCTATTTTTATTTGAAATGAAATTCGTATTAAACCTCTTCCACCATTGTAGCTTAAATGACATTATAATTATTTTTTTGTATTGCATTAGTCATACAAGGAGTCATTGTATACACAGTAAGAGGCGAATAAAGGGGTTGGGAGTTTAATTTACCCCGTCCCCCTTTAAAGTTTTGTATTTAAATTCTTAAAAATAAGCACATTTCTAATTTAAAAGATTGTTTTATAGACCCTATGCCTTACTTTTCTTTTGAAAATATTAATAAATGCATTATTTTTTTATAACTGTAGATAAAAATTTTCACATGTTGTCTGGTGAAAGTTGAATGAAAGACTGAAAAAAAAGTAAGAATCCAATGTAAAAATGTTATGACCACTGGTATAGTTCGCGCACCAAAGGCGTATCATGCAATATTACTGTAGTTTTTTTTGTTTCAGTCAGGGATTTAAAGGGATAAGACAATGGACGATAAATTGATGTACATTTTCAATAATGATAACAAAGTTACTCGTTCTGTTGATTAAAATTATTGGTTGAAAATATTGGATACTGTATGTCTTTCAAACAAATTAGGATTAAGTACCCAAAGTATTTGATCCAACTAATGAAAATAACTGATTATAATTCTTTGGGTACCAGTATAATTTGAAGTCTAATGTCATCATAACCTCCTTGGTTTAATTAGGTTAGGTGATTAGAAAGTTTTCTTTTATTAGATTGGGCACTTTATTTGGCTTTATGGCCGTATTAATAAACTTAATAAGAAAACATGAAAACTTAAATATACTAATTATCTTAAATAGTTTTAAGTTTTGACCTTTTTATTTCTTTTCATGGGCTAAATAATTTTCTATCAAATTTAATATTTACGTAAATTACTTATAGATTGTTTTAACGTTAAATATTAGATAATATTCAGGAATCGTGAGGGACAAAGCCAGGGAAAATAATCTGATATAAATCTCCAATGATGCTCTTTAGGCTCTGCTAGTTTGGAACAAACTAATCAAAATTTGGTAAAAGTACACAATATACACTTCCAATTTTGGTTATAAAAAATATAGGGGATAGTCCCTTTCGTGGCAACGCCTCTTAAGGGGCGATTCGTCGTACTTTCAAAATGGCTTTTCATAGTTTATTTTAGGTTAGGTTAGGTTACATTGGGTAGTAACATTGCCCTGCAGGTTAGGTTAGGCAGTTAGCCCCGCAGGGTTAGAGCCCCCCTGCAGGGGCTAGAAATAGGAGAAAAGCCACTGTGAAAATACGAAGAAACGTCCCTTAAGGGGCGTTGCCACGAAAGGGACTATACCCAAAATATGTGATGTCATTTATTTCTTAGGGTGATTTCTCATTAAAGGGTGGAGGTACCCTCTCCAAAAATAGTTCTAAACCTTCCCTGGATTTAAATGAAGTTTCATTGGAGCTGAATCTCCTTAAATTTTAAGCGGGCATCTAGATCATCATCCGCTTGTAATGGGAGGCGACACTCTTAAGGAGAACCATATTGGTAAGACAAACAAACATCCTGTTACTTTTGTATAAGAATGATGCGTCTTTGCCTTCATGACGGGACGGGACAATAACATTTCATGGTCAAATAATAATACAAACAACACATTCTAGAAAGTAGTAAGTTGTTGGTGTGTGTGTATGTCTGGTAAGATCTCATAGACGGCTAGACCAACTTTAAGAAAGCATTTAAACATGGAATCTATCATTAACTCTACTGCTGTATAAGATAAAAGCTTTAAAATACGCATCTTTTCTATAACTCAAACTGTCCGTCTATCTGTTTATCTAGACTTCATATTTTATACTTATGGGTGTTGTCGTTCTTGTTAGGATCAAATCTTCTATATAAAAAATAGGCTGAATCCGTCCGTACGTTGGTTTCTATGTATGCCTCTATAAGTAAACAAAAATTTTATCTTCTCCAGAGACCTGAGTTTTATCCTTATACTAAAGTAACAGGATGTGTGTCTGTGTGTTTGTTTGTACCGAAGGATCTCGCTAACCGCTGAATTGATCGGGTTCTCCCTAACAGGTTAGCTTCTCATAGGTCCCGGGAAGGTTTATAACTATTTTCTTGGGGGGTGAGACACCCCAAACCTCCAGAAAATGAAAAATATCCCCCCCCCCAAAAAAAAAAAAAAAAAAAATTTCCCACCCCTCAAAATTTTTCTTTTTCTTTTAAAATCTAAAATAAGAAATTGGGTTATCACGACTCCCCCCTCCACAAGTGCCCCTAGAGGCCTCTAGGGGCGTAGCCGCTAGTAGTGTATATTCCACTATCTATTGGGCATGTAGTGTGAGCACTTGATATCATTAGCAGCCAGTCATAGTTTTATTACATACAATGCGTTATACTGTAATAGGGGTGAAGCGTTTCAACCCCTAAATGGCAAAGTCCGGCGACAGAGCCCCTAGCCTAGTGATTCTATCCAAAGAGGTACTTCAAGTGTTTACAGGGTGACAAAGAGCTTAGATAATTGCAATATAAAATGCAACAGATTCAATAAGAAATTATGCAAAATGAAAATTTAGCATGTAAAGAAATATATTTAACCTTTTTTTTGGTCTCTGGTTCATTTTGATTTATTGGCAATTGTGTTAAAATATAAATAATATTCCATGTCAAATTTGACAATTTGTAAGACTTTGCAGGAATTTTTGCTTGAAACAAAATGTAAATTACATAAACTATTTGTGTGTGAAGAGGGGGTGGGGGGGGGCGGGGGGGGGGGGTTAGAATTAAGAATTCTAGTGGCTGAGTAATTCTAAATTCCCATACATAGCGTTCGATATGGACTGACCATGAAAAGTTTGGACACCGCTATGAAAGTACCCAAAGTTTTTACGCCAACTTTAAACATGATAAAAGAAACTATTATTAACGAAGACTCGCCAAAATTACCCCCACCCCTACAAAAAAATGTTGATTCCAGTTAAGTTGCATTCCCCCAGCGTCTAGGCTTTTATTACGAGGGATGGAGAAGTGCAGTAATCAAAACACATCCCAAGCCTTAATTCTGAAAAATACAAAACCATCCAGGGATCTATTCCCTAAATTAGAGAACTCACTTGGTTCAGTGGTTATCGAAAGATGCAAACAAAAAACCTTAATATTTGATATTATAGGAAGTAAAGCAAGCTCAATAGCTTGCATTCTACAAGCGATTATGCCCCTAGAGATCTTTACGGGTACTTGAATCAAGGAGGGAGGGGAAAGTCTAGCCTCCACTTTCCTTTTTTGTTTTCAGAGGCGTTTTCCCTTAGATGTGTGGTGGAATTAAACAACCCCCCTAGTTCTCATATAATTTTGATATTCGACTTTTTGCCAGGAATGCAAGCAATACTTCGGATATTTAACACCAATAATCTATAATACAAAGTAGAACGATGTCTGTCTGTCTGTTTGTTTGTAGCGAAGGATCTCGCTAACCGCTGAACCGAACGGGTTCTCCTTTACAGGGTAGCTTCTCATAGGTCCCGGGAAGGTTTATAACTATTTTCTTGGGGGGGTGGGACACACCTAACCCACCAAAAAATGAAAAATACCCCACCCCCAAAAAAAAAAAATATTTCTTCTTAAAACTAAAATTAAGATAGTAGGGTCGACTACCCCTCCCCCCAAAATTTTTTTTAAAATTTTCTTTAAAATCTAGAACACGAAAAATTAGTTTTATCAAACCTCTTGGGGCAAAGCCGCTAGTAATAATAAAAAGTGAGAAAGACTAACAAACTAACAAATAGCATGACTTCTATTTGCATGACATTATTAAAACAAAGTGAGTTATAGAGCAAATCTTTAGGAATCATGAAGAATAGAGTGAGAAAAAGAAAGAAATAATATGTTTTTTGTAGTGTTAATTATTTTCACAAAAAAATAAGAAGTCCATCTTAATAAAAACCCAAGAAAATCACAATCAAAACTATATATATTACATAACTATAATATTTATATAAGTATAATCAAAAGCAGTCATTTATTGATCAACCTATTTTAGAAGAGAGTTATACCTAAACCTATTTTGGAAAATAATTTAGTTGATTATGACAATTTTTTGTTTATTAAATTTTTTAACTCGATTTCTTAAAACACCTGAAATATTTGAAGTAAAAAGTAAAACAGAAAATAGAAGGAGGGCTAAAATTTCTAGGCGGAGTTACGTCTATGGGATGGTTGACCCCCCCCTCCCCCACCCTCTTCTAAAATTTGTCTAAGAAACCAACCAACCCCCCAATTCTTTTTCTGAAAAGGATCTTAATTGGCCCCTTGGTGTAAACAGACATTAACACATACTAGTTGATTTATATTATGATATTATATCATGATTTGTACTTGCATGATATTTAGAAAATAACTCCAAGGCATTTTAAAATTTGCTTTCCAACGAAGTACTTTATCACTTCTTTAAAATTTTACCAGACATTTTGAACATTTTTACTAATGGCTGCCGCACTAGCCTCTAAGTGATTAATTCAGGCAAGGGTGAGATGATAAATACATTTCTAGTATGGCTTCAAAACCAATTAATATCCGCCTGATTAGAAGAGAGTATCCGCTATACTAAAAAATCATCTATAGCATCGTATTAGAGACAATGTTAAAAAAAACTTTATATTGAAACCAACTTTGTTCTTATATGTTTTCATTTTAATTTCCGCAGAAAGCTGTCTATGATACAATGCGATAAATGACAATTATAATCTTTAACTTAAAAGGGCTTAACTTATTTTTGTACTCCAAAAAAAAATAAAAACACATCAGTATGAAATAATAAGAAAGGAAAATATTTTTATCATTCTAACTGTAAAAAAAACTAATATAAAATGTTTTGTTTATATATAAAACCTAATAAACCACTAAACAAAGAATCAAAATAAACATGGGACTATTAGTATTACTCAATTTACATACAAATATTAACAGAGCTCGGCAGCTGCAGCCGTAGTCTTACACCCGCGCGACTTACAGAAGCCTTAACATAGGTCTCACTCAGCCTAAGTCATCTGCAGCCGCATCCACCCTAGGCCAACATTAACTGCGGCCACTCTAAATCAACTTCAGTCGCGTAAATTATCAGCCATACTTAGCTAGAACCACCTCTAGCATCTGACAAATTCGCACGGCTGAAAACACCGTTCTCGACCTTTTTATATTGCCTATAAAAATGTCTTACTGGCCTACCATAGGTAAATTAAAATGTATACTGGCCTGCCATTGGTAATTTAGTATGTGTATCATAGGTAATTTGTATTTATTCGTCATTTTTTGTAGGCACTATAAAAATGAAAACATCTAATCCGAAACATTGATTCCTTAATGTTCAAACAAGGATGACAAAGTTCATAAGCAGCGAAGCCCAAAAAACTATGAATAAGAATACAGACATGAAGTTTTAAAGAGCAATCAAGAATAGATTTATTGGAGAAAATAATCACGAAACTTTCTTTTTATATCTATATTTTGTATGCAGATCAGTGACAGATTGATGGTTTAACCTTGTCTTGTCATCACATAAAAAAATAAAACACCAAAGGGGAAATATGTGAAAAATATAAAAGTAGCTAAAAACCTGCCTTAAAGCAGTCCGACTGCCATGGATGTTTTATACTTAATTGGGCTCCATATTGATTTTTATGTTAACAAGAACTTTCAGCCGTCTATCTCTTAGATGAGCCGAGAAAATCATGTTTCCTTATAAACGTTTTAGACGGACATTTCGAAGTATAGAGTAGCCTCGCTACCAAAAATAAACAACTTGCATAATTTTGTTAAAAACAGATGAATAAAATTCTAAAGAACACAACCATCTAAAACATAAAACTGCTATATATATATAACTAGCGGCTACGCCCCTAGAGGCCTCTAGTGGCACTTTAAATGTTTTTGTTTGATAAAGTCTCTACTATAATTTTTTACGTACGATACCTCTTCATTTGACGTTGAAGTCTCCTAAACGTTTTTTAAAATTTCGATTTTTTTGTCATTTCTCTTGGGAGGGTGGTGGTACCCTCCCCCAAAATAGTTAAAAACCTTCCCGGGACTACCCTGTTAAGGAGAACCCGATCGGTTCAGCGGTTAGCGAGATCCTTCGGTACACACAGACAGACAGACAGACACACAGACATCCTGTTACTTTAGATAATATACTTCATGACAAACAATAATAGTGGTCAGCTGAATTTGAGTTTCCGATTGTGTACATAGTTTCCTCATCCTATCTCAATATTTACTACTAGCAAAAAAAGCTTCAAACTTCCAAAAAAAAATCAAAATTTGAAAAATTTAAATTTTGAATGTATAATGTATAAATCGTTTATACATTATATCGCTTTTACCTTTGACCGGAGTAGCTGAAAATAGGTTTTGCAATACTTGGGTTATCTGATGTACAAGTTCGGAAATTAGAGAAGAAATAGGCAATCAATTTTTAGTTGATCATAATAGGGAGGGAGAGGACATTGTACTTTAAATTACATTGGTATCCAACAAGGGCTGCAGCCTGCTATTCAGCTTATTAATTACATTTGAAATCGCCGAAAATATTAAATAGTTTGTTGGCGTAGAGTTGTCATAAAACTTGTTATTTTTATTCAACTGAAGGTAAGTGGGTAAAAATTTTCACTCAGTATTGTTTGTCAGAATCACATTCCCTTTTCCCTGGGTATCATATAAAATATTGAGTTCTTTTATTCCATTTTGATGGGTTAGTTCCAAACTGGAAGTGTCCAAACCTTTCAACCATTTATCTTAATATATAGTTAAAAAACACGTTTTTTGATATTGGGAATGTATATCAATTTATCGTCCAATGTCTTACTCTTAGTATCCCTGTCATATGCCGGACTTCACTAAGTGCGCCGTGGAACTAGACTTGACTGAACTCATTGATTTACAAAATTACATATTTGTACATATAAATATAGTTGTTTTTTCATTACAACAACTAACAAATCTATTAGCAAAGATAGATAAAGTGACTAACAATTCCTTAAAAAGTTATAAATATAAATTATATACAACTTTTTCTTTTTTCGTCAGCTTTACAAATTTTGAAACTTTTAATGAACTTTGATTGGATGGTTTATTAAGTTGAATGTCAAAACCTTTCGACAGCTTATTGTAATCAACAGAAAGGGGTAATTTTGTGTATCATCATCAATTTATTGGATTCCAGCTGGAATGATACTCCAGAATTTAAAAAAAACTTGGAATTAAATATTAAAAAGGGGTCGTAAAAATCAAAGACTTTTTAAAAAGAAGTTTTTCATCATAACTTGTAGATAGCAAACCTCTTATGATTATTTGAATTAAATAACATTTTTTTTTCAACACGCTTGTTTATGTAATTTTTTTGTTCCTTTAAGAAAACACCACATAAAGATGTTGTTGTCATTGAATTATTGTTGTTGGAACATGGATTTCTTATTTACTAAGTATATTTGCGATAACTTTTATTTAATAGATTCTTCCAATTTTTAACATTTACAAAACAGCCTGCTTTATTGCTTCAAGATCCATGTCAGATCTATATAGGAAATAAATGTCTATAAATGAGCTAAAGTTTCCAAGGAATAAATGTTCAAAACTCATAGTGCTCCAATAATCCTCATTAAACTCTCATTGACCAAAGCGATAAAACCTTTATTCTATTTGTTTATGGAATGAATAAAGTTTTTTGATCCATGTTGATATTTGAATTACATTGAAGTATTTAATCTTGATTTAATAAACAAAAAATATACGTTCATAATATAGAAAATCAAAGAAAACTCTGTTTTAAAAGAATTCGATTGTGGCGACACTTCCGTAGTGTTCAAATATTAAAACTAAAATCTTAATCATATTAACCCTTTGGTGATGGTAATATAAATAAAAAATATTATTGAAGAAATCTTTTTAAAATCATTTAAAATATTAAATATTTACTTCTTTCTTTTAGATAGTAATGGCGAGGGAGGAAAATTGGAATAGATAAATAGATATTTACTTATAGAAAACTAGCCAATAGTGAAATAGTTATATCGAGCCAACTCTAGTTAAACAATAAGGAAATTAGCGGCTGCGCCCCTAGAGGCCTCTAGGGAAACCAAAGGAATTTAGGGTGGTAGAGAAGACACATCACTTTCAATTCTAGTTTTAAAAAGGAAAATGCAGAACTTTTTTAGGAAGGGGTAATTTTTCTAGGGCGGGTAAAAATACTCTCCCCCAAAATGGGTATAAACCTTACCTGGACCTATATTTCAGACAGACGAACAGACAAATATTAGGCCAAACTTGTCTAAAATGTCCTTGGCTAGTTACCTAGGAACTGGGAAGGGATGGGGAGGTAAATGGAAGGAGATGGAAAAAGAGGGGGAAAGGGTATGAGAAATAAATATAAAAAAGGTTAAGCTATCATCATCGACAGATGGACAGAAGGGCACTTATTGTTATAGAGTAGCTTCGCTAATAAGAAAAATTTTCTGCAGAAATAAATTTATCTACGTACTACTCAATACAATTTTTTAAATATATATTTTTATTAAAATAACAATAAAAGATCAACAATATGCAATAAAAATAACAAAGAATTATATTTAAAAGTTATTTAAAATAACAACTAACAAAATTCGTTTAAATTGTATAATATATAAAACCTAAAATTGGAAGACATTTATAAACAATAGTAAAAAGTTTTCTCGTATTCATTTGAATCCGGTGGATAGGAACCGGTTCTCATCCATACGAAAAAACTATGTCTAGCATTGTATTATATCCAGCTTTCAACGAATATAAAAATGTACAATCATATATGTAATTGTATATTCTATAACCGCGGAAAGCTGTTTATAATACGATGCGAGAAATAACTATTTTAATTTTCTGAATTTATTAGTATGGAATTATTATTTTCAGTATGGCTTCAAAAACCGACTAATATCCACTGGATTAGATCCGGTTCTCAGCCACACTGAAAAATCATACATTGCAGACAATTTTCCACGAATATTAGAATAAAAATCATAAAATCAATACCAGTTTTGTTAGTTTATATTTACTTTTTACTCACACTGTAATATTTTTTTAAAATGTACTTAAGTGATCGAAAAAGCAATAAAGAATAAAAAAGTTGTGTATTGATAAAAATGCTTAAACGTCAAAATTTCCAAATACACACAAAAACAAGTATTTTTTATTATTTCTTTTCAATTCAAAATAAATTTAGTTTGAATAAGAAGCCTTACTTTAAGGAGCAAATATTTTATACATTTAAGTCCTAAAGTCAGTCAGTTTGGCTGAAATGATGGAAATTTTGCTTTTGGATTAAATAATCCTTTTGTTTTAAAACCTTAGAGTTGTAATCTGAAAAGTAATTTAGATAAGTTTAATGTTAATGTTTGACAATGTTACGTGGATGTTGCACTAGATTTTAATGTACTCTAATAAAGTGATACTTGCAGCTTGCTAAAATAAGGATACCCCCCCTCCTCCCATCCTTTCCCTCCTAATGACCCATAAATGAGGTCAATATTATCAACCTAAACTGACGACAAATTTTCACCTGTCAATGTATCCACGTATTCTATATCCATTTCGACAATATAAAAAAACTTAATTTAGTATTAAATATAAAAAAAATATATCACATTGACGTCATAGACGTCCAAGGGGGGGGGGTAATGGGGCGATTACCCCCCCCCCCATTTAAAATTTACCCCTACCCTGGGGGTGCCGTAGGCACCTCCAACCATTTAGGAGGGGGTATTTACCCCCCCCCCCAAACAATTTTGGGGGGGTAAATACCCCCCCAAAAATAAAAAATCTCTAATAAAAAAAAATTTTGCGCGCTTCGCGCGCATTTTTAATACTATATATTGGTTTCAACCCTTCTTGTCCAGTTGGTTTCAACCCTTCTTGTCGTCAAGACGTCATTAATAAGCTCCTGCTTTCAAAGTGTGAGATAGAGTTTGACCGCCAGAAAACCTGTTGTGATCAGCGTGAGTTGAGTGTTTCAACAAACCAACAATATCATCAAGTTTTCTAGATAAGTTTTTTTTTATTATTATAATATATTAAACTATCTAGTTACCCTTTATATTCATTTTTAGCATTTGTCCTTGTCTCTTTTTTCAATAAGTCATGGCACAGAACACCTTTGCTGAAATTGTTAATAATGGAACATTTAGGCCTAGGGCTAATTCAAAAAGGATTAGAGAGGGAAGTGATAGTGATTTTCAACCTCCTAGTGACATTGTTGAGAGGGCTATGATAAATTGGCAAAACGTCACGTCTACCATGGAAAGTTTAGAAAATAAAGCAGATAATATGGGGTCTGACCAAGAAACAGCTAAAAGTTTAGTCAGCAAACTGTCGCCTATTTTGAATGATACAGCAGAACTGCTTATGCTTCTAGCCAGAAAGGTTGGGGGGCTCGAAAAAGCAGCTGACTCTACTAAGGCAACCTTGACCAAAAACGTAGTATGTGGGAATTTAGTAAACTCTGTTGAAACTTCGGTTGCCTATAAAAAGTGCTGTGAAGACTTAAAGGCAACAGCCACTCAATGTAAGATTATTGATTTGGACTTTGGGGCAAGCCTAAAAGAGCACGGGGAAATTGTTAAAAAGGCTAAGGAATCTTTGGAAGAAATTGCTGAATTGAAGGATATTATCGCTAAAGCACAGATCATACCACTTGCTAAACAAACAACTTTGCGCAATGGTAAAAACACCATTCCGTTTATTATTAAGACTAAAAGTAAGGAAGATAGGGCAATGGTAGTTAAAGAAGTAAGCAAAAGTGGTCTAAAAACCCCTTTTCATTGGCCTAAATCAATTGTTGACGATATTACAAAAATACGTGTTCAACTATCTAACTTTAAGAATGAGAAAATTGACCTGACAGACAAACATATTCTTATTAGACCTAATACTGAAACTGGTAGATCTTTATTTATTTCCTATCGTGAAAAAGATTCTAATAAACCATGGATACATCTCCAAAATGTTAAAGTACCAGCAGATTCTAAACTTGTTTCACAATTTAAGCAACAGCCATGCTATTCTGAATACTTCAAGCTTTAAAAATACCGTTATTTCAATTGAATGTTTTTGTTTTTGCTATGGTTTGCATAGTTCTAGTTAGATTGAACAGAAGTTCTAATAAAATAAAGATTCCTGTTTTTCAAACAATTTATAACCTCTTTTTCTCTACCCCTCTACTAATTAATATGTATTCAAACCTCTATTTTGAAACATCTTCTAACAATTATACAAGGTTTAGTCTTATCTACAACATATTAAATTCAGTTAATTTTCATTTAGTTACTTGCTCATCTTTTATTAAGATTTATAAATTTATGTTTAATGAATAGTTTAAGTTTCGTTGAAAAGATTTATATTCAAAATGTTAATTCAACACAAGATGTTTCTTTACTTAAGGATATTAATTTTAGTTCTCTTAATTGCAATTCAATCAACATAAGCACTTACAATGTAGGTAAAGCATCATTAAACAAGTTTAAACTTAAAATTAACGCAATGTTAAAAACTAAACCTGATATACTGTTCATTCAGGATATTAGATTAAATAATAAAGAAAGTATCTTTAGTAAAGAAGCACGTTTTAATATGGCTGGCAGTTATATATCTTATTGCAATAGTTCAAAGGCAGATAGGGGTGTAGCGATTTTAATCAAACAAACACTAAAATATGAAATAATTAAAAGCTTTTGTTCCACTGATGAAAATATTTTGATTCTAGATTTAAAAATTAATGAATGTAGAATTTCATTGATATCGTGCTATGGGCCAATTCAAAATAACAACAAAAATTTCTTTAAACAATTAAGGGAGAAAATAATGAGCATTGGAAATACATTTTACATAATTGCAGGGGATTTAAATGCAATACCTACAACTATACAACCAGAACAAGGTCTCGAACACTTAGACTTGATAAATACAAATTCATTACCAAATTTTGAACATTGTAAAGAACTTTCTTTGTGGATAGAAGAAAATTTTTGTGTGGACTTATTTAGATTGCTTCATCCGACTAAATTAGAATTTAGTTATGTTCCTTTTTCAAATACTAAAACAAACAGAAGTAGAATTGATCAGGTTCTTATTAGTCCACAGCTTTCAACAATTTTTAACTCCTGCAAGTATGAGCCATTTAAAGCGTCTATATTTGACCTCAAGCAAGTTTTTTTCAACACATATCAAAATACTTCTAAACGTGAATGTACTATAAATTCTTCATTATTAGATATTGATGGTCTTACTGAGTGTGTCCGAATCGATGTTTACGAGCTGGTTCTACAACACTGTGATGTTCCTAACAAGCTACATCTACAAGACATCATTTCTCAGATAAGTTTAGCATTCAGATTAAAGAATGACCTAAGTTTGACAGAATTTAAAAATGATAGGCTAATATTGTTCTGGATTGAACAAAAAGATAAGGCTATTAATTATCTCCTTGATTTACTTCCTCCTTTAAATGACTTGTATGATATGCCTTTAAATATTAGTCATGATGCTTTCCTTGAAGTTTTGTTAAATTGTGTTAAAAATTCTATAATAAGCTTTCAATCAAACTTTCTTAAGAGCAGTAGAAAAATACAAAAAGATTTGTCAAAGTCATTAAACGCATTGAAGTGTGGAAATGTCACAGATAAAACTGTACTTAATAAAATCATTGATATTGAAAACAGTCTGAGTAAAATGGAAGATGAAGAAAATTATCGTAGGTTAGAGACTTCTGGGTATTTCCACATTTTAAATGCAGAAAAGGCCTCAAAAACATTTAGTAGTTTGCTAAAAAATTCAAAAAAAGCTGACTCTATCTCACAAATTAAGAATGACTTAGGTGAATCTTTTACATGTGAGAATGAAAGGAATGAGTTTTTAACAAACCACTTTAAAAATAAATTTGGCACAGCCTTTATTTCCAATTCTTCTCTCGTTGATTTTTTGGGCAATAATGTAAATCACCCAAAAATATTAGAACATAAATTAAATAACACAGATAGAGAAAAATTAGAGGCAGACATTTCTATTAATGAATTAAAAGAGTCAATTTGTTCAGCTAATTTAAATTCTAGTGTAGGACCAGATGGTATTCCTTATAGAATGTTGGTTAAGTTTTGGGACATTTTAAGCTTACCTTTACTGAGAGGCTTTAAAGAAATGATTAATAAAAAACAGTTAAGAGGCATGCTAAGATGTGGTAAAATTAGACTTATAGCCAAAAAAAATTCTGACCTTTCAAAAATTAAATCTTGGAGAACAATTTTTTGTTTGTCTACTGTGTACAAAATTTTCTCTGGGGTTATTGACAATAGGTTAAAAAAAGTAATTGATAAAATAAATATCAGATCTCAAAAAGCCTATTCTTCTAAATACACTATTCAGGAAAATTTGATTCAAATTTATGAACTAATTTCTAAAACTTTAGCTTCCAACTCGTCTCTAGCAATTGCTTTAATTGACTTTCACTCAGCCTTTGACTGTATTGGACATGGATATTTAAGAGATGTATTGGAATTTATGAATTTTGGCCCAAATATTATAAATATGATTTTAACATGCATGAATGATAGATTTGCCCACATTCTGACCGATACTGGAATAACACCTAACTTTCCCATGAAAGTTGGTTATATGCAAGGTGATAGGCCAAGTCCTAACATTTTTAAAATTGCCCTAACCCCTTTATTACTTATTATATCAATTAACAATGAAATTGTAATACCAAGAGCTATACCTTTTAAATTGACAGACACAGATACACAGCCAGACCCTGAATCAGCATTTGCCGATGATTGTAATGTTGCATTTACTCCAACTGCCATTGCTTTACAAACTATTTTTCAAATTCTTACCTACTTTGCACAAGTTTCTAATTTAAGAACTAATGTAAACAAAACCAAAATTTGTATTATAGGAAGGAAGCCATCAAATGATTTTTTTCTGGAATTGGATTTAATTGGTATTGAATTGGTTGATGATTTTGATATTTTAGGTTTACATTTTGATTCAAAACTGTCTAATATGCAAAATAATTGGAACAAAATTGTCGCTAAAATGTCAAAAGTTAGAAATTTTTGGGCACTTTTCTACCTTACTACACCTGGAAAAATTGCAATTATAAAGGGATTCATGTTACCTTTACTGAATTATGTAGGGGCAGTTGTCTTTCCATCTGAAGATATAATTTTGCAAATTGAAAATCTCATTATTTCCTTCTTATGTCAAAGTAGACCAATTGCAAAATCTAAAATCTTTTCAAGTGTTGAAAATGGAGGTTTAGGAATACCAAAAGTAATAGATTTTTTACGCTCTTTAGATATTTTAATGTATAAAAAATCCTTATCTATAGTAGATACTTGGGCTTTAGAAATAAAAAATACTAGATGTCAAGCAAATGATCCATTTTATTTCAATGAAAAATTAGATAAGAATATTAATCCTATTTTATCTAGAATTATTGAATCATATATAATATTTTCAAATTCATTTTGGCTAAACCATGATAACATAAAAGATATGAGAATTTTTAAAAATAATTTCTTTTGTAATAGTGAAAAACACATGTTGTAAGCAGGGCAATTTTTACAGAAACAACATGGGTACGCTATGAAAATGATATTAAGTCAATTTGTTTTGGAGACCTGTTAAATATTGATAATATATGTCTAGATTATAGAAACTTTAACATCAAATCAAAGGTCAACTTCAATTACATGGAATTTTTGAGACTTCGAGGATTTGTTCAGCACAATATTGCTTTATATAGGTGTAAACTTTCAAAACCCCAAACTAAAATCAGTTCACTTTTTTTAAAGCCAAAAGTAAAGTCAAAACATTTTCGTTACTTCTTATCAAATGATGATCAGAGGATAGAAAAGTGTAAGTCTTACTTAAATAGGTATAACTGGGCGAAAATAAGAGAATTTGACATAGAGAGAGAGCGTAAATGGCAAAAAGTATGGACTTTTTCCTTCTTACCAATAAATATCCGAGAATTCGCATTTAGGTCCATAAACAATTATAACTATTTTAACGCTAATATCTCAAATTTTAGGCTAGAATCTCCAGAATGTACACTTTGTAAGCTGGACCGGAATCTACCCGCACCGAGAGAAACAACACAACACTTTTTTCTGGACTGTCCCGTCACCACAAACTTTACAACAAACTACTTCACAGAATTTCTACAGAATATGGAATTTAATTTCGACTCAAGCTGGCTGTTAGTAGGAGTTCCAAAAACGCTCACCAGTAATATTATTAATGTAGTTAATATTGAAATTACACTTGTGTTATTTTTTATCTTTCATTCAAGACTGAAAAAAAAGCTTCCATTAAATTCAAATCTACTTGAATTCATTTCCTTTCAAAGAAAATTTTTGTTTAAAAACAAAAATTATAAATTAGGATATGAAAAATTAACAACATTTCAATTTGACCCGGGATAAATGTCATGTTTCGAGTATAGAAAGAAAACTACCTGCAAATGAGGGCATTTTTAAAAAGTGTTTGTTTATTTAAATTCGTATGTAATATATATATACAATACTCTACACTTACAACAAACACACCAAATCTTTAGACACACTTAAGTATTTCACCTCAACTTCATCTCACCTGTAAAATCTACAGGTGGGTATTGATAAATAAAGTGTAGTAAAAAAAGAATGATCCCGAGGATAATTAATTCTTGTGATTCTTAACTTTAACCATATGAATTTAAGCCTGTTTTTCATATGGTGACGTTTAGACCTACAAGAAAAATTACCTCATCCAATAGAGGGTCAGTATACAACCTTAACAATAATCTTGAGGTGGAGCTTTTGGTGATCTGCCCATTAAAGCATTCTGCAGTTTTCATTTAACAGGCCACACTTATTTATCCCTCCTTAACAATTTTAAGTTCAGCTGTGTATCCATTATACACATTTTTTATATTAAGGATTAATACCTATTGACCTAATATTTTTATCATTAACATTATATTTTACTTCTCGATGACGATTATTTTTCTTTCTGGAACTTACTGAAGTTTTATTTTTTTTGTATAAATTGGACATATTTTGAGAAGATATTATGTTGAATTAGTATTGACCTAATTTAAATGTACACTTTTTATGTTAAACGGCAAAATTTCTTTCTTTGTATTGCTTACTTCTGCTTTACAATGAACTTACACTTTTTATAAGAGAATATCTTGGATTAGTCCTTATTTAATATTGTTATAATAACTCTTATAATTCATATGTTAACTTTTTATGTATATAGTTAAGACAAATAAAGAATCAAATAATAATAATAATACTATATATTCAATAAAATTTAAATTACCCCCCCAAAAATTTTACCCCGGGGGTAAATTTGGGGGGGGGTAAACTAAATTTACCCCTGCCAACAGATTTCAGGGGGGGTAATTACCCCCCCCCCCCCCCAAGCAAATTTTACCCCCGGGGTAAAAATTTTTGGGGGGGGGAAGAAAAATTTGCGGCGCGCTTCGCGCGCCATTTTACCCCCCCCCCCCCAAAATAAAAAGCTTGGACGCCCCTGATTGACGTCATGTATTAAAATTAATAAATAATAATAATTCCAACTGGAACTAATAAAGCATGATATGTGACCATCACTGGCATATTTAGACAGCAAGGGAGGGGACATTCAGATGTTTAATACACTAGTCCCAAAGTTTTAAGATAATATTTTATAATTATTATTACTTAACAACTTTGGGGACTTATTTTATAATTTGTATTAGTTGTTTCATTAAGTTAAATGTTCAAACGTTTCAACCCCTGATTATAATCTACAAAAGGGGTAATTTTGTGTATCATTATTTGGGATGTAAGTCAATTCATCGGCTATTGTCTTATCCCTTTAGGTCTCTGATTTTTAGATCATGGTGAGGATTCAATTCCGTAAATTATCGTAATATCAAAATTACACTAATTGCATATATGTAAACGGGGGTTGTTTTGAATTTCTAAATTATTTATTTAGGTTAAGTTATATTGAGTACTGGTTAAGAAATAAAATGGTAGTTTTTACTGTTGTAATAATATGAGGTTCTGCTGATTTGAATATACAAATGCGGAAGTTAATGCACACTTTAATAAATATGTAAATTAACAGGGATCAAAGGGGATAAAACAAAGGATGGTATATTGATATACAATCCCAATTATGATCACCATCATTACCCTTTCTGTAGAATAAAATAGCAAATCCAAATTTTTGAGCAAGCAAGATTATAAAACATTTGGTACCAGTATAATTTACAGTCCAACGTCCTCTCCCTCTCTTGTAAAATTATCATTCTGACTTCTTTTCAATTTTTCCTTCTTGTACAAGTTTATCAAATAATTCCAGAGCATTTAGAATAGCTTGGTCCATGTTGAAGTATTTATAGCTGGCTAGGCGACCTATAATTAATAACAATAAATATAGAAAATCTAGATGGACACTCATCAAATTGGACTAAAATTAACATGGTCCGAACACTTTATTGGTTTATAAGTGTACACATTTGGGTACAAAGATCAGATTATTATTAAATTTATCCAAGTATTTATAGCTGGCCAGGTGACATATAAAATAACAATAAATATAGAAAGTCCGACCACTTTATTGGTTTGAAAGTGTACACATTTTGGGAGCAAAAGGTCAGATTTTTAATAAATTTATAGCTGGCTAGTCGACCAACAGTGAATAACATAAATACAGAAAGTGTAGATGAACAATTTCTGAATTGAACCATTAGAGACATGGTTCGATCACTTCATTGATTTTAAAGTGTACAAAAGGGCAGTTTTTATTTATTTTTTCCATAAAATAATTCAGCTATAAACAATTGAAATTTTATAGATAAATATTAAACTAAAAGAATAGAGGGAGCATGAGCATATGTGTTACTCTGTCCACCTGGCGGGGACCCTATCCCGATTTTGTATTGAGTCTTTGAAATCTGCTAATGGTGTCGGAATTATAAACCTAGCATAGACCCTACGAAAGAGCAGAAGTTAATTTGCTAGTAGACGAAAATGGCCCACACCTCTTGGGCCAGGTAGTTCTCTCGTATTTTGAGTAGGGTTGGGCCGGATACTTTTTTGGCCGGATACCGGATACCGGATATCCGGCTGATTTCAAACGCCGGATATCCGGTAACCGGCCGGATATCCGGCTAACGCCGGATACCCAGCAAATATCCGGTTATCCGGCCAAATTACCGGATATTCGGCCGGATAACCGGCCAAATTACCAGATACTAAAGTAGCAAAAAAAAATTTCTTCAGAAATCTTATATAAATTTACATAAAGTTTAACTTGTTCAGAAAATATGTTCTTCTAGCTACAATAATAAGAAAATTATAGCCATTTAAAATTTTAAAAAGCAGAGATTTTTGGTGTAAAGTATAAAAAATTATAGAGCCGGATATCCGGCCGGATAGTTTCAATATTCGGTATCCGGCCGGATATTGAAAATAGCCGGATATCCGGCCGGATATCCGGCCACACCGGATATCCGGCCCAACCCTAATTTTGAGATTGAATAATATGTGACTAAATAAAAAAAAAAGGTTCTTTTCTAAGTTTGACGGATTTTCGTGCCTTGTTGGGCACCTAGGGTAATAAATGTACATATTATCATTACCTACAAAAGTGACGCCAGGTTCTTCTGCTGCAAATCTCTGATATTTCGCGTACAATTCTCTATTCCTAAATATTTTAGAACAAATTTCATTCTGATGTTTTACATATTCCATTTTATGTAAGGCTTTTTATTCAGTTGAGATCTTTCTAACCACTGAACCTAATGAGTTTTTCAAGGTAGGTAAGCATCACAAAGGTCCCAGGAAAGTTTTAGGCTATTCCATTTTTAAACTTTTAAACTATTTTTAACGTCTTGTCATGTTTTAGGCTATTTTACTGCCATTTCGCTAAAACATGCAAGTCGATAATAAAAAAGAAGTATGTTTTTTGATTGTTTGTCTGTTAAGATCTAGGTAACCACTACTTCAGATTGAGTTCTCAAATTCAGGAATGCTTCACATAAAGGAAAATGGAAAGTTTAAGGCTATTTTACTACCCTCCCTCCCCAAGCTGCAAGGGGTTAACATTTTAGAATCTCAAGACCATTCTATCATTCAAATCTATTAAACTAAAAATGTTTTAAAAATAAAAATATTTTTAAGATTTTCTTTTTTGATGTAAATTTTCTTTTAATGTAATGCATTTTAAAATAATCTTCCCTTTTACAGCGAAGCGTTTCTATATTTATGGTGTGTTTAATTATATCCTATATATTATTTGAGAATATTTGATTTTTTTATTTGTTAAATTCTTAGAATTTTCAACTTTTGATTTTTATTATTTTCAAATATTTTATTGATGGTGATTACTACTAAATTTAAAAAAATAAAGCCAATAAATTGAGTTTTTAAAAAAAGTACAAACACATGAATAATCTTGCACTCAAGCAATTTTGTGACAGATTTGAATCAAATTGTGTTTCAAATTGTAATTAATCCGTTTGTATTGGAGATAGGAAAGGGGGGGGGGGTTAGGAAAGCCATTTATATTAGATCTTTCATTAAAAAGTACAACCAATTTGAACCAGCATTTTAGGATAAGTTTTTAGGATAATTTATTAATATTGTCATAGGCTCGTGCAATGTAATTTGACAGGGGTAAGGGGGGATTGGGGTAAGTGTTAACAAATAACACGCCATCTTAATTCGCATTTATGGATGTTAACATCCTTGTTTCTTATATAATTTCTAGAATGGAAAAATCATTAATTTCACATATAATATTTTCTTGAGAGATTTTTACATATTTTATAGATTGCCTAAATCATAATATATTTTTAGCAAAATATTTGAATTAAGAGAAAACTAGTTTTTAGCAGATTAAAATACAAACCTACGACCTATTTAGGAGTAAAAAATAAACCATGGACCTTGAGGGATAAGACAATGGACGATAAAATGATATACATCCACAAAGATGATATACAACATTGCCCTTCTGTAGAACAAAATAGAAAATATTTAGTGTTGGTTCCTATCCACCGGATTCAAATGAATACGAGAAATATTATTATTTATTCTTGGTAAGACCAAACCAATCAACATATGATATGAGTCCCCAAAGTTTTAAGCCAAAAATCAAGAACAGAACTATTAGGTCAGAAAATTTACGGGACGGAAAAAGCTAAAATTCATTTGGAAACAATTTATATAGTATTATAGAGAAGTTTCCATGGATAGTAAAATAAAATCATATCCATTTAGTTGGCCCGGGACTGCGGCCAATCGGGGTCAACAAAATTATTGTAATCTTTTGTATACATTTCTTAAATTTCAATAAAGTTTAGAATTAAATCTGTAACAACTCGCAGATGTGACATCTATCATCTAAAGGTGTTGCCAGTAATCAGTAAATATTAGCGCTTACCTGGGATTTGGAACAGGATAATAAGGCTCACCATCATCTGTAGAATATTCCTGACAATTAAATATTAACAATTACAATTTAGTCACATTTATATGTTTTCTTTTGTTTGTAAAAATATCTATAAAAACAAGGATGATAACATTCATAAATAGCAAAATACAACAAAATATCGATTAAAATAAGGACAAAGTGAATTAAAGATGTAAAGTGGTCATAAACCAACAATAAATTAATAAAACGTTGAGTACTAGTGTAATTAACAGTCCCATGTCCTATTACTACCTGTCCCCCCCCCCCCCAAAGAAAATTTTGTAAGAAGCTCAAATCAGGGGTTAAGGTGATGGCCATGGAGGCCTCCTCCCACTAACATAAATTGTGAACTTTAACTTTATATTCCATTTAAAACTAATACTCGTGTTTCTAGGCCAATCAATATTTAGATAATTGGCTAAAAGAATTTAAGATCCTTAATTATGTACGTACTATTTTATCGATCTTTATTATAGAAATTTCCCAAAGAGGTTCACATTCTCAAACAACTAATCATATCATAATTATTTAATCTAAATTACTTAATTCAATTTTAAAGAAGCAACGTCAAAATAATTATTAAGTCTTAAATCAAATAAGATTTATAGTCAGATCATTTATTTCTTTTGGTTGTTCTTTTATTTGCTTTTTTGTGCTCTTGCACAAATTGCTGGAAACACCTCACAAAGAGGTATTGTATTATTGCTGGAAATACCTCATTAAGAGTTATTGTATTATTGCTGGAAACACCTCACTAAGAGGTATTGTATTATTGCTGGAAATACCTCATTAAGAGTTATTGTATTGATTACCTTATAAATAACAGTACCAGGGAGATCATGGGCACCTTCAGGTTGATTTGGACTGTGCTTGTATTCAGATATACGAGTAAATGCTAGAAATAATAATTAGTAATTACACTATTAATATCAACTTTAATTTAAATTTGAATTAGATGCTACTCCCCTATGGTAAACCATCTTCTACTTTGAATTTAAAATTTAAAAAGAAAAAGTAAAAAAAATGAGGGGATCATTCTTTTCTAGGGGTGATTTCTCTTGGGAGGGTGGTGGTACAATCCCTCAATATAGATATAAATCTTTCAAGGATCTAATAAAAGCTGCATTGTAAATTAGAATCATATCGGTTCAAAGGTTAACGAGATCCTTTGGTACACACATACATCCTGTTACATTTAGCTACTTTATAATAGGATGTTCCGTTTCTCAGTCCGCTATTTAAAGGGAACTTGTTAAAATATTTTTAATTCCAAGTGAATGTACTTTTTTAAATAGGGTTTTGAAATGTTTTTCTAAAGTCTAAATATGTTTTTATTTGAATTGAATTATTAAAAACCTACCAACATGTGAACCCGGATGATTTACAACAAATCTAGGTTGATAATATCCACTCTCAGGCTCGTGATACTCCTTCTCAAATACAATGGATCTAAAAATATTGGATTTACAACAAATCTAGGTTGATAATATCCGCCCTCAGGCTCGTGATACTCCTTCTCAAATACAATGGATCTAAAAATATTGGATTTACAACAAATCTAGGTTGATAATATTCACTCTCAGGCTCGTGATACTCCTTCTCAAATACAATGGATCTAAAAATATTGGATTTAAAACAAATCTAGGTTGAAATATCCACTCTCAGGCTCGTGGTACTCCTTCTCAAATACAATGGATCTAAAAATATTGGATTTACAACAAATCTAGGTTGATAATATCCACTCTCAGGCTCGTGGTACTCCTTCTCAAATACAATGGATCTAAAAATATTGAATTTACAACAAATCTAGGTTGATAATATCCACTCTCAGGCTCGTGGTACTCCTTCTCAAATACAATGGATCTAAAAATATTGAATTTACAACAAATCTAGGTTGATAATATCCACTCTCAGGCTCGTGATACTCCTTCTCAAATACAATGGATCTAAAAATGGAATCTATTCACAGGAAGAAAAAATATTTAAAGAGTTTCTCCATCAATTTTAGGATACCCAGTTAAGTCTATACATAAACAACATTTGGAGTTTTCCTTTGTGGAACAAAGTCCCCGCCCCCCCCCCTCTATCTTCATTTTGAAAAAAAAAATATCGTGAAGGGGACAATCCTGCGAGGACTTTTTTGTGTTGTACTATAAAAGCATAAGCGTATGGAAGGATGGTATCAACACCCCCTTCCCTTAAAATTGAAATTGTGAAAGGCAGCATTTCTCTTTTTTCCACCCCCTTGAGAAATACACCCCCCTGACAAAACCCTGTGCACGCCACTATTTGTAAAGTTTTACCTGTATTCCAGCTTTGGTAGTCCCTGGCTGGCATAAAAAGCATCAATTGGTCCAGTGAACACTAAAATAGTTATTTATTGCATCAGTCAGCTTTCCGCGAATATCAAAATGAAAATTTATAAGTTTAAAATCAGTTTTCTTAGCCTTGTATCAATCCTCTATATCGTTAAATCATTTTTAAGAGGTTTAAGAGATTTTTAAGAGGTTTATTTAAAATATATCTTAATATATTGATTTTTTATTGACATTGAAACGAACATGTTTTTGTTTTCAGTGTTGTTTTCAGGGTGTAAAAGAATAGCTATTTATTTTTATTAATATCATAAGATTAAAACCAGTTTTGTTAGCCAGAGGGGCTAATTTTTTTTATTTATTTTAGTATTCGTGGAAAATTGTCTGTAATTCGGTGCTATACATGATTTTTCTGTATGGATGAGAACCGGTTTAGATGCCATGAATCGGTTTCGAAGCCTTACATGAAAGATTAGATATTTATCGGGAATACATGAAAAGGAGAATGAATATATATATCTTCATACAATTGTTATGTTTAGTATGTTATATATAAATCAAATGAAGATTTTTTTACTTATTGTCCTTTTATCTCATATTTAAATAAAATATTCAAAAAATCGTATTACTATTTTGAGAAAAAAGTTGAAATTTTAAATAGATAATGCTTAAAAGGCTTCATATTACCAATTACGTAATGAAAATAACAATGAAAAACGACAAATGCAACATATTTGATTTTTTAAAAACTAAAATATGTATAACAAAAATATGGATTTTTAAAATGTATTTTTTAGAAATAAGCTTCATTTATGTTTACAAAAATTAGGCACGATATATAGTCATTTATTTTACAGTTTTTTAAACAGTGTTCCGCGGATATTAAATTAAAAATTAACAAGATCCATTCCAGCTGTGTCATCACCTAGCAAACGAATTTTTTATATTTTATCTAATTTTGCGTGGATTTGGAACCGGTTTTAATCCAGCAGATAGGAATCGGATTTGGAACCATACTATAAAAGCTGTTGAAATAATTTTACCTAGTAATTTATGCTTTGGAAGATTATCTTTGATTTGGAAGTAGTCAACGTTCAATCTCACTAAAATATAACAGATATTTATCAGGGCTCGGCAGCCGCACGTAAGCCGCCGAATGTACGCCTCAGTTAAATCGTCATATTATAACTTTCAAAATGAGCTGGATCTTTAAATCATTTTAGTAGTGAGCCAGATCGGGGTGAGCCAACTTTACACCAATGAGAGCACAGCATTTACTGAAATGCCGCGCTGTGATTGGCTGAAATTCTGCGCGACCCGATCTGGCTCTGGATGTCTAAACCTGTTCCTATCAGATAATCCATCTTTTAGGAATTTTTGGGGAGGCTCTAAATTTGAGGCTCATGCGCGGATGAGGCGCAGCTGCCGAGCCTGGTATTATTTTTTTAAAATCATAAATAAAATTTTTTTTAAAATTATCAGGGAGCTCTTGGCAGTTGCCAGTTGCTCCTATTGTAAAAGATTGAAGTATTCAATCAATCTCAGGGAAGGATGGAACGTTGGGCTGTATATTACACTAGTCCCAAAAGTTTTATAATAACATTTTCATGTTCGCTGACTTAAGAACTTTGGTGACAATGAATTTTGATTTGTTGGTTCATTAACTTTTGTATCCAAACGTTTCAACGACTAATTCTAATCTACAGAAGGGGAAATTTGATGTTGCATCATTAGGGATGTACATCAATTTATGGGCCATGTCTTATCCCTTTAGATCCCTGATCAATCTTAGAACAATTTCAATTAAAAGTAACAATAAAGTAGCTGCATTTATGTCTTTATGTCTAGTAAGATCTTTATCATTCCACAATTTTCAGAAATGCTTAATATTGGTCTGGGTAAGGTTTAAGGCTATTACGGTAAAGGGTTATACCCCCCGCCCCCCCCCCCTAAAAAGAAAAATAATTACCTGTAATGTCGGGATTATTGAGCAGCATCCTCTCAAACATGGCCGTATATCCATCTACAGTTTAAAAACTCTTCAATTATTAAATACTAGCGGCTACGCCCCTAGAGGCTTCTCGGGGCACTTAAGGAGGGGGGAGTTGAATTCGATAACATATTTTTTTATTTTAGATCTAAAAAGAAAAAAAAATGGGGGGGGGAGGTTTTTTTATAAGGACGATTTTTCTTGGGAGGGTGGTGGTACCATCTTTTAGAATAGTTATAAACCTTCCTAGGACCTATTAGATTCTAACCTGTAAAGGAGAACCACATCTAGGGGCTCTCTATTCTAAGTGGTAGGAAAAAGTAGAAAAGAGGTTAAAACCATTCATATGATCTTAAAATAAATTAGCCCAAAACCCAATAAGACCTTTGTGAAGCTTCCCTGAATTAGAGAATCATAATCTGAAGCCAGAGGCAAAAAACTTTACTTCATTTTGAAAAGCATATTGCAAAAACAAGGAAGATAATATCCATACTACAAAAGTTACAAATAATTTTCCTTTGGGGGGAATGTATCAATTATAGCACAAATTTCATAAAACTTAAAGAATTTTCTCGTATTCATTCGAATCCGGTGGATAGGATCCGGTTCTCATCCATACGAAAAAACTATGTCTAGCATCGTATTATATCCAGCTTTCTACGAATATAAAACTGTACAATCATAAGATTAAAACCAGTTTTTTTAGCCCGTGCCTTCGGCATCTCGGGGCTAAAAAAACTAGTTTTAATCTTATAATTGTACATTTTATATCCGCGGAAAGCCGTTTATAATACGATGCGAGAAATAACTATTAAATTTATGAGGTCAGTTGGGTTATTATCAAAATTTGTAGAACTCAAGGATCTAAGGGGGTTAAGACGATGGTACACTCAAATGTATGAGAATAAAAATTACCCCTTCTGTAGATTAAAATAATTTGTGGAAAATAACTTTTAATAAAAGTTTTAATGAATGAGAAAATGTAACTATAAATCTTTGAGACAATCAAATATAATTTACAGTCCAACGTTCCCAAAATCCTTTAAATAACTGCTGATATTGAAAATTGAAAGTACTAAGTTTTTTAATGAATAAATCTTTAAGATAGGAAACAATAGATTATTATTGAATTTAAAGACAATAAATAAATCTAAACTTAAAAGTTTTATAAATTTTGTATTATAAGTTTTGTTTGTGTAAGATAGTTTTTTAGTCTGACAGTCCAACGTCAATTAGAAGCTCAACTCAAAGACATGATGGTAGTAACCCAGTTGTCCAAGAATGTATGCAAGTTAAAAAAAGTATAAGGAAAAAAGTGGTATTAATTTTATATTTTTTTATTTTAATATTTAGGAAAAATTGTATGTAATACGTTGTTATACATGATTTTTCACTTTGGCCGATAACCAGTTCTAAACCAGCGGATATTAATTGGTTTCGAAGCCATGCTGTAAAAAAAACTTTATTTTATAATATTCACTGTGAAAAATCGGACTTTGAATTAACTTGTTTTTCAGGGAAGATGAGAAATATCTATGTTTGTATATCCTATTGGCCTACCTCTACGTATTGCCGAATTTTAGGATTCGTTGTTGTTTTCTGATTTTCTGTGTAAAATGGTGAATGATATGGCTAGCAATCATGACCACAAAATATTTCGTTTTTACATAAAAACAAAGAATCAGTAAGAATAATCTATCGATATGTTTAAGTTTTTAGCCACCTCGCTTTGAGTAAGCTGCATCCGCAGCCACATTTACATGAGCGGCTATGGCAAAGGTGCACCTGCGGTCGCAGCTATTCGGCCGGTTTGAGGTAAAAAAAACTAGCAGATCATGGAAAGAATAAGCCATTTTAGCCGCAAAATTTAAATTCAGCTACCCTCAGCTAGCCATCCGAAGACCTGTAATTTGGTTTGTAATATTACTTCAAATAAGCTAATATTTCAAAATATATCACTAAGCAATCCTGTTAATCCTACAATATATTGACAACCCCTTACAATTTTTATTTATTAATTGTTTATTTATCATGATTTATAAAAAGCTTAAATTAAAAGTAGAGCCAGTTAGCAGTTCAGACATACAACTTGTAACTATTCTATAGGGGCTCTTTAGTAGTAGGGTCATGGAGGGGGCATACGCTAAAGCCAACCCAAGACTTTAATTTTTTTGGCAAAAAAATAACCGTAACCCTAGGACCTATAAATATTAAGCTTCAAACTGATTTATACAGTGTGTTTTTTTTATTTGAACTTTTTTGAATTTTACCTCACTTAAAGTTATCGAATTTAATTATTAATGGCTTATTTTCTTCATTTTTTAATATCATTAAAAGAACACACAAAAAAATATTAAAGTTTGGATTAAAAAAGTGAAGCAAAATCAAAAATTCCAAACTTAGTTGTCAACATCTTTTTTCTTATGTTAAAATCTTCTACCCTTTAAGAATGACTCCAAAACGCTTCAAAGTTGAGACATAGAGCTAAAATTTGATTCAGATACTATTTGGGACATTTTCTAGAACATTCTACAGTTTGAAGGCATTATCCCAACCAGGAAGGGAGAAGTGGGGTAAAATTACTTTCAAAAAAGTTCTCATAAAACAAACACACTGTATAATAGGATAAAGTTGATAAACTGCGTACTTGATAACCCACCAAAATTGATACATATATAGTTTATACATATAATATCTGTAATGAATTCCAGCCACTGCTGAACCTGATGAGTCATCATTCTAGAAATCTAGATAGTCACAATTATTGACTACCTAGCTTTTAAGAGGAAACAAGGATGATAACATCCATAAAATCAAGGCTCTTGGAGAAACAAAAAATACAAAAATCTTTTCCAGTATATCTTCGAAACCGATAAATATCCGCTGGATTAGAACCGAATCTTATCCATTCTGAAAAAAAATGTTTAGCTACATATTACTTACAATAAATAAATAATTGCATATATGAATAACCCAGACAACATATATTATTGGCTGATATTTAAAGATCCTATTGATAGTCGGCACAGGGTTTCTAACCCATGGGTAGAGTTGCATATAGCTCGTGTCCCCTTTTCTCTTTTACTTTTACATAATAAGTGATAATAAATAATAAATGCTATAATAGAGAAACCCCAAAACAAAACAAAAATGTAAGATAATTCAATAATTTAACCACCACAAAGATAAAACAAATAGAACATATGAATTAAACTTACCAACACTATGCTAAGAATTTTAAAATTAGACCTAATTGTTCTTTTCAATGCTTCAAATAAGTTGTACTTGTTAAACTTATAAATCCTGTTAAATGTAGAGGATTTTGTTTATGTCAACTTAATAATAATATGTTATTCTTCGTTCTGTCTGTTTCTGAGACCTTGAGCTTAAATTATTTTAGTTTAAATTAAAGAGTTTTTTCCTTTTGGTAGAGCCTGGAATTTATCATTGAAATATCTGTCATCAAAACTAGACCTAAATACAAATATTTGTTTATTAAATAAAAATTATAAATTAAATAAAATTATTTAATCAAAATTATTAGTAGCGAAGCTACTCTATAATTCACGTTGTCCGTCAGTCAGTCAGTCCGTCAGTCAGTCAGTCCGTAACGCTATGGGGGAAATAGGATTTACTCAGCTCCTATAAAAGATATAATGCTGAAATTTTTTACCAACATTCCTATTATTAAGGAGCACAATTAACTATATAACATCAATGGCGGTCGGACCGCTTTTTAGCAGGTATTAGGCTATTTTTGTATTTTTGACATTTTTCTCCATGTCTTTGGTGTTTATGGTCCGATTTCCAAAAATTTTTCAGTTATAAATTAAATTTTTTCATTTTAAGAGGCTATGCTATTATTCAACAATATTGTTCTTGTTCATCTATATTTGCGGTTAAAAAGGTTTATCTATCAAGTTGTAAGAAACCATAGAATCAAAGATTTTTCATTTGGAAAATTTTTGGCATTTCCACATCAATCGAAAGAAGACAACAGTCATACAAATTTCATTCTTTAAAAAAAGTTTTTTCTCCTCATATTTTTAGAGCGAAGCTAAACTTCAATTCGAAATATCCGTCGGCTGTCCGTCTGTAAGGTGAAATAGTGATATTTCTCAGCTTCTATTCAAGATAGACGGCTAAATTTTCTTTGAATAGTTCCTATTTGAGCATTGAGCATCCCATATATAGTTTACTTAGTCCTTCAGTATGTCGGTAATGCCCAGATGGTTATTTGATTTTAATTTAAAGACTAGAAAAAAGAAAACTAAAGGGAGGGGTTGTTGTTCAACTCTTTGGTTTGTGGAATCATACAAAATTGTCTCTAAGGAACTTTTATCTATTTTTGGAAAATAATTTTATTTTTCTTAGGTTTATTGTCTTTTCTTTCAAAGATTTATTTATTATTGGCATTCGAAGGGAGAAATTTGATAAGAACTGAAAAACTAACAAATAATTAATCAATTACTTTATTCTTGCATATTTTAAACCTTAAGAAAGAAGTGACAGAAAATAGCCAAAAAACATTAAAATATGATTTGCAGGTGTTCCCCTCGAAGCTCCTAGCGATCAAAAACACCACATTCTCCCTTTTTTTTAAATAACTAGAAAATTATGGGGTGGGGGAGCATTCATGTCTAACACTTAACTTTTCAAAGAAATAACGTCATTTAAGAATGTTCTAAAAAGGTCTATTAAAATGATTTTGTTTAAGAGCTTCTCTACTTAAGTTAACGTTGTCATCCTTGTTTAATAAAAAAATAATAATTTATCGCATCTTATTATAAACAGCTTTAAGTCGATATTAAAAAACTGCTTTTATTTTATGATTGTACTTTTTTATATTCGTAGAAAACTGTCTGTAATACAATGATATATACATGATTTTTCAGTATGGTTGAGAACCAGTTCTAAACCAGGGGATATTTATCGGTTTTAAATACAAACTGAAAAAATCTTATCATTTTCCTAATTCCAATCCTTGTTACTGCAAAAATTATGAAGGTTTGATACCTGACAGGTAATCTGGCCAGAACACTTGCGTCTAGGTCCTGCAACAAATAATAATAGGATTATAGTATCATGGAAAGAAGGAGAAGTAGCGGGTTTTCGTCGTATTTTCACAGTAGCTTTTAATTTTGGTTATTTTAGGTTAGGTAAATGTTGATGATTTCCCCGCAGGGCTAGGAAATAGGCCCCTCACTTCTCTCCCTCCCCCAAAATAGTTATGAAACATCTCTGGACTTATAAGAAGCTTTACTGTAAAGTTTACTGTAAGTTCTTAGTCCTTTGCAACACACTGAAAGACGGAAATCCTCTTTTTTATATAAGATTAATCTATCTTTTTATGTATCTATCTATCTAAACAAACCTTAGGCCATTTATCCCATTGCTTCTTTGTATATGGTTTGAATATTCTTTCATAAAGATCTTTTCCCACTCGTGAAATAGACATCTCCTCACCATCTAGCGGCTCTCTATCCAACTAAATTTAAAATTACATACTAAATTTATTATTAAATGGATCCTACACCAGATTATCACGTACTCTAATAAAGTGGGCATGTAGCTAGCTAAAATAACAATCCTTCATCCACCCCCTTCCATTTCTACTGGATAAAGAACTGACCAATAAGTCATGGCAATGTTGGCAAATAAAATGAACGATAATTTTTCCCCTGTTATGATATCCAAGTATATTCTTTTTACATTAATTACATTAAACATGATTCACAACATCCATAGAAGCTTAATAATTACAAACAATTATTTTAAATTGTAAAGAGTTAGAGCACTTTCAGTAATAAAAAAAATTCAATAAAATTGGACAATGGACGATAAATTAATGTACCCCCAGTTATAATGAACAAAATTACTCCGTATATAGATTAAATTGATATAAGAAAAGTTTGAACTTTTTTTTGTTTTCCATACAACAAGTTTAAACAATCCCATTTAGACACCAAAGTTTTTAAACAAACCAATGAAAGAACGTGTTAATGAATTTCTGGGGTAAGTATCGCCATTTTATTTATTGGGACGTTATTTTTGCCCGCGCTGCGAGTTTCACTTTAATAGAGAATATGAAAATCTGGTGTAACATCCAAGTAATAATATGTCCATTATAGTGAGAAATAACTAACATGCCCTAATGTAGAAATCTTTAATAACATGAAAATAATTAGAAAGGGAGGGACATTCGGCATTACATTACACTAGTTCCCAAAATTTTATAAGACCATTTTTTGGGGTCACTTTTAAAATTTTGATTGTTTGATTCATTATGTTGAGTGTCGAAACGTTTTAGCCACTTATTGTAATCAACAAAAAGGGTAATTATGTGTATCAACATTGGGCATGTACACCAATTTATCGGCCATTGTTTTATCCCTTCAGGTCCCTGAAAATAATCCTTCTTTAATTTCTATTTGATGCAATGAATGTTATTTAATCTTTCATTTAGTTATAAACCTTATTTCATGATAATCATTGATTTAAATAGATTTATTATACGATTAGCAGATTTATTTAGATTACCAGTGACATCTCAAGGAATAAGACAATGGACGAGAAATTGATATTCATCCCCAATGATGATAAATAAAATTTCTCTTTTGTTGAAAAGTTCAGACACTGAAGGTTTGAAATAAAATGAGCGATTGTATTTATAAAACTTCAAGCCTAATGTCCCCTCCCTCCCTGTAGATAAATTTTCAGAAGTTGGAATCAAAACACAAAGCAAAGATTGAAATGGATAGGACAATTCTAACATGCATTAATTATTCGTTACGGCCTGACGGACCGATCCTAATTATAGAAAAGCTTCGCTTTTAAAAATATTAACCTTTGGTCTTCTCTCATCCAACCATGCTACCATCTCCTAACAAGTATCTTATAGTTATTTATAGCATTGTTTATAAACATTTTAGATATTCTTTCAAACATTTTATAAGAATGAAAAAGCTTTTTAGTTTTTTTTAATGATTGAACTTAGATATGTGCATCAAGTTGCCTTCTATCTACCAATTCTATTGACTTTTTAACAAGGACATCAAATGGATGGGGGGCGTAGAATTACCCCCTAAACCCATTAAAAAATGAAATTTTAAAACCATAATAATGTGAGGTGGGGTCGGGGATTAAAAAGATAATAGCTTGGACGTGATCTGCCTTTTTATATATTTCTAAAAACTTACCTCAGCATTTTTAATGTTGGTTCCAAAAAGAGTATTTACAGAATCTATATTTGGTGGAATTGGAACTATTTTGATTGTCTCATTTATATCCTAAAATATTATATTGTAAATTTACAGGGTGGTACCAAAAAGAGTATTTACAGAATCTATATTTGGTGGAATTGGAACTATTTTGATTGTCTCATTTATATCCTGAAATATTAGATTTTATATGTACAGAGTGGTACTAAAAAGATTATTTACAGAATCTATTTTAGGTAGAATTGGTACTATATAGTCTCATTTATATCCTAAAATATTAGATTTTAATTTACAGGGTGGTACCAAAAAGAATATTTACAGAATCTATTTTTGGTGCAAATACTAATATTTTGATTGTCTCATTTATATCCTAAAATATTAGATTGTAAATTTACAGGGTGGTACCAAAAAGAGTATTTACAGAATCTATATTTGGGGGTATTGGAACTATTTTGATTGTCTCATTTAGATCCTGAAATATCATATGATATTTTTACACAGTGACACTAAAAAGAGTATTTACAGAATCTATATTTGGTGGAATTGGTACTTTTTTGATTGTCTCATGTATATCATAAAACTTTAGATTATATATGTTCAAAGTGGTACTAAGATATTAAATTATATATAAAAAATTATTAATTTATCAAAATCAATCTTTAAAGGAGGAGAAAAGTGCTAAAAAATCTTTTTTCATTGATTTGTTTTGGATTTGCATATCTTTTTGGTTCACTAGTATTTCCCCCAAATCCTGTTTTTGAGATCTTGTGCTGCTTAATAAAAAATTAACAGTTGAATTTTGTAACCAAAGGAGGCATCTACATTTCATATTTATTGTAAAATCATCCTAAATATTTAGAAAATTCAGTTTTGCCTACTATTTTGGTTCAGGGTTTATATACTAAAATACTAGATTATAAATTCACAGTGGTACTAAAAAGATTATTTACAGAATCTATTTTTGGTGGAATTGGTACTATTTAGTCTCATTTATATACTAATATAATGTATTATATTTTTACAATATGGTACTTAAAAGACTAATATAGCCTAAAACCTGCTCAAGACAGCTTTGTTAGTATATTTTAGAGGAAAAGGATGTCATGTGTTACATCTTTCTAATACATCTAAACAGGAAGGATGAGAGGAGAAGTGGGAAAGGAAACCCTAAAACAAAGATAGATTTAGAAGTATTTTATGATGTCACACATGAACTTTCCCTATCTCCAAAAGCTTACCCTAACTTCTCCGACACATCTATGCTCATAGGGTATCCATGTTGCAAATTGTTTCACATAATTTTCTACCCTACAAAAAAATATATTTACAGGATGTCTCGAAAAAATGTTTGATTTGTAGAAATAAATTCATTTAATCAATAAAGGTGTACCAATCTAAGAAATCTCACTGTAAGTAGTTAATGATCTGAATATTTTTTTTAATCCACAGGTTGTTTCATTACAATAATTTAATTTTCTAACAAATGAAAAATAAAGAAAATATTATTTGAATACTAAGTTTTGTTTGATTTTGGGGCTCAATTTCAATTTAATTTATTTTGAATTTAATTTTCAGTTTAAATTATAAAACAAATCACATCCTGAATCGTTTAAATCACATCAAATATTTTGATAAATTTGCAAATAAACATTATTAGAATAAATATATTAAAGTTTATTTTAAATTTTATTCAAATTAGAAATTATCTAAGTAGAATTTACCAAACTTTGATATGTTACATATGGTTATAGATTTTAATATTAGTTCTATTGAAAATGACAAATTCAAAGTCAATTACATTTTTTAATTTATAAAGAGAAAAAATGTAAAATTTTGTAAGAACATAATATTTAACCTTGGGTATATTGTGTGAAATAAATGAACTCCATAAACAGAAACCCTAAAAATACAAATTGGTTGAATAGTATGTATGAATGTATTTATACTTTATTTGGATCATGGAAAGAAAATGAAGTTGCCGGTTTCCTTGTTTTTTCACAGTAATCTTTCTCCTATTTCTAGCCCCTGTGGGGCATATTTTCTGACCCTGCGGGGCAATCATTAACATTTACTTAACCTAACCTAACCTAAAATAACCCTTCAAAAGCTACTGTAAAAATACGATGAAACCGGCAACTTCGTTTTCTTTCTATGATCCCTTTATTTTATATTGGTATATTTTCTGACATTTCCTTTTACAAATGTCTGTTGGTTGGTCAATGAGTTATTATTGCTTAATTGACCTTCAACCCTATTCTTATACAAATCTGTTCTTTATTTATATATTTATCCATTTGTTTACTCCTTTTGATTGCACATTCTTAAAAAATAATAAAGCCCTCAAATACACAGACACATTTTGCAAAAGTAAATCTAATTTCCAATGAGCTATTAGTAATTTTGTTTATTCCTAATTGTTCCTATTTTATACCCATTTAATGGTTGTGTATTGGATTTAGTTGGCCTTACTTTTAGTTTGCACAGCTACTTTTCAACTAGAATTTACCTAATGCCATGTTCATCAACTTCATCATAACAATTTCCTCCTATATGATCTCTCTTGTCTATTACAAGAGAACTTAAACCTAAATTATAAATATTTTAATTATCATTTAGATTCTAGAATTTGATTTTTTGATACACGTAACACAAATTAACATTTGCTGTTTTTGTTTCCTGATTTTTTTTTCTTCTAAAAAAATTAACAACTGCATGGCTGATGTTGGCTGTGGCTTTGTCTTTTTTTTGGGCTGCAGAGCCTCGCAAGAGTTTTGTTTAAAGTTTACCTAATTGAGAAGAAGCTTGTTCAGCTATGACTGCCCCAGATAACCCAGCTCCAACAACTATTAAATCATATTCTTCCTAAAATGCAAAACAATCATGAAACTGATGTAGTTGTTTCTAGGTCACCCTGTAAAGATTATTTAATAAATCTCTATATAGGAGCATATCAATAATAATGAGAAAAACATATTTCTACTAACTTTTAAAATCTAACAACTTAAAAACTAATGCGGAAAAAATTAAGAAAATACTTATTTTTTTTATTTTAGAGATATTTAAATTATTAGGCTAACAATAATTAACCTCCCCTACCTCATTGAGGTCTTTCTAAAACCCCCAATATTCAAGGGTTTACAACTTTAGTAAGTGTTACTTATTATTATATTATTGTGCTTAGTAAAATAAACAAATAGTAGATTTTCTTACAGTTATAAGTATGAAAATCCTCTACAAATATCTTTTCTTTTCCATTTATTGTGACACATAAAAAAAATTATTATTTGTACAACAAGGATGACAACATTTAGAGAATCTTGGCAAATCAGTTAAACTGTTTTTGAAGCATTATCGAAAAGGGTATCAGAAATACAGTATACGTTACGAAAAATGACCGGTCTTTAAAATGGTCTAGCCCCCCGTAAAATGAAGTTGTAACCCTATTTTTTTGTATGTGTGATCTTAATATACATGTATAATGGTGTTTGTATCAGTCAATTAGATCAAACAACATTTTTCGACATTCAGCCGGCTATAAAAGAAAATATTCAAAATGAAAAAATTCAGACCCTTTTGTATTTTAAGTGAATTTTGGTTAAGCCGAAAAATCATAGATTTTGAGGTCTTGATACATACTTTTTGGGCTCAAATGACTTGTATGGTGTCTATGGAAGCATACCACAACCCCTATGCTTAATTTTACTATGTGATTTTTCGGCTTAAGTAAAATTTATATTAAAAAATAAGGGTCTGAATTTTTTCATTTTTCATTTCTTCTTTTATAGCCTGCTGAATGTCGGAAAATGTTCTTTGATCTAATTGACCGCAACAAACACCATAATACATGTGTATTAAGATCACTCATACAAAAAATAGGGTTACAACTTCATTATGGCTAGACCATTTTAAAGACTGGTCATTTTTCGTAACGTATACTGTATACTCTGACACCTGAGGTGGATTCTTAAAAATAATTTGCCCCACTAATCGCTTAGTGGGGCAAAATTGTTTTCATGAAAAATCCACCAAAATCACATTAAAAATCTACAAACATTAAACAAAATCATAGAAGGGTTATTACCTAAGCGATTAGTGGGGCAAATTTTTTTAAAGAATCCACCTCTGTAGTATCATACTGTTAAAAATAAGAATAAAAATCCACATTAACATTAACATTTAGCCAAGTGGACCCATTAATAAAAGAAATAAAAAATTTAAAATCCTAATAAAAATTGATGTTGTTTTTTTGTCTCTGTAATATGATTCTACAGGTGCCAGAGTATATTTCTGATACCCCTTACAAAAATGCTTCAATTACAGTTAAAAATCTTCTATATATTAAACAATGCTGATTCTGAATAGCAGAAATCTAAAAATAATATGATGCTTATATTTAATTAAAAGTTTTAATTGCAGTATACTAAATATCTTGGACACTTTAAACGTTTTTATAAAGATGTTATACTTTGCTCCCAACCGTATATCAGGTTATACATGATTGCTACACATTACATAAATCAATATAGTTTGAAATTGCTAAGACGATTCTGCATTTTAAGGGACACACACTAAATGTAGAAGAGCTATGCTCTTAAAAAAATATACAGTGATCTGGAGGGATAAGACAATGAATGATAAATTGATACACATCCCCAAAGATGATAATAGTTATTTCTTTCATCGTATTATAAACCGCTTTCCGCGGATATAGAATGTACAATTATGAGATTAAAACTAGATTTTTTAGCCCCAAGGTGCCGAAGGCACGGGCTAAAAAAACTGGTTTTAACCTTATGATTGTACATTTTTATATTCGTAGAAAGCTGGATATAATACGATGCTAGACATAGTTTTTTCGTATGGATGAGAACCGGTTCCTATCTATTGGATTCGAATGAATACGAGAATAGTTATTTCTCGTATCGTATTATAAACGGCTTTCCTCGGGGCTAAAAAAACTAGTTTTAATCTTATGATTGTACATTTCTATATTCGTAGAAAACTGGATATAATACGATGCTAGACATAGTTTTTTCGTATGGATGAGAACCGGTTCCTATCCACCGGATTCGAATGAATACGAGAAACTAAATTACTCCTTTTGCAGACTAATTTTTTGGTTTAAAAGTTTGAATACTACTAGTTTGGAATTAACCAATTTATTAAAAGTCTCCAAAGTTTTTTGATAGCGTGGTCATAAAACTTTGGGTACCAGTGAAATCTACTGTCTAATGTTCCATCCCTTCCTGAAAATATTGGATTTACACTGAAGACAATTTTGATTAATTTTTCTGAAGAAATATATATCAGTGTGGGACATTTCTCAGAATAACATTGGTTTTACATTTCTTTGATTATTATCATAATCTTCATACATATATTTTTGTCAGAAATATGTCCATTCACACACCCCTCCTTAACCGAACTTTAGATTAAAAAAATTTCCCAAACATTCGGACAATTGGGCGTTCAATTAGGACCTAGTGGTAGTTAGAATCAGTTGAGAACAAAATCCTAGCCGTTCCTTCTTGCCGGATATCGCCATTTTAAGATTTTATGTAAAATTACACTAAATATCCAAATAAAAACTTAAGTCTTCTTTTAATTTTTTAGTATAATTTTAGTGAGACAGCCCCAAAACAGAGTATCTTTGCTCCTGTGGCCAAACTGACTGCCTGGAGTCCCTAACAGAGAGTGCCTTTATGTGTTAACACAAGTAAGGATTCGAACCCATTCCCAAAACTAACCAATGTGGAATAGCTGTGTATTACAGCATGAGGTCAGTATTTTCACCACTGACAGATAGAAGGCAAGGCCAATCCTAACCAGAAACCCGATCATTTACCCACAGGCCACAGTGGAGCACCTTGGAGGTCTTCACCACATGTTTTTTGGGGTGTTGTTCACCTGCACCCATGGATTGGGCAGGTTGAGACCCATTGTTGTCCTCAGGCTCCTATTAACCCTACCATTTGGGCCAAGCTCAGAGTAATGGCAAAGCTACTCTGAAATTTGAAATGTCCGCCTGTCAGTAAGACACATTACGGGGGAAACGTGATTTTCTTAGCTTCTATAAAAGATAGACGACTGAAACAACTTATTTTTTTTCATATATTTCCTCCTATCTTTATTTGCTCAGCTTTAAGTATAAAACATTTATGGCGATCGGACAACAGATTTTTTTCTATTTTTCTATTATTTACATATTTCCCCATACCTTTGGTGTTTTTGGTACGGTTTGCAAGTTTTTGTGAATAATAATATCAAAATTAAATTTCCCGTTGTTTTGACCGTCAGTCTGTCAGTCACATATAAATATTAAGAAATTAAAAATAAATGTTGAAAGGGATTCGAGATTTTTTCCTAATATTCTTGTTTTTGACAATTAATCTTTAAATTCTTATACATATTTTTTGTGCTTTGCTTCTTATGGATGTTGTCATCCTTGTTATTAAACATTTACCTCTAAACCATGCATGCCTCTATACAGTTCTGGAGATTTAGAATTTGCAAGCTCGTGCAGTTTTCCAGATTTACTAAAATAAGAACATAGATTAATACATTCATACAAAAATACATATAGAGTGAGGGAAACGTAGCCTTTTAAAAATTTTCTACGTGCTATTTATAAAAACCCAATGGCATTAATTATATATTCTGTAGTGGCTGTGTATTCAAAATGAAAGTAAGGGGTAATGAATAGCATCAAACCATCCCAATACTTTTAAAGGAGACATGTAAATCTTCCTTAAAATGTACACTTTATCGATTCAATGGTTATTGGGCGAGACCTAAACGAGTATTTAATTCGCTAGTATATAAAAATGAATTTTTCTCAAATCGAGAAAACTGAGATCTAAAAATTTGAGTACAATTTGAGAAACGACATTTTCTTACCGTCACTCAATCAGTTTTATGAAAAGAGGAACGAACAAAGACAGGGTATATGGTTGATGCTTATTGGTCAGGGGATTCTTTACATTGAATTTGAGAAGTCGATATAATATAACAAAGGAGTAAATCAATTTTACTTCATTGAAAATTGCAAACAGTATTATAGACTGAGGATTAATTAACAGGGAATACAGGGTAGCTTCAAATGGCTAGTAGAATCTTTAAAAGAAATTTCAGAAGTCTATCTATAATAGCAGCAAAGTTTAAATATTTTTACTCCATTAAAATCAAATTAAGTTTATTTAGGGGAATCCTCAAAATAAATATCAGAAATCTATCTAATAAACCAGTTGAGTAAACTCAAATGGTCCATAGCCGTACGGATAAAACAAATTAGAGAGGATGATCAATTTAAAATGAAACTCAAGTTAAAGTTATCAAATGTTTTCTATTTCTTTACATGATATGAGAAAATAACAAAATGCAGGGATCTAAAGGGATAAGACAATGGCTAATAAAATGTACATTCCCGATGATAATAAACAAAATTCCCTCTTCTGTAGATTAGAATTAGTAGTTGAAACGTTTGGACACTCAACCTAATAAGACAACTAATCAAAATTCATAAAAAAAAGTCCCCAAAGTTTTAAACCAACGAATAAGAAAACGTTATTAAATACATTTTTGGACTAGTATAATAAACTGCCCATTGTCCCCTTTCTTTCTGAACACAATGACAATTAATTTTAATTTTCCATCTTGTCTCACATAACAACTATATGCAACCCTGTCTGTTAGCTACTTAAGATCTCAATCTCGTTCTCGTTATGGAAAGTTTGTATTTGTTATGAAAAGTTCCCACTTCCCACTTAAAAAAATAATATTCTTTTTAAAAAAGGATTCCAACATCCATAAGTAACGAAGAACTAAAAATTCAGGGAAGGACAAACAGACAAAATCATAAGTCATAAGGGGGAATGGGGATATCGTTATATTAACCAACTGGGAGAAATATTTTATCAGAATAAGCAACAATCTCTCCAAATATTCTATATCCATTTAAAGTAATTGTGTTGGTCTAGTCATCATCATATTATTCAGCAATTTTAAAAATAATTTTAAAAGATTTATATAAAATAAGATGCCTTACTATATATTTTTTAAAAGGAAAACTACCACAAAATACCTATCAAGCATTGACCCCCCCCCCCCTCCCCTCTCCCCCTTATTTTTGAAAAAAAATGTAACTTAAGGGAGAGAGCAGTTTTTTTCAAATGCCAAATCCATTGCGGGGTCCTAATCCTGCAGTGACTTTACACTACGGGACTGCCATTTAGTACCAAATGAAACCTAACCCAACATGGTCTAAAGTAATAAATAAAGACATTATGAGAGAAACCGCCTAACTTTCGTAAGGGTCAGACCGTACGTCCGTAACTCTTGGCTATAAAGACAATAATCAAATCTCCTTTTGATTTGATATTTGAAAAAGTGATTCATACGCCTATAAAGTACAATGTTTGTATAAGGTGATCTTATCTAAGGGTTAAGTACAATTCTTCTATTTTTTAATAAAGAAATTTAATTAATTCTGCTTAAGACTTACATATCTTATTTACAATCATATTTCACAAGTATGAAATCTATACGTAAAATTTATCACAATTTAAAAATAATAAATATTACAATTTTTGGATCAATTCAAAAATATCATGAAAGTCCTTTTTATAAGCTACTAACGACCAAACAGCTGAACGAGCGTATTTCTATGAATCTATATAGCCTAAAAATGAACAAAAAAAATTACGTGTGCGCGTTTAGAGAAAACGCACATAAAATCTAGCTTCTCAGCACTTTTGGGTTTGTATTTTGTATGACAATTGACCAAAAATTACATACCCAATTAATATCTACAAAATTACCTCTACTGTAGAATAAAATTATAGTTGGAAAGTTTTTAACACTGCTAACTTGAGTACCTACTGAATAAAGACCTCAAAGTTTTAAAGTCAACCAATAAGAGAATATATTAATATTTAAAGACAACTGTAATTTACAGTCCCCTCCTTCCTAAACTTTGTAAACCAGACTTGATCCAAAAATTATAAAATTTGCAAATATACTTTTTCTGCAGAAGAAAATAAATTGAATCTTAGAGTCAATTTTTAAAAGCGAAGCTTTTCTATAATTAGGGTCAGCCCGTCCGTCTGTCACACACGGATAGCTTTTTTCCGTTAATTTGGGCATGTTAGAATAGTCCTATCGATTTCAAACTTTGTATGGTGATTACTTTAGTAGTTAGGTACAATTTAGAAAGCGTAGCAACTCTATAATAATTTCAAGAATTTCCGTGCGTCCATTTAAAACATGTTGATTTTTTTTACTTTTTTAATAACAAATTTTTATGTGATCTAATCATCCGATTGATCTGATTTTTGGTATATTGATTCCAGGGACAACTAAGTAAAATGTTATAATCGAAGCAACTCTATAATCAAGTCCTAAAAATGTAAGTATGTCCATAAACATTATCCTGTATCAAGCAGTTTTTCAACAAATTTACTTACAATTTTGCTTCGACTCTTACACATTTATATTCTGATTATTCAGTTCTGACACTATACAAGTATTAATGTCCGTTTGTCCTACCATTTCAGTGCTATGCTTTGTCATCTTTGTTTAATGGCGTTTAAATGGAGGTTTTAGGGAATCTTAAAGGATATAAAAATGGACGAGAAATTGTTGTACTTTCTCAATTATGTTTAACGTAATTACGCCATCCTCAGGTTAAAATTATTGGTGGAAAAGTTTGGACACTGTTTATTTGTGATTGAAGTACCCAAAGTTTTTCAAGCCATCGAATCCGATAAAGTAGAAGATATTGTATCAGATTTTTTACAATCTTATTTCCCCTCCCTCCTAGGTAGTGGGGGTTATCCACGCCCTTTCTTTGGACAAAGCCTCTAGAGCCAAGGGTTTAAGCTACTAAAATAGTATATTGATAGAATTCATCACAAAACATATCCCCTTATAGGATAGGTGTTTTGAAAATGGATATATTATTACTTGAATGTTGCACCAGATTTATATGTACTCTGATATAGTGATGCTCGCAGCTGGCTAAAAAAAGAAAAACCCACATCCACCTCAATTCCCCATCTCCTCCCCTTCTATTGTATGAACGAACTGACCACTAAATGAGGTCCATAATAGCAAGCTTAATTAACGACAATTTTTTCCCTGTCAATATATCCACGAATACATACATCCATTGCTTTAAAAGTATTGATAATAGTTATTTCTCGTATCGTATTATAAACAGCTTTCCGCGGATATAGAATGTACAATTATAAGATTAAAACTAGTTTTTTTTAGCCCCGTGGTGCCGAAGGCACCGGCTAAAAAAACTAGTTTTTTTAGCCCGTGCCTACGGCACCTAGGGGCTAAAAAACTGGTTTTAATCTTATAATTGTACATTCTATATCCGCATAAAGCCGTTTATAATAGGATGCGAGAAATAACTATTCCAAAATTTGTTTGAAATTTAATATTTTATTATCAATTTTGAAAATATATATGATTAATTCTGAGATTGTAAAAATATTTAAACCATTAAACAAACATAGTAAATATTTTAAATTATCATGATGACAATCATCCTACATCATTAATTGTTATCAAACTAACGTAATATTAAAGTCATTGTTTAATTAATATAAAACAAGGATGACAACATCCATAAAAGTGAAGCCCTGAAACGGTAGGACAAACGGACATTAACACTTGTATAGTATCAGACATGAATAATCAGAATATAAATGTATAAGAGTCATAGCAAAATTGTAATTAAATTTGTTGAAAAACTTCTTGATACAGAATAATGTTTATGGACATACTTACATTTTTTACTACTTGGTTATAGAGTTGCTTCGCATACATATTGTACTTTGATATCCCAGGAAGCAGTATAATAAAAATTAGATCAATCGGATAAATATATCACATAGAAATTTGTTGTAAAACAGTAAAAAATCAACATGTTTAAAATGGACGTACGGACATTCTGGTAATGATTATAGAGTTGCTACGCTTTATAAATTGTACCTCACTGCTACAGAATTCACCATGCAAAGTTTGAAATCGATAGGACAATTCTAACATGCCTAAATTAACGAAAAAAACTATCCGTTCAGGACGGACGGGCGGACCGACCCTAATAATAGAAAAGCTTCGCTTTTAATATAAATAAATAGATGAATTACTCATAAAAGCGTGTAAAGTAGTAAGGATTTTTTAATCTATCCGTTATATAACATCCACTAATAACTTAAACAATTGAGTTATTTCTCCATTTTAGGGAAATTTCACATGAGCGATGGTTTAAGTATGCTTTTTGGTCTTGGTTTTAGACTGTTTAGTCCTTTTTCAACCCCTCAAAATACAGAGGGCCTAATTATTTCGGGCGTCCCCGCTAAATCCTATTATATAAAGTATTAAGCTTTTTTGAAGGATATCTCTAACCTCTGAACCGATAAGGTTCTCTTTTATAGTGAAAATTCTTATAGGTCTTATAGGTCTTATAGATGGTTTTAGGCTATTCTTTTAAATGAGTAATGGTATGGTTTTAAGCTCTTTTTCTGCACTTCCATATCCCCTGGAAACCTAGATGCTAGGGGCACAGCCGGTAGTAAAAATATAATTTGCTTACCTAACAAAATAATTGACAGCAACGGCCAAAAGGCAGCCAAATAACAAACTAGGAACATTTAATAAACTGGAACTCTGACTGACTGTTTTATCATTTTTTTCTTTCATTTTTTTCTAATTTTCAAACAATTAAAGATTACGGCAGTTTACCCATATTGTAGTTGGACCACAAAATGACTTTTATTATAGATGGAAAAAGTCTATTTGATGATTCTTTTAGGTTAGGTTAGGTTGAAGAATCCCAAATGGATAGTACCCCGTAGGGAAAAAGCCCTGCGGGATTCGCGCAAGAAAAACAAATAAAGATATTTGTGATCTAAACAATTTTGAGTAAAATCATCAAGATTTGTATTCTTTAGAAGCGCAACTTCTATATATTTAGAACATAAATCTGTACGTCCGTCCAACTACCCCAAAGCTATATACATATTCACTAAAAAAGAAAAATTTTAAAAATTAAGGGGTCATTTTTTCTGGGGGCATTATCTCTCTTGAGGGTGGTGCCCTCTCCCAAATTAGTTATAAAGCTTTCTAGGAAGCTACATTGTAAAGAAGAACCATATCGGTTCAGCGGTTAACGAGATCCTTCGCTACACAGAGACAGACTGACATCCTGTTACTTTTATATAAGGATAAAATATACATGTGTACAAAATTGTAAATTAAACATTACATTAACTGAATGAATATATATCATTTTACTGTGCTATAGTTTACTGTTTTTTTTATTTTATCCGCGTTACTTATATAAATATTTGTCCTTTTCCATATATTAAATCACTTTTATCACGATAATTTATAAAATAATCAAAATATTCTGTTATCATAATGTGTACACACTCATATGCCTTAGATCAGACTTAACACATCTTCAAACAAAAAACAAAATTTCATAAGGATAATATTCGTAACAGTAAAAAATATTTTCTTCTAAAATTCCTAAATTTAAATAAAATTTAGATAAGTTCCTCTAATATTTTTATATTTTTATTTCTTATATTTATATTTTACTATATATAACCCTGATTCAGGCAGTATAAGGCATGGTTTTACTTTTTTAACCTGTTGAATCAGGGAGAAAGGATTGGGTAACGGAGGTAAGATTATAATAAATTCATATTTGTCAATAACATTACAGCTATCAAAGACAGAATTTTGCACTAAAATATTGTTGCAATATATTTATTATCAGCCAATGTCATATCCCTGTGTTCCGTGGTAAAACGTAGAACAGAGAGAAAATACCGGGGGAAGGGGGAAAGTAAAGTCGGGGGGGGGGGGGGAAGAAACCATGCACACACACGCACACACACATGCGCGCACACACACACACACGCACGCTCAGGCAGTGCGGTGAAAGCAGGTGGTTTTGTTATAAAGGGGGAGTGGGGGAAATGAAAAGTGGAATTAAGGATAAAAAGAGAGAATAGAATTCTTTATAAAAGAGAGAGTATAATGAGGAATTAAGGATATGTGTTACTGGAACTGGTTAGCCATCTCTTCCACAAAATGATTCAATTTATTAAATCATCATAATTACAGATTGTTACTACAGCACAAATTTCCACCGACAAATTACCTTCACTAAAATCATTGTTCTATGATCTTTTATAACCAATCTTTTAGCGAATAATAAGCACTTTTATATATAAACACTAAGCGAATGTGATGACACACCATTGGAATTTAAGGCAGAAAATTCATATGGTCAAAACAAAATAATAAATATGTACATGCTTTATAAGGGAAAATAATTATTTGAGAATTATTTTGAAACAAGGATAACAACATCCATAAGTAGCATCTAGCACCCCAATTAATAGACAAATCTTCATGAAACTTGACGAAAATATGTATAATATAGGCATATCTAATCCCTAATAACTTCAGCCGTCAATCCTGAATAGGAATCGAGAAAATTAAGAAAACCTAAAAATCTAGGAATCGATCTAGCAACCCAATTAATAGACAAATCTTATCAGATCAAAACTTTGTGAAAATAAGTGGAATCTAAAATTGATTAATCCCTGACAATTACAGCCCTTACCTTGAAAGGGAGTTGAGAAAATCACGAAAACTTGAAAATATAGTATCGATCGAGCACCCCCCAAATAACAGACAGATGGACAAAACAGTGTATAGATTAGATTGGCATATGTCATAGGAATCTTCACTAAAAATTTTAGCAGTCTATCTTGTAGAGGAGCCGAGAAAATCACGTTTCCCCTATAGCGTTACTGACTAACTGACGGACTACTAAAAAGGAAAAGGATGACAACATCCATTTCATATAGTAGCCAAGAAATTAACGTTTTTTCGAACTCGTCTAAGAAGGACAGACGGACAGATGTACATTTGATAGTTGCCCCGCTAATTATTATCTTTTTAATTAAAAAAGCAACATTTTAAAGTTTTCTTTAAGTAGGTTTATCCGTAATACATCAAGGACAGATCTTTTTGACAAAACTAGCAGTTTGATTAGGTTTAATGTGGATTTGCATATCAATTAGAATTTAAAATTAAAATATCTATTACAAGTGATTATGTTAAAGTACTTAGGCTCATATTTGAAGATGAAAAAAATAGAAATTAAACATCTTTAACCATTCTAAGATCTATGTGAAGCTTCTATAAAAAGGAGAACTCAATCAGCTCCGCAGTTGTTGAAATCTTAATCTTTATGCTATAGAATTTAAAATATTTTTGCTCTATAGCCGGAAAACTTTTTGTCCGGGGTCAACAAAGTCTTACTTAGCGATCGTCATCCATAGCCGCTCGGCTTTAAGACAGCCAAAGTAGCTGTTGCAGCTAAGCCAACAAAGGTTTAATAATCTTCTTGATGATAGTTTTTGCCCCTAGAGGCATTCAGTGACATTTCAAAAAGGGAAGGCCATGGACGTGGTCGATCAACCATCATAGGATTTAGGATGGGAAAGTTTTTTGGTGGGAGGGGGGGGGGAATGTTTTTTAGAGCGGATTTATCTATGATAGAACGAGGTACCCTCCCCAAAAATAGATTAAAACCTGCTCTGGGTCTAAAGGAAGCTTCACTGTAAAGGAGAGCCTAAAATTAACGTTTTCGGTACTAATCAACATCCAACCACTTATACATAAGCATGTAATCTAAAAAATGTAGTATGGTCCCTTTCGTGGCAACGCTCCTTAAGGGGCGAAACTTCGTTTTTATTTTTTTTCACTGTAGCTTTTCTCATATTTCTAGGCTTTAACCTTTCGGGGCCAATTGCCTAACCCTGTTGGGCAATCACCTAACCCAATATAACCTAACCTGACCTAAAATAACCTATCAAAAGCAATTTTAAAAATACGACAAATCGCCCCTTAAGGAGCGTTGCAACGAAATGGACTATTCCCAAATGTTTACTTAATAACAAAAAGCATTATTAATTAGCATCCCTCCTACTATAAGGTGCAGCTTTGTAGCTAATGTGGCGGCTGAAATGCCCTGCTATTTACCCTATCATTTCAATCATGAATGACCGAATTCCAGAACATTATTCTAAATGAACCACGTAATGAATTCCTAAACTGATGACATCATGCATATAGCTAGAAAAAAATCCTCGAAAAAAAAATATCGAAATCCACCAACGGAGGCACGGCGCGCTGATGACGGTTCCTCGGAGCAAAAAAATGTCCGGAAATTTGCAAGCAACGGAGAAATTATTTTGTGGATGGTATAAATGGGATAATAACCTCGCTGAGTATATCATTTCTCCACAGACGCGAGGCAGACAACAATATACTGTTATTTTAGATCTTTTTTCTTGTTTGTTAAAATAGTTATTCTTTTTTTGAGTGACTTAAATGCAAGAAATTATGTTAAAACATTATTGAATATTAAATATAAAGGGGTTTCACTCATGAAAGCGTCCGTTGACTATTGAAAGTAAAAGGAACATTTTTGAATTGGTATATTAAGTTAGGCCAGGACTACGCCACAAGTTTAGAACTACGCTTGATTTTTTTTAAAAAACGTAGTTTTAAAAGCAAAAGTTTTCTATTATTAGGATAGGTCATCACGTTCGTCTGTTTATAAGTTACTGATAGCTCTTATTTAAATTTTGGCATGTTAAAATTGTCATATCTTCGTTAGTTGTTTTTTTTACTTATTAGATTTAAAGAAATATTTCTAATTTTCGCCCTTAGTCTCTAGAAGAGGGATAAGAAAGTCGTAGAAATATCCCAAAGCCACCCAATGATATTTATAAAGCATAACTGAAAAGTACAAACAAAATCAACATAAAAACAAATACCAACTTTATGAAATACTAGCGGCTACGGCCCTAAATGCCTCTAAGGAAACTTGTGGAAACTTTATCTATAACTCTGCCAATTTTTAATTTTAGTTTTAAAAATAAAAAGTAAAGAAAATTTTCAACGGTTAGCTAGATCTTTTGGCAGAGACAGGCAGAAAGACAGACACAGAACCACACATAGACATCCGAGTACTTTTATATAAGGATGATATAAAGCCCAATCAAAAACTATTTTGTATCCTTTTCTTGATGATTTGCCTTTATTTTTATAGTTTAAATATTATATCAACCTATTTTATATTTTGTAAAGAGGCAGGATAGGGTAAACATTTTTAACTTTTTTGTTTAGGTTAGTTTATATCGGGTACAGAATTATATAAAAGCATATACCTTATAATATGCTTTTTAATATTGATGTAAAAATTTGCAAATTGTACTTCGTGTTGGAATTCACATTATAATCCCACAGGAAAATAAGTAAGACCATTGTCATGGACATTTAATAAAGAATCATATAAGATAAAAATGCATTTAAGTGGAGAAGCCACTCTACAACTCTTTATGCATTACTTTATATTATTTTCTCGTATTCACTCGAATCTGGTGGATTTGAACCGGTTATCATCCTTCGGCACCTCGGGGCTTAAAAAACTAGTTTTAATCTTATAATTGTACATTCTATATCCGCGGAAAGCGGTTTATAATACGATGAAAGAAATAACTATTATTAGCTGCACCCATAGAGGCACCTCAAGAATGGGAGGGGAAAATCGACCCTTCCACGTTCAATGTTAATTTTGAAAAGTAAAAAGAAATTTTTTGTAGGCACTAGTCGCCGGAAGGGAAAAGCAGTTTTTTGAAAGGGGCTATCTGAGATTATTACAGATTCTGATATATACATATATAGACTAATAAAAAATGCAAAAAACGAAATCAAAAGCGTTCCTTCTTGGGAGAAAATCCGGGAAAAAGATTTTTAGCTATTTTTAACCTAAAATTCACATTGGCAAGCCTGCAAAAAATATAAAGACATTTTAAACATGTCCTTGCTCAGCACCTAAAAGTGGTAGAAAAATGCTACGCATACCATTGGAAAGCTCATAACTTCTAGTTTTCAGAAAGGTATATAACTTTTTTGTACTATTATTAGTTTTTGAGCTATCCTCTAAAGTATACACAAGTTTTAAAAATGCAGTTTTTTCTTGAATTTTAAGTTTGATACTAGTTAAAACTTTATTGCTTAGCACCTAGGAGTTATATAATTATTTTATATATAGTCCACATAGAATGAATAAAAGTTTATTTGGTATATAGGTATATTTGTATTTGTATATTTTAGGTACTTTCAATTTAAGCTTTGAAATTTATATAGTTTTTAGTAAGAACCAAGGAGGGAGGGGGGAGTTTATACACTAGTAAATGAAATGCAGTATAAAATTTTGCCTTGAGCTGGATCTTTAAATCGTTTAGTGGTGTGCTGAATTGGGGTGATCCAGTTCACCCCGGTTTGGCGCGGAAATGACACTCGTTGAGTGCCATTGCCGCACCAGTACCGCGCCACTGGGCGCGCTGATTCGCCCATTCCATTTTGATTTAAAGATTGAAATATGATAATATCTAGGTGCGCCGAACTGGATCGCCCCGATTCAGCGCACCACTAAACAATTTAAAGATCCAGCTCTGGTTGTTTTTGTTATAGTTATTGATTGGATTCTTTTGTAAAATCTTTTATATGATTAAATTCACCAGTAAAACTCTGAAAATTGAATTTTGGCACTTTCCTTCTAGGGGCTAGTGGGGTAAAACAGCCCCCAAAACACTAAAATTATAAGATGTTAGATTATTTTTAAAGACATTAAATTAATTTTTAATGTAAATTTTTTTGACATATTTTAGCAAAGTAGTCACTAAAGATTTCATTTTGGCACTTTCATTCTTGGGGCTAGTGGGGTATTTCACCCTCCAAAACACTAAAATTTAAAGTTATGAGCCTATTTTTAAAGATATGAAGATAATTTTATAACTTAAAATTTATTCTCATAATCTAGATATGTAGCCATATGTAGCACTTTCCTTCTTGGGACTTCCTAAAACATATTAGAATTATAAGTCAGTATCAGATTTTGCCCTGGCTGTTTTGGACTTGTTGTTATAGTTATTTTTTTAAAGTTGGTTCTACGATGTGATTTGTTATAAGATACGAGATTATTTTTATAGACATTAAGCTAATTTTTTTAATGTAAACATTTTTTACATAATTGAACTAATGCGTTATTACAGATTTCATTTTAGCACTTTCCTTCTAGAGTCTATTGGGGTAAAACACCCTTAAAATACAAAAATTATGAGTTCTGAGCTTATTTTCAAAGATTTCATGATGAACTTTAATGAAAACTTATTTCACATCATAAAAAAAAAGTAATTTAGTCCTTGAAAGAGGTGCCTAATTGAAATCTAAAGTGATTATTTAGTTAAGTTATTTTAAAAAATTTTTTCATTAACAAAATCAGCCCAATATCTTTAAAAATAAGCCCAGTTTTAGTAGTTTTGGGGGAAGTTTTACCCCACTAGCCACTAGAAGGAAAGTGTCAAACTTTCAAAAATAACTATCCTAAACATCCAGAGCAAAATTTTATACTAAATTTCATTTCCTATAAGTGTATAAACTCCCTCCTTCCTTGTATTTTATAACTTAACAAAAGGGGGTTGTTTCACCCCACTAGCCCTCAGAAAGAAAATGTTAAAATGAAATCTTTAGTTGCTACATAGCTTAATTTTGTGATAAAGTTTACATTAAAAAATCAGCTTAATATCTCTAAAAAAGTCTTAAATTTTAGTGTTTTGGAGGGTGAAATACCCCACTAGCCCCAAGAAGGAAAGTGCCAAAATGAAATCTTTAGTTGCTCCCTAGCAGAAGCGTCCAAGCTTTTTATTTTGGGGGGGGTAAAATGGCGCGCGAAGCGCGCCGCAAATTTTTTGTACCCCCCCCAAAATTTTTACCCCGGGGGTAAAATTTGCTTGGGGGGGGGGGGGGTAATTACCCCCCCTGAAATCTGTTGTTTTTTTTACTTATTAGATTTAAAGAAATATTTCTAATTTTCGCCCTTAGTCTCTAGAAGAGGGATAAGAAAGTCGTAGAAATATCCCAAAGCCACCCAATGATATTTATAAAGCATAACTGAAAAGTACAAACAAAATCAACATAAAAACAAATACCAACTTTATGAAATACTAGCGGCTACGGCCCTAAATGCCTCTAAGGAAACTTGTGGAAACTTTATCTATAACTCTGCCAATTTTTAATTTTAGTTTTAAAAATAAAAAGTAAAGAAAATTTTCAACGGTTAGCTAGATCTTTTGGCAGAGACAGGCAGAAAGACAGACACAGAACCACACATAGACATCCGAGTACTTTTATATAAGGATGATATAAAGCCCAATCAAAAACTATTTTGTATCCTTTTCTTGATGATTTGCCTTTATTTTTATAGTTTAAATATTATATCAACCTATTTTATATTTTGTAAAGAGGCAGGATAGGGTAAACATTTTTAACTTTTTTGTTTAGGTTAGTTTATATCGGGTACAGAATTATATAAAAGCATATACCTTATAATATGCTTTTTAATATTGATGTAAAAATTTGCAAATTGTACTTCGTGTTGGAATTCACATTATAATCCCACAGGAAAATAAGTAAGACCATTGTCATGGACATTTAATAAAGAATCATATAAGATAAAAATGCATTTAAGTGGAGAAGCCACTCTACAACTCTTTATGCATTACTTTATATTATTTTCTCGTATTCACTCGAATCTGGTGGATTTGAACCGGTTATCATCCTTCGGCACCTCGGGGCTTAAAAAACTAGTTTTAATCTTATAATTGTACATTCTATATCCGCGGAAAGCGGTTTATAATACGATGAAAGAAATAACTATTATTAGCTGCACCCATAGAGGCACCTCAAGAATGGGAGGGGAAAATCGACCCTTCCACGTTCAATGTTAATTTTGAAAAGTAAAAAGAAATTTTTTGTAGGCACTAGTCGCCGGAAGGGAAAAGCAGTTTTTTGAAAGGGGCTATCTGAGATTATTACAGATTCTGATATATACATATATAGACTAATAAAAAATGCAAAAAACGAAATCAAAAGCGTTCCTTCTTGGGAGAAAATCCGGGAAAAAGATTTTTAGCTATTTTTAACCTAAAATTCACATTGGCAAGCCTGCAAAAAATATAAAGACATTTTAAACATGTCATTGCTCAGCACCTAAAAGTGGTAGAAAAATGCTACGCATACCATTGGAAAGCTCATAACTTCTAGTTTTCAGAAAGGTATATAACTTTTTTGTACTATTATTAGTTTTTGAGCTATCCTCTAAAGTATACACAAGTTTTAAAAATGCAGTTTTTTCTTGAATTTTAAGTTTGATACTAGTTAAAACTTTATTGCTTAGCACCTAGGAGTTATATAATTATTTTATATATAGTCCACATAGAATGAATAAAAGTTTATTTGGTATATAGGTATATTTGTATTTGTATATTTTAGGTACTTTCAATTTAAGCTTTGAAATTTATATAGTTTTTAGTAAGAACCAAGGAGGGAGGGGGGAGTTTATACACTAGTAAATGAAATGCAGTATAAAATTTTGCCTTGAGCTGGATCTTTAAATCGTTTAGTGGTGTGCTGAATTGGGGTGATCCAGTTCACCCCGGTTTGGCGCGGAAATGACACTCGTTGAGTGCCATTGCCGCACCAGTACCGCGCCACTGGGCGCGCTGATTCGCCCATTCCATTTTGATTTAAAGATTGAAATATGATAATATCTAGGTGCGCCGAACTGGATCGCCCCGATTCAGCGCACCACTAAACAATTTAAAGATCCAGCTCTGGTTGTTTTTGTTATAGTTATTGATTGGATTCTTTTGTAAAATCTTTTATATGATTAAATTCACCAGTAAAACTCTGAAAATTGAATTTTGGCACTTTCCTTCTAGGGGCTAGTGGGGTAAAACAGCCCCCAAAACACTAAAATTATAAGATGTTAGATTATTTTTAAAGACATTAAATTAATTTTTAATGTAAATTTTTTTGACATATTTTAGCAAAGTAGTCACTAAAGATTTCATTTTGGCACTTTCATTCTTGGGGCTAGTGGGGTATTTCACCCTCCAAAACACTAAAATTTAAAGTTATGAGCCTATTTTTAAAGATATGAAGATAATTTTATAACTTAAAATTTATTCTCATAATCTAGATATGTAGCCATATGTAGCACTTTCCTTCTTGGGACTTCCTAAAACATATTAGAATTATAAGTCAGTATCAGATTTTGCCCTGGCTGTTTTGGACTTGTTGTTATAGTTATTTTTTTAAAGTTGGTTCTACGATGTGATTTGTTATAAGATACGAGATTATTTTTATAGACATTAAGCTAATTTTTTTAATGTAAACATTTTTTACATAATTGAACTAATGCGTTATTACAGATTTCATTTTAGCACTTTCCTTCTAGAGTCTATTGGGGTAAAACACCCTTAAAATACAAAAATTATGAGTTCTGAGCTTATTTTCAAAGATTTCATGATGAACTTTAATGAAAACTTATTTCACATCATAAAAAAAAAGTAATTTAGTCCTTGAAAGAGGTGCCTAATTGAAATCTAAAGTGATTATTTAGTTAAGTTATTTTAAAAAATTTTTTCATTAACAAAATCAGCCCAATATCTTTAAAAATAAGCCCAGTTTTAGTAGTTTTGGGGGAAGTTTTACCCCACTAGCCACTAGAAGGAAAGTGTCAAACTTTCAAAAATAACTATCCTAAACATCCAGAGCAAAATTTTATACTAAATTTCATTTCCTATAAGTGTATAAACTCCCTCCTTCCTTGTATTTTATAACTTAACAAAAGGGGGTTGTTTCACCCCACTAGCCCTCAGAAAGAAAATGTTAAAATGAAATCTTTAGTTGCTACATAGCTTAATTTTGTGATAAAGTTTACATTAAAAAATCAGCTTAATATCTCTAAAAAAGTCTTAAATTTTAGTGTTTTGGAGGGTGAAATACCCCACTAGCCCCAAGAAGGAAAGTGCCAAAATGAAATCTTTAGTTGCTCCCTAGCAGAAGCGTCCAAGCTTTTTATTTTGGGGGGGGTAAAATGGCGCGCGAAGCGCGCCGCAAATTTTTTGTACCCCCCCCAAAATTTTTACCCCGGGGGTAAAATTTGCTTGGGGGGGGGGGGGGTAATTACCCCCCCTGAAATCTGTTGGCAGGGGTAAAATTTGTTTCCCCCCCCCAAAATTTTTACCCCGGGGGTAAAATTTGCTTGGGGGGGGGGGGGGTAATTACCCCCCCTGAAATCTGTTGGCAGGGGTAAAATTTGTTTCCCCCCCCCAAAATTTACCCCCGGGGTAAAATTTTTGGGGGGGGTAATTTAAATTTTATAAAAAATTTAGTATTAAAAATGCGCACGAAGCGCGCAAAAATTTTTTTTGTTAGAGATTTTTTATTTTGGGGGGGGGTATTTACCCCCCCAAAATTGCTTGGGGGGGTAAATACCCCCTCCTAATTGGTTGGGGGTGCCTACGGCACCCCCAGGGTAGGGGTAATTTTTAAATGGGGGGGGGTAAAATTCGTTTGGGGGGGGGTAATCGCCCCATTACCCCCCCCCCTTGGACGCCTACGCTAAAATTGAAATTACCCAAAATATACAAATGTACCTATATAAAATAATTATATAACTCCTAAGTGCTAAGAAATATAATTTTAAAAAGGTTTGTGTAACTAGTATCAAACTTAAAATTAATGGAAATCTGCATTTTTAAAACTTGAGTATACTTTAGAGGATAGCTCAAAAACTAATAATAGTACAAAAACGTTATATACCTTTATGAAAACTAGAGGTTATGAGCTTTCCAATGGTATGCGTAGCATTTTTCTACCACTTTTAGGTGCTGAGCAATGACATGTTTAAAATGTCTTCATATTTTTTGCAGGCTTGCCAATGTGAATTTTAGGTTAAAAATAGCTAAAAATCTTTTTCCCGGATTTTCTCCCAAGAAGGAACGCTTTTGATTTCGTTTTTTGCATTTTTCATTAGTCTATATATGTATAAATCAGAATCTGTAATAATCTCAGATAGCCCCTTTCAAAAAACTGCTTTTCCCTTCCGGCGACTAGTGTAGGGTTCATTTTTTCTAGATTTGTCTTGGAAGAATGGAGCTAAATAGGTATATAAACTTTTGATGGACCTATAAAAACCAATTTAAGGAGAACCCTATCGGTTCATGGGTTAGCGAAATTCTAAGCAGACATACCAAAGATATCCTGTTTCTTTCATATTAGAACTAGATGATTCGGCCTTTGGGGCCTTTAGGTGCACTTTAAAAGATAGCTGGTTTTTCCTAAATTGATTTTTCCTGGGATGTTAGAGGTGCCCTTCCTTCAAATAGATAAAAACATTCCCAAAGCCTATAAGAAGCTTCACCGTAAAGTCATTTCGTCTAATGGTTAGTGAGATCTTTTTACAGAGACATAGATGCAGACAGACATAAAAACATACAAAAATAGATTTCAAAATAAATACAAAAATAAGGGGAGAGTAGTAATTTCTAGTGAGGCTCTAACCCTGTGGGGCTACCAAATATAACCTAACCTAAGGTAAAACACAAACACACAAAAACTCCCCCATTCCCTAATTATTTTCAATTTATTTTATCATGAAGGAATGGGGGGGGGGTCTGTGACTGCTAGGAAATTTTAAGGAAATCTCTGATGGATTTTGTAATAGCTGTTGAGTGTTGTTAAGTGTTGGCTGTGCCCTTTTTAAAAGCGAAGTTTTTCTATAATTAGGATCGGTCCGTCCGTTCGTACGTACGTCCGTCCGTACGTACGTCCGTCCGTCCGTCTGTAACGGATAGCTTTTTTTCGTTAATTTAGGCATGTTAGAATTGTCCTATCGATTTCAAACTTTGTATCGTGATTTCTTTAGTAGTTAGGTACGATTTAGAAAACGTAGCAACTCTATAATCACTACCAGAATGTCCGTACGTCCATTTTAAACATGTTGATTTTTTTACTTTTTTAACAACAAATTTGTATCTGATCTAATTATCCGATTGATCTGGTTTTTTGAATACTAATTCATGGGACAACAAAGTATTATATTATAAGAAAAGCAACTCTATAATCAAGTCATAAAAATGTAAGTATGTCCATACATTATCCTGTATTAAGCAGTTTTTTTAACATATAAACTTGCAATTTTGCTTCGACTCTTATACATTTTTATATTATGATTATTCAGTTCTGACACTATACAAGTGTTTATGTCCGTTTGTCCTATAGTTTCAGAGCTTCGCTTTTATGGATGTTGTCATCCTTGTTTTATTACATTTGAAGTTTGTTTAATGGTAATCAATAGTTTTAATTGTCAACATTAATGTTCATTAATTTTTACTGTTAAATTACGTTTTTTTAGTTTTTAGTTCAAATAATATGTAAAATACAAATATCCCAAATTTTGATCATAGAAATTTTTGGGGCAATAGACGATAAATTTATGTACATCCCCAATTATGATACACAATATTACCCCTTCTGAAGTTTACAAATAGTGGTTGAAACGTTTAGACACTCAACTTTTAAACCAACCAAACAAATTTCAATAAAAGTCCTCATAGTTGTTAAGCCAACAAATAAGAAAACTTTATTATAAAACTTTGGGGACTATGTAATAAGCCCAATGTCCCCTCCCTCCCTGACTGAATACTATCAATGCTGACAAACATCTTCAGGAATAAGACAATGGTAAAAAAATTTACATACATCCCCAGTTATGATAAGCAAAATTACCACACCTCCTTAGAATTGAAATTATTGTAGGAAAAGTTGAATCAATGCTAGCTTATCTTTCCAATCAAGATTTAAAAAGATGCCACCTTTACCAGGTCAATTACAAACTAAACAAAAAAATATCTTACTTTTAGAAAAGTTTAAAAGTATTTTTTGTTTTTATTGAATATTGTTGTCAAAAATAACTGTTCAGTGATGATTTGTAATGTCTACTATTTACTCTCGTTACTTGTGTCCGCCCTAGCAGTACTTTCAGATATACACCCCAGGTAACACTTGTGTCCACCCTAGCAGTAATTTCAGATATACACCCCAGGTAACACTTGTGTCCACCCTAGCAGTACTTTCAGATATACACCCCAGGTAACAATTGTGTCCACCCTAGCAGTACTTTCAGATATATACCCCAGGTAACACTTGTGTCCACCCTAGCAGTACTTTCAGATATACACCCCAGGTAACACTTGTGTCCACCATAGCAGTACTTTCAGATATACACCCCAGGTAACACTTGTGTCCACCATAGCAGTACTTTCAGATATACACCCCAGGTAACACTTGTGTCCACCCTAGCAGTACTTTCAGATATACACCCCAGGTAACACTTGTGTCCAACCAAGCAGTACTTTCAGATATACACCCCAGGTAACACTTGTGTCCACCCTAGCAGTACTTTCAGATATACACCCCAGTTAACACTTGTGTCCACCCTAGCAGTACTTTCAGATATACACCCCAGGTAACACTTGTGTCCACCCTAGCAGTACTTTCAGATATACACCCCAGGTAACACTTGTGTCCACCCTAGCAGTACTTTCAGATATACACCCCAGGTAACACTTGTGTCCGCCCTAGCAGTACTTTCAGATATAATTATACACCCTAGGTAACATGTGTGTCCACCCTTGCAGTACTTTCAGATATACACCCCAGGTAACACTTGTGTCCACCCTAGCAGTACTTTCGGATATACACCCCAGTTAACACTTGTGTCCACCCTAGCAGTACTTTCGGATATACACCCCAGGTAACACTTGTGTCCACCCCAGGTAATTTTTATTTCAATTTTTATTTTGTCCTGAATATTCGAAAAATATATATTAGAAGTATATGAATTACTATTCATACTTTTTAAAATAGTATTATGAATTATATCCTTATACTAAAGTAACAGGATGTCTGTGTGTGTATCTGTGTGTCTGTGTGTCTGTACCGAAGGATCTCGCTAACCGCTGAACCGATCGGGTTCTCCTTAACAGGGTAGCTTCTCATAAGTCCCGGGAAGGTTTATAACTATTTTGGGGGAGGGTACCACCACCCTCCCAAGAGAAATGACAAAAAAATCGAAATTTTTAAAAAAAATTTGGAGACTTCAACGTCAAATAAGGTGGTATTGTACATAAAAAATTAACTTTAACAAACAAAAACATTTAAAGTGCCACTAGAGGCCTCTAGGGGCGTAGCCGCTAGTAGAATATATCCTATTAAGAATTCATAATCAAACTTTCTGAATGGATCTCACATAGTAGACAAATAAACCATATAAAGATTTATTTTCCTTTAGTACAGTTGGACCGTGGCTCAACACGTAGCGCATCCGCTCGTCGTCAGGAAGGTAATAGGTTCGAATCTCTGTCCGACACCGCGTCATAACTAAAGACGTTAAATATGGTTCCCACTGCTACTAAGTCAGATGCGAGACGTAAATAATTAGAGTGGGACAATGCCTTGGCCCAAAAGAGGCGCATTTTGCTACCCTGCACAGTTGGGACTTCTCAGACAAAGGTCGTGCATCTCAGAGAGTTGGTTGTCTGATGGGTGAATGGACGCTTTACACCGCAATCATAAGTATTGTATGTATGTTCCACGGTGCGTGGAGAGAGGTCTAGTACCCGAAGCGACACCTTGCCCCCTAAAATCTTAACTCTTAAGTCTTAACAGTTGGAAAAAATAGTGATTTATTTGTTAAAACTCTAAATATATTTCAATTCGTCTTTATGTTCAAACTACCATTAATGTCTTTAATTTTAGGTCATTACAGTTTGATGTAGAATACCCATACATAAACACATATGGAGGTAGGTGAAAGAAGATGAGTAAAGTCCCTCCACAAATTATGACGTCATACGATAGAATAGCAAATGAGAGGCCAGTATACACTGTAATTGACCAATGGTAAAATTTATGCTGGCCTCTCATTGTTCAAATAATCAATCAATCAAATTATTAACCTTAGATCTAACAAAATCCTGATCTTGGACAATTATCCTCCATCAGGACATAAATAATAATAGTATTTCTAAATAATATAGCACAATTAGATAATGTTATATGAAATAGTTATCAAGATTCTATTGTATGACGTCATAATCTGTGGAGGGACTCTAATCATCTTAAAAATGAAATTATTCAAAAAGCTTTGATAATATGTGGCATAATTGTCCTTGGATAAAAGAAGTAGTGCTAGATACAAGCCCAGTAATTTAGTCAACAGGAAAAACTAGTGTTAATTATAGAATGTAAAATTTTCTTTTCCCATACAATGTAAAGAATATGACAAAACAAATATAAAAGTCAGCTCTACTAAATAGATGAATCACATAAGATAATACTTATTTTTGAGAAGTTATATTATTAAAAATTTTGCTGCCAACTAATAATAAACAAACGGGCTAGCCTACCAGGAAGTTGGACAAATTTTTATGTCCGATTCTCCTTGTCTCTTGCACAATTATCTGGTTTATATTAAGAATTGATTTGGAAGGAAAATTAATTGTTTTTTATTAATATTATTTATAGATTCATTTCAGCCAAATAAATTAAAGTTTAAGATAAATTGAATTCTATTTTTATAAAAATAAACAGCATTTAATTAAGATTTTTGTTTACTTTCTTAAGTTAAACAATAAAATGTAGTTTAGTTAAAATGCATTATAATAAATTAATAATTTTAAAAACGTACTGTAATTTAAAATTTAGATATCTATAATACAAAGTAGAACGATGTCTGTCTGTTTGTGTGTTTGTCTGTTTGTTTGTAGCGAAGGATCTCGCTAACTGCTGAACCGATCGGGTTCTCCTTTACAGGGTAGCTTCTCATAGGTCCCGGGAAGGTTTATAACTATTTTCTTTTTTCTTTTAAATCTAAAATACGAAAAATTGGTTTGATCAAACCTCTTGGGGCAAAGCCCCTAGAGGCTAGGGGCGAAGCCGCTAGTGTAGCAATAAAGCATAATAATAATATAAAATTTCAATAGTTTATTAATAAGAAATTATTTTAAGTGACAAATTATCAAACCCTGTCAGCCTATTCTGAAATTATTATATCGAAATGTTTGTCATTGTCGATAAAATGTCATCTATAACCACTGTTTTGTATTGTCCTATAGTAGAAATTTAGAAGCTAGTAAAAGTGGCGGCACAGATTATGACGTCAAAAAATAACCAATAAGAGGCCAGTATACACTGTAATTTACCAATGATAAAATTTTTAGTGGCCTCTCATTGGTTATTTTTTTCATAATCTATGCCGCCACTTTTACTAGTTTCAGAAATTCACATTGACTAAAGTTAATCACTACAAGTTAAAATTCTAATAGTATTCTAAACGACATTCTAATAATGCATTTTAGTTTTATGTTGATACAATAAAAGAACAGATCTATGGTATAGATGTATATACAGACAACAACCTCCCTTCCTTTTTCAAAGACCTCTTTCAGCTGGTTCTGAATTATTTTCTGCTAGTTAGCTGTGTTAATATAAGCGACACCATTGGTTGATTTTAATGACCCAATAGAAAGGTAGCACAAGGTGGTTGCGATGGGGGGATACATTTATTTAACCCTTTCTCACTCTTGTGTTTTACTCTAATAATAACAGCACCAAAGTTTAGCATAGAGTGTATTAGCTACTTACTATGCAACCAAGACATCCTTGTTTTTGTCCAGCTGTAAAGTTTTCGGCTGTGTTTTCAGAATAGTTGAGATTTTTAGTAGCGAAGCTACTATATAATTCACCTAATCTGTCCGTCCGTCAGTTACTATGAGGAAAATTTAATTTTCTTAGTTAATTTTTTTTAAAGATTATCTGTTCCAATGAGTATACAGTATAAAAGTTTCTTGGTTCGTCGGTCTGTCATTCATCCTATAAAAAGATCTTTAAATACCTTTTAAATGAATGAGGTTTCTTGGTTTTCATAATATATATTTTTAATTGCCACTACAATCTGTTATATAACACAATCTGTCCGTTTGTGCAACCATTATATTTTTGTGCTTTGCCTCTTCTGAATTTTGTCATCCTTGTATTCTTTTTATAGGATAGGGGAAGGGGACAATCAACTGAAAATTATACCTGCCAAAAAAAGATGAAAATTGTGTTCTGTTATTAATTAGCTTAAAAACTTCAAGTAGTGGGAGGGGGTTATTATTGAATCTTTAATGAAATCTACAAATTATGAACAAAAAAGTAATGTACATCCTCTAATTAAAAACAAAATTACCCCTTCGTTAATTTGAAATTATTGGTTGAAAAGTTTTGACACTGCTGGTTTATACAACCTTATCAAGATTTACTAAAATTCTCCAAAGTTTTTAAGGAGACCAGTATAATCTAAAGAGCAATGTCCCCTTCTCAGATTATTTAGAATTTGGCAGTTCATGATCTCTTTAATGTCTGATATATTTATGATTATTATCGGCACCCCCCCCCCCATTCCTTAATCTTTAAAATCCTGTATACGCCTATGTTAGTAATGTTGCAAAACAAATAAACATTGTAGAATTGCATATTATTGCATTTATAATGTTGTATGAAAGTAATGCATACTTAATAACCAGGAATCTAGTGGGATAAGACAATGGCTGATAAATTGATAATACACAAAGTTATCCCTTCTGTAGATTACAATTAGTAGTTGAAAGTTTGGACATTAAACTTAATAAACCAACCATTAAAAAGTCCCCAAAGTTGTTCAGCCAGCGAATAATGCAACGTTATTATAAAACATTGGGGATTAGTGTAAAAATTATTATAAACGAAATGAAAATTTTAAGCACTTGTTAAACAAGGATGACAACATCCATAAGTAAGCTGAAAAATTATAAATGGATATCAGAAAAAAATTTCTAATAGAGCAGTGTCATTCAATAATCATTAAACTTTAAACTTTAAAATCACGCAATCTTTGAATCACGGAAACTTAAAAATCTAGGAATCGATCTAGCACCGCAATTAATAGACAAATCTTAATGAAACTTGATAGAAATATGTAGAAGCATATTCAATCTCTGAAAAATTCAGCCCTAAATCCAGAATATGAATAGAGAAAATCACGAAAACCTAAAAATCTAGGAATCGATCTAGCACCCCAATTGATAAACAGATCTTAATAAAACTTGGTGAAAATATTTTGAATGTAAAATAAATTAATCTCTGAAAGTTTCAGCCTTCCATCTTATATAGGAATTGAGAAAATCACAAAAACTTGAAAATCTAAGAATCGATCTAGCACCCCATTTAACAGACAGATAGACAAAACAATGTATAGATTAGATGGGCATATGTCAAAGGAATCTTCACTAAAAATTTTAGCTGTTTATCTTGAATAGGAGCCGAGTAGATCACGTTTCTCCAAAAATGTTTCAGACATACATACAGACGGACATTTCAAATTATAGAGTAGCTTCGCTACCAAAATATAAAGATTTAAGATGAAAACCAGTTATCTTAGCCCCAAAAGACACGGGCTAACAAAATAAGTATTTTTTATTTTATTATTCGTGGCAAATTGTCTGTAATACAATGGTATACTTGATTTATCCGTATGGCTGAGAACCGGTTTTAATCCAGCGGATATTAATCGGTTTGGAAGACATACTGGAAATCAAAATATTAAACCTTAATGTTAGAGCCTATGAATATTTAGAATTATTTTCATTAATATACGTGTGTAAAAAATAGAAAAAGTTTGATATTCTAATTAAAGCTGTTATCAATTTTTAAAACTTTGTGTTCTTTTAATGGTAAAAGAAAATAGATATAGACATTTCTCTAGAATTTTACAATGAATATATTATTACTTGGATCTTACACCAGATTTTCATGTTCTATGATAAAGTGAAAAACACGCAGCGGGCTAAAATAACGCTTCCCCCCTTCCACCGCCTTTATCCAATCCCCTCCCCTCCGACTGGATGAACAAACTGACCAAAAAATTATTTCCAGGTTAGCAAGCTAAATTGACGACACTTTTTTCCCTGTCATAACATCCACATTTATTCTACATCCATTAATTTAACACTGAAATTAATTTCATGTTTTATTTTTAACACGTACAGCGTGTTCTACAAAGATTAGAAACATAAATACAGCTAAGTCCTTACAAAAGAAACAAGGATGACAACATCCATAAAAGCGAAGCTCTGAAACGGTAGGACAAACGGACATCAACACTTGTATAATGTCAGAACTGAATAATCAGAATGCGAATGTATAAGAGTCAAAGCAAAATTGTAAGTAAATTTGTTAAAAAACTGCTTGATACAGGATAATGATTATGGACATACTTACATTTTAAGACTTGATTTAAGAGTTGCTTCGCTTATAATATTGTACTTTTTTGTCCCAGGAATCAGTATACCAAAAATCAGACCAATCGGATAATTAGGTCACATACAAATTTGTTGTTAAAAATGTTAAAAAAAATCAACATGTTTAAAATGGACGTACGGACATTCTGGTAATGATTATAGAGTTGCTACGCTTTCTAACTCGTACCTAACTATTACAGAAATCACCATGCAAAATTTGAAATCGATAGGACAATTCTAACATGCCTAAATTAACGAAAATAACTATTTAAAAAAGTAAAAAAATCAGCATGTTTAAAATAGACGTGCGGACATTTTAGTCATGATTATAGAGTTGCTACTCTTTCTAAATCGTACCTAACTACTAAAGGAATCACCATGCAAAATTTGAAATCGATAGGACAATTCTAACTTGCTAAATTAACGAAAAAAGCTATCCGTGACGGACGGACGGACGGACGGACGTACGGACGGACCGACCCTAATTATAGAAAAGCTTCGCTTTTAAAAAGGTAATTAGAATCTATATTAGGTAATTAGACATCTATAGCTGTATATTTATTATCACGGCCCCTATTTTATAGCCTAATCTTAGCATTCTATAGAATTTTATAATTCTATGGCTACTTTATAACTAGGATTGGTCCGTCCGTCCGTCCGAGTAACTTACCAAAAGGTATATTTTCTCAAAGTATATGAAAGAAAGAGGTTTAATTATTCTAGTGTAAATTTTCCTACCTAAAGTGAATGTTTAACCATTTAAAGGAAGCCTGCAAGAAATACAACGCTTTAGCTGCTAAAAGACTGCCACAATTAGACTTTGATCGACTTGTGGCAGGCTTTTAGCAGTTAAATCGGTGTATTTCTTGCAGGGTTCCTTAAATAACGTAAAAAGCACTACGGCGGCCCCTTGACTGTTATTTATCCGCTTTTACTTTTTGCATTTTTTGCTCTAAATTTCCAATTATTGGATATTTTCATCCTTGTTATTATCCAATATATTGTTTCTGTAATTTTAAATTGACTAAAAGTAAAATTAGATTTTGATATTTGATACCAAAACTCACTTTAATTCTTTCATCAAATTATATTTTGTTATGAATGGTATAGCTGAAGCAAAGATGCTCTATAATTAGAGTATGTTAGTATGTCCATCCATCCATCATGTCCTACTAATTTTTTTGCTCCATCGCATCGGTTGCGCCCTTGCAATCTAAAGTAGAACAAGGATGACAACATCCATAAAAGCGAAGCACTTAAACGGTAGGACAAACGGACATTAACACTTTTATAGTGTCAGAACTGAATAATCAGAATATAAATGTATAAGAGTAAAATTGTAAGTAAATTTGTTGAAAAACTGCTACAGGATAATGTTATGGACAAACTTACATTTTTAGGACTTGATTATAGAGTTGCTTCGCTTATAACATTATACTTTGTTGTCCCAGGAATCAACATACTAAAAATCAGATCAATCGGATGATTAGATCACATAGAAATTTGTTGTTAAAAAAGTAAAAAAATAAACATGTTTAAAATGGACGTACGGACATTCTTGTAATGATTATAGAGTTGCTACGCTTTCTAAATCGTACCTAACTACTAAAGGAATCACTATGCAAAGTTTGAAATCGATATGACAATTATAACATGCCTAAATTAACGAAAAAAGCTATCTCTCTGAGACGGACGGACGTACGGACGGACGGACCGGCCCTAATTATAGAAAAGCTTCGCTTTTAAATATATCCCAAATAATCCTAATACTTAAATTTTAATAGTAATAAGTCTAATACCATACTTAAACCTATGTGACGCTTTCATCAAAAGGATAACTCAATAGATTAAGTATTTAGCTACAGATAAAAAAACTCACTACTTAAACAATAGAATTACACAAACAAGATGTTCTAAATTTCTTTGAGATTTTCTTATTTACCAAATTTTGTCCTTTCTCCATGAAATGTACTAATGGAAATAATTGTGCTTGTTTAAACAATAAAAAAAAATCTTCATTTTATTAAACTTTGTATGATGTTACTTTAGATCAACCTAATAAGAGAGCTAGTAATTCTAAATATAAAATTTAATTAATCAACAAAAATTTATACTAAAACAAACTAATAAGAAAATCATTTAGTTTTTATTGAGATTTCTAGCAATAATAGATAAGGAGATAAAATTTCTTTTTTTTGTTGAAGTGACAATTCCTTGTTTTTGCTGAATCACAACATAAATCGTTTTGCAGTATGGCTTCGAAACCTATCAATATCCGCATGATTAGATCCAGTTCTTACTGAAAAATCATGTATATCATCGTACTACAGAAAATTTTAAAATCCGCGGAAAGATGTCTATAATACAACTTTATTTGGACTTACCCTAAAAAAATATGGTACTTCTTTGATTAAAAACAAAATAAATTTTACAATGTAAAAACTTCATTCCTGCATCTCAAGATTTTATCACACATTTTCATAAATAAGGACTGTTTCATCTGACTGGATCAAAATACAAATTAAAATTGATTTTTTTACAGTGAAAATGGATTTAATTATCTTAAGTAGGTGAATAATAAAACTGTGTTAAAACTGCAAGTGACATTAATCATTATATCTACATATAGTAGAGGGTTCGAAAAAGAATGCTGTTTTGAAAAACTGCAAATTGCAGCTAGCATATCAAAAGGGGTATTTCATAATATACTTTTTTAATCAAATGCTTTGCTGATATCTAATAATAAATGATTTCAGAAAACTTCTGAACAAAAGCTAAATTGGTCTAAGCTAATAAAGGATTATTTTCTTCCAATCCATTTAAATAATTTAAAATTTCAACATCTCCATCCAAGACACATTATCAAAAAGTTTTGACATCTTTTACGTCTGATTTTTTTTCATGATATTCAAATTCAAATATTTATTGGGACAAAACAACATATACATTTAATATTCAACATTCATAAATGGTAATTACATTGCATTAAGAATTTATTAATAAACTATTTTTATAAACAATGAATACTATAGGTTTAACACAATATAATACAAGTATCCAAGGACTGAAAAACGCCTGAGGGCGGTGTTGACAGCCTTTTAATTTTAGACTTCGATTTAAATGTTTTTTTTTTAAGCGGTATTCTTATATAAGTAATATATGTACACTATATACAGCAATATGCAAGGAAGGATGTTTCGGAAAAGTAGGGGGGGGGGGGGGGATAGGAAAGTGGAGAAAAAATAGGGTCTCTGTGCGATTATAAAAGAATGTATATATTTTAGGCAATCAAAAGGTAAACTACAGGTTGACTTGTACAATCATAGATTAATGTTAAGGTCACAGGAGGGACACAATAGCCTGTCACAGGCAACTACAATACTGTCTAAAAGCTTTCTTTTCAATTTTTTATAAAATTTAAATCTAGAAGTTGCCTGTTCCACTATAAAGCTATTGTTAATGAAAAACGCATTCCAGGTGGCTGGAAGAGTACAAAGTGGAAGATTGTTAACCAAGTTTAATCTGGCAAATGGGATGCTATAATCTTCTTGGTTTCTAAGTCTAATATTACCCTGGGACATATGTCCTCGTGTTTTCCACATGTTAAAAAATGAGCAAGGGGCTATGTTAAGTTTAAATTCATACATGAATTTAATTCTAAAGTATTGCACTAACAATTCAAATGGTAGAATTTTCATTGTTTTAAATAGTGGACCAGTATGGGCTATATAATGAGAGTCTGTAATTGCTCTGATTGCCATCTTTTGCTTGATTTCAATAGATTTTAAGTTACTTTCATACGAGCTTGAATAAATCAAAATTCCATAGATTAAATGACAATGAAATATAGAATAGTATAAGGTTTTAAGTGCGCTCCTAGTTAGAATTTTTTTACATTGTCTCAATATAAAGAGAGCTCTTGATAGCTTTTCATTTAATTTCTGTATATGATACTTAAAATTAAGGTTAGGGTCAAAGTAAACACCTAGAAATTTTATGGCTGGAATTTCAGATGCATTGTTGACATAAGCAATGGGTTTGATAAGGTCAGGATTAGGATTCCTTGCACTAGAATTATTCTCATTGATATATAAATGAATATCATCCCATTGTATTGATCCTAAGTTAGAATAGAACACTGTAAATTTAGTTTTATCAGGATGTAGAGAGAGCTGATTTGATCTAAACCATGTAGAAATTTTTTGCAATTCATCATTTACAAAATTAGCAAGTTGATTCAAATTAGACCCTGAAGCTAGTAATGTGGTGTCATCACAAAACAGCAGACTTTTAAGTAAAGTACAGTTTGGAAGATCATTAAAAAATATCAAAAATAAAATCGGGCCAAGTACTGATCCCTGGGGGACGCCCCAGGTTATATCCAATTTAGAGGATTCAGCATTTCCTACCTTAACAAACTGTTTGTGCTCTGATAGATAAGATTCGAACCATTGCAACAAATTTCCATGAATACCTATCTTTTTCAGTTTCATTAGGAGAATATGTTTAGGAACACAATCAAATGCCTTTTTAATGTCCAAAAATATACCAATAGTGTATTCATTTCTGTTTATTGCCTTGGCCACATGATCAAGTAAATGAATCATAGGGTGAAAAGTTGAGTTAAGGTTTTGAAAGCCAAATTGAAGACTATCAATGATATTGTTTGAAGCTAAATATTGTTTCAGAGCTGTGGCTATAATCTTTTCAAGAATTTTGGAGAAGATACATAGCAATGAAATGGGTCTGTAGTCATTCACACAATGCATGTCACCCCCTGTCTTGAAGACTGGCGTTATTTTGGCTATTTTCAGTTGTATTGGCACTTTCCCTGTTTTTATGGAAAGATTAAATATATGACAGAGAGGATTTTTTACAGAATCAATAATCTTTTTAAGTAAAAAGGGGGACAGACCATTAAAATCAGAGCTTCTTTTATTTTGCCATTCTAAGACCACCTCAACTATTTGAGCAGGGGTAATTTCAGGTATTGAAAAGATGTGTTCTGATTCTTCAAGGTAAGAATCAGGTGGTCTATCAGATGGTTCGATCCTTTCATTTATTTTGCTTGCTATTGAGGTAAAATGTTGATTAAAGGTATTACAGATATCTATTCCACCTGTGACCTCATTATCATTAATAAGTAATTTATCTGTGACAGACTTATCCTTAGTATTAGAAAGCCCAGCAGCCTCTTTAGTAATTTCCCAACATTTTTTAGTATCACCATGATTTGATGTTAAAAGTTCAGAATAATATTCTTTTTTTCTATTTCTAATAAGTCTATTGTAATGATTTTTAAAAGCATTAAAACGCTGCCTGTTATATGCTGTTGGATTCCTAGACAACACTTCATAGAGTTCCATTTTTTTATTTCTTGCCACTAAAATTTCAGGAGTCATCCATTTTTGGATACTATGCTTACTCCTGTCAAATCTAACCTCTACTTCACTAAAGTAACGGTTAAAATAGCTATAAAATATTGAATTAAAATAATCAAAGCTTTCCTGTACATTTTCCATTTCATACATTCTACTAAAATCAACATTTTCTAAATCATTTCTAAAAGAGTTTATATTATTTTCTGAGAAATTTCTAATTTTAATATACTTAGAACTTACTGGTGGTTTTTTGTCATTTATTATGTAAAAAGTGGAGAAATGATCACTGAAGTAAGTAGTTATAATCCCACTTGTGAAAGATTCTTTAATTTCATTTACCCAAATATGATCTATTAATGAATATGTAAAATATCTTTTCAATAAGGGAGAGCATGTGAACAAGGTCGTCATAAAAAGTAATTTATTACATTAGTGTGTCAATGGTAAATTATTTTCTTTGGTGAACCTAAATCTGTCCTTATTATAACTTTTAAACCCTCTACTTACATATATACATAGTTTCCTCATAGTAACCCTATCTGTTTGAGCAAACATGTCTAACATAAAATGTGTACTTTTCTTTCCTTTTTTCAATTTTACACAGCTAGCTGTTTACACAAAATGTGTTTGTTAAAACTTAAATTCCCTCACTCTGTCTGTTTATTATTTTTATGGTGGGCAAAAAAATCAGCTGAGTACATGTTGCCAGATGATCTATCTATGTTTGTATTTTGTCATTTCTATCTATTTTAGATGTTGGGCGGCACATAAGATCAGCTGAGTATATGTTGCCAGATAAAGACATGATCTATCTACCTATTTTGTATCTATTCATCTCTATATTCATCCGTGTCATTTCTCTCCATTATAGATGTTGGGCGACATAAAAGATCAGTTGAGTACATGTTGCCAGATGACCCGCTGAGCCAGGATACAATCCAGATTCCAGATGAAGACCAAAATCTGGAGGAAGAAGATTCAAATGAAGGTAGATAATTATGGAAAGCCAATTTGGCATGCAAATCATTTGTTGTTCTTCTTACAGGAAAGAATCTATCCACCGATTCCGACCATGCTTAATTTTTCAGGCGTTTTTTTAAATATATAATATATTTTTATTGTGAACTTAACCATAATTCTTTGATTCTATTACACCACGACTTGGTAATTCTTGAAAGTATTCTATTTTAAACTTTATTGTAAATTTTATTTAACATTCAAATATTGATGATATTAGATGTTTTACGTTAGGGAATATATTTTTCACTGTGTACAATTCTATTACACCCTATGGATGTAATTCTCAAAAACAATAAAGTTCAACAAAATTTATACGATTTTAAATGAAAATCTTTTAACAAATAACCTATTATGTTGAAATTTTATGTTTCAAATAATTCTCAAAATTTAATTTACTATCAACTATTTGACCGATTTGATTATGTAATGAGTTAATATTTTATCAATTTCAGCAAATGTAAAACTTACTGTTGATTAATGTAGAGTTGATATGTTTTGAAGATTATGCCCTCTTGTCACAGGAATCCGTGAAGAATAGTTGAAATGTGAAGAAAATTTTAACAATGTTGCTCCAATTAAATATAACAATTACTTTTGAAAATCAAATTTTTATTATGATAGATCATTAATTACAGAAAAAGGCTGAAAAACACTTTTAATGACGGACCCACGTTTGAAAAGCTTAGCTAATAATCCAGAAAGAGAGGGGACAATCGGCTGTTTATTACACTAGTCCTATAATAACGTTTTCTTATTCGTAAGTTTAACAACTTTGGAAACTTTAGTAAATTTTGATTGTTTAGTTAATTAAGTTGGCGAAGCCCAAAATACATAACTTGTGGACCACGTAGTCTTCCTGTGACGTCATAAAATGAGGGAGATGAGAGGAGAAGTGGGAAAGAAAATCCCTAAAAAAGATATGGAGAATATGACGTCACAGAAAGACGACGTGGTGCAAAAGTTATGTATTTTGGGCTTCGTCAATTAAGTTGAGAGTTCAAACGTTTCAACTAATAATTTTAATCTACAGAAGGGGTAAGTTTGTATATCATCATCGGAGATGTACATCATTGTCGTATCTCCTTGGAAGCCTGCTAATAATTCCTTGTTTATTTTTAGACACCCTTCTGGATCTTGATTCTGACGCGGGAATACACAAATCTAAAAGATCTTTAGTGGATACCACTCCCATCAGAGATAGGAGATACAGCATTTCTAATTCAGGTACAGAGATAGATTGATAGATGGATAGATAGATAGATAGATAGATAGATAGATAGATAGAAAGATAGATAGATAGATAGATAGATAGATAGATAGATAGATAGATAGATAGATAGATAGATAGATAGATAGATAGATAGATAGATAGATACAACTCCCATCAGAGATAGGAGATACAGCATTTCTAATTCAGGTACAGAGATAGATAGATAGATTGATTGATTAAATGATAGATACAAATCTTCCATAGATGTTCATGCTTATGAGTTACACCAGAGGTGGATTCTTAAAAAAAAATTGGGTCGCTGCCTCACCAAGAATGTTTTTGTCAAAAATCCTCCAAAAGCCCATAAATAATCTACAAAAATTAAATAAAATCTTAAGTTACCCATCTATGATTTTATTACATTTTTGTAGATTTTTAAAGTGATTTGGAGGATTTTTCAAAAAAAACAATTTTAGTGAGGCAGCCAACCTGTCTTATTGTTAAGAATCCACCTTTGGTTTTAAAGTTAAAATTTGTCCTACTTTTTATATCAAATTTAAAAATACATAACATAAAAAATTACATAATTATAGTGTAATAAATTTATAAAAGGTTAACTTAATATGTTTTATTGGCATTAACCCATTAATTTTCATCTGATTGTAAAAAACCCTCTGAAAAAAAGTAAGTTAGGACTGTATCAAAGTATTATGTTAACTAGCTAATTGTTAAGAAAATAATACAAAATTTATTAAATTGGAGACAAAATAGAATATCTCAATGTAAATTACTATTCTTTCTAGTCAAAATCTAATTTTTAATGGGAGGGCGGGGGGGATTGATATTTATTTAACAATACAAGGATATTGCTATTTTATTTTTGTATTTGACGTGTGATAGGGTTGTGTAAATAGAATTAGCAACACTTTTACAGCCACATTTATTTACATTTTATGGCAATACACAGGGCGACAATATTGCCTAATATTTTATGGCAATACACAGGGCGACAATATTGCCTAATATTGCTCATTGCCTCATCATAAACAAGAATAGTCATACTCATTGAAGGTAAAGACAAACTAATTGACTAAAATCTCACATTCATAGCGTATGCAATCCAAAAATTATTAAGGCATTTTCTCATAAATACCTTGTTGGGCATTAATACCCCCTTCCCTTCCTATTTTTAAATCAATTGAAAATTTGGAGGGGGAAGTAGTTTTATGTTTCTTACTGTAAACTAGGATAGGTTAAGTTTGGTACTACATAGTCCCGCAAGGTTAGGGCCCTCCGATGGGGTTATGCATGCATATTAAATTTTGATTGGTTAGTTTATGAATTGAGTGTCCAAACATTTCAACCAAAGATTGTAATCTAAAGAGGGGTAATTTTGAATATCATAATTGGGGATGTAAATCAATTTATCGGCCTTTGTCTTATCCCTTTAGATCCCTGAGTTATTACATACCAGTATTTAAATCAAGCAATCTATGATTCTATAATATTCTACTAGCTTATAACCAAAATAGGTTATAGACTAGCTTTAATCCAATAAACAAATAGCAATTTATTTAAATAGTCTTTTATTTGGTTTATCCAATAAACATTCAAAATTAACACAGCTAAATTGAAAAGAATGATATTTTTGTGTATGTTTAAATCTCAAAAAACAAAATATTATATTTACAAAAATAAAAGAAGCAAAAAATATGAGTTGATGTTTATTAGTGATTCTATCGTTTCTAACTAAGTGAAATATAGATTAAATTATAGATTAGTTTTGCTGCTATACTATAGATGTAAAGAATCCAAACCATTATGACTTTCTTTTCACATTGTACATAATAAGGTTATTGTTCATTTGAACCAATTAGATTTTCTATAGATTTTATGCATAATTATACAATTAAATGTAAGTATTTTTCTCGCATTCATTCGAATCCGGTGGATAGGAACCGGTTATCATCCATACGAAAAAACTATGTCTAGCATCGTATTGTATCCAGCTTTCTACGCATATAAAATGTACAATCATAAGATTAAAACCAGTTCGGCACCTCGGGGCTAAAAAACTGGTTTTAATCTTATAATTGTACATTCTATATCCGCGGAAAGCTGTTTATATATAATACGATGAAAGAAATAACTATTCTGAAGGACCTAAAGAGGCCTCAGTAAAAAATGTCACAAAGGAGTCTTTTCTATAGATTTATGTTGATAGATAGGTTGAGTTATGGAATAGTTTTGCTATTAAATGTAATGCAAAATTAATAAGTAAAAGTACTTTTCAATAGATTCTTTTAAACAAAAGGCCAAATGTAATGAAACTATACAAAAAGAATTGATAATCATTAATTTAAAAGTTTCATAAAAGTTCAATATATTCTTACTATTTTATTATGGTTATGGTTTGAAAATAGATGTTCTAGATTAGTCTAGGGAATCGTCATAAGAAATAACAGAGTCCTATCTCATAAACAATTAAACTATTTTTCCTTCTTAATTAATAAATGAACAGAAAGTCGGACGGACTACCTGTAAGTTACCTCATACGGGTTAAGGCTGCTGGCAACAACCAAGAATTATTAAGGGGAGCAATTACACTCTTCTGTCCAAACACCTAGGGTATTAAGACCACGCAGTAAACCAACTTTTGATTGTTCGACCCTTGTCTGGAAGTCTTAACTGTGCATGGCATTGATTTGCGCCTCTATTAGAGTATGACTATAACTATTAATGTCAAACATCAATTAGGGACGTCAAAGCTTTTTTTCAAGGTTCAAAGCAATCTAATGTATTTTTTCAAATTTTGAGTGGGATACAGAGAGAGGTTTTAAAGTTAAAGGGGGGTAAACACCCTTAACTCCCACCCTTGTATTAATATATTCACATTTTAACGTGTTTCTGAATGAAGGGAGTTATAGAGAATATTCACTGCAAAAAAAGATAGATAGGTCCGTCTTTGTGAAATTAATTCAGAGGCAACGAGGTCCCGTGGGGATAGAAAATACTTTCAATAAGATTACCATAGGAATATTAAATATCTTCAGCTAAAGTAGTTTATATTTGTATATGTGTAAAAATACATTTAACTTTTTAAACATTTTTTATGAATTATTATACAATATTTAATTTAGAAAAAAGGGTATAGTCCCTTTCGTGAAAATGCCTCTTAAGGGGAGTTTCGTCGTGTTTTCACAGAAGATTTTCTCCTTTTCTTAGCCCCTGCAGGGGCTCTAACACTGTGAGGCCAATTGCCTAACCCTGCGGGGCAATCACCTAAATTAAAATATCCTATCAGAAGCTACTGTGAAAATAAGATAAAACGCCCCTTAAAAGGCGTTGTCACGAAAGGGACTATACCCGAAAAAATTATACAAACTTATACACCTAATGTAGATTCAGTTTATAAAGTTTTATTATTTTCTTAATATCTCTTCAGTATGGCCTCGAAACCGATCCTCGAGGCTAACAAAACTGGTTTTAATCTCAACTGCTATCATTTTAAAATCCGTGGAAATCTAAATACTATGCGATAAATTATTATTCTCTATAAATTTGACTTACTTAATTCTACTAACATTGACGCTAAAAAATCGCCAAACACTTCAGAGATTTATTACATATTATTTTTTAGGAGATTTTTTTATACAATTTAATGGGATTTATGTGCAAATTTTTTCTGGATAAATTTCAGACGGATTTTTAACTTGGAATTTTAATGATTTTTTGTTTGAATTTTGTATAGTATTTTTAATGAAGCATCATTGAATGTTTTTACATGCAAAACTCTAAAGTTACATGTATGAAATTTTTTTTAAAGATTCCAATGACAATTAAGAATCTACTCAATAACTTACTTGTCCATCCGTCAATAAATTATGTCGTTCTTTTTGTGAAAATTAGTTACTAATAGTTACTATAGTTTACCTCAACTGCCATTTAAGATAGAACTCTGAAAAATCACATGAAGATTCTCTTTAGCAATGAGCAGTCACACTACAACTTACATTGTCGGTTTGTTGGTTTATTACGCCAAGGTGGCAAAAAAATAAAATATGCTTTTAATGCTTCAATTTTATTACCCTTAAGCATCTATTTTTTATATCTATAATACAAAGTAGAACGATGTCTGTCTGTCTGTCTGTCTGTTTGTTTGTCTGTTTGTTTGTAGCGAAGGATCTCGCTAACCGCTGAACCGATCGGATTCTCCTTAACAGGGTAGCTTCTCATAGTTCCCGGGAAGGTTTATAACTATTTTCTTGGGGAGTGGGACACCCCCAACCCCCCCAAAAATGAAAAATACCCCCCCCCCAAAAAAAAAAAAAAAAAAATTTCTTTTTAAAACTAAAATTAAAATAGTGGGGTCGACTACCCCCCCCCCCCAAACAAAAAAAAATTACCCCCCCCCCAAAAAAAAGAAATTTAAAAAATTTGCTTTTATATCTAAAATACGAAAAATTGGTTTGGGTTAAGCCACTAGTACTTTATAAGTCAATATTTTTGGCTTTACTTTTAAATTTATCAATCAGTTTAACTTGTAATGAATATTGTGTCCTTATTTTAATTTTGATGCAGAAATAAGGTATAGCCAACAAGCGAAATAAATCTAAAATGATATTTGGAGGGCAGATGAAAAGGTCAACACTTTTACTATGTGTTGCCCCCCCCCCCCCCAAGGAGAGCTGAAAATCACGTTTAGGTTTTGTGATTTTTAAAAAAATTAATTTCAATGTTGGCATAAGCTGATTTTGATTTATTTTTTTCTTAGGTATGGTTATGGGACTTGGTAAGAGACGGCAGAGCATCGCTGATTATGGTAAGTTATTCAAAATTTTATATTATACATTTAAATAGATAGAATACGCGAATATATTGAAAAGGGGAAAATTTGTCGTCAATCTTGGTTGTTGATATGAACCTCATTTATTGGTCATTTCATTCATCCAGTAGGAGGGAAGGGGATGTGTTATAGGAGATTGATGGAAAGTATCATTATTTTATCATGCTGTGTTTACTGTTTTTCACTTTATTAGAGAACATGAAAATCTGATGTAAGATCCAAGTAATAATCTATTGAATTAAAGTAGTTTTGACTTAAACAAAGCTGTATTTCGCTATTGTATATCTAGAAGATGGTTGTTTAGACTATGTCAAAAAATTATTATGTCAACATAAGTACGTAGTTTTAATGACTTAATGACGATACTACAGACAGACAAAAGTAAATGTATATTTATTGAGTAGCTTCGCTTGTAAAAAAGCTTATTAATCTTAATAACAATAATAATATGATAATGTTATTTTGATTATATTATAATGAATGACACATAAAGTAACTTATCATTACATATAGAAAATAAGTTAATACAATCAGAATTTTCTGATTTGTCCCATAATCGATATGTTATTGCATGAATGTTGCACCAGATTTTTATGTACTCTAATAAAATGATGCTCGCAGCTGTCTAAAATAACGATACCCCCCATTTACGTTGTTAATCGTTGTAATAGGAATCAGTATTCCAAAAATCAGATGAATAAATCACATAAAAAAATCGAAATTAAAATGTTTTAAATGGACGCACGGACATTCTGGTAACGATTATAGAATTGCTACGTTTCCTAAATCGTACCAACCTGTTAGAGGAATCCATACAAAGTTTTAAATAGGACGATTTTAACATTTCTAAAAAGAAAAAAGCTAACCGTTCCGGACAGACGGACCTACCCTAATTATAGAAAGCTTCGCTGTAAAAAAAATCAAAATAAAAAATAATCTAGTAAAGTATGACAATATTCACATTATTATGCCTATAAAAATTAATTAATTAGCTTATAATGATTATTAATTATAACTTATAGTATACTTGTAGTGAAAAACAAAAAATATTGTAGATTAGTGGTAAAGCTACTCTATAATTTTAAATATATGTCCGCCGTCTGTCCGTCAGATAAATGGAATGATTTTCTTGGATATTTCCAATTTACTTTAATTTTGTTAATGTAGATCGCTTGATCAAAAAGCATCTTGTCTATAACTAGCTTTGTCTGTCCACACGAAAAGAACAACAACTATATTTGTGAATTTAGCTGTTAAGAATCTAAGCAAATAGGAAAAGAGATTTAATATATTTGACCAATCAGAGATCAAGTAGTATAGAATAGAATCAATAAGAAAAGAGGATTTGTGTAACTATAGCAAGAGAAAGTTTTATCCAATGGTAAAGTTTACCTTCAACCAATTAGAACAATAATTTTAATGTTTCAACTAATGAGAAACTTCTATTCTATACTATAGACTAAATAATTATTTGTGTTATAAAAAGTTACTACAAATCCATATTTTAGGTATAATGCTGGGTATGGGAAAGAGAGGAAGGCCAAAATACTCAAGCATATCTAATGCAGGTAGGTTTTAGTCCATTTTATGTGGATAGTTTATCTAAGCTTAGTTTCAAGAAAACTTACTGTCATAAGTTATAAGGTTACTTATAAGGTCCATAAGTAACTAAACAACATTTTTTTTTTTAAAAAGAGATAACTAGGTATATACATAAATATGATAATAAAATTTAAGTAAAGTTTTTGGGAATAGAAAAGAAAAGTTGGAATCAATGTCTAAAAGACAAAAGACTTATTAATTCTTTCCTAAAAGGAAAACTATCGCTTTCCCTCAGAGTGCCTTGTTGAGCACAGAACTCAACCAACCATATCCATAGATGTAAAAACCATAACAATATTTTCGTCTACTAGCAAATTCCTTTCTGCTCTTTTGTAGTTAATCAAAGACCCAATAGAAGTCGGCACTATTTAATAAATAAGGGCTTGAACTATTCTGTCTAGCCGTTACAGAAATCTTATTTATCAGACAAGAAAGCTTACTGCTTAACATTATAAAGAAAATAAGTAATAAAACTAATGCTTAAACTTTTAAAATTCTTACGAATTCTAATTATCTTTTTCCTTCATAGATTTTATTCAGAAATTTTTTATTTTATTTATTGGGATTTTTTCAGGAATTTGTTAATTAAATCTTTTATTTTGATTATTTAAAAAATATGTTCTTAAATTAAATAATTTTTCTTTCATCTGTATATCTAGAACTAAAGAGTGTTTATCATTAGCTTTTAATTCTTTAAGTGAACATTTATCAAGAAAATGTAGATTAAAACTTTTTTATGGGTTTCTTTATCTGTTATGTGCTTGAAAAGTAGAACAAAATAGAAATAATAGGGCAATAATCATAAGGCCTATATTTTTCAATCGAGATTTTGGTGCTGTCACTCAACCATAGACGTCCAAGGGGGGGGGGGGGGGGGGGTAATGGGGCGATTCCCCCCCCCCCCCCATTTTAATTACCCCCCCCCCCCCCCAAACAATACCCCCTCCAAAATAAAAATCTCTAACAAAAATATTTTTAATAGAAATATTTAATAAAATTCATTCAGCCATTTTACCCCCCCCCCCAATAGCCAATTACCCCCCCCTTCAAAAAATTTTAACCCCCCCCCCAAAAAAAAGCTTGGACGTCTATGCACTCAACCCTTATTTTAGACCACCAAGAATATACAATTTTGCTATTTCTGAACAGTTATTTTTTTGCCATCATTATCAGGAGGAAGAGAACATTGAACTGAAAAAATTTACTAATCATAAACACGGTTTCTCATATTTTTATGTAAAAAAACTTTGGGGACATTTATCAATTCCTGAATGGGTTGTAAAAACAAACAGTATCCAAACTTACCCACCTATGACTCTTATCTTTAGAAGAAATGATGTTAATCATTATAATTGGGGGTGAACATCAATTTATCCTCCAAGATCTTATCCCTTAAGATCCCTGACAAAAAAAAACATAAGGAAAGATTTATTGACTGGTTGGTACATACAGTGTACACATAATATTTCATCCATATCAGGGGTTCACAGATTGGCCAATGAAGAAATTAGAATTTCTTTTATCTTTAGTGCATTAGAGTAAAACATTAGAGGGGAAAGAGGTTAAATAACTGTATCTCCCCATCACAGTGTCCCTGTGCCGACTCTCAATTTGATCATTGAAAATCAACCAGTGGTGTCGGTTATATTAATACAGCCAAGTAGCATAAAACAATTTGGTAGAAGTCGAAAAAGGTCATTGAAAAGGGAGGGAAGTAGTTATCTGTATATACACTATACTATAGATCTGTTTTTAGTGCAGATATAATAACAACTTAATAACATAGTCACTTGGTCATTATCCCCATTATGGCAGATATAGATCTTTAGTATCAATACTTGCTGTTGGACATAAGGTCTATGTAAATAGCTTTTCTTACAGTTTCTAGAAATAAGGTAAAATTTTTAAAAATCTTCATATAATATACCTAATACACTTTCATATATTGTTATTTCAGTCTTTTATTTGTTGATGAGAAAAAAAAGATCTATAGGAACCTAATATCATTAAAACTACTCCTTATTGAACAGAACGGTTGATTCAGCCTCCATTGAGCTATCCCTATATCCCTGATACCTAGAACTAGTAGAAGAGTTTTATCATTAATCTAGAACTACTACAATATCTTAAAGCTACACAGTTTTTATTTACAATATTACCTCGTCAGGGCGGGATTCTCCTAAGATTTTGAAGTGATCATCTAGAGAATCCAGAGTATTAATCATCCGCGTATTTATCTGAGAAGTCCTAACTGTTCATTGTAATAAGTTGCACCTACTATAACTATTTATATCGCGCACATGACATAGCAGCAGTAGGAACCATTTTTAACATCTTTAGTTATGACGTAGTGTCGGATGCGCTACGTGTTGAGCCACGGTTGTGGGTTTTGTTTTAAAACTTGCAAACAAGAACAATTATTATATTATGTTAATAAACTATGATGACAACATCCAAAAGCAGCGATGCACAGAAGATGATTTGAAGAGCATATTATAATCAAGAATCATGAAACTTTTCATCAAGAAACCTTTCTCATATAATTTCATGTTAATATTTTGTGTCATGGTTGACAGAACGACGGACAAAGTAAATTACCTACTGGATGATCATTCAAATTGGGAATTCTTAAAAAAACAGCCGTCTATCTTAAATAACAGCTGAGAAAATCACATTTTCCCATAGCGTTACAGATTGACTCATTAACTGACGGACATACAACGTTTGTATAATAGAGTAGCCTGCTACTCAAAAATTAGTTTCTTTTAATGTAAACTTTTATAAAAACAAAGACAAACGAATTCAACTACATTTACAATTAACATAATTTTTAGTGAATTCATTTATTTAAAAACAAGGATGATAAAATTTATTTCTTTAGCTGTAGTGACTGTACCTTTTGACTTTATATGAAGAAAAGGATGAAAACATCAATGAAAGCCAAATTCTGATATCATACCATAGAACAATCGAACATGATCACTTGAAGAGTGTCAAAACTTAATAAGCCGAATATTGATTTAAAAGTATAATAAAAATTGTATATAAACCTGTTTGATAATTCTATTAATAAGGACACATATACATTTGGTTATTGGTCTTCACTTAGAATATAATACTTTTTTGTCCTAGGAATAATTGCTCCAAAAATCAGGTGAATAGAAAAAAGTTAAAATCAGTATTTTTTAATGTACGTACAGACTTTCTGGTAAAGATTATAGAGATGCTACGCTTTCTAAATTCTGCTTATTGTTTTAGGAATAATCAACTAAAGTTTGAAATCGATAGTTAAATTCTACAATGCCCAAATTGACAGAAGGACAGACTAACAGACCTTAATTACATGGAAGCCTTTAAAAGGTTTAATTGAAATATGAAATATGTAAAGATTAACTTTAAAAAAACAATTACATATATTAAAGTGTGTATTTATTGAATTTTTTTAAAAACAAAGATGACAGAATTCATAATTATACTTACAGTTTGTTGCCTTGTTTTTTAAAGATTTAATGTTTACAGAATAGATATATAATTATGAAGCCCAGATGAATAATCCATTTATTGGGCTAATAGGAACAATCCGACTACTTAATTTGATAGAAAGTGTACATATTATGATATTTTTAACATTGTTAAAGTTGTACGGACTGGGTAAACATGGAAAGAGACCCTCGAGTGTAATAACTCTTTTGTTTCCAGGAATGTTGTACGGACTTGGTAAACGTCGGAAGAGACACTCTAGTGTAATAACTCTATTGTTTGCAGGAATGTTGTACGGGCTGGGTAAACATAAGAAGAGACCCTCTAGTGTAATAACTCTTTTGTTTCCAGGAATGTTGTACGGACTTGGTAAACGTCGGAAGAGACCCTCTAGTGTAATAACTCTATTGTTTGCAGGAATGTTGTACAGACTAGGTAAACGTGGGAAGTGACCACCTAGAGTAATAACTCTATTTTTCTAGGAAAGTTGTACGGGCTAGGTAAACGTGAGAAGAGACCCTCTAGTGTAATAACTCTATTGTTTGCAGGAATTTTGTACAGACTGGGTAAACGTGAGAAGATACCCTCTAGTGTAATAACTCTATTGTTTGCAGGAATGTTGTACAGACTGGGCAAACGTGGGAAGAGACCACCTAGAGTAATAACTCTATTATTTGCAGGAATGTTGTACGGACTGGGTAAACGGCTAAGAGACCATCTAGAGTAATAACTCTATTATTTTCAGGAATGTTGTATGGACTAGGTAAACATGGAAAGAGACCCTCTAGTGTAATAACTCTATTGTTTGCAGAAATGTTGTATGGACTAGATAAACATGGGAAGATACTCTTTAGTGTAATAACTCTATTGTTTGCAGGAATGTTGTACGGACTGGGTAAACGTGGGAAGAGACACTCTAGTGTAATAACTCTATTGTTTGCAGGAATGTTGTACGGACTGGGTAAACGCGGGAAGAGAAGTTCCGGGAGCCGATATAAAATTTCCGATGAAGGTTTGAAAACGCATCGTATTTTAAACAGCTTTCCGCGGGTATTAGAATTAAAAACTTTAAGATTCAAACCTGTTTTGTTTTCCCCGAACTGCCAAAGGCCCGGCATAACAAAACTAATATTACGTTTATGATATTTCTTTTAATATTTGTGGAAAATTGTCTGTAATACGATGCTAAGCATGATTTTTCAGCATGGATGAGTAATGATTGTAATCCAGCGGATATTAAATCGGTTTAGAAGCCATACTGGAATAATAATAGTACCTTGATTTGCTAGCGTAACTACTTTATGATTATGTATATCTGTATTGCCGTATAATTCTACGTTCGGCCTTACAAATCAATAGAATCTTTTTGTTTTTTCTGTTTTTCTAAGTTGCCTACTCTTTGCCAAAAATATGACGAAATAATATATTTTTATATCAATACACAAATTATATAGAATAGAGGATATTCTAATGTAAATTATTTAAAGCTTTAATCTTATTACAACTTCTAATGATTTAGACTTGAAACTTAATGTAAGTTTGAACTCAACAAAACATGCGTTAGCTAAATGCAACGTGTTTTTTTAAAAATGTCATGACTCATAAATTTAACTGGTATTTTTCAATAGAAATTAAGTTTTTAAACAGTTTTTTTTTAATTTTCCGCGGATAGTAAATTATTTGATGTATTCCGATGTTATTGGCCCCCACAAACCAGGGATTAATCTTACAAATTTTATTTTATTTTACGTGGAAAATTCTCTTTAATAAGAAACAATACATAATTCTTCAGTAGGGCTCAGAACAAGTTTTAATCATTCAAGGATCACTTAAAATACAGATTCTGTGCAGTTTAAGTAGATTTTCTCTTTTATGTTTGGCGCTTGACACTAGTAAGCAGGAACGTCTTGGCCCATAAAAAGGCGCAACTAATTTCTAATGACTGTTAAGACTTTCAGACAAAGGTCATGCAAGTAAAGGATTGGTTATCTGTTTGATGTTACTTTACCTATAATTATTCTTTATTTAGAGTCTACAATCTGCTAATTATGCATACAATTATCCTTGTAAAGTTAATAATCTACTCCATACCACGTCAATGAATTAATTATGTTATCAGTAATTTCAATAATTTTATGATTTTTTTAAAGGTATGATCTCAGGATTTGGTAAGCGGGGATATGGTATTTCTAATCAAGGTAATTACAATAAATGTATTAAGTATAGATGTATAACCCAGACAACTATCTGGATCAAGTGTTGGGGATCTTTTTCGTCGGCTAGCAAATTGCTTTCTGCTTTTTTGTAGCGACTTGGATGTGTTAATGTTTACGACGTTATTGGCTAAGACCTAATTGAAAGTCGGCACAGGGTCGACGGGGTGGAGACATACTTAACCCCTTTCCCACTCTATTATTTTACTTTAATTTAATTACAACAGGGATAAAGGGATAAAATCCTGGAAGATATATTGTGCTTTACCTCAAATTGCTTATTGAGCACACGGAAACCCATTCTTTAGTTTGGAACAAAAACAGAATAAAGGGGGGGATATTTTTTCCATGCCTTACACTTGCGGAGATACCCAGTGTCCTATATATTACCTAACCTAAGTAATAAACAAACAACTGTAAAAACTACAATGAATGCAATAGATAAAATGAACAGGGAAAATAAGGGGATGAAGGGTTATTGTTTTTCCTTACGGGGCTTCCCAGTACCCGGCATATCCTAACTCAACTTAACCTAAAAATATATAAAAAAAAAACGTAAAAAATAAAATTATTGCGATACATTACATGAAAATATAATGTAAACATTCAAAATAAAAAAATGTTCGGGAATAGTCCCTTTCGTGGCAACGCCCCTTAAGGGGCGATTCGTCGTATTTTTAAAATGCCTTTTGATAGGTTATTTTAGGTTAGGTTAGGTTATATTGGGTTAGGTGATTGCCCCACAGGGTTAGGCAATTGGCCCTGCAGGGTTAGAGCCCCCTAGAGGTGCTAGAAATAGGAGAAAAGCTACTGTGAATAAAAAAACGAAGAATAGCCTCTTAAGGAGCGTTGCTACGAAAGGGACTATACCCTAATGTTCCAATGAAAAAATGCTCTTAATTAGCTACATGATATTTTATGTTTTTCAATTAAAGCAATTTAAAAATCAATATTATATGGTAATCATTTCTTTAAAGATTAAAAAATTAATTTTTTCAACTTTTATCTGGATATTAAAGTCTAATAATGAATAAATTCAACAAAAATGGTTAATTGAGGAGAATTTTTTTCTTCAAGAAGATACTAATATTAAAATATCATATATTTTTTTACTTCCTCCATTTTATTAATTGATTTTTTAAAATTGGGTTTGGGGGAGGGGGGTTAAAATACCACATACATAAATGCTTTATATTTCTCTTTTTCACTCGAATCATTTCAATAGATAAAGTTTTTATATATGGCCTTTAAACAGCAGGCGCCCTTGCGGTGTCCTTACTTTGCAGGGCTATCCTGTAGTCAATATTACCTAACCTGAGGTGAATTCTTAAAAAACTTTTTTGGCTCACTGTCTCACTAAAATCAGTGAGGATCGCAGTGAGGTAAAATTATCCCCACCAAATTTATGGCGCGCCTCACTGAGGCAGTGAGCCAAAAAGAATCCACCTCTGTATTAGTACACTAAAACTTATTACCCTATCCCCCTTTTATTTCAAGTTTTTCAAAATAAGAGGGGTAGAGGATTTATTAACGGACAAAACGACAAACACACAGAGATCCTACACCATTTTCTGTAGAAATATTGCTTAACTAATTAAATTTTAATTCCTAGGTATGATTTCTGGTTATGGTAAGCGGGCAGGATACTATGGAATTTCAGATCAAGGTACAAAGTTTCAAGAAAATTAGCAATTTCTTCAATTATGAATGATAGTTGTAGAAGTTCTAATTATGAATGATAGTTGTAGAAGTTCTAATTATGAATGGCGTCGCACAAAGTATAACATCCTTTAAATTTTAGTTGAAAGGTCGACGACTAATATAAGAAAAAAGCTTTAAACCATAGTATGACCACAAATATCAAAGCCAAAATAAATTTAGCAGTTAACGAGATTTTAGGCTTTATCATCAGACAAACGGACGGACTGAAATATTTTTACTCAATATTATTAATTTATTAAATTATAGTTATTTTTCTTTTTTGGTATAATCCAACAAAAATCTTGAATTAATCTTTAGCAAAGTTTAAACTATATTTTTGTGACATAGTTTTGAGTTTCAAATTTGCCGCTATATAAAAATGTCAAAATACCAACAACAAATTATTAGATAAGTTTGCCAAGGTTGCACGAAGCGCACCCGAAAAATTTGACACCCCAAAAACCAAAATTGATGCACAAAAATTACACTTTCTGAACATCATATGATATACTTTCAGACAGACTTACAGTTGTGGGGGAAATAACTTGATAAATGTCAAAATTAGGGTTAAAATTGCGCAACTTCTTTCATATACCACCCTTCTGCATGCCTCTCCTTGAAATGATAAATTTTTCATTAGGAATGATCTCTGGATATGGTAAACGAGGTGGTTATGGAAAGGGGATATCAGATCAAGGTCAGTTTTAAATATTGGCATGATGATTCTTGCAACAGTTAGGTACAATTAAGACAGTGTAGAAACTCTATAATCATTACCATAAAGTCAGTATATCCATATGAAGTATATTGATTTTTTGCTTTTTTATCAACTATTTCTTTGACTTTTCAAGAGGAAGGTACGTGGAGTGATTGCTTTCTGCGCTGGGGGAGGGGGTTGGGCTGTACCACTACCAGAAAATAGCTTAAACAAAGGGCACTGCAGCCGCGCGTCAGACACCTAAATGTCTAAACTGCTTCCTAATATAGCAATCCTTCTTTACAGTAATTTTTAAAGAATCCAAAGTGGTGAAAAATAAGTCTAATGTGCGGCTTCCGAATTCTGAAAAAGTAGGACTAAAACAGCTTTTTGAGACATATTTTTTCATGTTGATATTTTTTTTGTCAGGTATGATTTCTGGGTATGGTAAACGTGGTGGCGGTTATGGACGAGGCATTTCAGAACAAGGTTTGTTTTACCATTTTAAATTTAGAGCGCAGCAACTCTTTATATCTTCTTATACCAGTCCGTCTGTCATTTTTAAAAAGCATTTTAGGTTCATTCTTATTTATTGAAAATATTTTGAAAAGGGTTTATTTATAAAAAAGGTTTCTATTTTTACTATTACTTTTGATAATTTGTTTTTTTTCTGCGATTTCTATAATACAAAGTAGCTTGATGTCTGTCCGTCTGCCCGTCCCTTAAGATCTTGGTAACCACTTAACCGATTGGATTCTACTCTTCAGGGAATATACCTACTGATCCTGTGGTGGTTTTAAGCTATTTTCTTGGGGTTTGGGACACCCACACCCCCCCCCCCCCCAAAAAAAAAAAAAATATTCCTCCATCTTTTTGTTTATGGGTAAGTTAGTAAAAACATAAAACTACTGGCAGCACCAGTATTACTTAATTTTATTATTTTTTTTAATTACCCCTTTTGGCAAAGCCCCTAGAGGCTACGGGCGAAGCCGCTAGTACAAAATTAAATGGCCATAATTGTCCTGGTTCTAAATTTCAAACCAATTTCAATGAACAAAATTTGTTCAAATTTCTAAAAAACTCAAAACGATGATTTTTCACATGATTAATATTAACAGTTAAAGCAAATATGTTTGTCAATTCAGTTTTTATCAGAAATTTCTACTAGAATTAAAATTCATTATGTACTTGAATATGACTAATAAAGGATATTTTAATACATAGAATAAAGTAAAAGTTTTTGTGTTTGTGTGTTACTAAACAAGTGCTACTTTAGATCTACTAAACACCTAAAGATTAATCATTCAAAGGGCGAAGTTTTCTGCTTATTTTTATTTCTGAAATGATTAATATTAACAGTTATAAAAAATATGTACTTAAATATGACGGTGTACCAATATGACTAATTCTTATCCTTTAATATAAAGTAACAAGGATCTCGCTAACTACTGAACCAATATGGTTCTTCTTTACAGTAAAGACTCTTATAGGCTCTGAGATGATTTTAGGCTATTTATTTTATTCAAAATAAGTCTTGGTATGGTTTTAGGCTTTTTTTCTGCCCTTCGAATATAGAGCCCCTAGATTCTAGGGGCGCAGCCGCTAGTAATAAAGTAACAGCATGTCTGTCTTTCTGTACCGAAAGATCTCGCTAGCCGCTGAACCGATATGGTTCTCCTTTACAGGGTTGCTTCTAATAGGTCCTGGGAAGGTTTATTACTTTTTTTTGGTCCATGGCAGGTTTGAGGCTATTACCTATTGACTTAAATTGATTTAAATTAATTTTGTTTTAGGTATGATATCTGGATATGGAAAAAGGGGCTATGGCATCTCTGATCAAGGTGAAAAAAATAGAATTACAACTTTTTTGCGCGTTTTCTTGAGCACTACGCATTTTCGAATCTTGGCTTTTTTAGATTAATTTTAGTACAGACCGGTCCTAATGATGCGTGAAGGCTATGCGAACAGCCGTTTTGACGAAAGCAACCGAAAAAAATTCTTGTTGTACTTCAGACCTTAACTAAAGTTTATTAACTTCAATGAATAGTGAAGTATTAAATAATCATCAGTCTCTAGACAAGAATCACATCCTTCAAATTTACAGATGACATAAGAAAATGTTTTATGAAGGAGATCAACATCATTCTTTTCTATTCAAGTGTAAAATAACACACTTTCAAAATAAATTTTAATGCAACCATAATTCAAAATTAATGGTTTCAAATGTACAGTAAAAATTACTAAATGTGCTTTTGAATAATGAATGAGATTATCTCATCATTTATTAAGAATTTTCATATTTGCTGAAAAAAGATTTTCTTATTGAAAATTTCATTGATAATCATATGATCTATGAAAAGATAATAGTTTTAATTTTGGATCAGGCCATTGTCCTGAAATACCTACCTTGGCAATCAAAATGATTTTATGGATGTTTTTATTTTTCAAATTTCTTATTAAGGTAGGTATAAATCAAATGTTCTACAAGCATCCACTTTTTTTATATCTATGATTCACCATATGTAAAAATTATAAAACTGCAGTAAATATGTGTAAAGTTAAAGTACTTTTAATTATTTCATAATATTATTGTAAAATCACAATTGCATAAAATATGTAAAAATTTTGAAACTGCAGTATAAATGTATTATGATGTTGTAATTTCATGTTATCTTTTAATAATTATGTAATTTTATATCTTGTAATAATTGGTAATATAATTTTTTTAGAGTGAATCATAGATACATATATATATATTTTAAAAGCAAAAATATTTTTTTTTAATAATAAACTTATAAAGTTTAAAGCCCAGAAACATCAAAAAATAACAGAAAATATATAAATACATTTAGATATGACAAAGCTGTACTTTTTTGAGAGTCAGAGAAATATTGAGGTATTTCTTTGGTTTTCAAATTAGACCTATTTAGTAAAGAAAATTTTAGTATTATATTTGTTTAAAATTTTACTTTTTTGACTTTTTGAGAGTCAGAGAAATATTAAGGTATTTCTTTGGTTTTCAAATCAGTCCTAGTTAGTAAGGTATATATTAGTATTTAAAGTAGTATAAAAATGTTTAGTGAAAAGAAAGAACACAAAGAAAGACAATTTCATTCAAAGCAGACTTAGGCATTGGCTTTTACTCACAGGTATGATTGAATTGAAAGGACATAATTATCTAAGCATTTTACCTAACAGAGATATATGCAAGAAGTTCAACCCAACTGACAAACTGGTTCCAAACGCAAGACCTACCCCACCCAAAGCAGAAACTGAAGGAGACGTACAAAAACGGTCATACCTGACCCTTCTTGTGGATTTAAATCTGTATAACAGCTACCACAATTTTCTTAACTGGATTCTTCTTATACAAGAACAGGTTAAAGAGTACTGCAAGTGATCTGATTGCAGAAACTGAAGAAAACATACATCTCTGGTCACACATGGCTCTTCTTCTGGATTTAAATCTGTAAAATATCTACCTGATTTCAGTTATCTGGATTCTTATTGTACAAGAACAGGTAGAGGAGCACTGCAAGTGGACTTATTTTGCCCACTGATTGCAGATACTTAAGAAAAGTACATCTCTGGTCATACCTGGCTTTTTTCTGGATTTAAATCTGTTTAACAACTACCTGGATTCCTTGAACCAGATTCTAATTGTACAGAACAGGTGGAAGTGGTCTGATAATATTCATGTAAGGTTGGAGTTTTCTGTTTTAGATGCAAAGCTTCTTATCTTCCTTGGGTTCCTGTTTATCCTGACACTATTTGTCAAACTTGCTTAGGTTTTTTAGTCCTGATTTTTAATCTTTACCTTCTAATTAAAGCTGAATTGCCTTCATTTTAAATAAAAAAACATCTGCTACACAAAGTAAACTCCTACATAAATAAACAATTACATGTGAAAAAGAAGAATTCTTATACTTAAATTGTATTAATGTTTCTAAAAATTATTTTTGCGGTATAATTTAGTCCTTATCTTAAATAAAAAATAACACTAATGTAGAATCAATAAAAGATTTGTTTGTAAAAGATCACATTTCTTTTTATACTTAGTAAAACAGTGCAAATTCAAAAGATTTGGTAGTAAAGTTTTGCAAAATTCTCTTACAATTTTAAAAAAAAAAAAAAAAATTTTATCATATATCCTAATATGATAAAAGGTATTGTGTATCAAATGTATCAATAGATATATAATGTATAAAAAATTGAAGAAAAAATAAACAAACAAAAAAAAAAGGTGATGGGTTTATATTTAATCAACAAATAATAACAATTTTTCACCAATGTGTACAGAATTCCTCCCAGGAATTGTCTATTACATTTTTGGGGGAAATTTTATGTTACACATTATTTTCTATTATGCAAAAAAGTTTTTTTTTACCAATGTGTACAGAATTCCTCCCAGGAATTGTCTATTACATTTTTGGGGGAAATTTTATGTTACACATTATTTTCTATGTAGTGTGCAAAAAAGTTTTAACATGTTATTTTGTATAACCACCTCTTACCTTGCTAAAATATCATGCTGTATGTGAGGGGTAAATATGATAAATATTTTCATGCTAATATATTCTAGATAAAGTAAATCTTTAAATATTTAGTAGTAATAGAATAATTCTATGCAAAAATATTTTTTATATATTTTTGCAAAGTTTATCCTTTATTATGCAGTCTGGCTAAACTTGTGTGCAAGACAAAAGAGAGAGTGGGGGGGGGGTAAGTAGAGTGGGTTGGAGAGAGAACCAGGATCTTGCCATGAAAAGAATGCCACTACACAGTCTAGGCCTGACTTTTAAAAAGATCAGACATGCCTAGCTCTAGGCCTAACTTTCATAAAGATCAGACATGCCTAGCACTGTCTACATACTGCATAATTTAGACTAAACTTTTAAGTTTAAATATGTTGCTGTATGTAATTGTTATATTCTTATATCAATACTTTTAAATAAATGTTGAAATTATCATACATTGAAGCTTAATCTTCCACAGAATTGAAAATAATAAATAAGGTCTTAGTCTTTCCATTGTGGATAGGATAACAAATAGTTGACTTTATTAAATATTGTCATTGCCCTCTATTCAACAAAAGAGTTGATTAGATATTTAGTTATTACTGTCATTGCCATCTATTCAACAATAGAGTTGATTAGATATCCACCTGTTATTATTGTCATTGCCATCTATTCAACAAAATAGTTGATTAGATATCCACCTGTTATTATTGTCATTGCCATCTATTCAACAAAATAGTTGATTAGATATCCACCTGTTATTATTGTCATTGCCATCTATTCAACAAAAGAGTTGATTAGATATCCACCTGTTATTATTTTCATTGCCATCTATTCAACAAAATAGTTGATTAGATATCCACCTGTTATTATTGTCATTGCCATCTATTCAACAAAAGAGTTGATTAGATATTTACCTGTTATTATTGTCTTTGCCATCTATTCAGCATAAGAGTTGATTAGATAATTATTGCTATATTTAGACATATCATTGCCCCCTAAGATTTTATTTAGTATTAGCTATAATTCTAAGCAACTCATTGCACATAGAGTTGCCCCCATGACTTCTGGTTGTGTTGACCTGTACAGAGTACAGGGAGGGCTGTATAGAAGAAATTAGCCCTTATAGCAATTAGAATTATAGCTAATACTAAATAAAATCTTAGGGGGCAATGATATGTCTAAATATAAATTTTTGCATAGAATTATTCTATTACTACTAAATATTTAAAGATTTACTTTATCTAGAATATATTAGCATGAAAATATTTATCATATTTACCCCTCACATACAGCATGATATTTTAGCAAGGTAAGAGGTGGTTATACAAAATAACATTTAATACTAAATAAAATCTTAGGGGGCAATGATATGTCTAATATAAATTTTTGCATAGAATTATTCTATTACTACTAAATATTTAAAGATTTACTTTATCTAGAATATATTAGCATGAAAATATTTATCATATTTACCCCTCACATACAGCATGATATTTTAGCAAGGTAAGAGGTGGTTATACAAAATAACATGTTAAAACTTTTTTGCACACTACATAGAAAATAATGTGTAACATATCTCTTCTGTAGATCAAATTATTGGTTGAAAAGTACGGAAACAACTAGTTTGGAAGCAACTAATCAAAATTAAGTATAAGTACCCAAAGTTTTTGATAATATGAATAAGTTTTCATGGTTTTAAGACTTTGGGTACCAGAGAAATTAACATCCCAACGTCCCCTTCCTCCCTGGTATTCAATACCTGTTTAATAAAAGAATTGTTTTATTTATACGTAAAATCAGAAAGAAAGGTATAGTCCAATGGTGTATTTTACTTTCAATTAACAAAGGATAACAAAGCTTTTTGATGTAAAAATTGAAAATAGAGCATAAGTTTAATGTTAGTGATTTTCCTTTCATCTCATTAATAATATTAAAACCAATAACTTCCAATACAATCAAATGAAAATATGATAAGAAGATTAATTAATCCTCTAATTCCCTATCCCTATCTCCTTGACACAAAATTGTAAGTTGTAAAGACAAGGAATTAGGGGAAATCCTTAGAATCCTTCTGAATCCCACCTTTCCAAATAAATTCTATTTATATTTACAACAGATCTATAGTATAGATGTATATACAGACAACTACCTCGCTTCATTTTTCAAAGCCCCTTTTCTTCTGCTTCTAAATTATTTTTTGCTACATGGCTGTGTTAATATAAGCGATACCATTAGTTGATTTTCAATGACCCAATAGTATGGTTGCACAAAACGGTTGCAATGGGGAGATTCAATTATTAACCCTCTCTCCCTCTAGTGTTTTACTCTCATATATTTACTATACTATTTCTATTTGTTGGTAGGGCAGCTGTTCTATAAGTATTCGTGTCTGTCTGTCTGTCTGTAATAATATGTGCTCTAATATTATATCCTCTTCCTTTTTCTTTTTTTTCCTTTACTGTTTCATATGTCTTGATTAACTTTTTGTTTTCTCTATTTAACCCTTTTCCATAGTTGGCCGAACAGATCTTTGGTATTGATGTATTTACAGATAACTACCTTCCTCTCTTTTTCAATGACATTTTTCGTCTGCTACCAAATTGTTTTCTGCTACTTAGCTGTGTTAATATAATGGACACCATTGGTTGATTTTCCTTGACCCAGTTGAGAGTCGGCACAAGGATGGGAAGATACAGATTTAACACCTTCCCCCTCTAGTCTTTTACTCTAATGTTCGCCGTATATTATGCTCATGTTTACAAACAACTCTGCTACTATAGAATGTAATCATCCTTGTTTCTTAAAGTTTATTAAATTTTTATTACATTAGGGAGGATGTCATTATACCTGTAACCGCAACCGACTTTGCCATAGCTTTAAGCTATTTTCAGCGCCTCCTCCCCCCCCCCCCCCCTCCATTCAAGAAATAAGGAGGGGGATCTTCCCACCAATCCTACAGGCTAGGAGCGAAGTCACTTGTGCACATAAAAATAATTTCAGTTTAATAAATAACCTAACCCCCCGCCCCCCCCCCCCCCTCCCCCTCTCTTTTTGATCCAATTATAATTATGATAAATAATGTTCAGGTATGATTTCTGGTTATGGTAAAAGAGGATACAGAATTTCAGACCAAGGTAAATAAATCTTTTTTTACAAGAATGTTAGTTTCTTTTCGCTAGATATCCTCATAATATAGTATAAGTATCTCTATCTGTATGTCTGTACCGAAGGATCTCGCTAACCGCTGAGCCGATATGGTTCTCCTTTACAATTTAGCATCTCTAAGGTCCCGGAAAACCATTGCCAAAACCCATCCAAAGACTTTAATCTAGAAATAAATTGTCTGTAACCACCCTGAGATCAAAGTGAAGCTTCTTTAAAATGGAGATCGCAATCTGAACAGTAGTTATTAAAATCCTTAGCAAAAGAAAAAATTACTTATCTATCGCATCAAATTATAGACAGCTTTCTGCGGATAATAAAATAAAAAAAGTATATGATTAAAACCAGTTTTAGTAGACCATAGGGGCTAAAGGCCGGACTAACAAAACTAGTAAAACCAAAACTACTTACTGTACTGAGCTGGATCTTTAGATAATTTTAGTGGTGAGCCTGATCGGACTGAGCCGAATTTAAGCCAATCACAGCGCCGCATTTCATAAAATGTTGTGCTCTCATTGGTGGAAAGTTGGCTCACCCCGATCTGGCTCACCACTACTAAAATGATTTAAAGATCTAGCTCTGGAAAAACCTTACCTTGTTATTGCTGCGCAAGTATATTGTGTTTTTATTTGGAAGCAATTTTTATCTGTTGAATTAAACTAATATTTGTTGCAGGAATGATATCTGGGTTTGGAAAAAGAAGCTTTGGAATTTCAGACAGAGGTATTTATTATTATTTTCAAAGAAGTTGGGGGGGGGGGGGGGGGGTAACGGGTAACAGATTAAACTACCAATCCACTCAATATAATATGCTTGGTGGCTAGGACAAAACTTTCCTAAAAAGCTTATTTATATATGTCAAGTAATTATAAAACTTGTTATCATTATTTATAGTTTTATGCAATAATGTATATTGGATAAACGTGGATATATTCACAGGGGAAAATTTGTCGTCAATTTATCTTCATAATACGAGCCTCATTTATTGATCAGTTCGTTTATCCTTCTTGGGGTAAAGGAAGTGAATTAAGGTATCGTTATTTTAGCCAGCTTCGAGTATCATTTATCAGAGTAAATGGAAATCTGGTGCAACGTCCCAAGTAATAATATATATCGATTTATGCAATCCTGTAAAAAAAAAACAATTTGAATTTTTTTCGCTTTAAAAGTTAAAAATCAACGTAAAGACGCAAGCGATATTTTGAATTATGTTATAATTTAGGAATGATATCAGGATTCGGAAAGAGATACGGTATTTCTGATATAGGTGAGATTTTTTTTACAAGTATACAATATACAATACAGGTATATTACTTATTTAGTACAAAACGCAAGAAGGGAGGGAACATTGGGCTGTTTATTATACTAGTCTCCATAATTTTACATTAACTTATTCTTATCGTTGGCCTAACAACTTTGGGGACGTTGGATAAATTTTGATTGGTTGGTTCTTTAAAAGTTTGGGCGAAATACGTAAAAGAACCAAGGAAATCCCTTACAAAAAAAATGAATGGGGGATTTTTTGTTTTTGGGGGGGATTTCCTTGGTCTTTTTACGTATTTCGCCCAAACAGACGGACAGACAGACAGACATCGTTCTACTTTGTATTATAGATATGTTTATTTCTAAAATAATGACATCAATAACTTAATTAAAGGCTCCACAGCAACTCAATATTATAAACAGAGATATGCAGATTTTAAGTTAAAATCATTTGCGGATTTTATATTACAGTTATCAACAAATTTTTATTTATAATTATTAATAGCTGTAGAGCTTTTTTTTAAATGGCAGTTGTAGTTGCTGCTGTGTATGAAATCCAGTCGATATTTTGCATTTGACGCGGCAAATTATCCAAAAATGAGCTGCATATTTTTTTCTGTTTTTGCGGCGAAATTAGGTTGCAGCTGCTGAAACCTACTTATTATTTTCTCTTATTATAAGCTTATTAATTATATGCTAAAATAGAAATATGTACATACATTGTCACTCGCACCTTTTATTTAAATGGCATTTTTTCATTGCTTTTGTTGATGGTTGAAAAAATATTCCATTTTCAAGTATGCCTTTCAAACCGATTAATATCCGCTGGATTAGAACCGATTCTCTGCCATACTGAAAATTCATGTATAACATCGTAATACAGATATTTTTCCACGAATATTAAAATAAAAATGAAAGAATCAATATCACTTTTCTCAGCCCGGGGTTTAGGAGCTAACAAAACTTATAATTTTTCATTTCATTATCCGCGGAAACCTGTCTATAATACGATGCGATGACTAACTGTTAGACCATTTAAATGTACAATCTAAAATGTAAAATCATTATAAAAATTTGATTTATTTTCTAGGCATGATTTCCGGTTATGGTAAACGATCCGGAAAAAATTCCGATATCTCAAATAAAGGTTGGTAAAAGGGTTTTCATTGGTAAAATTGGACACTTTTCTCGCTTGTAAATGTATCAAAATACAAAGTTGATTTGTCTGGTCTTGATCTTGGTTATATACGTTACATACATACAGGTCCTTTGTTGGTTTTAAGCTATTTTCTTCCTTACTGTGACATACAGAAAAGAATTGTAGGGGGGTTGGGGGGGGGGGGGGGGGGGAGGACGCCCCATTAAAACAAGGAATTTGGAAGAACTGCCTTTTCAACTTTATACCCAAAAATCTATAAAAAAAAATTTTGTTGTCCAAATTGAATGTGAGAAAATAACCAAATAATTCCCGAAAAAAAGTAAAAGTAAAATAATATAATACACTAGCGGCTGCGCCCTCAGTATCTAGGAGCTCTAAAATACGAAGGGATATGGAAGGGCAGAAAAATAGCTTAAAACCATACAAAAACTTAGTTATAAAAATTAAAAAATAGCCTAAAACCATCTCAGGGCCTATACGAAACTTCCCAATAAAGGAAAACCATACCGGTTCAGTGGTTAGCGAGATCCTTCGCAACAGACAAAAAAAAGCTTAGTACTTTAAATATATAACTAGCGGCTACGCCCCTAGAGGCCTCTAGGGGCACTTCAGGCGGAGAGAGTCGAATTTAATAACCCAATTTTTTATTTTAGATTTTGAAAGAAAAAGTTAAAAAAAATTTTTTGGGGGAAATTTTTTTTTGGGGGGGGGGGGATTTTTCATTTTTTGGGGGGGTGTGGGGTGTCCCACCCCCCAAGAAAATAGTTATAAACCTTCCCGGGACCTATGAGAAGCTACCCTGTTAAGGAGAACCCGATCGGTTCAGCGGTTAGCGAAATCCTTCGGTACAAACAAACACACAGACAGACACACAAACATCCTGTTACTTTAGTATAAGGATAGGATAATATGATCTCATTCAAGGAAGTGAGGGAACATTGGACTGAAAATAAGTTTTATAATCTCATTCATCACTGGCTGAAAACTTTGAATACTTTTTTGAAGCTTGAATGGTTGTTGTTCAACTAACAGTGTCCAAACTTTTCAATAATCTTCATCTACAACAGAAGAAGGAGTAATTTTGTTCGGCATCATTGGGGATGTCCATCAATTTAGCGTTGATTGTCTTATCCCTGGAGATCCCTGTATCCTAGCTTACTTGTCAACACTTGAAGTTGTTATATAGGCTAGAGATAAGATTTGTCAATGTCAGCAAATATTTCCTGTTAAATCAGACACATATCTATAATACAAAGTAGAACGATGTTTGTTTGTCTGTCTGTTTGTTTGCTAAGGATCTCGCTAACCGCTGAACCGATCGGATTCTCCTTTACAGGGTAGCTTTTCATAGGTCCCGGGAAGGTTTATAATGAAAAATCCCCCCCCCCCAAAAAAAAAGTTTTTTTTCTTTTTAAAACTAAAATTAAAATAGTGGGGTCGACTACCCCCCCTCCCCACAAAAAATTCCTCCCCCCCAAAGAAAATTTTTTTTTATATTTTTCTTATAAATCTAAAATACGAAAAATTGGTTTGATGAAACCTATTGGGGCAAAGCCCCTAGAGGCTAGGGGCGAAGCCGTTAGTAAGAAATAAAGGATATTTCCATTATATTATTACAATTAAGCCTTTTGTATTTTTAACGCAATTGTTATTAGATCAATAAGATAAATCGACCCTTTAATTTTTGTACTTTTCTTTTCAAAACTAAAATTTTATGTGTAAGATTGACCCCCCCACCCCCCCACTTCATTTCCTTTCAAGAGACCTCTAGGGACGTATATGATATTAAGTTAGACAATGTCTGTCCGTCTGTTAGTTTTAAGCTTTTTTCTTCTCTGGCTTTACAAGCTACAAATGTCGACAAAAATTTTAGCTGATGCTCTTTCTAGTGCCTAAAAAATTGACATCATACAATACAAATGACCAATGCACAAGACTAAATTACCAATGGCTGGCCAGTATACATTTTAATTGACCAATGGTAGTCCAATATGGTGTCATTTTTATAGGCACTATAAAAAGCTTCATTTTAAACCCCATATTTTTACAGGAATGATTATGGGAATGGGAAAACGTGGACAATTGTTACTATCCGAGTTCAAACATTTGACACCAACTACATCCGACAATGGCAGAGATATACTTGACGAAGAAGAGAAAACTGATAGCGAGATAGAGGAAGAGTTTGAGAGCCTGGTTAATGAGATTGATGAGCTGAATTCGGACAAATTTTCTGATCCTCAAGAACATAAGGTCAGTGGCAATTCTTGCAATGATGGAGCTATTTATAGTGCCTATAAAAAAGGGGGATAAATAAAAAAAACTTTAGGCCAAATTATCCCGAATGACGTCATATTAGAATATTCCATAATTCTAATATATCTATAATACAAAGTAGCTTGATGTCTGTCTGTCCGTCCGGCTGTCCCATAAGATCTCGGTAACCACTAAACCGATCGGATTTTATTCTTCAGTGAATATATCTACTGGTCCTGTGGTGGTTTTAAGCTATTTTCTTGTGGGGACACCCCAACCCCCCCCCCCAAAAAAAAAAAAAAAAAATAAAAAATTACCCCTAATTTTTTTTGATGATTCAGATAATAAAGATGAAGATGCACCACATTTACTAAAGAGCTACTGTATTGATTGTCGTTTGATAAAAGTTGTTATTGTTGACATACTAACGAATATTTAATATAGTTATGCCGACATAATGAACAATAGAAATAAAGACTACTAAAAAGTAAACCTGTGTAAACTACCATAAAATTTAAAGGCTAGCCAGGAGTTAGGGTTACCTTAGCCATCTATAGAAATAAAGCCTTAGATAACCCTAATTTTTTGGGCAGATTAAATGACTTCAAAAGATTCAAACACTCTTTAATTTCCAATTAATAACAGAAAATAACAAATAAAAAAAATAACATCAAATAACTACAAGATGATTTTACCATTTTAACTGGCTACAAACTACAGGCAACCAACCCTTTAATTGAATGACCTTTCCTAGAAAATCTTGCCATAACATTTTTCTTCACACTGTTATTATCTAAGTCATGCGCTTTACACAACAGCAATCGTTTTCTGTTATTGCTAGGTTGGTTGTATAATCACTTGATTAATTTATTATGTGGAAAAAAATTTACTGTGCAATTAATCAAAGGATTTGCCAAAGTCAAACTGCTAATTAATTAGTTCATTTAAAATATCTTATTAGGTTATTTAATTGTATGCTCTAATAATGAATAAATGTGCATCCATTCTGTAACATTATTTTAACAAAACAATAAAAAATTTTATAAAGCAATTTTTCTCTCGAATTTTTCGCATAAATTTTGGAATTTTTACTGTATAACATTGGGAGAAGCCTAAAATTTATCGCAGGCTAGATACCCTGAAAAGCAGTGACTTTCCTACGGAGCATGGAAACCGCCATAAGGAATATAAGAGTCTTCTCTAAATAGCATAACTCATTACGACCAGCCATTCTTGAGATATTTTTAGTAAAACCAAACCTTACTTATTATTTGAAGTTAAAAATACTGCCTATTAATAATCTATCGAACATATATGTATAGAATTTTTTTAAAATAATTTTCTTCAGATAATCAATACAGTACCCTCAATGGAGATTCATAGACCTTTTTTAATGTACAGGTAAAATATCATTTAAGAATAGCGTAGCTATCTATTAACTATTTATTTTGTCCACTTTGACGTCCGGTTACTATTATTTAATTATATGAATATGATTAAAATATATTCTAATATAATAGTAAATTGTTTTTCATGGGAGCATTAAAAAATTAAACCATTTTGCAGATTCTCTCAAAGTGCTTTATCGAGCACCAAACCCCCGGCACCCCTTTTTAATTAAATAGCAGGGGTTAGGCACAAATAAAACCTAAAACACTTTTACTTTCAATTTAGTTTTAAAATAAGACGAGTGTGATTTTTTTGCCCGATATGCAGTTTGAGGTAAAGTCCCCTTATATTGTTTAGGAAACCATATTTTCACCAGTCAAGTTCCAGACCTGAGCGAGTTGTCAGAAATGCAGGTATAGTCATTTTAAGTAAGATTCACGGATCTAAAGGGATAGGACAATGGCCGATAAATTGATGTACATTCTCAATGATGATACACAATGATTACCCCTTCAGTGGTTGAAACGTTTGGACGCTCAACAAAATGAATCAACTTATTAAAATTCAATAAAAGTCCCCAAGGTTGTTAAGTTAACGAATTAGAAAACGTTGGTTACTAGTGTAATAAACAGCCAATTGTCCCCTCCCTCCATGTTAAGAAGACAGACAAACAAACATTAAATTAACTAGTTTTCATAAAACAAGTGCATTTTTGTAATTGTAAGATTAATTCCCCTTTTTGTGTAAAGACATACAATTCTTAATCATATAGAAATTGTATTCTGAAACTTAGAGGCTAACAATGTTTTAAATTACCCCAAAACTAACCGTTACCATGTTTGATATTGTCTCTGACGACCGGAAGGACCATTCTTTTAGTCAGTCTATAGCCCAACGTTAATTTTTTTTAACGGACGGACATATTAACATACAGGAGGCGGACGTACGTAAAGTGACAGCTGATAAGGCTTGCGCTTAGGCAATTAAGAAACTGTAAGAACTATGCTCATATTATTCCAATAAATTTTATTATCATGAATATAACATTGAAATTTAAGCAAACAAAATGTTAACTTTAAGTAATTAGTATTTTCAATGTTTGTAATATTCAATATTCATAAAAACAAGGATAACAACAGTCATAAACAATGCACTTAATACTCAAATTTATTATATCGTCAAACGAAATTTTTGTTTAATACTATCACAAATTTACTTAAATAAAAATATGATTACATTTAAGAATTGATTAGATAAATGCTTCGCTTATAACATTAATCTAGGAATTAATATTCCAAAAATTATGTGAATAGAACAATTCTATTATGAGTTTTTTCTTCACTTAGCTTACTGAAGGACCTACTATAAATGTAGAAAAGTTTCAGCTTTAACAAGAACAAAGGAGTTCATAATTAATAAACCTTTAATAAATAAAACTAATATGACTAATATAAGAACCTAGTAAAAGTGTCTGACTCTGATTATGACGTAAAAAATTAATCAATGAGAGGCCAGTATACACTGTAATGGACCAATGGTAAAATTTATAGTGGCCTCTCATTGGCTAATTTTTTTATGTCATTATCAGAGCAAGGCACGTTTACTAGGTTCCTAATATAATATTTATTTATAAGATGGCTCAATGCATATTCTATAAATTATTAGAGGTTAACTCACAAACAAAATATTAATTTTACATATTCATTCAAACATTAAATATTGCTTCGAGCATGCCTGCTTCAATAAACTATCAATAATTTATTAAAGAAATATTCAAATACTTATGGAGATGCACCACAATATTTTTCCATTGTTTGTATATATAGAATGAAACTCAATACTCATATCCTCCCATAAGTCAAACATAAGGTTTGTAATTCATGTTGTTTAATTAGGTTTATTAAAAGCAGGGCTCTGCAACTTTTTATAAAAAATAACGTCATACTGGCCAACCATTGGTAAATTGAAATATATACTGTAATTTGGTCTTTGTTTAAGCCTATCATTGGTCATTTGTATTGTATGCCGTCATATAAAGAGCTTCTAGGGTTCTGCAACTGCAGCCATACCTTAACTTTTTGACTGGTGACATGCAAATCCAGGGCCCCTATTGTACAGTACATATGATTTTCTTGAGTTTCTCTAAAATATACATAACAGAGTTATTTAAAATTCCAAACATTGAAATAATTTTTAGAAGCAATATGTAGTGGATATTTGCCAATGTTTTTTTTTAAAAACATAATCTTTTTTTTGCTCTACTTTCAATTGGAGGAGAACTGCCATAGTTATAAAATAAAAGTCGGTTTCCATTAAAGTGTCTAGTTAAGCACAGAATCTCCCTGCCCCCTTTTTTTGAAATAAGTTGAAAATATGGGTAATTTTTACCTTAGGTTATGTTTGGTACAGGGATAACCTCAGGGGAAAGGCAGAAATAAAAAAATTACCTCATCCTCTTCTTTAAAAAAATATCTTAAAATAAAGGAGGGTTGATTGGGGGGGGGGGGGGTGTTCTGGCTCACAAAGCACAATGAAGGAAAGCTTCAAATGAGTAATTAAATATTACTTTATTGCCCCCCAAAACTTTTTCACCAAATAATTGTTATAAATATTTTAGAAGTAAGAGAAGAGGATAAACAAGTGAAGGACTGGTAAGATTTTATCATTAAACATTCAGTATTTCTAAGGAAATTAAGGGTTAAGACAATTTGAAAAAATTAATAAACATACCCAATTAAAAAAAATTTGGGTATATTCCCTTTCGCGACAACGACACTTAAGAGGCGATTCGTCGTATTTTTAAAATGGCTTTTGATAAGTTATTTTAGGTTAGGTTATATTGGGTTAGGTGATTGTCCCGCAGGGTTAGAGACCCCCGAAGGGGCTAGAAATAGGAGAAAAGCTACCGTGAAAATACGAAGAAACGTCCCTCAAGGGGCGTTATCACGAAAGGGACCAAACCAAAAAATTATTCTTATGTTCATTACTCGATTGTAATAAACCAATAAAATTCAACAGGAGTACCGAAAGTTTTTAAGAGGAACAGTGCACAAATTGTCATAAATCGCCAAGTTTAATAACAACAAGACAATTATTTCATAACATCCTTTCAAATGGTGAAAAGGCCTAGCTTTCTTTTTTGTACTGACTTACAGAAGCAGCCTTAATATAAAAAAGCTTCGCTTTTAATAGTTATTTCTCTCGTATTATAAACGGCTTTACGCGGATATAGAATGTACAATTATAAGATTAAAACTAGTTTTTTTAGCCCCGAGGTGCCGGCTAAAAAAACTGGTTTTAATCTTATGATTGTACATTTTTATATTCGTAGAAAGCTGGATATAATACGATGCTAGACATAGTTTTTTCGTATGGATGATAACCGGTTCCTATCCACCGGATTCGAATGAATACGAGAAAATGTATTATTTTTATCTAGGAATTTATATGGACTGTATCCGAATCTTTACTCAAATTTGATGTCGTTTGAAGGGGACCAAGGTCATAGGTAAGAAGAAATATTTCTCCATCAAATTATCAGAACCGCGAATTAATACAACAGCACAAATTGCACCTTCCCCATACCAACTTGTAATTAAATACCCACTTTCATTTGTTTAAATACTAAATATAATGTTTTCGATTTTGCGAATTTGAACCAATTTGTGGGTAGGAAATGTTGCGGAAATGATGACACACCATTTAGTATAAAATTTATATGGTTAAAATATAATCCTCAACTGTGGCGTACATCGCTAATTGTCAGGAAGGTGATCTCGGCCCAACACAACATTTGAACTAAAGATGTTAAAATTGACTTCAACTACTGCTATTGCAAAATGAGAAGGGAATGGCTCGGACCAAACGGGCGCAACTCATTCCATACAAAAATTATGCAATCAAAGGGTACTTCATTAATCAAGATTTAGTTCCGAGATACACAAAAATTATATCTTGTAGTGTTTACTGTTCTTAATAGGCAACCCAAGGCTATGCCTAACTATTATGCAAGTCAACTGTAAATATAAATTAATTTGGTATCGTCCCACAAACTGAAGTGGACCACCCTCTCATATGTTATAAGTTTAGGAAAATGTTTCTAGACACTGAGATGGGTTTTTGAATAATAAATGCAGCGTTTTTTCAATTCGCGAAATTTAAACAGAGTATACAACTATTTATTTAATTATTTCGCTTTTGTTAGTACGGCCTTCATAGAAGAAAAACAAATGATCGTCAATCCATTTTTGCTGCATATTTATTAATGCATCTTATTAGAGCTGTAATAGACATTATACTAATGGCTAAAATAATAATTTTAAAAGAAGGTGTATCAACTATTTTTTTTTATAGCTAGCCGGTTCTTTTAGTAAGTAGTAGATGTAAAATTTTTCATAGAATTCAGATATGCAATCGGTTTTTTTGTAGACCTCTTATTTTTTAAGTAATCTAAGTTTAAAAAAAAAAAATTAAGTCGATTTTAAGGTACTAAAATGCAACAAAAAAAAGAAAGAAAATGGTCATTATGAACAAAAATAGTAAGATCTTTAATTTGACACCTTACTTTTTCAATTCTGTCAGGTAATTATTGAAAAAATCGATTTTTTTTAACCCACGAGAATAAAAACTTTGAACTTAATTTTATTATTTCACAAATAAAAAAATATGGGTTCATATATACCTTCAGAATCAGAAAAATATTACGAATCCATTGTAAGCAAAATTGAAAAAAAAAGTTTACAATATAGTATATAAACTACAATAAAAGGAATTATATGAAAATATCATATTATATTGTACAGGCAACGTCTTAATTCTTCAATTGAGTATAAAAATGGGAAGGGGGTAAAGAGGGGGTAAAGAGGGGGTAAAAAAGGGAAGACACTAGTGTTGTCTGAACAAAAAAAATAATTGGCCATTTCTTTAATTTTTTAATTTTTTTCAATTTTGCTTACAATGGATTCGTAATATTTTTCTGATTCTGAAGGTATATATGAACCCATGTTTTTTATGTCTGTTTGAGAAAATATTTAGGTCTAAAGTTTTTGTTATACCGAGGTTAAAAAAATAGATTTTTTCAATAATTACTCAACAGAATTTTAAAAGTAAGGTGTCAAATTAAAGATCTTACTATTTTTGTTCTTACTGGCCATTTTCTTCTTTTATTTTGTTGCGTTTTAGTACCTTAAAACCGACTTAATTATTTTTTTAAAAAACTTAAATTACTTAAAAAATAAGAGGTCTACAAAAAAACCGATTGCATATCTGAATTCTATGAAAAATTTTACATCTACTACTTACTAAAAGAACCGGCTAGCTATAAAAAAAAAAGTTGATACAACTTCTTTTGAATTCTTAAGTTATATACTCTGTTGAAATCCTAACGTCTTCGTTCAATCAATCAATATCGAAAAAATGTCGAAAAAAACGCGGCATTCATCTTTCAAAAACCCATCTCTGCAGGTTTATTTTCTTCATATTGATACTAACCTAACTGAAATTAAATCAATCACCAAATTTATTAAAACGAAGCTATGGGCAGCGCTTTAACTAATATTTTCATCCTTGTTTATTTTTTATTTAGATATGTTTCACGGCTACCAATCAAGAAAATCCTAGGAAATTAAAACACAACAAAAAATTGCAGCATACCTTTTCCAAACGATAAAGTCCACATTATGATATATTATAAGATAAAAACTGTGACAATGTTAAGACATTTTTTAAGTTGAGTGGTAAAAGGAAAATTAATCTACGTTCATATTTAACAAAAAAACGAGCAAAAATAATGAATTAGAATAGATTTTTTTTATAAAATAGGGCAATTGTATAAAAAAATCAACCAAAATTATTTTATTAGGATATTGTTTCAGCCATTATAAACTTATATGTTTTTATCAAAGAAAAACTTTTGTTTGTTCTCCTTTTCCAAGAAAAAGAAAAGCTGTTTAATTGCATTAACAAGATGAAAAATAGCTCTTTTAGTTATCAATAGAAATCAAATATTTTTACAATGTGCCAAAGTTTATTTTCTAAAAATGGCAGGCCATAGAAAAAGGAAATTTTGAAATTTTAAATATTTTCATTATCTCCTAGTATAAAATATATTATTAAATGAATTACTTGTAAATGAAATAAAATTGAACATGTCTATTTGAAAATTAAATAAACTTAATGCTTGTATTGTAAAAGTTAATAGTTATTATATGTAATAAAATATGCATAAAATAAATTGAAAACAATAGCACCAGGGGCGCTAAGGAAGTTAGTGTCGGTGCCGCCCTCCCCCCTTAATTATATTTTAAGGAGTGTAAAAATATCTAACGTCTGTTTCAACTTTATTGCTTTTTAAGAAATGTAACATTTTTAGACATATGAATCTCTTACGTTTTTCGACCAATTTTATCAATTTTCGAAATATCAACGAAAAAATATTAATTTAGTCTAAGCTCTTAGTTGCTATTTTAAATCACCTATGTTATTAACAGTAATGTATAAACATAATTATATTAATCCGCACTTATATGGTTAATTCAAATTTTGTTTTATTTTGAGAAATACATAATATATATTTTTAAGTATTTAAATATTAATGTTTATTATAAAGCTTAACTAAGGGGGGGGGGGGGTTTAATGCAACCATCTCGTAATCAGTAAGCAAATGGCACTTAGAATTCGAATTTCGATCTAATCTTTTGCATGAGTAATCCTTGATAGGTCTATTTTCCCTAAATCGAACAAAAGTTTAGCCGTTTTTTGCCTATTTTCAGAGTAAATCCATCATCAATTACGTAGGAATCAACTTTTTAAAACATATTTTTGGTTGAATTCATGTTAAATGATAGCAATAACCATTTTTGAAACTTCTAGTACCAACAGCTACCGTCTAGAACCGTTTATTAGAGTTTTGGAATGGAAACAAGTATTATGTGGAGATAGGTTTCGTGACTAATTTGTTCTATAGATATCCAAAAAATGGCAAAACAGCTAAGCTGCCAGCCGTTACTTTTCCAACTTTTTGTTCGATTTAGGGAAAATAGACCTACCAAGGATTACTCATGCAAAATTTCAGATGGAAATTCGAATTCTAAGTGCCATTTGCTCACTGATTACGAGATGGTTGCATTAACCCCCCCCCCCCTTATTATCTGCTAATCTTTGTTTGTATAAATTTTTACTAAAATAGATATAAATATATGTTCAAATTCTTTTTTTTTCCTGTTAAATAATGTATATTTGGAACACAGCTACTCTATAACTTATTCTTATTCTGGTACTTTTTACCAGTATCCAAACTCTTCAACCACTAACTTTTATATGCAGAAAGTGTAATTTTATTTATTACCATTCAGGATGTTCAATAATTTTTAACTTCCATTGTCTTATCCCTTAATATCCATGCTAAAAAGGGAAAGAGAAAATTATGTTAAGAAAACAAAGATAAACACATCCATAAAAACAAAGCTCTGAATATGTAGCTGTAGGGCAACAAACATGAACACTTGTAGAGTTTTAGAACTGAATAAGCAGAACAGAAATGTCAGTCACATAATTTTCAGTAAATTTGTTAAAATCTTTTTAAATACAGGATACTGTTTAAGGACATTTTACAGGGCTTGATCATAGAGATGCTTCGCTTATAACAGTAAACCTCGTTGTAATAAGAATCAGTATTCCAAAAATCACATTGATAGGATAATTATAACATACAGAAATTTGTTGTCAAAAAAGAAAATAATCAGCATTTTTTAATAACCGTACAGACTTTCTGGTAACGATTTTATATATGCTGCGCTTCCTAAACCGTACCTAATTGTTATAGGAATCATCATGCAAAGTTTGAAATCGATAGTACAATTCTAACCTGTTTAAATAAATGAATAGAGCTGTGAAGGACGTTTGAACCGACCCTAATTATAGAACAGCTTCGCTATTTAAAAGAATACATTTAAAAAGATCTGACAAGTAATACTTGTAAAGTAACAATATCACAAATCCTTATACTAAAGTAACAGGATGTTTCTCTGTGTGTCTGTACCGAAGGATCTCGCTAACCGCTGAACCGATCGGGTTCTCCTTAACAGGGTAGATTCTTATAGGTCCTGGGAAGGTGTATAACTATTTTGAGGTAGGGTACCAACAGAACACCCTCCCAAGAGAAATCACAATAAAATCGAAAAAAATTGAAATATACCTGCCGCATAGTAGCGCTGCGTAGAGACATGAATTTAACAGCTGATTGACCATAAACAGATTATTTCTCAATTTAGATATTTAAAATAAAAAAAAACATTTAAATGCCACTAGAGGCTAGTAATCATTAATAGTAACTAGCTGCTAAGCCCTTAGATACACTTGAGGGGAAACCAACCTTCTAAAAGTTTTAAAATAAAATAAAAATTTCTTCTTTTTTTAGGGAGGGGGGGGGGGTTAATGGGGCGTTTTCTCTTAGCAGGATGAATGAACCCTTCCCAAAAATAGTCATGAACTATCCTAGAACCCATAAGAAGCTACACTATAAAGGATAATTACATTGGTTCATCATTTAATCCTTCGGTGAATGAGGATATTCTAACAAATATGTTCTTCAAGATGTATGATTTTGTATTTCAAAATTTGTAAGCTTTTTATATTAATTCCTTTTTAAACAGAAATTATCAACAACAAAAATTTACAATTAACATAATTAAACAAATTAATATGATTTATTAATTGAAAAAAAATTTAGAAAAAAAGTATTTTGACAAGAATTTGATTGTAAATGGTGTGCGCCCAGCTGGTTGGCAGCTGGCAGCTTATAAAGTAGTGGCAAGAAAACAAACTTATGTATTAAAATAAATCCAAAAATTGAAAGGGGTAGTTTCACGAAAGGCATTTGAACTTAATTTAAAGAACCGCATATTTTTTCCTGGTTATTTGGTTAAACTACATTTATATGGCATACATTTGAAAGAATTATAATTTTCTACCACGTAGTTTGTAAACTATCAAGACTTGAAAATTGTCTTTTAAAATTCATATATCACAAAAAGACGATTTGATATTTTCAAAACTACGTGGTAGAAAATTGAAATTCTTTCAAATATATGCCATATAAATGTAGTTTAACCAATTAACCAGGAAAAAATATGCGGATCACTAAATTAAGTTCAAATGCCTTTCGTGAAACTACCCCTTTAACTGAAATATCCACCCCTGCATCTGTATGTAAAATTGATAGGTATTTTTAAGCATATTTAACAAAAAAAGTAAGTAACTGGGTATGAAATGAGCAATTTTACAACAACAAAAAAACAAATGAATTTTTCAAAGTTAAAAATAATCCACCATGGTTTTAAGATTCAAAATTAATTCAAATTCTTAAAAACTATTAGACAACTTGTATAAATTGTTAGAAAAAAAATCAATTGTATCATTTTTGTTAAATTATTTTTGAAAATAATAAAATACAGAAAGAAATAGAAATCATGAATTGCTTATGTACGGGTAAAAAATTTGATTGAAAATTGCAAAAATGCCAAAAAAAGTGCTATTGTTTCTGTGTAGAAAATGTAGAACAAATGAATTATCAGTAAAATTTAGATAATATTTTCACATAGGTAAAATACATAATATGATAAGAATTGAAAAACTTAACATATAACGAAAATATTTATTTAGAAATGTTTTATAGGCGTTGCTACAAAAGACCAACTCTACAAAAGACCAACGCCTACAAAAGACCAACTAGTCGGTTCTACAAAAGACCAACGCCTACAAAAGACCAACCCTACAAAAGACCAACGCCTACAAAACACCAACGACTACAAAAAATCGTAGAGCTGGAAGGTCTATAGCTGCAACTGGTGTAGCATCATATTTGTATTTATCAAATTAATAAATATAATGAATATAATGTATGCTTTAAATAGATTTTAAGCGACACAATTACAAGAAAAAAATTGTAATTACTTTTTTGGATCAATGTAATCAAATAATGGCTTGAAAATCTTCTAAATTTTAAAGAAAAAATCTTCCAATTTTAATGATATCCAATATGGCGATTAAAACACAAGGACAAAATTCAAAACCGAAATTTCTTTCTTGAATAACTTTGTCCACAGGCTGAATTTTAAAATTCCGTCCGACAGTTTGTCCAAAGTCTGTGTTTGCTACGTAACGGAATAGTTTCGAACCCGATACAACCTTGCTTTTAAAAAATTGACCCTTTTGTAGTTGTTGGTCTTATGTAGGTGTTGGTCTTTTGTAGGCGTTGGTCTTTTGTAGGCGTTGGTCTTTTGTAGAGTTGGTCTTTTGTAGGCGTTGGTCTTTTGTAGAGTTGGTCTTTTGTAGGCGTTGGTCTTTTGTAGAGTTGGTCTTTTGTAGCAACGCCGTTTTATAAACCAAAAAGTGATTATACTATAATACTAAAGAACTGAAAATTTTCAAAATAAAAATTATTCCACACAGAAAAATATTCGAAATTATGAATACACAAAAAATATTCATAATGTATTTTGATGGTAACTTTGAAAAAATAATATTAAGGGCTCGGCAGCCGCGTATAAGCATAAGTGAAATCATCATAGTAAAACTTTAAAATTCAGCTGGATGTCTAAACCTGATCCTAAAAAAGACAATCCATCTTTTCGAAATTTCATTTTTTTTCACACGAGTTGGTTTAAATCTTAGGCTTATGCGCAGCTGCCGAGACCTGATAATATTTAACAAAAATGCTTTGAAAATGTACGAAGTAATGAAAACAAATTCAAATTACTGTGAAAAAATTAAAATTACTTTATTGCAAATGTTGAGGATTGATTGGTGAACTCTTTGTATCTTTATCAGGAGTTGGATAAGCTCTTTGCAACTATTTATGGTGAGATGAGCTTGTTGTTACAAATCTCCCACAACATACGTTGTCTAAAAAAAAAAATATGTTACTTAATAAATGGCAGATTCACTAACTTGTTCCAATGTAATTGCAAGCTTTCAAAGAAATATTAAATTTTCCCCCATTGTCCTTCCCTGTATCGATAACAATAAACATACGTTTTTATTGGTCATATCAGAAATGTATAATATAATCTACTAGGTTGATAAATTGAATAAAACTTTTTTTATTAAAGGAATAGTTGCATGAGGTACATTTCACAAGTATGATTGCAAGCATAAGTAACAAGAATACCATCTAACATATATAATTTTGTATTGCAATAAATAGCAATCAATTAGGCACCTTCAAAATAGTCTTCATGCAGTTTTTGTGAAAACAGGACAGGCATTTATGTTGAAGTTATCAAAAAATATGATTTTTAAGTCTTGGTATTTTGAAAACCACCTGGTAGAAAATTGAAATTCTTTTAAATATACCAGATACCTTTGTCCTATAGATGTATTTTAAACTATTAAACTGAAAAAAATATGCAGTTCACTAAATTCAAGTTTAAATGCACTTTCACTACCCTTTCATCAGTCATTTGTCACATTAGAAAAACTTTTTTTAATAGATGGACAGGACATATATGATCATTATGGGACAAAATGTATTACCAACTATTTAGTTTGGATATATAACTTATCTTAATTTGTTAGTCTAAGTAACATTATGACCAATTGAAATATTGTTCTTTTATCAATTAGCATTAGGTTAATTATCACACAACAATCAACCAATTCTTTGATTACATGACCTTTGTCTGCAGGAAAATAAAAAAAGATGCGCCTGTTTATAGGCCACAGCATACCCCCCCCCCCCCACTTCTTACTATTCATCTCACGATAATATCGAGGATAAGTCACTACATGATCGTGGCTTACCTGAAATATGGCAAGTCCTGCTGCTCAAAGGTTGGCTGCACATCTCTGGACAGACACTCAACAACCTTGAAATAATAGTTTTACCTATATTGTTTTGAATATACACCTTTAAGTCATTAGATAAGCAAGTCATCTATAGGGATAGGACAATGGCCGATATATTAATGTACATCCCCAATAATTATACACAAAATTACCCCTTGATCACTCAACATAATGAACCAACCCAAAGAGTCCCCCAATGGTGTTGAGCCAACATATTAAATAATAAAACGTTATCACAATACTTTGGGGACTAGCCTATTGTCCTCCTCAATTATCACCCAGAATGGTTGTACTATTCCATCCTCCCCCCCATCCATCCCCTGCAAGCTGTTTCAAGGGCGGTTAGGTCTTTACCAAATTTATATCCCTCTGAAAATTCACCCTTAAGAAATTGTGTGCAGTTACTGGTCATAAATACACATATGATACTTACATTAAAGGATTTTTAAAATGGACATCATTTAATGATCAGTTCATCCAATAGAAGCAAGGAGGATAGGGTAAAGAAGGGGGTTATGAGAGGTACCGTTATTTTAGCCAGCTACATATTTCACTTTATTAGAGCACACGATAATCTGGTGTAAGATCCAAGTAATAATAAATCCAATGTTACCTTAAAGACAAACATACCACAGAACATGATATTCTGGTGTAAGATCCAAGTAATGATAAATCCAATGTTACCTTACAGACAAACATACCACAGAACATGATATTCTGGTGTAAGATCCAAGTAATAATAAATCTAATGTTACCTTACAGACAAACATACCACAGTCTGACCCGTTCTCCTGTTCTGGACAATGGTCTATCACATCTTTTACATAATCCCTAAAATAAATTAACTATGAGATATTACTAAGTTCAAGAAAAGACGAATTCTTCTGACTTGGCTGAGGTGTGAAGGAGGAATGAAAAAGTTTACTTTTTTGTAGCAGAATAGTTATTATTCGTATAGTTTTACAGACAGCTTTACGAAGATATTAAAAAAATATAAGATTAAAACCAGTTTTGTTAAACTCCGAGGGGCCAAAGGCTAACAAAGTTGGTATTAATTTTTTTATTCTTATTTTAATATTCGTGGAAAATTGTCTGTAATACAATGCTATATATGATTGTACAATGTATAGTATGGTTGAGAACCGGTTTAAATCTGAAAAATACTGAAATAAAATATATACATGTAATTTTTGGCTGAAAACTTATTTTCAGAAATAAGACTGTTTGTTGTCTGTTAGTAGGTATACTGTTGTTTGGAAAAGTTTTGGAAAAGCAAGTTTTACCATATTAGTCTGTTTTTTAAGACAAAAAAGTTTTCTTCTTGTCTAATTTATTCTGAATCTAAGGTCAGGGTAAGAAAATTGAATCAGGGGAAAAATTACAAAAATTGGTTTTGTTTTCTTGGTGTTTTTACTAAAATAATTTTTTTTTGGACACAAGTGATAAAAAAGAAGGGGGAAATGCCTTGGCTCAATGCACGTGGAATTTCATAACGATGAACATTTAGGATTTCCAAACAAAGACGTTGTAATCAACCGTCTTCAGAGGTATTAACCAGGTAAAAATCTAACTTTTCTTTTTTAATTAAACAAATTGATTAAATGTAGTGACAAACGCCGGAGTGGACAAACTACCGTGGCCTGTATAGAAATACTTAATTAACGAGATATTTTAGACACTCCGAGGTTTGTCACTCCTGCGTTTGAGTAGCTACTCTATAGCCAACACGTGACTTACTTGAGACTAATATCTTTCTTCCGCTTGTTCTTATGCTCCATCTAACACCGTTTATACATTCATTTCAATTTTTGTTCTTAGTAATTTCTATATAGTGGCGTCCACAGGATTTTACATGGGGGTATGGGGATTGATGTACATGCCGAATGATGCAACACAAAAATACCCATTCTGAAGATTACAATTAGTGGCTGATACGTTTCGACACTAAACTAAATGAACCAACAATCAAATTTCAATAAAAAATTCAAAAGTTGTTTAGCATACGAATAAGAAAACGTTATTTTAAACTTTGGGGACTAGGGTAATAAACAGCCCAATGTCCCCTCCCTCCCTGATGATTTCAATATTTTTATTATAGTTTCACAAAAAAAATGAAAAACGACGAAAAATGAAAAACATCCAAAAGTAACAAAGATTATTGGTCACAGATACACATGAAATTTTAGACATCTATCAATCTTCTATCAAAATATTCTTTTTCAAAGAATTCCAAGCTACACCAGAGTATTTTGAAATTTAATTGACTTAGTTTCAAGTTCCTTGGTTTAGGGAATCTTCATACGACATTTAAAACCACTACATTATTATCAGATATTAGAGAAATTGAAAACCCTCGAAACCAACAAATATCCTAAAAAACATATTGGTGTTTCCGTGGAAAATTATCAATATGAAAAATTTTGTGAAATTTTTTTTCTTTCTCCATTGACAATCTAATTTTAGATAGAAGTGATAAAATGTTATTTATAACATACCAATATTTGATTTATATCTTTCATGAAAATATTTAATTCACATAAATCTTGTAGATTGTATTGAAAAGATATCGCAGCGTATTATAGACAGCTTTCCGCGGATAACAAAATTGTAAGATTAAAACCTTCAGTCCCTCAGGGCTAACAAAACTGGTTCTAATTCAGGTTTCGAATGGATGTATTTACATACAGCGCTTCAATAAGAAACTTAAAAAGACTAAATTAATTGTCCCAGTCAAAATTAAAATACCGCAAATAAACAAAAAAATAAGCTTTATTTACTTAATTAAAGCAGCCTATAGCAACAACGATATTAATTCGAAAACAAATCACAAAACCTATACGTGATTTCAGCTAATGTTGAGGGGCAACACATTGTAGAATTGACTACCTTTACATCTGCCAACCCCCTCTAAATATTATTTTAGATTTATTTTGATTGTTGGCTATACCATACTCCTGTCTCTAACACTAGCGGCTACGCCCCCAGAGGCCTCTAGTGGAACTTTAAATGTTTGTTTCTTTTTTAAAAATAATACGCTACACATCTATGTTGCTTTTAAGTTTCTATGATACCTTGCAATGTTGCGTAGGAGTCTCTATCAAGTTTCTACGATACCTTGCAATGTTACGTAGGAGTCTATTTGAAAAATAAATTTCTTTTTTGTGACTTCTCTTGGGAGCGTGGTGGTACCCTACCCCAAAATAGTTATAAACGTTCCGGGATCTATGAGAAGCTACCCTGTTAAGGAGAGCCCTATCAGTTCAGCGGTTAGCGAGATCCTTCGGTACACACAAACAGACACACAGAAAGACATCCTGTTACTTTATTATAAGGATAGATGTTTAGACATAACCCTAGATTTAGAAAAGCTGCGCCAGTCCTTAATGCAATAAAATTGTAGAAATTCAAATCTTTTATATTCATACAAAGAGCTGCACTTAAAGTATTTATGTATATCATTTTCAAATCTGTCACTTCAGATACATACAAATATTTTGTAAAATCAATTGACACCCCATCATACCCTCTTAAAAGCGCCCTGCAGCCGCGGGGCTGAGCCGCCTGAAAGCCTCAGGGAAATCACTCTTTTAAAATTTTAAAAATAAGCTGGAAGTCTGAACCTTTCAAATATTTCTTTTAAAGCTTCCAAACGGGTTTTAAATTGAGGCTTAGTAGACTGTCCAGCCCTGACTCATTACAGGGAGGTCTAACCCTGCATGTCCAAAAGCTATGCAGGTTTCCTCTAACCTTTATAAAGCATCGAATATATGTAATATGCATGTCCTTTTTTTCAAAAAGATTGTTTATGTTTCACATTAATTAAAATGGAAAATGTCAAGTAGATATCTGTGTCAATACTAACTATATTTCTATAGAAATATAAAAGTTTACTTTATTTTTCTGGGAAACAAAATATGAAGTGTCTAAAACTAGCACAAGTCATGTACTAACAGGGATAGGACAATGTCCTATAGATGTGCAGCCCCAATGATGTCAACAAAATTCCCTTTTGTAGATTGAATTAATTAGTTGAAAAGTTTGGATACTTTTAGTAACTGGACCAACAAATAAAAAAAAGTGCCTACCAGTTGTTTAGCAAACAAATATGACAACGACAAGTGTTTAAAACTTTGGGTACCAGACTAATTTACAGTTTATCATCCCATCCTTCCCTGTCTTAAAAAACATTTTGAACAACATAAATTCAATAAAAAGTACCCAAACTTTTTGAGCCAACGAAAAAGAGTTCCAAAACTTTGGGTACAGGTATAGTCCCCAAGCAACCTCCATAAAAATGTGCGAAATTGAATGCACACTCAATGGAAATTTTCCAGAAATGCCTGGAACTGCTTTAAATTTGCATTGTCAACATATTAAGCGGGCAATTAGGCAAGAAAACAAGAAAATAATGAGTATCATTAATTTTGTGAAATGGCATTCTTTTGTTTCATGTAAAGCTTTTATTATATTTTGTATTTGTATGTCTGCCCAGTGCCTGTAGCAGAAAAACATTTGTTGTGGTGAAAATTTTCATGTTAGTCTTGTTTGTTGTCTGTCGGTAACCACTGAACCTTTGTATCTACAATTTTTAGAAAATTTTTAGCTTGGTGTTTTCAGGTTTGAAATTATGTAGTTAAAGGGGGAAATGTAAATAGTCCCCCCCCCCCCCCCGCCTTATGGTCTCTGAATTAAATTTTCTACAGCAAATAAGGTTGTGCTGGTGTTACAACCCCCCCCCCCCCACAATAGGGGTAGAGTTGTTAGTATTAACATAATAATAAAGAACAAAGGTTCTAAGAAATAATCAAAGGTTCCAAGAAAGCAGGAACAAAAAATATGTGTATTTGTGTTATTTATAATTTAGTACAAAATATTCAGGGATAAAGTATAAATGATGAAATAAAAAAATATCGGGTATAATCCCTTTTGTGACAACGCCTCTTGAGGGGTGTTTCCTCGTATTTACTCAGTAGGTTATTCTAAATTATGTAAGGTAATTGAAAGAGGAGAAATTCTTCTGTAAAAATAAGACGAAAGGCCCCTTAATAGGCGTTCTTACGAAAGGGACTCTACCTAAAAAATTTGTTTTATATTTTACTGATTACAAATGCATGTTTTAAGGTGATTATTTTAGACCAAACAGGCAAAAAGAGTGCCTCAACTAGTATTATTAAATTTTCGGCTGGGAAAAATGTGTTACAGACCCAGGCGCAAAAAAAAACAGACAAACAGTCAAGTTTTCATGTAAAAAACATATCTAATCTGAATATACAAAAATAAACAATTGAAATATAAATGACAAAAAATATGTATTATCTTTCATAAAAGCTATCCCTGAGTGACAAACCATTACGGATGTATGGTGATAATTCCCTTGAGAAGATTTAATACATATAAATATATTTGTTTTCAAGTGTGCTATTCTTATTAATAGTAACTCAGCTTCTCTATAACTATAGTTACCTAGGAGCTCTAACCATCAAGCTAAAACGACCAAGCTAAATTTGCTTGATTTACATAATTAAGTAATGGGATTGCTAATGAAGATTTTTGTCTTTGAAATATATTTCGTTTTTGAAGCAGCTGTAATTACTAATTTTGAATGTTATGGTTAAGATAGATTTATAACTTTTAGAATGTCTAATCATTACTAAGCTAGTTATATAGTTACTATAGTTATAATATTTATATTTTAATTGTCAACTCGAATTTAAACTATTTAGACATGATGATTTCCAAAAACATTTAGGTACAATATAGTAATCATAGCAACTCTATTATTCCTAATGAAAGTCCATTTGCCAAATTAAAACATGTTGATATTTTTAGATATTTATACATAAAAAAATCAAGTATTATTTTTTTATAGATTTGCTGTTATATGGATATCAACAAACTTGTAAGGCTACTATTACAATTCTCTATGGTTTATTTTCAGGGAGCGAGGAGACATTAAATTCGATACTTGTATAACATATAGATTGGTTGTTTCAAACTAACAGTATCTGAACCTTTTCAATAATTAAAATCTACCAAAACAATATTTTTGTTTATAATCATCTGGATTTTATCAACCATTGTCTTATCCCTTTATATCCCAGGGTTTATGTGAAACAATGTCATGCAATGGATATAGAATATGTGGATATATTGACAGGGGAAAATTATTAGTCAATTAAGGTTGATAATTAAATAGACCTCATTTATTGGTCAATTTGTTCATCCGGTAGGAAGTAAGGGGGTGGATGGGTTTAGCGTTTATTTAGCCAGCTGGGAATATCACTTTATTAGAGTACATGAAAATCTGGTGCAACATCCAAGTATTTATATATCGATTTGTAAAGCTAAATTGTTTTATATTATAAGAACATTTACATATGAAGTACATACAATATTTATGTAGAAAACAAGAAAAAATAAATCCATCGGAAAAATCTTACTTATTTGAACGGCTTTAAGTCTTATTCATGCAAAGGCATTGTTATATGAACTAAGGGGTTTTGAATCATTGAGTCTAATATTCAAATGTTCCTTTTAATTAAGTTTGAACTTGAAACAATCACAGGACCAAAAAAGATCTCAGTAGCTTATGAAGAAATTTTTTTTTTACAAATTCATATAATCCTATTATCCTTATACTAAAGTAACAGGATGTCTTCTGTTTGTGTGTTTGTACTAATTAAAGGATCTCGCTAACCGCTGAACCTATCGGGTTCTCCATAACAGGGTAGTTTCTCATAGGTCCCGGGAAGGTTTATAATGATTTTGGGGGAGGGTACCATCACCCTCCAAATTCGACTCTCCCTCCTCAAGTGCTCCTAGAGTTCTTTAGGGGCTTAACCGCTAGTATAAAGTAATAAGGTATTTTGTCAGAATCTTAAGTTTCAAAAACTAATATATTCTATATTTTTAGTATGCTTCACATAGGTGATGGTTTTAGGATATTTCCTTGAACATTTTAAGATTTCGCATGGTTTTAAGCTATTATTCAGCCGCTTTCCAATACAGTTCTCCTCGATGCTAGAGGCGTAAAATAGAAATAATAAATCAATTCATTAAAACTTAATTTTAATTTAAGCAATACTTTCATTGATCATTTGGTCCCTAGAGCAAAATTTTAATTGTACATGTTTTAGGAGTTGCTGTACCATTGCAGAACATTTGAAGTGTTTGAATTAAAATTCAACAGAAAAATTAAATGATATTTCCATATCAAATAATTTATAAAGAATTGATAATTTTCTCTGTAATCCTTTGCAACTATAAAAGAAATATAGATAAAGAGGAACATTAAAACATTATGCTCTAAGAATCCTCTTTTAGAATAATGGATATATAAAACGTGGATATTATGATTATCTGTCACATTACATCATGAATATATGATATATGAGTGTTTTGAAAGTCATCGGATATTCTAACACAGGGTCAATGCTAAAAGAGATTTTTTAGTCACGTAATAAATGTCCCTCTATTCTTTACTTCTATTGCAGCTGTATGAATGCATGAACGAACATTTTTAAGAACTTTAACTGATCAATCAAACATACAGTTTAACTTTCGAAATCAATATCTTTTTATATTTTTTTTCTTTGAAATCACTTTAAACACACTTTATAATGATTTAAAATTTATGGTTGTTTAATTATTCTAATTATTAGAGTGCTTTTTGTAAGGTATTACTATCAAATGGGTTGTTTTTCCAAATGGAATAAAAAGTTTAGACCAACCAATCAAGATTAAATAATCCTTATACTAAAGTAACAGGATGTCTGATTGTGTGTCTGTACCGAAGGATCTCGCTAACTGCTGAACCGATCGGGTTCTTCTTAACAGGGTAGCTTCTCATAGGTCCCGGGAAGGTTTATAACTATTTTCTTGGGGGGTTTCTAACACCCCAAACCCCCCCCCAAAAAAAGGAAAAATCCCCCCCCCCCGAAAATTTTTACTTTTTAAATTTTTTTTAACTAAAATTAAAAATAAGGGGGGGGGGGCAACCCCCCTCCAAAAAAAAAAAAATTTCGCCCCCCCTTAATTTTTTTTTACTTTTTCTTTTAAAATCTAAAATAAGAAATTGGATTAATAAATTCGACTCTCTCCTCCTCAAGTGCTCCTCTCTAGGGGCGTAGCCGCTAGTAGTACCAAAAGCTATAAAGCTAACTGAAAAAAAACAACTTGTCTATAAATTTTTGGGTACGTTCAAATGTCCCCTCCATCCTTGAAAAGCAGAGAATGGTTTTAGAAAATTTGTTCTCTGAATTTCTATCTCTAGAGGTTTCATATGACTCAGAATTCTGGGAAAATACAGGGAGGGAGGGAGGGGACATTGGACTGAAAATTACACTCATAACCAAAAATTTAAAACCACATTATCTTATTTGTTGGCTCAATACCTTTGGGTACTTCATTAAAATCAAATTGATTGGTTCTAAGTTGCCAAACTTTTTCAACAAAGAATTTTAATTAATTTAATGCTTTTGTGTATCATCATTTAAAATATATATCAATTTATTCAAGTTATTGTGTTATCCCTTAAGATCCATGAGAAAAATAACAAGAAAACTTGATAGATATGTGGGTAGCGGCTGTTATAAATATTCACAACACAAGGGGATAGGACAATTGGCTGCAAATAAAACTTCTCCAATTCCAATACTAGAAAATTCATATTTTTGAATTGAGGAAAGATCCTATCCAAGAAGTTATTATTTAAAGCTACCAAATGCAACAATAAGTAATTAAAAATTTTGGGGAGGGGGGGGGGTGGGTGGTATTTAATAAAGTCTTTATTAGGATATTTTAAAGTATCTTTTATTATGAAAGTGCTTTTACTTACATTACTAACTAAAAAACTAGATTAAACTTAATAAAAAATTTTGATATGCTCAAAATTCTCAGATCAATATAAAACTTTATGTCTGTACTTTTTTATTTCAGAGGAGGTTTGTCCACCCCCTAACAAAATTTAGGTTTAAAATTATTTGTTTTTAACGACATTTTAAATCTTTAAGTTTCAAGTCTCCTTTATGTTGGGTTTACAATCCGTGTATGTGTCACATAATTAAATAATCAAAAACGAATATTATCAAAACTGATCTTATACCAGATTTTCATGTACTCTAATAAAGTGAAACTTGCAGTTGGCTAAAATAACGATTTTCCCATCATCCCCCTTTACTTAATCCCCTCCCCTCTTACTGGATGAACTAACGAACCCTTCATCGAGTATCATATAAGCAACCTAGATTGACGACAAGTTTTAAACCTGACTTTCAAGTATATTCTACATTCATTGCTCTCCATCGTTTCACTCTCACCAATAAACCAACTACAATTTTAAATTGCTATGGTGTCTTTTTGCGGACAGGATGTACAGGGTGCGCCACATAAATCCGGACTTTTTTTAAACGGCCATAGCGACAAAACTACTTGACCAATCAGGACGTTTGACCCCACTATAAAAAGCTTAGGTAATGACCTTTTTGCCCATGAAAATCTTTGGACATGAAGGACATGTACTCCGAGCTGGCCGCGCATATGTTCAACAAGGCAGATTCGAATTGCGCAGATAAATTACCGTGGATTTATGACTTAGACTTACTAAATCTGACCTCAGCCCATCTGTAGGTGAGATGGACTAATGAAACTTTCTGGAGATACTATCAGATACCTAGTGAAAACACTAGAAAAGACTAGAGCTCTCTATCCCAGCTGACTTGGATGTAGAACTCCGACAAAGTGGATCGTGGTAGATTTTAAGATGTCAAAAACGTCAAAAATCTTGAAAATTTCTCGGTTCTTGAATTCAGGGGCCCATATGGAACCTTGAAACTCGTTCTAGACTATGTATTGCGCTGATAACCCTATATTAATCTTCGTGCCATGTTTAAAAAGGTATAAAACGTTGTTCTAGCTTAATTGTGGTATAAATGAGAGCCACCGTGTCAAAGGGTAGCATTAAAGATGGGTTAATTGGATCCTACTGTTACTCACTCCTTAAGGAGATGTGGCCTCCCAGCAGCCCCGATCTTAATCCAATGGACTTTTGGGCCTGGAGCGCCATTAAAGCATGAACCATTAGACGCGCCCATACCAAAAAGACCTCTCTCATTGCACCTATCATGGAGAACTTCGCCTGCTTGAACAGGGACATGGTGACCAGGGTCGGCGGGCGGTTCAAGGGGCGGGTAGAGGCGGTGATTGAGGCTGGCGGCGATTTTATTAAATAATCTAATAGTCATATACCTAGGTTGCTTCCCAGTTTTTAAAATTCAATAAAATATTTAAAATTGACGATTTTATGTTTATTTGTTTAAAAATAAGAAAAAGTCCGGATTTATGTGGTGCACCCTGTACATCTCTTTGTATGTATGTTACACCCTTGACACGTTTTAGCCTAATTATAATTAGCTAGAAAAATAATATTGAAAAAACAAAAATAGATTTTATGACCTCGTAGCTTATATAAGAGGAAAAAAGATCGGATGTTTGTTTGTCTGTCCGTGACAAACAATATTGCCTGACAGAAAAAAAAATATTTTTTAACATCTTTAAATGATGCTTGCAAGGGAGGAAGGTGGTTGGGGGGGGGGGGGGGAATAAAACAACTCTCATGAAAAGACATGAAGAAATCTTGTTATGGGGAAGCCGCTTTAGATTAGGATGGGTAGCCATTATTAAGACAAAAAACAGATCATTTTCATCTTTATCCAAAGAAACAATTTCTTGGTTGTACACTTAAATTTAATATTTTAAAATATAAATTTCAGAGCCATTAAAAGTTTTTTCACCCTGCGGCTAAAGAGCACTTAATCTTAATTGCTACAAAAATATAAATAATTTTAAGAGGATTAAAAAAGTTTACGTGTCCTATACTTCATCATCTATGCACTAAGTATGGTAAATAATAGAGGGAGGGAAGGGACACTGGGCTGTAAATTAAACTGATACCAAAAGGTTTTAAACTTTGTTATCATATTAGTTGGCTTACAATCTTTGTGTACTATTATTGAATTTTGATTGGTTGTTTCTTACCTAGTAGTGTCAAAACTTTTTAACCATAATTTTAATCTATGAATAATCCATGGTCTTATCCAAGTAGATCCCTTAATAGTTATTTCTCGTATCGTATTATAAACGGCTTTCCGCGGATACAGAATGTACAATTATAAGATTAAAACTAGTTTTAATCTTATGATTGTACATTTCTATATTCGTAGAAAACTGGATATAATACGATGCTAGATATAGTTTTTTTCGTATGGATGAGAACCGGTTCGGGTAAAGTCCTTTCCACGACATCCCTCCATAAGGAGCGATTCTTCGTATTTTTCACAGAAGCTTTTAGCCTATTTCTAGCCCCTGCGGGGGGCTCTAACCCTGCGGGACCAATTACCTAACCCTGTGGGGCAATCACCTAACACAATATAACCTAAATAACCTATAAAAAGCCATTTTAAAAATACGACTAATCGCTCCTTATGGAGGGATGTCGTGGAAAGGACTATACCCAAAATGTCTTATCAATTAACAAGAAAACTTTTGTTTATACAATGGTTTAGGTAAAAAAATTTTAATTTGTAAAAATCAATAAACGACAAAGCTTATCATATTATGTCTAATTAACCTGTTAATTACAGGTAATACAAATTCCAGAGTAATTTCAAAGAGCACAAAGGGACCTCCAGACAAAGGTCCTGCAATATTGTATATGATGCCAAATGAATGTATATTCCTTGAGATAGTTCATGATTTGAGAACAGAAGGATTTGCACATTATCAGGTCAGTACCTTCAGCTAAAATATAATTTAGGATGACATTAAGAAAAAGAGGTATAGTCCCTTTCATGAAAACGCCTCTTAAGTGGCGTTTCTTTGTATTTTATTTTTCACAGTACCTTTTCTCTTATTTCTAGCCCCTGTGGGGGGACCTAACCCTGCGGGGCCAATTGCCTAGCCCTGCGTGCGTGGCAATCACCTAACCTAAAATAACCGATCAAAGCCATTGTGAAAACACGACGTAACGCCCCTTAAGAGGCATTGCCTCGAAATGGACTATCCCACCAAAATGTTATGAAACAGAGCATACTAATATTCAAGGGCGATCTTCCTCAAAGTGCCTGATCGAGCACAGAAACCCCCCTTATTGTGCAATAAGAAAAAAGGTGGATGGGGTAGATTTTTGTTTTTTTACTTATTTCTTTAGGTCGATTCATTATTGTTACTGGAAAAACAATATCCACTTCTCATTTATTTTCAAAACTAAGGAGGGAGGATCTCAGTGCTCTAAAGGTACCTTGAGGGAAAGCATGAAATTAAGAAGCCACATCACCTTAAATATTTGATATTAGATAAATGCGAAGGGTCATAGAAATATTTTGATTAACACTTCCCTCATAATTTTCAATATTTAAAGATTATTTAAAGTAGTTTTTTAAAAATATTGTTTACAAAACATAATAAAAATATCTACAGCGTACGGATTACTTTCATTAGGAAATCAGACTTTATACATATATCATCATTGATCAACAAAAAACAGAGATTGTACATTACTTATTATTAATAATAACAAAGATAACAACATCCATAAGTAGCAAAAATAAAAATAAAAATATAATAGACAAAGGACAAATTAAGTTATGTTGACAAAAAAAAATCGGAGGTCTAGCTTAAAGGGTCATCTCCAAAACTTGATAATAGAAGTTGGGTGTTTATTTTTTTAGACTTGTATTGTTTTCTTTAATTTGTAGAATAGATAGCTGCTGCTCTTACTTTTTACCTTTACTAGCGGCTTCGCCCCTAGCCTCTAGGGGCGAAGCCACATGAGGTAATTAAAAAAAAAGAATTCTGGTGCTGCCCATTATTTATGTGAAGTAGTTGCCCTAGAAATTTTTTTTTTGGAGGGGGGGATTTTAATTGTCAAGAAAATAGCTTAAAACCAATACAGGACCAATAGGTATATACCCTAAAGAGTAGAATCCGATCGGTTCAGTGGTTACCGAGATCTTAAGGGACGGACAGACATCATTTTACTTTGTATTATAGATTACCTACTGATATTTAGATATGTAAAATCCGTCAATTTATTATATATTTGATTACGATTTGGCAATAACTCTGACAAAAATGCTTACAATACAGACATCTTACGACCCAGGATACTCATATAGTTTCTTTATAAGCCCAAGTAATCAAATACATAATCTAATATGTACAAATTGACGGACTTTAAAAGTAATCAATCTTTTACCTTTCATACTGTCCCAATAGAAAACGCCAGGTACCCTAAAACAAAAAACATTTGAAATTACAAGTTTAATTTGATCATTGATTTGTGAGAAACACAACCACCTCTTTGGAAAAAACAGGGAGGAGTCTAAGCATGTATCTAGAAACTGTGTCCATTGTTTCCCCCTTGAAATAAAACTAATACAGTAAAAATAGTAAGAGTTTTGTGTCTTTGTGTTGCGCAAAAGATTTCTAAAATAAGGGTGTACTTTTCGGGAAAACTATGTGTATGAATACAAAAAAACGCCCCTAGAGACTAGGGGCGTATTTGCTATTTATTAGAAAGACATAAAACTTTCTTATTTTCATGTTCTTTTTATATAAATGCAGACTTTTTGAAAGTTATTTATTAGTTTTACCAGATATTGTTAATAAGGTGTGCATTGATTTCCGCATATCATAACATCATAAAGGGATAAGACAATGGCCCATAAATTTGTATACATCCCCAATGATCCTTATAGATTACAATAAGTGGTTGAAACGTCTGGACACTTAACTTAACGAAATAAGATAATGACTAATCAAAACATGAAAGTCCCCAAAGTTCTTAAGCCAACAAATAAGAAAACGTTATTATGAAACTTTGGGGACTAGTGTAAGAAACAGCCCATTGTCCTTTGATCACACTCGCTGTGTTTCATATTAACAAAATGATATTACAAATAACGCAAATGACGAGAGTCAAGCCAAGGAAAGAAAAAATATGCGGTTTTAATGATTTAATACAAATGCACCTGTGAAGGCACAACTATGACTATATTAATATTCAATATGTTGTGTCGATGAATCTTGTAGTCATACATTTCGAGTCTACTCTACAAATAAGATATATCTGTCAGTCCGCGTATGAAAGCAAACAATTCCTCCTAGCATATCCTTATCTATAATACAAAGTAGAACGATGTCTGTCTGTCCGTCTGTCTGTCCGTCTGAAGCTTAAGATCTCGGTAACCACTGAACCGATTGGGCTCTACTCTTCAGGGATTATACCTACTGGTCCTGTGGTGGTTTTAAGATATTTTCTTGAGGGGTGGGACACCCCTAACCCCCCCCAAAAACAAAAAAAAATCCCCTCCTTAGGGGAGACTTCAACGTCAAATAAGGTGGTATCGTACATAAAAAATTAAATTTAACAAACAAAAACATTTAAAGTCCCACTAGAGGCCTCTAGGGGCGTAGCCGCTAGTACTAAAATAACAGAATGTTTGTCTTTGTGTCTGTCTGTGTGTCTGTACCGAAGGATCTCGCTAACCGCTGAACCGATCGGGTTCTCCTTAACAAAGTAGCTTCTCATAGGTCCCGGGAAGGTTTATAACTATTCTTGGGTCCAAATTTATAAAAAAATTTCCACCCCCCAAATTTTTTTACTTTTTCTTATAAAATCTAAAATAAGAAATTGGGTTATCAAATTCGACTCCCCCCTCCTCAAGTGCCCCTAGAGGTCTCTAGAGGCGTAGCCGCTAGTTTACACATATATAAATTGTAAATCTCAGGGATCTAAAGGAATAAGACAATGAAAGATAGATATATGTACAATCATCATCATATTTACCCCATTTATAGACTAAAATTATTGGTTGAAAGGTTTGGACATTGGTAGTTAAAACAAACCAATTTAATCAGCTTTTAAGCCAACAAATGAGATATTGTGTTTATAAAACTTTGGATACTAGGTAATTTACAGTCCAATGTCCCCTCCTACCTCCCTGATAAATCTTACCTGAAGTCAACTATGACAACAGACCAATGGATGGCCTGAAGATGGATAGGGATGATTATCAGGTCATAATCAAAGATGTCCACTTTCTAAATAAAAAAAAACAATTTCGTGTAAAACAGCCAATTAATTCAATTTGAAATTGATGAAAATCAAATATTTTGTTGGCATAAAACTTGTTTTTGATGTAACTGAAGGGAAGTGGATAAGAAGGGTGAGAAATAAGGAAATAAGGATGAGAAACAGTGTTGTAGATCCGCATTGATTGTATGCGGATCCGGATCCTCCAAATTTAGTCAGTGCGGATCCGGATCCGACTCCGGATCCTTGACAATAAAAATAAAATCACCAAATTTTTCAAAAAATATTTCCTTAAAGGAACCATGCAAGAAATAAACCGCTTCAACTGCTGAAAGACTGCCACGAGTAGAACCAATACTCAAAATTTGAGGCCTCCAGCATCAAAAACAAAAAAGTTATAGACATTTCAAAATCAAATTTTTAGTACTATGAAACTTTTGAAAGTTTTCATTGCTAATAATAGAATTTTCATTATTAAAATACGTCGCCTAGAAAGAAAATTATAATCTTATTTTTGGCAGAAACTTAGCATACCAGTAACTGATAACGTTTATACAATAAAAACATTCATCTTTATAGTCAAAATCATTAAAAAAACTTCAGCTTATATTGCGTTTTATTAAGAGTACTGTAGCGTGAGAATGCCATCCTCTAGGATTTCCAGCCAATCAGAAGCCTGAGTCCACGCTAAGTCCACTGAACAACAAATCACAGCTGAGCATCTGTATTACTTACATTAGTTTAATTATTCCCCGCTATGATTTTACGCTTTCAAACGCAATTTAAACCGAATTTTAAAAAGACATTTTGACTATAAAAAGGGGCGTTTTTATTGCAATAATGTTATCAGTTACTGGCAGTCTAAAATTCTGACAAAGATAAGCTTTTAATTTTGCTTCCAGACGACGTAATTTAATGTTGAAATTTTCTTTTAGTACAATGAAAATCTTTCAAAATTTCCATTGTACTAAAAGAATCGTTTTAAAATGTCTGTAACTTTTTTGCTATTGGAGCTGGAGGCTTAAAATTTTGGGTATTGGGTCTACTCGTGGCAGGCTTTAAGCAGTTAAAGCGCGATAATTCTTGCAGGGTTCCTTTAATCTCGAAGTCAAAGATATTTTTAATTTTTAAGTCTGAACCTAAACCTTAAAGATTGGCTCTCATCACGAGAATTTCATTGTAAGTGAATATTTTATATAAATTTAGGTAGATTTTCCATAAATTTATACCCCAGGATCCGGATCCTTGGACTCAAAAAGATGCGGATCCTTGCGGATCCGGATCCACAACTCTGGTGAGAAATAAGGAAAGAAGGTTGTGGGGAAATTTCCACTTAGAATTGTTTGTCGGAATAGCATTCCCTAGTCCCTAATGTAGAATAAATTTAATTCCTAAAATATAAAGTTTATGGTCCGTCTATTAAGATAACAAAGATGTTTTATATACTTTCTTGGCAGATTTTTAGCTATTTATTTTTCTAAAACTTAAGAAAACCCAAGGCAACATAAAAGAAATGTTACAAAAAATGTATTTACCTTTGTCCAGTTCTTCACTTTCTCGTACCCTAACAAATATGACATTTTAATCGGGATATAAAGACATCACTGTGGGCTACAATTGAATCAAGACAAAAGTAATTGCCGAGCCCTGGGACCTATGTAGGGTGAAAATAGACATAAATCCTTGATGATTCCAGGTGGAGACAAAATATTTTAGCGGGGTCTTTTGGTTTTTTTTCAATTCTAAGTTCTGAAAAAAAAAATTTTAAAAATATGAAAATCTTTAATAAAAAACAAACAAAAAATAATTTTTAAAATTTTTTTTTATTTAAAGATACAAACAACTTGTATAAATACTATAAGCTTTAAAAAAAATCACAATTTTCAAATTTAGACTTTCAATAAAAAGATTTGTAGAAAAAACCTAACAACAAATTCTAACATATTTCTGATCAATATAGCAATAAAACGTCTTTTGCAAAATCTTTATCATCAAAAATAAATAGCACTTACTAAAGACTTTTTTTCATTTAAACTTATACTTTTCACATTAATTAACTTTAAAGATTGAATTTTTTTAAAAAGAAAGGTTGCGTGATTTTTTTATTCATAATTAATTGCCTAATTTTGAGATTCAGATAAAAAACTTTACTACTTTATATTAATTGATAATCTAATAGCAGCGGCTACGCCTCTAGAGGCATATGAGGCCGTTGGGTTGGGGGGGGGGAAGTCAAACCCCCCTTACAATTACAGTTTTTTTTAATGAAAAAGTTAAAAACATTTATTTTTCAGAGTTAATTCTCTTGGGATAGTGATGGTACCCTTCCCCAAAATAGTAATAAACCTTACCAGGACATATAAGAAGCTACCATGTAAAGGAGAACCATATTGGTTCAGTGGTTAGTGAGATCCCTTGGTGCACAAAGACTCACATAGAACCTGTTACTTTATTATAAAGATACATATATACACTTTTGTTGTTTGTATCTTTTTGTGAAAAAAAATATTGAAAATTATTTTTTGTTTGTTTTTTATTAAAGATTTTCATATTTTTTTCAATTTTTTTTCAGAACTTAAAATTGAAAAAAAACCAAAAGACCCCGCTGAAATATTTTGTCTCCACCTGGAATCATCAAGGATTTATGTCTATTTTTACCCTACATAGGTCCCAGGGCTCGGCACTTACTTTTGTCTTGATTCAATTGTAGCCCACAGTGACATTCAAATTAATAAAACAAAATTTAATTAAAGTCTCCAAAGCTGTTAATCCAACGAATTCAAAAACATTATTATAAACTTTGGAGACTAGTGTAATCAACACCCCATTGTCCCCTCCCTCCCTGCATTTTAATGGGTACATTATAAATTCCAATTAGTTTTATTTACAGACCAAAAAGCCCATAAAATTATTATCTTTTGTCAAATATAAAAGATAAAAATACCAACTTGCTTTGTTGATACAACATTGATATTAAAAACATTATTTTCTTTATATCCATTCATTATAATAAAAATCTTTATCTTAAGAAAACTTGTGATAATAAAAATGTTGAAAAATATGTTATAAATGAAAAAAGTCACATTACCTTGTTGCAGTCTTGTAAAGAAGTAAGTACTCATTGGGTAGATTCTTGGAAATCCCAGCTTCCTTAACATAGAAAATAAAAATTTTCATCAGCACTTTAAAAATATGATATATATCAAAATTCAACCAATCTTTAACCTAAAATACAAAAATATTAAACCTAAAAAATAGAAAACTTACATATATATAATCACATTATTCAAATTTTTAGGTTATTTTGTTATTTGAGGGGGGGGAAGTTTGAGAGATACTATGTATACAATGGGCTACTTATGATTTTAATTACTCTTAATTTAGTAAATTCTCCTTTTTTTAAGACCCATTATTATCAACTAAACTGATTATTTTTAACATCATTCAACAATGAATAACTTGAAAATTTTTAAAACATGAAATGCAAATGCTTATATTGGAGTTTCAAACAAGATTTTCTCTGTATTTCAAGCTCAAATAAACCTCAATTCATTTCAAGCAAAATTATAATTAGTTTAGTGAATTCAAAATTGAATCTAAAATATTAATCATTTAGTACTTGTTCTACTCAAGTATGGTTACAAAGGGAGCCATCTGTGATGATGACGTTTCAGGCTTTGGCTCCAACCTAGCGAGATCCTTTGGTACAAACAAACTAATAGACAGACATCATGCTACTTTGTATTATAGATCATAGGTTTAAGAGATATACAATCATATTGATATAAATAGCTATGTCTTATTCTCTACTTTCAAGAAATGATATTTAATAATTTATGTTTCTTAAATTGCTTTATATGGTTCTAAAAGAGGGGGGGGGGGGGGGGGTAATTCAACCATCTCATAATCAATGTGGAAATGGCTCTTACGAGTTTTGTTATGAAATGATAAATTCACTGAGTAAAAAAGTCTCTGATACTTCTTAGTTATTTATTGAAATATATTTTGATGAACATGGCAAAATCTTCAGTTTTGTTTAGCTGGATGTTAAAGAAACTTGGCATGAGTAATCCTTGGTAGGTTTATTTCATCAAATTAAAACAAAAAGTTAAAAAAGTAATGCCTAACACCTGGTCATTTAGCAGTTAAGCCATTTTTGGGCTATTTCTAGGGCAATTCCATCACAAGTCCTATCTACACATGATACTGTTTGCCACTACCAGACGTTTCCAACCAGTTCTAGCCAGTAGTCTTATTTTTGTTTCGTTTCACATGAGTTAAAGCAAAAATATGTTTCAAAAGTTGATTCCTATCAATTAATGATAGATTTGCCCTAAGAAGAGCAAAAAAACTCGACTAAACAGCTTAGCAGTTAGCCATTACTTTTCCCCCTTTTTGTTTGATTTTTAGGAAAATAGACCTATCAAGGAATACTCATACCCAAGTTTCATAACAAATTTGAATTCTAAGTGCTATGTGTGCATCAATTACAAGATGGTTGAATTAAACCTTCCCCCCCCTCCCTTTATATTATCATATAGAAATAAAGGTGGTAATTAGTACAGTTACTGAAAATACCTACTAATATTTGTCTATGAAAATTAAAATTTAAAAAAAGAAATTTTTATTCACAGTTTTTAAGGAGCTATTAACAATTTGAAACAGAAAGAAAAAACAATGGGAGCTTTAGGCTTATACCAGACTAAGCAGGGTGAGCTAACAAGAGGACAAACACAGAAGTTTGATTTACTATTATTAATATAAAAAAAATCATTATTAAATAGATAAACTTCATTATTAAATATAAGTTTACTTAACAATCCTAAGTAAATGACCTACTAGGATATACAGAAAAATGAGACACTTATCACAACTTTAGTAGATATTAAATATGAACTTCAAGGAATAGGTAAAATCTAAAGCAGTCTATATTTGCCAAAATTACAATAGTTTATTTAATCATTTTGTAAAAGAGGTAGTTTCACAAAATGCATTTGAACTTAATTTAGTGAACCGCATATTCTATCCTGGTTAAATGGTTAAACTACATTTATATGGCATATATTTGAAAAAATTTCAATTTTCTACCACGTAGTTTTTAAAATATCAAGACTTGAAAATCGTCTTTTTAAATTGCATATATCACAAAAAGACAATTTTTAAGTCATGATAATTTAAAAACTACGTGGTAGAAAATTGAATTTATTTCAAATATATGCTATATAAATGTAGTTTAACTCATTAACTAGGAAAAAATATGCAATTCACTAAATTAAGTTCAAATGCATTTCATGGAACTATCCCTTTAATTAGTTTGCTCTTCTACCTTAATTAAACATTTTCTAATTGATATTAAACTGTACTTAAACATAGTAAAAGTGTAGCTATCAAAGAAAATAATAATAAGAAAATTTATGAAGAAATGGCTGAAAGCCACCACTCATGCTAATAAAATTTTATTCCCTACCAAATGTATTTTGCTTTTTCTTACCAAATTAGATGAATTTAAATCATTTTAGAAAAACCTGTATTGAATTCCCTATTTGAACTATGGAGTTTTTTTTAGTTGAAATGTTCATTAAATTTTATAAGTCAAGTGAAAATATAAGGGAAGGTTTTATGAAAAAATCATGTTTGGCTTAAATAATAAAATTGTCTAATTTGGAGTGAAAAAGGCAATAAAAATTTCTGCATTTCTGCAGTAAACTCCTAATAATGGTGGTAGCCTTAGTACTTCTTTTTTGATATTTTAGGGGTGGTCACAAAAAGTGTCTCATCCATTGCCCCTCAATATAGAACACTTAATACTTTTGACATGTATAGTATATCAAACCCTAGTTACGTCAATTTTGCGACAAATGGTAGAATTTCTGAATGCACCAAACACTAGAAGTGACATACGCTAGAAATGTAAGAAATATCCATATTTTTTCCATTCTTAGATAGTTTGCTAACCACCTGCAACTGTCCACCTATTGTGGCTGTGTTGACTGTGGCAGCACTGGGGGCAATTTAGGACCCTAAGCCACTTAACCAAACAATGAGATTTTTTTTATATTTCAATCCTACCTTTGATTCATTTAGTTGTAAATCATATTCCATTCCATACAAAACCATTGTAAAAATTAACTTCTGCATTCTGTATATTCTGTTCAACAAGGTCAATGTCACCACTTTTCACTCAAATGTTCTCTATTTAATCAAATACTGTTTTCTGAAACTGACAGTAATTTGTCTATTTAATTTTTGGAATTTAACATTTTCTTCTGAAAATGAAAGGAAAATAAGTGAGTGATAAATGCAAGGATTTGGAATGTACATTACCTCTTAACTCAATATCATCACAAACTATAGTCAAGAAGAACTCAAACTTACAACAATTCTTTCCTAGCACTTATTATGCCAATGCCACTATCAGTAATCATCACATCCTAAAACTCCCTACCAATGAGGGAAAGAAAACATACTCAAGGTGTCAATTAGATGAATGAACAACAGTGTTGTCAAAATAAGTCACACATTGATAAATAAGATGTCATTTTTAGACCAGAATTATATTATCAAAAAAAAACAAAATACAACCTGACATTAAATTTTCTTCCTTCAGCTACTACACATATTGTTCAATGCTCAGACACACCATCATAGAACAAAAACACAAAAAAACATTGTTTGTAATATTGAATTTTTGCCATTATTGCGGTTGTACTATTAACCTTCTACTGCTCTAAAAGTAGTTGAGCTGATAGTGGATTTGTTTATTTCTTGTGTTAGGAGATAAGTCTTCTTGAGAACTTAAAACTTTCATTTCAACACCTAGATTTTATTTTTCTTAACCAGAAAACAGAAAAGAAATATCTTCTTGACAGGAGTTGCAAACATTCAAGTTCTAAAATCAAAACATATAAATATAAGTAAACATCAAAGTTAAAGGACGCCTGCAAGAAATAACACGCTTTAACTGCTAAAAGACTGCCACAAGAAGACCCAATACCCCAAATTATAAGCCTTCAGCTTCAATAACAAAAAAGTTCTAGGCATTTCAAAATAGTAATTTATGTACAATGGAATTATGAAAGATTTCCAATGCTCATAAAAGAAAAAACAATATTAAATTACGTTAACTAGACATAAAATTATAACCTTATCTTTGTTAGAAACTTAGATTGCCTGTAACTGATTACATTTTTACAATAAAAACACCACATTTCATAGTCAAAATCTATGAAAAAAATTCGATTTAAATTGCATTTTTAAATGAAAATCATAGCAGAAACAAAGGGGTAAACTAATACAAGCTTAGCTGTGATTGGTTGTTAAGCTGATTCAGCCTTCTGATTGGCTACAGTACATTCGGTACAACGCAAGTAAAACTTAATTTTTTTTAATGATTTTGACTATAAAAACGGTATTTTTATTGTAAAAATATAATTAGTTACTGGAAACCTAAATTTATGACAAAAAAAAGCTTATAATTTTGTTTCTAGGCCACGTAGTTTAATTTTAAAGTTTTCAACATGAGCATTGCAATTCTTTCAAAATTTTCATTGTACATAAAATGTCATTTTTAAATGCCTAGAACTTTTTTGTTATAGAAGCTGAAGGCTTTAAATTTTGGGTATTTGGTCTACTTGTGGCAGTCTTTCAGCAGTTAAAGCGTGGTATTTCTTGCAGGCTTCCTTTAATGATATGTCATAACACACAAAATGAGTCCATATTAGAATTACCCCCAATTTTTTAGAGGTGATAGTATCACTAACAGCTATCACTAACAGCTATTAAAAGTTTTTATATTTTTGGAGATAATAGGAACATTTTACTGTGAACTGCAACAGATCTTAGTAAAAAACATTAAAATCAAAATTTTGACAATCAAAATACACCAATCCGATGTTATTTGTTTCTTATTTAGTATCTAATGCAGTTTCTCATTTAAACAATCCTGGTAACAATTACCTCCAAAAATCTTAAAACTGAATTGTGCTTGTACAATGTTATTAGCAGCATACGAAAGCCAATAAATAATCTGGATTGTCTACATGCTAGGAAAATCTGAAGAAAACCTGTAAAATAAGTCTTGCATGGATAGACATGATTCAGATATGACTAAAGCTACCTTATTCAAACTTGATCTTCTGTGAGCTAAAATTCCTATTTGTTGTTGCAGATTCTTGAAGTTGTTTATCTCAGACCACACATACTGCCATATGTTAAAAGAATTAGAAATATGATAAAGATTTGTTTACTTCACTTCAAAATGTTATCAAGACCTAATAATGAAGAGATGCACTAGTCTTGATCTTTAGAGGAAACTTGCAAGAAATACACTGAACTAACTGTTGAAAGACTGTCACAAGTAGATCCTATAACCTGAATTTGAAGCCTTCAGCTTTAATAACAAAAACGTTGTAGACATTTAAAATGAAATTTTATGTACAATGAAAATTTTGAAAGACTTTCATTGCTTATATTAACAATTTAGAAATTAAACTATGTAGCCTAGACACAAAATTATAAGCTTATTTTTGTCATAAAGGGAACTATCCACGAATGAGAGCAAGTGATTCTAAGCAACTTTCAGCATTGATCGAGAGAATATACTAGGTTTATGTACAATATTTGGTTTAAGGACTAAAAAGTTAGGGTTCACCATGATTTTATATGAAAAAATCTTTCAAATGTTAATAATTTTTGGTGCAATATCATCAAATGTTTTGATGAGTTCACACTGTTATTTTAAAGCTTTTACACTAAAGTATATTATTTGAAAACAAAATGTATATTAAAACAAGAGTTAGTAACTTGTAAACAGTTTAATTAACGTACTTTTGCCATTAGCAAAATTTGATGCTTTACTGCCGTGTTATTCTGGTTAGTCCTTTGAACTCAACAAAGCATTTGACCAAAAAATATTTTATATTTCAAAGTTTTTTTCATATAAAACCATGGTGAAACCTAACTTTTAAGTCAATAAACCAAATATTATACATAAACCTAGTATATTTACTAAAAAAATACTATGGATCAATGCTGGAAAGTGCTTTGAATCACTTGCTCTTATTCGTAGATAGTTCCCTTTAGGTTGCCAGTAACTAATTATATTTTTACAATAAAAATACCCATTTTTATAGTCAAAACCATTAAAAAAACTTAGTTTAACTTACATTGTACCAAGAGTTCTCTAGTATTTCTAATCAATCAGAAGGCTGAATCAGCTCAACAACCAATCACAGATGAGCTTTTATTAGTTTCATTTATTTTCGCTATAATTTTACGCTTACACAAGCAAATTAAACTAAATTTATTTAAAAGATTTTGTCTATGAAAAGTGGTGTTTTAATTATAAAAAAGTAATCAGTTACCTGCAACCTAAGTTTCTGATGAAGATAAGGTTATAATTTTGTGTCTGGACGAAGTAATTTAATATTGTAATTACTATTAAGAGCAATGGAAATCTTTAAAAATTTTCATTGTACATAAAATGTGATGTTGAAATGCCTTAAACTTTTTTGTTATTGAAGCTAAAGGCTTCAATTTAGGAGTATTGGATCTTCTTGTGGCAGTCTTCAGCAGTTAAAGCGCTGTATTTCTTCCAGGGTTCCTTTAATTTACATTTCAGAGTGTGGTATAAGATAATTACTCAATGTTTCTTCTCATAAATGTTTTATCACTTGTAAATAGAAGGAGATTTCTGAATTTGAACTTGAGAACGAGGGAACCACAGAGCAGTGAATCACCATTTGATACAAATATAAAACATTGCTGATAACTTTTCACATTTCATTGTTTTCACTACAATCTTTGAGAATAATGTTTGAATTTTCAACAAATTTTACATCTTCTTGACCAGTTTCAATTCTAATATATTCTCATCCTAGAAAAACTTTGTTATAAGTGTTTCTTCTCATAATTTTTTTATAACATGTAAATAGCAAGTGTCTTCTGAATTTGTACTTGAGAACAATGAAAACACTGTGCAGTGAGTTGCCATCTGTAACTAATCTTTGGAACATTGCTGCTAACTTTCCACATTTCTTTATTTTATCCACAATCTGCAAGTGTATCTTTGGGAATTAAAGTTTGAATTTTCAACAAATATTACATCTTCTTGACCAGTTTCATATTCTAATAAATTCTCATGAAAAACTTTGTTAGGTATAGTGTGATCAGGACCACTAGAAAATTTAAATACATTAGTTTTTTTTATATCAAAATACATATACAGCATGACCCTCGAAAAAGTATTTTTAAGCATCTGCAGCCTCTATTTTTCAATAAAATTTTAAAAGATTCATATGTACTTGTTCTCTATAATTTTCTACATCAAAGGATGTCAAAATATTTTTTTTACATCAATTAACAGCCGAGATTTTTAAAGCTAAAGTTTGGAAAAAGTGCTTGAGAAACTGGATATTGCTAAATATTTCTTAGTTTTTTATTAGTATATTACTTTTTATCAACCAGTTAAAAAACAAATAAGAAAGAAGAGCAAGTTTACAATTGATACATTTTTATTGCATTAAAAAACGTTACTTTTACATATAAAAAACTACTTTTCAAATTTTACTGAATACATTTTTCTTATAACCATTTTCCCTCAAATCTTATAATATCTCCCACTTATTAATATGACCTTAAATAAACCCCTCCCCAATTTATGCTCATTATCGGAAGGATTAGCGCTACCTTTACCAATAAATTCACGCCCACTCATCAAATTAATCTAAGACACATAAAAATCATTTAAATTGTTAAATGTTTAATAAAAGTTTGTAGCTGTAACTTTTTGTTTTTTTTAACTTATTTTGATAAAATAAAAAGTGTTTGATTTCTGTTTATGTAAACTTTCAATTTGCTACAATTTTTTATAGGATTTCTTTCTGGAAGGGTGTTTTTGCAATTTACACTAATCTAAAAATGCCTTTTAGAGCAAGTGAAAAAAGTGCTTTCAGCATGAAATAAATTTCTTGGAAACATCTTTATATAAGTTTTATAAAAAGTATTGAAATTATGAGGAAAACACGCCATTTCACTTTAAAAAAACATTTTTCTTGAAAAGTTACTTTTTCCTCAGCCACTTTTTCAAAACTTTGGCTCTAAAAATCTCAGCTGTTAATTGATGTAAAAAAAATATTTTTATATCTACTTATGTGGAAATCTACAGAGAACAAGGACATATACATTTTTTGATAATTCATTGAGAAATATGGGCTGCAGAAGCTTAAAAATACTTTTTCGAGGGTCATGCTGTATATATATATATAATAATTAATGTTTTATTTTATACTAGCAGCTACTCCCCTAGAGGCCTCTGGTGGCACTTGAAATGTGTTTTTTTTTATTTCAAGTATGTCTATGTTGTGTTAAAGTATAAAAGTAAAATCAAGAATATTTTGAAAAATTTAGATTTTCTTGTGATTTCTCCTGGGAAGATGGTGGTACCCTTCCCCCAAAACATTCATAAACCTTCCCAGCCCTATGAGAAACTACCCTGTTAAAAGAACCCAATCAGTTCTGCAGTTAGCAAGAGCCTTTAGTAAATACATAGAGACAAACAAACATCCTGTTACTTTATTATAAGGATACTAATTAATGTTTTATTTCATAAATTTCAAAATTAATAAAAGTACCTGTTTTAAATATGTTGCTATTAAAACTTCTGTTATCTTTGACACATGATCATAAAATAGGTTTAGTCTAATTTTGAAAGATAGTAGATCTTTTTGTTGCCTATAAAATGACATGGTCCAGTCAGTAGCCGGACAATTTTTTGTGAGATGGATATTTCTTATTAGATCGGTGAATTTTTTTTCTTCTCACTTTTTTTAATAGGTCGAAAAAATATTGAATTTTACAAAAACTGGTAAGATTTAAGAGACTTACAGTCTTCAGGGGCCTTAATAAGCATGTTAAAATAATAAAAAAAAATTATTTGGTTTTGTCAAAAAATAAAATTTTCAGTTATGAGGAAATGTCAGTTTTTGATTTTTATACTCATTTTTTAAATGTTTAATTTTCAATAAAAAAAAGAGAAATTTCATGTAATAGACATAGAATAGACATATACCTATAACATTTTATGGCATGCTGTAATTCAAATGTTTACAGAAGCTTAAGTATTACTTAATGGAAGCCTGCAAGTAATACCATGCTTTAACTGCTGAAAGCCTGCCACTAGACCCAATAACCCAAATTTGAAGCCTTCAGCTTTAATAACAAAAAAGTTCTATGCATTTCAAAATGACATTTTAAGTTCAATGAAACTTTTGAAAGATTTCCACTGCTTTTAATAGAAAAAAACAATTTTAAATTACATTGCCTTGACACAAAATTAGAACCTTCTCTTTGTCAGAAACTTAAGATTGCCGATAACTGATTATATTTTTAAAATAAAAACACCACATTCCATAGTCAATATCTCCCAAAAACATTCGGTTTAAATTGTGTTTCCAAACAAAAAATCATAGCAGAAACAAATGAAACTAATGCAAGCTCAGCTATAATTGGCTGTTCAGCTGATTCAGCCTTCTGATTGGCTGGAAATACTACAGTACTCTCAGTACAATACAAGTTAAACTTGATTTATATTTAGTTACTGGCAACTTAAATTTATGACAAAAATAATCTTAAAATTTTTTTTCTAGGACAAGTAGTTTAATTTCAAAATTTCTAACATGAGTAATGAAAATCTTTCAAAATTTTCCATGTACATAAAATGTCATTTTAAAATGCCTAGAACTTTTTTGTTATTGAAGCTGAAGGCTTCTAATTTGGGGTATTGGGTCTACTTGTTGCAGTCTTTCAGCCGTTAAAGCATGGTATTTCTTGTAGACTTCCTTTAACTGACTTCGCTCCAATTTTTGCAAACCTCCCAAGTTCCTAGGATAATGTCCTATTAGGATTGGAGAGATTCTTTCATAACTTTCTGGTGGTATTGGTTTCATTTGGAAATAATAGTTATTTAACCCTCTTTTTCTTCATTAAAAATGCAAAAATTAACTACTCATCCCTGACTTACCCTCGTTTGTAAATCAGTACATGTTTATTGAAGTGTTTCTGTTTATCTTTAACTTTTAAACTAAGTAAAAAATATCTTTGAATTATATGTACTCTTAGATTGGAACAATTTGTTGATAAAATATTCTCCAGGTACTTTTAAGCTTATTTATTTTTAGATTAAAATTCAAACAAACATTTGAATAATTCTAAATTAATTTTTACTCATATATAAAAATACATTCAACACATCTTAAAATCTATCTAACAATAATCCTATCTAAAAATATTAAATTTTACAGTTACCATTGCAATTGATCAAAAGATCTTACTGGACATACAAACATACACTATACATACATATGTATATTAGGGTTGGCAATCCCCCAAATTTTGGGTCAGATTCAGATTTTAAAAAAAATCCACCCCCCAAAACAGCAGATTAATTTGTGGATTGTGGATTCTATCAATATTTTTAAAAGTCTTTTCAAAAATAAAAAAATTTAGCCCATAATTACCTAAACTAAGCATGAAAAGCTACTGTGAAAATAAAATACAAAATTTTTTAGATGCTACCCATCATTTAACTTGTAGTAAGAAACAATAAAATACTTTACTGGTTTTGCTTGCCACAATATAAATAGAATTGAGTGCTACAAAAGTCATAAAAATTTACATTTAGAATCCGAAATTTCAATTGTGGATTGCAGATTCGGATTCTGGTTCCAAAAATAGTCGAAAATTTGGACGGATTTCGATTGCCAACCCTAAAATAAATATATATATATTTACTTTACCCCTAAAGACATCTAGGAGCACTTATAGGTGGGGTGGAAGTCATTCATTAAGTTTAATGTATTTTTTTCTCAAGAGAATGGGGAACTATAATTGTTTTCTGTGTATTCCTTGTGGTTGTGTCAGAAAATTTGAAAACGCAGTTTTAATTGAATAATCCCAGGGATAAGGGATGGGAAACGTAGGAAAATATTATTTCAGGCCTATTTCAAGCCTAGGCCTATTTCTAGCCTAATAAACCAGTTTTGGGATGGCACATTGGTTCGTATAAAACGCTAATAAAAAAGCTGTGTGTGTGTGTGTGTAGATAAAGTATAGAATCAAATTCAGGTAGCTAGTTTAAAGTAAAAAACATAACTTTTTATAAACCTATATATTAATGGCTTTTGTTAAAATGAAGTTTTTTTCTCTCCCAAAATTTTTTTATCTTTTACTTTGGTAATTTGAACTGTCAGAAAGCTATTGTTGGGTTTCCCTCAGACAGATTTTAGTTTGTATTATTTGCATTTTTATTAATGAGTAAAAATTTTATTTGAAAATTTCATTGCTAATTAAAATTTAAAACAAATAAATTAATATGCACTTGGGTAACATTCTATCAAGTTCTTTGGATACTATTAATTAGTGATAGATTTGTACTGTGTTGTATTGTACATATATTAGGGTTTAGGTGTTGTATCAATTCCGTATTAAATTTTTAAAATTCAAAATACAACATCTAATTTATAAACTACCAATGAAATGAAAATTCGTAGCTACCTTCTTTCCAAAAAATAATCCCGTTATTTTTGTTTTTTCTGTATGGCCCTTTTTTAATGTTCAACTCTAAGCAGATTTAATAATTAAGCTAATGTGATCTAACACCATTTATATTTATTTTTTAGTAGCAGACGAAATCATTATTTTTCTAGAATTGTCTGCTTCTAAAATTTTCGCCAACTGGTGATTGGTTGTTAAAAACAGGCCGATTCTTATTGGTTTAGAGCGATAGCTACTTGGGAGCGTCCGCCAGTTTGATAGTAATTTGTAATAGTTGCAATATCCCTTTAGAATCTAGGCCGGGACCTAATTAATGGCCAGGTTTCCTATCCCTTATCCCTGAATAACCCTTTATTAGAAGATACACCACTGTAAAGGAAGACCCAGTTCAGTGGGTAGGTACAAAATACAGACAACAGACATCCTGTTACTTTTATATAGTCCTTACAAAAGAAAAGAAAAACAATTAGCAAGCAGACGATAAGGGTCTCCAATACTTGGGTCGGGTTGCTGCATCTAATGCCGAATGTTATCATTTATATCTTATTGCGACATCTTGACTAAATTTCCCATCCCCTGCTATTTTCCCAACTGGTGTATAGACATTATACATAACAACCCAATATGAGTAGCCAATTAAAGTTTTCGTATTTATATATATCGACAGATTTTATTTTGAAATATAAATTACTGCATAATATTAAAAATAGCCATAACTCATAACTCCACATTTTCATAGAAACATATTAATTTTAAACAATTTTATATTTTAATAAATAAACACGTCACTTTTAAAGTTATTTTCATTTTTATAAAACCGAAGCCGCATCGCAATTTTAGAAACGTTTCATAATAATAAGCGACCAACACGAAAAAACCAAATAATTTAAGATTTTCTATTAAGTTATAGATATTTCTCGCATCGTATTATAAACAGCTTTCCACGGATATAGAATGTACTATAAGTTTAAAACTGGTTTGTATGATTGTACACTTTATATTCGTAGAAAGCTGGATATAATACGATGCTAGACATAGTTTTTTCGTATGGATGAGAACTGGATCCTATCCACCGGATTCGAATGAATACGAGAATAGAAATACTTACCTTCAAGAAACGCTTTGCATTTTAAACGCTAATAATATTGCGCATAAGAAACGATTACCCTATTTGGTTCATATAACGAATTATTACAATAAAGGGGGGGGGGGGGCGAGAGTGACACTTTTTGAAACCAAAACTAAAAGTCAAAGGAAATCAACTGATAAAAGAGTTACAGGTCTGACATTTTGCGCTGTGAAGAAACGGCGTCGCAACTGCTGAAAACCGCCGAGAAAAGGCAAAAAAAAATTCGGCGGGAAACGGCGGTTGCGCCGCCGTTTCTTCACAGTTCCATATTTTACCCCTATAAAGCAACTGCCATGCAAAATCTCAGACCTGTAACTCTTTTTTTAGTTGAGTTCCTTTGTTGACTTTTAGTTTTGGTTTCAAAAAGTGTCACTTTCGCCCCCCCCCCCCCCCCCCCTTTAGTATACGTGGATATTATTACAGGGGAAATTTTGTCACTATTATATTCATCACTTATTGATTGTAGCCTTCCTGCTGAAGGAGGTGAGGGGATGGGTTAAAAGGAGTGTATAAGGGGGGAGGGGTATCGTTATATTAGTCAGCTGTAAACACGATTCTTTATTAGAAAAGTCGAAAGTCTGGTGCAATATCCAAGTCATTATATATCGATTCAAATTCCCAATTAGAGCTTTACCCCAAAGTGCCTATCGAGCACTGAAAAAAAGTGCCTATCGAGCATTGAAAAAAATATATGAGGTGTTTTTTTTTATAATGGAAAGAAAACGAAGTAGCGGGTTTCGTCGTATTTTGATTTTCTCAGTAACTGTTCTCCTATTTCTAGCGCCTGCGTACGGGGGCCAATTTCCTAACCCTGCCGGATAATTAAATGGGAAAAATACAACGAAACCCACTACTTTGTTTTCTTTCCATGGTCCGTTTTTTTCCCATATGCCTAACCCCTGTTGGTGGCTTAATGTTTTCTTGACATTCAAAATAAAATACTTATCCACTTGTAGAAAAACTTACTTGGCCTCTTCAGAGTTATTCCTATAACGACAAAAAACACTTTCAATTTAAAATCTTTCTACCTATGAGTATACTAAGCTAAGAAGATTTTTAAATATCAGCTGGGTATCTAAAGCTTTATTTCTTCCCAAGGTGAGAGGAAGAAACGAGGATATTTCAATTAAATTACGAACCCTTCTCTCCCCAAAAATAGATATCAAATGATGATAAACTAATAAACCCGCCAGTAGATTATAATCACATTGGTTGAAAAGATTTAAATAACTAATCAAAATTCAATAAAAGTACCAAAAGTTTGAGAGTCAGCTAATAAGATAACGTGGTTATAAAACTTTGGATGCCAGTGTAAGTTACAATTTAATGTCCCCTCCATCCCATGCCTCTCAGCAAGTTATCACACTATGTTGTACTAGCAGCTATGGCCCTAGAGGCCTCTGGTGGCACTTTAAATGCTTGTTTCATTATTTCAAATATCTAATTTGAGAAATAGTTTGTCTATTTTGCGTTCAAGTATCTACGCAAAAGCGAGATTATGATTTAAAAATTTCCCGGGACCTAAGAGAAGCTACCCTGTTAAGGAGAACCCTATCGGTTCAGCGGTTAGCGAGATCCTTTGGTATAAACAATAACATACAAACAAACATCCTGTTACTTTATTTTCAGAATTGAATTAAGAAAGTGTAGTTTTCCTGGCAGCGATCATCTGAATGTAGAACTCTATGCAGTGATCATTGACCCATCTCAGCCCAGTCAGTGTCAGGATGTCGTGCTGGTGGATTGGGATGTTAAAAGACCTAAATAGATAAATAATTTTTATTTTTGTAAGTTTTATACAGAATATTTTGAATCGCAACAAATCAAATATAATATTTTAATGTTTAAATATAATCTTATTTTTAATAATAATTTCTCAGCTTTTAATAAGTATAAAAATTACCTTAAACAAAATTCTGAAAATGAAATAAAACAACACAAAAATATAATTTAATTTTTTATAAATGGATGAATATAAAATATGTGGCTATTTTTCGTCAATTTAGGTTGCTATTTCCCCTCCTCTTATTGGTCAGTTAGTTCAAACAGTAGGAGGGGAGGGGATGAGATAAAAGGGGATGGAAGGGTAAAATCGTTATTTTAGCGAGCTGCGTGTTATTGGAAAATATGAAAAAAGTAAGATAATAGTTGAACATTTTTATAAAGATTGTAGAATTTCTTAGGTACAAAGAATTGATGCAAAGTTTTAGGATTAAATGATTTTAAAAAATTACTGACAACTCTGACTCAAGGGATCTAAAGGGATAAGACAATGGCCGATAAATTGATGTACATCCAAATAATGATACACAAAATTACCCCCTCTGTAAATTACAATTAACTAAACAAACCAACCAATCAAAATTCAATAAAAGTCCCCAAGGTTGTGAACGTGAAGCCAATGAATAATAAAACGTTATTATAATACTTTGGTGACTTTTGCAATTAACAACCCAATGTCACCTTCCACCCTCGGGCCTCTAGACTCCTTGTTTGACATACAAGACATATAAACTTCTTCTGTAGAGAATTTAGTGTAAAAACCCAAAAATTACCAGCGATCAAGATGTTTCTTTGACACCAAATTACAATTTCCCCAAATGATTAAGCGGACTGGATAATGATTATTCAACTATTATTCTATCTCAGCGTTTTCCTCTTAGAATTTTGTTTGTAAAATTTTAAAAATTTGAGTACCCCCCCCCCCCCTACGACAACGACGAACAACTATTTTTGGTTAGGTTAGGTTTTAGGCTAGGGAGCCGAGCGCTGCGGCTAGGCAGGCAAAGGGGCCGAGCGCTGCGGCTAGGCAGGCTAGGGAGCCGAGCGCTGCGGCCAGAGTTCATAGTTCGCTGTCGAGGGGTGGGGGGGAAGGATACTCAAATTTTCAAATTGAAAAAAAAATTCTAAGAGGATAATACCCCTATCTCTGAACAATAACATAAGAAAATGACTTACTTTGTAATCTCTTCGCTTTCATTCTTTCTGAGTTGTTCAATATTGAAATGATGCATCTCCTCTGTTAGCTTGTCATAACCATTACTCCATCTGGTAATAAATTGTTATTAAGACAGTTACCTATTCAAATGGATGTAGAATATACGGGGATAATATGACAGGGGAAAAATTGTCGCCAATTTAGCTTGCTATTATGGAACTTATCTATTGATCAGTTCGTTCATCAGGGGGGGGGGGGAAGGCGGAGTGTTTCACTTAATAAAAGAACATGTTCATTAAGGTATGTTCGTCCACTAGTACAAACATATGATATATTTTCGCTGGATTGTAATCGATTCTGATTCGATTGCATACTAACAAGGATGACAACATCCATAAAAGCGAAGCTCTGAAACGGTAGGACAAACGGACATTAACGCTTGTTTAATGTCAGAACTGAATAATCAGAATGCGAATGTATAAGAGTCAAAGCAAAATTGTAAGTAAATTTGTTGAAAAACTGCTTGATACAGGATAATGATTATGGACATACTTACATTTTTAGGACTTGATTATAGAGTTGCTTCGCTTATAATATTGTACTTTGTTGTCCCAGGAATCAGTATACCAAAAATCAGACCAATCGGATAATTAGGTCACATACAAATTTGTTGTTAAAAATGTAAAAAAAATCAACATGTTTAAAATGGACGTACGGACATTCTGGTAATGATTATAGAGTTGCTACGCTTTCTAACTCGTACCTAACTATTACAGGAATCACCATGCAAAATTTGAGATCAATAGGACAATTCTAACATGCCTAAATTAACGAAAAAAGCTATTTAAAAAAGTTAAAAAATCAACAAGTTTAAAATGGACGTACGGACATTTTGGTAGTGATTATAGAGTTGCTACGCTTTCTAAATCGTACCTAACTACTAAAGGAATCACCATGCAAAATTTGAAATCGATAGGACAATTCTAACATGTCTAAATTAACGAAAAAAGCTATCCGTGACGGACGGACGGACGTACGGACGGACGTACGGACGGACGGACGTACGGACGGACCGACCCTAATTATAGAAAAGCTTCGCTTTTAAAAACATGTATTATTGTATTTTCCACGAAATTAAAAAAAAATCATAAACTTAATTCCTTTTGTTAAAAAAAATCACTCACAACCCTACCATTTCCCAACTCTTCTGGGCCAACAAAATGGAAATTAATTTTATAATTTTACATTTTACCATTCGCAGAAAACTGTTTATGATACGATTCGATAACTAAAAACTACAATAATATTTAATTGTCATTAATCATAAAATTATAAAACAAGTTAGGTAACATTCTAAAAGTAAGCAAAAATAAGCTGCTTGATATTTTTATCTGAATAAAACCTTCCATTTTCCTTAGAATGTTTTACTTGTTTGCTTTTTGGCCTTGTTAGGCAAACTATTTATCCTGTTAATTAATAAAGGATAATGTGCAGAAAATAACAATTTTATTCATATTGAAATTAAACAAAATTAGTTACCAAATGCTGCGTCCAATATTAAGAAATCAAGAATATAATTCAAGGTTATTAATAAAGGGGGCATTAATCTTGCTAGCGTGTAATATCACAATATACTTCATTTCAAGATTTGTAGGGTGGGGGGGGGGGGGGGATGAAATGAGACCCAGGTTAGAGTGGGGGGAGCGCGAATGCAGTTCCCCCCGCTCCCTTCCTGTTCGCAACTTCTATCCTCCCTATCCCCCCTCAAAAATTATTAAAATGAAAATGATGATATAAGACTGGGACCAACATTAAAATATTTGATGAAACTTCAGACAAGATTCTTTTTTTAAATGAAAATCTTGCTAAAAAACATTTGATTAAAAAGGTCAGGTTAGATTTAATAGGAAATTTCTTTTTAATATTGGTCAGTCAGCTAGCATTTATTTAGTATCGCATGTAAGTACACAAATGACAATTCATCCTGGCGCAAAAAGAACTAAATGTCTGAAAACTGTCTGAGAAATTTTGACAAATAATCTTGGGCTTGCAAAAAGAGAAGGGGGGGGGGGGTGTAATTATATGGAGGTATCAAGGTCACCTAAAATGAGAAATTGAAAAGGATTTCCTTTCCCATAGGGATCACAACCCACTGTCAAATCAGTGTCCAGTCCAAGCCCTTAAACTGTTTAAACTTGTCGTACTAAAATTTGAACCTTTTTGGACAAGTATTTCGATCGGTAAAATCACTTTTTATGCCCATTTTAAACAGTGAAAAATTTGTTGTATCATGATGCTTTCAGAAAAATATGGTAGATATTTTAAAAAGATCTTTGGTTTCCGATTCTATTACTCAAAACTGTTTCTTAAAATACCATGTAGCCATCTTCTTAAGCAAGGAATTTAACACTTAAAAATTAAAAGTAGAAATTACCAGGCAAAATACCAGACTAAAGTTTTTTTTAAATTTTTAAACAAGGTGAGCTTGGGGCAGAGAACGGCAAGAAAAGTATCTTAAAAGCATCCCAAGACTTAAATCTGAAAATTCTTTTATTTAAAAACCACCACAGGGCCTACAAAAGCTTACACAAAGCAAAGGACCCAATCGGTTCAGTAATTATCGATATCTTAAGCTTCAGACAAAGAAAACTTACTTCATTACATAAAAGGATGTAGTATATACCTGATATCATCTTGAATATAAAGCCACTGTTTTTCACCCTGTCCCCCGCTACAGGTATTAAGATCCTCATTGTCCATCTTGTAGTTCCGCTCCAGGTCTTGCACATTCGGAATCTTAAAAATATTAAATCCGTATACAACGGTAACAGGATTTCTGTCTGACTGTAAGTGTGTCATCTGTACCAAAGGATCTCGCTAACTGCTGAAGCGATATGGTTCTCCTTGCAATGGTAAGGTACAAAACTATTTTGGGGGAGGGTACCACCACCAACCTAAGAAAAAATGTCCCTAGTAAAAATTACCCCACATTCCATTTTTTTTTACTTTTGCTTTTTAATACAAAAATTTAAATACGGGGGTCGACCTTAGTATTTATCAGAACCTTAAGCTACATGCAATAAAACCTTACTACTTTATATAATAAGATTATACGCGGATAAAGAAAATTTGAATTACCTTTACACCAACAAGCTTTCCATTATTGCTCAATCTTATCTGTTTCACCACGGCCCTAAAATGAGGGAACGTGATTAGCTCGGCTGCTTTTAAAAATAAATAAATAATAAAATTTATAAGCATCTACACTATAGATAGCTTTGTACGTATGACGGTCCATTGCGCTATGATGATAATATCCATCCAAGAATGCACTCCCTTAAAATGCATAGCGAACACTAAAAACCCCCTACTCACTTATTTTGAAATAAATTAAAAATTAGAAAAGAGAGGGTACTTGACTTCTTATTTCGTTATGCATAACCCCTGGGCCTGTAGGGCCACCTTAAACACAATTTAACTTAACCTAAGGTAAAATAATTAATTCAAAATAAAGGAATGGGGATTTTCAATATATCGCTAATTAGGCACTGAGCTGTTCTTAACACATAAGTTTTTTTTATCCAGGATTTTCGCTATTATTTGTTGGATGTTGCCAACCTCATTTTCTAAATAACGTAATGATCTCAAAATATTGATTACTAAAATATTTGTTTTTAAGAAAATTAGCAAATTAATTTTTTATTATCTAGACTATTTAGAGGTATGAGCTAAACTTTAAAAGATCAATAAATATTGATTAAAAATCACTTAACAATCTTTCTACTTTTTGTAGCAAAGGTACTCTATAACTCAATTTGTCCGTCAGTCCATTCAAAAAGTAAATATAATTTTCTCGACCGCTATTTAAGACTGTCATTTTAGTGTATGAAGATAACCCTTTCCAAAGAGCATTAAGCATACAACTTACTTGGCCCGTCAATCAAGCTAAACAAATGTTTGAAGTTGTAAGGATTCTTGATTTTTCTATCTTTTCTCCCTCTCTTTCTATGAACACTGAATATCTATTCTAAACCCCTCTTTGTTTGTCTCTCATAGTTTGTTGTTGTAGTTTAGATATTAAACAACATAAAACATAGAATTTCTGTAAGTAACAGATTGTTTTTTAGTTATTTTTCGCATCGTATTATAGACAGCTTTCTGCGGTTAGAAATTATAAGATCTTGTTAGCCCCGAGGGACCAAAGGCCAAGGCTAACAAATGAGGTATTAATTTTATGATTTTTAGTTAATATTTGTGGAAAATTGTATGTAATTCGATGCTGTACAAGATTTTTCAATATGACTTGACTAAAAAAACAGTTCTAATCCATCGGTTTCGAAGTCATACTGCAAAAAAATAAAAATGTCTACTTACATTTGCTCTGGATCTGTGGATAGCTTTTTAATCAACTTTGTATTGAGTTGTGATACAGGTATATCCTGATTCTCTGTGGCCATGTAGTCTAAAATGTAATAGTTAATTATAGCATCATATTATAGACAACGTTCAGCGGATTTTTAAAGTTTAAGGTTTTTATTGTAGTTGCAACCAAACTTTAAAAGCAGCAAACGTCAACAAATTGAATTGAATTGAATTGTAGTACAATGGAGAATTTATTCATGAGAATATCTCAAGTAAAAGTTTGCATTGTCATATTTTATTTAGAAACTAGCCTTCGCCCCTAGCCTCTAGGGGCTTTGACCCAAGAGGTATAATTTAATTAAATCTTTTATTATCTGGAGAGCCCCCACTCCACCACTATTTTTAAAAAAAATTGGTGGGGGGATTTTTTGTTTTTAGGGGGGTTGGGGGTGTCCCCCTACCCCCAAGAAAATAGCCTAAAACCACCACAGGACCAGTAGGTATTAGGGTGGGTCGATTTTAGACATTTTTTTTCTGAGGCCAAAGCGGGGATCTGCAAATGATTTGTATGAGTATAAAACACCTCTGGATGATTTAAAATTTATCTTAAGTCTTAAAACCGCTGACGACCAGACATTTAATTGTATAGCTATTTGTAAATTGGAGTAAAAAATTTATTGAATTAGAACTATGGCTTCATGGTGCTCCCAGGAAAGGCATTGGGGAGTAAAATCAGGAACTTTTGACCGTTTCAAAAAATCTCGTTCCTAGCCTGAGAAAATCTAAAAAACCTCTACAAATTGGACAATTCTCAACAAACCTTTAAAAAATGTGTTTTTTTTAGTGATTTTTAAGGCTAGGATCGAGATATTTTGAAACGGACAAAAGTTCCTGATTCAGCTCCTCAAGGCCTTTCCAGGGAGCACCATGAAGCCATAGTTCTGATTCTAAAAAAAATTGAATGTCGTCTTTGTATATTAATAAGTAATCAAATCTTTTTTTTAGTGGTCGCGTTCTAAAACTCAATTTTTTAAAATTCTTTTCGGTAAGAAATGTTTTAAAGGTTAATTCTATCTGTTGCATATCCCCTCTTTGTCTAATTCCGATATGAACCCGCCCTAGTAGGTATATTCCCTGAAGAGTAGAATCCGATCGGTTCAGTGGTTACCAAGATCTTAAGGGACAGACGGACGGACAGACATCATTCTACTTTGTATTATAGATATGTTTTGGAGGGTTTCATTTTTATATTATCCAATGCAGAAAAATATTTAATGTTTAGCTAGAATTGTTTAGATTTCGTTAAGGTTTTTAATATTCATAAACTAAACTTAATTAAGTAAAGTTTAAACAATTTGTTTTAAAACTTACATATGTCTAATTATGTTAACTGTTTTTGTCGAGTTTGTTCTGCTGGAAAAGTAACAAATTTGGCGGTATTCTGTGCGCCATAGCCCAAATTTTTACAATCTTTGCATTAGTCGTAGTGACCAATGTCTAAGACATCCAAGAAAATGAATTTTAGATCGATTGTCCTATCCGTATATCCCTGCTAAAGATACACCTACCTCCTGTTTTGATGTCCCAAATGCCGCGTCCATGGTCCCAATCATTTTTATTCTCGGTCAGTTTGGGTCGATTCTCTTCAGCCTAATCATATCAAATTATGATATACTAGTGGCTTCGCCCCTAGCCTCTAGGGGCTTTGCCCTAAGAGGTGATAAAAATTTTTTTTTTGGCGAAATACGTAAAAGGACCCCTACAAAAAAATGGGGGGGATTTTTTGTTTTTGGAGGGGGGTTGGGGGTGTCCCAACCCCCCAAAAAATAGCCTTAAACAACCACAGGACCAGTAGGTATATTCCTTGAAGAGTAGAATCCGATCGGTTCGGTTCAGTGGTTACCGAGATCTTAAGGGACGGACGGACAGACAGACAGACATCGTTCTACTTTGTATTATAGATGGAAGCAAAGGGAATGTATCCTTGACTAATAACCAACATCCATGCTTCTTAAGAGAAGAACTATACAATAGGTACCTATACAAATTTTAATCTACTTATAATTAATTTTCTAGTATATTATAAAGAATGACAGCAGATATAGAAATGACCACTAGATTCTTGTTTTGCTTGGACCCAAAGGGTCAAAGGCCCTTCAACAACAACAAAAAGGTTTAATCTTTTTTCAGTTCAAACCCTACTATCTTTATTATGAATAAAACCATAATTACTAAATGTATTTTATTTTTATAAATGGTTCAATACCGGTCTGCATCCAGCGTAAATTAATTTTAAATCGTGGAGTAAATCATACCTGTTCTTGCAATCTTAGTATTCCTTGCTCCTTTCTTCTTAAAATTTCAAGTTTATGATCATCATCGTCTCTATCTTCATTAGATACATTCCTCTTGTAGGGAAGACTTCTGAAATTACAAATTACATTAGAGTAAAACAATATAGGGGTAAGGGGTTAAATACAGGGAGTAAGGGAGGGGACAATGGGCAATTAATTCAATTCAAGAGTTTTCGCTAAAAAGCAATGAAAACCAGATTTATCAAGAAAATTTGACCAAAATTGTAAAGGGATCATGGTTATATAATTTAGAACAAAAAAATCATTTACTTGAAAATTAAATTACCAGTACAACACAATGTAGTAATATTCTGTAATTAATCACTAGAAAAATCGTGTTTAGAACTTCATCAACCCTTCTCATATATTTTTTAATGCCACCTAAATCAAGGGGTTCTTGGATTGTTTAACACATATATATACATGAAATGACATTTTCTTGGAAAATATTTTTTAAAAACCACCCATGCAATAACAAATTTTTCTGTCTGCTATATTCAAAACTAACTCAGCCTGTTAGCGGGGCATTGATGCGCTAGTACCCAAAGTCTGACAGAACCTGCTGAATTCTTGCACATTTCCTTTAAGTCAGTACCCAAAGTCTGAGACTCTTAGAAATTGAATATTGGATCCATTGTCCCCTCCCTTACTCCCTGGGTTAAATAACCCCGATGACCCTGTGTCGACTATCAATTGGGTCTTTAAAAAATCAACCAATAGCGTCGGTAATATTACAATAGCTAAGTCGCTACAAAAGATCAGGCAATTTGATAACAGACAAAAAAGGTCCCAAAAAGAGGAATCCAGGTAGTTGTCTGGTTATACATCTATATTTATAGATTATTTAAATTACCTCAATTATATCAATCATGACAACATTAGATAAAAGCTTAGCACACCAAATAAAACACAAATATAGTGACAGCACTTTTAAAAAATATAATTCAACACAAAAATTTATGAAATATGTTGTAAAATTGCTCTATTCAGGAAAGGATAGAAAATAGTTCTTACATTTAAAGTCGCTTTCAAAAAAATAGTTTAACACAAATAAATTTACCTTCTGCGGTCATTATTAGGTGAATTACGCTGGCTTCTATCATCAAAACGGCCTCCATAGTCGGACCTTCTTCGCACATCAACATCCCTGTTTAAGGATCATTATTTAAATAGTGAAATTACTCTGCAAATCTGCAAGCCTTTAAGGGACCTTAAATAATATGACCTATTTTATTATATTCCCTTTGAATATCCCCTCCCCCCTACCATTTTTACTACCTACTTTATTTGGTACTTTATTTGGATAATCTATAAGATTTAAAATGCAAAGACACCTAAACTGGAACTAACTAATTATCTATTTCATTAATGAAAAATTGTATTCCAAGAATAAAATTTAAAAATATAGGTTGTTTTTTTCATTAAATAATGAATCTTTCCTGTCACTGCTATTACGATTTTCTTCAAGGCTTTGGCTTACTCTTAACAGCTTAATGATATTACCAACACCCCCAAGACCCAACGAGCCTTCAGCTACTACTGCTGGGTCTTGTGAATCCTCTGGGTTGTTGTCATAACCCCGTATATCACAATCAGGACCTTTCCTGAATGCGCCAGCCTTTCCTTCATCCTGGTGACCATTGGCCGGTTCTGCAGGTTCACTATTCTGGCCATTGCCAGTAAAACTAAATCACGAATAAGGTATAGCCAACAAGCTAAACCAAAATAATATTTGGGAAGCAAAAAAAAGTCCGTCAATTCTACTACGTGTTTCACATAAAGGTTTCGAAATTTTATTCGAATTATTTTGGTTATTGGTATAAGCTGAAATACAATCTTTTTATGAAAGCAATAAGTTAGATGTCTGTGTCTGTCTGTGACGAAGGATCTTGCTAACCGCTGAACTGGTTTGATTCTCCTTTGCAAAGAAGCCTTCCTGAAGGTTAGGAAAAGGTTTATCTTTTATTTTGGTTATTGGTATAAGCTGAAATACAATCTTTTTATGAAAGCAATAAGTTAGATGTCTGTGTCTGTCTGTGACGAAGGATCTTGCTAACTGCTGAACTGATTTGGTTCTCCTATATAGCGAAGCCTTCCATTAGGTCCAGAAAAGGTTTATAACAATTTTGGGGAGGGTACCTTCAGCCTATCAAATGTTTCCTTTATAAACTAGATTTAAAGTAGAGGGTCGAATAATATTCCACCCCCACCCCCCCCGCCCCCCCCCCCTCCCTACAGCCAACGATCTTGTGATCCAAGTACATTTAATAACAGTAGCTATAAATTCACATAAGGGCATGCTAAAAAAGATATTAGAGCCTATGTTGTTATTTGGCAATATATGATGAATCCAAATATACTACTTTTTGGAAGTAGGGGTTATTTTTTTCTAGGGACGATTTCTCTTGGGAGGGTGTTCGTACTCTGTCCCAAAAAAGGTTATGAACTTTCTCTGGACGTAGCGTCACTGTAAAGGAGAACCGTATCAGTTAAACGGTTTCCAGATCCTTGACTACAGACAAAAAAGCTTACTACTTTATGTAATAGGATGTATATCTTGTTACGTTACAATTTAATCTTTAGTTTAAGATCAAACTAAATAGTTTTATAGAAATGTTAAAATTGTCAACCTGTTATCTGTATTTTGAAACTGTTGTGTCTCCTCCGTGAACTCTCTGCGCTCCATGACAACATTACCGTCCTTGTTGAACTCTCTGGTGGTTGTCGTCACCTCTGTACGATGAACATATGTTCCTGGACCTACAAAAATAACAAATAAATTTGTGATATTTGTCAGATACTAGGTAAAAGCGAAGTTTTTCTACATTAGGGCCGTCCGTACGTATTGTAACGGTTATCTCTTTTCGTTAACTTAGACATCTAAGAATTGTCCTATCGATTTCAACTTTGTATGTTTTATTTCTATTCTATTTTATAGCAATTTAGAAAGCGAAGCAGCTCTATAATCATTACGAGGTGTCTTTTTTCCCATCCCCCGTACGTCCATTTAAAACATGCTGATTTATTACTTTTTTGACAACAATTTTTCATGTGATATATTCAATTCATCCTTATAATCAGCGTTTCGGAGCCGGAGCCGGGAGCAGCAACATTTTTGGTGGAGCCGGAGCAGTATTTTTCGTTAAAAACGGCTCCAGCTCCAGATAAGCTAAAAATGATTTTTTAAAGTAATATTATAATTTGGCAACGGTCTAGGTATTTCCATATAATAAACTGAAAAAAACTTTTATTACTTAACAAATAAACACACATCCTTCTACTTTTATATAGCTTTAATCAAATAAAAGCAAAATATTTTATATTATTTATTTTATTTTCTCGTATTCATTCGAATCCGGTGGATAGGAACCGGTTCTCATCTTACGAAAAAACTATGTCTAGCATCGTATTATATCCAGTTTTCTACGAATATAGAAATGTACAATCATAAGATTAAAACTAGTTTTTTTAGTCCGTGCCTTCGGCATCTCGGGGCTAAAAAAACTAGTTTTAATTTTATAATTGTACATTCTATATCCACGGAAAACCGTTTATAATACGATGAAAGAAATAACTATTATCAAATTCAATAATGAACAAAAATTGATATATTAATTTTAAGGTAGGAGCCGGAGCCGCATCAAAATTAAACGGCTCCGAAACGCTGCTTATAATCTGATTTTTGGAATTATGATTCCTAGGACAACATACAATATTATAAGCGAGCTTCTCTATAAGTCCTAAAAATGTGAGTATGTCCAGTATCCTGTATTTAAGCAGTTTTGCAACCAATATACTTATAATTTTGTTTAAACTTCACAAAAGTGTCTGTTTATTGCTGCGCTACTTAGGGTATAAAGTAAACAAATTAATAATCAAACAAACCTGATCCAAGAATGGAGCCACGTTGATTCCGTTCATATCCACCAAAACTTTGACGCTTATTGTAATAGGGATCACTTTTATGATCCCATCTGGACTTCCTGTCTTGTTGCGACGACTCTCTGCTATGATGGTTGTACTGCTGACTTGCTGTCTCACTGTATTTGTTCTCATAATTGTATCCCTTGTTGTTGTATTCACCTTCTTGGGAGTGTCTTGATGAGGAGCAGCTTCTGGACTTGACAGTATTGGCTGGTAGTGGCAATTTCCTTGGACTTTCATTAATAAATTCAACTGAACTGTCATGAGGTTTGTTTAAAATATTAGCAGGATTATCATTTTGTTTTGGATTACCTTCCAAATCAGCTGATCGTCTGTTACTAAATTCAGGTGTTTGTTCATAACGTTGTCTTTGTTCAGGATCTAATTCTGTCAACTTGACATAGGTTCCTCTTTTACTATCCCACACCATTCTTTGATTTTCTTCAATTTCAGTTGACTTCTCAAATGATTTTCGGGGTATTTCGTCATAATTGCCTGACTTGTTACGCTTTCGCGTATTTTTATCAAAATTATCAGATTTTTCACTAGATCTTCTGCGACTTTTATGGCTGCTATCTGATGCATTGATATCTCGATTGCGCCCAAATCTATCTGTATTCTCTTTTGACGATTCTTTGTATCTGTCATACTTATCACGAGACCTGTGTCTATGTCTGTCTTTAGAAGAACGGTGTTTGCGATCTGAATAATCTGAACCATCAGATTCCGAAGAGTCTCTGCCTCTTTTCCTCCTGCTGTACATGTTATTGTCATCATCAACGTAGCGCTGTTCTTCTTTTCTCCTGTCGTTGCTCTCTCTTCTGCGGAACATATCGTCGCCCAAGTCAAGTGTCTTAACCAATGTTGGTTTTTGAGCATCTAAAATATCATTTCTAAATTAAGATTGTTAAAATAGTCAATTTAAATCATGCATTTAAATGTATAGAACGGCATTAATGTTTTAAAAGTTCCAAATACATGTTTATCAAGAGCTTAATATATGAATCTTTTAGCGGTCTAGCATTTAAAGCTTGTTTATTGGTTTAACGTTTCAACCAATAATTTAAATCTACAGAAGGGGTAAATTTGTTTCTCATCATTGTGGATGTTTATCAATTTATCCCTTTAAAGCCCTGGTCACTATAGAATTTTAATAATACATTACCTTGTTGTGCTAGCCATTCGGCACCTTCTTCCCAGGAAGTTTTCTTTATTCCTGCTCCCCCATAACCTCCATGCTGTCCAGGTTCTGGACCTGTTTGCCAGGCACCCAGTCCAGGTTCCCCAACTGCCTTCCAGGAGTCTAGTACAGGTGATTGGATGGTCTTAACTACACGGGTCTCCTCTTCTTCAAAACTAAATATAATATAACCAAATTTCAAACAAGAACGACAAACTAAATTAGTTGAGCTAAACTTTCCTTTAATTCTATTAATTAGTGGTTCAAATGAAGGATTATTGCCATTTCAAAGACTATTTCAATTTTGTTATCTCATCCCCTATTCACCCTATTGGAATTTTTTCGTCTGTAGCTTAAGATTTCTTGAACGTGTTTTCCATTCGTTGGCCAAAAAAAAACTTTGAGAAAATAAAGATGATTAACCTGTTTCCTTCTGCATCCTTAATAGTAACTTTTCTGGTTTCCTGTACAAATTGAAATTTTTTTTTCATATTAAACATAGCATGTTTTATGAACTAAATTAAACTTAGGTTTACTTAAGTATTTTTTGGGTTATATTTCATATGGAATCAATTAGTTTAATTTATTAGGTAGTCAGCTTTTAAATTAGGTAATCTGAAAAAAAATTGTACCTTCAAGTTAAAGGTTCAAACGCATGCAAAATGAGATGAGTATTTTTAATCTGGGATCTTAAGGGATAGGACAATGGAAGATAAATTGATGTACATCACCAATTAAGATACACAAAATTATTCTTTCTAAAGATTACAATTAGTGGTTGAAACTTAACTTAATGAACCAACCAATCAAGATTTAAAAGTCCCCAAAGTTGTAACGGCAACGAATAAGAAAGCGCTGTTATAAAACTTTGGAGACTAGTGTAATAAAAAGCCCAATGTCCCCTCCCTCCATGCTTTTAGTGACAAGAAACCCAAGTTTTGATAGCATAACCTTTATAAGCCAAGGCATTCCACTAACTCTTCCTATTACATAGAAAAGATACAACTTTCAACGACTTTCTTATGATGCGATGTAGTCTGAATTTCGATCCCATCAAATTCCCGACAACAAGCAGTCCGGATTTTTGCCACAAGTGATTAAAATATCAATTTTCCTGTTGTTCAAATTCGGCATTAGGGATTACGTTGCCATTTTCGGCCAACATAAATTTTCTTGTCACAGCAGGCTTTTGTTTCGACTAAAAATAAATATATGAGTGTTTGCATTTCTAGGACACAGTAGAGAGAAAGAGAGAGAGAGCAGTGGGAGGGGGAAATAACTGTAAAATAAATAAGTATTCCCTCTCCAAACGTTATAAACCATGTAGGGCTACCCTGTACCTAATAAAACCTAACCCGACCTTGAAACAAAACACTAATAAACAAAAACTGACACCCTCCCTTATTTTCAATGTGTTTTAAATTAAGTAACTGTAATTTTTTTTTATGGTAACCCTTCTTCATTATCTTAAGTTTTCCTCTGGTGATTTTTTGGGGGAAGAGGACGCATTTAGTATCTTCGTTGTCCTTTCCCTGTATCCCAATTCTTAAAGTTATAAATTCACAAAGATAAAGTTTTATTGACATAGTTTTCACTCCCCATAATTTCTATGATTAAAATAATCTACCTCAACTTTTTCAAATGAAGCATTGAACAAGTCTTTGAGATACTTTGGTGAATCTGCATGATCTTTCTCCATTAATTCTTCATTCTTCTTTTTCTTCTTTACAGATTCCTTTACACAAAATATGGAATAGTAATCGATATAGAATATATATATGGATTATTGTCAATTTAGATTTCTAACATGGACACCATCCAGAAGGAGGGGAGGGAATGGGGTAAAGGGGGTGTATAGGGCAATCGTTATTTTAGCCAGCTACAGGTTTCATTTTATTAGAGTACATGATAATCTGGTGTAAGATATCCAAGTATTATTAAATTGGGATTATTCAATAAATTACATTTGATACCTAAGTGCAAAAAAAATGTTTACAAAGAAAAAAATTCTTTACATTTAACATAAAAGAGACATACTTTGAAAAAAAAGGTTTATACCAGATTCTCATCAGTAAAGTAACCTTACAACACAATTAAAATAATTTAAGTATTTTTATTGACAGACGGAAGGAAGAAAGAAGAAATTTATTGTCAAGGAAATTACGATGCATTCTCTTTCATATCTGTGAAACTAGACACATACTACAAGAGACAATTGCCTTACCTTCAATTTGTTGATATCATTGGAAAAATCTTCATCTAGTGGAGTTTCAACAAATGCCCCGACTGAGGTTTCATAAGTGTTTACATTTGAATCATCCAAACCTGGTTTGACAAACACTTTTTCATAAATATAATCATTTTATAGCTTTAATTTTTATTATTGATTACTTTTATACAAGGATTTCTCGTGATGTAATTGAGGTATTTTAAAGCGACTTTCAAATTACTGTTTAAGATTCAAAATTACTATAATTTTCAGTAATATTATTCTAATGAATAAAGTATGAACGTATATCATTGTTATCAGCAAAAAAAGAAGATACTCGATTCCAGGATTATTTTACTGTGAACTGCCCCTAATCCCAAGAATGAATGTTTAAGTATTGGTCCCTGGCAAAGGAATATCTAGTTCATCTCTGGGCTCGTCTGGGAGATGTATAGCTGATGGATCCTAAATTCAAGAAAACATTTAAAAGGGTTACAAATAGAGGATATATAACCCTCCCCCCCTCTCCCGTGTACTGTAATTAAAACTTTAAACACAAGTGCCTACACCCAGTGAGAGAGGGGGCATTGAATTTTAAATACACTAGTATCCAAAGTATTACAAACATACTTTTTTAAAAGTTGGTTAAAAAAACATTGGGTTTTTCATTTGGTTGGTTCAAAAGTAGTTATGTCCAAACATCAATTATTTTAATCTATAAAAGGAATGGGTATAGGGGAAGAACATCTATCTATCGTCCATTGTTTTATCCCTTATGAGACCCTAAAATTGTTTGTATAAAAGAATTTGATACAATCCTTTTTAATTCTAATACTAATATTTTGTGCAAATAACTTACCAGGCATTCAACGGAGGCATTTAACGTCCTTGACATGGAATAATTTCTGGAATTATCGGCAGATTCAAAAACTTCTTCATACTCTTCGACTACTATTTCTTCAACAATGCTAACATTTCCTTTCTCGTCTGTGTCTGCAGTTTCATAAATATAAGTTTTCATGTTTCTTAATAAGGGAAAAGACCAGAGAGAGAGAGAGGGTACAATCGGCTGTTTATGACACTAGTCCCCAAAGTTTTATAATAACGTTTTCTAATTCGTTAGCTTAACAACTTTGGGGACTTGAGGGAATTTTGATTTGTTGATTTATTAAGATGAATGTTCAAACGTTTCAACTACTAATTTTAATCTACAGAAGGGGTAATTTTGTGTATCATCATTGATGATGTACATAAATTTATCGGCCAATGTCTTATCCTTTTAGATCTCTGGAAAAGACAAGCACATATAAAAACTAAGATTAATTTAATAACGCTACCCAATTACGTGTTAACCTATTGTGATTACTTCGACCTTACATATAATTTCTTTTAACTGCTAAAAAAAGACGTTCTGACATTTGACCTTAACTCAAAAGGTCAGTACTGCAATTTAGTGACCTTTAAGCACAGCAGGGAAATTAAAGACGAAATGTGAGGCCAAACATACCTTCCAAGGACTAGATAGTAAATGTTAACCATATCATTTAAGCGGTTAGCGAGATCCTTCGGTACAGACACACATACAAATACGCAGAGTTCATGTTACTTTATTATAAGGATAAATCAGTGTTAAAACATGACAACTATAATTTCCTTCAAGATTAAAACTGATCACAGATTTCAGATTCCCATCTTTCTTCTTTTCATGTTTGTATGTGCTAGACCTGCCTCTGTCCCTGTCCTCACTTTTGACAGATTTCTCAACCTTTGACCTGAAAATTAGTGTTTTAAATTTTTCTTATCGTCTTCAAAGTTAAAATTTTTTTCTGTTTACTTATTTTAACTTTAAGTATTGGTTGAAGTGCTTAAAAATGTTAAGCAGGGTTGTATTGTATATTCTGCACAAGAAGAGAAATAGCTTTTTGCTCATCAATGCTATCAATAAACAGCACAATGTCCCCTTTCAACCTGCAAAAAACGTCATTAATTTGATATACTAATTACCTCACTTTCTCAGTTAATGGATGGTCCTTCTTGGGTCTTTTAGCTTCTTGTTCTATTTTAATGCTTTCTTTCTTGAAGAGTCTGTCGGCTAGTGAAGAATTTGGTACAGTTTTATCTCCGCGTAATAGGTTGCGTTTGGTTGGGGATCTTTTTCTCTCCTTATCTAAACAAAAAAAAGGTAGGTAAGTAGGTACATTTAAAAAGAAAGAAAAATTAATTTCCAGAGGATATAAAACGGTTATCAGCCAAACTGAAAAATCATTACATTATGATTATCGTATTGCAGACAATTTTCCACGCATAATAAAATCAATACCAATTTTGTTAGCCTGAGCCTTCGGTCCCTCAGGACTAACAAACCTAGTTTTAAACTTATAATCTTTTTATTTTAATATCAGCGGAAAGCTGTCTATAATACCTACGATGTGATAAATAACTATTCCTACCTGAATCACTTCCCGCAGAATTTCTTCTAGAATTACCATCCGGAAAAACAAGGTTACTCGCGGATATTTTCTTAGAACTGGACGAAATTCTTCTGGGACTCGCGGATTTTCTTGGACTTCTGACTAATTTGAAGACAGGACTCTTAGTTCTAGAATCTCTTGCATGTCTGCTTCTATTCAATCTTTCATCATTATTTCTTCTATTACTTTTACATATTTCTAGCTCGTATCTTAAATCATCTTTAGAATTGCTGCCCCTGTCGTCAGATTTACGTTCATTCGACCGACGTTTTCCAGATTGTTTAGAATCAAAACGATCAGAGGGTCTTCGGTGGTCTTGAGATCTTGATGAACGCCTGTTGCCTTTGCTAGCAGATCTGGATTTTCGTCTAGAAGAATGATCTTTGCTTCTGACATGTTTATCCTTGTCATGAGAAATATCTCTAGATTTTCTTTCATCATTTTTGTGGTCTTTGCTTGCTGATCTGTGATCATTACTCAATGATCTATCTTTATCTTTATTCTCGTGTCCATATTTGTTTGAAGTTTCAGTTTCTTTGTTTTTCACATATTCATTGAGCTTTAGCTCTAGTTCTTTAATTTCTTTCCCGAGCCTAAAATGTAAATAACGGTTCGTCATTGTTATGGAAAAAAATATTCAAAGGGAACTATCCACGAATGGAAGCAAGTGATTCTAAGCACCTTCCAGCATTGATCCATAGTATTTTTTTAGTGAATATACTAGGGTTATGTTTAATATTTGTTTTATCAACTAAAAAGTTGGGTTTCACCATGGTTAAATAGTTTTTTGCTTTAATATCATCAAATGCTTTGTTGATTTCAAAGGACAAAATAAAATAACACGGCAGAAAAAAAAAGAAAAGCATCAAATGCTGTAAATTGCAAAAGTACTTTAATTAAACTGTTAACAATATTACAAGTTACCAACCCTTTAGTGTCAAAGCTTTTAAAAACAGTTTGAACTCATCAAACATTTTATGATATTGCACCAAAAAATGCTTTAATTTTCAAAGTTTTTTTTCATATAAAACCATGGTGAAACCTAACTCTTTAGTCGATAAACCAAATATTAAACATAAACATTAAACATTAAACATAAACCTAGTATATTTACTAAAATAATACTATTGGTCAATCTTGGAAGGTGCTTAGAATCACTTGCTCTCGTTCGTGGATAGTTCCCTTTCTCACAGACATACAAACCTTGTACAACATTAGGAAGTTAATTTATGGTACTTTAGGTAAAAAAACAAGAATGACAACATCCATAAAAGGACGCTCTAAAATCAGAAGGAAGAACAAACAAACAATAACTATTGATGTCAGAAGTTAAAAAGCAGAACATTAATTTGTAATCTACACAAAACTGTCATAAAAACTAAAATTGATGCAAAATACTTTAATTTTTAAGATTTTATTACAGAGATAACTCATACAATGCATACTGCATAGGGAAAATATAACTAAAAAAATCCGCAAAAAATATAGATTACAAGATAATTCTTAGTAGAAAACACACATACACCCTACTATTTTGGAATAGAATAACATTGAAATATTATAATGTAAATACTTACTTTTTCTGTTTCTTGGCGCTCAACTCATTTTTCTTAAGACTATCTTTCTTAAGTTGTATTTTAGCAATCAGTGTCATTAATTCTCTTTTATCTGGTAAGTTAGATTCTGTGTATTTTAGAGACAATGAAAAACAAGGGTAACAAGTTTATAATAAAGCAGTGCAGCTTAAAAAAGCGACTATAATGTGATCAATCATCATATTTCACTAGCGCGGCGGCTGCGCCAAAAGCATCTAACGGTTCTGTTTTTTACCTGTAAGGAGGGGTTGAACAGTAGCCTTAAACCATCCCTAAAATAAGACTTAAATCTAAAAATATATGAGAGCCCAAAAAATATCCCAGGACTAATGTACCTTCCCTAAATGAAAAACTTAATGGCTTTAGTGGTAAGCAAGATCTTAATAGACAATCATTTGTAATTATTTCTTGTCTTTCCTGCATCTGAATCATCTGAAGAGTAATGCTTTTTCTTATGTTTCTTTTTCTTGTGCTTCGACTTCTTACCATGTTTAGATTTCTTCTTTTCCCTCTCCTCACTTTCGGATCTTAAAAAAAACCACGTCTATAAAATCAAGGGAAAGATGGGCCATTGGACTGTAAATTACACTGGTACCCAAAGTTTTATAACCACTAATTTTTTTTTATCGTAGACTAAAAACCTTTGGTTATTTGTGTTGAATTTTAATTACTTAGAAAAGTTTCAAACAACTTTTCACAACCAATAATTTTACTCTATAGAAAAAGTATCTATTTTAACATCATTTTCTGAAAGAATCATACTAGAAAAAAATATTCAGCATTTAACATTGACCAAATAATCTATTTATTAGGCGGTGATTTCCCTTAAAACCACTCCCATTTATTTTGAAAACAATTAAAAATAGGAAAGGGTTGTTTTTAAGTTTGTTTTTTACTTTAGTTCAGGTTAGGGAATGCTAGATACAGCCTAACGGTAGCACCACAGGGATAAGATCCTATTTTCAATTAATTTCCAAAATAAGGGAAAGTGGCTAGCTTCTCGATGGGAACTTTGAGTAAACGCACCTATGTGTCCGTCCATTCGTGATAATATGAAATAGAAAGGTTTACCTGGAATCACTTGATGATGATCTAGACCTCTTGGATTTCTTCTTCTTGCTTTTCTTTCCCTTCTTCTTTGACCTCTTTGTCTCTTTCTCTTCATCAGAACTACAAATAGAGGCGTTAGGAATTGATATAGGACATACGTGGATATATCGACATATTTAGATCGCTAATATTGACCTCATTTATTAGTCAGTTCGTTCAACCATTAGGAGGGGTTGAGGTAAGGAGCGTGTATGAATAGGAGGGAATCGTTATTTTAGCCAGCTGCGAGCATCACTTTATCAAAGTACATAAAAAGCTGGTGCAAAACCCAAGTAATAATATTAATATCAATTGCGATAATAATCTGGGTTTTGATATTTAGTCTATTTGAACTTACTAATATCTGTCCATAGGAAGCTATATTTACATTGATAGCTTTCAAGAAAGTTTCTAAATATTTCTAATGTTGTAGAACAAACATAATCTTTAGGTAGTATACAATGTCTAATTAAGACTTATAAAATTGCTCCTTGGGTGGCTATTTTATGCCAAAACCGACAGCTGTGCTATTCTAAAAAATTAATACCTTGTTCCGTCTGATGAATCTGTAGAAAGAGATCTCTTATTACGTTCATTATTTTGCCTAGAAAATAATTATATATGATTAACCTTTTCAAATATTTTAGATTCATTATGGACATAGAAAAATCTTCTAAAGGCTTATAGAAAACTAGCGGCTTCGCCCCTAGCCTCTAGGGGCTTTGCCCCAAGAGGTGATAAAAAAAAATATAGCGAAAATCGTAAAGGACCATGGAAATCTCCTTAAAAAAAAAAAAAAAAAAATTGGGGGTGAATTTTTTGGTTTTTGGGGGGGTTGGGGGTGTCCCACCCCCCAAGAAAATAGCTTAAAACCACCACAGGACCAATAGGTAGATACCCTGAAGAGTAGAATCCGATCGGTTCAGTGGTTACCGAGATCTTAAGGGACAGACAGACAGACGGACAGACAGACAGACAGACATCGTTCTACTTTGTATTATAGATAAAAACTTTCTTCGTTATAAGTCGTGTACATTTTATAAAAGATAATGTGAATCATTCTCTTTTCTGTTTGTTATAATCTGTTTATTGGGGGCATTTCTTAAACATGACTATAGCCTATTTAAAATTGTAGTTTATTAATTGCAATATGGCTGTTTTAGATAAGTTTTTACTTGAGAATAAATATCTGTATCTCTTGATATATTGATGTTTTTCTTAGGTCCTGATATGAATTAATCACCAAAATTTCCTTATTTAGATTTTGTGAATTTATAGATTTTATAGTTGATATTTGATTTAAAGTTTCCTTTCCTAATGTATTTGTATGTTTGTCTGTCATTTACAGCTATTAACATTTTTACAATTTGTGAGGCACATAAACACATAACATACTACTTATCATTCATATTAAATGTTCATGGCATTGATTTTACTCTGTTAATGAGCCAAGACATTCCTCTTTCAAACTTTCATATGCAGTGTAGAACAAACTCGAACCCGATACTTCCCTAAACCTAAAGACGCTTTATGCAATACAGAAACAGGCCGTTAATAAAAATTCTTTCTTAAACTTGTTAGGCTGCAATTGTACTTTGCTAGTGTACGAAATAATAACCTACCTTTCCAAAGAAGATTCAGAGAGTTCCCCCTCCTCAACGCTAGAAGCAGCATCAAGAACTTGTTTAACAAGGTGACCCATGCTTCCCTTAGGACTAGCCTTCACTTTATCACCAAGCCTAGAAAAGAAATAATAATAATCAAAGAGTCAAATACAAAAGTTTAAAACTAAAAGACGTAGGTAAGCATTTAATTGTATAAATAAACAGAACAAAATGTAATAAAAAATGCCTCATGCCCATTTTTGAATAATAAATTGCTTATTCCTGTAATTCCTGTAACTCTGGGAAAAAAATCCATCTTAGGTTGTAGGTCAATCTACCTAAATATAATATATTCTCTACCTAAATATAATTCGTAAAATATTGTAACAAAAGTTTAGAATACATTTAGAAGATATACCTTGCAAAAGCGCTCTTATCAGCTCTTTCAGCATTGGCCGCTTTCTCAGCAAAGATTTCTTCACCAGTTTTAGTATTTATTTCTGACTTCCCTTCTGTTTCAGAAGCAGTATCTATAAAAGATTTCATTAGTATTTACCTTAAAAAGAAGGTAATTTTTTCTGCGTATTTTCCGTAAAGTTGTGTGTAACCGTTTTGTCAACTGCGCTTATTAAGTCAAATTGTTCTTAATTATGACCATTTTATATAAATACTAGCGGCTTCGCCCCTAGCCTCTAGGGGCTTCGCCACTAGCCTCTAGGGGCTTCGCCCTATAAAGTTATGGGAAGTCAATCCTCCTTAATAGAAATATTCAAAAAAATATTCTTTGTTTAATTACTCTGTGTTAAAATTAAACCCAGGTTGTGCGTTTTATGCACAAAAATTTTCATTTGTACAAAAAAATTTCAATTCGTAAAAATTAAACCTAGGTTGTTCGCATACACAAAAATTAAAATTAAAATAATTAATTTTTTTTTTTTGGGGGGGGGGATTCATGGGGGCTTCGCCCCATGTTGCAGTGGGGTTCCCCCACCCCAATTACTGGTTTTTGTTTACAAAAATGTTAAAAAATAAAAAAATTTTGGAAGTGGGGATTTTTTTATTTTTGGGGGGGTTGGGGTGTCCCACCCCCCAAGAAAATAGCTTAAAACCACCAGAGGACCAGTAGGTATATTCCCAGAAGAGTAGAATCCGATCGGTTCAGTGGTTACCGAGATCAATTTGATCAGCAGTTACTGAGATTTTACAAAAAATGTAAAAAAAAATTTTGGGAGGTGGTTTTTTTTATTTTTTGGGGGGGGGTTGGGGGTGTCCCACCCCCCAAGAAAATAGCCTAAAACCACCACAGGACCAGTAGGTATATTCCCTGAAGAGTAGAATCCGATCGGTTCAGTGGTTACCGAGATCTTATGGGACAGACAGACAGACAGACGGACAGACATCAAGCTACTTTGTATTATAGACTAGCGGCTACGTCCCTAGAAGCCTCTAGGGGCACTTGAGGTAGGAGGAGGAAAATTCGACCTCATCCCACTTTAAATTTGAGTTTCAAAAGAGTAAAAAAAAATTTTTTTGGGGGGGAGGGGGTGAAAGCACCCTACCCAAAAATAGTTTAAAACCTTCCCAGGACCTATAAGAAGCTTCACTGTAAAGGAGAACAATATCGGTTCAGCGGTTAGCGAGATCCTTCGGGACAGACAAAAACGCTTACTACTTTATATAATAGGATAACATTTGGTCATAATTAATAAAGTTTGAGGTAATAAGCACAAAGGTTACACACAACTTCACAGAAAATACGCGAAAAAATTACCTTTGTTAAGTGAGATGAAAAACAAACCGACCACAAACTTAAATTTTGCCTCTGTTAACTTCTAATGTGCATTTGGTAAGTATGTCTGGCGGTTTTGGAGAAGCGAAGCTACCCTATTTTAAAAAATCTATAAACCTTCATAACTTTAGTTACGATTTGAATATTTTACCAAAATAAACGTCTATGTAAATATTTCTTCAATGCAAACAATGTTTGTGAACATGAATATAGCGTCAGGTGCACCCAGTTCGAGTCCCGGCATTTTTAGGTAGGTCCAGTATAAGTAAAATAGGACTCTTATAAGGCATGTTTTCAAATGTTTTTTTTACAGATATAAACAACAATAACATAATTTTCAAAACACTTTTGAATTGATTTTATGTTAATACCTTTATTCTAAGTCTAGCTATCTTCATTTAAAGTTTGTATAAGAATATAAACAAACATAATTACTTATATTATATTCTCTCTAAAACGTATATTTCTCTCTCTCTCTCTGACGCATATACATAAATGTTTTTTGCAATATTATAATTAAACCTTAAATTTAAATTTCTGCTGGACCAAAACCAGTTAGAAATACAAATTTTTTTAGAACACATGAAATTTAGAAAATTTAATTGCTAAAATAAAAGTATTCTTAAGTCATCTTTATTTAACGACTCCTTTTCCCCTTAAATGTCCATTAAAACCGCGAGAACGGCAAAAATCGTTAGAAATCACGCCAACGGCGGAAAATAACGGCGAAACGGTTCACCAGAGGCAAATGATGCATAAGTCAAGAGAGATCCGCCTTAAAAAGTTTGAAAATATTGCAGATATGACTTTGGGCTCTAAAATGACTCCTTCCCCCTATAACGAAGAAAAATTTGAAATTAACAAGAACGAAATTGTTCAAACCATGCAATGTAAAATGCTCAATTACTCAAAAACGGCCAGGAGGCCCCAGGTTGTAAAAACTGTTTTATACATACACAATACATGTTGCATATTAATATTATTATTGCAAAACCCGGGGCCTCCTGGCCGTTTTTGGGTAAAAATAGAGAAAACTGCAATTTTCTCACAAAATGTCAATTTACACAACCAAAAAAATATTTTTTTAAAAATTTTTCTTTAATTAGACATTGGTACAGGTATCTGAAAAGTACCTCAATCAAAAATTATTTGCATAAGCTGAACATAAATGTATTTTTTGTTGCTTTGAAAAAATTGTGTAAAAAAATATGGAAAATCATCAAAACTGTAAAGAAATTTTTCACTACCTTTTTTAAAAATGGCATAAATCTGCCAAAAATTAATATTTTTAAAAAATTTCTTTTCTAGCTGTCTACTTACAGCCATTTTTAATTCCTAGGATAGATAAAAGTCGATTTTAAATTTTTTGGATGTCCCGATTTTTTTAAAAAGATCCCACTGTGGCAGACACACACAGAAAACACTTTTTAGAGGCTATAGTTTTAGAGATCATTTTGGAAATACAAAATGACATAAATATAAACTATTAATATCCAAATTTTATAAGGTAAAAAGCACAAAATGGAACAAATACAAATCAGTTTAAACATTGTAGGTACATGCTAGAATGCTTTCCAAATATTTCTAGCTACACTAGGACCTCAATTGACCTTTTATTGTACATTAAGAAACAGAAAAAGAAAAACTATAAGGATATCATATTATTTAAAACATAAAAGAAAATAATGAGAGATATTATAATGTGTCAAATACAAAATTGGATTTCTCTCCAAAAGGTAATTTGGTTTGTAATGATATTTTGAAAAATCTATCATTGATTTTCAGTACCTAACATAGATACTTTATGATTTTCATTTATTCAATAAAACTTCATCAAAGTACCCAAAGTTTTCAAACCAACCAATAGGTAACTTATTTTTAAAACCAAGTACCAGTGTGATTTAAGGTCCAATGTCCCGTATCTCACCGTGAAGAAAACTTACCGTCAGATTGGCTGAAAGTATAATCAACAAGCGACTTAGGAAAAACATTTGAATCCACTTTTCTTCCCGCCAAATTTTGGTTCAAATTATTGCCACCAGGTGTCTCTTTGGCGTTTGACGTAATTTTGTTTGTATTTGTGTCACTGGGTTGCACTACAGGCTCTACCATCTTCTTTATTAAATCAAGTATAGAAGTACCAATTGTAGGCTGTTCTGTTCCTATATAAATGAATTAAATAAATAATTATCCATGATTACCTAGTTAGTTTAATTCCTAAATATACAGCAAGACCCGTAAAAAAGTATTTTTTAGCGTCTGCAGCCCATATTTCTCAGTGAAATATTAAAAGATGCATAGGTATGTGTCCTTGTTCTCTGTACTAAATTTTCACATCAGAGGATATAAAAATATCTTTTTTACATCAATTAACGAAATTTTTAAAGCCAAAGTTTGGAAAAAGTGCTCGAGAAACTGGATATTGCTAAATGTTTCTTATGTATAATAGTATATTACACTTTTTAAAAACCAATTCAAAACAAATAGGTCAGAAAGAAGAGCAAGTTTACAATTGATACATTTCTAATTGCATTAAAAAATGTTGGTTTTACATAAATTAAATCTTTGATTTTTAATATTCATTTCCTGAAGGTTTTTTCTCTACGGCAGAATGTTTGACTGGTTGTTTGTTGGGAGGTACAGCATGAGCTTTAGGCACTGGAGTTGGCACCATAGTTGGGGGCAAGGTTTCTAAAAAAACAAGATAATTAACTTAAGGGGTAGGTTTACGAAGTGCATTCAAACTTGGATTTAGTAAACTGCATATTGCTTTCTGTTCAATAGTTTAAACTACATAGGCATATACATAGGACATATATTTGAAAGAATTCTAATTTGAAAATCATACTTTTTTGATATAGATATTAAACATAAAAAAATGGCTGTCCAGTTAAAAAAATATAGCATGATGACTATTTTGAATGTGACTTTTTACTATCCGCAGAAAGATGTCAATAATACAATGCAATAAATAACTATTCTTAATTCTATCAAGAAAAAGTCAACAAATACAATTTAAAATTAACTAACCTTTCTGAATAATGTCAGGAATTTCAGTCGACAAGCTTCCAAAATTCTGCCTTTGCAGCCTTTTCTTTCTGAAAAAAAGAGATTAAGACGCATTTTAGTAGCCTTTCTGCTGTGTAACTTGGGATAACCGTCAGTCCGACCGTCCTATCACCCTTCAGTTTACTATTGAGCTTTCTAGTAATTTCTATATATGCTTAAAATCAGTACATATGTAACTTCCACACAACAAAGGTAATACAATCAAAGGGTTTGTTGTCTAGCATGTTACCATATTATATAATCAAGCACAACAATTCAGCAAGCTTTTGTTAGGAGATGCATCGAAGATTCGTGGTGTATCCCGTCCCCATAGGCTATCTCCAGAGCTGGATCTTTAAATCATTTTAGTGGTGAGCCAGATCGGGGCAGGGGTGTATATTCTGCACAAGATTTATTTTTTTTTCCCCTGCTACAAAATTTTTTATTTTTTTCCCCCCCTAGATTTTTCTTAAAAAGTAGGGGGGTAAATAGAAAAATATTTAAAGAATTCTATATTTTATTTATTTTATCCCTCCTACCACACATTTTTTAGTTTTTTTAATTTTTACATTTTTTTTCCCTCCAACCACTTATTTTTTATTTCCCCCCCCCCCCCCTGAGCCGGGGATCCCATGCAGAATATACACCCCTGGATCGGGGTGAACCGAATTTCAGCCAATCACAGCGCGGCATTTCATAAAATGCTGTGCTCTCATTGGTGGAAAGAAACTTGCTAACCCCGATCTGGCTCACCACTAAAATGATTTAAAGATCCAGCTAAGGCTAATTATAAAGTAACATATTTAGTAATTGATACTACCTAATACAAAAAAAAAATCCTGCATACCTCGGGTCATTATTTGAATCATTGATTGAAGAGACGCTTCCTCTACTTTGTTTTAGCAACACTGTTTCACTCAGTTTTCTAGGATTCTAAATTTAAGAATGTTTTTTAACTTATACCTAACTAGCGGCTCCGCCCCTAGCCTCTAGGGTCTTTGCCCCAAGAGGTAATTAAAAAAAGAAAATAGCCTAAAACCACCAGAGGACCAGTAGGTATATTCCCTGAAAAGTAGAACCCAATCGGTTCAGTGGTTACCGATATCTTAAGGGACGGACAGACATTATTCTACTGTGTATTATAGATTGAAAGAGATAATATTTTGCTAGATAGATACAATATGAGGAGAGAAAAAAAACATTCTTAATAGCGAATCTAATTAAATCCAAAAATTGAGTGCTCCCCCCTTTAAAAATCAAAATGTAAGTATTCTAACCGCTAAGTTGGACGCTAACCCTGCGGAGCTATACACAGTACCCAATATAACCTAACTAGACATAACATAATAAACCAAAAACGTAAAACTACCCCTCCCCCTAAATTTCAATTCATTCCACAAAATAAGAGTATTTTCAGAGTTGCTACGAACTGTCTAAAGGGTCCTAGGGACTAAACAAACACAGAAAAATAAAAACATCTTTTCTTTCATTAAATAGATAATAGGTATTTAAGAAACATTTTAAAAACATAAAAAGATATATTTCTTACCTTTACCGGGTCTAAAGATTCTTTACTGGCAGTACCAATTTTAGCATCTAAATATATTAGGATGATAAATTTGTGTAGAAATTTTTTTAAAGACCAATGTTAACCTAGTCTTTAACCCAATGGCCTGTGAATGAAATTTTTAATCGATACCAATACTATTTTCAGGAATGGAGTGTATAAAAATCATTTATTGATTAAGGTTGTGTCTTTATTTTGAAAAGCTCACTAGTTATCAAAATTACTAATTGTAGTCACAATATCTCAGATATCAAAATGCATTTTAAACCTGGATCATTTCGCAGGAAGTTCATTCTTTTATGACAATTTAATCTGTATCCTCTGTCCACCTGCTTTTAGGCAGGGATATTCCTTCTTTTTCTGCCATTTTTACCTGTATCCTCTGTTCACCTGCTTTTAGGCAGGGATATTCCTTCCTTTCCTACTATTTTTACCTGTATCCTCTGTTCACCTGCTTTTAGGCAGGGATATTCCTTCCTTTCCTACTATTTTTACCTATATCCTCTGTTCACCTGCTTTTAGCCTGGGATATTCCTTCCTTTACTGCCATTTTTACCTGTATCCTCTGACCACCTGCTTTTGGGCAGGGATATTCCTTCTTTTCCTGCCATTTTACAAATTTTTATTGATCATTTTTATATACAATCTATTCTGAAATTAAATGAATCAGTACAGAAAATACTAAACCAAAAATAAGAAAAAAAACAAAATAATAATTTTTAATACAATAATTAACATGTTTTATATCATTCCACGAAATTAATATTAATGTGACAATTATAGAAAACTTTGTTTGATATATTGCAAACATTAATAAAAATTTTTGTATTTATTTTTAGTATTAAAATAGAATTATCATTTGACAGTAAGATACATTTTACATTATTTATATATACATGTAAACTAATGTGCAAATTAATATATTTTGGGAAATTAATTCAAAAGTGAGGTTATTCTGACACTTTTTGAAGTTAAAATACAAAAGAACCTGACTGTAAACAAAATATACCCCTCAATTTACGTGCCTCTTACAAGCAAAATCATAGAAACAAAACCTAACTAAACAGAAAATGACATACAAAATATATTAACAAAAACCAGCTAAACCAGTTTTAGAAAAAAATTGAATGGTATCATGCAAAAAATGATGAACAAATGTGAAAATTTACAAAAAGGTAGAACAAACCGTAATAGAACAATCACTGAATATTATTTCGAAATTACAAAACGTAGTTGCTACTATGACGTATGGAAGGTCTGTTAGATCCCAGACATAATCTAGTTATAAAGTAGCATTGCTTAGGATTTAGTTTGATTAATTTCACATTAGTTTACTAACAAGATGTAAAAAATAAAATGCTCAATTTAATGTTAAATTAAACTTTAATTTATTTTTAAACTCAAATTTGTTCCCAGATTTTTAAACTGGATTTTAACAGATTTTTTTGCATGCTATAAATATTTGAAAAATTCAGAAAACCGGCTGCTCTAACAGCATAACTTGAATTTGGGTAAAAAAAACAAGGATAAGAGAAAATCCAAGGAGTTGAAGTTTATCTTCTATTTCGTCTGTAGCGCTCCTGTGAGTCCCTATTTCTGTCTCTACTACGACTTCTACTCCTTCTGTCTCTGAAAAGAAGAGAATTAATAATATGGTTCCTAATACTTAGCGCATTTACTCAAAAACAACTACTTTTATTACTCTCCCATTTAAATTCTAAAAATTGTTACCCCCTGCTCCAAACAAAAGCTTGTCGATCGTTGAAAGATTTGGAAAAGTTTAAACATTTAAAACAAACAAGGTTACTGCTAAAATACTGAATTTGATGCTTTATTTGCTTCCAAATTTGGTTTTTAATACCATTATAATAGTTATTAGCACTTACTAGTTACATTATACACGAGATCTTAAGCTTCAGACGAACAGACAGACAGACTTCGTTCTACTTAGATTTCTGTATTTTAGATCAATTTCGATTGAGACACTTCAAATTGAAGAAAAAATTTAAATTTAAAATGAATTAATGTTTTCCCAACATTTCTTTGAATATGCAAATTTAAATCGGTAATATGACAATTTATCTTAGATTAACCTAACCTTATATCCCTGTAATATGTGAACACTTACTTTTTCTTGTCAATGCGTTTTTGCACAACTGAAGCAAGTTTTCCCTTTCTGTCGTCTTTTACTGGCCCAGTTCTGTTTTCAACGTGCACCTAAAAATGATTCATCCTTATACTAAAAAAACAGATGCCTATTTGTCTGTGTGTTTGTACCGAAGGTTCTCGCTAACTGCTGAACCGATCGGGTTCTCCTAAACAGGGTAGCTTCTCATATGTCCCGGGAAGGTTTTTAACTATTTTTTGGGAGGGTACCACCACCCTCCCAAGAAATATCGCCCCAAGAAAAAAATTCCTCCTACTAAAAATTTTGTTTAACTAAAATAAAAAATGGGGTAGGAGGGCACCCCCCCCCCCCAAAAAAAAAAATTCCCCCACCCCAATTTTTTTTACTTTGTCTTAATAAATCTAAAATAAAATTGGGTTATATAATTCGACTCTCCTCTCCTCAAGTGCCCCTAGAGGCGTATCTGCTTGTATGATATTATACTAACAAACATAACAATAATTAATTACTTCCAAAAGTATGCAAATTCGAATACATAATAGTATGTATAATGTTGTATATGGACTAGAAGTTTTAAGTACCTAATCAAGCACAGAACCCACCTCCATTATTTGAAATAAATTGAAAATAACGTTAATACTATAGCGTTGGAGAGTCCCCCTCCTGTATTTTATATTTATGTCAAAAATAAAGGGAGGGGATTAACTTTCAGTACTCCACAGACACTTTGAGTGAAAGCACCATTTTGAGATACATACCGTAAATTTAGCCCCTTCCACTTTCACCAATCTCTCATCATCTTCCCTGTCTGCCGCCATTTTCCGGCGGCGGCTACCGCCTCTTTCACCGTCGCCTTCTGTTATCACACGCCGTTTTCCCAGCCGATCTTTAACACTCTTTTTGGGTTCTAAAACCTCAATACTTTCGTGGGTACGGGAACGACTTCTGATTTTATAACCTGAAAATATTAAACTTGTTATTCTGTGCCTTGTTAAAAGTAAATCAGGTAGTCTTTAATTAGGGTATACCCATACATTCGTCCGTCTGTATTTCTGTTATTACTCTGCTTCTTATGAAGTATTGGAGATAAACCATGTGTAAAGGAGTTTTTATATGTCGGTATGTCAGTTTGTACAAAAGAAGCTGGCTTACCGCTGGACTGATATGGTTCTCCTTTATATGTAGCTTCTCATACGTCCTGGAAAGGAACTTTTTTTGGGAGAGAGTACCACCAACCTCCCAAGAGAAATCGCCTCTAGAACGCCCCCACCCCCATTTTTTTACTTTTTAAAAAACTAAAATTATTTTAAAAAGGGTGGTCGAATTACCCCCACGGACCCCAAAGTCGACTCTGGGGCGTAGCCGCTTGTCGTTATCATAATTTATATTTTAAGCATACCTCTTGATTTGTATTGCTCGACGGGAGGACTAGGTGATAATGATTGTGTAGTGGCTCTGCTCCGAGAATCTTTACGCGGCATTGAGCTTGTACTCGAGCGTTTCCGCGGTCTTGTGTCTGCGGATTCCATACTGCGGCTTCGCTTTCTCTTCTTAAAACATAAAGATAACTATTGTACCATCGAAATAAAGATAAATTCGTCATTTAACAATAATCAGTATTTTTTTCTAGCAAAACTACCTACTGTATTTGTTTACTATCGTTCGTTTTCCTTATTACCACTCATCCATTTTAGTCTTGTATTGTCCTTTAAACCCAGGCTAACAAACCTGGTATTAATTAGATGATTCTTAAATTAATATTCGTGGAAATTGTCAGTTATACGATGCTATAACTACATGATTTTTCATTATGGCTGCGAAACTGTTACAAACCACAGGATATTAATCAGTTTCGAAACCATACTGGAAAATAAATGAATGAATCAAAGATTGCCTACCTTTTCCTTTGACACTGATCTCTCCACTTGATTATCCTCCTCTCCTGAACTTGAATCCTCCTTCTTCTTCTTCTTTTTCTTTTTCTTCTTTTTGACCAATTTTTTAAGATCCTCCGGTTCAAGATGTTGCAGGATTTCTTTCATTTTCCTTATTTCACTTTTCTTCTTCTTCTTTTTACTCTAAAAAAAGGAATCTTAGGAGATCAAAGACAAATTGATTAAGATTCCCAATGATGATAAATAAAATTATCCCTACTGTAGGTCAGGAATTAATTCAGCATGGTATCCCCTGCTAAGGGGGGACGGAGTTGATAAAAAAAGTATGTGGGCGGGGGAAAAAATGAAAAAATAAAAAGTACCTAACAAAAAAGAATTATTTCTTGGAGAGAAAAAATTAAAAAATATGTGGGAGATGTAAATGAAACCAATTTTCCAACCCCCCCCCCCCTCCTTGGGGGGTGGGGGAAATGAAATGTTTTGCAGCCGGGGAAAAAAATGATTCTTGTGCAGAATATTCACCCCCTGATAACTTGATTAAGATCCCAAATAATGATTTATAAAATACCCCTATTGTAGGTTAAGATTATTTGTTGAAATGATTTTACACCCCTTGTTTGTGAGAAAAAAAGTTAAAATTAAATAAAAAAAAAACAAAGTCAATACAATTATTATTAACCAACCTTTTTCTTCTTTTTCTTTTTCTTATCCTCACTCTCAGAGTCAGAGTCATTATCGGAGCCTTTTTCATCTCCACTATCCTCTTTATTGGAACCTTTCGCGGATTTCTTATCTTCATCGTCCTAAAGAAAAGATATTTCATATAAAAATTAATTTTAAATATCATAATTAGCTGCGCTTGGAGATGGGAAAATTGATCTTAAATTCTTTATTATTTTTGATAATATAAATCTAGAATCTGGTTTACAAGAAATTTAAAACTGATGTTTCAATTACCTACTAACAAAAACTAACGTTTCTAATTTTAGCAAACTCATGAAGATTAGGTTTTTAATGTTATAAATGTTTTGACATTTCAATGTTTATACGTTTTTGAAAGTTTTTGAATGTATTTCAAAGTTTTTAAATTTTTAAAAAAGTTTTTCAATATTTTCTAAAACATTGAGAAAAAAATGATCGAACTGAAAAACATTAAGAGAAAAAATCATACAATAAAAACATCAAATAATGTTAACGATAATCTTTCTATTTAGTCGTTTAAAATGTCCATTGTCCTATCTCTTATAATATCTGAGATAATTTGATAAACACAAAAATGGTAGGTAAATGATCTCATTACAAAAAAAATCTAACCTCAGAATCACTGTTTGATTCTTCTGAATCTGCTTTCTTGGCACCTTTCTTCTTCTTTTTCTTGGCCTTCTTATCCTCAGACTTGTCATGAACAGACTCTTCTACAAGGTTAGACTCAGATTTTTTCCTAAAAATATTAAGAAATGATTTGCCCTAGGAAAATGGAAAATCTAAAATGTCAATTCTAATAAACTTAGAGGAGTGAAAATTCCCTTGATCCAGGGGCGTCCAAGCTTTATATTTTTGGGAGGGTAAAATTTTTTTAAGGGGGGGTTAATTTGCTTTAGGGGGGGGGGTAATTTAATAATGTAAAAAAAAGTACCTACCTAATAATGAAATACTATTAAATATTTAGGAGTAAAAATGCGCGCGAAGCTCGCCAATTTTTTTTTTTGTTAGGGATTTTTTTTTTTTTGAGGGGGGGGGTAATCACCCCTTTACCCCCTCCCCTGGACGTCCTTGCCTTGATCCATAGGCATTTACTCGGTACGTCCGTTTGTTCTTGGCATTTTGATATAATATTAAAGGCATTCCATAAGTATCAGAAATACAGTAGATATTGGTTTCGTAAAAATCTTTGTATTGAATTTTGGATGTATGCAATAAGTAGGTATTAAGTATCTAAATATTTTTCATGTTTAGTGCCAAATATACCACTAACATTATCAAAAATAACATCTATTTATGGCAGGTACTTTAAGTATTAATATATTTTTGGAAGAAGTTTTTACAGTTTGAAATAAAAAGATTTCAACCTGTTGTTAAAAAGGCAGCGTCCCTTTCATCCACTTACTTTTTAGAATGTTTATGATCATTATCCTTGATGTTGTCCAGGGCTTTCTTCAGAATGTTCGGACTGTTGGCTGTTTTAACCTCGGAGTGGAAGGATGGAAGCTCTTGTTCTTGGGCCTAGATGGGTAATTTATTTATTTAGAAAGATCGGCGGCGGCAGCAGCAGTCGTTCAGAGCCGTTCCCTTTGAGGAAGCAAATTTGAGAACCAAATTTTCAGTTTGACTTCGAAACCGATTAATATCCGCTAGATTACATCCTGTTATCAGCCATACTGAAAAGTTATGTAAAGCATCGTATTATAAACAGCTTTCCGCGGATATTACATAAAAATCATAAAAGGGATAGTTCTACGAAGTGTATTTAAAGAGTTAAGGTACTTAGAGTAGTGAACTTTTATGTGTCTTAGTAGAATATATTAGGCATTGGATAGATATGATTATATGTTAAAGAATTTTTCAGGGGTGTATATTCTGCACAAGATTTATTTTTTTTCCCCTGCTACAAAATTTTTTATTTTTTTCCCCCCTAGATTTTTCTTAAAAAGTAGGGGGGAAAATAGAAAAATATTTAAAGAACTCTATATTTTATTTATTTTTTTGCAAATGCCTAATATATTTTACTAAGACATATAAAAATATCACTACTCTAAGTACTATACTAAATATTTTATTGGTCATTCTTTGTTGTTATGTGTATTTTGTTGTATAAAAAGTTTGAAGTTCTATTAACTAGTAAATGCTATCTAAAGTTGTATTTATGACAAAAAAGTTTTTCATGCAATGAAGTTGAAAATAAAAATGAAAAACTCATTTTTTAAGGAAAATCCCTGGTCAAATCTTTTAATTTTAATCAATAACTTTATGTTATGCACTACTACCTACGTTATTTAAAATAGAAAAAACTTACAGTTCACTATTTTTTTTTAAATGCACTTCATGAAACTATCCCTTTAGATCAGTTTTGTTAACTAAATTGTTTTTATTCTACTAATTTTTCAATATAATATCCATAGAAAGCTTTCTATAATACGATACGATAAATAACTTTTCTCTCCCTCATTTGGTTTTAAAACTTTGGCGACTTTAATTAAATCTTGATTGGGTTGTACAAATTTGTAGTGTTCAAACTTTTAAACAAATAATTTCATCTACATGAGGAGTACTTTTTTTTATCAAAACTTCGGATTGTACAATATATTAATTATCTTATTGTCTTTTCTTTTAGGGTCCCTCATAAGGAAAAAGGATAAGAGGATGAATACTCACCCCTTTTACATGGTAAAATACTACTTCCCCATCACTAAATTTAGAAGCAGACGAAAATCAAAAACCGCCCAGTGCTTTTTGTAAGTCAATCATAAATAATAATGAGAATAAAAAGAAAAGCGATATTTAGCAAACAGCCGTGGGCGGTCAGAATCAGCTGAATGTTCATTATGAAAAAAATTTCCCCCTTTTTAGAAATAGAAGGATTCATCTTTCATGAACAAATTTTTTTAAATAAAAATAAAATTCTATGTAATTTTTAATTAAAACATTAAAACGAAAATATCTAATCTAATATTCTTGCCCTAAATATGGAAATAGTAAAAAGTAAAAAAATATTTTTTAAAATAATTTTTAATCCTCCCATTTGAAAAGTAGTGGAATAGCAATAAATTTTAGCGCGGCAACAGCGCTGAGTAGGCCTCTAGGCCCACTGCCTATTTTCGTCTTCTAGTTGCTTCGATTCCTCTCTTTTATTTTTTTCTCTATGGGGTCCCTTTATATTCAAATAATTTTTTCAATTTTGTTTAAATCTTTATCGCATCACAGATGAAATTCCAAAAGCCCTGCGTGGCCGCTTAACTAACCTGTTGGGCTAGGAGGGCAGTGTCAATAGTGGAGTCAGGTTCAGCAACTTTCAGCTTGGTACAGTCCTCGTCTCTCTTCAACAAGGAGGCCTTGTTGCTTTGTAGCTGACTCTTCAGTTCCAGAAGGTCATTTTTGAACTCGGGACTCATATCATTCTAACAAAATAAATAAATTTAAAAATTTTCGGATTAACATGATGGTAGTCCCCAGTTAAGATCTTGTAAAAGGCAGAGAAAATTCTCCAAAAATACCATTATCAAATCAAACAAACTAAAAGGATTCTAAGTTCATGAGTATTTTATCACTTTTATTAATCCTATTATTTAAAGCAGTAAGTTTTTTTGTGTAAAGCTTAAGATTTCAATAACTACAGAACTGATTGAGTTCTACCTTTTCAATAAGCCTCACACAGGTATCAGGGTGGTTTTAAGCTATTTTTTACATTTAAGCCTTGGGATGGTTTTCGGCTATTTTTTCATCATTCTTACCCAGTTAGTATTAGCCGCTAGTATTAATAAAAACTCCTAAATTACCTTTACGAGTGGATTATCTGGTTCAAATATTTCTCTGTTCACTTGCGTCTCTGGAACTAGAGGGCTCAAACTCAAATCCTAAAAATAATAAAAATAGGTTTAACTGTTAAAATATGCTAATTTTTACCTATATGGTATAATTTACTGTGATATTTTTCTGCCACCTTCTTCCGTTTTTTACTTTGATCTTCTTGGAGGGACGCCCCACAACCCTTAGGAAATGAATATTCTGCACAAGATTCATATTTTTGACCAGGGGTGTATATTCTGCACAAGATTTATTTTTTTTCCCCTGCTACAAATTTTTTTATTTTTTTTCCCCCCTAGATTTTTCTTAAAAAGTAGGGGGGAAAATAGAAAAATTTTTAAAGAACTCGATATTTTATTTATTTTATCCCTCTTACCACACATTTTTTTAGTTTTTTTAACCAAGGAGGGGGGCGAAATGGAAAAAATGTTTTCAGTTTTCTTAATTTTTACATTTTTTTTCCCTCCAACCACTTATTTTTTATTCCCCCCCCCCCCCTGAGCCGGGGATCCCATGCAGAATATACACCCCTGTATTTTTCTCTTTATATTTTACTTTTTTCCTACTTACCGTAACCACATATCTATATCAAGCCCCCCCCCCGGGCGGCTCCCCCCCCCCCTCATGCAGAATATACACCCTAGCCCAGACCCCTTCCCCTCCCTCAAGTGCCACTAGGGGCGTATCCGCTAGTATATTATTCATGAAAACGTACCAAATCTTTTCCAGAATCTAGCATCAAATCTGAGGGACTGAGATCAGTTCTTAATGTAACATCCATTCCATCCTAAAAAATAGGTCATTTTTTCTGCTTATTTTCCGTAAAGTTGTGTTCGATGGCAGGAGTAGAATGCTAAAATTTGGCATGACAGACGTAGATTTGTGGAAAAAACGGAGGCCAAAACCGCCGAAATTTTATTTTTGCTTTTTCTCGCCAAATTAAACAATTTTGAATCATTTGATGCAATCACAAAAAAAATCCCTTGCAATTTCACATGAAACTTGATTTATGTTCGAGTTGGGACATGTTTTAAACATAAAAAAAACAAATTGTGTCAAGGTCAAATATAAAATTAACTTTAATACAAAATAATAATTTGGTCTTAAATGTTTCAAAATTGTGTAATTTAGCGAGGAAAAGCCCCCCCCCCCAAAAAAAAAATTGACGGGATATGGGTTACCACGGTTTTTGGTGGTTTGGATTTAAAATAAAGAGAGGAGGGGACTCGGGGAGGGTGGGAAGTCCTCCCCCAACTTAAGTGCCACTTGCTGCTAGTGATAATATAAAGTACTTAAAGCTTACTGTCATGCCTCCTTTTTGTAGAACAGCTTCGCTACTAAAATATTACCTGGGCAGATTTGCGTCCATTTGATTCTACCACAGTTCCAGTGGGCGGAGTAACTATTTTGTTCTTGGAACCAGACTTGGATTTGGATTTGACCGATCGTCCATCCGGTTCCACAGCCTTATCTACAGTTTCCTGAACATCATAATAGTTAATAATATTCAGAAATGATCTAACTTGTACCTATTGTAATAATAAGTACCCAAGCTTTAGTGTTTATCTATTAGGTATCATTTAATACCTAATCTTAATTTATTTAATGTTAAAATTTTGTGTAACTGATGGTCAAATTCTCTTTAAAAAAAAAGAAAATCTACACATTTGTATAAATATATCTCTCCTTCCGATCTTACAGATTTTTCTTATTAGTGTCACCCCAAAAAAAAACTCTAAATCATATTTACAGCTGAGATATGAAACATAAGAAAAATAAAAACTCTTTCTTATAAAAATAAAACCTTTAAAGAAGCAAATATTTCAAAATAAGAAAATAAAATCTATGAATGGTGAATACCTTAGCTGTGAGTTGTGAGGTAGTCGAGTCAAAAATAAGGGTTGGTAAAACAACTCCAGTAGGCTTTTCCTAAAAGATAATTCATTATATATTTTTCCAATAGGAAAAAACTTCAACAAGGATGATAACATCAAAAAGTGGAGATTAACATATCAGAAAAGAAAAATATTATTTATAACTTCAACTTCAATATCATCATGGAAATGACTATTTAACAAGGATGACAGCATCCATAAGTAGCGAAGCTCAGAAATTATGAATGTATATTATGAATATATTTACCATATACCAGTGTCATCCTATATATTTGATGAAATAGGGAAATGACGAAAACTTCAAAATCACGCAACCTTTAAATCACGAAAAATTAAAAAACCAGGAATCGATCTAGCACCACAATATATAAACAAATCTTAATAAAACTTGATGGAAATATGTAGACTATTAGCATATACAATCCCTGATAATTTCAGCCGTAAATTTTGAATAGGAATTGAGAAAACAATAGAAAACCTAAAAATCTAGGAATCGATCTAGCACCCCTATTAATAAAAAAATCGTAATAAAACTTATGGAAAATATATAAAATGTAAATTTAAGCAATCCCTGAAAATTTCAGCCCATTATCTTAAAAAGGAGTTGAGAAAATCAGAAAAACATGAAAATGTAGGAATCGATCTAGCACCCCAAATGACAGACGGTTGGACAAAACAATGTATAGATTAGATGGGCATATGTTATAAGAATCTTCACTAAAAATTTCAGCTGTCTATCTTTTATAGGAGCCAAGAAAATCACGTTTCCCCAACTTTGTCTCAGACGGACGGACGGACAGACGGACGGACGGACATTTCGAATTATAGAGTAGCTTCGCTACTAAAAATTATTTCATCCTAAATAGCAAAGTCATTATGCTTAACATTAACGAAAAGACTTATGGGCAATGATTTTAGGTTATTTTACAATGGTTCAAGAGCAGTTAACTTGATACGTTTAAATATGTTATGGTGTTATTTATGCCTAATTTTTTTTACAGGATTCTTCATGAAAGGTTTTTTTATGTTATTTACCTCAACAACTTCACTGAATGAATTCTTAAATCTTGAGGGTTGATTATCAGCTGCGTTAGGTTGATCAGACATATCCTTGGTAACACTGGGGAGATCCTCACCACCTCCAACAGTTTCATCCGAAGGTTTGTCTTCGCAGGTAACTTTATTTTCATCTAAAAATAGAAGCTCTTTCAAAATGATATCTTATTTAAAAAACAGTTCATAATAAAAACAGTGAATTATTGAAAGATCCGTTAAAAAAAAGGCTTCGCCTACTCAATAGGAAAGTATTATGGGAATTTGAAAAATTAACTAACATTAGATTTTATAGGTAAAAACTCTTCTACAAAAAGTAATAAAATCTACCGCTGAAACAAAACTATTTAAGCCAACATTTGTACTTCAGCAACAGTCAGCCAATTTACTATTTAACAATCTGATGTCGCATTGCATTGCATATCACTTGGAAAGTATGCAGCGGCAGCCCACCACGCCCCCTGATTAACACCCCTTAACTCAAGGATCTAATGGGATAAGACAATAACTAATAAATTGATATACATCCCTAATGATGATACATAAAATTACCCCTTCTATAGATTAAAATTAGTGGTTGAAACATTTAAGACACTCAACTAAAAAAACGAACCTATACAAAAGCAATAAAAGTCCCTAAAATTGTTAAGCCAACGAATAAGAAAAAGTTATTACAAAACTTTGGAGACTAGTGTAATAAACAGCCCAATGTTTCCTCCCTCCTTGCTTTACCTTGAGAATCATAGGCAACAAGGCCAGGAGTAGGAGTGGGTGTTGCAACTGAATCTTTACTCTGATCCAATGATTCTTTACAATCAGAACTCTTATTTCTCTTACCTTGAGAATCATAAGCTACAAGGCCAGGAGTAGTAGTGGGTGTTGCAACAGAATCTTTACTCTGATCCAATGATTCTTTACCATCAGAACTCTTATCTCTCTTACCTTGAGAATCATAGGCTACAAGGCCAGGAGTAGGAGTGGGTGTTGCAACAGAATCTTTACTCTGATCCAATGATTCTTTACCATCAGAACTCTTATCTCTCTTACCTTGAGAATCATAGGCTACAAGGCCAGGAGTAGGAGTGGGTGTTGCAACAGAATCTTTACTCTGATCCAATGATTTTTTACCATCAGAACTCTTATCTCTCTTACCTTGAGAATCATAGGCTACAAGGCCAGGAGTAGGAGTGGGTGTTGCAACAGAATCTTTACTCTGATCCAATGATTCTTTACCATCAGAACTTTCATCTCTCTTCTTCTTTTTCTTCTTGTGCTTCTTTTTCTTTTTACCCTCGTCTTCGGAATCTAAACAACAAGGATGGTTGTGGAAATGTCACAGAGGGCTGTTTATTTAACTAGTCCCCAAAGTTTTATAATAACACTTTAAGATTCGTTATCAACTTTGAGGACTTCTAAATGATTAGTCAGTTCATTGAGTTGAATGTCCATAGTTTCAACTAATCATCATTGGGGATGTACATCAATTCATTGGCCATTGTCTTATCCCTTTAGAACTCTGGTAAATGGAAAGTAGCGCAACAATAACAAGATTACACACAGTTTAGAAGGATAAAGAATTATTACATCGATACTGTGTACAGTAACAATAAGATTTTTTAAGTTTTTAAAATGATTTGTTGTCTGTGTGTGCAAATGAGTAAACAAAAGATCAAAATCAAGTAAACAAAAAAACATGGAGAAAAAAATAGAATATATTGGATGAAAAATAAATACATATTCAACTGACTTAAACAATTATGGATTGACAAACGGACGTTAATTAAACTTGAAGAAAAAGAAAGGGATAAAAGGACATAAAAATAGAAGATTCTGATTGATAGAAAATCACATAACCTCATCAGACAGACAAAGTAAGTTTTAAACTGAATGTTCTTTGGAAAGGTTTTTTTTTCACAAAAAAAGTCAGCAATCTATCGTTAGTAGCAGCTAAGAAAACAACAGTTCCCCCATAATGTTATGAACTGAGGGACGGATGAACTAATTGAATTATAGAGGATCTACAATATTTTTAAAATGATTCAAACCTGCGTCTTCATCTTTATTCTTTTTCTTCTTCTTTTGCTTTCTCTCTTTTTTCTCATCTCCTTCTCCTTAAAAGTACAGCATTTTCATTTCAAAGGCATTTAAAATTGAATAAAATGAACTGCATATTTTTTATTCAATAGTTAAAACTACACATATTTGAAAAAAAAATGAATTTTCCATCAGGTAGTTATAAAAATATCAAGACAATATCAATCATATTTTTTGGATATATGCAACCTATATGGCTGTCCTGTTTACACAAACACAGCATGATGACTATTTTGATGTTACCTATTTGATTGCTTTTTATTGTAATACAAAATTATGTATGTTAGATAGTATTTTTGTAACTTTTGCTTGCAATCAACCTCTTTAAGTGCACTTCATGCAACTATCCCATTAAGCTTTGGAATTGCACTATAAATAAGAAATTTGAGATGCTTAAGATGTTAAAGCATGAAGGATTACCTAGCTTTTTATAAAACAAGGATGACAACATCCATAAAAGCGAAGCACTGAAACGGTAGGACAAACGGACAATAACACTTGTATAGTGTCAGAACTGAATAATCATAATATAAAGCAAATAATATATATAAGCAAAATTGTAAGTAAATTTGTTGAGAAAAACTGCTTGATTCAGGATAATGGAAATACTTACATTTTTAGGACTTGATTATAGAGTTGCTTCGCTTATTACATTATATTTTGTTGTCCCAGGAATCAATATACAAAAAATTAGATCAATCGGATGATTAGATCACATAAAAATTTGTTGTTAAAAAAGTAAAAAAAATCAACATGTTTAAATTGGACGTACGGACATTTTGGTGATGATTATAGAGTTGCTACGCTTTCTAAGTCGTACCTAACTATTAAAAGAATCACCATGCAAAATTTGAAATCGATAGGACAATTCTAACAGGCCTAAATTAACGAAAAAAGCTATCCGTTACGGACGGACGTACAGACGTACGGACGGACCGACCCTAATTATAGAAAAGCTTCGCTTATAATAATTATAGAAAAGCTTCGCTTTTAAAAAAATATGCCTTTACACTTGTCTCAAAATTTTTATAATAACGTTAGCCTAAAAACTTTGGGAACTTACTAAATTTTGATTGGTTGGTTTATTACGTTGAGCGTTCAAAAGTTTCAACTACTAATTTTCATCAACAGAAGGGGTAATTTTGTCATCATTGGGGGTGTACATTAATTTACCGGCCAATGTCTTATCCCTTTGGATCATTGGTGAATTCTAATTATAGAAGTGTTGCATCAATGTATAAAAGGAGTATTTGTGCTGAACGTACCTTTATCTAGGGAAAGACGTTCCCTTTCCTTTTGCACATCATCTTCATACAGCACTCCTCCTAGTCGAGATCCAGACCTAAGAAAAATAGTAAAATTTAAACAAGGTTGACAACATTCATGGGTGTGATGAAGCATAAAAAAAACAAAATGCTTTATAGAGCAGATATTAAGTGTCATAAAAAAAAACAATTAAATACATAGAAAGAAAAGAATCGCAAAACCTTTTAAAAAAAAAAATATGTAATAGTCTTTTAACATATTGGACAGACCGTAATAGAAAATGTTAAAGAAAATACAAAAATTAACAAATCCATCTTGAAAAGCAGCCGAGAAATTGACGTTTTCCCCTTATTCAGTTTCTTACGGACAGGAGGACATTTCGAATTATAGAGTAGATTCGCTATTTAAAAAGGGTAATGTTAGTTAATTTCGGACTAGGCCATTATTAAAATAAAACTGAAACATGATAAAAAAAAGTAATTTCCAACACATCAAGTGCAAAAATTAATTCAAGGGATAGGTCAACGAAAACATTATTTAATCATCAAAAGACAGTTTTATGTTTAAGTGTCCGTTAAAAATTAAAGGTGAAGATTTATATATAACTTTCATCAAGTTATCCCTCTATTGTTTACTTCTAAAAGATATGTAAATTAATGTATAGTACATGACATTACAAAACAAACCCCGAAAATAATAAATAAAAAGTAGGTATAGACCAAGATAAACAAGGATGACAACATCCATAAAAGCGAAGCACTGAAACGGTAGGACAAACGGACATTAACACTTGTATATTGTCAGAACTGAATTAGTAGAATATTAATGCATCAGTACAAACAATATTGTAAGTAAATTTGTTGCAAAACTGCATAAATAGATGATACTGTTTAATGACATACTAACATTTTTGGGACTTGTTTAGAGATGCTTCGCTTTTAACATTTTACCTTGTTGTAATAGGAATCAGTTTTCAAAAAATCAGAAAAATCGGAAAATTTTAACGTACAAAAATTGTTGTCAAAAAAGTTTAATATCGACATGTTTAAAATGGACGTACGGACATTCTGGTATTCATTATAGAGTTGCTACGCTTTCTTAATTGTACCCAACTACTACAGGAATCACCATGCAACGTTTGGAATAGATAGGACAATTCTAACATGCCTAAATTAACGAATAAAAGCTATCTATCTCGGACGGACGTACGGACGGACCCTAATTATAGAAAATCTTCGCTTTTAAAAATACTTAGGTAGTATTCCTGCAATCTTAAAAATAATGTACGATTTTTGTCCAAGCCTCGACAACAAAATATACGAGAATAAATATAGGAAAGTTGTTATCAAAGAAAAACAAATGGTTTTCATAATCAAGCATAACACTAAGATTTGCTTAATAACAATAGCTAAGCCCTTAGCCTCTGGGGGTTCTGTATGCAAAAGGGTAGAGATGGACTAAGCTTAAATAGCTTAAAACCTTCCCTAAACATCTAAAAATAGAATGGCCTAAAACCATTACAGGAGGTATGTAAAGCTTTCCTAAAAAAATAATTTAATCGGTTCATTAGTTATTGAGATCTTTAGCTTCAAACAAAAGACCCTTCCTATTTTATTTAAAAGTATATGGGAAAAATATGATAAAAGTGGATAAAGCTAACATCCTTTACTTATATATCCTCCTAACACAGATCTTTTACACCCCCTCAATTACACATGTACACATATCTGTTTGAAAGACCTACCCTGGACTGGGACTAAGACTGGGGGTACCGTGGGCTCGTCCGCCTCGGGACCTCACACCTTCGCCGCCGTCACGCTCGTATTCGTTCTCCCTACATCACAGTTGGAATATACATATGGACTTGCATAATTATATAGTAGCTGCGCTAATAAAAATGCAGGGAATCAGCTTCAAGAATAATGCAGAAAGCTGACTTAATGGATATAGAATATACGTGGATATTAAGACAGGGGAAAAATTATCATCAACTTAGGTTGCTAACATGGACATCATTAATTAAACAGTTCGTTCATCCATTAGGAGGGGAGGGGATTGGGTAAAGGGCATGGATCGTTATTTTAGCCAGCTACAAGTTCCACTTTATTAGAGTACATGATAATCTGGTGTAAGGTCCAGGTTAATAATAAATCCATTGCTGACTTGGTTAAAAGTGTTAGTTTTATTTTCTAACCCGTTACTATTATTATTCTTAGCTAATTAAAACACACAAACTAATCTACAACCAAATAAAAATTTCACAAAGTAAATAAATAGAAAGAGATAAACGAAAACAAAACAATAAAATAATTTTTATTCCAAGGAAATTTAAAATATTTTGTGCATTTTTTAAAGTAAAAAAACTTGGCATTAAACAAAAAACAGAACAGTGGATGATAAATTAATGTTTCCAACAATTACGAATAAAAAGCAGAATTCCTCCTGTGGTAAAAAATAATTGGAAGAGAGAGGGAAGGGGTGAAACATTAATTTACAGTCCATTGTACCTTCTCTCACACGAGATTTTTTCAAATAAAAAAGAAAATCCCACTACTAAAACAAATTACAAGAAATAAAAGATATGATGATGTTTCCCTCAAACCAAAAAGTGGACCAGAGAAACCTCCTTATTAATTTAATCTACTTTATAGGGAACTCTTGCCCTTTAAGACCCTGAAGCCCACTAACTCATTTCATACTATCCTACAAATTAGTTACTTAACCTAACCTAAACAAGTATCAAGAATATATGCTTTCCAAGAGGTTTATTTGTGGTCCACTTACTGTTGTAGGGCAACTACTAGTTAAAACTGGCTGGAAATACATCCTACCTGGTTTTCTGCGCTGGATATCTTGATTCTGCGAGCTTGTCGTAGTCCACCCGCGGATCCCGCGTGGCAAATCCAAACCTGCTTCAGTTCAGAGGGTGAATAATTAAGTTGCTTGCGTACTGTTAGGGCAGGGGATAAGCGGTTCGAAGGTCTATCCTTGAAATCACCAGGGAAAATGGAATGTGATTCTGACAAACAATTCTTAGTGAAAATTTCCCTTCAATAACCCTCCCTTTTTTATCCCCCTTCTTACCCACTTTCCTTTCAGTTACACCAAAAATTAATTTTAGGCAATTTCAAATGAAATTATTGGCCGAATAGCAGCCCCTGAGAATCACAAAGATTCAGGGGTGTATATTCTGCATAGGATTCCTTGCTAAAGGGGGGGGGGGAATGAAAAGTATTTGGGAGTAGGAAAAAAACTAGAAAAATATGTGGTAGTGGTAAAAAAAGAAGAAAAAAATAGGGGAAAAAAGTGAAATATTTTGCAGCGGAGTTAGGTTAAAGACAACAACTATACACAGTTATGGATATTGCACACATAGACAACAAAAAAAGAATATATCTTTGATGCTTATTTAAAAGGACTCTCCACAGAAAAATCAACTTTGGATTTTTGAAAATCTAACCTGAAACTATTATTCTCTGTTCAATTTTAGGCATTTTTTGTTTTTGTGGCATCGCGATCGAAGGCCTTTGAAAATTTTGTCCGCCGCCTATTTGTACTGCCGCTATAAAAATATATACTACACTTTCCTCCACTCAATATGTGTTCGCCGCTAAAGAACATTTGCTCCATTGCAACCGGCCGCTCTACTATTTATCCTCTTCCTTGACTGGACAATCCTGCCGCCTCCATTTTGTGTTCGCCTCCGCCAAATATAACCATCTTTTGCCGCAGTTGCCGCATTCATCGCCCTTCTCCGCCGCTACTCCGCTATACATTGCGTACGTAGCTATACACAACACCCCCAGCCTCCATTTAATTTCTGAACAAGGGAGAGGGAGCATGTATTAAAAAGCGACGTACAGCGGAGTAGCGGCGGAGAAGGGCGATGAATGCGGCAACGGCGGCAAAAATAGAAGCTAAAAATCACTAAAGCAGCACAAATTAAATGGCGGGAGGATTCACTTAAAGGAGGTAAAAAATTTCAAAGGGCTTCGATCGCGATGCCACAAAAACAAAAAATGCCTAAAATTGAACAGAGAATAATAATTTCAGGTTAGATTTTCAAAAATCTAAAGTTGATTTTTCTGTGGAGAGTCCTTTTAAGGTTAGGTGAAACAGCCTAGTTGAGCCTAGAAACAAGTTTGTTAGTAGGGAAGGTTTTCAATGGTATCCTGTATTTCTTCCCTGTACAATACTTGAGAAACCTAGCCAATACAGCAACAACAATACATACCTGTCAACTTTCCCGTCAGCAACTATAAATTTCTCGCTCTTCTTTGACCTAAATAATAGATATTATTTGAAGGTATATATTGAATAGATTTTTGTATAAAGAGATCGATACATTAATACCTCTCCCCCTTTATAAAATATTTCAAAATAATCTTAATATCAAAAGCACTAATCATATATTTTTTTGAGTACTGAGGAATGCCTCAGCTCATGACGAGGTGCATCTCTTCCTTAACATACAAAATTGGGACTTGTATTACGAAAAGTATCTAATGAAAATTTTGACCATTTAAGTAGATGTTATACAAACATTTTTAATTACCTACTAGAAATTACAAATTAATCATTTATGCAAAAGAGTTTTTTGTTGTTTATAGTGCTATATATAATATCCTAATTTTCAAACTTTTAACACGCTAACAAAAAAGAACTCAAAAATCTAATAAAAAATCCGCCATTTCAAACCTGGATGAATATCTGTCATCAGTGCCCCTCCGCTTATCATCTTCCCTCCTTCGCTCATGATCGTCCCTGCGTTTATCCTGTTCCCTAAAAATTAATTACGTCCTGTCAAAAAGGATTTGAAACATAGCTTTGATAGTGCAACTGACATATCTAGTATTTTAAGGAAGGGAGATAAAATTGAACTGTGAAATATACTTGTCCCCAAAGTTTTAGGAACATAATCTCTCCTTTACTGTCTTAAAAACTTTGTTGACCTCAATTATCTTGATTGGGTTATACAAATGTCTTTTCAATCTTCTGAAGGGTTAATTTTGTTTCTCTTAATTGGAGATATAAAATAAACAACAATTTTTTGTCCTATGCAGGGAAAAGGGAGTGATATTCTGACAAACAATTCTAAAGGAGAATTTTTTCACAACCCCTTTCCCCACAACCCCCTTCCCCTTTTCCTCCCCTTCTTACCCATCCCTCTTCAGTTACATAAAAAAGATATACCCCCAGCTCACTTCCAAAGATTTCGTGATTTTTTGTAGAATTTATTGTTAAAATAACTAGGCCTGGTCCTATGTATAAAGATGTCTGAAATTAAATTTATATACCTTGGATCATCTCTTCTGCGTTTTTCATCTTCATACTTCGCTCTTCGATCCTTTTCCTCATATCTAGAATAAGAATAGTTATTTCTCGCATCGTATTATAAACAGCTTTTCGTGGATATAGAATGTGCAATTATAAGATTAAGACCAGTTTTTTTTAGCCCCGAGGTGCCGAAGTAACTGGCTAAAAAAACTGGTTTTAATGTTATGATTGTACATTTTTATATTCGTAGAAAGCTGGATATAATGCGATGCTAGACATAGTTTTTTCGTATGGATGAGAACCGGTTCCTATCCACCGGATTCGAATGAATACGAGAAAGGTTATTCCATAAATAGAGTAGTAACGTAATTAGACATCTTAATTGTCTATTAAAGCAATCTTATTATCAAATCTAGATTGTCCACTTAACTTTTGATTAAACTTCAAATAAACAGTGAAGTTTTATAAATAAATCATAAGATACTTTCTATCAAAGTGCTTTGAAACCCCCCCCCCCCCCTCCCTTTGTTTTTGAGATAAACTAACAGTAATTTTTTCCCTTGCAATTTCCTTCAACTTTTTAAAAAATAAGAGGAAAGGCGGGTTTCAGTGCTCGAATTTGCACTTTGAGGGAAACCGCCAATATTTAAAGAATCAATACGCAATGGACAAATTAAATCATTATCAAAATGCATTGCTATAAATATTGAAAGATTTTTCATTAATGTTTTTCTTTACCTCGTTCTCCTATCATCTCTTGAATAAGCCACAGTTTCAGTCTCTTTCTGTCTATACCTTTAAAAAATCATGTTTACAGAGAATAAATCACACATGATAAAGATTAATATATTTTAATAAGGATACTTGTTTAGGTTTAAAACTTAAAGTAACAAATAGAGGCCCTAAAATTTCAGATCACGACAAAAAAAAACATTTATATCTACGCTACTTATGGAGGTGATCAGCCTTATACCAGCACTGTACCAGTACCTAGTATGTTCGTCATACTGCTGTACGTCCCTGCTACTAGAAGAATATTTTGCCCTTTGCTCCTGTTCGTCATATTCCTCTCTATACCTGAAAAACGCGCGAGTTAAGTGGGACACCTTTCATATACTAAGTAAAGTAAGACATATGTCACATGACACTAAGTTAAGTGGGACACCTGTCTCAAGCAAGGCTAATTTTTGTGTGACACCTGCCATACACAAAGCTAACTTAAGTGAGACATTTGTAAAACAAAAATCTCAATGAGACTTATCATACAAAAAGCTTAGTTAGATATTTTGGCATCCTTCATATTTAAATAATCTTTTTCTTCTAATTAATATCAAATATATGATGTAATGGCAGAGTATCTCTTCATTGGTTAAAATCAACATCTTAGCACAACAAAAAGACGTGAAAGTATCCAAACCTGGGTTCTGATTCAACAGGCGTGTTCTCTTTGTCCTTCCAGCCGGTAGCACCAGGACTTCTAAAACAGGATTTAAATTTTACATACGTTTGTTTAGCACAGTAAAACATACAATTTGCATGTCAGGCACGAGATTATTTTTTCTAAATTGAGGAGGTGGGGGGTTAAATGCTTAACAAGTAACTTTGAGGGAATACGCTGAGGTTTTTATTAAAAATGGTAATAAAATTAGATACCTGCTTCTAGCAGCATGTTCTGGCCTGGTATGCCTAGTTGGAGAGGCCTCATGCTTATATCTGGCATACCGTTCTGGTGTTCTTCGTCTTTCTTTCTCTCTAAATAGTAAAAGGTAAATATCTAGCGAAGTCAGGGATGGAGGGGACATTGATGTGAAAATTACACTGTTACCCAAAGTTTTTATCGTGGCCTAAAAACATTTCAACCCACAATTTTTATTACACAAGTTATAATCTTATTATGTTTATCATCATTGGAGATAAACAGGACTTTGTACCATTCTAAAACTTCCTATGGTTTTATATCATCCTCTTAAATCAGAACACATAGGTAATAAACAACAAAAATAAAGAAAACTTTGTCTTACCTTACATAATACCTATCCTTCTCTCTTGACCTGGGTCTGGGTCTGTAGGCTCTAGGTGGTGACCTTCTTCTAGTTGGACTCCTTGGCCCTCCTCTGGGAGGGGATTTTTTCTCCTTCAAGTATTTGTTGAATTCTGCCAAGGGGTCGAATTCGGCGCGGCCTAAAAACAGGAAGTAAATTTGTCCATTAGTAGGAATAATAGGAATAAATTGGCAAAAGGCAGTTAGAGCACTTTGTTTGTTATTATTTAAAAGGTAAAATAAAGAGGTATGTCATAAAATAATTGTAGAGCTAAAAAAATAATAGTTAAAATATACGTAGGTATTAACTTTTGGTCTTGATTATTTCGTTGCGACTCTTGCTCAATTGTACCTAACTGTCACTTGAGTCATCTTGCAAAGATTGAACACAATAGGACGATTCTACTAGATCTAATTTAATGATAAGAGACATCCGTTACTGATTGAATCTTAGTATAGGAAAGCTTCGCTTTTAAAAATATACTTACTGGAAGGAGGTAAATAGCCGGCCATAGCATCCCCAATATAAACACCACTGGGGTGGGCATAGCTGCCAGGGGCTATAGGATAACCAGGGGGTGGCTGACCTGATTACAACAATAACCATCAAATATGCAGTTTTATTAAAGTTTAGCTAGCTATTGGAAAATTAAAAGGATTTATTAATAAAAGAATGTGCACTTAGAGATAATCATAGTTATTTGAAGAAAAAAAATATGATTAGAAATAATAATATATAACAACTAGAGTCCTCTAGTTCTAGAGGAATATTTAAAATGTTTTCTCGTATTCATTCGAATCCGGTGGATAGGAACCGGTTCTCATCCATACGAAAAAACTATGTCTAGCATCGTATTATATCCAGCATTCTACGAATATAAGAATGTACAATTTTAAGATAAAAACTAGTTTTTTTTAGCCCCGAGGTGCCAAAGGCCGTTTATAATACGATGCGAGAAATAAATATTCTAGTTAAAGAAAAAGCCTCTCGAGTCACTTTAAAATATAAAATGTTTTCTACGCCAGTTGCGTTCTTTAGCGCCGCTTTGATGGTTGTTTTGCCTGCAACAGAGTAGATGGCCGGATGCATAGCTCCTGGATAAGGATGACCAGGGGGTGGCTGGCTTACCATGGCATGGGAGTGAGGGGGTAAACCCTGAAATATAGAAAACAACGTAATTTACAATAACATGTTTTGTAAGTGGGTCGCTCGTTAACAGTTAGTGAAGTATTATAAAGGTCTAAGAACAGCATTACAAAGATACTTTTGCTTACTTTAAGGTTATCATCATTAAAGTGTATTTAAGAAGGGCAACTTCCAGGATTAGGTAATAGTGAGCAAGGAATTCCTGTTCATATAATAATAACAGGTATTTTAATGTTAACATGATAATACCTGTCTAGGGTAGGTAGGTGTCAACGGTCGGCGTGAATCATGTTGATTTGTCGGCGATACAACATCGTTACGGCGGGCGCTCGGCGACACAACCCTGCGGGGCGAGTATTGGCGAGTTGGGGTCCTTCTTCCGCCCCCCGGAGATGGCGATCTTTTATCCATAAATGGCGAGGGCCGGTCCTCGGACCGGCGGCTGCTGTATATATGACTGGGCGGGGAACGGGATCGCGCCGTTTCTTGGCGGAACCGCTCCTTCTCCTGGCGGATGCGCTGCTGGATGTGAAGGAGGGAGGAGGTATCGGTTGGCGATGATATGGGGTCATCTTGTGATCTATAAGAGAGATGTCGTGTTAATATAAATGCTTGGGTAGTATTGCATTGTTTGGATAAGAAACAAAAAAATAGGAAGACAATGTATATATTTAACTAGAGGCCTCTTGGGGCACTTTAGGAGGGGGGGGGGGGTTGAATTAGACAACCCAATTTCATATTTTAGGTTAAGTGCGATTTTTTTTGGAGGGTGCTAGTACCCTCCCCAAAAATTGTTATATTATTCCTCCTTTTACTTTATAATATAAGGATGAAGAACACTAACCTATCCAGCGGAGTGGGGGTGACGGAGCTACGTGACCGTATGGATGGATCAGGTGACGGGGGAATTGTAACCGTTACTGGGGAAGATCTAGCCTCTACTTCCTGTCGTGGGCTGGGGGAAGGTTGTCTAAGCTCTCTTTGTTGGTGTGTTGGAGAGGGAGGAGGTTGGTGGTGTAGGTTGGAGGGGGCTTCTAATGCTCCATGGGGTGGTGGGACATTCTGAATGTTTTTAATTAGTTGAAACTTCAATAGAATAATAGTATTTTAACTCCCCCAGCCATATTTTCAAAAAAAAACCTAACCTAATCAAGCCTTAAGGTAAAAAGATACCCAGAAAAACTACTCCGCCTACTCTTTACTTTTAATTTTTAAAAAGATAAAGGGGTGGGTGGTTCCATGCAAGACTAGACACTTTAATGGAAACCGCCAAAAACAAGACAAATTTTTTGATCCTCTGTAAAACGGACCTTCACTAAATCAAACATGCAATTATTTTGAGTGTAAATAAAGAAATAGAAAACTACTTTTCGTCAAAAGAGCATCTGTTATTTTTTTTTTTCAAAAAAAGCCTGCGAGATTGGAAATAGCCTAAAGCACGACTATATATGACTAGGGAAGATCCTCCAATCGCCGGCATCTCCATATATGATAACTAGCGAAAAACGCTCATTACTTAAAATGTTGCAACTACTTTCCTGAGTGAATAACTGTTGTGTTGAAAATAATTCTGGTAGTATAACATCACTTTGAGGCTAAACATACAAAAAAAAATTAACATTTCAGAAAATAGTTTAATTTTCTAAAAAAATTTTTAGGGATATGCCGGGATCGGAATCAGACAATAGACGATAAATTAATTTGAGTCACCAATGATGATATGCAAAATTACCCCTTCCATAATAATAGTTGAAAAGTTTGGACGCTTCTTGCAACAACCGAGCAGCAAGATTTCATAAAAGTACCCAAGGTTTTTGAGACGACAAGATAACGACGTGGATATAAAACTTTAGATGCTAGTGTAATTTGCAGTCCACTGTCCCCTTGCTCCGTGGGGATATGAAAATTAATTCTTGCGTAAAATTCTGCTTTTGGTAGCTTATTCATATTGAAGAAAGATGGGATTTAGGGGAAGCACATAAGTAATCTAATTTAAAAAACAGAATTTGCCAATGATCAAATATTTGGATTTTAGTTTATTTGGAGGGAGGGGGCATTGTAGTTTAAATGAATCTTCCCTGAAAAGAAAAGATCTACTTTTCTACCTATGTAGCCGCAGGGGGAATGATTCTGGTAATCTAAAAACTTTCCCTAAAATTATCCATGGTGGAATTGGGAGAAAGATTAATTTATCGTCCATTGTCTTACAACCTAATCTAGATTTAATAAAAGTCGGCAAAGTTTTGAAGCCAACGAATGAGATAGTTTTTTTTTATAAAACTTTGGGGAAAAATATAAATTACTGTCCCAATATTTCCTCCCTCCCTGCTTATTTATGAACAAGGGGGGGGGGGAGTTTTGACACATTTGCGTAAACCTGGTACCTAGGAATTATCTTTGGACTGAGAGGATAGGTTATTAAAAATAAAATCATTCTTATATGATGAATTTCACGAAGTTCTAAGATTTTTTTTTGATAGACCCCTAGGTTCCGGAGCTGCAGGCCTCCAGGTGGTCTGTGTACACGTAAAAATGAAAATATTTTTTTTTAAAGTTACAAATCAACTTCTAAAACAAAAAATGCATCTTTTTTCTTCAAATATGTGAACAATATTAAAAAAGATGAATGTTTTGTTTTATGAGTTGACCTGTAACTTAAAAAAAAAATTTCTTTTTTACATTTCTACCTGTAGAGACCACCTGGAGGCCTGCAGCTCCGGAACCTGGAGGTCTATGCAAAAAATCTTAAAACTTCGTGAAATTCATCATTTAAGAATGTTTTATCTTTAATAACCTATCCTCTCAGCACAAAGGTAAAGCCTAGGTACCAGGTTTACGCAAATGCGTCAAACCCCCCCCCCCCCCCATGAAAAAAATTATTTTAAATTTTACAAAAGAAATTGAACAAATAAAACGTCAAAGTCCCTAGAACCAAAGAGCAGACTACAAATAAATATTTTTAAAGCTAGCCCATGGCGAAGCTTTGACCAAGCAACTCACTGCCAACCCATACTTAACCTAACCTAATAAAAAATTTATTTTTCAAATTACAAATAAATCTTACCTTTGATGAAGTAAATGTAAAATCCAGATTCGGAGCTTTAATATCTTCTGTGTTTCCCTAATTTTTCAGAAACAACCAAATTATTGCCCCCACCCTTTATACTGGTAAACCTACCTATTAACACTTAATTTTTCTATATTTATTCTCGAAGCTTTTCTATATTTGAGGTCGATAGGTACGCTCGTTCGACCTTGATTTCTTAACGGACAGCTCTGATCGTTAATATAAAGATGTTACAATCGTTCTATTGATTTTAAACTTTTTAAAAATCTTTACAAAGTGATTTAATATAGCAGATATTCGGAGGTCAATAGGTAATAAAATATAAAATAATTTTTTTAGTAGCGAAGCTATTCTATCATTCACTTTGTCTGTCCGTCCGTCCGTAACGCTATGGGGGGAAACGTGATTTTCTCGGCTCCTATTAAAGATAGACAGCTGAAATTTTTAGTGAAAACTCCTATGACATAAGCTCATCTAATCTATACTTTGTTTTGTCCGTCTGTCTGTAAATTGGGGTGCTAGATCGATTCCTAGATTTTTACGTTTTTGTAATTTCCTCGATTTCTGTTTAAGATAAACGGCTGGAATTTTCAGGGATTAAATAAATTTACATTTTACATATTTCCATCAAGTTTTATTTAAATGCCTTTATTAGTTAGGGTGCTAGATCGATTCCTAGATTTTCAAGTTTTCATGATTTTTTCGATCCCTAGGTATACAAGATAGACAGTTGAAATTTTTAAGGATTAAATGAGTTTACACTCTACATATTTCCATTAAGTTTTATAAGATTTTTATAAGTTTTTTGGTTTGGGTGCTAGATCGATTCCTAGTTTTCAAGTTTTTGTGATTTTCTCAAATCTTGTTCAAGATAAACAGTTGGATTTATTAGTTTTTAATTAAGTCAACATTCTAAATATTTTGACCAAGTTTGATTAAAACTTACTATTGGTTGGGGTGCTAAATCGAATTTTAGATTTTAACGTTTTTCTTATTAGCTTAATGCTTGAAATGACCATTATACAATAGACATTTTTAAAAGTTTTGTGATTTTTATTATTGAATTTTTTTATGACATACTCTATAGATTATTTTACAGATGTCTATTTATAATTTTTGAGCTTCGCTACTTATGGATTTTGTCATGCTTGTTTCATCACGAAACTTTCCATATATAATATTTATATAATGACTGACAGACTAACGGAACAAGTAAAATATATACTGGATGCTCATTGGTAAAAGGTATTTTCAAATTAAAGAACAGAAGTCTATTCTAAAAAGCAGCCTAAAATATCACATTTTAGCCATAGCGTTACGCACTAAATGTTAGACATAGTAAATTATATTAAAAATTCATTATGTCATTATAAAGTAAAATTGATAGAATTAAATTTCCAGTATAGCTTTAAAACCGATAAGTATCTGCAAGATTAGAACCGGTTCTAAGCAATACTGAAAAATCTTGTATTGCATCGTATCGCAGACAATTTTCCACGAATATTTAACAATATATATATCAGTTTTGTCAGCCAGCGCCTTCAGCCACTCGGGGGTAAAAATATTGGTTTTAATCTTATAATTTTTCATTTAATATCCTCAAAAAGCTGCCTATTGTACGATGCGATAAGTAACTAGTCTTGATGAGATGATCTTAATTTAGAAAATGAGCTTCTATTAATTTTTTAATTTAAATGAGGTTCTATTCGAACAAACTTTAATGTGTGTCAATCCTCAGCAAGCTACGTAGATTATTCTAGGAAGGTAATATGATTCACTCGACTGTTGTATCATATTATATCTATAATACAAAGTAGAACGATGTCTGTCTGTCCGTCCGTCTGTCCGTCCGTCCCTTAAGATCTCGGAAACCACTGAACCGATCGGATTCTACTCTTCAGGGAATATACCTACTGGTCCTGTGGTGGTTTTAAGCTATTATCTTGGGGGGTAGGGGCGAAGCCGCTAGTACGATATGTAATAACTAGCGGCTTCGCCCCTACCCTCTAGGGACTTTGCCCCAATAGATGGTAAAAAAGTGTAAGGTGAAATTTGTAAAAAAAAAATAATAAGAAGGAACAAGGAAATCTTCTACAAAGGAAATATTCCACAAAGGAAATCTTCTACAAAGGACCAAGGATATTTCTTACAAAAAAAAAATGGGGGGGATTTTTTTTGTTTTTGGAGGGGTTGGGGGTGTCCCACCCCCCAAGAAAATAGCTTAAAACCACCACAGGACCAATAGGTATATTATAATATACCCTGAAGAGTAGAATCCAATCGGTTCAGTGGTTACCGAGATCTTAAGCTTCAGACGGACGGACGGACAGACGGACGGACAGACATAATTCTACTTTGTATTATAGATAAAACTTTAATTAACATCTGCTCTAGTGACAGGTTTGAATTCATATTTCTATGCTTCGCTTCTTATGGATGGATGCTGACATCCTTGTTTTGGTTTGATGAAAGAAAGAAATTTCCATAGAACTAATTATGACGAAGTGACTGACGAATATGAATATAGTAACTGCGCTCATATAAGTCCAGGGGTGTATATTCTATAAAATTGACCCCGCTAAAAAATTTAAAAATACCTATGTTGTTGGGGGAAAAAAATTAAAGAATTAAGAGAAACAAAAACATTTTTTCCATTTTTATCCCCTCCTTAGTGAAAAAAAACTAAAATGATGTGTGAAAGGGGGGATAATATAAATAAAATAGAGTTTTCCTTGCTTGAAAAAAAAACAAGGAGGGGAAAAAAATAAAAAAATTGCAGCATCAGAAAGAAATTAATCTAGTGCAAAATATACAACCCTGTATAAGTCTTAATTTAATACTAGTTTTTATTGAAGTAATAGGTATAAATATCTAGGTAGGTACTTAAAATGGGGGAGGCGGATAAGCCATTTTTTAAAACTAAACCAAAAATTCAAAGAAACTCAACCCAAAAAAGGATTTACAACACTAAAATTTGACTTGGCAGTTAAACAAACATGGGTTACAACCGCCCCACCCCCCAAAAAAAAAAATAGTTATTAACCTTCCTGGGACCTATGAGAAGCTACCCTGTAAAGGAAGAACATATTGGTTCAGCGGTTAGCTTGATCCTACGGTACAGACAAACATTCTGTTACTTTATTACAAGGAAAAGGATAAGGTGGGGGGAGGGTTAACAGTGATGGTTCACTAAAACGTTAATTCAAAAACTTTTAAAGTTGCAATGACGACCATACAAATCAATCAACAGAGTAAAAATAAATGTACACAAGACATAAAGGCTAGTGGCTTCGCAAGAGTGAGGTGGTGATGCCATTAATATTGTTATATCCACCCAAAAATTAGCCTATAACATTCACTGGACTAATGTAAAACTTCTCCGAGATACGGATAGATCAGTCCAGTCGTTTACAAGATCTTGGCGGACATGCAATGAATACAGACAAACAACTACCGTTCCCTGAAAAGCCCAACCTATATCGGTTTAGCGTAAACGAGATCTAAAGGAACAAGCGAATCGACAATCAAACATCTTTTTACGGATAAGTAATAATATTATCTAGTGATTAAAAATGTATATAAAATGACCGTTTGACTACACCTGAACCTTGGCTCGTGGAAATGGAAGATCTCGGAAACTTCATCTCGTCATTTTAACCATTTTTATTCACAAAAATGTTACGTTCGATTCGTTTGCAGGGGTGTATATGTTACACTATCAAGCAAACTTGCTATTCATTCCCTTTTTTACCTAGCACACAACACCATAACACCCCCCCCCCCCTTCCATTATTGGAAAATATTGATGGGGAGGGGAATTGTATTTTTTTCTTTATGTCTAACCCCTGCGAGAATACCCAATATAACCTAACCTAACATGACTATAAGTAAAACAAAAATACAAGAAAAGATAATCCCTTCCCCCCCCCCCCCCCCCACAATTAGACATTTATTTTTTTTCTATCAAACTTAACTAATTTAGTATTTTAGTGTAACAAATACATCCCTGTTTTACTACTTTCGTTACTGGATATTGCTGAAGGAAACTTTTGATTTAGAGGATTTTTATGTTCAATTTTAGTGGATTTTCCATTGAAAAAATAGTAAACTTAGGAGTAGCCGCCAGTACAAAGAAAAGAAAATTGACCTATAAATAATAAATAAACATTTTCTTGTGGTTAAAAAAGTACAGGAGACTATTCACTAACAGGAACAAGTAATCTTGCATTGTGATTTCAAGGTAGGCTGAGACTCTTTTTGAAACCATTCTAAAACAAAGGAACTCTACCAAAAAAAAAGTTATAAAGCAAACGATTCAAAATTGTTTTATTTGGTGAAGAAAAAACAGCCGTTACTTAAAAGTTCCACATTATAAAGCAACTGCCATTCAAAATTTCAGTGCTGTAACTCTTATTTTTAGTCGAGTTCTTCGAGTTTTAGGTCTGGTTATTTCTTTCTTTTTGAGCGATGTACTTTATTTCTATTATTTCTTTATTTCAATACCTAAACCTGTAGGTAGAAAATGGTAGACCTAAAATATTTACGATCATTTATCTATTTTCAGAGGAATCCAGCTTCAAACATTTAAAAAACCTTATAACTGGAGTAATTGGTTCTATATAAATCTTGTTCTCGTTAGTGTACAGTCTCCTTTAAGCAAATAGTTTTATCCACTTTAATCAATATAATAAGTTCAAAAGCTTCCTTCTAGAGTTAAACCTCGAAAAAAACCATGGTCAAAAAGCTTTATTTTAAGAAAGAGACAAAGTATTAAACTTGTTGAAATAATATACAATACTGACTGTATATAATCATTTGACAAATATTTATAATAACATAAATATGATGTATTTAAATAATTTAAAAGTACACCATTTTTAATTTTATACTTAATATCATTTACATGAAAGTTAAAAAAATCATGATACTTATTTATAAAAGGTAAAAAATTAAAAGTTACTATTATTTTAGATTGAATATCTAGATAGACATCGAGTTGGATATCTAAATGGATATCTAGATGGGCATGTAGTAGAGGGATAGATTTGGTTGATGCCTTCTGGTTGATTAAAGTATTGAATTTTGCATCGTTGATATCTGGAAGGACAATGTCTGGTAAAGTTGGCCGCATTTCTGAAAAAAAAATCAAATAAAAAATCTTGGAAAATATTTTGGACAAAAATCCACGGATCCTTAGGGATTAGACAATGGACGATACATTGATGTACATTTTACGAGGCATTGCATAATTACCCTTTCTGTAGATTAAAATCAATGGTGGGAAAGTTTTGACACAGCTTGTTTAAACCAACTAATCAAGATTTAACAAATTTAATTTAAAAGTTTTTCAACCAACGAATAAAAGAACGTGTTTCTAAGTTTGGGTACATGCCAGTATAATTTAAAGTTAAATGTCCCCTTCCTTGATTAATCTATTTTTACGAATCTAACTTTAGCCTAAAGAATAAAATGCTTCATTTGCAAGAAGAGAATAATTTGTGTTTTACTTTTTGACATAATACCAAAACAAGGACAATTAGAACAGCAACAACAAGGGTACAATAGTTTTGATTATAATAGAAGAGCTATGATCCTAACATGGAAGTAACATTATTTTTGTCTATCTATAACTTGAGACCTCGCTAACTAATAGACCGATATGGTTCTCCTTTCCAGTCCCGTATTATTTTTTTTCTTTTCAAGGCTAAAATTAAAAGTGGATGCTTGACTTACAGCACCCCCCCCCCCCCCCCTCCACTCCAGAGGTTTCCCTAGAGTCCTCTAGTGACAGAGGAATGATCTTGGTCGTACGGACATCTCTAATCGAAGAGTACAGTCACTATAACGTATAAAATTTAGATACTAACCCATCAAATTATTATGCTTTTCTGGAGAAGGAACAGGTTTCTTTTGTTTGGAGTATCCTGTTTGATTTCGGAATTTGTCCACCTACAAATAAAAATTTACTCAGTAACATTCAATATGTAAATAATAATGGATGTAGAATATACGTGGATATTATGACAGAGGAAAATTGTCGTCAATTAGATGCTAACATGGAAATCACTTATTGGTCGTTCGTTATTCCAAAAGATGGGGAGCATATGGGGTAAAGGGGTTGGATGGGAGGGGGGGGGGGGGTTATTTAAGCATAATACAAGTTTATCTTTATTTAAGTATATAATAATCTGGTGTAAGATCCGTGTAAGATCCAAGTAAGATTTAAGAATTTTCGGCAGTTGGCACCCCCCCCCCCCCCACACACACATTTATGTGTACATACTTTTTGGCCATTAAATTACATTATATGCATTTAAATAAAAATGATTGTGTTACCTTTTCTCTGAAAAGTCTGTAGGGAATGACATCTTCAGGACTACATTGCTCCTAGAAATACAAAAACTATTAGTTTTCATTAAAGCTTACGTATTTATTGTGTACTAGCAAAATATATGCGGTTCACTAAATAGTTCAAATGCATTTTGTGAAACTATCCCTGGAAAAATATGGAGCGTTTTCGAAGTTTGTGAATGTTTTTTTTTGTCTATTTTCATTTCAAAGAAATAAGTAAATGTATTTACCTGGCAAAGTGGACATTTTGAATTATCCGAACTTATGATTCCTTCTCGAGCACAATCGTCACAGGTGGCTTCTACAATAATAATGGAATAATGTATCAATCTTTTTAAAAGCGAAGCTTTTCTTTTGATTAGGGTTGGTCCGTCTGTACGTCCGCACTCCGCAGTGCAGTGTTTAGCTCTTTTAGTTAATTTATATATGTTGTTGTTGTTGTAGCCCTGATTCTCTGAAGTTAGGACTCAGATGCACACGGAGACTGTAAGTGAGAATCATTTGGCCAATCTTAGATTGGTAAGCTTCGCGCACAGCTGATTGTATTCTATGTTACATTACAAGCTGGCCCGCAATTCTCGTGGAAGCTACTCAATTATTACATCACCCTGGCCTAGAGTTTTGGCAGGGGTTCCATATTAAGCCACCCTAATTAATGGCACTCTCATACGAGGAGCATGGACATGGCAAGGGAAAGCATGATTTAAGCTGCTTGATTGGTAGAATCCTAACTTCCTACAAATCTCCCTCCTTACAATCTAAGGGGATATCAGGGAAGGTTGCGTGATCATAATCTGACAAATAGAATTGTCCTATTTATTTTAAACTTTGGATGATGATTCCTTTTTGTTTGACCTTCTATCTGATTTTAGAGCTTCGCTTTTAAAGATGTTTTCGTCCATATTAAATTTATGTAAATTCTACAACCCAAAGTATTTTCCTGCTGTTGTTCATTTTCTACGGAAATGTAAACAAAGCAGACAGGGAGCCAAAAGTCATACGACTCCATATCTATTTTGTGATTTAGTGATTATTAAAATTATTGCAGAAATAAAAGTAGAGGGAACAATTTATGTAAGGTACGAATCAGAGCATGAATTGGCAATGATTGTTTAAACAGTGTTTGCTTTGATTTGGAAATTTCTCTGTAATACGATATGATCCATAATTTTTCCAGTATTGCTTAGAACAATCGGACTATGGTGTAACACATAGCCAAAAAAAACGTAAAAAGTGGTTCTTACTAATGCTATGTGAGGTGAACGATATAAATTGTAATAGTAGGGGGAACGACTTATCCCAAAACAAGCGCAAATCTTTAACATGCATGCACAGTAAGCACTTGCAACCAAAGGTCGTTTAATCTAAGGGTTGGTTGTCAAAAGGATGTGAGACCATTTTCATCATTCAATTAAGCAATATTTGGTTCTGTTATGCACTAACATAAGATCTCGAGGTGCATTTCGTCCTAATAAGCTAGCTTCACTTCAGGCTTTAGAAAATTAATCGAATTCGAAGCAAACTGAACCCGTTCTAATCCAGCGGATATTAATCGGTTTCGAAGCATTCCTGGAATCTATTTTCTCGTATTTATTCGAATCCGGTGGATAGGAACCGGTTCTCATCCATACGAAAAAACTATGTCTAGCATCGTATTTTATCCAACTTTTACAAATATAAAAATGTACAATCATAAGATTAAAACAAGTTTTTTTAGCCGGTGCCTTCGGCACCTCGGGTCTAAAAAAATGGTTTTAATCTTATAATTGTACATTCTATATCCGCGGAAAGCTGTTTGTAATACGATGCGAGAAACAACTATTACCTGCACAACAAGGAAGCATGACTGCGTCTGTGAGTATCTCTTTACACATCTTACAAACAAGCTCTTCTGGGATCTCAATCTGTCATAAAACATTTATTCAGAAAAAATCCTCAAATATTTATGAAAACTTTTATCTTTTTGAAATAATAAAAAAGATAGGTAAGAACAGGAAAAAAAATAATAAAGATTGTCGTAAACATATGTTAGGTAAGCTTATACCAAAAATTCTTTTAGTCCCCGGATTCTCCTTTCATTACTTGAATTTATTTTGCAAAAAATGAAAATATCAACATACACATTTTATCAGGGGGGGGGGGGGGGGTTAATGCAACCATCTCGTAATCAATGATTAAATGGCACTTAGAATTCGAATTTCGATCTGATTTTTTTCATGAGTTATCCATTGTAGGTCTATTTTCCCTAGATCGAACAAAAAGTTGGAAAATTAACGGCTGGCGGCTCAGCCGTTTAGCCGCTTTTTGCCTATATTCAGGGTAAATCCATCATCAATTACGTCGGAATCAACTTTTTAAAACATAATTTTGGTTTAATTCATGTTAAATGATAGCAATGAGTTATTTAAGCAAACAAAATTTAGCATAAATGGATATTTAAATCCCAAGGTATTAAATGATCGAGCGTTAGCTCATCATTTAATACCAAGGGATTTAAATATCCATTTATGCTAAATTTTGTTTGCTTAAATAACATTCTATTGCAACAAAAAGGTGATGATAGCAAATAATTTCTTGAATAAAATCATAAAACGTTTTTTCATTTAATTTTCATTTTTTTCACTGTTGTGTTTTTATTTGACATTAAAAATAAAAATCATAAAAAATCTTCCAAATCAAAGAGAAAAAATCTTTGAATTATTGGTCAATTTAAGTTCAAAGATTTTTTTATTGTAAAAAGTTAATTTTTTTAAAATATTTTAGAAAAAAAATCTTCTAACAAAAAAAAATTATCATAATCCAAGATGGCGTCAATACATGAAAATAATGTTTTCAAAACAAAAAATTAAAACTTGAATATCTTTTTTCACAGATTGAATTTCAAAAATCGGTCTGACAGTTTTTCCAAAGTCAGTATGATCTATCGAATGAAAAAGGTTTGAAACTGATAGAACATTTCTTTATACTAAAACATATTTTTTCTCACGTTTTTTCCCACACTTCCAAAAAATGAAATTCAATGAAAATTAAATGGTTCTCACGTTAAAAAAATTTTCTCACGGGTCCTAAAAATGAAATTAAATGAAAAACATATGTACCATTTAAATGAAAATTAAATGGTTCCCACATTCTAAAAATTTTCCCACGCTTGACATTCTTGAAAAAACCTAATTAATTGAATATTTAAACAAACTGAATGGAATGACCATTTTTAAAACTTCTAGCATCAACAGCTACCATCTAGAACCGTTTGATAGCGTTTTGGAGTGACAAAGAGTATCATGTGGAGATAGGTTTCGTGACTAATTTGCACTATAGATAACCGAAAAATGGCAAAACGGCTGAGCCGCCAGTCGTTACTTTTTTAACTTTTTGTTCGATTTAGGGAAAATAGACCTACCAAGGATTACTCATGAAAAATTTCAGATGGAAATTCGAATTCGGAAATTCGAATTCTAAGTGCCGTTTGCTCACTGATTACGAGATGGTTACATTAACCCCCCTCTCCCCCCCCCCCCCCCTTTAATCAGTGACTTTCTCCTAACAAATTGTTTTGCTTTCAAAAAACCTAGGATCATGGGGTCAATTTTTCCAAACTAGTTGGATTACACACAATGCTCTCTAATTCTTTCCCAAATTTATTTGGTAACAAGAATGATAACATCCATAAAAGCGAAGCTCTAAAAGAAAGACGAACAAATGAGTCTTGTCGAGTGTCAGGGGGGTTTATCATGCTAGGATCTTAATATTATATGGGTTTCGACGAAAACGTACCTTTGGAGCGGAGGGACGGTCGTCCACGACCCAGGGACTTTTCTCAATCTTTTTCTCATTGTATGCTTGCAACTCCATCTCATTCACGACTATTTGGCCTGAAATTAGTATTCTACATCAGTCATATTTAAATAAAAGTAACGGGGATGGGAAGAAAGAATATAATACACATCTTAAATTCAGATAGTATCTAACTTCATTTTCCCCTTATTTCAATGGGGTATTCCTGTCCAGTTTTTTGTTTAGGAATGAATATTTCTTACCCGAGGGAATAAATGATGGACCGATAGGTCATCATTTATTCACGAGGGTAAGAAATATTCATTCCTAAACAAAAAACTGGACAGGAATATCATTCTCATTTAAACAAAAAACTTACATACGGACATACAGACAGACGGACATTTCAAATTATAGAGTAGCTTCGCTACTAAAAAAGGAGATTATTTTCTTTCTTTTAGTAATTAATAAAAATTATAAAATCTTCCAAAAAAAATTAAAAATCTTCTAAAATCATACCAGGGATATAAATGAGATACCAGGGAAATAAATGAATATTTACATCCACTATTTAAGGGGTTGTTTATATGGGAATGATAATTCAAATATTGGAAGGAAAATATGAAGACAACAAAAATCAAAATGTAGATCATTTAGATTTCTTCCTCATTGAATAGGCAGATATTAGGTAGGTATTACTGATTGAAGTGAAAAACAGATATATTTTCTAACATTTATTGATATTTGAAAAGATGTACATTTTAGTTTCAAAATATAAAAAATTATAACTTTGTCTTTTTTGTTACCTTGAGGATCTATTTTGGCGCCGAGAACTTTTTCTTGCGATGGCATTAAAAAAGTTCGAGGAATTCCTGATTCAAAGTTGCATTTATTATTTGGTTTTGATAGTTAGTATCAATTTTTTAGAGGATCTCATAGTATACTGCGGTTACTTGGTAACATCTTAGAAAGCATATGTTGCTTCCTTAAACGGATATTAGTAATTGAGTATAACCCAAATTAAAAATATCTCACATTGTTGACAACTATTTATTTTTTTATTTATTTATCTAATGATATGCGTTGCTTATTCAAACGCTACACTTTTTATGACAAAAACTGATTTTTAAGTTCAAATCATGGACATATTGTTTCTAGGTAGAAATGTAAGATTTTTTGTTTTTAAAATGTCTAAATATGAATCTATAAAAATCCCCTTAATTAGTATTGCAACGTAACGATGTTTTTAAAAGAATTCTAGAATTAAGTTTTTTTAAATGCAACTTTCCTGTGGTTCTCTTCAGGTCCGAATTTGCGAACGGACACTCTGAAGCCCAATGATTTTGAAAGCAGGTTCTGCATTTCCAAACTGCCGGGGGCTTGGAGCCCTCGGGAAATGCTTTTTGTCCTTTGTATTTTTGCCAGTTTTTCTCTGTTATTTTAAGATATCATTGACTAGCTATTCTAATTAACAGGGTTTAATCCCACAAGAAGAATACTAAACAACACCAAAACTTCTAGCATTACTGGAAGGAAGGGGAGGGACAATGGGCTGTTATAATAAAGTTGGCTCAACAACTTTGGGGTGGGGACTTTAATTGAATTTTGATTGGTTGGTGAATTAAGTTGAGTGTCAAAACGTTTCAACAACTTATCATAATCTACAGAAGGGGTAATTTTGTGTATCGTCTTTGTATAGGTATATTCATTAATTTATCGGCCATTTAGATCACTGTATTATTGACTGAAATCTATATTATATATCCCCCATGGGAACCGCTCTTTAAAGCTTAAACTGAATAGAAATCTCCTTTTCTTATCAACTAATCCTAACCTAAACTAAGCATGATAATATGATTTTTACAGTTGGGGGATATTGCTAGAGAATGTAAATGAAATCTTTCCATTGTAAAGTTCTGTTGATGACTGCATCATACTCGAAATCCTAGATTTTTATTTATTTTGCATTATTCATATTATATCGTTAATTGAAGATTTGAAGCTTTCATGTATGAGTTTATAACGTTTCAAATAGAAATAACTAATCAATAGGTATTCTGTATTTTTTAAAAATATGTTCATATTATGAAATTTGGTATAAAGAGTAAGTGTCAAGAAGTAGATTTAAATGAGTTTAACTGATTTTAGAATATAATCAAATGCTCCATTAAGTTTATCAAAATACAACAGGGTTGTCGAATTGGGTACTTTTTTTATATTGGGCGGCCCAATTGCCCAAAAGGGTTTTGGGCGGGTTTTTGGCGCACCCTTTTTGGGCAAATATCGTAAAAAGCATATAAAAAGGATATAAAATAGCCTATAACCATACCAAGGCTTATTATTAGAAATAAAATTGCCTAAGACCATCTCAGGACCTATAAAAGCTCCACTGGAAAGGAGAACCATATCGGTTCAGCAGTTAGCAAATTTAAATCCTTCTCTAGATACAAAAAAAAACTGACTAGAACTTTTTTTGGAGGGAGGGGGGGTGGGTTACCTCCCACCATTTATATTTTTTGTTAAATTTTTTTTTTTTTTAATTTTTGGGTGTGTGATTTTTTTCTAGGGGCGATTTCTCTTAGGAGGGTGGTGGCACTCTCCCCCAAAATTGTTATAATCCTTCCCAAAACCTATGAGAAGCTAGGAGAACCCGATCGGTTCAGCAGTTAGCGAGATCCTTTGGTACAAACACACAGACACATATCCTGTTACTTTAGTATAAGGATATCACCCAAACAATAGGCCCGCCACCCCCTCTTTATTCACCCACTCCCCTTTTTCTCTCCCCCCAAAAGGGGGGTGCCCAATACTGCCCAAAAGGACCTTATATTGGGCGGCCCAAAAGCGCCCGCCCAAAATGACAACCCTGAAAGACAATCAAAAGAAAATGACGAGTTTACTCCGTTTTTGAAGATCAAATAAGGGATGTTTGATTGCTTAGGCTATGAACTTTTTATTCAATTAATTTATGCGAATTTCTCTTATGTTTTTATTTATGAATATTGAATAATACTATTAGAATATCCTGCCTGTCATCCTCCGTAAGTCCAGAACTGGTGGACACATTGATAATGGACGCCACGCTCCCAGTAGGAACATTATTCATCGACTCAATCCCTATGCCCGCATCCTCTTCCCAAACCTTTTTCTGTCCATCCGCCAGCGGGGCCCGCTGCACACTAACAGTCGTGTTCTTGTTTATCAATTCATTCTCGTCCTCGTAGACGTGGCCCGTGGCTGTGTTTGTGATCACCAAATCAAAGTCTGTAATTTTCCCGAATTTTTTCTGACGTATGATGGAACGTTTCAGGTCTCGGGTTGATATGTTAAGACCGTCACAGGGTACAGAATGATGATCCAGGTCATTTTTGAACTTAAATCTGACCGACATTTTGATAAGATTGCCAGTCTGTTATAACTATGGTAACTGTTTTTTTATATTGAATTTCACATGATGAAGCAAGAATAGTATTGTTACTTTGTCTGCCTGAAAGAAATCTAAATGATCTACGATGCTTCTAGTGATTTATATCTATTTTATTTTATTGTATATTAAAATTGAAGTTCAGGTTTTTAACAATCAAAACTGTTGGGGCCAATTCAATTTATAGTGTTTGGTTTATAACTTTACAAATAACTAACACAAATAATAAAAGGTGGGGGGGTAATGCAACCATCTCGTAATCAGTGATTAAATGGCACTTAGAATTCGAATTTCGATCTGAAATTTTGCATGAATAATCCTTGGTAGGTCTATTTTCCCTAAATCGAACAAAAAGTTGGAAAAGTAACGGCTGGCGGCTCAGCCTTTTTTTTGCCTATTTTCAGGGAAAAATTACGGAGGAATCAACTTTTAGAAACATGTTTTTGGTTTAATTCATGTTAAATGATAGCAATATCTATTTTTTAAATTTCTAGTACCAACAGTTACCGGCTAAAACCGTTTGATAATGTTTTTGAGCGACAAAAAGTATTATGTGGAGATAGGTTCCGTGTCTAAAATAGTCCTACCATGGATTATCCATGCAAAATTTCAGATCAAAATTTTAATTCTAATACTATTTAATCATTGATTACGAGATGGTTGCTTTACCCCCCCCCCCCTTAATGCTCTTACTACTCAATAAATCAGCCAATTCGTCCCCATTGAAATGGCAATAACACAATTAAAAATTATTAACAAAAATTCGACTGAAGCGGTAGTTCGTTCACAGTTTCTACCCACTTATTTATGATTTATCTATTCATTATTGATATATAAAACCAAAATATTGTTCAAGCTTACCGTTTTCTATAAAGAGATGTTGTCTAAAACAAGTATTGTGTAAATTCAGTTATATATCATTGTTTAAATTTCTAAAATAAAATCATAAATTAAGTTAAATTAGTGAGTTTTTTCAAGATCTTAAATGCCGTTATGAACATGTATGCGACTTAAATTGATCTAAAAACCTTCAACATTTGTATTTTAAGTGAAATATGTTAAAGTGGTGCAATATTGATCAAACAAGCTAAAAATTATTAACAAAGATATAATCAATACACTGTATTTTCAATTTATCAGCTATTATAAGGTTAGCAATTATCTCTATCTGTAAAACGCAACAAACAACAGATAGTTCACTTTAAAGGGCATAAAAACTCCAAAAATGCGTTAAACAAATGTAAAATGATAATTCACTAAGAAATTAGAATCTAATCGGTAAAAGCAAGGAAGACGATTAGCGTAGAATGAAAGCAGCGGCATTTTTGTTTTGGTGCGCTTCAATGCTAATACGCATGCGTCAGTGGACAAAATAAACACTTACAAAACTTCCCCCATACAATTTGATCAATTCTAAAGCATTTAGAGGAAGAATACAGTAAACAGCAAAATTATGCACTAATTCTAAAGAAAAAAACCCAAAACAATCCGAAAGTCTATGTGAAGCTAAAATTAATTTGGTAACTCAATAATAACTTTTTATTCCTTTATTTCCCCACAATTATATATGGACCCTTATAGGCTTTCTGCCCTAAAAAATCTCGAGAAAGAACAAAACTGATTGAGTTCTCTGTTAAAGTGACCTTTAAATAGATTTCGAGTAGGTTTTTTACTATTTTTCTCAGAAATTAAATGCACTGGGGCTAAGGGCCTCTCAAGTTCTTGTTGGTGTCCTTAATTATGTAAAATGTCGTCTTTGGTTGAGAATGAAAGTAACAAGTGGATGGAATACGCGGCATTCAATCGCCAAAACAAAGTCTACCAAACTAAATTCTACAAGACCAAAATTTTTAAAAAGTAATGTATATTATATTTTCTATGTTTTTGTATCGTTAATATTAATTTGTTTAACATATTTGAATTTGTAACAAAATTAGGTGTGGTAATTTTTTAAAATTAAATCGTTAAAAATCTTTTTAAGACGTATGTTTCATTTTGGTATAATTAAGGACTTTAATTTGGCAACTTATTTCTGCCTTCGTCAACATTAAGAAAAGAGAGAGAGAAATTCCTCTTATAAATAATAATAAAAAATAAATAAAAATACTAATACGTAAAATTATTCTTTTTTCGTGTTCATAGTTTTGAATATTAGTCTGTATCTATTGTGTTCCATTTAAAATTTTGTTTTAATATTTTGTTATGTATTTTCCTAGGTACGTATATACTTTGGTTTAATTTGAAAATTATTTTAAATTAGATATTTTTTATTTCATAAAACTTAATGCTTATCTGGTTTTATCCATTACATATCATATTTGCAAACAGTAATTACATTTTAATTATAATTATGTTGAAAGGGATCTTGAACACTTAATGTTTTAAATTAGTTAAAGATAAAAATATACTATTTCTTAGTTTTATGACTCATTAGTTGTTTAAAATTTAATTCAGATGAAAAAATGAATGGAGCATTATATAATCTAAAGTACGTCATTCCGAAGGTTGACTTTGATAGCGCAGCTTCCAAGATAGAATCGGTAGAATTTAAGGTATGTTATTAAGACACAAGAACGTATTTCTACTGCTGAAGGTTTTCGTTTGTCCTCTTTAACCACTGAACCGATCTTCTATATAGGAATGCTATTCGTAGCTCTCATGAAGATTTTAGGGTATAATATTTCTTACTGAAGTACCTCCTTTCCCTATAAGAGAGAGCTCATGTAAAGATGAGGCGAAGGCGCCTCTTGTTTTGTAATTTGTCTAAGAAAAATCTGTCTAATTATTCCATTTGTATGTCAGACTTTAGATTCTTGTTAAAGAAGAAGTAATATGTACCATGGTTTGTTAGAATATTGCCTATCTAACGGGTTTAAATGTAGATTTTACTGAAGATCTTTACAGAACTTTATTAAATTTCTTAGATGAGGACTAAACATTCGAAGGTCATATACAAATGGTTGATACTCTTTGAAACCAAGACAATGGATCTCAGACAATGTTATAATTGTGGTGTTAATATTACAAGTTATTTAGGTTGGCATCCTTTATCTTGGAAGTACAGATGGATATTTGTTACAATATGGAGTCGAGGAAAGACAAAACGAAGAAGGAAATAGTGTTCTGCTATCCAATTTTATTCAAAAGTAAGAATTCTTGCTAGATTTTTTGTTAAAAATGATAACGTCACATTAAAGGCACTAATAAATTGCTTTTATTGTTCGGTGGTTACTTGATTTCCTAAAAGTAAGGTCGATGATCGAAATGCCTTGTCCTATAAAAAGGCACAGTTTATCATCACGTAAAAAGGTCTGTAGACAAAGATGATTAAATTGAAACTTGGGTTGGCTCCTTTTATGAATAATTCAAAAATACCTATTTTAAACGTCTCATGGTAGTTATCTATTTACCAGTACATAATGATGCTCTGCACCTTTTACAATTTACATGCTTGATCAGATAATGCTAATGCCTTTTTGTTTCATTTTGAAGCATCTATCATTTAAACATGCCTTTTTATTGTGTTCCTAATTTTTGTCATGTTTCATTTATTAATTGATTTTCAATGTTAGGAAATATGTCGGAGAAAAAAGCAAGATAAGCTTCCTTAGCGCGGTCCCTGCTTTAAATACAATCATTGGTAAGTTCAGCCAATCCTTATTTCTATTGACTAGGATATACACTGTTTCAGCATTTGTTTAAACTTATTTTTATACATTGTACAATTACATCCTATGAACTTAATCTTTGTGAATTATTAATTTCGACATTCAGAGAATGCCAAATGTTTTCCTTGCATGCATACAAGATATTATCGGTTATGTAACATTGAATTATATTATAAAAACAAACATACATAAAAAACCTTTGTATTCGTAGTTGTAAAGTGTAAATTGTGATTTATTGTCCCAGGAATTTTTATTTAAATTAATTCTAGAGTATTTTTTTAACAATTATTCGTTTAAAACTTTACTGTTTCAGTATAATTGTCCTACCAAATTTAAGGTATTGGCAATAATTAAAAATTATATATCTATCAAGTTGTATGTGGTGGAAACCTATCTTTACTGGACATGTCAACTTTGGAGCCCAAACCTGGATTCCACAACAAATTGAAGGGAATATCCTGCTGTGTTGTTGACTCAATGGCTGAAGATCATTTTAGGTAAAATTATTTAGTAGCTCAGCATTTCTTTAAGTAGTATGCTTAACTTAGTCTGACAGTTGATTAATCTGTCTCTTATTTTATTATTACCTAATTGTACTCAATCGCACCCAAATGCAAATCAACTTGTAGTAAATATTCTGGATCACGGAAAGAAAACTAAGTAGTGGGATCGTCGTATTTTCATAGTAGCTTTTGATAGTAGGTCGGGTCGATTTACATGCTTTTTGGGATTTTCACATTATTTGACAATGGCAAGGGTTACTGGGCCAATATAAAACCCTGTGAAACTTGAAAGGGGTTTTGTAATCCAAAAACAACGGGCGCGCGGGGGGTAAAAATGTGCCCGTCCCCTTGTAAAACCAAAAATTGAATTCACAGGCATGTTGCATATCAAAATGACGGCATTGAAATGCTGATTACGAATCTAAAAAATTATTTTTGTAAATATTTTCCTAGTTCGAATAAGATCTCAAAAACATCTGATTTAGTCAAAACTGTATATTTTGTTAGGTTATTTGAAAATCATTTCAGACTGAATCAATACTTTTCAAAACGGTTTTCAGATTCGTATTTAGCATTTCAATGCGGTCATTTTGATATGCAACATGCCTGTGTTTGAAGGAATTTCAATTTTTGGTTTTATAAGGGGGCGGGCAACTTTTATACCCCCGCGCGCCCTTTGTTTTGGGATTACAAAACCCCTTTGAAGTTTCACAGGGTTTAATATTGGCCCAGTAACCCTTGCCAATTTCTATTAATGTGAAATTGCAAAATCGACCCACCCTATTTGATAGTATCAAAGGTTAGGTTAGTTAAGGTAAATGCCAATGAATGTCATCCAGGGTTAGAGCCCTACGAAGGGACTAGAAATAGTAGTAAAGCTACTGTGAAAATACGAAGAAACCCACTACTTCGTTTTCTATTTATGATCCAACATTCTTTATATATGATCCTCTTATAAGTTTTTCTAGCTATGATATCAAATTGCCCAGTCGCATATTCTTTACATGTACTGTGTAATTGATTTTTATAGTTTTACTGTTTTATTATGATTACCATTATTGTTGTGCTGTTCTGTTCAAGGACAATGATTTATTATTTTAGTGTTCGAATCTGTGTTTCAAAGAAGAAACAAGTTGTTCTTTACAGTATTGACGAAGAGAAAATGTCGCTTGTTAGGTAAGATTCATTAGACTTTAGTTTGATAAAAGTTTAAATTCAGACCCAATAATTTATTTAAAAGAAAAGTTATCTAACCCAATAAACAAAAAAAATTGTGATGAGATTTACATAAGATAATTCAAATATTTGTCTTTAATTCTATATTAAAAACTATTAAAAGCAGAGTATTTATCTACAATCATCATTATTGCTTGTTATTATTTGTCAAACATAGTAAATCTATATTAATTTAGATCTCGTGAACTAAATGAGCCAATAGTAAACCTGTCAATATCTGGTGATACAGTTTGTGTAGCAACTCATTCCAGGTATAACTTTTTATGCCTTTTTGAAAAAAAAGCATTTTATAATTCATTGCTTTCTACTTAGTCTTTCTATGGGGACTAGGCCGACTCAAGATGCAAAATTTTTTGGCGCGCTATTTTAACCCATTCTATTCATAAATATAAGACTATTGATACCTTTAAAAGTGTTCTCAGACTATTTTTTCAGCAATATGTCAAATTCGAATTTCATAAAAAAAGGGGAAGGTTCCCCCCTGGGGGTGAAATTTTTTTTTCTTTCAAACCATGGCTTTATACACCTTCCTGAATTCGTCTTGAAGAGTACATTAAGAATCAAAAAACGTTTTTAAAAAATATTGATCCCAGAAAAAGTTATCCTCAAATAACCGTCAAAATCACCTGATTTTGCTAAAATGGCCAAAATTGTTAGTTTTTTGAGAATAGCTCTTGCTATGATCAAAATATTTTAAAATCGTTTTTTGATCCTTAATGTACTCTTCAAGACGAATTCAGGAAGGTGTATAAAGCCATGGTTTGAAAGAAAAAAAAATTTCACCCTCAGGGGGGAACCTTCCCCTTTTTTATGAAAATCGAATTTGACATATTGCTGAAAAAAAGCTACTAGAACACTTTTTTTAGTATCATTGGTCTTGATATCATAAAAGGAATGGGTTGAAATAGCGCGCCCATTGAATTTCAAAAAAAGTGGTAATTCTGAGTCGGTCTAATGGGGACTTCTGATTTGATAGTCCCCAAAATGTGTGTCAACACTATAATTAATATAGAGAAACACTCTCTAAATCAGTATGTCTTTACATAAATTGAAAGTCTTTTTCATTTTAAGAAGGCATCAGTTTTCTTGAAAACTGTTTTTTTTTATTTTTTTGTAGGTATTTAAGTTATATTTTAATTCCTGAAAATGTATTTGAGATTTATTCATGTTCTTGTTTAGGTATTTAATATTGAATGTTAAAACTGGCGGAGTGATAGATTTATTTCCCATTGAGGAGCACAGTACTTCCTACATGATCACACAGATTCAAAATCAAGAATTTCTTGTCGCAGGTAAGAAAATTCAAAAAAAGACAATCATGTTTCTAAATTAAACATAAAAATTGAAGATAAAAGCTAAAAAATTAAAAATTATAAATAAAGTTAGAATAGTTATTTCTCGTATCGTATTATAAACGGCTTTCCGCGGATATAGAATGTACAATTATAAGATTAAAACTAGTTTTTTTAGCCCCGTGGTGCCGAAGGCACCGGCTAAAAAAACTAGTTTTAATCTTATGATTGTACATTTCTATATTCGTAGAAAACTGTATATAATACGATGCTAGACATAGTTTTTTCGTATGGATGAGAACCGGTTCCTATCCACCGGATTCGAATGAATACGAGAAAATTTTATATGTTATTATGTTTTAGTTATTTTTAAATCAGTCAATAAAAAAGTCTTACTTAGCTGCACAAATAATGGACTTTCTGTCATTTTCTAATTTAAAGAAACATACAAGTCTTATTTTAGGGATCTGTAGGATATTGGACTGTACATTATACTGGTACACAAAGTTTTATAAATATACTCTCATTTATTGACTTAAAAACTTTTAGGACACGATTAGTTTGTTTTAAAACGGGCAATTCTATCATCATTGTTAAAGAACATAAACTTATCGTCCATTGTCTTGTACCTTAAGATTCCTTAGAATTTATTTCTTTCACAAATTTTTTGTAGTCAAACACATCTTTTTGTTTAGTTTCTGTCTTCTGAATTGTACATAATAAACCATGTTTCTGTCTTCCATTCAGGTCCAGGAAACCTTGGAATGTTTGTGACAGGTGAAGGTACCTCCCAGCGGCCACCTATCCAGCTGACGGCAAACCTTTACAGAATCATTTTTTCCAGTCCTTACATCATAGGTATTTTTTTAAGCAAAAGCTTTTCTATAATTATGGTTTGTTTGTACATCTGTCTGTTACAGATAGCTTTGATTGTTGATTTAGGTAGGTAGGTTCTAATTGTACTATTCATTTCAAAATTTGCATGGCGATTCCTGAATATTATGTACAAGCATAGTAAGCAACTTTATAAAAATCTGTATGTTTGATTTTCACATAGATTTTTAGATATTTTGTTCTTTTAATCTTGTTTCAATATTTTTTACTTAGGTAATCATTAAAAAATCATTCAGTATTAAAATCAATTGTTTAGGTTTATCTCCAGAAAGTGTTCTTGTGTACAGTCTGCAAGATGGAAAGGTATACTTCATTTTATTTAAACTAGTTGCTTAAATCATAGCCTTTTAGGGAGGTCCGAAGTTGTTAGGAAAATATCCTTTAACCACCCAGGGGCATTTATAAAGCTTCCATTAAAAGTATTCTCAAACACAATTTTTTTCGAGATCTTTAGCTTCAAAATTTACAGTATACTGTATAGAATGTACGTAATATGGGAAGTACTAAAAAAAGGCTAAACATTTGAAAATATATAACCGTAGTATTCAATATCAAATGAATTTTTTGTTTTGTTTTTTTGTAAGAAAAAGAAAGATTTTTTTGTAGGGGATTGGCTATACTAATTTAAAAAAAAAAAAATTGAAATGTAGGGTTTTTTAGACTTACCAGCCACACAAAAACCTTATTTTTGTCATTAATTTGCGGTTTAAAAGATCTTACTGCAATTCAAACACATTAGGTATAACATTATGCCTTAGTTATGTTTTTTTCAGGGCAGGAGGTACTTCTTGAAGTACTGGGGGATATTGACGTCCCTCCCCTTACCAGTCACCCTTCCTTCCAGGGATATGAAAGGTTTGCGTAGGACTAACTATCCTACCTGTAAAAATCATCACAGTTAGCGAAACCACCCACAAAACCTCAAACACTTATGGCTTTAACACAGCCAGAGGTGTGCATGAAACAAGAACTGTTGGAACTGATGCTCAGTTTACTGAGAATATGAAAGATGATGGTGAAACCCGAAAGGAAGCTATCAACTTGATGACAGGACCAATAAGTTCTAAGCAAAGCTGTAAGATAGGAACCTGGAATGTTAGAACAATGTATGAGTCAACTAAAACAGCCCAAGTAGTTAAAGAAATGACAAGTTACAATATCGGAATACTTGGAATTGCAGAATGTAGATGGACAGGACAAGGACAAACCACAACCAAAGATGGCCACCTAATACTTTATTCTGGTCATGAAAGTCAACATATGTATGGGGTTGCTATAATTATCCAAAAACGACATGTCAATTCACTAATAGACTGGAAACCTATATCAGACAGAATAATTAAGGCTAGATTCCAATCAAGGCACTGCAAGTTGACCCTTATCCAATGCTATGCCCCAACAAATGACAAAAGTGAAGAAGTAAAACAAGAGTTTTATGATCAACTGCAATCAATCAGAAACTCAGTACCCAAACATGACATGTGTCTAGTTCTTGGAGATATGAATGCTAAAGTAGGAACTGACAGGACTGGAGTGGAAAATGCAATGGGACACTTTGGCATAGGTACAAGAAATGAAAATGGAGAACTTTTACTTGAATTCTGTTTAAATAATGATATGGTCGTAGGAGGTACATTATTCCAACACAAAAACATTCACAAATATACCTGGACAACACCTGATGGACAAACAAGAAACATGATTGACCATATTATGATCAATAGAAAATGGGTCAAATCAATGCAAGACTGTAGGAGCTATAGAGGAGCCGACATATTCAGTGACCATGAACTAGTTGTCAGTAAGATTAAATTAAAGCTGAAGCGTACTGGCCATGATATAAAGAGTGAGATTGGCAGACAATATGATTCTTCAAGATTAAAGGACCCAGTGATAAAGAATGAATTTGTCTTAAAACTCAGAAATAGATTTCAAGTCTTAGAGGACCTAAATGACGAGACTGAGATCACATGGACTTCAATTAAAGAAAACTTTCAATCTACTGCTAAGGAAATCCTAGGACACAAGAAACCAGAGAAAAAGGACTGGATCTCTGAAGAAACATGGAACAAAATAGAAGAGAGAAAGAATCTTAAAAACAAAATTCATAATGCTCAACATTTGGCTGACATGGGCAATTTAAGAGCTGAATATACTGCTAAAGACAAAGAAGTCAAAAAGCGCACAAGGAAAGACAAGAGAGATTACATTGACAATCTGGCTGAAAAGGCCCAGAGAGCAGCTGACTTCGGTAACATGAAAACAGTATACAACATAACCAAGCAATTAAGTGGCAAATATAACAAAAAGAGTGGTGAAACTATCAAGGCTAAAGATGGTAAATTACTCACTACAGAAAAAGAAGTTGCTGAAAGGTGGAAATCGCATTTTGAAGAAGTGTTGAACAGACCTGAACCTGAAATTACTGCTGAACCAGAACCAGGACATGAAATAGACATAGACACAAGACCACCAACTATTCAAGAAGTTAAAGCTGCTATACATAGTCTAAAGAACGACAAAGCACCTGGACCTGACTTGATAACTGCTGAAATGCTTAAGGCAGACATAGATCTTTCTGCTAGGACTCTGACTGATCTCTTTGATAAAATTTGGAGACAAGAAAAGATACCAACTGACTGGTCTAAAGGTATAATCATAAAACTACCTAAGAAGGGAGATTTGAACAATTGTGATAATTGGAGAGGAATTATGCTGCTTTCTATCCCAAGCAAGGTCCTATGTAAAGTTATTTTAAACAGAATTGATGAGAAAATTGACAATAAACTAAGAGAAGAACAAGCTGGGTTCCGTGCTGGAAGAGGCTGTGTTGACCAAATTTTCACCCTTAGGACAGTTATTGAACAATGTGTTGAATTTAACAAGCCACTCCATGTAAATTTTGTTGATTTCTCTAAGGCCTTTGACTCCATACACAGACAAACACTCTGGAAAATACTAAGAAGTTATGGTATACCTGAAAAGATGATAATTATGATAACTAAATTTTATGACAACTTCCAAGCCTGTGTTTCAGTTGGAAACAATAAGACATCTGATTTCTTTAAAATAAGCACTGGAGTTAGACAGGGATGCATTTTATCACCTATTCTATTTATATTGGTCATTGACTGGGTGATGAAGAAAACCACAGAGGACAAAAAACGTGGTCTCCAGCTGGGCGTACTAGGACACCTAGAAGATCTGGACTTTGCTGATGATCTGGCACTGATTTCAGAAACAATTAAACATCTACAAGCTAAGACAGATAGACTAGTTAAATACGCAGGACAAGTCGGGCTCTTTGTTAATGTCAAGAAGACTGAAATTATGAATATACCTACAAACCCTGATCAAACTATAACAATAAATGGTGAACAATTGAAACAAAGCAACAAATTCACCTATTTGGGGAGTGTTATCAGCAGTGAAAATGGCTCAAAAGCTGATATTAAAACCAGGATTGATAAGGCTAGGGTTGCTTTCAACAGTCTACACAACGTTTGGAATTCAAAGAAACTTGCTCTGAAAACAAAAATCAGACTTTACAACAGTAATGTAAAATCAGTTCTTCTTTATGGAGCTGAATGCTGGAGAACTGTGAAAACTGAAACAAATCAACTTAATGCATTTCACAATAGCTGCCTAAGAAGAATTTGCAAAATATTCTGGCCAAACAAAATATCAAACATTGAGCTGTATGCTAAGACCAAGTGCAATAGTATTGAAGCAGAAGTGAAATTTAAAAGACTAAGATGGCTAGGACATGTGCTCAGAATGGAACAAAATAGGTTTCCAAAAAAGTGCTTAAAATGGAACCCCACCACTGGTAAACGTAAACGGGGACAACCAAAAATGACCTGGAGACGGAGCACTGAAAAGGACCTCTTTAATTTGAAATTAACATGGGGAGAAGCTGAAGCACTTGCCAAAAAAAGGAATTCATGGAGGAGCAGGGTGGCCGTATTCTCTGGACTCCACAGTCCAAAAGAGAGACGCGACTGAACTGAACTGATGTTTATTGTTTGCATTGTCCTACTTTATATTTTAAATGCAGGTAAAGCAAGGAATATCCTACCCTGGCGGACGAACCCTTGGAGTTTTCGACGGCACAATCCTAGTCTCTGGTTCTAGTCAAATATCTGCAATACTTCCAATTCCTTGGCAGGTTAGAATACAGCTTGTTTTATTTTATGTATAAGATTACAACATTAATATTTCCAGTTTTTTAATTCAGAAATTGGAGGTTCAGAAAATATTCAGACGTTCCATTAGGTTTCGCATCTGTATGCGAAAGAAGTCCCCAATTTTCTTGAAAATTAATCTTGTATTCTTATATTTTAGGCACAAGCAGAAAATTTACTACGCCAAGAAAATGTGTCAGATGTATTAGAATTATTAAAGTCTCTGCATATTTCTTCTGACGAAGCAAAGCTGAAGGTAAGTTTAGTGTAAAAGAGTAAATGCTCAAGGGCCTGGGGAATATTCACATGAAATTTTCCAAAATATGTTTTAAAAGTATCTAAACAAATTAAATAAATATCTTTTTTCGCCCATAGCGTTTAGAATTATCTAATAGACAAAAAATCTTAAATCTTATTTTAGTTTACATTAAAAGTTTTGGTGCTTTCCCTCAAATATATTTCTTGCAACTTTTTTTTTGGAGGGGGGGGGGACCCTGCAGTCTTCTAACCGTAACATAACCCAAAATTAACCTTAAAATATCATATTTGGTCCTCCATATGCATTATGTGGGAAACCGCCATATGCATTTCATTTTGCCTCTTCATGAAAGTACATCAGACGATTACAGACTGATTATTAGCTTCGCTACAAAATATTATTTATAGGAACGTTCAATCAGACAGAAAGTTGGCTTTATCTGTCTATCTAAAGGTGACCTAACACAGGCACGAAAATTGTTGACGGAGGGACATGTGGATCCTAGAGAAATTATAACATTATATCCAGGTACAGTTATGGATTTTTTAGCAATGATGTTTTTAAATGGCGGAAATGTTTAAGGCATAATTAGTCTTTTTTTCTTTATGAAAAACGTAGATTTTCAGTTGAAAGAAATGTGTAATCCTAATAAATTATTTCTGTCTGTGTGTGTGTTATGAATGATCTCGCCGCGCTAACCGCCATACTGTGAAGTCTCTTCTAGGTCCATGGAGGTTTACAACTATTTTTTGAGAAGAGGGGGGAAGGGTAATTTCACACTCCCTATAGAAATCAACACTAGCAAAAATACCCCCATTAAAAAAAAAATATGTAATTTGGTTTATTAATCCTCAATAAGAATATTAATAAAACAAATTTCAGATATAAGAAGTCCAAACAGCAGATATATACCAATTTCTCCCCCTCTACATAACATTCCCGACATCTCAAGGTAAAGAGAAATAATATTATACCTTTAAGATAAATATTAAGCAAACTTTAGCAAGGATTAAAAGATCTATAAGTAACGAAGATTATGTATATATGATATTTTGATAGTTTATCTTTGTTAACAGCGGAGAAAATAAATATTTCTTATGGGAATTGATTATATTCTAGAGCAGTACCGATAATCGATTTATACCAATTGTTATAAAAATCACCATTCTATTTTAAGTACAAAAGAAAAACACATTTCCCTTATAAAATTTGACGTCTATCAGATCATTTCTGATAGACAGACAAACTAAGTGAGTTTTAGAGTATAGGCTTATGTCAACTAACGTTTGGGGGGAAAAAGTGGTTTTAAATAATTCCTTTTCCAGTATGGCTTTGAAACCAATTATTCGAAAGCTGATTATAATACGTTGTGATAAATAACTTTTGTTCAGTGTCCGCCCCGAGGCCGGAGAGCCGGATGTTCACCAGTTTTTGTTACAGTACCTGCTGGATATCAGTCAACTTGACCAGGTAATGTCAAGGATCTAAGGAATAGGACAATGTGAGATAATTTGATGTACATCGGTCCCTGTTGAAGATATATAAAATTACTCTTCTGCAGATTAAAATTATTGGTTAAAAAGTTTAGACAACAAGTCGAGACAAAATAAAAGTCTCCAAAGCTATTAATCTTACAATTAAGAGAACAGAACATGTTTATTGTTTATAAAACTTTGGATATTCATAATTCATACCAGTTTAATTTTCTGTTTGATGTCCCCTTCCCCTCCTGGTTTATGGTAACCCTAAAGAAAAATCAAGGCCTAAAATTCTGTCTGATCAATCACGTATTATTACCACTTATTATTATGGTTTAAAGTGGTGTAGATTAAGGGGGGGGGGGTTAATGCAACCATCTCGTAATCAATGATTAAATGGCAATTAGAATTAGAATTTCCATCAGAAATTTTGCATGAATAATCCTTGGTAGGTCTATTTTCCCTAAATCGAACAAAAAGTTGGAAAAGTAACGGCTAACGGCTGGCGGCTCAGCTGTTTTGCCATTTTATTACTATCTTTAGAGCAAAAAAGTCACGAAACCTATCTTCACATAATACTTTTTCTCATTCAAAAACCTTATCAAACGGTTCTAGCCGGTAGCTGTTGGTACTAGAAATTTAAAATTTGGTTATTGTTATCATTTAACATGAATTAAACCAAAAATATGTTTTAAAAAGTTGATTCCTACGTAATTAATGATGAATTTGCCCTGAAAATAGGCAAAAAACGGCTATACGGCTGAGCCGCCAGCCGTTACTTTTCCAACTTTTTGTTCGATTTAGGGAAAATAGACCTACCAAGGATTACTCATGAAAAATTTTAGATCGAAATTCGAATTCTAAGTGCCATTTAATCACTGATTACGAGATGGTTGCATTAAACCCCCCCCCCCCTTTATGCATAGTCTTTTCCATCCCTAAAAATACAGTATTTATAAGAAGCTTTAATATTTAAATAGTGAAAAGTCCAATAGGTTTTCTTTTGTTGTCTGTCACATATCTCCTTTTCTTTCAACCATCTATTCTCAATTTAATTGAGTATTCCTTGTATCCAGGAATCTGTAACAGAGAGCGTAGCTGGTGTACAACTAGACCCTGACCATGAAGAAATTGTTCACACTTGTATTGCTAAACTTTATGCTTTGTACTATCCAGAGAAGTTAGACAATTTTCTAAAACAGGCAGGAAACTGATAAAGATTTAAGAGAAAAGAAGATAGCCAGGGATCTAAAGGGATAAGACAATGGCCGATAAATTGATGAACTGTACATCCCCAATGATGATACATAAAGTAACCTCTTCTATAGATCACAAATATTGGTTGAAACTTTTAGACCAATCAACCAATCAACTGTCATTAGAAATCCTCAAAGTTGTCAAGCCAACTAATAAGAAACCGTTATTAAATATTTAAGTACTAGACACTAGTGTAATAAACAGCTTACTATCCCCTTCTTTCCCGGAAAAAAAGTATATGGCAATTAGAAGGTACTATAACTATGATCAATCATTTACTTTATACGAACATCAAACTGTTCTAACAACTCAATCTTTATTCCCTGAACTGAAAAAAAACAGGACACTGTATTACTGAACACAGAAGATTTGGCGGATTTCTTCCAGAACAGAGATTTCATGCATTTTCAGGTATAAAGAACTTGCGGATCTAGTGAAATGTTCCTGATAACGATCATCTCCAAAAATCTAAAAGGCTGCTAATGCCAAAACGGTGGAACGTATAGATTATGCTCGCACAAAATAATCTCGAATAGTCTTTGACTCTTTACTCAAAAATGCATACAGTTATCTCGCAGTGCACATAAATGCGCGGAAAAGACTTTGTCTGTGGGCATGACATGTATGTTCAGCCGTTAGGCAGCTAGCAGCCTTTAAATCCATAGATTTTTGAAGTTACCAGGAACATTTTACCGTAAACTGCACTAGATCCAAAATTGCATACAAAAAATTAATGCACATTATTAGGATTTAATCACTGATTTTAAACTTGTTCCAAAATGGCATATCTATGTTTGTAAGTTTTTTTTGTTAGGCTAAAATATTGAAGTTAAAATTTCTTCTATTCGTTTTATAATGATTTAATTTTTTATCTAAATATTTTGTTCATTTAACAATCCTTATTTTTTAACAAGCTTTAAAAATTTTAAGGCTAAGAGTATCTTAAGTTTAATTTCTAACTGAGATTTACGTCAATTTACAAATGAGTACAAAGGCCTAAGTTTTAATTGAGACTAATCTTATTTTCCTCAGGCTTTGCTACACGAGAAGCTGAATGAAAGTAAGGAGGCCATCAGTATTTGGACCGGGCTAGTGAGCGGTCAATCTGTAGATCCTTTCTTTCCTGGTGTACAGTTTGTTATCAGGTACGCAATAATTTGGTTCTAGACCAAAGTGTAGATGCGTCGTCAGCTGATTGGCTGCCCAAGTCACGCTTTAAATGAATGCATGAAAACTTTTTTTTATAGTACGAGTAGGACATGAAGGGAGGGAAAATTAGACATTAGAAGTGTCATAAACTTCATAACCTTCCATTGATTTTAAACGATAAGACAATGGATGATAAATTGGTGTCCCAATGATAAGGAACTAAAAAACTGTAGATTAAACTTTTTGATGGAAAAGTTTGTTCAACTCTTATTAAGATTAAAGTCCAACATTTTTAAGTTAACAAAGATCATAAGATACTTTGGGCACCAGAAAGAATTTGCTGAAAATTATCCCATCTCTCTCTGATCAATATAACACTTTTAGACGTTTGTGTGTTTTGGATGCCCAACTGTGTTGGTCTCATTGTGACGTCATTCTGGAGGCTAATCAAGAGTTAGGTAAGAATTTATAGATATAAATTTGGTTGAATATGAATAAAATTAACTAAGAATCAATTTAAAGAAAAATGCATTGGCATGGTTGTTAAACACGTAAGCACCACTTTCTTTGACCGTATAACGCTAAATTAAAAATGGAATACATTTAATTTTCTCTGTTTCGGTACTTTGGGCCAAATATCTCGGTACTTAGGCCTACGTGGCCGTCTACAAGATCTTAAGTGCATGAAGCACAATCATCCTCACTACTTCCAATGAATAAGGCACTGATGCAGTTACAAATAGTGTATTTACACCATGAAACGGTGGGATCAGTCTTAATTCATATCAAGCCAGGAAGTATATAGAGGTAAAAAAAACACACAGCTAACCACTCATTCTATGCAGAACAGGATTTTTCGTCACATAACATGTGCCGTGCTGAGGGCATCAAACAATACAAAGGAAGAAAGCGCGTGGGGGCGCATACATATGGCTATGCCGCGCTTCATTGCTTAGATATGATTTCAAACTACAAAAGTCGTCTTCTGCTCATATTTCTAGTAAGGTTTAGGTGGGGTTCGATCCCGCAAGGAACACACTATATAAGTACCAAGACACACCCGCCTGTGAACTGAGGAATCGAACACATCATTAACATTCTTTGCAATTTTGTGTGCAGACAGTGTCCACAAAAGTCAAAACTCATGACCACATAAATCACAAGAGTTTGAAAAATGGCCCTATGGCCTCAAATTCGCTCGTAAAAAACATTCACGAATATCCACAACAACTCAAACTGCCTCACTTACACATTATAAGCAGGAATAAAGGAATAGGAGAAAGTGCATACATCATTGAAGACTTTCACATTTCCCATTCACACACAACATTGGTGCCACATAGCCTCACAACTAAAACAAAAGAATTCAATTTTGAATTTGCTTTTTGAATTAATTTGCTAGACCATAATTACGAAGGTACCCAAACATTCATCAGGTACCCAAAAGGGTTTTTTTAAAAATAATATTTTATACGATAGAATAAAATATCTTTAAATCTAAACATCAAAACTGTATCATAAAATCACCATAAGGTAAATCATCAAAATTAAATAGTTCAATCAGATCTTTTACTCAAAAGAAAGAAAGAAATAAATAAAATCAGAAAACTTCTTTTCAATCAAATCTTTTACTCAAAAAAGAAAGAAATAATAAAATCAGAAAAACTTCTTTTCAATCAAATCTTTTACTCAAAAAAGAAAGAAAGAAATAATAAAATTAGAAAAACTTCGTTTCAATCAAATCTTTTTACTCAAAAAAGAAAGAAAGAAATAATAAAATCAGAAAAACTTCGTTTCAATCAAATCTTTTTACTCAAAAAAGAAAGAAAGAAAGAAATATAAAAGAGTACCTAATCTTTCATTAGGAGCTCATAATCAATCATAATAATAAAACGAATCCTTAATGCTAAAAATGAAATGCATTAAAATCATCGAAATAAATAAAGCATCCTTAAATCTAAGAACACACAAAATGACTGTATCAAATCATCAAAATAAACTTCAAATAAAATTAAAAATGCATTTTTGCAATATGCAAATTTAAATTAAGCTCAGAAAAATGAAAAGGGCTTTAAAAATTGTTGACTTTACATTTTCTTATCAAAAAATTTGAACAAAACTTGCTCTTTGGTTACGTAGGTAATAAGCTTTTATCTACGAACTCTCTAAATCTTTGGCGTAATTGCTTTCCAACAGGATACAGTCAATACACACAAAATAATCATATTCAGTTCCGGCTGAATATTCAAACTACAAACATTTTAAAATAATTGCAAGAATCAATTATTTTATATGCCTGGCACAAGAATCCCTGCCTCCGGCTACCAAGTCGACAATTCTTTTCTTTGAGCTAGCTGTGGGCAGGGTTTCTGGCACCGGACTCAAACATCTTTAACATAAAAGTTAAAATTAATCAATAATAATTCATCAAATCAATTATCAAATTATTCATCAAATCTCTGCTTCAAGAAAATCAAAACAAATCAAAGTACATCTGCTGTGTTCATGAAAATTACTGCTTTTTTGTTTTTTAGGTAAATCTTCAGAACGAAATAAAATAATCTTAATATATAGTTAATATTAAATTATTTTGTAATGCATGTAAATATATGAAAAGAAAATAATTTTTCAAATGATTAAATGTTGTTTCATTCTTATTTCTTATCAATATATCATATTTCATGTTGTTCAACAAGGAACAAAAATGCTTCGCGTCTAAAAAAATAAGTACCTAAGATTTTTTACGCGAAAAAATCCCAGGTCCCGATCAAATGAAATCCGTAAAAAAAAACTTATGTATTCGATTAGAAAACTTTAGTTTTTTGCTTCAAAAATAAAATCTTGAACTCATTTATAAGTTAAAACAAAATTGTATGAAAATTTGCGTTACTTATAAATCTTAAGAAATGGGTAATTTCTTTTAAAAAAATACTGCTTCAATTTTAATATCTGCGATAAAAATGAAGGTAAAGTTAATTTAAAATATGCATAGTTTATCTTAAATTAATTCTGCGATATTCATATAAAATAATAATCAATATTTTAATAATATCATACATCGTGTTCATTATTATAAATGCTTATCTCATAGAAATAGAGTTTACACTTTTTAAACATGAACGAAAAAAATATATGTACCTAGGAAAATAATTGCTGTAAAATACTTTCTCAAGGTTTTAAATTGTCCGAAATTGCTAGGTACGTATATTACTACGAATCTCTGCTTTCGGAATGAAAAAAAAACTTTTATTTGCTTACGAATTTAAACAAATATCTGATTTTTTTGCGATAATCTTTTAAAATAATAATAAGGAATATTTTAAACATTATCATAATAATATTACATGTTGTGTTCTTTACTTTAATGCATTATTTCATATTAGAATCTGAGAAATAACATTTTTTAAGTAAACGTGAACCATGAAAAAAATACCTCGAAAAATAATTTGTAAAAAAAATCTATTTTTCTCAATTTAAAAATCTGCAAAATCATTTGGTATTTAATACACACGAACTTTTGCTTTTCAAAATCATACTTAAAGAAACAAAATCTTTTAAAATCTGCTTTAAAAGTATAACAGTTTTGTAGAATTTTTGTGCTTAAATATGAACAATAAAATTAGTTGAATAATGAATACTTATTCTTTACAGAACCCATTTTGGTTCCCTTCACAAGCCTAATATATAACTTGTAACATTTCTTCTCTTTAGGAGATCATTTTCACACATAAATGGTTTATGTCGTAGATTAGATGTGCAGGGATAGGTATTTCTGTCGGTACTTCCCTGGCCAGCTTGGCTACAAAAAATCCGCGGCTGGACTGCTTCAAAATGACCACCCTGTATCGAATACAAAGTGTCGGCGGCCATTATCACATGGCACTAATTTAATTGCACAAGAGAAATATTCTATAATTTTCTCTGTTGTGGAGACAGCATTCAAAGCTGCTCCGCTTCCTCCAACCATCTTCAGCAGTTGGAAGCCTCTTCGGCAGTGATTATCAACACTACCAACCTCAATGTTGTCTGCAACAGCAACAACTTCAGTATTAACTGCAATACTATCAGCATCAGCGTCAACTGCAACAACTTCAACACTAGAATTGGCTGCAACTCTGACGACAGCAGCAACGGCTGGAATGTGAACATCATCATCAGAAACGGCCGCGGCGCTGTCACCAACATCATGAGAATTAGATACAACACAACCAACATCAGCATTGTGAACGACTACGGCAACACCCGCCGTAGCAATGTTATCAACGGCTACAGCACTATCTTCAATATAATCAGGATTGACTGCAACACAAACAACATTATCATCAGTAACGGCTACGGCAACACCCGCCGTAGCAATGTTGTAAACGGCTGCAGCAGTATCTTCAACATCAGAATTGACTGCAACACAAACAACAGCATCAACAACAGCTTCACAAGCAGAACCAACAGGTTCATCATCAACAGCTACGGCAGTGCTCGCCCCAGCGGTGTTGTTAACGGCTGCATCTCTATCTATAACATCAGAATTGACTGCAACACAAACAACAGCATCAACAACAGCTTCACAAGCAGAACCAACAGGTTCATCATCAACAGCTACGGCAGTGCTCGCCCCAGCAGTGTTGTTAACGGCTGCATCTCTATCTATAACATCAGAATTGACTGCAACACAAACAACAGCATCAACAACAGCTACACAAGCAGAACCAACAGGTTCATCATCAACAGCTATGGCAGTGCTCGCCCCAGCAGTGTTGTTAACGGCTGCATCTCTATCTATAACATCAGAATTGACTGCAACACAAACAACAGCATCAACAACAGCTACGGCAGTGCTCGCCGTAGCAGTGTTTTTCTTCTTAGAAGGCAAACAAGGCTCAACATTGGCCTTGGCCAATAAGTAAAACATACTGGCGATATCATCAACTAAAGTGCCAGGCGGTTTTACAAAACCATTTTGAATTATTGCGGCAGCTTTAGCCCTTAGAAAAATGAACTCAACTCTACAGTTATATAGATCATCGCCTGCTATCTCCATCATGAATTTCAATGATTTAAGATCTTCGATAGCTTTGAGAGTCTTTTTCAGTTCACCATAATTTTTTTGCGCTGTAACAAGTTCGCTATATTGAGCCATAATGTCACTTTAACTTGCACTGATTACAATTATGGTTGGTAACGTCTAAAGTTCATCAAATAAATCATTTCAGATCACCATAACTTTTTTGCGCTTTGACAAGTTCGCTATATTGAGCCATAATGTCACTTTAACTAGCACTGATTACAATTATGGTTGGTAACGTCTAGAGTTCATCAAATAAATCATTTCAGATCACCATAACTTTTTTGCGCTTTGACAAGTTCGCTATATTGAGCCATAATGTCACTTTAACTAGCACTGATTACAGTTATAGTCTGGTCTGGAGATTATTCAATAATCCAGCACATTAACAGTAACATCATCCAGTACAGCTTCTTCTTCGGCTGACAGACTTGATTACCGTTTCATTGTTTCGGTACTTTGGGCCAAATATCTCGGTACTTAGGCCTACGTGGCCGTCTACAAGATCTTAAGTGCATGAAGCACAATCATCCTCACTACTTCCAATGAATAAGGCACTGATGCAGTTACAAATAGTGTATTTACACCATGAAACGGTGGGATCAGTCTTAATTCATATCAAGCCAGGAAGTATATAGAGGTAAAAAAACACACAGCTAACCACTCATTCTATGCAGAACAGGATTTTTCGTCACATAACATGTGCCGTGCTGAGGGCATCAAACAATACAAAGGAAGAAAGCGCGTGGGGGCGCATACATATGGCTATGCCGCGCTTCATTGCTTAGATAATATGATTTCAAACTACAAAAGTCGTCTTCTGCTCATATTTCTAGTAAGGTTTAGGTGGGGTTCGATCCCGCAAGGAACACACTATATAAGTACCAAGACATTCTCATATCTTGTCTTTTTCATTAGGAGTCGAGCTCTTCATAAAGCACCAGTTATCTGCCCAAGACGATTTCATTGATACAGCTCTCGACACTTTAAGGTGAAATTAATATTTTATACTATTTTGTTTCATTACTACTAGCTTCGCTACAAGAGGTGGTGTATTCCCCTCAAATGTTTTGGGGGGTTGGTATTTGGAATTCTTTGGCTAAAAACTGGCGCAAACAAAGGTCATACAATATGAGGACCGGTTAGACTCACTCGTAGTTGGACTGTTAGTGCCTTGAGACCTTCTTCAAAGTTTTCTTTGATTTTAGGAAATTTCCAAAAGCCAGAAGAATATATTTGGAACATTTAGTATTGAACAAGAAATCTCAGGTGATTATTAAATTCAATACAATCAGAAGATAGAAAAGCATTTCGTTATTAAAAGTTGATTTAGAAATTGTGATTTTAAATAGTAATGTAAGTGATATACTCAACACAAGCAATAGTGCATCCACGAACAACATTTTCTAATCTGCGCTATTTATTAACACAAGCGGCTGCGACCCTAGCATCTAGTGGCTCTTTATGCAAAAGGATATGAAAGTGGCAGAAAAATAGCTGTAGACAAAAAACCTTAATACTTTTTTATAAATAGATAACTTGAATGGTCAAGCAGGTGTGTTTGATGCAGGTTTGCCCGGGGACTTCTTCTCCATCCTCTTCAACGCCCCCCTCCAGAGCCCCCCCCCCCCCCCATAAGCCTCCTCTCCCCCCACCTACTGATGACGACCCTGGACACGAAAATGGACTATGAGCAGCCAATACAACAAATAGATAACTTTACTTATTTTTTCAGGTTGAACAGCACCACAACTTACTGGCTCTGATGTTGATTGAAGATTATAAGAATTCCGACTCAAGCAACAAGCTAAGAACATTAATACTCTCTTCTAACCATCTCAATATGCTTTTCTTGCTAGGTAAGATAATAGCAATAAAGTTAAAAAATAAACAGGGGTCCACTCCACAATGACGTCCAATTTTTTATTTTTTGGAATGGGGGGCAATTATAAAAGGGGGGTAATCAACCCTTTATCATGAAAGGAGACTGTTAGAAAACTGCATCCCAATTAAGCAATAACCCCGTAATGCAAGCACATTGGATCTAAGATTTGCCAGCTTGTACTTTTAAACAAAGATTGCAACATTCATAATTAGATTGGAATGCTCTTAATATTAAGCTAAACTTTAACAATGAAAATGAGTTTGATCCTGAGAAAATAAAAATCCTAAATTATGTCAATTCAAGTAGCAATATTCCTGCAATTAAATTCCTAGGTGTATTTATAGATCCTTCTTTAAATTTTAAATATCATGTAGAACATTTACGTAAAAAAATTTCTAGTTCCTTATTTCTTATAAATAGAGCTAAACATATACTGAATTTAGATAGCAAAAAAATGCTTTTTCATTCCCTTATAAATAGTCATTTACTTTACTGTTTACCTGCCTGGAGTTGTGGTCTTAAATCTACTATGGAACCATTAATTAAATTGCAAAAAAAGGCAATAAGAATTGTTTTTAGTAAGAAACACATCTCACACACAATGCCTTTATTTAAAAAAATGAATGTCCTTCCTTTACATGAATCAGCTAATTATTTGAAATTATTATTTATGTATGATTTTATAAACAGTAAGCTACCAAGTTCCTTTCAAGGTACATGGCTTCGCCGTAACCAATTACATACCAGAAATCTTAGAAACTCAAATATGTTTGATGTTAAAAAGCCGAAGTTTAAATCTATTGAAAGATTTCCTAAGTATCATTTTCAAGAATTATGGAATAACCATTGTAATAATGATTTATTAACCCACAATCAACCAAGAAAAAAATTTATTAAAAATCTAAAAGAATCTTTGTTATCAAGCTTAATTCTAGTGTGTAACAACCCATTATGTCAAGAATGTAGATAAATTTATATTTCTTTTCAATATTGTTTGAAATCTGATAAATTAATCAAAATTTATTTGTTTAAAATTTTTTAAATTTCTATTATTGCAATAATGGTGTGAGACTTGTATGCCCTAATCAATCCTTCCTATTATCATTCTTTCCTCTCCAATATGATTTCATTTATTGCTTATTATCTTTTTTTTGTCTTATTTATATGGCCTGTATGAAAACAATGTGTGAATACACATTACTGCATACTCCTATTTTTTAGGAAACTGCCATTTGGGAAGAAAATATTTTTATAAATTAACCATATCAATAAAATTTTTCTGTATATATAAATGTATATAATATTCATTTAATTCATTTATTATTGTAGTTTTTTTTTCTATGTATGTACACCCAAGAATAATAAATCTAATCTAATCTAATCTAATCTAGATAAGCACAGAAAATCACTAAATGGACATAGTTAAGTTATAGAAAAGATGTTTGGTTGTCATAAGATAGAAATGAAATAATATGCTCAAACTCATGAAACCTTTTAAGATTGTGGTTTATGACAAGGACAAAACAGTCAAGTATTTTTAGTTTTATTTTTGAAATTACGCGCAAAAAATCTCCTTTGTTTAGATAAGTTACGAGGAACTTCACTGCACTATGAGAGTGCTATCCTGTTGGGTCGAATGGCCAGATATTCAGAGGCCCTGCATCTACTTATAAACCAGGAATAGATAAAAATAAAAGTCTTTGTTACCATGGAGGGAGAAGACATTGAGCTGTTTATAACACAATTCTCTAAAGTTTTATGATAACATTGTCATATTCGTTGGCTCAACAACTTTGGGACTATTGTGAATTTTGATAGTTTGGTTCAATTAGTTGATTGTCTAATCATTGTAAATTGTAATCTACAGACGGGGTAATTTTGTGTATCATCATTGGGGATGTACATCAATTAATCGGTCATTGCCTATCCCTTTAGATCCCTGCTTTGTTGCAGAAGCAAAATATATCTCGAAGTTGACTTTCTTTAAAGAAACTATATTTAATGTCCTATATTTTAAACCTAACTTTGCTTAGAATAAATCTGGAATTAATCCTATATTTCATAATTTTATCCATATTTATTACTCAGTTAGGGGATCATGATCTTGCGCTGAGTTTCTGCGATGATATTGCCTCAAGACTTGAGAGAAAGGAACATAATAAAAAGATTAACAGCAAAGCTACTCTTTTAATTTTAATGATAGTTGGTTGTAATTTGTAAGACACATATTCCTACAATCTTTAAATTTTAGTATATCGAATGCCAATATGAGATATCATGGCACCGACGAAAAAAGGAACTATTAATAAAACTAGGTGTTCAGTACATTTAAAAACAAAAAAATCATTTCTTTCTGGAAACAAACAAAAATTAGTTGAAATAAACACGAAATTCGTTATTTTTTTACTTTGCATATGTTTGATGTTACTCTTACGATATAAAGTGATAAAGTGTTTATGTCTGTAGCTTAAGATTTTGATAACCACTGAACCGATGGAGTTCTTCATTTCAGGGAAGCTTCACATACATAGGTCCCAAGCTGGTTTAGGGCTATTAAACTTTAGATTTATGTCTTACTTAGGGTTGTTTAAGGCTAAATTTCTTTTCTTTCCTATCCATTCTGATAGATTACAGAGCCTCTAGGAGTCTAAATGCTAGGGGCGTAGCTGCTAGTATATTATATACTACAATTTAATTCTTAAAAAATGAATTTTAAAAAACAAACAATCACTATTATGATGTGAACCTGATCAGGAGAAAGAAGATTTGATGTACCAGTTATTATCAATTTATTTAAATCCTTCTGATCAAGCTAATAAACAACAATACCTGGTCAAGGTGAAACCTTTTTTTACGTTACATTTTTTTTCTGTAAAAAGTAAAATTTATATATTTTACCTACTGGCCCTTTTGTGCTGTCATAAACATGTAGTTGGCTAAAATAACGATGTCCATTGTCCATGTTATCAACTTAAATTAACAAAAAATATCATATACACATAATATACTAGATCCATTATTCCCTTATTTTTCAGGCGATTGATTTGATGAATTCTCGAGCAGGGGAATTTAATGGAAGTCAGGTGCTGAACAGTTTGCCTGCTAACTGGAATATTGCCTCCATTTTGCCAGCTATTAAGGTACACGTATGGTTTCCTATAAGGAAGTAATTTTTTCTCACGTTTTCCGTAAAGTTGTGTTTAACTGTCAAATGCGCTTATTAAGTTAAACTGTTCTTAATTATGACCATTTCATGTATTGTACATTTGGTAATACAAGTACAATTTTATAAAAAGTGCTGCAACTCTTTAACTAGGGTAAATCTGTACGTTGGACTGTTTGTCAACTAATGACTGCATGAAATTAAACTTAACATTCTTAGCCATCAACCTCAGTGAGAGGGGACAATAGGCTGTTAAGTTTTACAATATTGTTTTCTAATTCGTTGGCCTAACAACTTTTGGGACTGTTACTGAATTTTGATTGGTTGGTTTATTAAGTTGAATATTCAAATGTTTTAAGTATTAATTTTAATCTACAGTATGGATAATTTTGTGTGTCTTGATTGGGGATCTACATCAAATTATCGGCCATTGTCCCTTTGGATCCCTGCATCAACTTGCTATATAATGTAAAAAGTATATTTTTTATTATAATTCAGGTGTTTATTCGCCAGTCAAATCAAGAACATCGCAGTACGCAGATAAGCAAAGCTTTACATAAGGTATCCATTTTTTTTAAGATGCGAACATTTAATAGAAAATTATAGGTATTTTAGACGTGTTTTTTTTTATTTCAAGCAATGAAAGCGCTGAATTTTTGGTCCAATAGTTCATATGTTTTACCCGTCCTTATTATAAGAATACTTAAAAAACAAATAGATAATGTTCTTCATTACATGTTTTTGTCCTTTTCAGGGAAACAATGTGAATCTTAAATCTGAATATCTTGCCATAACCTCAGAACCAATCCATATTCTACCAAACCATTATTGTATCAGCTGCAAGAAGGTAGTTTTACTTTTAACGCTAATAAAATAACTGGATTTATGTCTGTCTGTATGTACTGACGGATCTTGCTAAACGCTGAACTGTAATGGTTCTTCTTTACAGTGTAGCTTCTCTTAGGTCCAGGGAAGAATTAAAACTATTTTTGGGAAGGTACCTCAGATAATACTCCCATCTAAAAAAAATTCTTTTATGGCTGGCTAAATATAAACAAAAATCTTCGTCTGCTAGATTTTTCTGTCTGATCAGGGATCTTAAGGGATAAGACAATGAACATCAATCCACTATTATTATAAATAAAATTTCCCCCTCTGTATATTAAAATTATTGGAATGTTTATACCTACACTACTAGTTTGAACCATATTAAAATTATTGGAATGTTTATACCTACACTACTAGTTTGAACCAACCATCTAAATTCAATAAAAGCACCCAAAGTCTTTGAGCCAACGAATATAATATTTTGGTTATAAAACTTTGGGAACCGATGTAATTTACAGTAAAATGTTGTTGTTGTTGTAGCCAAATGTATCTCCCGTCTATCCATGGTCATCGAAGGGTTGGCCTGTATCAAGGCCAAGGAATGTCGCAGCAGCCAGAGGGTCATTCCATAGTGATTCAGCAGTTAAGTTGGTTGGGTCAGCAGGACAATTGAAGAGATGGTTGGTTGTATGTGATGGTTGGTTACATTTAGGACATTTATCTTCTATCTGTATTGTTTTCTCTGTAACAGCTGACAGGTACGAGTTGAGCATAGAAGAATATCCTGATCTTAGCTGACTCAACATACTTCTTGTTCGTCGGGGGAAGTCTTTTTCAACCTCGTTAACAGGGGGGGGAGGAGCATCAAGAACTTTATTGTCAGTAAGGTTGATTATTGACTTTCTTACACACTCAGTATGGATTTGTTTAAGTAGTGGTTTGTAATTCTGATGGTTAACACCACTTTCTGGAATCATGTTTTTGATTTCATTACCAAACCTTGTTTGAAGGGTTTTTTTGGTAATACGGCGGGGTGGGGGGCCGTGAAGGTCAACATGATTAGGGTGGTCCGCTTTTTGAGTGGCAAGGAGAAATTGTCTTGAAAGCATTTCAGAGTGGTCCTTGACTTTCATGATTTTGCATTCTGTGTTGAGGTGATCGATGGGAGTTTTATTAACACAGCCAAGTGATACTCTTAGTGCTTCGCTCTGCGCTACTTGTAGGTGTGTCCAGTTTATGTCTGCCAGGTTGGGGGACCAGATAGGACTACAGTAATTAATTACTGATTGTCCTATGGCCTTGTATGTGGTAAGAAGGGTTTCTTTTTCCATACCCCAAGTGGTGCCAGAGAGTGATTTAAGGATGTTGTTGCGAGATTTAACTCTGGATTTAATATCAGTAGCATGGTGTTTGAAGGTCATCAGATTGTCGAAAGTTACACCAAGAAATTTAGGGTGTTTTACTGTAGGAACAGGGGTGCCGTTAATGGAGATGTTGAGTTGTTCACTACATTCATTAGACCATGTTGTGAAGACTGTGGCAGTTGACTTAGCCGGGGAGATAAACAAATTCCTTTCTTTGAACCAGTTGTCTAGCATGTCCAGGTAAACATTAATCTCTGAACAGACAGGATCCAAATGTGTTCCAGAATTTAAGACATTAGAATCATCTGCATATGTGATTAATTTAATGTTACCTGGTGGGTTGGGCATCTTGCCAATGTCCTCTCTTTCCCTGTGTCTGATTGATCATCTAGGGTAATAAATCTATTTTTAGGGATTTGCAGGTACGCGTGTGTCTAGATATCCTAATGGAGTAATGCTGCACGAACAGTGTGTCATCAATAAGAAAATTTGTCCACTTACTGGTCAGATATTTGAGCTTAGTGTTTAGTACAATGATATTTGCTGAGGGGTTACAAAAACTATCAAGAAAATCCCTTCAAGTTTTTTGGGGGGAGGGGAGAAGTCCCTGAAAACAATTCCAGTTAGGTATTTTGATTTTGTTTTGTTTTTTTCTGTGATATTTATTTTCTGTGATTTTACGTATTATTTATTTATTACTAGTAAGTCTGGTTTTTAGTTTAGCTAATATTTGATTTCAAATTGAATTAATACTCATTATGAAGACCTCTCAAGTCTTTTGAATTTGTTCGCTTAGTCAATAGTATTATAATTCTTCTATGACGAAATATGTAAGATTTTATTACTCATTTAAAATGTAGCTAATACATAGTGAAATATTTAACCTTAGGAGGGAGAAAAAGATACTAAAAAAGTATTTATATTAGGTATAAGATATTCTAAAACTTATATATTTTGGGGATGTGTAGAAAAAAATTTAAGGTTTTAAATAGTGTTGACTGTAATTGAGCTAAGTGCCGTTTTATAGATCTTATTGGAAACTCACAGACAACAACCAACCATAAGCTTGTTCCTTATTCTTTACATATTTGTTAAAAAAAAACTGATACTTTTTATGAATCCTTATCTTATATTTCTTATCTCTGTGTGATTATACATACTTATTACTTAGTATATATTTATACTTACTGATAGGAAAATATAATAATACATAGTAAGGTATAAGAAACTAGTGACATCGCCCCTAGCCTCTAGAGGCTTTTTTCATAAAGGTTCAGAGAAGACTTTCAAAAAAATATCATTCTTTTTTTTTATTTTTTTATTTTTCTTCAATATTTTAGAGGTTTCTTTTGCTTCGCCCCTACAGGGAAAGGGTGGTTCCCCAATCTTTTTTGAATTTTAAAAACACGATGCAGTAAATAACTATTCTTAAAAACAAACAGAATATCTTGCTCTATAAAATAATAGAAACAAATAGCTATTTGTCAAGAAAATAGAAGATAACATTGATGGATGATTTATTCTTAAATATTTCCTACCTATGAATGAATATGAATATTTCAGATAATAAAAACTATTATGCCTGGTCAGAGACAGATTCTAGGAGGTGTCCGACAGTAAGACAACCATGGCCAGTACAACAACACTTGCTTCAACAGTAGCAGATTTGTCAGAAGTATCCAGCAATGTACCAACCACGGCTAGGCCATTAGCGGTCAATTTGACAAATGCACTTGCGACAGGTTAGAATTTGTTGTTTTTAGCAGCGCAGCTACTCTACAACTAGTATAGTGCTTGTCTATCCAGGTTAGTGCAACAGAAGTAGTCAAAAATCCATATATTAAATCAATGTGTAGCAATACTTCCTCAAGTCGGTCCATTACGTTATGGGGAAAATAAGATTTTGTCAGCTTCGATGGCTGAAGATTCCCTGTACCAATGAGCATCCATAATTTTTATGCTTCGCTACTTATGAATGTTCTCAACCTTGTTTTACTTTCATTGTAAATGATTTTTATATTTAGTTTTAACTCAATTTTAAAATCTCCTTTTTTACATATATTATTTTCTTATTTTAGGATTATCAACAACATTATTGCCAATGATGAATGAAACTAGCAGCCAAGCCGCTTCAGCCGCCACTCTAGTAACATCAGCCGTGACAGAAGCAGCAAAAGCTGTTGTGAACACAACAGCTAAAGTTCTTGAGAATGCAGCTACAGGTCAGTAAATGCTAGGGATCTTAAAATGAAAATTATTATTTTCAAAATATGGACAATACCAGGGTTCGGAAGCCGCGCGTAAGCCGCGTGTAAGCCTCAGTGAAATCTTCATTCTATCACTATAAAATTCAGCTGGATGTATAAAACTGCTCTTTAGCAGACAATCCTTCTTTCTGAAATTTCTTTTTCTGCTCACAAGCAGGTTTAAAACTGAGGCTTTTGCGCGGCTGAGGCGCGGCTTCCGAATCCTGGACAATACCCATCAATTCAATTCAAGTACCTCCCCAGAGTCTTTGATCGAATAAAAACCTTGTTAAGTTATTATAAATCTTTGTTTTTGTTTCAGGTTCTCTGCTAATGACAGAGGACAATATGGCTATCAATGATTTAAATCAGGTGACCATTTTTACCAATTTAATCTTTTGTCAGGATTTTGAATTTATTTCATTACAGGTCTACCACGTCCACCACTTTTATGTTGTTAAAGACCTCAAATCGGTGGTTCTAAAAATGTGTTTGGAACTTTGGTTTGATAGAAACGGCTGAAAAAAGCAGATTTGATTGGAGATTACAATTAAAGTGAGCAATAGTTAAAGAGGAATGAAAGAGTTATTTGAAAATTGTCATATTAAAATTGAAACAGCAGAGACAGACTGTTGACTAATTCTTCAATGAAAACTTACCTAATTCAACTTACAAATCTCAGCCATACTGAAGAATCTTGTATAGCATCGTAAAACAGACAATTTACCACTAATCTTACAATAAAAATCATATAATTAATACCAATTTTGTTAGCCCGGGCCTTTGTCCCCTCGGGCTAACAACACTGGTTTAATCTCATATGTTTTTTTTCATTTTAATATCTGCGGAAAGCAATCTATAATACGATGCGATAAATAACTTTTCTATTTCTACTCAGAAATAGGGTCAGAAGGTCAGACGTTGTCATTAAAAAATTTAGTTTTTATGTCCTTAGGTTATTAAGATAATGTGAAATACTTTTTTTCAGACGCATCCAGGGAACTCGTCTTTTACAGTCATTCATTCCTCTTTCTTACAGACAGCTACAGGTAAAACAATGGATATACGTGGATATTATGACAGGGGAAAATTTGTCGTCCATTTAGCAGGGTTTCGGATCCGCATTGATTGTATGCGGATCCAGATCCTCAAAATTTGGTCAGTGCGGATTACCGGATCAGGTTCCGGATCCTTGACAATAAAAATAAAATCACCAAATTTTTCAAAAAAATTTATTCTTTAATTCGAAGTCAAAAATACTTTTAATTTTCAAGTCTGAACCTTAAAGATTGGCTCTCATCAAGAGAATGTCTGAGATTTTATTTAAATTTAGGTAGATTTTTCCATTTTTTCTGCATATTTTTGAGTCCAAGGATTCGGATCCGGATCCTTGGACTCAAAAATATGCGGATCCTTGCGGATCCGGATCCGAAACCCTGTCATTTAGGTTGCTTACATGTAACAGTTAGTTTATCCAGAAGAAGGGGAGGGGGTGGAAGGGGTAACCATTATTTTAGCCCGTGTTCACTTTATTTGGAGTATGAAAATCTGGTGTAAGATCCAAGTAATAATATATCCATTGGTAAAACATTTAATTTCATAATACTTGCCCTCTTCCAGTAAGGTGGTTCCTCTCATATTGCATCGGGATAGATCATAATTATATTAGCTCTGTTTAATACCTATAGATTAGATTATATGTTTTTAAAATCTTGATTCAAAATCAATAAAACAATTTAACCTAAATATACAACGTCGTGGAAGGATAAGTTAATTGTAAAAACGCTTATAATAGAGTTTTTAGAGTAGTTTAGATAATATCCCTCAAAAAAAAGTAAATTGCTGTCGCTGACAAGTATTAGAGTACAATATATAAAAACTACTACAAGAGGAAGGGTTAGATTGTTACTTAGTAAAACAAAAATGTATTTTTACTAGTGATGGCAATCCGTCGAATTTTTGGGCCGGATTCGGATTCCGGATTCTTAAAGAATCCGTCAAAAAAAGTGGCGGATTCCGGATTCTAGCAATATTTTAAAAGGATTTTTTTTATTCAAAATTAATTGCTACATTAGTACATATGTCCTAAAAATCAATGTTCTTGGTGTTCTCTATAATTCACTTCCGAGAATCGAACCAGATTTTAAAAGATATTATATATAATGATGAAATTATTTGCCTTCAAAGAGGAGGAGTTGAAAGAAAAAAATCAAGACGCCAATTTTAGCCTACCAAATAAGAATCCGGAATCCGCTATTAAAAAACGGATTCCGGATTCGGATTCCAAAATTGGTCAAAAAATGGGCGGATTCCGGATCCGGATTGCCAACCCTAATTTTTACATAGACACACATCCTATTATTTTATCTAGGAAAATCAATTGCGTCTGTGTGTGCCTGGGCAGCTATTGTTATTTCATGTCATCAAATCTACCAGTACCTCAGGTGAGAATACTTTTTCCAACCGGATATATATCCGATGGATTAAAACCGGTTCTCAGCCATACTGAACAATTATGTCTAGCATCGTATTTTATTCAGTTTTATACAAATATAAAAATGTACTACCTATCATAAGATTATACTAGTTTTTAGTTAGTCCGTTGCTAAAAATCTGGTTTTAATCTTTTAATCGTACATATTTTTGTCTGCACAAAGCAGTTAATAATACAATGCAATAAATAACTGTTAGTTGCACAGCTACTCTTTAACTTGTCTATCTGTTTAGATCAGTAAGGGAAAAACGTTATTTTCTGGGTAATATTGAACGATTAATGTGGTTCCTATTTTTTTTTAGTAAAGGTTTTCATTACCAATACGCAAACGCATATACTTTGTAACTAACTTGCGCTGTGATAGAAAATAGGATATTTTCAGGGATATTAAGAGATAAGACAATAGGCGATAGATTAATGTAACACACAAATGAGGATTACCCAAAATACATCATCTTTTCATAGATTAAAGGGAAAGGTAGGTTGCGGGTAAAATCCATAAAGGTTGTGTGTTTCAAGTTAAAAACAGCATGTAGTAGAACAAAAAAAAATTTATGTTAACTTAAAAAAAAATTTGTCTATAGTTCTTTTCAATAAGAAACATACATATTTAGTGAATATTATCGTTCTACTACTATTTTTAAGCCGTAAACTTTAACGGATTTTACCCACAACCTTTCTTTCCCTTTATTGGTTGAAAGGTTAGGATACTACTAGTTCGAATGACAATTTAATAAAAGTACTCGAAAGTTTTTGAGACAAATGTGTTTTTAAAACTTTGGGTACCAGCATAATTTAAAGTATTTTATTGTTCAGATATTACACTAATCCTGCAGAACAGAGGTGGATTGTAAGAATTTTGTTCATGGTTCCTGTGTATGCCTTCACTTCCTGGCTCAGCCTGCTCTTCTGGAGGTAGGCAGGGATCTAAAGGAGATAAGACAATGTCCGAAAATGGGAGGAGTAGTTTGTGTTTGTATTGTGTAAAATCTGTGAGTTAGCTTGCATAGTATAATTAAACGCATATTTAATAACACTTAGACTTAATAATCGCTTTCGATGAAGCTAACCTACGGATTTTACGCAATACAAGCACAAACTACTCCTCCCTTTATGATACACATAATTACCCCTTCTCTAGCGTATTATTAGTGGTTGAAACGTTTGAACTTAAAAAACAACAACCAATCAAAATTCACTAAAGCCCCTGAAGTTGTTATGCAAACGAATTAGAAAACAGTTTATAAAACTTTGGGGACTAGTTTATGAAACAGCCCATTCCCCCCCCCCCCCCTCTAGGAATTTTAACTGGTAGTAGCAGTTAAAGTTAGAATGATGTTATTATTCAGGTACGACAACTACTATGTATACTTCAACGCATTCCGTGACTGCTATGAAGCTTTTGTGATATACAACTTTCTTAGCCTCTGCTATGAATACTTAGGTAGGATTTTTTTGCGAAATTATAAGAAAACAAGGATGTCAACATCTATAAAATTAGACGGTAGGACAACCAAATAATGACACTTGTAAAGTGTCAGTCTTAATAAATTTATTAATTTTTAAGGTTATTCTAACGGCTACGCCCCTTAGAAGCCTATAGAGGCACTTAAATTGGGGGAGAGAAAAAATTGACGCCCCCCCCCATTCCACCCATTTTTAATTTAAGTTTTAAAAAATTTGGGAGCAGTTATTTTTTTCTTTGGAGTGTGGATGGAGATAAGATATTTACAAACCTTCCCTAGACATATAGGAAGCTTCACTATAAAGGAGAACCTTATTGGTTCATTGGTTAGAGAGATCCTTCCGTACAGACAAAAAAGCTTAGTACTTTATATAATAGGACAAAAATACAGTTTCTGATGAAGGACATATTGTACCTTGGTGTCCTAGGAATCATTGTTCAATAGATGAAAGTAAACTAATGGAAAATAACATTCAGGAGGAGAAGGAAATATTATGTCTGAAATCCGAGGGAAACCAATCAAGTCAAGCTATTTCTACTGTACATGTTGTCTTAATGGATACAGCTATAATATCAGCTTTCTAAGGTAATAGTTTTCCAGTGTGTATTTGAAACCGATTAATATCCGCTGGATTAGAACTGGTTCTTAGCAATATTGAAAATTCATGTATAGCATCGTATTACAGACAATTTTTCACGAATGTTAAAATAAAATTCATAAGCGTAATACCATTTTTAATCTTATATTTTTGTATCAACGGAAAGCCGTTTGTAAAACGATGTAATAAATAACTATTTTATGATATACGTAGAGTCAGATCGAATCTATATAGCTTAGCAAGTTCCAAGGCGCTAAAAAAAACTTTTGCATACAACCAATCCATTTATTGCAAGATCTTTGTCTGGGAGTTCTAACGATGCATAGAAATGATCTGACCTAGAAACACTATTTACAACTTTTTATTAATAACGCGATTTTGGCTGGGTAAAACCCCTCACCTCAACGGATGCAATACTTGTTACACTTACGTTGTGGGTTTACTATTATTATAACAATATAATAGCAGCTGGGCCTCTAGCATAAGGATAAGGAGTGGGACAGAAAAGTAGCATAAAACCATCCCGGGATCTACGTGTAGCTTTCTTAAAAGGGAGAACTCGTTCTGTAGTTAGAGAAATCTTAAGCTTTAGACGATAAAAACCTTACTACTTTATTTTGTTATATCTCTTTTAGATTCTGTAAGCAAGGGACCCTACAGTTTTGTATAGTGAAACCAGTCATGTCTATTATCACCATCTTTCTTCAAGCTAAAGGTAATTTTTAGCACATCTACTTTTTATTTGTTTCCAGCGGCTGCGCACCTTGCATCTAGGAGCTATGTATTCGAACGGGGTTAGGAAATTAGACTAAAACCAAACTAAGATATAAGAATTAAATCAGGAATAAGGTATAACCAACAAGCGAAATAAATCAAAAATAATATTTGGGGGGCAAATGGAGAGGTCGTCAAATTTACGATGTGTTGCCCCCCAACGACAGCTGAAAAACACGTATAGGTTTCGTGATTTTTATCCGAATTAATTTCGTTATTGGTAGAAGCTGGAATTAAATAGCCTTAAACCATCCATGGACCTATAAGCAGTATCCATAAACTCAAAACTCAAACTAAAACTCGATTGGTTTAGTAGTTATCGAAATCTTAAGATACAGATAAAAAACCTTACTACTTTATGTAATAGGACATGCCCATTCAACCGACACAACTCCAATTTCATTGTTTGATATCTATATATTAGATTTTACTTGTTTTATGCGGAATTCTAGTTTAAACTTACTCTTAAATCAATACAAAACTCAGTAGCTGCTAATTGGGCAATTAATTTAATTGAAATTGCTGAAATTAAATATGTTGTTGTAGAGTTGGCGTAAAACTTTTTTGTGTAACTGAAGGGAAGTGGGTAAATAGGGGGGGGGGGTAATGGAAGAGAGTTGTGGAGGATTTTTTTACTTAGAAATGTTAGTCAGAAAAACATTCCTTAGTCACTGACCAAACTATAAAATTTTTGTAAATGACCAAAATCAGTTCCTAGACTGAAGTAATTTAGCCATAGTGTTTATCATTAACTATCAACTATAGGAAAATAAACGGATTACTATGCACTTGCCACACAAAGCAAGCCATTCCACACTCAATAGAATAAACTTCATACGACAAAAATATAAGTGAAAGGTGGCTCTGATGTAAAAAGCAAATAAAGTTTTTATTTGCGTAACTGCTCTACAACTATTATTTAGGATGGTACGAGGATGGAAACTGGGCGCCAACTCTGGGATACCTTTACGTCACAATTATTTACAACACCAGGTAATTGTTTACAAAATTATGTAAAAAATATCTGATACCTCACAAAAAGGCAATGGAAATTACAAATATGTATTTACTTTACATACTAAACGGCTTATGTTAAATCCTGCCTATGGATAGAATTGTGCTTGTTACTGAACAATTTTACTAGTGGCTTCGCCCCTAACATCAAGAGGTTCTTTTTTTATGTGTTTAGTGAAAAGAAAGAAGGATAAGAAAGACAAAGAAAAAACATATCAATTTGTAATTTTCTTTTCAGTATCTCCATCGCGTTGTACGCCCTGTTCCTGTTCTACTTTGCTACTCGGGATCTACTGCGCCCCTATGATCCAGTCATCAAGTTTTTCACCATCAAGTCCGTCATTTTCTTGTCTTTCTGGCAGGGTAAGTTTTTTATGTTAAAATCCCTTTTTCCCTGAAAGAGCATCATTTTTTCGCAGAATTCCGTAAAGATGTGTGCAAGCTTAGCTTATTAGGTCAAGCTGTTCTTAAGTATTACCAAACTCATAGTATGATTAAACGCATAATTAAGAACAGTTTAACCTAATGAGTGCATTTGACTGGAAGCTTACACACAACTTGACGGAATTACGCAATAAAAAATGACCCTCTTTAACTTTAAATATTTATTTGAGTAGGAGGTATTGTCATATTTAAATAATTGAACATAAAACATAAATGTCAAGTGAGAAAGAGCAACAAAAAATCGACGGGAGATAAAAAATGAATCTTGTGCAGAATTTAGAATTCCCGAACGACTACTAAACAAATTAATGAATACTACTTGTTTATTTCAGGAGTTATACTTTCCATTCTTGAAGTTTTAACCATCGTGGAGGAAATCAACAATTCTAATGGAACTATTGAAACCCACTCTGGCACTGTAGCTGCAGGTACACACACACAGACTTGTAACAGACTAAAAGCGAGGGAATCTGAAGGATAAGATAAAGGCCGATAAAGGGAGGAGTAGGTTGCGCTAAAAATTAGTTAAGGTGTGAGTTTAAAGGCTTGAAATAGGAGTAGAACGGTAATATTCACTAAATATGTATAAGAGTCAACTTAAATTTTTATTGTTCTACTTCTGTTTTAACTTAAAACTCGCCACTTTTACGGATTCTTAGCACAACCTACTTATCCCTTTATGTAAATTCTCAATTATGACACACAACATTTCAAAATTACCAACCAATCAAAATTTAATAAAAATCACCAAAGTCAACAAGCCAAAGAACAAAAAACGTCATTTTAAGACTTTGGGTACGAGTGCAATAAACACCTCAATGTCTCCTCCCTTCCTGAATTTAATGGTAATAACTGTTACAAGTTGAATGGGGTATTCCTGTCCAGTTTTTTGTTTAGGAATGAATATTTCTTACCCGAGGGAATAAATGATGGACCGATAGGTCATCATTTATTTTTTTATGCTAAAATGTGGTTTAATTTTGGTTTTTAATTTTCATTTTCCCGGCTATGATCATTTTTATCCCTGATATCAAGTTTCTTTTAATAATTAATAAAAATTCAAAAATCTTCCAAAAAAATTTGAAAATCTTTTAAAAATGACTACTTCGGGGAAATAAATGGTTACCTCCGGGAAATAAATAAATATTTACATCCACTATTTAAGGGGTTGTTTATATGGGAATGAATATTTCTTTTTTTAGGTTTCCAGAATTTCTTGATTTGTGTGGAGATGTTTTTGGCCGCCATTGCTATGAAGTACGCCTTCCCTATTTCTGTTTATCAAGGAGAAGGTTAGTATCTAGTAGTTTTTTGACCAATATGTAGCTACCCATTCAATTAATAATAAAACAGAATTAGTTTCATGAAAACTGATGCCTTTTGGAAATGAATAAAGGATTGCTGTCCTTTCGTCTACAGGCATACAAACTTTTTAGAATTCTAGAAATTATTTACAGTATGGCTTCGAAACCGATTAATATCCGCTGGATTTGAACCGGTTTTTAGCCATACTGAAAAATCACGCGCCGTATAGTACTTAACAAAAAAAATTCCTCAAATATATGGGGTAGTATAGTTATATAGCCAGCTGCTAGCATTACTTGATCATGGTACATAAAATTCTGGTGAAACATCCAAGTAATAATATATCCATTATTATTCATAGGTTGTGGATCCCTGGAGGGAGGTGGCAGGAATGTGACCATGCAGAGCATCTCTTCGACTTTAAGGTAGTTTTTAAAATCTGATTTTTTAGAAAATAAAGTTTACAACATCAATATCCATCTAAAACCAGACTGTATGACAAACGAACATGAACACTTGTAGAAGCAGAATATTGTTTTTTGGTCATGAAAGTAAAGTCAACTTGCTTTAAATGGACATACGTACTTTCTGGTAATGATTATAGAGTTGCTACGCTTTCTAGATTCTACCTTTTCGTCTCAGGAAACATCTAGCTTTCCTAAATTAACAATAAGATCTATTCGTTGTGGACATTCAGACGGATATACTCAAATTATAGAAGAGCTTTAAATTAAAACAATAACCATAAAAATTATAATTTTTTTAAAAACTGCACATAATATCATTGATACTTTACTTGAATACCTATAACTTATACTTGACAGAAAGTCCAAACCAAAATAATAAAATTAACATAATTGAAAATGAAGATAGAGATTTTATTTTTATTCTAGGGAAACTATGAATCCGCGGGATATAATGACGGATGCCATCCATAATTTCCACCCACAATATCAGCAGTATACACAGTATAGCTCAGATAATAAGAGGTAAGGTTATTAACAATATTTTAGTCTTATTTTGATGTTTAATTTCGTGGATTTTAATTAATTTTTAAACCCACAAGCAAATGTGGCGTAACACTTAGTTCATCCACTCATGATAGGTTCGAATCTCTACCCAACACTGCGTCATAAAAATGGTTCCTATTTTTTTAGTGCTATTTAGAGTTAGGGGAACGCCCTGGCCCAAAATAGGTGCAACAAATATCATGCTTAGTTACAACTTCCTGACAAATATCGTACAATCAAGAGGTTGATCATGCACATCATTAATGTTCAGGTTTAAAGACAAGCAAGGTGGAGGGGGGCATGGAACCATGGATACAACCCACGGCGTCGTGTCTACCGTTGAAAACGGTGGTGTTGTACTATCGGCGTCCAGACATGCGGCGGACGGTGGTGTACAAAAGGCTGAGAATGGAAATGTAGGCGGTAATGTTGCTGCTATTGGAAGCCAAGGAAACCAGGTAATTAAATTAAGAGGGAGATATTGTTCATGATTTATTTATTACTTTTAAAAAGCGAAGCTTTTCAATAATTAGGGTCAGTTCGTTAGACAGGTTAGAATTGTCCTATTGATTTCAAACTTTCATTCTGTTTTCTATAATTGTCAGGTACGATTTAGGAAGCGTAGCAACTCTATTATTGTTACCAGAAAGTCCATACGTCCATCTAAAACATGCTGATTTTTAACTTTTTTTGATAACTTTTTGTATGATAAATTATCCTATTCATCTGACTTTTGGAAAAATGTTTCGTAGGACAACAGGGTACAATTTTGTAAGCGTTGCATCTCTATAGTTAAATCCTAAAAATTAAAGTATGTTCAGATAATATCAAAAACCTATATTTACGCAATTTCGCAACAAATTGGTGTAATTTTGTTTTAGACTTACACATTAATGTTGATGTGCTTCAGTTCTGACACTCGAAAATAGTTATTGTTGGTTTGTTCTTCCTTCTGATTTTAGGTGGGGTGGTAAATGTAATTTATTTTCTAGGGGCGATTTATTATGGGAGGGTGTTACTGTTAGTACCCTCTCCAAAATAGTTATAAAAATTCCCAGGACATATGTGAAGCTAATCCGTAAAGGAGTACCATGTTGGTTTAGCGGTTGGCGAGATCCTTTGGTACAAATAAACAGACAGACATATACATCCTATTTCATTATTAATAGAATAATTGTTATGTTTATTTACAGATTGGTGACCAGCCGATTGGAAAGATAGCTAAAGGCAAGAATCATGAGAAATCTCTACTTCTTTTGGATGATGACTAAATTATTTTTCAAATTTCATTTCGTGGATTTTTAAAATTAAATTATTTTCACTGATTATTTGACTCTTTTGATGAGAGCTGTTGAATATCATTCCTTGGTTGTTTTTAATAAAATTTTACATGTTTTTTAAATTAAAGTTTATTTAAGTTTGTTAATACTTAACTGAAACATCACTTTATTTGATTATTTAAAGATCTGATTATTTTATATTTTAATTTTTTTCGTATTTTAAGCCATTTAATATCTTAATGTTATCTAGTTGTATTTCTAGCATTTAGAGTTTAGACTTACATATCATGTATTTTAAAAAAAATATTTAAAATTAACGAAAATATTTGTAGTCGCTAGCTGTAAGGCTATGTTGTATGTAAAATATTTTTAGTGAAAATATTAGTCGAGAGAAAATAGATTTTTGCCATTTCTTAAAGAAATCAAAAGTTGAAGAAAAAATACCAATTTTTAAAAATCAAATAGTTATTTTTCTAGTATTTTCTCTCAATAAAATAGACTCACATATATTTTTTAAGCGGCCATATCTTACACAACTTTGATTATACTCACTCTTGTTAACAATTTGTAAAAAATAATGTATTACAGAATTATGAAAGGGTATTTTATTTCCTACTTATTTAAATAAATTTTGACAAATGAAACGAAAAAGGGAGACTGGATTTGCTTAGATAAGTTTGTTTCAAATGATTCAAAATTGTCTGAAAATCGCCGAGGGATAACGGATTCGACGGCACTGGCCGTCGCGTTTAACTGTCGTTTTTTAAGGGGATTTAAGCAAATGCCAAGTCACTCTTTTTTTAAAATGATATTAAGAAGATTTAAATAAAATATTTACCTACCTAAGTCCTCTAAAAATCCAGTTGCAATTTAATGTGCATTTGATCGACAATCAGTTCACTTTTACACTGTGATACATATTATTCCAGTTTGACTTCGAAACCGATTAATATCCGCGGGATTAGAACCGGTTTTAAGCCATACCTAAAAATCATGTATCGTATCGTATTTCATCAAGTTTTCTACGAATATAAAAATTTACAATCATAATATCTAAACCAGTTTTTGTTAGCCTGTGCCTTTAGCATCTTGGGTCTAACAAAACTGGTTTTAATCTTATAATTGAGCATTTTTATATCCGCGGGAAGCTGGTTATAATACGATGCGATAAATAACTATTAATCTATGAGACACTCCACAATTTTTATTCTAAAATGTTGTCAATGATAATCACGTAAATACCAGGTTTAAATCAGAGAGGGAGGGGACATAGGGCTGTTTATTACACTAGTCTCCAAAGTATTATAATAAGGTTTCCTTATTCATTGGCTTGACAACCATGGGGTCTTTTGAATATTGATTGGATGGTTCATTAAGTTGAGTGTTCAAACGTTTTTAACCACTAATTGTCATCTACAGAAAGGGTAATTTTGTGTATTAACATTGTGGATGTACATTTATTTACCGGCCACTGTCATATCCCTTTAGATCCCTGAGTTTAAATGTTGACAAAGATATTCTTATCTTTAATATACATACATATATGTGCCTATTTGATAGTAAAACAGAAGTCCGTCCTGAATTTTTCTATAAATATTATAACATTGAATCTTTTAAAACTAGAGTATAGACTTATTTTTAAGCACTTCTATAGAATATAATATAATGTATGTTATTTTAGTAATATAGTATTTTTATGTATAGTATGAAAATTATAGTATTTTACTGAAAACTATTAGAAATAGATGGTGATTGTAAATTAACCTGTGTTTTTTAATGGTAGCGAAAATACTCTTTAATTCAAAATGTCCGTTCGAAAGTTGACAAATTAGAATTGAAGTTCTAACTAATCTCGCTCTTGCTGTGCAACTATCAGACATAACGCAATGATCGGTTATTTTAACATTAACTTTTATGACAAAAATCACCCTTTTTTTTGGGGGGGGGGGGGTACAGTTTGTGTGTCACAAATCATCAGAAGGGGGTTTGTATTCGTACACCCACCTTGCAAAACTCTCTGCACGCCACCGCATAATATAATATATGTATTGTCAAAGTAAATTATATGTTAGTCAATATTTTAAATCGATATTATATAATGTGACACATTGCTTCTAATTTTGACAGGGAAACTAATCGAAAGCAAGGTGTTCGTACCTTGAAAAATCTAGTTTCAGAGTGATATCTTTAAAAGTTAAAATCAAAATATATTCACTATTTAACCTTATGTTTCATGATTTTAACTTTGCTTTATAAAATTGCTAGATTCTAGATACCTTATTAGTACAAGAATCCTATTGCAAGGCCATAAAATTTAATGATATATCATTGACAATTGACTAAAGCTTAACACATTAAACTCATCTGATCGTCGTCGGGCAAGTTATGCATGGGATATCCACTCAAACCGCGTCATAACAAAAAGTTGTACCTAGATTGGGGTAGATGTCTTGACCCATAACAGACTGACGGCCAGCCTTAAATTTAGAATAAAACTTTGCTTTTGGTAATTCTTATACTAAAGTAACAGAATATCTGTTTGTCTGTATGTGTGTTTGTACCAAAGGATCCTGCTAACCGCGGAACCGATCGGGTTCTCCTTAACAGTGTAGCTTCTTATAGGTCCCTGTAAGGTTTATAACTATTTTCTTTTAAAATCTAAAATAATAGATTGGGTTATCAAATTCGACTCTCCCCTCCTCAAGTACCCCTAGAGGCCTCTAGAGGCGTAGCCGCTAGTCATAAGTAAAATAAGTCTATTATAGAGATGCTATGTACCCGAAGCTTTTCTAGCTGAGAAAAATGTGTTTTTGCCTCCACAAAGTTTCATTAAATAGAAAGACAAAGTATGGCCTATCAATTACAACAAGGTAACAAGAACAATTATGCATATATACCGCGAAGCTATGAAGCCTTAACAAAGCTAAACAGCTTTAATAAAAAAGTGAAATCAAAGTATTATAGAAATATAAAATGTAAAAAACAGTTACCTTAGTGTTATCTATAGAACAAAGTAGCTTTATGTCTGTGTCCGTCCGTCTGTCTGTCCCTTATGATCTCGGTAACCACTGAACCGATCGGATTCTACTCTTCAGGGAATATACCTACTGGTCCTTATTTTCTTGGGGGGTAGAACGCCCCCAAACAAAGAAAAATGTTCCCCTCAATTAAAAAAAAAATTATTTGGTGGCAGCTCCAGAGGTACTTAATTTTTACTAGTGGCTAGGGGCGAAACCGCTAGTAATTTTCATAAAGTAGCATATTTTTTTAGCTATTTATCCCATCATATTATAGACAGCTTTCCACGGATATCAAAATGAAAAATAATATGATTAAAACCCGAGGGGCCGAAGGTCTGGAATAACGAAACTGGTTTTAATTTCATGATGTTTACTTTCATATTCGTAAAAATCGTCTGTAATAAGATGCTATACATGATTTTTTTCAGTAGAACCGGTTATAATCCAGGTAATATTTGTCGGTTTCGAAGCCATACTTGAAATAAAGTTTATAATCTTTAATACAAAGTAGCTTGATGTCTGTCCGTCTGTCCGTCAGTCTGTCCCTTAAGATCTCGGTAACCGCTGAACCGATTGGATTCTACTCTTCAGGGTACATACCTATTGGTCCTGTGGTGGTTTTAAGCTATTTTCTTCGGGGGTGGGACACCCCCAACCCCCCTAAAAACAAAAAAAATACCTCCCATTTTTTTTTTTTTTTTTTTTTGTAGAGGAATTCTTTTGTAGAAATATTCTTTTGTAGAAGAATTCTTTTGTAGAAGATTTCTTTTGTAGAAAATTTCTTTTGTAGAAGATTTCTTTAGTTCTTCTAATTTTTTTTTGAATTTTTTTGTTATCATATCTTGGGGCAAAGCCCCTAGAGGCTAGGGGCGAAGCCGCTTGTAATAAATAAAACTAAAGAAATAACTCACTTTCTCCGGATAGACGTAAAGACGTAACTTTACTAACCAAGGAGAGTCATCTAAAATATGCTGCGATAAATAACAATTATCATCGTTTTTATCGTTGATTGATTAAAAACAAAATTATAGCATGAATAACTTTTTGTAGCTTCTAAATAACTCGAATATATCCAATCTTTTATAAAATGTTATTTATTATTATATAATAAAACTAGCGGCTTCGCCCCTAGCCTCTAGGGGCTTTGCCCCAGGAGGTTTGATCAACCTAATTTTTTGTATTTTAGATCTAAAAAGAAAAAGTAAAAAAAATTTTTTTTTTTTTTTTTTTGGGGGGGGGTATTTTTCATTTTTTGGGGGGGTTGGGGGTGTCCCACCCCCCAAAAAAATAGCTTAAAACCATCACAGGACCAGTAGGTATATTCCCTGAAGAGTAGAGCCCAATCGGTTCAGTGGTTACTGAGATCTTAAGCTTCAGACGGACAGACAGACGGACAGACAGACGGACAGACATCGTACTACTTTGTATTATAGATTATCAGTGATATTGGAATATATTCGATATAGTTTCATTATCTGCTGTTTATTTAGAACAGCAAGATATATATAATTAAACAGAAATCCACATTTAACTCACTGTAACAGGATATGTCTTTGTGTCTGTAGCTTAAGATCTCAGTAATTTCTTGACCGGCTAGCGGTTAGCGAGATCCTTCGGTACACAAACCCAGATAGATATCCTGTTATTTTATTAAAACGGTTGTTTTGTTCTTTTGTTTTACTATAATTTTTTTCGGTTGTATTTTATAAAGCCTTAATTATCTAATAAAGGGGAAGATGTGCTGAATTTTAATTTCCAAATGTGTATGCAGTTTCCGCGATGTTTCCTCATCCTATCTCAATATTTACTACTAGCTAAAAAAGCATCAAACTTCCAAACAAAAATAATAATTTTGAAAATTAAAGTTTTGAATGTATAAATCGTTTATACGTTTAAATTTTTGAAAGTTTGGAAGTTTGAAGCTTTTTTAGCCAGTAGTAAATATTGAGATAGGATAAGGAAACACCGCGGAAACTGCGTACACATTAGGAAATTAAAATTCAGCACATCAAGGGGAAGTATGTGACGGATTTTTTAATCCTTAAATATATAAGTAACAGGATGTCTGTCTGTTTGTAGCAAAGTATCTTGCTAATGCAAAAACGATATGATTCTTCTACAGTGAAGATTCTTATATATTAGGGGAGGGTAATTACACCCTTCAAGAAAAATCATCCTGATAAAGAATTTTTCTTCGGCCATATATTGTTTTTTTTTTATTTAAAACAAAAAATTAATTTGGATGGTTGATTTCCCTCCATTCCCTTAATAAATCCTAGGGGCATAGCTGCTGGTAAAAATAAAGACCTTACCCCTGATATTTAACATTAAATTCACTATATCTGCCCGTCCGTCTGTAACGCTAGAGAGGAAATGTGAAATGCCCTGGCTGCTATTTAAGATAGAAAGCTAAAATTTTTGGCGAAGATTCCCTGAATTAAATTCACTTGGTCGGTCGATCTTTCATTAATGCTTCAAAAACATTAATACTTATTTATCATAAAGGTTTCTTCATTTTATTTTATTTATATATTTTTCTATCTCTATTTTTGGCAATTATGCATCTGTTCTATAAATTACTTTGACCTTTTGTCCATCCATGATTGGCTACGCTACTGATAGTTGTTGTCATTATTTTTTTTATAATTCTATTGTCTCAATGCAATAACCAATTTTTTTATTAGATTATGTTTCTCTTTTTTCTCATTATTAGAGGAAAATGAAGATTTATTTGAAGTAAAAGAAAAAACATTTTGATAAAACTTTAAAATTGTAATAAAACCCACCTATTAGTCTGTTATTTCATGTCAAGTTTAACCTTTTTCAGGAAAGTTATTCTATTATTATGGTTGTTAAGTCAGTCTGTAATAAAGAGCTCTGGTCGTCAATTTAGGCATTTTAGAGTTGTGTTATTGATTTAAAACTTTGTGTGGTAGTTCCTGAAAAAGTTACATTTTTCTTAAAAATACGCTTTTATGTTGAAAATTTTAAAATAGTGTTCTCTTTTGAACTGAATAAAAACAAGTATGATAACATTCATAAGTAGCTTCATACAGCTCTAAAAAAGAGAATAGGAATAATAGAAAATAATCTTGTGTACTGGGTTGTATTTAGTAAAAAACCAACATTCTATCTGCCAATGGCGTTAAGGACAAACTGACGGACAGACTAAGTGTAATATTACCTTTGCTTTTTATGGACCTAAAAGTATTTTGTATGCTTTTATTATTCTGTGAAATGAATGAAATAATGCGCAAAGTTAAACTTCTTTTATTAAGTCTGAAGTACCACATTTATTTTCAACCTTTTCTTACCTTTATTATCTCTTATTGTGTATCTTTATCTATCTGTCCAAAGCTGTCTATTCTATTTTGCTTGTTATTATCTATAACGACTGCTATCAAATGGTTCAATTTGTTGTCTTTTGAAAACATTCTTTTCAGAATTTACCAGAGTTGGATTCTTTTAAAAAAATTGGATCGCTGGTGAGGCAAAAATAATTTTTATGAAAAATCTTTCAAAATAACATAAAAAATCTGCGAAAAATAAATAAAATCTTATATTAATACCTAACCCATCTATGATTTTATTCAATTTTTGTAGATTTTTTATGTGATTTTGGAGGATTTTTTATGTGATTTTGGAGGATTTTTCACAAAAACAATTTTGCCTAACCAACGATGCAGCGACCCTATTTTTTTTAAAGAACCCACCTCAGTATGAGGTACTCAATAATTCAGTTTTGACCAAATATTTTAATCTCAAATAAAAAAAATCCCCTTACCTTGAAAGAAATAAAAAAAAATAAAGTAGATTGTTGTAGTTTTTTAACATATTAGATTACATCATTTGGCACAGGGTTAAGGCCCCCTGCTGAATAAGCATAGAAAACCTCAAATCTTATTTACAATTTATTTTAAAAATAAGAGTGGGGGGGCAGGGGCGTCCAAGCTTTTTATTTTGGGGGGGGTAAAATTTTTTTTTGGGGGGGGTATTGTTCACAAAATTTTGGGGGTGCCTACGGCACCCCCAAAATCGTTTGGGGGTGCCAAATGGCCCATTACCCCCCCCCTTGGACGCCTATGTGGGGGGGGGAGGGGTTTCTGTGCTAGCTGGGCAATTTGAGAGAAAGGACCAATAAACAAAAAAATATACTATTTAACTATATCTATAATACAAAGTAGAAAGATGTCTGTCCGTCCGTCTGTCTGTCTGTCTGTCCTTAAGATCTCAGTAACCACTGAACCGTTTAGATTTTACTACTCAGGGAATATTCCTACTGGTCCTGTGGTGGTTTAAGGATACTCTCTTGAGGCGTGGGACACCCCCAACCCCCCAAAAAAATAAAAAATCCCCCCCTCATTTTAATGATGCTGTGAGTATTGGTGCAAAAAATATGACGTAACAAAAAAAATTAGCCAATGAGAGGCCGTTATTGACCAATGGTAAAATTTATAGTGGACTCTCATTGGCTAATTTTTTTTGTTACGTCATATTTTTTGCACCAATACTCACAGCATCCATTTTAATCTTTTTTAATGTAGTTGTTGCAGCACCAGAGGTACTTAATTTTTTTAAAAATTACCTCTTAGGTCAAAGCCGCTAGTAAGAAAATAAAAAATAAGATGTTAATTCTATTGTAGATCTATTTGTGCGTATGTCTGTCTGGTTGTAATGCTTAACTGGAAGAAGTTGATTAATTCTATCTATTTTCTTCAGGGATATTATAGGATAGGAAAGTGAACAGTAAATATAAATTGCACACCACAAAATTATAAACAAACCCCCAAAGTTTTTAGGACAACGAATGAAAGGACTTGTTTTTATAACTTTGGGGACCCGTATAATTTACTATCCAAATATCCTCTTCCTCCTTGATTTTCTCTCACTAAAGTTCTTTACTTTGGGTTGTAACAGAAATCAGAAGTTTAAGAAAATTTAAATGAAATCCTTGTAATAAAGTAAAAGGATGTTTGTTTGTTTGTGTGTCTGTTTGTACTGTAGGATCTCGCTAACCGCTGAACTGATCGGGTTCTCCTTAACAGGGTAGCTTCTCATAGGTCCCGGGAAGGTTTATAACTATTTTGGGGAAGGGCTCCACCACCCGCCCCAGAGAAATCGACAAAATAAATCAAATTTAAAAAAACGCTGCCCTGCGAACATTTTTGCAATTAGCTTAAAACATAAATAATACCATCTAAAACATAGTTTTGTTAAATAGCTGAACTTAAAATAGTTTGAAAAGAAACAATTTTACGTGTCCCTAGAGGCCTCTAGGGGCGTATCCGCTAGTAATATATAAAACAAGGATGACAACATCTATAATTAACGAAACAAAAAATATCAACAAAAGCAATGACGGTTATACTGTACCTCAGTTTTAAGGAAGCAAAATATGCTTATACTGGGTTAAAATTTGAAATAAATTTAAAAACAAACAATATTTCATAAAAATTTTGAATGGAAAAAAAGGAATATCATCCGTTCATGAACTTACTTACATACACACCCCATTTAGACAGACACAGGTCTACATCCTACTATTTTTTCAGAAAGACTTCCATTTATTGAACTCAAAATCATTTTATTTTTAATCCAATCAAAATGGGCAAAATACGCCAAATTTCATGACAGACAAACATACATCCAAAAGGGGATAATAAGAAAACCACACACCGATATCTTTTGTCCTCAATCTGTATCGAAGCTAAAATAATAGGTTAATAGTTATTATAATGATAATCATACTAATATATGCACATATACGTCCAAGGGGGTGGGGGGGGGGTAATAGGGCGATTACCCCCCCCCCCAAACGATTTTGGGCACCCCCAACCATTTAGGAGGGGGTATTTACCCCCCCCCAAAATAAAAAATCTCTAATAAAAAAAATTTTTGCGCGCTTCTCGCGCATTTTTAATACTATATATTTAATAAAATTTAACTTACCCCCCCCCCAAAATTTTACCCCGGGGGTAAATTTTGGAGGGGGTAAACTAAATTTACCCCTGCCAACAGATTTCAGGGGGGGTAATTACCCCCCCCTCCCAAGCAAATTTTACCCCCGGGGTAAAAATTTTGGGGGGGGTAAAAAAAATTTACCCCCCCCTTAAAAATTTTTTACCCACTCCCAAAAAAAAAAGCTTGGATGCCCCTGTATATGCATTATGTGCTGTGTGCTGGATGCTCATTTATACATGGAATCTTTACAAAATAAATCAGTTGTTTATCTTAAATAGGATCCGAGAAAATCACAACTCCATACTCCAGACTTTCGGACAGACAAAATTAATTATTGAGTAGTTCCGCACCTAAAAATAATCCGCACAACCCTATCGGTATTAAAACTAGTGGGTAACTCACACTTTTTTTTCTCAGGAAAAAGTTTTAACTTCCTTGTCTATGACGAGAATGAGAGATATTTACTCAAACTTTTACTTTTATGCGGTCTTTGACGCCTGAGCTGCTTTTTAGCAAGGTTAGGAATCTTAAAATTAACCCCAAATGTTTAAAAGAAGAATTATGACAACATCTAATAAATCGAAGCTCTGAAATCAGACAGGAAACAGAAACAATATTGTTTATAAACTTGTCTAATATATGAAGATGATTAAAGTCCCTCCACAGATTAGGACGTCATACGACAGAATAGCTAATGAGAGGCCAGTATACACTGAAATTGACTAATGGTAAAATTTATGCTGGCCTCTAATTGGTTTTTCTATCGTATGACGTCATAATCTGTGGAGGGACTTTAATCATCTTTATAAATATAATAAAAGTTCATTATTAGGTAGATACTTTTTTACGCAATTTGATTACCCCCCTGAACAGATTATGTGGGGATTTATTTAGATTTTTGAGGGGGGTAATTACCCCTTCATGCAAATTTTACCACCGAGTTTAAAATTAGGGTTTTTGCATAACTATATTTTTAGAATATTTTTTAGTTTAGATTGAAAGTAATATAATTCTAAGAAATCTTTATAATGAATTAAAGAAGTATTTGGACAGACTGACCCTTATTCTTAAGAACCAACATACACAGAAAAATGTAAAAAAAGCTAAGGAAATAAATATAGTATTGTCCCACTAACCTGATAAAGGACAATTGGCTGTTTATTACACTTGTTCCCAAAGTTATATCATAATGTTTTCTTATTCGTTAGCTTGACAACTTTGGGGACTTTTATTAAATTTTAAATGGTTGGTTCATTAAGTTGAGTGTCTAAACGTTTCCAACACTAATTGTAATCTACAGAAGGTGTATTTTTTTGTATCATCATTGAAGATACACATCAGTTTATCGGCCATTGTTTGGTTTATTTGGTGAAGAAATACTCTAAAAACAAGATCTCGCGGTGGACCCTGTCCTTTATAGGTTGGAATAAACATAAAAAAATTTATGTTTTTAAAAGATTATAGATGGTCCACTTTAGGTTGAAGTGAAATTGTCGGAAATATTTGTCTCTGTTTTCAGTTAAGTATAAGTAAAGTATCTTCACAATAAATCTTTTATTTTTTTCTGGTGGATCAAAAAATTGTGCATTAGGAGTTATTCATCGCATCGTATTATAGACAGCTTTCTGCAGTTATAAGAATAAAATTTATAAGATTAAAACCAGTTTTGTTAGCCCTGAGTGACAAGGCCCGGGCTAACAAAACTGGTTTAAGTTTATGAATTTTATTTCAATATTCATGAAAAATTGATGGAATAGATAATTTTTTAGTATGATTGATGAAGAATGGGGAAAAGTTGATGTCAATTTAGCTTGCTAACATAAAACTCGTTTATTTGTCAGTTTATTCATCAAACTGGAGGGGTTGGGGTAAAGAGGGTGGAAGGGGTAATTGTTATTTTAGCCGGCTGCAAGATTCGGAATTTTTTTCGCATAATTCCATAAAGTTGTTTTACCAGTTTAGTCAAATGCACTTATTAAGTCAAACTGTTCTTAATTATGGACCACTTCATATATATACATTTAGGCATAATTAAGTACATTTTGACTTAATAAGAGCATTTGACTACAACCTAACACCAAACATTGACCCAGTAATAGTGTTTAACTTTTTATCTTTGTGACGTAACAAAAATCCATCTCTTTTTTAGGGGTTTCCTTTCCCACCTCCCCTCTCATCCTTCGATTTTTGTTACGTAAAGTACACTTTGACTTAATAAGCGAATTTGACTAAAAACTTTATGGAATTACTTGGAAAAAAGAACCTTTTTTGTTCCGCTTAATTTCTTATCTAGTGTATGTAAACACTATGTCACCGCTAAGAAGGCATTTGAGCAAACAAAGAGAAAAATGGTAAAGAAAGATAAACCTACAAGCATTTACTTTAACTTGCAAACATTTATCTATATTTGTTTGTTAACATACATATTACATATGTAATAAGTAGGTTAAATGTGTAATCTAAATGCATATGACTAATTAACATAAAGAGTTGACATATTTTCAACATGAAGATTCCAGAGTATATGAAAAGCAAGAGTAACCCCAAAATCCTCAATAATTAGCACCAACCAATTAATTGCACATTGTAAATTATTTATTTTTTCACAGTTTCCCTCAAAGAGTCTAGTTAAGCACAGAACCCCCTCCCCCATTATGTTTTTCAAAATAATTTGAAAATTGGGGAAATTCCTTTGTGTTTTTCTTTAAGTCAGGTTAGTATATTGGGGTAGTCCTGGGGGGTTACGGTACCACATTTATAGGCCTTGCACGTTTAGAGCCCGACGCAGGGTTTAGAAATAACGAAAAAGAAAAATATAACTCCCTTCCTTATTTTCAATTAATCTTAATAAAGATTGGGGGGGTTAAGGCACTTGGAGCGAATATATCACTGTTTTGTCTTTGATTGCATGACCTTTGATTTACATAGCTGTGAATTGTCAAAAGGGAATAATTTTATAAGTAACTTAAGTAATAAGGGTTTGTCTGAAGCTTAAGATATCGGAAATTGCTAGTCCGAATAGGTTTTTCAATCTTCAAGGAAATTTCATAATTATTTTGGAGTTGTTTCATGATATTTTCCAGAACCCAACACGTTCCCCCAAGAGGCTAGGGGTTAAACAATTAGTATCTAACATAGCAGTGGTAAATATCTATTTGTTTTATAGTTTTTCTTAAAACTAATTTAAAAAAAAATATTTTTTTTTATTTAGGCTGGGGGAATTAATAATCCAAAAATGAATTACGAAAAAGAACATAAAAGGTTGTAAAGGAAAAAAACAATATTTGAGAAAATATCCTAAAAGTTGGTGTATCAAATACATTATCATAATATATACAAAAGAATTACATAGTGTATAGCATCAATAACAAATAAAAACACTATATTTTTTATGCACGAAAGAAGATACAATCATTAAAGCAAATGATTCAAGGTCTAGGTCTATTTTTGTGAATATTACACCTATGAGAAATAATTTATTATTTTACATTATTTCTTCAGACTAATAATCATGCTTCCTTTCATTTTCATATTCTAAATAATATTTGATAGCATTTTTAATACTGTATTTTGACCTTTTATTTATGATAACTTGCTTTACATATTAAATGTATAAAAATAATTAAAATAAATAGAAGAAAGCTATTTTATCACATTTTGAACAATAATATATTAATTGTAGTATTTTTTTGTGCTGTTATTCATACATTTTTGCTTAAAATGCGACAAAATTATGTATTGGATTTTTTGTGATATTGCACTTACAGAAATAGGATTCCAAATTATTCTACCAATATAATGATCAGATGGCAAAAAATGTAATTGTTTTTCCATGTGATCAAACGTTAACTAATTTTTGGAATAACCATTCCAGCATTATCAATATTATCAAAACATGATAATGCAGAAGACACGGGTTAACAAAACTAGTTTTAATATTATGATTGTACATTGTTATTGTCATAGAAAACTGGATATAGTACGATACAATACGTAATTTTTTATTGTGTGTTAGTGTGGTATCCGCCTAGGGTAAATGGCAGACACCAGAGTTCGAATAAAGACTACGGCAGTGTGAACAGACGTGGACACCTATACTATAGAGAAGCTACGCTTCTCTAGCAATCACTAAATAATGAACATAGTCTATTCAGTTGTTTCTTTATTGCAGGTCTAAGGATAACTAAGGTTGTACAACATAATATAAATACATATGGATTAGGAATAAAGATAGTTAAAGATAAATCATACAGTAAAACATAGATAATTGCAATGGTTAGGTAGATGGCTATCCCTGTCTGGGGCAGGCAGGATAGCCCATGGAACAGCACAATAGGTAGATCAGCATAGAGGGGTTGAGTGGTAGGTCTGGGTACTAAAGAGGGAAGGTTTGATGATTACTTGTGACAACAACAGTCTGTGTGGAGGTGATTCTATCAGGTGAGGGAAGGCTTAGATCCTTTATCCTCAGGGTTGAGGTGGTGCTGATAACTTGGTGGTTGAAGGGGAAGGTTCCGGTGCTTAAGATGGGAGAGGGAGGGGTAACACCCCTCCCTCCATTTGCAGGACAACTGAGAGATGAAACCAATACCGTTATCTGACATATTTTCAGGTGGCTTTACAATTGTAGAATAACAGGATTTAGCTAGGTGCGTAGCATCACTATAATGTCTTGGTTTCTGCATGGTCCAGAGCTGCCACATACCACAACTCTCCCCTCGGAAGGCTGGAGGGGTTGTCTGCACCGCCAGACTTCCGACAGTGGTTGCGGCCTTCAGTTTGTTGTCCTTGTGGAATGGGTCCGCCAGGATACCAGCTGCTGAATGGTGGTGGACTCCAACCCTCCCCAGGTCGAACGGAATCTGCTATATCTGCTGGAGTAGCTGGTCCTGTTGGACGTTCTGGCCGTTGGATGTGTACCTCTGAGGCCACCCTGGCAACCTCCAGGGGTGGTACAGCACATGAGGGGCTTGGACCAACAGCCGCCTGGTATACACCTCTTCAGGTTTCTCCACTGGGCTGGTGGTCTCCATTGTGTTGGTCACCTTGCTGCTGGCAGGCTGGCTACTGGATGCAGGCGCAGCTTCTTCGCCCTCGGGGCTGGTCAGGTTCATTCGGCTTCCAGGGTCTCTGTCAACGCGGGCAGGTGGTGGTTGCCATACTGTAGGCGCGTTGCCTCCCTCAGGCTCATCCTGGACATTGGCAGGGTGGTACATGGCAGTCAGACCTGCGGGGTAGGGGAAGGTAACAGTCCATCCCTCATGCCGGGGGCTGTCTTGGATCTGCAAGGGTGGCTCCGCTCTAGTTGGCTGGGAGACAGGCCCATCCACGGCCACTGCTGCTGGTGGGCTGGAGGCACAAGGCTCCGGATTTCCTCCCCTAGCCTGAAGGGGTCCAGGCACATCGTCTCCATCTTGGGTAGACATAATTGTTGGGGATCCTCTACTTCTATGGTTAGGCTCAACACTTGGCGCATCTAGTTGAGTTACTCCCCAGGCAGCGGTCAAAGCTTCTTCAGTTTGGCTGGTAATGGCTGATATCCTGGTTCCTGGGGCAGATGCAGGGGGCGCAGGCAAGTTTGGCCCAGCCCAAACTTCCTGGTACACCAGCGCAATACAATTACCCTGGCTTGGTTGAGGGAGGTAGACAGCTGGATGCAGTTGTAGGTGAGGGACAGCTGGACTCTCCCTGCTGGCTGGGGGCTCTGGCTGGCTGGGGGTGACGGGTGTCACCCCTTCCTCTGGGGCTGCGGGCTCATTCCGGGGTCCAGGTATCTCGGTGGCGGCGACGGTTGTCGCCCCGGGCACCAGCGTGGGGGCGCTGGATAGCACCCCCCAGTCTTCACAGGGATCCAGGTCTCTCGGTGGCGTCGACGGTTGTCGCCCCAGGCACCAGCGTGGGGCGCTGGATAGCACCCCCCAGTCTTCACAGGTGGCGGCGATGGTTGTCGCCCCAGACATCAGCTTGGTGGTGCAGGGAAGCACCTCTCGTTCCTTCCAGGTGGCGACGCCGGTTGGCGTCCCAGACATCGACTCAGACTCGCTGGCTAGCGCCTCTTGCCTCTCCCACTCGGCGGCCGCCAGGGCCTTCCCGTACACCGTCCCGGTGGCGCTGGGTAGCGCCCTTCGGCTCTTGCTGGGGGTGACAGGGGCTACGGACACCGGTCCCCTGTGGTTGAGGCTGCGGTCCAGGCCAACCCGGTTGGGTTCAGCCGCTCCTCCCAGCACGTTGATCCTGGCCACTATGGTCCCAATCTGAGACACAGACTCCTGGGTAGCCGCGGCCCCAGCGGCGGCAGCTGGTTGGGGTAACGGCTGGGCATCTCCCTCCAGGTGGACCTGGGTGTCAGACTGGTTGCATGCAGGTTGTTGGGCAGCCTGGTGTTTCTTCATTGCCTGGTCCCCAACGGTTCTACACTTGGCGGCTGTGTGGCTGTTGAAGCGGCAGCGCCCCTTCGTCCAGCTGGGTCCCATCAGGCCGGCTTCCCCAGGGTGTATCAACCTGCCAGGTCTCTCCTCCTCCAGTTGGGGCACCAGCTGACAAACAGGGTCTCCCCTACTAGGGGTCAGGCGGTGCTGGGCTGCTTGTGGTGGATCCTTGGTTACATTCAGCCTCCTCCCCATACACACAGGCCCCTTCCATCCAACAGCGGCTCTCCTCTCCTGGGCGGCGAGGCCAGCCTCGGCCTTAGCTTCTGCAGGTGCTTCTCCACATGAGGGATCCTGCATCTGGGTACGCCAGGTAGTTGGTAGCAAAGGCCGTTGATGGTGCCCGTCGGAAAGGGGGCTATGATCTCTGGGGGGTACCTGTGGCCAGTGTGTGGACAGGTACCCACAGTTGAACCAGCAAGGCCCAGAAGATGCCATACTGATGGTAGCCTGAACTGTATTCTGGACTGCCAGCAGGCTGTTGGTAGCCACCTGAGTTGGGCCAGAGTTGCCAGCTGGTATTGCGTCCCTGCCAGGCTCCGTCAGCTGCTGGTGGGGAGCCCCTGCGGTGGTTCTGGTTTTGGCAGGGGGTGGCCTTCTTATTGACTTCCCTAGTTGGAGCTCTGCATCCTGGTGGGCCTCCATCTCCAGCAGCATGGGGGAACTTGGCTGGGACATGTGCAGTGGTTCAACAGAGTAGAGGCATCTGGTCTTGGAGTGTGGGGGAACAGCCTCACTGCTGCTGGTCAACCCTGCTCCCTCCGTGCTGGGTAAAGCCTTCCACTGCAGCAGGCCACCAGTCCCCATTCTTAGGCAGGTCCACAGTCGTTCCATGCCTGGGGGCTCCCAGGGAGGCTTGGGTGGCGGCTCCCCCACCCCCAGGTTCGCGTCGGGCATCTGGGTGAAGAGCCTATTCCCCTGGGACAGCTCCCCATCCTCCAGCTTGGTGAGGCCAGCGCCAGGGAGGACCTTTCCACCCCAGAAACAGGTGGTACTGGCCCTAGGGCTGGGCCCCTTTGGAGTCTCAGTTCTGGTGGTAGTGTCCATCTTGGGGCTGGCCACTAAGTCTCTGAAGCTTGTCACCTTCTCATTAGGTTCAGTTGCATCGTTCAACACCCCCAGGGGGACACCTACAGGTTCAGCAATCCCCAGTCCAGTATTGCTATTTCTCGTGCGTTGAGCACCAACTGAACAGGAGCTGTGCAGCGGACATTCAGTCACCCTTCCAGACAAGGGCATCTCAGGGACCAGGGGTCTGTGACCTGGTATGTGTTTGATGTTCACTGTACTCAACACAGTAGGCCAAAGTAATAACAGAAGCAGTATCTTGTATGAAGAAGCAGAGAGTGGTGGGGTACAGATGTTGGTGGTTCTGGTCCAAATGAAGACTTCTGTCCACCACAGTGCCAGCAGCAGGCCTAGGCACACAGTTGATGCCCAATCAGGAATGTCTTCTATTGCCGCACGTCGGGCCAGGGGCTGACAAGTTCTTATCTTGTAGATATAGGAGCAGAGTAGAGTAGCCGCGCCGCAAGGAGGTTCGAGCCGGCTCACCCCTAGTATAAATACTATAGCTGTGTAATTAGGGTGGTAGTCCACGTAGCCGTAGGCTCGGTCCTCCTGGCTCAAGAGTTTCTGTGGCTGGCGCGTCCCCATGATAAGTAGCAGGGGGTTGGTCTGTTGGTGCCAGCATCTTGTTTAACTGTTGAGCCTGAGTTGTTCTCCTTTCCAGTATAGCTCTTGATTTCTGTGATAACCAGCGGATCTTGGCTTAAAGGTAAGAGGGAATATGTTAGGTATCCATAGAGGTCTCTAGGAGCGTATCCGCTAGTAGATATATGGATAGGTAGGCTATCTATATATATATATATGGCTACACTCCCATATATATATATCTACGTGTATAAGAATATCCCCAGAGCTAGCTAGCTTTCCTCCTTGCTCCAAAAAAAATCACGCTTCCTCTGTATATAGTTCACAACTATGAGGGTCGATGGTCCAGGTACACACCACCACTGCCCAGTGTGGGGCATCAAGTCAGGCTATATCCACAGGGTGGGCGTACTTTCGTTCAGTTACCAGTGTTGTATGGTGAGGTTAGTATTCACTTACTTGCACCCATGATACAAAACAACACTATTTTATCACTTGGGTATTTATATATACATATATTTGTTTCACTAACCACTCAGCTTTGAAGTAGGGTTGGCAGGGCTAGGAAGATGTTGAGGGTCTGAGCGGGTTTAAGGAACTGGTTTAGTTTTCCTTATCACACTGTAGATAGGGAGGGAGGAGCTTGCAAGTTTTTTTCTCCTAAAAAAATATCTCTGTTGTATGCTATAGAGTGGCCCTTCTCCTGTGTGTGTGTGTGTGTGTGTGTGTGTGTGCGTGAAATCTCCTTTCCGTGCAGCGCGCTTACGCACCGTCAATCCGCGCATACAGGTAAAACGCGCACTTATCCCTCAACTCGCTCTCTCGTTGGTCCGCTTTGTCCGTGGAATTTTATGATATTTCCGCACTCCGTTGCGCTACCCGTAAATGGCGCTCTGTGTTCCCGGTCACTAGCTCCACACCGGGGGCGGACTTAGTCAAGTGTGGGCAGGAGGGGGGAAGCGCGTGAGGGGACGGGGTAAATCCGTCCGTTCCCCCTGTGAGGAAGGGGGGAATGCCGTGGGTTTGATGTAACTGTGTAATGAGGTAATGTTGCCCTCTCTCCTTAATCCTAGGTTTATTTTTATATCACCTTGATTGTATTCTCTTCAATGGAGAGTGAGCCCCTCCCTTTCCTCTGAAATAAGGGGTGTATTGTTGTTGTGCTGTAGGCTTGAGGTAATTAGATTGTGTATCAGGGCATTTGTTATATTACATCTAGCTTCTATTTTTGTCCTTATCACAATTACATAACAGATTTGTTTACCAACCCTGTTCTATTTTTAGTTGTTATCACAATACACAGTAAATCCAAGCCTGTTCTATTTTTTTTTAGTTTTATCACAACACAACAAATTGTTTGCCAATCTTTGCTCATAAATCTATTGTTCAACCATCACACCAGGGTGGTAATCCCTGCAATGTGATATAATATCTGTTTTTCTAGATGGGTGGCTGCGTTGTAGCCTCTCAGGATACTTGGAGTTGACGTAGTTTTCTCTGCTTTGGTGCACTACACTCGTATGTTGGCTCGCAGCTCGCAGCTATGTGGCGTGTTTCAGCCTATCGGCGGCAGGGAATGTCCCGTCCTGCTAGCGCCGCTTGCAGCTATGTGGCGTGTTTCAGCCTATCGGCGGCAGGGAATGTCCCGTCCTGCTAGCGCCGCTTATCCAAATCCGGCTGATGGCGGCAGGGAATGTCCCGTCCTGCTAGCGCCACTGGTTCGGATCCTGCTATCTCTTGCAGTAAAATTGGCCTATTTTCAGCCGTTTACACTTATTTGGCTTGTTTCAGCCGGTCCGCAGGCCTGTTTCAGCCTTTTGAGCGCTCAATTCTCCGTTAGATGTCGGCGCTTCTCGCGGTTCTTCGTCAGGTTTCACTTCCACAACTGCCGGATGCAGAGTTAGACTTGCTGTCCAGGGTGGGTAATTCAGGTTGCTTGTGTCAGTTTTGCCAGTTTCACTGCTGGGAGTACCTTAGCCTCAGCTGCGTGTCTGCTCTACACTTGTGGTTCGCCGTAATCTCACACAGCTGTCACCAAAAGTTGTGGTATCCGCCTAGGGTAAATGGCAGACACCAGAGTTCGAATAAAGACTACGGCAGTGTGAACAGACGTGGACACCTATACTATAGAGAAGCTACGCTTCTCTAGCAATCACTAAATAATGAACATAGTCTATTCAGTTGTTTCTTTATTGCAGGTCTAAGGATAACTAAGGTTGTACAACATAATATAAATACATATGGATTAGGAATAAAGATAGTTAAAGATAAATCATACAGTAAAACATAGATAATTGCAATGGTTAGGTAGATGGCTATCCCTGTCTGGGGCAGGCAGGATAGCCCATGGAACAGCACAATAGGTAGATCAGCATAGAGGGGTTGAGTGGTAGGTCTGGGTACTAAAGAGGGAAGGTTTGATGATTACTTGTGACAACAACAGTCTGTGTGGGGGTGATTCTATCAGGTGAGGGAAGGCTTAGATCCTTTATCCTCAGGGTTGAGGTGGTGCTGATAACTTGGTGGTTGAAGGGGAAGGTTCCGGTGCTTAAGATGGGAGAGGGAGGGGTAACACCCCTCCCTCCATTTGCAGGACAACTGAGAGATGAAACCAATACCGTTATCTGACATATTTTCAGGTGGCTTTACAATTGTAGAATAACAGGATTTAGCTAGGTGCGTAGCATCACTATAATGTCTTGGTTTCTGCATGGTCCAGAGCTGCCGCATACCACATTAGAACCAGTTCTAATCTAGCGGATATTAATCAGTTTTAAAGCCATACTGTAGATAACTTTTACAAGTATTTTGCATTATATTATATTTTTTATATTCCCACAGTACTTATATACATGTTTACTTTGGTAATTTTGATTGTTTGTTAGTTAATGAGGTTAGGTGTCTCATGTTTCTTTTATATACACCAAACATAGGAAAATAATGCATTTTTTTACCCAGTAAGAAATCTGAATAATGATTTGTTTCATCAAATTATAACAGTAATAATTGTATATTTGTGGTTAATTTGGCAATGGCAGTTGAGGTCAGGACAAATAGGCTAAAACCATGCCTATTCATTTATAAAGCTTCTCTATAGTAAAACAAATTTGAACCTGCTATTTGCGAGATCTTACGCTTCAGACAAAAAATATGACTTTATATAATAGGATATAAAAAAGAATAATAACAGTTAAAGTTGCCAATTTGAAACTATGAAACTATCCTCTAACAATAACAGCAAAGTTAAAGGTAATATGCTCATAGATCATCAGAATCTTTGCATAAAAATTCCCAACAAGTTCACATACAAATATAAATACCATCACAAACATAGTGTAATTAATGGATAGATGGATAGACAAAGTCAGTTTCTTTTCAGGAAGGAAGGGGACAATGGACTGTTTATTACACTAATAAGGTTTTCTTATTAATTGACTTAACAACTTTGGGGACTTTTATGGGATTTTAATTGGTTGGTTCTTTAAGTGTCTAAACATAGTGTAATCTACAGAAGGTGTAATTTTGTGAATCACAATTTTGTCGGCAATTGTATTATCTCTGATTTCCTATTCACATTAAAAAAAACAGCCAAATTATTCTATATAACTTTATCAATGTATAGACTTACAGTCAGAAAAAAAATTATTGAGTAGTTTTTACATAAAAAAAAAAATAAAAACAATTTTAAAAAATAACTTGTATTTACAATATACAGAACAATTTTTATTATTTACCATTTGCATCAAAATATTACTTACTTTTCCTTTCATTGGGAAGTAAATAGCTTTTCCTTTTACATGATGATTTAGAAGCCTGTTGACATTATGTATGATGGTATGTAGTAGACATTATGCTACTTCACACAACAAGGATCACAACATCCATAAAAGCGAAGCTCTGAAACGGGTGGACAAACAAACGTGAATACTTGTAGAGTGTCAGAACTGAAAAAGCAGAATATAAATGTGTAAGTATAAACATAATTGTAAGTAAATTTGTTTCAAAACTTCTAAAATACAGGGTACTGTTTAAGGACATACTTTTATTTTTAGGACTTGATTATAGAAATGCTTCGCTTATAAAATTTTACTTTATTGTCTTAGGAATCCGTGTCCCAAAAAACAGATAGTTAGGATAAATATAATTTATTACAAAATTGTTGTTAAAAAGGTTAAAAAGCTACATGTTTTAAATGGATGTACGGACTTTCTGGTAATGATTGTAGAGTTGCTACGCTTCCTAAGTTGTGCATTACTGTTAAGTGAATCATTATGCATAGTTTGAAATCGATAAGACACTCTAACACGTATAAATTAACAAAAAGAGCAGACGTTCAGACGGACTGACCTTAGTTATAGAAAAGCTTTGCTTTTAAAAATATTACACATTTGGCCTAACTAGATTATGTAACCCATTTCTTATCCTTTCTACTGCAGTATGAGCTCTATGAGTCAGAGAGAGAGGGGACGATAGGCTATTAAATACACTAGTCCCCAAAGTTTTATAATAGCGTTTTCTTATTCGTTGACTTAACAACTTTGGGGACTTTTAGTGAAATTCGGTTGGATCATTAAGTTGAATGTCCAAACGTTTCAACTAGTAATTTTAATTTACAGAAGGGGTAATTTTGTGTGTCATCATTGGGGATGTACATCAATTTATCGGTCATTATCTGATCCCTTTAGATCCCTGGCAGTCTGATCTCTGGGAGTACAGATAAGTTACATTTCTGTTTCACCTTACTAGTATACTCGGAGAAAACATTTGCATAAAATTCTTTATTTACTTTTTGTTTTCTTTTTGTCTAGGTTTTGGCTTTTACAGTTTTGCAGCTTGGAGGATTAATATTTGCAAATAGAAAACCTTACATAACTAAAATGACTCTTCCTTGATAAAGAGCGCCATTGTTACAGCGTATTTTCTGTAAAGTTGTGTGTTATTTTTGGTATACCTGGTTTTCTGTTTCCATGGGGATTGTTTCTCTATTTTAATGTCAGCTTCATGACTGATATATCACTGCGCACTAAACGCTAATCCTAATTAGTCAAAAGATCTACAGGAATCTAACATATGTATATTTCTAAAAGCGAATCTTTTTTATATTAAAAAAGAAGCTTTTCTTTAATTAGGGCGGTCGGTCAGTCCATCGTCCATCCGTAACAGTTAGTTCTTTTCGTTGATGTAGAAATGTTAGAATTGTCCTATCGATTTTGAACTTTGCATGATGATTCCTATAACAATTATGTACGCTTTAGGAAGCTTAGCCACTCTATAATCTTTGAAAAAAGTCCGTCCAATTGAACGTCTATTGAACATTTTGGTTTTAAACGTTTTGACAACAATTTTTTGTATGATAAAATTGTCCTATTAATCTGATTCCTAGGACAACAGGGTGCTATATATAGGAGAACCATCTCTAATTACATCATAAAAAATGTAAGTATGTCCTTTAACTGTATCTTGAATTTGCGAAATTTTGAAACAAGATCAATTCTGTTTAGACTTACAAATTATTGTTCTTATTTTAGAGCTTCGCTTTTATGGCTGTTGTCATCCTTGTTTATACATAAAAATAGTTGCTCTCGCAACTATTTTTATCATTTACAGCTCTCTAACAAATTGGTCTATGCTAATAAACTAATAGATTTTCTTTTCTTACTTTTTATGGCCCCATATTTCAAGCTACTGTCAACTGTTTAACTACACAAAAGTGGAAAGTTGTTTCACAAAATTAAATTTCTACCATTATATATTCCATTCTTATGTTTAGTTTAATTTTGCATTTAAAATAATAATATAAGATTCTATTATATTATTTTTAAAGATATAACCATAATATAGTCTACAAGAGGTAGGGGCAACACGATGCGTTGTTGTCTTAAAAATGATTTGTCAGGTGCATGTTATTTATAAACAGAGTAGGGGTAATACCTTGGGCCAATTTCTGTAAATACAACTAATTACCAGTTACCATTACATTCATAATTATTTCTTGCATCGTATTATAAACAGCTTTCCACGGATATAAAATGTACAATTAAAAGATTTTAAAAAAATTATGATTGTTCATTTCATTCGTAGAAAACTGGATATAATACGATGCTAGACATAAGATTTCAGCATGGCTGAGGACTTGTTTCAATTCAGCGGATATTAATCGGTTTCGAAGCCATACTAGAAAAGAAATCATAACCCTTAGCCTTAACTTTATACAATAATTTTATTAAATTTGAAAAACTTTCCAGATAAAACTACCTTTATGAAAATAATCTAAAAATTAGCACAAAATATGTAAAGTATGAATTTAATTGTGTGAAAAGTTTATTTAATTTAAATTTAGCCTCAAGTTCTGTCTCTTGGTTATTACCTACACTTTGTCAAATGCTGTCTTTTAGTCAAGGTGTATTAAATTACACATTTTTGTTGTTAATAAATTTCAGGAATCTAAAGGGATAAGACATTGGCTGATAAATTGATGAGAGGACATTATTGACCAATGGTAAAATTCATAGTAGCCTCTCATTGGCTAATTTTTTTTGTTACGTCATAATCAGTCCGACACTAATACCGGGTTCCACAAAATACCATTTTTGTAGATCAAAATTAGTGGTTGAAACGTTTGAACACTTAACTTAATGAACCAACCAGTCAAAATTCACGAAAATTGAGACAACGAATTAGAAAACCTTATTATAAACTTGGGGACTAGTGTAATAAACTGCCCATTGTCCCCTCTCTCTCTGCGTTCATTTCCATATCTCTAGCTCATATTCATGCACCTACGCATATTGAGGCCTCTAGGGGCACTTAAATGAAAAGGTGATATTGTCAACTTTTAATTTTAGTTTTAAATATAAAAAGTAAAAAGTGTGTTTTTTTTTGTGAGGGGGGGGGGGGAGGTTAATTTTACTAGAGGCTTTTTTTCATGTAAGGTTAGAGGTACTCTTCCTAAAATAGTTTAAAACCTTCTCTGGACCTAAAGAAAACATTAATGTTGAAACATTATCGGCTAAGCGGTTGACAAACACAGACACAGACATCCATTTACTTTGATTGGAACTGTACTTTTGATTAAGAATTAGTTAAAAAGTGAAACTTGTTCTTGAAACGTTCTTTAAACCTTTTTTTTCAAACTTAAATCTTTAGAATTTATATAATAAAATAGAATTATTATCACATTAGTAAAAATAAGAAATGAATAATATTACATGAAGATAAAATACATAAATCATATGTTGTATATATAACAATGATAAAAAAATACAATCTATAACGACCAAAAGATGATAGAAATAAAGAAGGGGGGGGGGGTAATAGCGGTAAAAAAAATTTAAAAACCACTGTTCCCCCTAAACGTTCTCAACAACAAACGCATAATTTTTTTTTCAGCGAAGACTATTTCTCGTTCATTGTTATATCCCGGAAGCCCTGATAAAATGAAAGAAAAAAAAACCATTTTTGTTTCTCATTTTGATTTCCTGTGTGTTGTTCTGTTTTTATTCCTCTTCTTATAGGTTAGATATGTTTTATTGTTCTCCAGTGTTCTAACATTGTCACTACAACAGAGGTTCAACCCCAGCCTCTAGGGGCAAAACCTCACTTAAGTGAAGTAATCTAAAAGCAACTTTTCATGCCTATTAAAAATGAAGTCATACAATACAAATGGCCAATGATAGGCCAGTATTCATTTAAATTGACCAATTGTAAAACATAAACTGGCCTATCATTGGTCATTTGTATTGTATGATGTCGTTTCTATCAGGCACTATAAGCTGCTTCAGTAATCTACTACTTTCTTTAAAGAGCTAAAACTTAAGCTTTTTTGAAAATTATTCATTTCAGTTAATTAAGTGATCAATTAAAACAAAGGAAGGGGGGGACGGGGACTTTTTTTAAAAGTAATGATATTTCCACTTTCGTTTTAAGTTAATTAGGACTGAATTGGCTCTAAAGGAGAGAAATTAGAAAACAGATATTATTCGATTAACAGAAAATATTATTTTAAGCAAAGCTAATATACAAAATAAATATTGGCAATTTTATATGAACAATTTTGTATTATAGGAAATTACATGAAAAAATCCGGTAACAACAAAACATAAGGAGACATGTTAATAGTTATTTCTCGCATTGTATTATAAACAGCTTTCCGCGGATATAGAATGTACAATTATAAGATCAAAACCAGTTTTTTTAGCCCTAAAAAATTCCTAAAAAATCCTTGGAAACACCACTTCATGAAAAACTTGTGTCTGCGTCCCTAGCATCTAGGGGCTCTATATTCGAAGGGATATAGAAGGGCAGAAAAATAGCCTAAAACCATACCCAGGCTTATTATAAAAATAAAATTGCCTAAAACCATCTCAGGGCTTATAAGAAGCTTCACTCTAAAGGAGAATCATTTTGGTTAGGTGGTGAGCGAGATCCTTCGCTACAAACAAAAAATCTTAGTACTTTATATTATAGGATTGACAGATTTTTAAAGTGACATTTGAAGAGGGTAAGATAATTCACTCTATAATTCACTAAGGCTGTCAGTTCGTAATGATAAGGGGGGAATGTGATTTTCTCAACTGCAATTAAAGATAAAAGGCTAAAACATTCTCATCATTATGGAGTATATTTAACTATTAAAACTTCATAGAGGCCAGACTGCTTTCCAGGACGTTTTTGGCTATTTTTGTATCTTTCACAATGCCTCCATTGTTTGGTCCAATTTACAAAAGTTTTTTTGTAGATAAGGGTATCAAATTCAAATTTCAAGTATAGTCCCTTTCGTGACATTGCCTGTTAAGGGGTGTTTTGTCGTATTTTTACCGTAGATTTTCCCCTATTTCTAGCCCCTGTGGGGCCAATTGCCTAACCTAACCTAAAATAACCTATTAAAAGCAACTGTGATAATGCGACGAAACGCTCTTAAGAGGCTTTGCCACGAAAGGGACCACACCCCTCTTCTTTGTTTTAAATATTTACAAAAGAACCTTTTTTTTCTCAGAAAATGTTTATAATGATTATGTACTTACTTATTATTCCTAGTTTGGCTTCATTGAAAGGTTTGTTTCTTTAGATATGCCTGAGTAGGATTGATGCACTCTGAGATAAGATAATACCAACCCATTATGTAGATACTACCAAACATTTTAGTTTTACTTACATGTATACATTAAAATACAAATAACAATGTAAATATGTATCTATTGTTATATCCTATTATATAAAGTAGTAATTATTTTTTGTCTGTAGTGAAGGATCTCTGTAGCCGCTGAACCAATATGATCCTCCTTTGGGGTTAAGCTTCTTATAGGTCCAGGGAAGGTTTTTCACTATTTTGGAGTGGGTTTTTCCACCCTCCAAGAAAAAAAGACCCTACCCAAAAAATTTTACTTTTTCTTTTAAAACTTAAATTGAAATTTAGGGAGGGGTTCGACTTTTCCCCCTCCAACTTGTGCCCCTAGAGGCTTCTAGGGGGCGAAGCCACTAGTCCTTATAATAAAGTAACAGGATGTGTGTTTGTCTGTGTGTCTGTACCGAAGGATCTCGCTAACCTCTAGACCGATCGGGTTCTCCTTAACAGGATAGCTTCTCATAGGTCCTGGGAAGGTTTATAACTATTTTTGGGAGGGTACCACCACCCTCCCAAGAGAAATCGCTCCTAGAAAAAAATACTCCCCCCCAAAAAAATCTAGTTTAATTTTTTTAACTAAAAAAAAAGGAGGGGGCGTCAGCCCCACTCCCCCCCCCCCCGAACCTAGCAATAGTGTCTAACTTTTTATCTTTGTGACGTAACAAAAACTATCTCTTTTTTAGGGGTTTCCTTTCCCACCTCCCCTCCTTCGATTTTTGTTACGTCACAAAGATAAAAAGTTAGACACTATTACTAGGTTCCAGAGCTCTTTATAATAGCGGTGCAACCGCTAGTATTTATAAATACTTATTACTTATACCAATTCAAATAAGTATTTAGTAACAACTTTTTCATTAATTGATCTAAGACGACACATTTTCAACCTTAATGAACCAATTCCGTGTCTCATTGTCAAAATTTCAGTGCATTATAGGTTGTCTTTCTACAAGAAGTCAGATTATTGGTTATTTTTATAGGTAAATTGGAAGTTTAAAAAATTTTATCACCTCATCAGTTTTGGTAGATGCTTAAAAGGTTTTTTTTGTTGATATTAAATCTATGAAATTAAGCTTAAAAAAAGGGGGTTTTCCTCAAAGTACCTTGGCGAGCACAGAAACTACCTAAGCCTTTTCATTTTATATTAAAAAAAGAAAGGGGAAGGTTGTTTCAGTGGTTGATCTGCACTTTATGGGAAATGAGTAGTTTTTTCATCCATTTCATTTTTTTAAAAACCCAATAATGTATGGCTATTAACAATGACGCCCTATTTCATTATTCAGTATGATTATGCAGGGATCTTAGTGGATAAGAAAATCGAAAATTGATTTACACTACCAATTATGATAAACAAAATTAACCTTTCTTTACAATTCTTAAATTATTATTTAATAGTTTTGACACCCAATCAAAAAGTAAACAATTGGAAATCAAAGTTTTTAAGCTATGAAATGAGATAGCGTAAAAATCTGGGTACCTCTAAAATTTACATTCCAATGTCTACTCCCTCCCTGAATATACGAGTATGAGAGAAAAGATGATAGATTGTAAGCTTTTATGTTATTTGTTAGGCTATATTATTATTATTATTATTATTTACGTTGAAGGGTAGAGAAAAAATAGATGCATGTTATTGTTACATTTATTAATATTAGCTTCGCCCATAGTCTGTAGTGGCTATTATGGTGAATCCAACAAATTAAACTGCATTGGAATGTAGTAAATATATAATGAAACAGCAGTTAACGAGATCTTAAGCATTCTTTAAAAAGATGGACGGACAGTTTTTTTTACATTGTATAATTATAAAAAATAATACTGTTTATATTCATACCACAATAATATTTATATTAAAATTTATGTATCTACTGCAGTTCACCGTAAAATATTGCTGGTAACGAATATTGCCAAAAATTCGATGAATAGTCATAAATCAATAATGCAAAATTATCTCGCAGTGCAGAGAAATGCACGAAAAAGGCCTATTTTACGTGTTTTTTCTTCAGTGAAGCTTTCTCTGTGCATCATTGGATCTTTGCTATTCCAGATTATATTTGGCAATATTCGTTACCAGCAATATTTTACCGTAAACTGCAGTATATCCAAATTTATTCTTTTGAACGAAAATAGGTAATATCCCTTAAAGTTCCTTGCGAGTACAGAAACCCACATCCTATTTTGAAAATAAATTGGGATCTACTGCAGTTCACAGTAAAAGATTGCTGGTAACGAATATTGCCAAAAATCTATAAATTTTAAAGGCTGCTAGCTGCCAAACGCATGCCCGCACACTGATTTAAGCAGCATAAGAAGGCCTAAAAATAATCTGAATTAGCCATAAATCAATAATGCATAATTATCTCGCAGTGCAGAGATATGCACGAAAAAGGCCTATTTTAGACGTATTTTCTTTAGTGAAGCTTTCCCTGTGCATCATTGGATCTTGGTTATTTCAGATTATTTGTAGGCCTTCTTATACCGCTTAAAATGGTGTGCGGGTATGATCTGTACGTTTGGCAGCTAGCAGCATTTAAAATTCATAGATTTTTGACAATATACGTTGCCAGAAATATTTTACCGTGAACTGCAGTAGATCCATAAATTGAAAATAGAAAAGGATGGAAGGGACAATTTGTTCGTTTATTAATTTTGTTAAGGTTAGGTAATTTTGGTTACTGGGCATCCCACCAGGGTTAAGTCACCGCAGGGTTAGGCAGAGTAAAAAATAACCCCTTATTTCTAATTTATTTCAAAAAAATGGAGGGGGGAGGGGCATAGACGTCCAAGGGGGGGGGGGTAATGGGGCGATTCCCCCCCCCCAAACGTATTTGGGGGTGCTGTAGTCACCCCAAAATTTTTTTTCATTTTACCCCCCCCCATTTAAAATTTACCCCTACCCTGGGGGTGCCGTAGGCACCCCCAACCATTTAGGAGGGGGTATTTACCCCCCCCAAACAAGTTGTTTATGACTCTAGTCCCTAAAGTTTTATAATAACGTTTTCTTATTCGTTGTCTTAAAAACAGTGATTGGTTGTTTATTAAGTTGAGTGTTCAAACGTTACAACCCCTAATTTTACGCTCCATTAGGGGTAATTTTGAGTATCATCATTGTGGATGTACATCAATTTATCGGCCATTGTCTTATCCCTTTATATCCCTGAGTTACATTACACACATATATGCACACACAATACAAATTGTTGTTTGTTCAATGATTTACTTACATATACACATGCCCACAGGGAGGGGGTGGGGAGACATTCGACTGGATATTAGACTGTCGTACCCAAAGTCTTTTAAACACTCTATCTTATCCGTTGGCATAAAAGCTTTTGGTACTTTTGTTGAATTTTGATTGGTGGGATCCTAACTAACAAATATTTTTTTTATTTTTTTTGTTCTTGGGGATCTATATTAATTTAACGTTCATTGTCTTATCCCTTAGGACCCCTGTGTACCAACTTACTTTTCTTATTTGTAATTGAGATAATCTAGACTCCTTTACTAAATATTGTTGTTATTAATTATTATAACAAGAGTTAGTGATATATAATAGCACTAGCGGCTTCGCCCCTAGCCTCTAGGGGCTTTGCCCCAAGAGATGGTAAAAAAAGTGTAAGGTGAAATTTGTAAAAAAAAAAATAAGAAGAAGGACCAAGGAAATCTACTACAAAAGAAATATTCCACAAAGGAAATCTTCTACAAAGGAAATATTCCACAAAGGAAATCTTCTACAAAGGAAATATTCCACAAAGGAAATCTTCTACAAAGGAAATAATCCACAAAGGAAATCTTCTACAAAGGAAATATTCCACAAAGGAAATCTTCTACAAAGGACCAAGGATATTTCTTACAAAAAAAAAAAAAAAAACACCACAGGACCAATAGGTATATACCCTCAAGAGTAGAATCCGATCGGTTCAGTGGTTACCGAGATCTTAAGCTTCAGACGGACAGACGGACGGACAGACAGACAGACATCGTACTACTTTGTATTATTGATGGTATAAGTTAACCAATTGAAGATAACTCTAGTTGTTGAGTATCAATTATTATTATAAGAGTTAGTAATACATAATAGCATGGTATAAGTTAACCTATTGAAGATAACTCTAGTTGTAGAGTGTCAATTATTATAACAAGAGTTAGTAATACACAATAGCATGGTATAAGTTAACCTATTGAAATTAACTCTTGTTGCAGAGTGTCAATTATTATAACAAGAGTTAGAAATACATAATAGCATGATATAAGTTAACCCATTGAAGATAACTCTAGTTGTAGAGTGTCAATTATTATAACAAGAGTTAGTAATACATAATAGCATGGTATAAGTTAACCTATTGAAGATAACTCTAGTTGTAGAGTGTCAATTATTATAACAAGAGTTAGTAATACATAATAGCATGGTATAAGTTAACCTATTGATGATAACTCTAGTTGTATAGTGTCAATTATTATAACAAGAGTTAGTAATACATAATAGCATGGTATAAGTTAACCCATTGAAGATAACTCTAGTTGTAGAGTGTCAATTATTATAACAAGAGTTAGTAATACATAATAGCATGGTATAAGTTAACCTATTGATGATAACTCTAGCTGTAGAGTGTCAATTATTATAACAAGAGTTAGTAATACATAACAGCATGGTATAAGTTAACCTATTGATGATAACTCTAGTTGTATAGTGTCAATTATTATAACAAGAGTTAGTAATACATAATAGCATAGTATAAGTTAACCTATTGAAGATAACTCTACTTGTATAGTGTCAATTATTATAACAAGAGTAAGTAATACATAATAGCATGGTATAAGTTAATCATAGAAGATAACTCTAGTTGTAGAGTGTCAATTATTATAACAAGAGTTAGTAATACATAATAGCATGGTATAAGTTAACCTATTGAAATTAACTCTAGTTGTAGAGTGTCAATTATTATTACCAGAGTTAGTAATACATTATAGCATGGTATTAGTTAACCTATAGAAGATAACTCTAGTTGTAGAGTGTCAATTATCATAACAAGAGTTAGTAATGCATAATAGCATGGTATAAGTTAACCTATTGATGATAACTCTAGTTGTAGAGTGTCAATTATCATAACAAGAGTTAGTAATACATAATATCATGGTATAAGTTAACCTATTGATGATAACTCTAGTTGTATAGTGTCAATTATTATAACAAGAGTTAGTAATACATAATAGCATAGTATAAGTTAACCTATTGAAGATAACTCTACTTGTATAGTGTCAATTATTATAACAAGAGTAAGTAATACATAATAGCATGGTATAAGTTAATCATAGAAGATAACTCTAGTTGTAGAGTGTCAATTATTATAACAAGAGTTAGTAATACATAATAGCATGGTATAAGTTAACCTATTGAAATTAACTCTAGTTGTAGAGTGTCAATTATTATTACCAGAGTTAGTAATACATTATAGCATGGTATTAGTTAACCTATAGAAGATAACTCTAGTTGTAGAGTGTCAATTATCATAACAAGAGTTAGTAATACATAATAGCATGGTATAAGTTAACCTATTGATGATAACTCTAGTTGTAGAGTGTCAATTATCATAACAAGAGTTAGTAATACATAATATCATGGTATAAGTTAACCTATTGATGATAACTCTAGTTGTAAAGTATCAATTATTATAACAAGAGTTAGTAATACATAATAGCATGGTATAAGTTAACCTTTTAAAGATAGCTCTGGTTGTAAAGTATCAATTATTATAACAAGAGTTAGTAATACATAATATCATGGTATAAGTTAACCTTTTAAAGATAGCTCTGGTTGTAAAGTATCAATTATTATAACAAGAGTTAGTAATACATTATAGCATGGTATAAGTTAACCTATAGAAGATAACTCTAGTTGTAGAGTGTCAATTATTATAACAAGAGTTAGTAATACATAATAGCATGGTATAAGTTAACCTACTGAAGATAACTCTACTTGTATAGTGTCAATTATTATAACAAGAGTAAGTAATACATAATAGCATGGTATAAGTTAATCATAGAAGATAACTCTAGTTGTAGAGTGTCAATTATTATAACAAGAGTTAGTAATACATAATAGCATGGTATAAGTTAACCTATTGAAATTAACTCTAGTTGTAGAGTGTCAATTATTATTACCAGAGTTAGTAATACATTATAGCATGGTATTAGTTAACCTATAGAAGATAACTCTAGTTGTAGAGTGTCAATTATCATAACAAGAGTTAGTAATACATAATAGCATGGTATAAGTTAACCTATTGATGATAACTCTAGTTGTAGAGTGTCAATTATCATAACAAGAGTTAGTAATACATAATATCATGGTATAAGTTAACCTATTGATGATAACTCTAGTTGTAAAGTATCAATTATTATAACAAGAGTTAGTAATACATAATAGCATGGTATAAGTTAACCTTTTAAAGATAGCTCTGGTTGTAAAGTATCAATTATTATAACAAGAGTTAGTAATACATAATATCATGGTATAAGTTAACCTTTTAAAGATAGCTCTGGTTGTAAAGTATCAATTATTATAACAAGAGTTAGTAATACATTATAGCATGGTATAAGTTAACCTATAGAAGATAACTCTAGTTGTAGAGTGTCAATTATTATAACAAGAGTTAGTAATACATAATAGCATGGTATAAGTTAACCTACTGAAGATAACTCTACTTGTATAGTGTCAATTATTATAACAAGAGTAAGTAATACATAATAGCATGGTATAAGTTAATCATAGAAGATAACTCTAGTTGTAGAGTGTCAATTATTATAACAAGAGTTAGTAATACATAATAGCATGGTATAAGAGTTTATAAGGGATGTAGGGATTTGTAAACACAAAATTATATTTTACCAAGGACAATTATGTCTATAGCAAGGAGGAAGGGAAAATTGGATTGTACATTAATACCCAAAGTATTATAATTACATTTTCTAATTTGTTTGCGTAAAAACTTTGGTCATTTTTATTAAATTTTAACTAAATGTTCAAGTTGAGTGGTCAAACTTTTCAACCAATAAGAAACAATTTTCTTAAGGATCAGTAGGGGTTTATCGCAGTGATTTATAGGGTTACGACAATGTCCAATAAATTGTTGTACATCCCGAATGATGACCCACTAGATTTCCCCTTCTGTAGATTAAAATGAGTGGTTAATACGTGAGAACACTCAACTTTATAAACCAAACAAACAATTATTCAGCCAATGAATAAGAAAACGTTATTATAAATCTTTGGGGACTAGCGTAATAAACAGCCCATTGTCACATCTCTCTCTGGATCTATCGTCCTTGTCTTATCCCTCATAATCCCTGTTCAATAGTATCGCATTCATAACAAATTAAGCTTATATTGATTGTGATTATTTTTTATTATTAAATAAATAGCACATTATCATTTGTGTCAAAAGCACTTTAAAAACCAAACAATTAACCTGGGGGGGGGGGGGGGGGGGCTATTAACCATCCCTACATTCCTGAGAATTCGAAGTAATGTGGGGAATACTCATTTTTGTACATTTGGGTCTTTAACCTAATTTTCTTATTTGCATATCAAGCCTATCTCACAAATCAGGGATCTTAAGGGATAAGACAATGGCCAATAAATTTATGTATTTCTCCAAAATTAACAAAAATGATCCATTATGAAGTTTACAGTTAGTGGTTGAAACGTATGGACACTCAACTAAAAGAACTCAAAATGCAATAAAAGATTGTTAAGCCAACGAATAAGAAAACGTTATTGTAAGACTTCGGGGACTAGTCTAATAAACAGCCCAATGTCCCACCCCCTCCCTGTATAAAGATACATAAATGCTGTGCAATAATGGATTTAGAATACGTGGATATTTTTACATGGGACAATTTGTCGCCTATTTAGGTAACTAATATGAACCTTATTTATTGGTCTGTTCGTTCATCCAGTCGGAGGGGAGCGGATGGGGTTTATCGTTATATTAGCTTACTGCAAGTGTCAATTTATCAGAGTAAATGAAAATCTGGTGCAACATCCAAATAATAATATATTCATATTAAAAAAAAATTTAGTTTCTTTTTTATCGACATACATACTTTCTTACAATCAGGGACGTCCAAGCTTAATATTTGTAAGGGGATAAAATGAAACAATGTGACGTAATAAAATGAGAGAGATGGGAGGTGAAGTGGGAAAGAAAACCCCTAAAAAAAGAGATGGATTTGGATAATCCCTTATTTCTATTACGTCATATGGATTATATTTGACACAATTTTAACACAAATACAGAATACTGTTTATGAACATACTTACTTCATTATAAAGATGCTTCGCTTGAAATAATGTACCCTGTTGTCCTAGGAATTACTGTTCAAAAAATCAAATGAATAGGACAATTATAACATGCAAAAGTTGATGTAAACAAATTTTTACAGACATTCTTTCTGGTAATGATGATAGAGTTGCTACGCTTTCTAAATCATACCTAATTACTGCAGGAATCACCATGCAAAGTTTGTAATCGATAGGACAACCTTAACATGCTTAAATTAATGATAAAAGCTATTAGTTAAGTACGAACGTAATACCCTTCTTTTAAAAAAGCTTCGTCTTTTAAAAAGTTAAGGATAATACCATCGTAAAAAGGTCTAAGAGAATATTGAAAAAGTTTTGTTACGCTGACTCATAACCAATATGGATCATATAAAAGTTTAAATCATTCCAACTCTACTCTAAACTTATGGGTAAATGTTTGTGTGTGTATATATGTTGTGTATAGATTTTTTTATATGGAAAAATTGAACGTTTATTCAATACCGCAGAAGTAACAAGCAATGGAGTTTATCTTTATTTCTCTGGACTACAAATAGTCAAATAAAGATCCGTACCTGAACTGAACTGATGATCTTTGGGTTTTCAGCCTCCCATGGTTCTAGGCTAGAATCATCTTGTTATAATGTTAAACCATTGAGACAACCAACACTTTGATTACACGTGTTCAGTTGGAAGTCGTAACATTTTATAGACTTCTTTTGAGGAATTCCCACATTCTTCAAATTTACGCACCTGTCAATGATAACATTAATGGACACCATTTTGTTTGTCTTTAGTATGATGCTTTGTTGTCCAAACTCGAACCCGACATTCCCCCGACCTACAGCAAGCAAAAACGTTCTCTAATACAGTAAGTTTATGGCTTAATTGCTACAACACCAAAAAAAATCTTATAACCTGAATCATCAGAAAAATATGTTTAAAAACTTTATCATTCCAAAGTCCTTGAAAGTAAATCACTGTAATACTGTTTCTTCAGATTTTCAACTTGAAATCAAATTTCGTAGCCACTCTACTTTTCAATATGTCTGTCCTTCTATGGATAAATGTCATACTTGAGTAGTATTTTTCTACCATTCACACGAGCCGCGCAATTCGTGTTTTTAAAAAGTATGCATTTTTGCCCACTGCACCTTTTATCTTGATTGGCAAATTCAAGGTCTAATTTTGTACAGTACATAATCTGTACAATTACGGGGTTTTCTCAAGTCGTAGAAATATTTTTATATACAACGTGGACAACTGCCCTTGTAGGTTTTAAAAAAAAGGAATCTTGCGTACAATCTCGGACTATTGGGTATCTATCACTGCATTTTGCATGCATACCTTTAAACTATCTCCATCATTGTCAATCGATATCCACCCTCCCACCACCCTTCCCCCCTTCCCCCGTTTTCCCGCATTTTCATATTTTTTTTATTGCAAAATATTTTGCATTGTTTAGGGTTTCAGTGCACTTTTGACGGTTTTCACACAAAGAATTTTTAGTATTTGCTTTACTAGTGGCTGTGTTCTTAGCATTTAGGGTCTATGTATTGAAAGAATGATGGTTAGGGCATTAAAATTGAGGCTTCCCTAAAATGGAGAACTCAATCACTTCAGGGATTAACGAGATCTTACAGTACAAACAAAATTACTTCATATTATAGGTTTTCCATTAATTTTATATTAAGGGCTGTTTCTAAATATAATTTTAATTGTATAAATGTGTAAATTTACTGTGAGACCGTAGCATGTTAAAGATATGTGATGCTTTGCAGTTTAAAGCATTTTTTTCACAAATAAAATTAAAGATATTGTTAAGAATTTTAGTACCAACTAATTACTTACCTAATGCTACTTGATTTGACAATATTATTTTATCCCAGGCAGGTTTTAATCCATTTTTATAAAGATTACACCTCAAATATGTGATCGCAGGATAAAACTTGAAAACAAAATCTTCAAAAGTATTTGAGTCACCGTTTTTGGTTTTCTAAATTCACTTTAAATTATTATAGATGTGTCACTAACATATTAAAAGTTGTATATTACACTATTTCCTAAGCATACAAAAAACGTTTTCTTATTGGTACTTTTATTAAATTTGATTGGCTGGTTTATTAAGAAGAGTGTCCAAACGTTTCAACCTCTAATTGAAATCTATAGAAGGGGTAATTTTGTGTATCATTATTTGGGATGTACATCAATTATAATATTTATAGACTTACCTTTTTTAATTTTTTGTTACTTTATCCCTGATATTTAATTGTGTGTGTAAAAAATTGTGTCCACTCAAGGAACTTAGGAATTAGTAAATAGAAAGGACAACCCTCCCCCCACCCATTTAATTGTAATTATGTCCGTTAATGGTAAGTGAATACACACAGGTTTATAACTATTTTGCCATTCCTCCTAAGAGAATTCGCCCCTAGAAAAAAATCAAACCCTTAAAAAAAATAAGTTTTTTCTCTTTTTTTTTAAATTGAAAGTTAAGGGTTGACACCATAACCCCTTCTTTTAAGTGCCCCAAGAGACTAGGTACTCAGCCATAATAATATACTAGATAGAAATATTACAGTCAATTAATATATCTTAAATCTACCTTGATAAACAAAACTCCTTCTTTGGTATAAAAAATAAATTTTCCCTAATTTTTATGCTACCAAAGTCAGAAACTATATTCTAAAAATAGGAGAGAAGATTCATATATAGTTTATATATACAGATATTGAATAAATATCTTCAAATGCTCCATTCCTTTATACCTGCATCTTTTTTTTTGTTGAAGAAAATTAATTCAATGTCCAATGTTCTGTCTTTACCCCGAGGCTCAGAAACCGTCACCTTCAAGGTTCTGAGAGTTTTAACAATTATTGTTAAACATTTCATTACAAAAATCAGAGTGATTGTATTTTATTGCAGGTAAAAGCACAAATACAAAGCAGAACGATGTCTGTCTGTCTGTTTGTTTATTTGTTTGTTTGTAACGAAGGATCTCGCTAACCGCTGAACCGATCGGGTTCTCCTTAACAGGGTAACTTCCCATAGCTCTTTTTAACCCCTTAAAGGTTTCATACCCCCCGGTGGATCACTATGCACGAAACAATATTAGAATATATTTTTAAAAGAGAAGCTTTTCTATTAGGGTCGGTCCGTCCGTCCGTCACAGAGAGTTAGCTCTTTTCGTTAATTTAAACAGGTTAGAATTGTCCTATCGATTCCAAACTTTGCATGATGATTCCTATTGTAGTTAGGTACAAATTAGAAAGCGTAGCAACTCTATAAACAATACCAGAATGTCCGTACGTCCATTTTAAACATGTCAATTTTTAACTTTTTTGACAACAAATTTTTGTATGTTAAAATTATCCGATTCTTCTGATTTTTTAAAAACTGATTCCTATTACAACAAGGTACAATGTTATAAGCGAATCATCTCTATAAACAAGTCCCAAATATGTAAGTATTTCCTTAAACAGTATCATCTATTAATGCAGTTTTGCAACAAATTTTCTTAAAATATTGTTTGTACTGATGCATTAATATTCTGCTAATTCAGTTCTGACAATCTACAAGTGTTAATGTTCGTTTGTCCTTCCATTTCAGAGCTTCGCTTTTATGGATGTTGTCATCCTTGTTTTTTTTATATGCTGAACACCAAGATACTTGATCATGCTTTTCAGAAATGCTTCTTCAGCAATTTAGATAAAAAATGTTGTAAATTTGCATTGTAATGGGAAGAAAGAAACAATTAATATTGTAAATTTGGTCTTAAAGTAAGAACACCATTAGAAAATAAGATTTATCTTTTATTAACTTTATCAATTAGATTCACACAAAGAGTTAGAAATATTAATGCAGTATTTTTATTATTTTTTAGTTGCAAGGCTTCTTTTTAAGTCTTTCATCCCCAATTTGTTGCCAAATGGCATTAAGGGGCTTTGAATCGAAGGGAGATATAAGGGGCAGAACACAGCGTATATAAAACCTTACAAAGACTTGAAATTTTTTTAAAAAGCCAAAAAATATCTTGTGACTTAAGTGAACCTTCCCTAAAGTGTTTAATGAGACCTTAACAGACAAAAAAACATACTGATTTAATTAAAAGGATAAATAAAATTTTTTCGATTTTTCTGATGTAAAATCCACAGAAATCTTGGAAGGCAACCATGGATAAAAGGGGAAAAGTTAATGACCGATACATTTTTCTGCATCCCCAAAGTTGATACAGAAAACTTACTCTTCTGTAGATTATATTAGTGGTTGAAACGTTTGGACACTCAACTAAATGAACCACCCAACCAATCACGACCAATTAAGTCCTCACGGTTGTTGAGCCACGAATAAGAAAACGTTATCATAAGACTTTGGGGACTAGTGTGATAACTGCTTCCTCCCTGGAAGGCAATAATATGAATAAGTTTGTAATATTTGGAGTAATTAATGTGTGTATATTACCCTCGCAATATAATTAATATGATTTATAAGCATAATTGAGCTGTGGCACAGTGGGATCTTTTGCCTAAAAACGGGACATTAAGAGTAGACAAAAGTAAACTTCAATAAATAGGCTTGTATTTGAGGAAATGATGTAATTTTTTTTGCTTTAGCTAGGAAATAACTTAAATTTTGCTCCTGTTGACTTCTAATGTGCATTTGGTAAGTACGTCTGTCGGTATTGGAGGAGCGAAGCTACCCAATTTTTAAAAAATCTATAAAACTTCATAACTTTAGTTAGGATAGGAATATTTTAACAAAATCAACGTCTATGTAAATATTTTTTCAATGCAAATGATGTTTGTGAACAAGAATATAGCGTCAGGTGCACCCAGTTCGAGTCCCGGCAATTTTAGGTAGGTCCAGTATAAGTAAAATAGGACACTTATAAGGCATGTTTTCAAATATTTTTTTTACAGATATAAACAACAATAACATAATTTTCAAAACACTTTTGATTTTGTGTTAATACCTTTATTCTAAGTCAAGCTATCTTCATTTAAAGTTGGTATAAGAATATAAACATAAAATCCTATATTATATTCTCTCTCAAACGTATATTTCTCTCTCTCTCTCTGATGTGTATATAATGTTTTTGCAATATTATAATTAATCCCAAAATTTGAATTTCTGCTGGACCAAAACCAGTTAGAAATACAATTTTTTTTAGAACACATGAAATTTAGCAAATTTAATTGCTAAAATAAAAGTATTTATAAGTCATCTTTATTTAACGACTCCTTTATCCCTTAATTGTCCATTAAAACCGCGAGAACGGCAAAAATCGTTAAAAATCAAGCCATCGGCGGCAAATAACGGCGAAACGGTTCGCCAGAGGCAAATGATGCATAAGTCAAGAAAGATCCGTCTTAAAAAGTTTGAAAATATTGCAGAGATGACTTTGGGCTCTAAAATGACTCCTTCCCCCTCTAACGAAAAAAAATTTGAAATTAACAAGAACGAAATTGTTCAAACCATGCAATGTAAAATGCTCAATTACTCAAAAACGGACAAGAGGCCCCAGGTTGTGAAAACTGTTTTATACACAATACATGTTGTATATTGATATTATTATTGCAAAACCCGGGGCCTCCTGTCCGTTTTTGGGTAAAATGAAGAAAACTGATTTTTTGGGGTTAAAAATCTTAATATTTTTGGTGAAATTTCTCACAAAATGTCAATTTACACCACCAAAAAAATATTTTTTAAAATGTTTTCTTTAATTAGACATTGGTACAGGTATCTGAAAAGTACCTCAATAAATTTTTTTTTTCATAAGATGAACATAAATGTATTTTTTGTTGCTTTGAAAAAATTGTGTAAAAAAATCTGGAAAATCATCAAAACTGAAAAGAAAATTTTCACTACCTTTTTTAAAAATGGCATAAACCCGCCAAAATTTAATATTTTTAAAAAATTTCTTTTCTAGCTGTCTACTTACAGCCATTATTAGGTCCTAGGATAGATAAAAGTCGATTTTAGATTTTTTGGATGTCCCGTTTTTTTTCAAAAGATCCCACTGTGTGTGGGTTCTCTCAAATCTACTAAACATGGATGTAAATAAAGTCTGATAATTTGATATGTCTTTTTTTAGTATAAAAGATACTCTATAATTTACTTTGTCTATAAGTCTATAGCTCTTGTAGCGTCGACCCCTAAGGACTTATGTTTTTAAAAGATCCGTCGGCTACACACTCCGTAGTGTAGCAATTCGGTAGCTGGGTCTTGAGGTTCGAACTCCAATAGGTTACGTCGCGCCACTTAACTTATTATAGTCCCCTATCTATCCGTTTAGTAATACACGTTAGTGTAAGTATTGAGTAAAGTGTATTTAATCTAAATAACGCAGAATAACTGGGTACAAAGCATAAAGTTACATAGGTGCTTGGTTGTGCGCGCACTTGGATGAGTCCGTACAAGGGCGGGTGCAACTAAAGATCATAAAGAACATAGTCACGAATCTCAGGGAATGATTCCCAGAGTTTAATAATCAACTTAAATCACTGAATTGTCTATTGGCAGGGATTCCACTACAGCTCTATTATTTTTTTAAGCTATTATTTAAGATAGACAGCTGATTTCTTTTAGTCCTTAGGTTAAGCAACAAAAAAGAAAGGTTTTGTGATTTCTAAGCTTATCAACGTATTATTTCTACTTTTTTGTGACCACTAAACAATTAAGCCATTTTTTCTGATTGTTTATCCAAGATTGTTTTGTGGTTCGCTACTTATGGTTGTTGCAATCCTCGTAGGGGTTTCATATCTTATGATTAGGTTTTATACCATTATCTAAGAGATGGAGTCGATAAAAATGAATAAGTAGGAAGGCTGATATCGAAACCAGACGAAGACTAACCTAACTTTTGTGTCACTTTTGATTCCTGTGACGTCATATAATGAGGAAGATCAGAGGAGAAGTGGGAAAGAAAATCCTAAAAAAGAGATTGAGAATATGACGTCAAAAGTGGTGTAAAAGTTATGATGGTATGTATGTATGTAGCCTTGATTCTCTGAAGTTAGGATTCAGATGCACGAGGAGATTGGAGGTGAGAATCCTTTGCCCAATCCTAGATTGGTAAGCTTCGCGCACAGCTGAGTGAATTCTATGTTACATTACAAGCTGACCCGCAATTATCGTGGAAGCTACTCAATTATTACATCACCCTGGTCTAGAGTTTTGGCATGTGTTCCATATTAAGCCATCCTAATTAATGGCACTCTCATAGGAATGAGGAGTATGGACGAGTGAAAGCCTGATTACAGTTGCTTGATAGGTAGGGTCCTAATTTCCTACAAATCTCCCTCCTTACAACCTAAGGGCATCACAGGGAAGGTTGCGTGATTATATTCTGACCATTGCAACAGCATTTGTCATGTAAGTGCAATATCTATGAGGGGACTTGAACTCGGATTTTCCCAACCAAAGCGTAGTGCACTAACCACTACTCTATGGGACATCGCTAGTTATGCAGGTTGGTCTTCGTCTCGAAACCATATAGCTAACATAAAATTTACAATTTTACCATAAAATCTACAATTATCTAACCTCCCAAAAGTAATTAGCAGGTGCACATATTTTTCCTTCTCTGTCCTATCCATATTTCAGATACTTTGTCCATCATTTTGACATCCATTATATTTCTAATTGTAAGTATTAATTACAATTTTAAATGACATTATTTTTGCATTTGCTAATTTAAGACTTTTTTAGTGCAAATTTTGGTGCATTTAAAGATTTTATATAATTTTTACTATATATCATTATGATAGCTATTCTGCTATATACTAGTAGCATACCTACCCTATATAAATAACTGTTCAACCGTCATTTATTGTCAAACTTCAGATAGACACATGTTACACCCTAACCTGACTTAAAACAATTTTGCCTATTCTGGCAATGTAAACTTACTGTTCTCTTGTGATAAATTCCCCCAGGATTCTTAGGGGATGAGACAATGGACGATAAATTTATGTATATTGTATGTTTTATTTTACACCAGTTTATTACTATAATTGATTTGATTGCCCTTGTTTAACAGAAATACTTGTTCCCTTCTTGAGTTTCTTTTTAATAGCGACGCTATTCTATAAGTTCCCATAAGGAAACAATTCAATTATTTTATGTTGTTATAAATCAACAGGCAAACAAGTACATAAGTATATAGTTGGAAAACATCACTTTTACCGACGTGATATCAAAGCAACAGGCTCTTCACAAGTCATTTTTACTTGGAGGTCGATTGTGGAAAAACCCTTGCCTAATATCAATTTTTTTTTCATAAATGAAATAGTCTATACTTGAGTAAATTATGGTATCAATTCTAGTTTGGGCACGTTATTCTAACTAGTTCTATAACTGATTAATCTGTTATAAAAATCTAGCTTCCTTTCTTCGAACTTCTTTGTACTTGTTTTTCTTTTCCACAATCGACCTCCAGGTAAAAATGACTTCTGAAGAGCTGTACTCCTAGACATTAACCCTTACAGATCGGGCTCCAATTCCCAGATATCCTAATAAAATCAACTCTTGCCGACGTATAATTACTAAGCTTAAAAAGTCATGAAGTCACAGCTCTCCATCTTACCTGCAAAAAAAATGAGATTGAAAAATCTTTAAGGGTTAATAAATGTGTTGATTTAAAGGTTTTAGATTGTCAAGCAAGTTTAAAGGAAAAATTTAAGGTATAAAACTCATGTCAACTCTGGAAATTGTTGAAATGAGATCAAAAATACGGTTTTAACATTTTTGTGTTGGCAGCCATAGCTTCACCATAGACAATAAGAAAAAATAAAAAAAAAATTTATATTTATAAAAAAAGGTAACTTTTTAAAACAAAATATCAATTGTTAATGTATTTTAAAAGTATTTGGCTCTCATGTATGCATGTTCTTGTATTTATAATAAATGTCTACTATACAGTTCAGTATTGTTAGTATTAATTAAAATGTATAGGATGTATTTATGACATATAAAAAAGTTTATATGTAAAATTGGCAAGAAATAGATGTAAAATTGACAATTTTGGATGTATAAATGCCTGTGTTAGATGTATTTATGGCGGTTACTTTAAGTATGACTGTATTTTTGGCAGAGGTTTTTACATTTTGACAAAAAAACATCCAGATGTATTTCTGCCAGCTGCAGGAACGCCATGTACCCCTGTCTGTCCTTTTCTTTCATTTTCAAAAACTTACTTTTTTAATTATCTGTTTCAATAAACGGTTATTAGCTATTACAGCTGCTCAAAAGCCGATTTTTAGAGTGGATTCGGAAAATGGTGGCAGAAGTTGGATGATTGGAAATAAGTGGTTGTGGCTTATACAAACAGCTTTAATTCTATTGGACATAATCATCCTTGTTATGCACAGTAAAGGTTAAATATGCCTATTGCATGCAATGTTTGAATATCTGTGAATGCGTTAATGGGTCATTATGCTCATTAGTATAACCTTATCCAATATCTATCTTTCTATCCATATATCTTTCTCAAGGTCGTCAATACTTTTTTTTTTTGGGAGGGGGGGGGGGGGGTGAGCTAGGGGTGTTGAGGGTGTCATAAAAAGTGTAAAATTCATACAAAACTAAGGACTTTCTTTAAACCATGGCCCGTAACACCAATTTAAAAAAAAGCTTTTCTATAATTAGGTTTACTAATCCTATAACAGTTAGAAAGCGTAGCAACTCTATAAGCGCTACCAGAAGAAGTCCATTTGTTCATTTAAAACAAGCTGTTTTTTTTTTACATTTTGACAACATTTTTTTTGTATGAAATGATTATTCTATTCATCGATTGTATTCTTGGAAAATTGTCAGTAATACGATGCTATACATGATTTTTCCGTACAGCGGAGAAACGGTTCTAATCATTTTAGTATGGCTAAGAACCGGTTCTAATCCTGCGGATATTAATCGGTGTCGAAGCAATACTGGAAATGTTGTTATTATAACTCTTTTACCCCTGACTTAATGGGTAATTACATTCATTAGTATAATCCCCCCACCCCCTCTCCCCATAAATACTTTGTCTTATATCAGATTTATGCATGCAACTACCTCGTAAATAAACAATTTTTGTACTCATCAGGAATTAAAGTTGTGCCTTTTAAAAATTTAAAATAATTGCAAATAATTGTACTGATATTTCATTCTAATAAACTTAAAAATAACTTTAACATGTTTATTTTAGTGTGAAGTTTATTTACAAGTTTTACCTGTATTTTTTTGTTCATTAATAACAATCAGAGGGGCTGCTGTTCAGCCAATTAATTTCATTTGAAATTGCCAAAAATTCAATATTTTGTTGGAGTAAAGTTGGAGTAAAACTTTTTTTTCTGTAACTGATAGGGAAGTGGGTAAGAAGGGGGAAAGAAACAAGGGAAGGGGGTTTAATTAGAAAGCTTAGCAACTCTATAACAACTCTATAATCGTCACCAGAATGTCCATTTAAAACATATTAATTTTTAACTTTTTTAGATACAATTTTTTATGTGATATAATTTTCTTTCCATCTAATTCCTGAAAATCTGATTCCTAAAAATCGAAATATGTTCTAAAACATTATCCTTTATGAAACCAGTTTTGCAACAAAGTTAATTACAATTTTGTTTAGATTTGTGTCATTGTGTATTCATCTTATTCAGTTCCGACACTCCAATATTGTTAATGTTCTTTTGTCCACCCTTTCAGAGCTTCGAATTTATGGATGTTGTCATTCTTATTCTTTTAGATAATGTATCCTTGTAACCCCTGTTTTTATGTCCTTGATTTAAAGTAATTTATAGGTAGCAGATATATATGAAAGTAAGATTCAAGGTGAAATTATACATTTGTTGCATCTACTTGCATTAAAGTTGGGCATTTCAAATTCTTTATTATGGCAACTTTGTTATGCCCTGAGATAATCCTAAGTTGTAATTGTTTGTGTTTCTTAACCAGAATTTTTTTTAGGGTTGAGTAGTAATCAGCCTTTACAGGTTATAAGCTACCCCCAGGTAATAAGAGTATAACAAAAACCACCCCCGCCCCCTATAGTTTGAAATGTCAGTCTGTGCGTCCGTCTGAAACGTTTTTGGGGAAACATGATTTTCTCGCCTCCTTTTTAAGATAAAAGCCAGAAATTTTCAGGGTTTAAATAAGTTCACATTCTTCATATTTGTTGGGGTGCTAATTCAATTCCTAGATTTTTAAGTTTTCATGATTTTCTAGACTTCTATTCAAGATAAACGACTGAAATAAATTCAGGGATTAAATAAGTTTACATTTTACATATTGCTACATAGTTTCTTTCATACTTGTTTATTCGTTGGGGTGCTAGATCGTGTACTAGATTTCCACATTATGAATTTTAAAAGGTTTCGTGATTTTTTAATGTTTATTTTTTTATGACAATTTTTTTGCGGATGCCCATCCATAATATTTTAGCTTTGCTAACCATGGCTGACATAATAACGAAATACATTTCCATATTGATATACTACAAAATGTATTATATAGTACTAGTAATTTTTTTATGTTTTTTTCCGTTAAATTCTCTTTGAATTCATTGACTTCTCCATATAAGGGAAGCGTCACACAGTTTTCTAGAGGGTTTAAAGCTATTTTTTCTCAAGTCCTTTGATGGTTTTCTGTCGACTCCCTCACCCTTCGAAAATAAAACGCTAAGTCATCGTTATTGAATTAGAGTGCAATATATATGATTGGTACATTTGTAGGTGATCAGTCATCATATCATATATCAACCTATCTACTTATCTATGTTAAGTCAATTCATCTTTTATCTCCCCCTACCCTGCTATTTTTTAAGCGAAGCTTTTCTATAATTAGGGTTGGTCCGTCCGTAAGTCCGAGATAGATAGCTTTTATTCGTTAATTTAGGCATGTTAGAATTGTCCTATCGATTTCAAATTTTGCATGGTGATTTAGAAGGCATAGCAACTCTATAATCATCGACAAAATGTCCGTACGTCCATGTTAAACATGTTGATTTTTTACTTTTTTAATAACAAATTTTTATGTGATCTAATCATCCGATTGGTCTGATTTTTGGTATATGGATTCCTGCGACAAACAAGTATAATGTAATAAGCGAATCAACTCTATAATCAAGTCCTAAAAATGTAAGTATGTCCATAAACATTATCCTGAATCAAGTAGTTTTTTAACAAATTTACTTACAATTTTGCTTTGACTCTTATACATTTATATTATGATTATTCAGTTCTGACACTATACAAGTGTTAATGTCCGTTTGTCCTACCATTTCAGTGCTTCACTTTTATGGATGTTGTCATCCTTGTTTTATTATGTGCACTATTGATTGTAAAATGTATGAATACAGCATTGAAAAACTACTCATCAAGAAATAGACCTATATATCTGTTTGTCTTTTAGTAATTTTTGAGTCTTCTTATTTTCGCTAGGCCTTTTGAAGGAAACCATTTCGTTTGTTTGGTTTTAGATCAGGTTAGGTTAGGTTATATTGGGTATTGGGTAGCCCAGCAGGATTAGAGGCCTGTTTAGAAAAATAAACTTCCCCACCCTTCCCCATATTTTAGATTTATTTTTAAAAAAGGATAGGTGTCAGTGCTTGATAGGCACTTTATCAAAAGCAACCAAATATTGCAAAGGCTAACCAGGGTAGAATTTCCTCAACGTTTAATCCATTATTTATGCATCTATTTGTTAGTTTGAATGTTGATCTGCCACAGTGATTAATATCAATGCCTTTCCTCAATAGTGTTCACACTAAAATGCAATAAAGTTGTAAAGCTTTTTATTGTAAATTTATAGTATATATGTATAACCAGATAACTACATGGCTCCCCATGTTAAGGACCTTTTTCGTCTGCTAGCAAATTGCTCTCTGCTCTTTTGCAGCGACTTGACTGTGTTAATATTCCCGACGCTTTTGGTTGATTTTGAAAACCAAATTGAATGTCGGAACAGGGTCCTTGGAAAAAGGACGTTATTCTGGCCTACCATTGGTCTAATAAAATGTTTGAGCTGCCATTTGTAATTTAGTCTGCGTATTGGCCTTTCATTGGTCATTTGTATTGTATGACGTCCGGTTTTTAAAGGCACTAAAAATAGACTTAACATAATCTATCAAAAGCGATATAAAAATACGACGAAACACACTAATTCATTTTTTTATGATCCATAAAATGTTTGTTTTTGTGTATGAACATTTGGAGCCTTTGCCTTTTCCCGAATCCTGCCTATTACCTTGCATTTTCGGCATAGCACAGTTTTTAAACAAATAATTCTTATCTCTATATAGAAATAACAGGATGTCTGGTTGTCCATGTGTTCAGAAGGATCTCGGTAACTGTTAAACCAATAAGATTCCATTTTACCATGTAGCGTCTGAGAGGTCCTTGGAAGGCTTATGCCTAATTTGGGGGAGGATACCACCACCCCTCTAAGAGAAACCACCCCTGAAAAAAAATTATCATGCCATAATTTTTAATACCTTTTTTTTTTCAACCCCCCTTTCCTGGTTGTTTGGACCCTAGCATCTAGGGGCTCTATATTCAATCAGGGAGGGGGTAGGTAGAAATATAGTGTACACAAACAACCACACCAAGTCTTAATTATAGGAATAGAATAGCCTAAAACCATCTCCTAGTCCATATAAACCTTTTCTAAAGTAGAGAAATCAATCAGTTCAGTGCATTAGAAATCTTAACAGACAAACAAACAAAAAACATTACAGCTTAAAAACCCGACTATAAGTTATCTACATAAATACATGTTTTTTGCAATAAGGAAGGGAAAAATCATTTCTTATCAATTTTCCCATTTCACCCCTTATAATATGTATAATATATATAGATACAAACATGGTTACTCCAGGGGTTGGAAATGAAAAAATATTTAATATTTATATCGTGTATTTAATAGTAATATAAAAATAGAATAGCCTATAAGTATTTGTTATTGAAACAAGAATGACAACATCAATAAAAGCGAATCTCAACAAAAGTAGAACAACTATTAAATATAGAATAATGATGCATTTAAGATAAATATAATAATTAATAAAATAATTAAATTTATATTTTCTAATTCATATATGATATGCTTCTGCAGTCTTATTTACCTTGGGAGGGTGGGGACAATGAAATATAAATAATAGTGGCACCCAAGCTATATATATATTTTGTATTCTATTGCTAACTATGGATTTATTTTATCAAATAATTTTTTTTGTACATTCTTGTAGTGGATATAATCTATAGAAGCGGTAATTTTGTTTTTCATCATTGTGGATGGACATCAATTTATCGTCCATTATCTTATCCCATAGAAATTAGAATCAACGAGTTTTCCTGATTTACTCAACGTGAATTTGATTGTAAACAAGATGAATCAGTATTCATAGTCGGAAATCAACATGTCAAATACTGATTAATTGTTTTACAAAATATATTCCCCTCACTAGAAATCACCAATAGGTCGGGATATGTTAAACATAACCCGCAGCAATAGCGTAATTGGTAAAGTGTCGGCTGCTTGCTGTCGGTGAGTTGTCGGCTTTAAGTCTGGACCACACCATGCATAATATAACATAACAAGGATGACAGCATCCATAAGTAGCGAAGCTCAGAAATTATGAATGTATATTATGAATATATTTACAATATACCAGTGTCATCCTATATATTTGATGAAATAGGGAAATGACAAAAACTTCAAAATCACGCAACCTTTCAAGCATGAAAAATGATAAATCTAGGAATCGATCTAGCACCACAATTTATAAACAAATCTTAATGAAACTTGATGGAAATATGTAGAATATGAACATATTCAATCCCTGATAATTTCAGCCGCAAATCCTGAATAGGAATTGAGAAAAGAATAGAAAACCTAAAAATCGAGGAATCGATCTAGCACCCCTATTAATATAAAAATCGTAATAAAACTTAAGGAAAATATGTAAAATGTAAATTTAAGCAATCCCTGAAAATTTCAGCCCATTATCTTAAAAAGGAGTTGAGAAAATCAGAAAAACATGAAAATGTAGGAATCGATCTAGCACCCCAATTAACAGACGGATGGACAAAACAATGTATAGATTAGATGTGCATATGTTATAAGAATCTTCACTAAAAATTTCAGCTTTCTATCTTTTATAGGAGCCGAGAAAATCACGTTTCCCCCACTTTGTCTCAGACGGACGGACAGACGGACGGACATTTAGAATTATAGAGTAGCTTCGCTACTAAAAACCTAGCGAGCATATTACCCCTCCCACTTATTTTAAGAATAAATCCTTAAACTAAAGTAACAGGATGTCTGTTTGTGTGTTTGTATGTTTGTAGGCTCACTAACCGCTGAACTAATCGGGTTCTCCTTGAGAGGGTAGCTTCTCATAGGTCCCGGGAAGGTTTATAACTATTTTGGGGGAGTGTACCACAACCCTCCCAAGAGAAATCGCCCCTAGAAAAAATTACCACCCCCCAAATTTTTTTTTACTTTTTCTCTTAAAATTTAAAATGATAAATTGTGTTATCAAATTCGACTCTCGTAGCCGCTAGTTGAAAATAAGGTGGCTCATTTTTAAAAACTTCATTTATCCCCAGTCTCTTTGGACATATGTTGCGACCATTTTGTATGTTTTGCTCTAATTGGGTACTAATAAGTAATAAGTATATTCAAACATATACAATATTTTGTCAATATTTACAATCTGATAGACAATGCCCTTAGAAAAAGAAATATTTTGCCATAATGGTTGAAAACAGGGGTCTAAAGGGATAAGACAATGGCATATGATAATCTAGCGGCTTCACTCTAGCCTCTAGGGGCTTTTTCCCTAAAAGGTCAGGGGAGAATTTTAAGAATTTTGTTTACATTTTTAAAGATATTTTCTGTATTTTATAATTTCATAACTCTTTATAACTTTTTATAGCTTTTTATATTTATTTATATAGATTTATATTTTCAAAAAATTTCTTTGCCATTAGCCTATTTGGGGCTTCGCCCCTACAAGAGAAGGAAGGTTTCAAAATCTTTTTCAATTTGATGAAACAAAGTTTGAAAGAAGAAAAGAAATTTAAAAAGAAGAAAAAAATTTAAAAATACTAAAAAATATAGTTTCTTTATCCAATCAATCCATTATAATTTAGTGACTGTATGATGAAACCATTCTAAATTTCTTTATCCAGTGTAATCAATCCATTATAATTTAGTGACTGTATGAAACCATGCTTAATTTCTTTATCCAGTCTAATAAATCCATTATAATTTAGTGAATGTATGAAACCATGCTGAATTTCTTTATCCAGTGTAATTAATCCATTATAATTTAGTGACTGTATGAAACCAGGCTGAATTTCTTTTTCCAGTGTAATTAATCCATTATAATTTAGTGACTGTATGAAACCAGGCTAAATTTCTTTATCCAGTGTAATTAATCCATTATAATATAGTGACTGTATGAAACCAGGCTAAATTTCTTTATCCAGTGTACACTGCGAATTTTAAAAGAAAAAAAGTTGACCCTTAAAATTCCACCTTGAAGTGATACTTTTCTAATAGTTTATAGTCCACTAAGTCGTAAGCAGTAAAAATTAAAATCCATTAAGTCCCTTCTAACAAGATATTGGCAACTTTTTGCACACATTTTCGCAAACGGCAATTATTTCCTTTATTTGGAGTTTTGGTTAATAACATTTTCATAAAAGTTTTCAGTAATAATCATTTAAGATCCATTGTTGAGAAGAAATGACTGAAAAAGTGTGTTTCCATGCAAAATAAGCTTAAAATCTAATGATTTTAAAAATTAGCGATTTAATAGTAAAAAAAAAAATATTTTTAACTTTTTGATAGCCTGAATATGTTTAATTTAGTTTTTTTATATAATCTATTCTTTAAAAAGACAGGCATATTCTTTCAGATTTGAAAAAAATTTAAAAAATTAAAAATCGGAATTAATCAAAATTAATCTATAGCCTTTAAAAAATACTTTTGATATTTTTAACCTATATAATCAATAAAATCAATGGAAAATAAAATATTTTTATAAAACAAACTTTTAGAAAAGGTTTAAGATAACTTCATAAAAGTAGCATTTAAGTAGAATATTTTTCTTGTCTTTAAAAAAAAATGCAAATTAAACATAGTTAACGACTATTTAATTAGCAAGAATGGTAATAGAATATTTCAATAACTGCTTAAACCTTTTTGTGGCCATGTTATTTACTTAAACAGAAATTCTATTTTGTCAGAATTATAAAAATAATGAAGTATTTTCAAAAAAGCTTGCAAAATAAACGTAATTTTATCAAACTTCCTCACAGTTTATAGAGGGTATTGTTGTAAAATGTTAATTATCAAAATAAAATCTTCAATTTACAACGTTTAAAACACCTAAAAGTAAATTCTAAGCAAAATTAGATTTATTTCCTAGATTTAGAGTAGCTGCGCTACTTAAAAAAACATCTAGTATTAAAACCAATCAGCTGATCAAATTGCTATAGACATTATTTGTTGGGTTGTTATTAACTGAAACATTTTTTTTATTTTTAATGCTAAAACGATGCTTGCCATGCTAAAAACGCTACGCCCCCAGCAATCATTATGGGCACTAGAATTTAATCCCCTCTATTTTTTAATTTAAGTTTTACAAAAAAAAAAAACAAGGACCACATCTGTTCAGCGGATAACGAGTTCCTTTGCTAGAG